>NC_084471.1:19049534-20507034 GCF_027409185.1 Cynocephalus volans
TAGTGACTGTCATATTAGACAGTGCTGGCGTAGAGCATGCTCATCCAGGTGTGTTCCCCGTCTGTCTGCTCCCAGCCATACCATCACCCCACGTGTGGTCACTTACCCACTCACGGTGAAGTCCAGCCCCACAGATAACCCACCACATGCTCATTGGCTCCTACAGATGAGCCTGTGATTGCATCTAGTACCTTGGCCTCGGCATCGAGGAATTCACCTCCCAGGTAACAACCCCCTTAGGGGTCACTGGAAGGTGAGGAGGAAACAGACAAGCAATCCAGCAGTGGGGCTGCAGCAGCCTGAGCTGAGAAGGGGTGTATATAATTACATATCCCAGAGCTGGAGAGGATTAGAAGTGCTACAGAAGTGAATGTCAGGCAACATGATATTCCACAGGTGTGAAAGTTGCGTTTCTACACAGTTGGCCAACACTCTCTAAATCAAAAATATCTGCTGCTGAAAAAAAAGAAAGAGAGAGTGAAGTAAATCATCAACTAGAGTCAAATGGCATAGGAGAGACAGTATAATCAGCTCAGCAGATCACACAAACTTGCCTGCCCACGCATGGCTCTGAAGGTTGGGTCCTTTATCAAAGCGACATGTGATTTTAAATTGAAAATAGACACTGAAAAAACAAAACAGATTTTATAAGTGAGGAAACTGAGGGTTAATAAGGTTACATTCTTTACTCAAGTTCACACAGCTTATAAGACTTGTAACCAAGATAGGACACCCAGGCAGTGGAATTCTAGAACTTCATCCTCAGGTATCCAGCGTTCACAACAGAAGGGGTGAGGCTAAAGACAGCAGAAGGGGTCATTTTAATAATCTAGGCATCAAGCGAGAGTGGAAATGAATGTAGAATCAAAGCAATTTTAGTCACTGATGAGATGTAGGGACCCAAGAGCAAAAGTGAGGCATTCAGGAACAGGAATCTGATGTAAGGCTCAAGATGACGAGCTGGGTTTTTGATGTGTTGATCTGCAGGTTGCAGTGAGATAACTAAGTGAAAATAATCAAAAGTCAGTTGGAGACATGGGACTAAAACTATGGAGAGAGGTTGGGGCTGCAAACAGAAATGCCAATTAGGGAATTGTTGCAAAGTGGTCAAAAATCTGAAAAGAATAGAGTATAAAGAGAAACTGACAATAGCTAAAGGACTGCCAGAAAGGAGACATTGGCAGAAAACTGACATCAATTTCCCAGAACGTGTCACTTTTGCTAGGTAGTTGTGCTGTTTATTATTTCACCTTATTATCCACACCACAAGCCTGTTGCCGAGTGATATGAGAGCAAACATTTGCCTCTTGCATTCCAGCATCCATTCTCTTTGTCTAGCAACATCTGACAACTCAGGCTTGAAGATACCCTCTTCCTACCCTCAGCCTAAGCGGCATCCTGTGGAGCGTCACTTCCGTTCAGGGATGGGTGGTGTGACCTAGCCTAAGCCAATCAACACTTCCCACTGCCCTAGCCATAATGATTGGTTCGGGCATAGGCACAAGCCCCCATCTGTTTCAGTGAGACCCAGAGAGACTTTTGCTGGGAATCCTGGGACAGAGGCTGACAGGCTTTCCTTTGGGATTTGAACATGAGGGGTGTAGGGGATTGAGCAACTACAACCATCTTGCTACCATTTTAAGTCTGAGAATGGAGTCAAAACTCCATCAGAATGGAGAGGAAGAAATTGGGTCCTAGGATAACTTTTGAATCCTGAATCAAAATATGCCTGAAATGGGAACTCTCAGCTTCTCTGCTCATGTGGGCCAGTAATTTCTGTTTGGGATGAGTTTTCTAGCATTTGCAACAGAAGGATTCCTACCTGATACAGAAATGATCTTCATTTTCCAGCTGAGGCAAACGAGGCTCCAAGAGATTAGCTAATTTGCCCAAGTTCACATGCTCATTAAGTAACCAAGCCAAGGTTTAAAGTAACTTCTACATTGCACCTCAATAAACTGGTAGGGGGAGACAAACTAGATTTTTAACTGATTGCAATGTGACAGAAATTTTTTACATGTGAAAAAAATAGACACATCAGGAAGATAGAGTGAAAAAAGGACAGAGTGAAGGACAATGTGAAAGCAGTACAAAGTTCGGTGATTTCTGTTGATTCTGAAAATCTGAGATTTTTCTGGTTGCCCCATCTCTCCCAGGGGCTCAGCAAGATAGGTCATGTATGACTTTTATTACCTGGTTGACTATTTTAAATCCAGCTATTTATAGAGCACTAATTAGAAATCATTTCAAGCACAATATCTGTTCACTGATTTGCTAAAACATTGATGGGGGTAGGGGGTTTGAAGTATCTCCTCCACAGCAGCCCTCAACAGGTATTCAATTTTTGAAGTTCCATGTTTTCAAATTCATGCCAATTTTACATTCTTCTCCATAATACATCATTTGTTTCCATATTAAATAGTTTTAGGTAGTTATCAATTAAACTATTTTCATGTGCCGCATGCATCTTGCAACTTCTCACACATTTCTCTCACTACCAACTGCGGGGTGTTACACATCAGAGAAGCTGGGGTGCCAATGCAAAGCAATGGATTAGTGCTTGCAGTTTGCCAGGCATCTGTTCTGGGTGCTTTACATACATAAACTCATTGAATTATCATAACCACCTGTGAATTAGGCACTATTTGTATTCCCATTTTATGATGGAAAAAAACTAAGTTACAGAGGTTAAGAGATGTGCCCAAGATCACATAAGTTGTGAAAGGTAGAGTTAGGATTTGAATGCACTATCTGACTCTTGATCACTATGCTGTAGTCCCCTCAAGGCCATCAATTCTTGACCTAAAACCTTACCTGTCATCTGAGGACTGTAATAAAGAGACTGTTAGAAAGACACAGGAATGTAAGTAGGCACTGACTTTGGGGGCAACTCAGTAATATCTATCAAAATTCTACGTGTTCACCCCTGCCACCTAGCAATTCGTCTTTAAGCATCCCTCCTAGTGAAAGACCTGCAGAAATGGACAGGGCACACCCAGGACACTCTTGTAGCACTGTGTTTTAAAAGGGGAATTGGAAAGAGTTTCCATGTTCATTAGTACTAGAATTATTTCATTCTGGCACATGCATACAATGGATTGCCATCAAGCCATTAGAAAGGAAAGGTAATTTTTATGTGTGGTATGGGAAATTCTCTAAGGCATGGGGTTAAGTGAAAAGGGCTGGCCTTTTACTCTGACTGTTCAAAATCTTGTCTGCATCCCACCAAGAGATGACCTCCACGGCTTTAAGTCACCCAGCTAGAGACTGCTCCACTCTCAACCCACGCAACTCTGGATTGTTGGTCTTTAAGTTGCATTCCGAGTGTTTTCAAAGAGTGTCTTGATCTCTAATACACTTGGTTCAAACAGTCTAGGGTCCAGGTCTAGGGGCCATCGAGACAGACCCAAAGAGAGCAGTTGTGACGTTTTTATAAGAAGCTTGTGTTTTGCGTGCCCACCTTAAGTCATGCATGGGCTTCTTATTTAAAATTCTTGGTATTTTTCTCCATTTTGTTTCACTGCAGCCACCCACCAATAAATATTTCCTAAAATACTGCCCTCTCTCCCATACCATTCGCATCTCTTCTGGCACGTTCTGTCATTCGGGCAGTCTAGTGTGCTTTGTATCCTTGGGTGTTTTTTTTTTTTTTTTTTTTTTTCTGCCCAAAACTTGAAAGCCCCAGTCACGTTCTCCCAGAGTCGAGGCAGATTCCTGCAGAGATGCTGCCCTCTGCCGGCCACAGCCATGCAGGGCGCCTGGAGAGCAAAGCCTGCCGAGAAGGCCCGCAGAGAATGGCTGTTAGGCTCTGACTCCCTTACAGCGATTGTCTCATTTCTTTCTCATGACAACCCATGACATTATTATCTCCATTTTTCTGAGGAGAAATCTGGATTAGGTAACTTGTCCAAGATCACACTGCTAACAAGTAGCAGAAACAGGATTTGAACCAGGCCAACCCTCCAGTATCTTCCCTGCTAACCACTGTGTTAGACTGCCTCCCCAAGGGAAGGTAACTAGCAATTTTTGAGCAGCTGTACCATGACAGGTGCCTTACATACATTACCCCATCTAATTCATCTGTCAGCTAAAGGTAAGTAAATGAACTCAAAAAAAACCCTAATTGACTTAACCTGTGGTCACATGGCCAGTAAGCCCGATTTTTCTGGGTCCAAAGCATTGGTTTCATCCATGTGCTGCCTGTGCAGATGAGCTGCTCAGATCTCCCTTCAGGAGACCATTGGTGGAGGGCACGGTTGACTGACAGCCAACAGCTGCTGGACCTTCAGAATCACTACAGCATTTGCACCAAGTCCACCCTCTCCCTGGAGCTCCAGTCAAAGGCTGAACATGAGGGACTACCAGAGCCAGGCCTCTTCTCCTTACTTCTTCAGGTAAGGGGAGCCTTTCGCCTCCCTGCCTGCTCTTGCTTGCAGGGGTCAGGCCCACATTGTAGCCTGAAGCTATCCCGCCCACTCCTGCTCCCTTCTCTGTTATCCTTCACAGGTAATTTGGCAATTTGGAGATCCACCTAGGCAAATCAGACACAGATCTTACCCTCATATTCCTTGCATTGCGTGGAGGTTAATCATGAACATCAGTGACTGTACAGTGTTGCTTTGTTGCTTTGCCCCCATGGATTTGTCACCGCACTTCCCCTGGGTGACGGAGATGCAAAAAAGGATTACTCAAAGCCCATCTCTTCTGAGCAGTGAGAGGCCACGAAGCGATTAAATTCCCTTGGGAATGCTCAAGAGAGAGGCATCCTTTCCTTGGGAAATTAACCCTGAATTGGGGTTCTCTTCCTGCATTTATTTTCCAGGCCAGGAAGTTACAGGAAGAGAACATAGGCTGGTAACTTTCAGTGAAACAAGCCAGATGACATTACAGTAAGGCAATTAAGTGATCCACCAACAAAAGCTTGATCTTAGCAAACATTCCTTCTCCTTCCAGCAATTTCCCAGTATCTACACTTATCAATCAGTAACTAGTCTGTCCTTGAGCCAGCAACCTTTCTGTGCCACAAATCTTTATCTTACACCAGAGACTTTGTAGCCTGTGGAAAGTTTCTAGTCCTCTGCAAGGTCAATATTTGAAACTGCAAGGCTCTGGGAAACCACGCCCTGTGAAGTACATTTGCTTTAAGAATATTCCACAGTACAGAGATAAACAGCCATGAGAAGCAGCAATGTTGAGGGGGGAGTCTGGGATTTGTAACCAGAAGACTCAGACCAGAGTCCTGCATCTGCCATCTCAGGCAAGTTACTTCTACTCGTTCAGCCTAGGTTTCCACATTTATAAATGGAGCTCGGTAGAATACCATGTCCACGCCAAAGGCCACATGTTGTGGAGGTTAAGAAAAGCTTTGAAGTCAGGCAGACCTGGGTTCAACTCCTGGCTAAATAAACTTGAGCAAGACACTTCAGTTTCTTCATCTATATAATGGGCACACACTAACTGTGGTGTTGCTGTGACAATGAGGAGTATGTAAATTATCTGTCATAGTAAACATGAAGTGCCTGGGAGCTATGCACCCAATTCTTTTGGTAAGAACAAGAAAAGATAATATATGGGGAGAGCTTCATAAGGCATACTAGCCAGACAGAAGTTAGTTATTGCTATTAATATAAATGCCAAAGAAGAGATGGAATTAAGGGATCTGGAGTTCAAAAGAAAGGGAGATTAAGCAGAACTCGAGAGAGAGGAGTCAGGCCTTGAGAGGCAGAGGTGGGTGGAGGCTGTGCAGGTATGGGGACCAGCAAAGGCAAGAAGGCACAGCGCCTGCTTGCAATACTGTCTGGAGCCCCACTCCCTCAGGGCTCTGTTGGTCGAGGACAAATGATTCTGATAAAGGTGCCCAGGGCAGTGTACTGCTGGCAGGAATGTGTGGAGGAGGTAGGAGAGGAGCCTCAGATATCACAGGCCACAGGCGGCTTAACAAGGAGTTATATAGACAAACAGAAATGAGACACACACTGTGGGCTCAGTGAAATAACATCAAAGAGCTGCAGGAAGGGGTGACAATGATAAAGTCACTGGAGATCCAAGAGCACTTGCCCAGGGACAGGGGTGCAAGTAGGAGGATGAGGAACAACACATCCCCTTAGACACAAGGGAGAAGGGAAAGTGCCCCAGGCAGAGAGTAGCCAAAGGCAGCGAGGCTGTATCGTCATGACCAGACAGCTCTTTACGTTGTGTCCCACTTTTCAACAGACCTTCCCATACAACTGCCTGACCACCATGCTGCTGGAGGCAGGGGCCTAGAAAGATGGCCACCCCTTCAGCCAGCCCCCCACCCCACCCCTTCCCCACCAACCTGGGTGAGGCTGATATTGACTGTGCAGCTGGGAAGGGATTTAAGAGTAAGGCATTGGCGACACTGGTGTTCCCATCTGGGAGCTCTGGCAACGGGAAGGCCCGTGCCAGCCCACACGCAGTATTTTTTGCACCTCCCTGCCCCTGCCTCCACATTCCCGACTATGTACATACACACAAACCACTGCACCCCCACTCTGGAACACAGCTGGCTCTTTTCTCAGACTGCACACTCCTTGGAGCAAGCTCTACACTTGGGATGTATCATGTGCAGGATAGATGAATAAATACACCAACAAAGACATGAACAACAAGTGTCACTACTTCCAGTGGCTCAGTTAAGTCTTGTTACCTTACAGGTGGACACAGTGCTCCTGTGTCCTGGGATCCTAAGAGGGACACGGTACAAAGTAAATGGTTGAAAGCCCCTCGTTTATTAGCTGTGTGGCCTTGGTCAAAAAGCTTAGCAAAGCAGAACTAATAATGTCTACCTCATGAGGCCGATGGGAGGATGAAATGTAGGTAACATAGGTAAACCTCAACCACCTTTACCACCCCCAAGTCTTGAGGAAATTCTACTGAAATCCACAAAACATTTGGAAGGTGTGGATTTCCTGTGAAAGTCCGTCATGCAGGAGGCTGTGTTGCACCTACTGGAGATGACAAGAGGTAAAAAGGAGACAGCAAACTTGGATACAAACCACAAGAGCTCATGTGCTCAAAACTGCAAAAATCTTGGTAACAGCTTCCTGTGTCCATGGATCATGGAGGTTGCTGGGGCCCAGGCTACCTGGGGCACACCTTTCAGGAAAGCCATGATCTCTGGACCCATTAGTGTCCTTAGTTTCCCTGCAGCCTGACCTAGAAAAGCCAATCCAAATGGTCCCGAGCAGCAGGTGCACAAAGCCCTGGGAAGAGATGAACCACCCAGAGCCCAGCTCAGGCAGCTGGCAGGTAGTCTCTTCCACACACGCAGCTGTGGGCCCAGGGCCAACGGGGCCTGCTCTCTGGGGACATGGCACACACTGAGGGCCTTTTAGTCTAGTGAGACAAGAGGCTGGTAACGACAGAGAAATGCAGAGAGCCTGGGATCGAGGAAGGCCACCTCTTTGCAGCTCCTCCAGCTTCACTCATCCATGCGTATGGGGTCCTTGGTACTAGAGATGCCACTGGGACCACACTCAGCCAGGGAGACGCTTGGTCCTTCTTGTTCTGTCAGGGACACTTGACTGTGAAAAGTTCTTCCCAGGGCGTGGAAAGACTGTGCTCCAACAGCTACTTTACTAAGGAAGGATGGGAGACCCAGAGCAAGCCAGGGGTGTGTTCTTGGCTGTGTGATAGGTGGAGCAGACCCCAAGTGCTCAATTCGTAGTCGTGGATTGGACCCCTATGATATCTGGCTTTCCATGTGTCCAAGAGGTGAGGGTGAAATTCTGTGTCAATTTTGTCAGGCTATGGTGCCCAGCTGTTTGATCCAACATAAGTCTAGATGTTGCTGTGAAGGTATTTTGTAGATGTAATTAACATCCACAGTCAGTTGACTTTAAGCAAAAGAGATTACCCTCAATAACGTGGATGGGTCTCATCCAATCACTTGAAGACCTTAAGAGCAAAAAATGAGGTTTTATAAAGAAGGAATTCTGTCTCGAGACTGTCTCATAGAAAGCCTGCCTGGCTGTCCAGTATGACAGCCTACCCTACAAATTTCACACTCAAGACTGTGACATCAACGATTGCCTGAGTTTCCAGCCTACTGGCCTGCCCTACAAATGTTCACATCACATGAACAAATTCCTTAAAACAAATCACATTAACAAATTCCTTAAAATCAATCTCTCAGTGCGTATAGACATTATTCTGTTGGTTCTAGCTCTCTGGAGAACCCTGACAAGACACAGGAGAATTATTAACATTTCAGGCATGAGGTGAGCAGAGCAGCAGGTGCCCTGGGAGGTAGGTTGGGGCTGGGATTTGCCCCATTTTTCAGATGGAGAAACTGGCACTTATAAGCAATTTGTCTCAAATTTCACATCTTATGGATGGTGGAGGAAAAAATTAAAAGCCAGTCCTCCTCCTCCCAAATGCATTGCCTTCCTTTCAGTCTCTCCTTCCAGAGCATCTTTTGGGCCTCACTTCTCACTGCAGACACCTAGTCACAGGCAGTTCTCCATCTGTGGATTCTGGAGCCAGCTGCCAATATAATACTTTACCACCCTCTCCATGTTTATGGCATGTTAATTCTCCAGTATCCAATCTCAAAAATACTAAGCCATTTTTTGTGTTTATCTGTTCTTCAATATTTTTCACACATCTGTCTTATTTTTGTTCCTTCTCATCAAGGATACACATGCCCATGCCCTCAGACCTTCTTATCTGTGGCTGAGGCACAGAAAACAGATTTTGAGAACAATTAAGGTCCTATGGGATATAAGAAACTAGTGGAAGATATCCCATATGCTGATTTTTGTGACCAAGACTTTGGACACCTTGGACATATTAAAATGCACATGACCTTTGCTCCAACAATTCCCAGTGTTACTGTCAAGCAACCAGAAATCACTCACCTACCACGTATAGAACAATGGATGGACTTGTTTAGAGCCTTTCTCCATGGGGTCTGTATCTCACTTCCTAGGAGACATTTTGGGAATTTGTAGGGGCATGCTTGCTCACAATATTGGGAGGTGGGGTACCACTAGAAATCAGTAAGTGAGGTATAAAATGATTCAGCACAATAAAAAAGGATCACCACCCCACACTTTGAAATGTCCCTGCTGGAAATTCATGCAGATGAAAAAATCTGTCCATAATTTCTTGATTATAATTCCGTTTCACATATAAATACAAGGTACCCTTTGTACATTTTAACTATTGACTCAATTTCTAGGTATTGTTACAACACGAATGTAGATGGCACTGTGTTTAATTTAGAACTTTACCAGGAGTTGTTCATTGTTTGGGAAAGTCATTGAGAGCAAGGCACTCAAGGAATGGCATCGGCCAAACGGCACCTACACGTTGGCCTGCGTTGGTGGCATACAAGGGGCAGACGCACAACCACCACGTTATGTCTCTACGTGGTCCAGTTCCAGCACTGACATTCTGAAATACTACATACTATTTAATTACCAATTACTTCCCTATTTTTCTCCTTTATACAACAGTTATGCTGGTGGGAGTGTAAAATGGTTCAGCTGCTATGGTAAACAGGATGGCAGTTCTGCAAAAATTTAAAAATAAGAGTTACCATATGATCGAGCAATTATACTTCTGGGTATAGACTCAAAAAAAATTGAAAGCAGGGACTCGACCAGATATTTGTATACCCACATTTATAGCAGCCTTATTCACAATAACCAAAAGTGGACACAACCCTAGTGTTCATTGACAGACGAATAGATAAACAAAATGTGGTATATACATGCAATGGAAGATAATTCAGCCATAGAAAGGAATGAAGGCCGACACATGCTGTAATGCAGATGAAGCTTGAACACATGACACTAAGTGAAATAAACCAGTCAGAAAAAGACAAACACCGTGTGATTCCACTTACAGGAGGAACCCAGAGGAGCTAGAGTCATAGAGACAGAAAGCAGAATAGCGGTTGCGGGACTGGAGGGAGGCAGGGACGGGGAGTTATTGTTTAAAGAGTACAGAGTTGCAGTTTGAGAAGATGAAAAAAGTTCCAGAGATGGATAGTGGTTGCAGGACAATGTGCATGTACTAAATAACACAGAAGTGCACACTTAAAACTGGTTAAAATGGCAAATGTTTTGTATATTTTACCACAATTTCTTTTGAAAAACAGGTATGCTTTTTATAGGAGTTTGTGTGTGTATTAGAAGGAAAGCAAAGAGGGCTTTTCAAAATATTTGTTTTTAAAAGGAAACACTGCATGGAGAACAAGGTGTCCAGAGTTTTATACCCTTCGTGTTTTACAGCGTATTTTATTTTGTCTGGAGACTTTCTGGCACCCCTTGAAATATGTGGAGACACCTCGGCATCACTAATGAAGGGTCGGGATTGTTGGGGCACAGAATGCAAGATCCCAGGGGACTAAGCAAATATATATCTGAGCTTATGAGGATCAGGGCTGAGGGAGGAACTAGCCGTGAGTCAACTGAACTCGGATCTGAGCGAGCAAGTCTGGGACTACAAACATTTTATATTTATGGAGCTTCTCACACTTTATGAAGCAAAGGCACTGTAATGTATAGTCTATTAACAGGAGGTAGCTACGGCAGGCAGGGTGGAAAGGCAACAAACTTGGAGTCAGATCTGACTTGGCCACTTAAGAACTGTGTATGTGATTTAGGGCAAATGTCTTCATTTCTCTGAGTCTCGTTTGCCTCAATCTGTAACACATGAATAACATTTACTCATATTTATTATAAATACCTCCTTTTTATTGGATACCTACTATAAGCCAGGCACCTGGTAGACATTTAATCATTTAATCATTAATCATTCAATCTGCACAACTGCCCTGTGGGATAGACATCATCCCTACCATGCAAATTAGAAAACCAAAGCAGATGCCATTGGTCCCCCAGCCATTTCCTCGTGGCACCTTGGAGGGCATCTATGTGGCTTCCTGTGTCTCTCTGCCCCGTGGCATTCTCCGGATGCTTGAGTATCCTCTGCTCACATCAGGCAGTCTGAAATGGCCAGAGAGTTAAAGTCCCGAGGAACAATCCTCGGCCAATGAGGGATGACAGTTGGTCGATAAAAATCCCAGCACCCTCAGCCTGACGTAGAAAATGCAGGGATGTGTCCTACGCAGTCTCTCAGAGGCCCCTGAGGAATCAAGACCTACTTGTCCACTCATTAATGCACCCACAATCGGCTTTCCTCCCTTCCTTGATTCACTGCCCACTCTCTCTCTATGCATCCTGGAATCAGCTCCCAAATAAACTACCTGCACTCAGATACTTGTCTCAGTATTTGTTTTGGGGGAAATCTCAAAGTAAGACAGCAGCTGAGGTTCAGAGAGGTTAAGTTACTTGCCTGTGATCCCACAGTTAGAAAGTATGGCTAAGACAAGATTGACAACCCACTTCTTCTGACTCTAAAGTGCTCATTCTTGATGCTCCACATCACTCAGCATCCGGGAAATGCAAATCAAAACCACATTGAGATACCATCTAACCCCAGTTAGGATGGCTAAAATCCAAAAGACTATGAACGATAAATGCTGGCGAGGCTGCGGAGAAAAAGGAACTCTCATACATTGTTGGTGGGACTGCAAAATGGTGCAGCCTCTATGGAAAATGGTATGGAGGTTCCTTAAACAATTGCAAATAGATCTACCATACGACCCAGCCATCCCACTGTTGGGAATATACCCAGAGGAATGGAAATCATCAAGTCGAAGGTATACCTGTTCCCCAATGTTCATCGCAGCACTCTTTACAATAGCCAAGAGTTGGAACCAGCCCAAATGCCCATCATCAGATGAGTGGATACGGAAAATGTGGTACATCTACACGATGGAATACTACTCAGCTATAAAAACGAATGAAATACTGCCATTTGCAACAACATGGATGGACCTTGAGAGAATTATATTAAGTGAAACAAGTCAGGCAGAGAAAGAGAAATACCACATGTTCTCACTTATTGGAGGGAGCTAAACATTAATATATAAATTCACACACACACACACACACACACACACACACACACACAAATCGGGGGGGGGAGGGAAGAAGATATAACAACCACAATTACTTGAAGTTGATACGACAAGCAAACAGAAAGGACATTGTTGGGGGGGAGGGGGGAGGGAGAAGGGAGGGAGGTTTTGGTGATGGGGAGCATTAATCAGCTACAATGTATATCGACAAAATAAAATTTAAAAAAAATAAAAAAAATAAAAATAAAAAAAAAAAAATAAAGTGCTCATTCTTGTCCCTTGGCTTCTCTGCCTTATATTCTCCTGATTGTTGGGGAATTTGGTGAGATAATGCCAGTGAAGAAGAGGATCATTTGGTCAGAAAACGCCTACAACACTTTTACTGGATCTTCATAATATCCCTGTGAAGTAGACAAGCACATTAGTTTGATGCCCACTTTACAGGAAACTGAGGCTCAGAGCCTTGTGCAAAATGCCAGCTAACACGTGACAAATGACAAAATGATTCTTCACTCCTCCAGTTCATACTCCAACTTTCACTGCCTTTCTCTGTGCCTGGAAGGTTTGTACCACTGGATTTCACCATCAGGCCCTCTGGCTTCCAGTTGGGGTGAGTCAATGGAAGGCAAGGGCAGGAAGAGAGAAGAGGGGGATATTTAGTCCCCTTGCTCTTTGACGGTCTATAATTTTAGCAGTGGCTGAATTCCTGAGCCACAGCTCCTAGCTAAACACTTTAACTTAAAAACAAACAAACAAACAAAGCTTGGATTTGTATATTTTTTTAGAAATCTCAAGTCCTGGGAAAGAGGGGAGGAAACGATCAGAACACTTTCCAGGTGCCAGTCTGCCCAGCCCCCTGTCTCGTGGCTCCAGCTCTCATCAGGTATGGTAGGAGCTCACCCCGACCTTGCCCTTCAGCAGGTGCTTCTGGCTTCTCACTGTTGCTGGTCTTGGGGTATTTCTCATCCCCTACCCACACCTCTCTAAATAATCCTTACACTACATTCTTTTCACTTAAACCCTTTGACATGCATTCTCTTTCTTATTGAGATCCAAACTGACCCTGAGGCCTTAGCAATCAATAAAAAGGGGGCGGGGGGGGGGGAAATACTTATAGAGCAAATACCATTTTCCAGGCCCTGTGCTAAGCCCGTTCCATTCATGATCCTGCCAATAATGCTGTGAGGGTGAGTGTTGTTATGATTCTTGTTTCACAATCAACCTGAGTCTAAGAAATGGTGCAGAGACCAAAATCCAGGCCAGCTAGGACTGACAGTCCACGCTCTCTCCTCTCCACCACAAAGACCACACTGTTCTCTAACCCGACTTCCCTTTAGTGTCCATAACCACCGGGACCAGAGCCCTCCAACCTTGCCCTGGGTGTTTCAGGAAATCGAGAACACCCTGCCTATGGCAAGGGCGGAGCATCTTTGTGGTAAATGAGCTTTCCATGAATGGAAACAGCCTTTCCCTCCTGTGAGGAGAGGCAGGATTTCATGTGAAAGTGTGATGCCTGGCAGGGAGCCAAGAATAAGAGCAGGAAGTGGGAGCCCAAGTGAGATAACTGCCGTGGACGCTGAGGGGAGGGGGCAGGATAAACAGAGGAGTTTCAATTCTGCAAAGCATTCGAGAGTGTGGTGGATTAAAGATGGCCCTTGGGGAAAGCCAGCGATATTAGGAAAGGGGGGGAGACAGCCTTGGCAGGCAATGGAGATCTAGTGCTGGTGGAGCAATTAAAGGGCGGAGCAAATGGGTAGGAAACCACAGAATAATGCAAAACCCAAAAGCAGGCATCTGAAATGTGCAAAAAGGAAAAATTATAAGGCAAAACACAGCAGACCAGAGTTTGTGCATAGTCGCTGAAAATATTCGAAACAACATCTTGGAATGAGAAACGTACGGAATAAAAAGCTGCTGCCATTCGATTTAGCAGCTTGAGAAATGTGGCTCGTCCCCGTGGGCATTTGGAGGAGGGAATCATCAGAAAGACAGAGTTCAGAATGCTTCCTAAAGATGGGAAGCTGAATGGGCACAGAGGGGTTCCCCCCAATATTTGACGATTATGAATCAAATCAGAAATACCAGATGAATCACGAGATCCACTGGAATAGTACAAATTTTATTCTCCCCATCCTACACCAATCTGCAACTTACCCATTCTAAATTAACCATAATTTCCAGCTATTTAGAACCCACATTCCAGGTGCCTTACATATATTATTTCTAATTCTCCCAACCACCTTGCAAGTAAGATTGTTGTCGCCGTTATACAGATTTGGAAACTGAATCACAGAGAGTTTGAGTAACTTGTCCACGGTCACACAAATAGCTGTTGAGAGGCCTAGTGAGGAAGTAAACCCAGATGACTCTGTCTCCAGGCACATTCCTTTACTTCCTGGTGAATCCTAAAACCTGGGCTTTCAAAATGGTTCAATCCTATTATTTTCAGAAGAGAAAACAGAGGCATAGAGAGGGAAGAGTCATTGCCTACAGAAGGCCCTAGATTTGACTTGGAGTTCTATAGGGGCTAGGAAGAGAAGTCTTTAAGATTACTGAACCCAGCTCCTCTATTTTAATGCCAATTTCATCCTTCCAAGATCTCCAGGCCTGGGCAGCAGGACAGCACATTTTTCAAGCACAGGAGCACACACTCCTACCATCCACGGATTCATCTGTTCATCCAACAAACATTTATCGAAGTCCTACTTGGGTGCCAAGAACTATGGACTGTGAAAATATTTTTCCAATAAGCAACTAGAAGGTGCTTGGTTTGCGTTTTCTTTTGGTTTGCTTTTTCTTTTTCATTTTAGCACATTTCCACTTAATTCACTGCATCAGGTCCTCAAATGCTCCTCCAAAACCTCCATTCAGCTAATAATCAGCATACTGCTCTCTTCAGAACATTTATGATCAAATAACAGTGCCTGGGCTTTCCGGTGGTGATTGTGTTTTCTGTTCAGTAACACTGGCAGCTCTGAAAGCATATATTTTCTTTAGCAAATATGAACAGTAAAGGCCTCTTATATTCTCTTTTCTAAACTGAAAAGAGTAATTGAAAGGGTGCATTGTAAAAGGCTCTAAAAAAGAAAAACATGGATTTGGCTAGAGTTTTATTAGAAATGTAGAAACCTGGGAAAGGGAAATAAAATAAGTTTTCTAAATACCAAAACATTCTGATAGGTCAGACCAAGTGTGAGGAGCACACAGGCCTACTTGTCAATAAGCTTTTGCTGTGTAACGACTCCTAAAATCATATGGCTGAAAACAACAAACACTTATTTCCCATGGTCCGTGGGCCCCTCTGGCCAGGCTTGGGTGGTCTAGGACACCACAGACACCTGTCTGAGGCCTTCCCTCTCCTCCTCCAGGCGCTATCCCCTAGGCTTCTCCACATGCCATGGAAGGGCTCTCAATAGCAAGAGAGGGCACGCCCAGTGCACAAGCACTTTTCACGACTTTACATTCGCTGCTGCTTTGGCCAAACCAGGTCACGACAAGCCAGATCCAAGAGGGGAAAATAGAACCCACTTAATGGGTAGATCTACAAGATATTGTGCCCTTTTTTTTTTTTTTTTTCGTTATTCCTTCAGCTACTGGGACGGCTGCCAGCTGAGAGATCTCAACTGTCAGCCTTCTCTAGAAATTGCTTTTTATTTCCTGAAGAAAGCCACCTCATTCAAGGACACTCCGCCTTCCCAAGGGCAGCCTGCAGTGGTCACTGGTGGTCTTACTCTGTTTGGGCTACTATAACAAAGTGCCATAGACTGGTGACTTCTAAACAACAAAAATGTATTTCTCACAGTTCTGGAAGCTGGAAGTTCGAGGTCAGCCAGCATGGTTGGGTTCTGGTGAGGGCCCTCTTCTGGACTGCAGATGACAATCTTCTCATTCTATCTTCACGGCAGAAAGAAAGCAAGAGAGATTTCTGGAGTCCCTTTTATAAAGGCATTAATCTCACTCAAGAGGGCTCCACACTCAGGACCTAATCACCTCCCAAAGGCCCCACTTCCTAATACCATCACATTGGGGGTTAGGATTTCAACATGTGAATTTTGAGATGACACAAACATTCAGTTCATTGCACTGGTCAGTACAGGGATATAAAGGTCTAGCCCCTTGCCCAAACTTGGGACAAGTCTGAAGAGCTATCCCAGCTTCAGAGCTTCCCCGAGGGGTCAGCTGAGACCTGCAAGTTAGACTGACTGGCAGTCTAACTCCTCTCTCTGCTCGATCTCGCTTCCTTCCCTGCCACTACAGGTGTCCATCATGAGCACACCCCGGGTAAACGTATGCATTCTACTCTCTGCTCAGTGTCTGCTCCCTGAAAATATGACCTAATGGATGCCAGGAATAGTCTGAGAAAGAAGATGCTAAGATGGGATCTGGGACTGCCAGCCAACAGCCCACCAGCAATGAGCACCCCATTACTGTTGTTACACCAAGTTTACATAGCACCCAGCACAAGATGGTGTTGTAATTGGCAAAACTTCCACCAGTGTTGAAATGCAATGGGATAAGGGTGGAAGGAAAGGCACTACAGGGAGCAACATATCAGATACTTTTAAAATATGTGGGAAATAGTCATTATAAGGGCAACAGAATTGAATGGCTGTTGCTGGAGAGCAATGTATGCATTGGGAAAAGACGTGAAAAGACTGAGGGTGGGTGATTAATAGTCAACTAAAAGTACAAGAGCCTCCTGAGCACCATACAAAGAGACTCTCATCTCCTATGCAAAGGAGGTTAGAGTCTCAACCTGAGGCAGATTTGCTATGGTAAGGTCAGGATGCCGACTGGGAAAGCCTGGGACTCTGAGACATGGGATGACCCCCGGGTTAATGCACTTGAAAAAGCATGAATCCTCAGGTTTCTCTGAATGTCTGGGCCTGAAAACAGACAGATTTTTCCAAACGTCTGGCCTCCACTCTTGTTATACTCCATCACTGCTTGCTTCCTTGTAGGTGACGCAGAGGCCCCTCCCATATGAGAGAATGTGTGTGCCCGTGGGATCTGCCCACACCCCCCTCCAGCCTCTAAGCCAAAAGCAAGTCCCAACTCCCAACACAACACAGCTGGGGAGGTGCTGAATGCTATAAGGAAGGATCAGACTTTACCCTGGGGACCTGCAGGACCTTGACAACAGGCAATGGCAGGAGCCAGGAAATTACAAATGGAATTGCATTCCAGGGGTGCTGGATTGAGGGGGAAGGGAATTTGAAAATAAAGTTGGATAAGGGAGAGTTTATCAACATAGGGGCATTCCCTCTGAATTAGGAGCTAACACCCTGGTAAGCACCCTGAGAGACAGTGCAGACATGCTGCTAGGATGGCTCCTAGAAGCTCGGAGAAATTCTTGGCCCATCCTAAGTGAAGCAGAAATGCCAGAGCTGCCATGGTCAATGGTGGAAGAAGAGATCAAAAGACGGAGGGAAGAGGGCATGCTAGTATGGATACGCTATGAAAACCAGAGCACCCACCAGATGACTTGAGGTACATCCCAGAGGATCCTCCATTTGCCAAAGCAATAAGAAATGCCTTGTCACTGCAGCACCAGCATCACTGAGAAGATCAGTATGGCTGTCCTGTGCAGGCCAAGGATGACAGGAGGAGATGTCATTAGAGAGCTGGGTTCACTGAAGTCATGAGAATGATACAATTCCAAAATAAGAGATGCACATCCCTAACCATCAGAAGCATGGCTGGCGCAATTTTTTTAACAAATGAGATGGTTGGAGTTACCATCAGTGGGATGAGTGACATGATTTCAGAGAGAATTATGGAGAAGATTAATAGAACACAGATTCTTAGAGACAAGTCAGGCAGACAGGCAACAAGGGTATTGTTCAACCTATACAATCAAAATAAACCAAGAATACAGTGAGAAAGTTGAGGGCAACTGCCCCTTGCCCAGTTCCCACACCAGAGCCAGTTGTACAACCCAGGTCTCATTGAGGCAAGGAGTGGCTGGGCACTTCATATCCAGTAAGAGGATATGATTGCAATTGCTCCCATCTTTCCCCCAAAGGAGCCTGTGTTCACTTATTCAGGTAACCGGACACTGCAGAAAGGAGAGTACCCAAACATTTTGAGAGCTGTTTGACATAGGGTCTGAGCTGACATTAATCCTTGAAGACGCAAATCATCATCATGACCCCTTTCCTCATTAGAGTGGGAACACATGGAGACCAGATAATAAATAGAGTCATGGCCCAGTCCCAAGTCAGAGGGAGCTGCAGCATCCCTAGATCTACCTAAACCTATTGCAGAGATTTCCTCCATCTCTGTGGGTGTAACTGCAATGAATTGGTAGTTGGCACATCCCCTACACTGGCTCCTCGGCCTGAGAGGTAAGAGCTATATAGTATGAAAAACCAAGTATGGAAGCCTCTAAAACTGCCCCCACCCTGGCAAGAAGCAAGGGTGACACCCTGTAAAGGTAAAGGCAGTGTCTCACGGAGGATGGAACCAAAATATGGAACGAGTTGGGACTCCTGACACCTTTGTGAAACAGAGACACTATGTCAGCTGAGAGAGAAATAAATGTCTACCTTATTTAATATATGCTTATTTGGAGTCTATTTCACATCTGGTCCACATCTACCCTAACCAGTCAGCCCTGAGCTTACTTCAAATTAACCTAAAAGGAACAGATTTGGGGCTTCGGGCGTGGCGGGTACGTGGCACTAACAGTGTCAGGCTCCATTTGCACAGCCAGCACCGGGAGGCACGTGCGCACCGCAGGGCTGGCTGGGCGCACAGAGCAGCTGCATAAACAGCCTTCCGTTTCCCGAATGCCTGAAAGGTTTACAAATGGAAAGACTCCCGTCTTGCCTCAGACACCCCTGTTTAAGAAACGTGCTAGATGACTTGTGTGTCCAGCTTCACACCTCACAGTTCTTCCTCTACTACCAACCGCACTTTGTCGAGAGTCTCTGGATCCCTTTGTGCAGAATTTGCCATGAGGGATGATGGGACCTCCTCAGACGGCTGGTGGGAAAGGGGGGCAACTGGTGGCATTTCTCAGATGCTGATTTATCACATTCTTTTTTCCTTTGAATGCCATTTGAGAAGCAGAAAGAGGAGTCAGGTGAGGTCCAACATATCAGCTTTATGGCTGCTACGGCTGGATTAGAGAACGCAACTTGGATGTGAAGGAAAAGCAGGCCTCTGCTCCTCCCCCCTGAATTACACGTACACCCAGCCTCGGGTGTAACTGCCCTGACCGCTCACCCCACGGAGGAGGCAGCCGCCCTGCAACCCACGCAGTTGTGGACCAAGCCTGTCCCTGAGAGCGAGCTCAGGAGGCACTGTGCTGTGTACGTTCACTTCCCCTGGTCTCAATCCCGCCACTGAGACATGTCCCTCCATCCCCCTGGGAGATGGATTAGTAGGAGGGGTGGAGATAAGGACATAGGCTTATCGAAAGAGAGAGAAATGGAGCCCTCTCCCCCCGATTCCCCATAAGCCAGGGCTGCATAGGGTGAGTATTAAAGAAACCAAGTTAAAGTACTGGCCCTGGGTGGGGAAGGGGTTAAGATTTCTATAAATAATCATCACATTCATAGCTACCATTTGTTGAATTCTCACTATGTGCCAGATATTGTGCTAAACATGCAAAAAAACTTGGGTCCAATCTAGGCTCCTGATAATCTGCCAAGGGGAGAGGAGATATTAAAGGGCTCAGAAGCCGATCTGAAGACACTTTCACTGACCAAAGATGGAACGGTTTGAGCATGAATTAAGATAACTGAAATGGATCAAAACATATTAAATATAAGTATCACTAAAGCTCATAGCATCAGCTTTATAATTAATTCCATGATACTTCTCAAAAACCTTCATTGCTCTCTCTTGAAACATGCTAAAGAACTAACTCCATGTTCATCAAGCTGTGGAGTAAAGAAAGAAAATCGAGCATTTATTCTCCTTTTTTCTATATGAACTGTGCCATTGGGTAACCAAAAGGCAGATGAGGTGAAGTTTCTTTTTTAAAAAGTATTCCACCCGATAAATGAAGAAGGATTCAAACCTAAGCATTTTGCAAGTCCTCATAAATTAATAAATTTCAGCATTGAGCATCGACAGCTACTCACCCCCAAAGAGAGATAATCAGACATTTTGTGCCTCTGGTGGAAGAACACAGAACCACCTATGAAGTGGTCTTGCCAAAAGAAATCAAATCTAAATATGATCCAGACTTTCTACCCAAATACTCATTTACATGGGGATGTCCCATCAGCAGTGCCCAATTGGGAATCTCTACAGAACACTATTTGAAATAAATTACAATTTCTGTAAGAAATAAATTACAAGGAAAGAAATAGAGATGGAGACAAAATCTAGACATATGACCAACAAATCACAATACATGACCTTACCTGGATACTGACTCAAACTGTTAAAAACCAAAAAATTAAAACATTTATGAGACTTCTTGGAATATAAATAAACACTGGCTGAATTATTTGATGATATTAAGCAATCATTATTAATATATTTAGGTGTGATAATGTTAAAAACACACAGTTCTAATAGTTTTAGAGGTGTACACTGAATATTTACAGGTACAATGATATGATGTCTGTAATTTGCTTCAAAATAACATTGGAGGAGATTAGGTGAAAGTATAGATAAAACAAGTCTGGCCAAGCATTGATCATGTTTGAAAGTGGGTGAGGGGTGCATGAGGATTTATTTTATGATTCTGTATATTTTTGTGTGTGTTTTAAATTTCCATTAAAAAAAGTTTAAGACTATGCAGGCTGGCTGGTTAGCTCACTTAGGAGAGTGTGGTGCTGATTACACCAAGGTGAGAGGTTCGGAGCCCCCTACAGGCCACAAGCCAAAAAAAAGAAAAGTTTCTACAAAAATAAAATGAACTATGTATGCAAAGGGTCCTGATTTGGGGTGGGTGGGCATGGTAGAAAGAATTCTTCCTTGAGCACATCTGTGCTTCACAGCCGTTTGGATTAATACAGATGTCAGTTAGTGGTTGGGGCCCCAGGTAGTGGGGAGGAAGGGAAGGTTCTAGACAAACGGTCAGGCTCATTGAAAGGGTCTCACAATACCATAGAACTGGAGCACAATTCTAAGAACCAGGCAGGAACATCATCAGAAAGACTTAGCAAGAGGACGGCATAGTGGATACATCGATCCTTGCTGCTTAGGGCTGCCAGACTAACTTCCAGACCCCACCCACTGGCACACACAGGGCACTCAATGTACTGCTAATGTGGGGTAGATTGATTCCAGAAATGGGTGGGACTGAGCTTGCCAGCAAAGTCCCTGATGCCTAAGCCAAGCTCTGCAGGAGAAAGAAAGATCTGCAGTCCTTAACCCTCTGGAGAGAACACTGAGACAAGTTTAGGACAGAATGGGGGTGCATACTAGGAAGGTTTTATTGCCCGCCTTCCCCATCTGGTAAAAGCTCTCAGTCTCTGTGTGATTTAGACCACCATGTTGGAACCCCATGGCCCCCCCACTTTGGACTCAGCTGACTGACCCAAAGGTGCACACCTAACCCAGGAGGGAAAGAAATCTGTAGCCTGAGCCTAGTCCATCACATTCTTCTCAAGAAACTGAACTAAGAAACTAAGAAACCAAGCTTGAGAACAGTGCACCACACCATCAGGGACTGGAGCCACTGGACCGATAAGATCACCTATTCCCACACTAGGCGACTGAATCAGACAGGTGTGGGGTTGGCTCCAGTTTGCCTGTGTGACTCAGGGTGACTTACCTGGTCTCTTTGAAACTTACTGGAATGTGGGGATAATAAAGATAACTATTTCAAAGAGATTTTTATGAGGTTAAAATGAAAATGTTTATAAAATGCTTAGGGAGTAAAAGTTTGATACTACTGGTAGTGTTAATACTACTCTTGGCTGTGGCTATTTTTGGCCACATGAGAGCAGAGGAAGCTGCTCACAAGAGACAGACAATACTAACCTGCCTGAGCCTGACTAGCACCCACACTGTGCTAAGTACTTGGGGGGTATTAACCCACTTCGACCTCACGACCACCCCAGAGCCTGGCAATGCTCATTTCACCAATGAGGAAACGGACCTGCAAACTGAGTGATCAGCCAAAAGTTTAGGAGACGACAATGGCAAGAGTGAACATTCTGCTTCTGAGTCCTTGCCGTTGACCACTCTGTGACCACTTCATTATGTAGATGAGGAAACTGAGGCTTGGAGGTGGTTATGCAGCCCTTGAGAAATGGGAGGAGGTGTGAACTCCTGCACTGCCTAGGAGCCAGGGTGCATGACTGTGTCAGTGAGTATCCTGGTTTCCAGGAGGCCGCATCATCTTTGTTTCCAGTGAGATAAGCTGTCATCACCTTCACACGAGTCCCCAGCGTCTGAGCCCACTTGAGATGTGTTCTCTTCTTATTTTGGACTAAAACAATGGGAATCTTGATGTGCTTCAGTCACCCACGTTGGAATCCTGTGTACTAAACCACTGCTTATGTGGTTCTGGTGCCAGGAAAAATGTCTTGTAATAGGGATTACTTCTCAAATGTCTGGTTATTCTAATGGAAGCTCATTCTGTCCCTGCACCATTGAATAGTCGCTTCTATATGGCATCGCTGTTAACCAAAATAAACACTCAGCCCCTCTGCAAAAAGAAGCCCTTGACCGGGAGGGTGGCCAACACATGGCCAGAACAAGATGTAATGTGCATAATTCCCTTTTGAGAAAACATCCTTCAGGCACAAGTCACAAAATAAACAGAGACAGGGCAAGACCACTAACAAGAGAAAATTTGGAAAGCTGAAAGGCGAAGGACCGAGTAAAAAGAACTTTTAAAATGAGACCAGACTAGAAAACAAGGACTTTCTCCTTTGCCCTGTCTGTTTTTCCATCCATCACCTCCAACCCTCACATTTTTTTAAAAGCCATTAAAACTACAGTGTAAACTATTCCATCTGAGACAAAAGTTGTTAAATGGAAAGAGAAATGCAGCAAAGAATGCCAGTTGTCAAATACCTGACACTAACTAGCAGGCCTTAGCCATCTCCAGTTTCATCCAAAGGGAAACCACCAGCCCCACGCCCACACCCACACCCGAGAATCAACAACTGGTGAACTACATAATTGCCCATAAAACATGTAAAGCCAACGTGGACTAAAAAGACAAAAGGAAAAAGGATGATCTTCTTTAACTAGGGCAAGAGCAAAGAGTCAGGAAGGCACGCTGTTTGAGTTTACAGGGGAAGAGCTCCAAAACCGGATAGCCTTAGGACCCCATCTGGACACTGCCACTAGCAGCTAGTGACCCTGAGCAAGTTACTTAGCCTCTCTGTGCCTCAGTTTCCTCATCTGTATAATGAAGGTGGTAGAAATAGAACCTACTTCAGAGGGTTGCTGTGAAGATTTATGCACATGCTCCACACAGGCTCATTATTACTCTTTATAATAAGTGTGATTATATCATTATTGTGGTGATTATTAGGACATGTTTATTTAGACAAGTGGAGAAACCCAGAATTGTCCCCAAAGGTATAGCAGCATGTGTGATCCTGGATTCTACAGAAACCTTAAAAACAAGTTGGGGCATTTCCCAGTCCCCAGATTCTAGTGTAAGGCTTACAGAGAGGAAGGCATGAGCTTTCTGCTGCAGCTTCATTGGGTGGGGTCAGAGTGCATGCCAAGACAGGGAGGCCGAGCGGAAGAAGACAGTCAAGGGGAATCAGGAGGGAGCACAGGAGCCGCACGGGCTGAGCACTTCCCTTGTGCCAGACCCAGGGCTGAGAGCTACTCTCTCTCACACACACTCACATTCACACATGTGCACATATGCCTTCACACTCATACACACATACACACATACACTCACACACACAAACTCATGCAGTCTTCTCCATGACTTCACAATGAGGCAGGTACTATGATCAGTCCCATTTTACAGATGAGACAATCGAGATTTAGACACATTCTATGACTTGCTTGAGATTAGACAGCAAGGAAGTGAAGGAACTGGAATTTCAACAAAGTAACCTTCATGACTACACTGCACTGTCTCCTGATAACACACAGATATCTCCGGGCCTCAGTTTCCTCATCTCTAAAATGGGATTTGCACCAAAGGCCTTTGTAGCACTCACATTCCATGGTTCTATATATTTTGCAAATGTCTTTCAGCCAGAATCACCATTTTCCAGCCAAGGGAACAAGGAGACGGGTCAGCATGTGTTTCCTAGGCCATTTCATCATTTTGTTTCTTGGGCTAATTACAAGTGAAACTGAATGGAGGATGATATTGTTGCCAGTATGATACAGATGCCCTACAAAGATGTCACATCAATGTCACACACCCACACTCAGCTTCATGACCAGGCGTGGAGGTGTGGGAGTGTCACCAGGATTAATGCTGGTGTTGAGCATATTGAATCCTCTGCTGCTGAGCTGGACCCAGAAACCTGTGAAGAAAAGGAGGACACCAAAGAGCAATTGGGTTTTTTAGCTGAAGCCCTGCCTGTCTACAGTCTGTGAGAACCAATAGCCCTAGAAGCCTGAGCTGCAAAACGTAGTCCCTCTGGTTTCAGGACACAATAAGGGTAAAGAAAATAAAATGTTTGGATTAAGGAAAAGGAAAAAAGGCCTGTTTCTTAGATGGTACTTTTTATTAGTACCTAAATACATCATCTCAGTTACTACTCACTGCCAGCAGTGGGATCGGTGTCATGGTCTCCACTTCACAGATGTGGAGGCTAAAGTTCAGAGAGGTTAACCAGTGTGCCCAAGGACACACAGTGAGCAGTGAAGCCAGGAGAGAAACCAAGGGCAGCCTGAGTCCATCGCACCTCACCGAAGCACCAACACACCCTGACAAGGTTGCGTAACTGCCAGATGGGCTCAGCAATGGTGTAAATATAGGAAACTCCCTCAAAGTATTAAAAGAGAACGCCTTGTGCAGCAGGGTGAGAGTTCAGGAGTGGAGAGGAAGGAGTGAGCTTCCTGCTGCAGCATCCAAGAGGAGCGACTGATGTATCCAGGATGCAGGGCACCATCACAGGTGAGAATGGCCACCAGACTCCTGTACCTGGGATGCTGGGGCAGGGCAGGGAGAGAAGGAGAACTGGCTGGGATATCTGAATAAAGTCCATATGAATGCACGCTCACACCCAGACACACGTGTGCATACTTACACACACACACACGCACAGTTGACATACCTCAAGAGAATGGAGTGAATCAAGCCTTCTCAATATGGACTTCACTGGAGAAACATAGAATTTGTTGAATAACCTGTGCTGCTGTTGTCAGTGTGGTCATGGCTGCAGTGATTGCTATTTTAAGTTCTTCCAGGAGGGAAAGCAATGCTTGGTGTGGGTGACCTGCTAAACCAGGAGTCCCAGGAACCCAAGGTGGGGGCTTCAGCCACCAGGTGGACTCTGTTCCATCACTCTCAGCTTTCCATATACTGTCCTAGCAAAAGGGTTATGGCATAGCAGGGGTGGCCTCATCATGCTGTGGTTTAAAGAACCAGCTTTGGAAGCCATTTGCCTGGGGTCACTTCTCTCTCCATTCTCTGACTACCTGCACAACCTTGGACAAATCACTTCACCCATCATGTCCTCATCTTCACCCGCTACAGAATGGTGGTAGTGGTCCTTACCACCCGGGTTTGTGGAGAGGTCGACAAGACAATGCAGTACATCACTTAGCAAAGTGGCTGACTCAGTATGAACACTAAGGTCAGCTCCTATTTTCACTGGATGACACAAGAGCACTTTATCACAGAAAACCGTCAAGCTCATCCCAGCCCCAAAAAACAAGAACACCAAGAGTGGAGACTTATAGATCAGTTGGAGATTAGAACTTACATTCTGGTCACATAAAGATGTCCAGATGTTGAGGCTAGGGTTGAACAAAAATGCTGATCCTAATGAACATAAGATTCCCAAACATCAAAAGTAACAACTTAGGCAAACAATTCTGGGTATTCATTAAATGAACTCAACAGGGTGCTGCCGAAAATTCAGAGGGAAGGACTTAAGTTCATCAGAGTGCCTGCAAATCTGCCAAAAGCCTTTTCCAACAGCTTGACTCTCAACCACACTTCCATAGTTGAAAGCACACCATTTTAAAGGCCATCTGAGAAGCTGCTGGCCAGGAAAGGAAAGTCACTTTCCATGCCTCAGCAGAGAAGAATCTGCTCCTCATAGCCAATGCCTCCCCACTACTTCTTTCACCAATTAGTAAAAATACAACCTTGATCTCAAAGCCAAAATAAATCATGACTTTCACAGGTGATTGAGCAAGACCAGCACCTGAAACCCCTCCAGGTAAACTCTCCCGAGGGACAGACTCCAAGGCCACATTTAACACTGCAAATTATGCTCCCTACACTGCATCTTAGGAGAAGAATGAACTAGTATTAAAGAAAGATCTTTTCATCACTGAATCCTCCTCTGCAACACTCAATGGCAAAAAGAAGAGTGTGAATGTGAGAAACGTGAGCCATGGAAAAAATTCAATTACCTTGATGCACATCTGAAGGAAAAAAGGGAAAAGAATTCAGGACCTCAAACAAGAAAATAGGACAATGTATTAATACTATTGCAGCATAACAAATTACCCCAAAATTTATCAGCTTAAAACAACAACAAATATTCATTATCTCACACAGTTTCTATGGGTCAGGGATTCTGGAGCACATTAGCTGAGTGGGTCTAGCCTAGTCTCATGAGGTTGTAGTGAAATGTTGGCCAGGGATGCCTTGAATGGGGGTGGCAGATCTGCTTCCAGATGGTTCACACACGGTGCTTATTATTTACAGGAAACCTCAGTTCTTTCTCCATGCGCTACTTGAGTATCCTCACAACATGGTGACTGCTTCCCCCAGAGTAAACGCTCCAAGAGAGCAAGATGGAAGTCACAATGCTTTTGTGACCTAGCCTCAAAAGTCATACACTGTCATTTCTGTAACATCCTATTGTTTGCATAAATCAGCCCCATTCAGTGTGATAGGGCATGACAAAAGAGCATGAATACCAGGAGATAAGGATCATTGGGGCTACCTTAAAAGCTAGCTATCACAGATGGCCACACAGAGAAGAGGTTAGCTTACAAATAGATTTTAATTACTAAATCATGTCATAATTGCAAATGGCAATTCAGCCAAGAAAAGTAATGATTTTTAGGCTGGTAATATCAATCAAAGAGCATGCATGGTACTTCCAAGAGGGAAAAGTAACATAAATGGTATGCTAGGTGTTAGAATGCTGATTTTATTTATTATACTACCTTTGTAGGAAACACGAGGTGGGATAAGGGGTCAGTTCCATATGCTGTTAATTAGATTAATACAACTGTAATGAAGAAGGCTGTTGAGTTAAGGAAAACACGAGGTTTGCTTATAGAAGCTTTGGCTTCTTACCAAGGCCAAGGAAGGCTTGGCTCAGATTGGGGCAGTAGGAAACCACTTTTCTATCCAAGGGTGGATCCTGAGAAAGGAAGGCATGGAGTTACCAGGGAACTCAGAGTTCCTGGAAAAATAGGATAAAGATGAAATTCAGCAGGGACACCAATTGCATTGGAAGGTCCAGAAATTGCAATAGAGATCCTAGGGGATTATTCAGGGCTCCTCTCCCACCCTCCAAAGGTCCTTAACTATAGTCCTCGCCTCCTCAACTTCACAAGATTGCCAAAAAATACATACTTCGCATTTCAGACTTTCTGCTTGCCTCCTCTCTTAAGCTGTTTCAGAAATCAGCAAATATCTTGAGGAGGAAATTGACCTAACATGGGCTCAGGTCACTGCTTCTCCCTTCTCCTTGGGACCTTGGCCCCTCACTCTCTACTTTTGTCTTTCTAGCCCTGCAGGACAGGAAGAAGCTCCGCCCCTCCACGTGGGTTCTCAAGGTCCCAGAATTGGCAAATGCCTGGAGGTGGAAAGTGGCTATAGAGTGTCAACTAACCTCTCTGTGATTCTCTGTTCTCTAGGATTTGGGCTCCTTGAGTCCTGGCTACCTCTGAAGTTCTCTCATGCCTTTAAACAGATTTTTTTTCACATATTTTCCAGGCTTTCTAGTTGTTCTTGCAAGAGAAATAGTCTAATTTTAGTTACTTCATTACCTGCAGAACTAGCCTTTTTAATTTCTAAATATATGGAGCTATTTCCCTTTTTGTTAGTAATTTCTAACTTAATTGCATTACATGTTGTCAAAGATTTCTTTGAAATCTGTTGAGACTTGCTTTATGGCCTAGTACATGATTTTTGAAATATAAATACCCCATGTGCACTTAAAAAGAATACATGTTCTCTAATTGCTGGGTGCAGAAATTGTATATGTTCAATAGGCCAAGATCTTCTTTTGTTTGTTTTGGTAAGCTGATCTTTTTAAAAGTGTCTTTTTCAAATTTTCTATGTTTTTTATTTGTTTTTAAAGATGACTGGTAGGGGATCTTAACCCTTTACTTGGTGTTGTCAGCACCATGCTCTCTAAAGTAAGCTAACCAGCCATCCCTATATAAGGATCCGAACCCGTGGCCTTGGTGTTATCAGCACTGAACTCTCCAAAGTGAGCCACAGGCCAGCCCTCAAATTTTCTATGTATTTGCTAAATGTTTTGATGTTTATCCTATCAATAAAAATGAAAAAGGTGTGTTGAAATCTGCTATTATTATGCTTAACTTGTAATTTCTCTCTGTAATTCTATTTTTAAATATTTTTAAATTCAATTTTTGCTTTAAGTATTTTGAAGCATTTTTATTAGTTTATACATATCTATCTACACTATTATATCTTCTTGACAAATTGAAGTTGTATTGTTAGGGTATAATACTCCTATCCCTAATTATGTCTTTTATCTTAAAGTCTATTTGTCAAATATCAATATGGCTTGAACCAGCTTTCATGTAGTTACCATTTGCCTGCTATGTCTTGGTGAGAAGAGCTCTTTGAGCAATTTGGGTAAGAAATAGTATAAATAGGAATATCTCAATAATCTCCATTTGCAGACTTTAAAAGTTATTCTGGTTATTTTCTCTGAGCCATTCAACCCTGACTCAGGCTCCAATTAATCTATGCATCCTTCTGAAGGGAGCCTCTTCCCTGACTTAACAGCTCAGTAGAGGACCAAAACAGATGGGGTAGTTCAGGGGAAAAAAAGAAAAGAAAAAAACCCAGAAGACTAACATTTTCTCCTCCATGATATTTTTCTTTTTTCCATTTAATTTAGAGAATAATATTCGAATCTCATCTCAAAATCTTAAGGCTAGGAGAGCTCTAAGGAATCATCCAATATAGTCGTTTCCAAATAATTTTTAGCAAAAAAACACTTTTGTCAAATGAAATTTTATATAAACCCCAATACAGAAAATGGAGGGGATAATATTTTTCATATATACATATCATTTTAATTTCAAGTTATCTTTCTATAAAGGCTGTCAATCAGTTTGATTGAGGTTCTTTTGATAAACTGAATGAATTACATTGTTTCTGCATGATGGTTCAGTCCTATATTAGCCTCAGCATTTTTTTTGTAGTTTTGTTGTTATTGTTGCATTTGCAAGAAGATCCTGATTTTTGCAATATGTGTCAATAATTGTTATGTTGCAAATGAAAGACATTCAATTCAACTTAGATTAAGGGAAGAAAGTGAGAGAGGGCATTTATTAGTTCACATAAGGAAAAGTCAAGGGCTCAAAGAGCTTCAGTCATGCCCATCTCTCCATCTTCTCCTCTTTCCACCTCTCAGTCCTGCTTTCCCTCAAGTTGGCTTTATTCTCAGAGAACCTCCCTGTATTTGAGTGAAAAATGGCCTCAGAACCTCTACATTATAGTTAAAGCTCATGATCTTCAAGGAAAAAAGAATGCTTTTTTCCCCCCAAAGTTCTAGAGAAAATTCCAGAGCAGATGCTGACCAAGCAGTCTTGAGATAGGTGCCCTTCTCGGAACAGATGACTACAGGTAAAGAAAATGGGGAATTCTGATTGGCCAGGTCAGGGTTATGATGCCATCTCTGTGGTGAGGAAGGATATGAGATCAGCCTTACCCATCCATGGGGAGTGGATTTCCCACAGAGAATAGTGTTTCTCTTAAAGAACAAGGGGAAAGGGAACAGAGTGTACTGCATAGGCAAAACCCATAGCTACCACAGCCCACTTAACTTACATAAGTAGTTGTACACCTAACAGTTTTAATAGCTCACCTTTCAATCACAGTATAATGGAATGGATCCAGAGGTCAAGAGACAGCAGAAATTTTCAGTCTAACAATGAAACACTAACTCTAACAATTGTTCACATTCCTTAATTATTAAGTGTTGATTTAGAAGGGATTTAATGAACAAGGGCAGCAGCCTATTTAAATTTTTTTGTTCTCAAAAAACAAAAGAAAACAAAACACTTCTCAAATATATCTTGACACAATGACAACATTTTTAATTACTTGAAATTTTAATTCCTGTCTCTGTTGGATATTCACAAAATACTTTCAAATCATCTAATTTACTTTGTTTTGAATGTTGACTCTAAAGTTTAATCTTTCAATTATTTTAATGATACTGTTAGCTGCTCCTATAGGCACAGTAATAGTGTGAGCCCCACATTAATATATTGAAACAATTCTGCTTACTAAAGTCAGAATTGTAACAAAAACTTAGATGCAGAGATGATCTAAGACATTATATTGTCACGACTCTGCATGTTTTATATTCTGCTGTTACTATGCAGCTGGTCTATAAAGCTATAACAGAGGCTCACCCAGCCCATACTTGAGAATGGCCTGCACATGTGTTACAAGAATGTATTCACTTGCACAGTTCTGGGCAGGTATATGAAAGCTGGCCTAAATTGTTCCTAAATATTAGTGTAACACCCTAGCCCCACAAGTCAATGGGACTTTCACAAGAATTTTAAATATATGCAGAACTCTAGTCCAAAGTTTGCATGAACCATGAAACATACATTAAAAATCAAAATGGTAGTGGGTCCCCATTTCCTACATAGTGGTATATAACATATTTGAATCTGTATGGTTTCTACAGCTCTTTTTAATCAATTTTATTGAGGTGTAATTAACATGCAATAAAATGTACCCATTTCAAGAGTATATTTCAATGAGTCTTCTAAATAATTAAAAATTAATTTTTAAAATGATATTCTAAATTATAATTTTCAGCATTTGCATTGGATCTAATCATTCCCATCTTAAAAATATCCTCCCTGGGAAGAATGTACCAGATATTTTGGTTTTGTTTTTGTTTTTCTGAAGCATAATTGATTACACATATTTGTGGGGTACAAAGTTGACTATCAATAGTTGTGCACCAGCAAAAGAAACAATTAACAGAGTTAAAAGACAACCAACAGAGTGGGAGAAAATATTTGCAAAATATACATCTGACAAAGGATTAATATCCAGAATATATAAGGAACTCAAACAACTTTACAAGAAGAAAACAAGCAACCCAATTAAAAAATGGGCAAAAGAGCTAAGTAGGCATTTCTCTAAGGAAGATATACAAATGGCCAACAGACATATGAAAAAATGCTCAACATCACTCAGCATCCGGGAAATGCAAATCAAAACCACACTGAGATACCGTCTAACCCCAGTTAGGATGGCTAAAATCCAAAAGACTCTGAACGATAAATGCTGGCGAGGTTGCGGAGAAAAAGGAACTCTCATACATTGTTGGTGGGACTGCAAAATGGTGCAGCCTCTATAGAAAATGGTATGGAGGTTCCTCAAACAATTGCAAATAGATCTACCATACGACCCAGCTATCCCACTGTTGGGAATATACCCAGAGGAATGGAAATCATCAAGTCGAAGGTATACCTGTTCCCCAATGTTCATCGCAGCACTCTTTACAATAGCCAAGAGTTGGAACCAGCCCAAATGCCCATCATCAGATGAGTGGATACGGAAAATGTGGTACATCTACACAATGGAATACTACTCAGCTATAAAAATGAATGAAATACTGCCATTTGCAACAACATGGATGGACCTTATATTAAGTGAAACAAGTCAGGCACAGAAAGAGAAATACCACATGTTCTCACTTATTGGTGGGAGCTAAAAATTAATATATAAATTCACACACACACACACACACACACACAAAACCGGGGGGGGGGAGAAGATATAACAACCACAATTACTTGAAGTTGATACGACAAGCAAACAGAAAGGACATTGTTGGGGGGAGGAGGGGAGGGAGAAGGGAGGGAGGTTTTGGTGATGAGGAGCAATAATCAGCCTCAATGTATATCGACAAAATAAAATTTTTAAAAAAAATACTTAAACACAATCTGTTTTAAATTGAGGTGTGACTGAATACATATTTGGAAAACATATAAACCTCTATATGTCTAAGTTTCTCAATAGAATGCAAGTTTGGAAAGTTTTCCCTTTTATTAAAGGAGCAGTGGGATAAACAAACAAAGAAAATAGTTGTGCACAACATGTGATGGTCAGATCAGTATAGTTAGCTTTTTCATCATTACAATACGTAATCATTCTTTGTGTCCATTAAGCAATTTCTCACTAACTCCCTTTCCTCTCCCTTGCCTGCTTCTTTCTCCTCACCCTTTCCATTTCTAGTACCGCAGTTCTGTTCTCTCCTTCTAAAAGTTCAATATATTATTGTGATTGTTGTTTCTTTTCTTTCTCTCTCTCTTTCTTTATTGTTTATTTGTTTATTTATTAATTCAGCTCACACTTACGAGTAAGGATATGCAGTATTTCTTTTTCTGCTCCTGGCTTATTTCACTTAACATAATTTTCTCCAGGCTCATCCATGTTGCTGTGAATGGCAGAATTTCATTCTTTTTTATGGTTGAGTAGTATTCCATTGAGTGTGTATGCCACATTTTTCTTATTCAGCCATCCATTGATGGATATTTAGATTGGTTCCATAGACTGGCTATTGTAAATAGAGCTGTGATAAACATGGGAGTGCAGGTATCCCTTTGGCACGATGATTTCCATTCCTTTGGATATACCCATTAGTGGGATTGCTGGATCACATGTTAGTTTATCTGTAGTTGTTGAAGGAACCTCCATAACATTCTCCATAATGGCTGTCCTAATTTACAGTCCCACCAACAGTGTAGGAGGGTTCCCCTTTCTCCACATTCTCACCAGCATTTGTTATTCTTTGTCTTTTTGATAATAGCCAGTCTAACTGGGACAAGATGATATCTCAAAGTGGTTTTGATTTTCATTTCCCTGATGATTAGTGATGTTGAGCATTTTTTCATGTGTCTATTGGCCATTTGTATATCTTCCTTTGAGAAGTGCCTACTAAGCTCCTTTGCCCATCTTTTAATCAGTTTTGTTTTTTTGTTTGTTTGTTTTTTACTGTAAAGTTGTCTGAGTTCCTTGTATATTCTGGATATTAATCCCTTGTCAGATTTATAGTTCACAAATATTTTCTCCCATTCTGTAGGTTGTCTTTCCATTCTGCTGATTGTTTCCTTTGCTGTGTAGAAGCTTTTCAGTTTGACATAATCCAATCTGTTTATTTTTTATTTTGTTGCCTGTGCTTGTGGGATCTTATTCATAAAGTCTTTCCCCAGCCCTGTACCCTGGAGTGTTTCTCCTATATTTTCTTCAAGGAGTTTCAAAGGTTCGGGTCTTACATTTAAGTCTTTAATCCATTTTGAGTTGATTTTGGTATTTGGTAAGAGGTACAGATCTACTTTCATTCTTCTACATATGGATATCCAGTTTTCCCAGCACCATTTAGTGAAGAGGCTCTCTTTTCCCCACTGTATATTCTTGGTTACCTAGTCAAAGATCAGTTAGCTCTAAATACATGAGCTGATTTCTGGGTTCTATTCCAGTACCATGCTGTTTTTGTTACTATGGCTTTGTAATATAATTTGAGATCATGAAATATAATGCCTTTGGCTTTATTTATTTATGTATTTATTTATTTTTCTTTGGGATTGCCTTGGCTATTCAGGGTCATTTGTTGTTCCACATGAATGTTAGGATTGCTTTTTCTCTTTCTGTGAAGAATGTCAGTGATATTTTGATGGGGATTGCATTGAATCTGTAGATGGCTTTGGGTAGTATGAACATTTTCACTACGTTGATTCTTCCAATCCATGAACAATGAATGTCTTTCCATCTTTTGGTGTCTTCTTTAATTTCCTTCAGCAATGGCTTGTAGTTCTCATTGTAGAGATCTTTCACCTCCTTGGTTAAATTTATTCCTAGATTTTTTATTCATTTTCTTTTATTTATTTATTTGTTTGTTTCTTTGTTTGTTTGGTGGCTATGGTAAATGGGCTTGCTTTCTTTATTTCTCTTTCTGCTAGTTTGTTGTTGGAGTATAAAAACACTACTAATTTTTGTAAATTGATTTTTTATCCTGCAACATTACTGAACTCATTTATCAGCTCTAAGAATTTTTTGGTAGAGTCTCTAGGGTTTTCTATATATAGGACCATGTCAACTGCAAACAGGGACAATTTGACTTTATCTTTTCCTATTTGGATGACCTTTATTTCTTTCTTTTGTTTAATTGCTCTGGCAAGTACTTCCAAAATTCTGTTAAATAGGAGTGGTAAGAGTGAGCATCCTTATCTTGTTCCTGCTCTTAAAGAAAAAGCTTTTAGCTTTTCCCTATTCAGGATGATATTGGTGGTAGGTTTGTCACATACAGCTTTTATTGTGTTGGGATACTTTCCTTCTTCCTAATTTGTTGAGAGTATTTATCATGAAGAGATGTTGAATTATGTCAAATGCTTTTTCTGCATCTATTGAGATGATCATATGGTTTTTGTTCTTGATTTTGTTGATGTGGTGTATCACATCAATTGGCTTGCCTATGTTGAACCATCCTTGCATCCATGGGATGAATCCCACTTGATCATAATGTATAACCTTTTTGATGTGCTGCTGTATTCTGTTGCTAATATTTTGTTTGGGATTTTTGCATCTTTGTTCATCAAGGATATTGGCCTGTAGTTTTCTTTTTTTGTTGTATCTTTGTCTGATTTTGGTATCAGTGTGATGCTGGTCTCATAGAATGGGTTTGGGAGAATGGCCTCTGTCTTAATTTTTTGGAATAGTTTTAAAATAATTGGTATTAATTCTCTTTAAAAGTCTGGTATAATTCAGCAGTGAAGCCATCCAGTCCTGGGCTTTTCTTTCTTGGAAGATTTCTGATTACTGCTTTAATCTCATTGCTCATTATTGGTCTGTTCAGGTTTCTATTCCTTCTTGGTTTAGTCTTGTTAGTTTGTATGTGTCCAGAAATTTATCCATTTCCTCCATGTTTTCAAATTTGTTGACATATGGTTGTTCATAGTAGCCTCTATTGATTCTTTGTATTTCTGTGGTATTGGTTGTAGTGGCTCCTTTTTCATTTCTGATTTTTGTTATTTGGGCCTTCTCTCTTCTTTTTTTAGTTAGTCTGGCTAATGGTTTGTGTATTTTGTTTATCTTCTCAAAAACCAACTTTTTGTTTCATTGATTGTTTTGCATCATGTTTTTGGTCTCTATTTTATTTAGTTCTGTTCTGATTTTAATTATTTCTTTTCATCAACTAATTTTGGGATTGGATTGTTCTTGTTTTTCTAGTTGTCTTTCTATTCTTTTGATATAAACATTTATTGCAACAATCTTTCCCTTAGTACTGCTTTTGCAGTGTCCCATAGTATTTGGTATGATGTGTCATTATTATCATTAGTTACAAGAAATCTTTTTGATTTCCTGTCTGATTTCTTCTTTGAACCCTAAGTCATTCAGGAGCATGTTGTTTAATTTGCATGTATGTGTATGGTTTACTAAGTTTTGTTTGTTATTGATTTCTAGTTTTAATACATTGTGGTCTGAGAAGATGTTTGAAATGAATTCAGTTTTTTAAAATTTGTTGAGACTTGATTTGTGACCTAATATGTGCTCTGTCTTGGAGAATGTTCCATGTGCTGATGATAAGAATGCATATTCTCTAGTTGTTTGGTGAAATGTTTTGTATATGTCTACCATGTCCAATTGATCTAAAGCATAGTTTAAATTCTGTGTTTCTCTGTTGATTTGTTGCCTAGATGATCTGTCCAATGCTGAGAGAGTGGTGTTCAGGTCCCCAACTATTATCATATTGAGGTCTATCCCTATGTTTAGGTGTAACAATATTTGTCTTGTACATCTGGGTACACCAATGTTGGGAGCGTATATATTTATGATTGTTATTTCTTCTTGGTGGATAGATCACTTTATCATTATATAATGGCCTTCTTTGCCTCTTTTTATAGTTTTTGTTGTAAAGTCTATTTTATCTGATAAAAGAATAGTTAGTCTTGCTCATTTTGGTTTCCATTTGCATGGTATATCTTTTCCATCCTTTCACTATTACTCTGTATGAGTCTTTACCAGCGAGATGGGTTTCTTGTAGGCAGCATATAGTTGAGTCTAATTTTTAATCAATGCAGACATTCTGTGTCTTTGGAGTGGGAAATTTAATCCATTTACATTTAGGGTTGTTATTGAAAGATATTTTCTAACTCCTGTCATTTCATTGCTTTTGTGTGGCTGTTTTAAACACCTTTTTTTTCTTTCTTTCCCTGTTGTTGTTTGCCTTTGGAGTTCATTTGTTTTTTGAGATGGTATGGTATAGTTTTTTTCTCTCTCTCATTTGCCTATGTGCTCCATCAGTGGATTTGTTCTTTCTTGTGTATTCATGGTGGTGATTATTGTTTTTTGGATTCTAATGCACAATTCCCTTGAGGATTTCTTGTAAGACTGGTCATGTGGCACTGAATTCCCACAGTTTTTGTTCCTCTGGGAAATACACCATTTCTCCTTCATATCTGAAGGATTGTCTTCCTGAGTATAGTATTCTTGGATGGCCAGTTTTTTTCTTTTAGAACTTTAAATATTTCATCCCATTCCCTTCTGACCTGTAGCATTTCTGCAGAGCAGTCTGCTGTTAGTCTGATGGACTCCCTTATGTGTTACTTGATGATTTTCTGTTCCTGTTTTCAGGATTCTCTTTTTTGTCTGTGACTTTTGTCAGTTTGACTACAATTATGGGACCGTGTCTTTTTTCTAAGCAAAACAACTGATGGCCTAAATGGATAAAAGGTGGCACCCAAGGGAAGTTAAGGGGGAGGGCTAAGCATAGAGAGGCAAGGCACATGCACATTTGACCTTTTCAAGGATTGGCCTAAGCTTGGAAATCCCCACCTGCTAAGCATATAAATATGATCTTTTGGGTTACAATAAACAGAACTGCCTGACAGAACCCCCGCTGCATGTGTGTGTGTTTGTTCCCTATCTGGGAGAGCAGAGGTGTGCTCACCCATCTCTTGGAATCTCTTTTTGCCCTGCGTCCTGGGGGGGAGAAAAGGGCAATCCCTTTGGCCCCAACCCTCTAGGGAAAGGAAAAACCTGTTGGGGTCCCGTGCAGCCGCCAGAGATGCCCAACGTACAATGTCCTGGAGAGGACTTTTTTGGATTGAATCTGCTTGGGGATCTTTGAGCCTCTTAAATCTGGAAGTCTGTTTCTCTACCAATACCTGGGAAGTTTTCTGCTATTATTTTGGTGAATAGGTTTTCAATGCCTTTTCCTTTTTCTTTCTTTCTTGCTTTTTTTTTTCTTTTTTTTTTTGTCTGCTTGGGATATTTCAAAAACACGGTCTTCAAGGTCAGAAGTGCTTTCTTCTCTTTGCTCTAACCTGCTGCATAAGCTCTCAAATGTAATTTTTATTTCATATTGCACTGAATGAGTCCTTCAGTTCCAAGGCTTTTGCTACATCCTTTTTTTTTTTTTTTTAACGGAGCTGAAGGGTTTTATTTATTTATTTATTTATTTATTTTATGATTGAAAATTATTTTATTTTATTTTATTTTTTTTAATTTTATTTTGTCGATCTACATTGTGGCTGATTATTGTTGACCCTCACCAAAACCTCCCTCCCACCTCCCTCCCCCACTCCCCGCCACCAATGTCCCCTCTGTATGCTTGTCGTATCAAATTCAAGTAATTGTGGTTGTTATATCTTCTTCCCCCCCAACCCAGTTTTCTTTTGGGTGTGTGTGTGTGTGTGTGTGTGTGTGTGTGTGTGAATTTATATATTAATTTTTAGCTCCCTCCAATAAGTGAGAACATGTGGTATTTCTCTTTCTGTGCCTGACTTGTTTCACTTAATATAATTCTCTCAAGGTCCATTCATGTTGTTGCAAATGGCAGTATTTCATTCGTTTTTATAGCTGAGTAGTATTCCATTGTGTAGATGTACCACATTTTCCGTATCCACTCATCCGATGATGGACATTTGGGCTGGTCCCAGCTCTTAGCTATTGTAAAGAGTGCTGTGATGAACACTGGGGAACAGGTATACCTTTGACTTGAAGATTTCCATTCCTCTGGGTATATTCCCAACAGTGGGATAGCTGGGTCGTATGGTAGATCTATCTGCAATTGTTTGAGGACCCTCCATACCATTTTCTATAGAGGCTGCACCATTTTGCAGTCCCACCAACAATGTATGAGAGTTCCTTTTTCTCCGCAACCTCGCCAGCATTTATCGTTCAGAGTCTTTTGGATTTTAGCCATCCTAACTGGGGTTAGATGGTATCTCAATGTGGTTTTGATTTGCATTTCCCGGATGCTGAGTGATGTTGAGCATTTTTTCATATGTCTGTTGGCCATTTGTATATCTTCCTTAGAGAAATGCCTACTTAGCTCTTTTGCCCATTTTTTAATTGGGTTGCTTGTTTTCTTCTTGTACAGTTGTTTGAGTTCCTTATATATTCTGGATATTAATCCTTTGTCAGATATATATTTTGCAAATATTTTCTCCCACTCTGTTGGTTGTCTTTTAACTCTTTTAATTGTTTCTTTTGCTGTGCAGAAGCTTTTTAGTTTGATATAATCCCATTTGTTTATTTTTCCTTTGGTTGCCCGTGCTTTTGGGATCGTATTCATGAAGTCTGTGCCCAGTCCTATTTCCTGAAGTGTTTCTCCTATGTTTTCTTTAAGAAGCTTTATTGTTTCAGGGTGTATATTTAAATCCTTAATCCATTTTGAGTTGATTTTAGTATACGGCAAGAGGTATGGATCTAGTTTCATTCTCCTGCATATGGATATCCAGTTATCCCAGCACCATTTGCTGAAGAGGCAGTCCCTTCCCCAGTGAATAGGCTTGGTGCCTTTGTCAAAGATCAGATGGCAGTAAGTGTGTGGGTTGATTTCTGGATTCTCTATTCTATTCCATTGGTCAGTGTGTCTGTTTTTAATGCCAGTACCATACTGTTTTGGTTATTATAGCTTTGTAGTATAGCTTAAAGTCAGGTAGTGTTATGCTTCCAGCTGTATTATTTTTGCTCAGCATTGCTTTGGCTACGTGTGGTCTTTTATTATTCCATATAAATGTCTGGATAGTTCTTTCCATTTCTGAGAAAAATGTCTTTGGAATTTCGATGGGGATTGCTTTGAATTTGTATATCACTTTGGGTAGCATGGACATTTTGACTATGTTGATTCTTCCAATCCAAGAGCATGGGATATCTTTCCATCTTCTTGTATCCTCTCTAATTTCTCTCAGCAGTGGTTTGTAGTTCTCATTATAGAGATTTTTCACCTCCTTGGTTAACTCAATTCCTAAGTATTTTATTTTTTTGGTTGCTATTGTAAATGAGCAGGCTTTCTTGATTTCTCATTCTGCATGTTCACTGTTGGAGAAAAGAAATGTTACTGATTCTTGTGTGTTGATTTTGTATCCTGCTACTGTGCTGAAATCATTTATCAATTCCAAGAGTTTTTTTGTAGAAGTTTTAGGCTGTTCGATATATAGGATCATGTCATCTTCAAACAGGGACAGTTTGACTTCATCTTTTCCAATCTGGATGCCCTTTATTTCCTTCTCTTCTCTGATTGCTCTGGCTAGTACTTCCAACACTATGTTGAATAGGAGTGGTGAGAGTGGGCATCCTTGCCTAGTTCCTGTTCTTAAAGGAAAAGCTTTCAGCTTTTCCCCATTCAGGATGATATTGGCTGTGGGTTTGGCATATATGGCTTTAATTATGTTGAGATACTTTCCCTCTATACCTAACTTATAGAGGGTCTTTGTCAAGAATGAGTGCTGAACTTTATCAAATGCTTTTTCAGCATCTATAGAGATGATCATATGGTCCTTGTGTTTGAGTTTATTAATATGGTGTATCACATTTATTGATTTGCGTATGTTGAACCAACCTTGCATCCCTGGGATGAATCCCACTTGATCGTGGTGAATAATTTTACATATGTGTTGCTGTATTCTGTTTCCTAGTATTTTATTGAGGATTTTTGCATCTATATTCATCAAGGATATCGGCCTGTAGTTTTCTTTTTTGGTTATATCTTTACCTGGTTTTAGTATCAGGATGATGTTTGCATCATAGAATGAGTTTGGGAGATTTGCGTCCGTTTCAATCTTTTGGAATAGTTTGTAAAGAATCGGTGTCAATTCCTCTTTGAATGTTTGGTAAAATTCTGCTATGAATCCATCTGGTCCTGGGCTTTTCTTTGTTGGGAGCCTTCTGATAACAGCTTCAATCTCCTTTATTGTTATTGGTCTGTTCAAATTTTCTACGTCTTCATGGTTCAGTTTTGGGAGCTTGTGTGTGTCCAGAAATTTATCCATTTCCTCCAGATTTTCAAATTTGTTGGCGTATAGTTGTTTATAGCAGTCTCGAATGATTCCTTGTATTTCAGATGAATCAGTTGTAATATCGCCTTTTTCGTTTCTAATTTTTGTTATTTGAGTCTTCTCTCTTCTTTTTTTAGTTAGCCGTGCTAATGGTTTGTCAATTTTATTTATCTTTTCAAAAAACCAACTTTTTGATTCCTTGATCTTTTGTATTGTTTTTTGGGTTTCAATTTCATTCAGTTCTGCTCTGATCTTAATGATTTCTTTCCGTCTGCTAACTTTAGGTTTGGATTTTTCTTGTTTTTCTAGTTCTTTAAGGTGAAGTGTTAGGTTGTTCACTTGCCATCTTTCCATTCTTCTGAAGTGAGCATTTAATGCAATAAATTTCCCCCTTAATACTGCTTTTGCAGTATCCCACAGGTTTTGGTATGATGTATCTTTATTTTCATTAGTTTCAAGAAATTTTTTGATTTCCTGCTTGATTTCTTCTTGGACCCATATGTCATTAAGTAGAATGCTGTTTAATTTCCATGTGTTTGTATAGTTTCCAGAGTTTCATTTGTTATTAATTTCTAGTTTTAATCCATTGTGGTCTGAGAAGATACATGGGATAATTCCAATGTTTCTGAATTTATTGAGACTTGATTTGTGACCTAATATGTGATCTATCCTGGAGAATGATCCAGGTGCTGATAAGAAGAATGAATATTCTGAGGTTGTTGGATGGAATGTTCTGTAGATATCTGCCAATTCCAATTGGTCTAGAGTCTTGTTTAGATCTTGTGTTTCTCTACTGATTCTTTGCCTAGATGATCTGTCTAATATTGACAGTGGGGTGTTCAGGTCCCCTGCTATTATGGTATTAGTGTCTATTTCCTTCTTTAGATCTAATAGAGTTTGTTTTATAAATCTGGCTGCTCCAACATTGGGTGCGTACATATTTATGATTGTTATGTCTTCTTGATGGATCAGTCCTTTGATCATTAAGTAGTGTCCCTCATTGTCTCTTTTTATGGTTTTTAGTTTAAAGTCTATTTTGTCAGATATGAGAATAGCTACTCCAGCTCGTTTTTCTTTTCTGTTTGCATGGTAAATCTTTTTCCATCCTTTCACGCTTAGTCTATGAGAATCTTTATGGGTGAGGTGGGTCTCTTGTAGGCAGCATATAGTTGGGTCCTCCTTTTTGATCCAGTCAGCCAGTCTGTGTCTTTTGATTGGGGAATTTAAGCCTTTTACAATAAGAGTTGTCATTGAAAGGTGTTGCTTTATTCCTAACATTTTATTAGTTGTTTGGTTGTCTTAGGTGTCTTTTGTTCCTTGCTTTCTGATTTACTGTTTGGTTTCTGTGTTTGTTGGTTCCTTAGGTTGTAGATAGAATTTTTGTTTGTTTGTTTTCTCTTCATGAATACCATTTTTATTATACTAGTGGGTTTTGATTTTTCTTGGGTTTTTATGGCAGTGGTAGCTATTTTTCAGGAACCAAATCCAGTACTCCCTTGAGGATTTCTTGTAAGGGTGGTCGTGTGGTAGTGAACTCCCGCAGTTTTTGCTTGTCTGAGAAATATACTATTTGCCCTTCATTTCAGAAGGATAGCCTTGCAGGGTAAAGTATTCTTGGCTGGCAACCTTTGTCTTTTATTATTTTGAATATATCATCCCATTCCTTTCTAGCTTTTAGGGTTTGTGATGAAAAGTCTGATGTTAGCCTGATTGGGGCTCCTTTATAGGTGATTTGACGCTTCTCTCTTGCAGCTTTTAAGATTCTCTCTTTGTCTCTGAGTTTTGCCAATTTGACTATAACATGTCTTGGAGAAGGTCTTTTTGGGTTGAATATGTTTGGAGATCGTTGAGGTTCCTGGATCTGAAGATCTGTGAATTTTCCTATACCTGCGAAGTTTTCTGCCACTATTTTGTTGAATATGTTTTCAATGGAATCTCCGTTTTCCTCCCCTTCTGAAATACCCATGACTCCGATATTTGAGCACTTAAGGTTGTCTGATATCTCTCTCAGATTTTCTTCAGTGTCTTTGATTCTTTTTTCTTTCTTTTTGTCTGCTTGTGTTATTTCAAACAGCCCATCTTCAAGTTCAGAGGTTCTCTCTTCAACTTCGACAAGCCTGCTGGTTAAACTCGCTGTTGTGTTTTTTATTTCGCTGAATAACTTCTTCAGTTCAGCAAGTTCTGCTACATTTTTTTTTCAGGACATTGATTTCGTTGTACATTTCCTCTTTCAGGTCCTGTATACTTTTCCTCGTTTCATCATGATGTCTAGCTGAGTTTTCTCGTATCTCATTCAGTTTCCTTAGAATTATCACTCAAAATTCCTTGTCAGTCATTTCAAGGGCTTCTTGTTCTATAGGATCTAGAGTTTGAGATTTATTAACTTTTGGTGGTGTACTTTCTTGATTTTTTGTATTTCTGGTATCTTTTTTTGATGTTTATTCATTGTGGCAGGGGGTTTCACAGTCCACTGGTTTGAGACTATTGACTAACTAAGATGTTGCTGTGGTTGCCAATGTGGTGTGGCTACCTCCGTGACTGCTCAGTTGGCCTCTACTGCCTTGTGTGTATGGTTGCCTCGGGTCTTGGGCCTCTCTGGGGAGCCACCTCTCTGGTCAGCTTGGACTCTGCTGGGCTGCTGGACCATGGGGCGGTACCGCACTGTGTGTGATTTCTCCTGAGCTTTCACTTACCGTGCAGGACTTCTCCCTGTTCCATGCGCTCTGGCCCGGGCTGTTGGATCGTGCAGTGGTGACACCACAGGGTGTGTGGTTTCTGTCGAGTCTCCGCCTCCCTAGCCGGACAACTCCTCGCTCTGTGCGCACTGGGCTGGGCTGGGACGTGTCTTCTGCAACCCTCATCTATCAGCTGGGCCTTCAAGACCCTGCTCGGCACCGCCTCACCCAGGAAGTCTACCAGGTTTCTGCTAGGCGCAGATGACCGGTCGCTCTGGGTGCCTTTGTAGCACTGTGTAGATCTTTCTCGGGACTTATCACCTTCCTCCTGGTATGGCGGTTATTTGTGTACTTGTCTTATCTCCCACACCAGGGCATGAGCTCCTCAGGGGAGGAGCCCACAGCACACGGTTCACCTTTGTATCCCCCCGGCGCGGACCGAGTCCAGTGCCCGCCCACAGTCAGCTCTCCGGCAGGTTCAAGCGAACTTGGGAACTCTCCAACCACACTATTCCTAACCAGAAATCGGTTAGGCATTTTTCCGAGCTGGTGGCCGCAGAGATGGTATCTGCCTCCCAGTAACAGGAAGTTTACCGGGGGCCGGGGGCCGGAACCCAGGGTGCGGTGGAGTGACAGTCAGCCCCGCCCGTACTTCCTTGCCCTCCCGACACTGGCCGGGGACGCCCCACGCCACCAGCCCTGCCAGAGATCCGCGGAGGGAGTGAGAGGGGAGGCCAGCCCGCAGTCCCCGGGAAGCCCCGTGCCGGGGCAAGCAAGTGGGAAGGCTCAGTGAGGAGCCGAGCCAGGTGAGGAGGACAGGCTTGGCTGAGCCGGGCCAGAGCTGTCACCACCTGAGAAAATGGAGGCAGCCCCTGGGGTGGTGAGTGGCCCTGTGGGGCAGTCAGAAGCCGGGCGGGCGTCCGCCCCCCAAGCAGGGCTGGGCCGGGGGTCACTCACAGGGCTGTGCCGGGTCAGGCAGCTCCCTCTCTTCCTCTGCTTTGTTGCCGTCCCTGTTCTCGGCCGCCGCCACCTCAGGCTGCTCAGTCGGTCCCGTGGCGTGGCTCGGACACTCCCAGGAATCTTCTTTTATGCCAGCCTGAAACCTCGAATCCTGGATAGGGCAGCTGGCCGTCTTCAGCACAGCCCCGGCTTCCAGGATCTTGGCTGCATCAACCGCAGCCCCGGCGCCATGTTCCCTGTTTAGAGTCTCGCTTTTGCAGCTAAGAAACAGTTCTTTTCCTGCTCCATACTTCAAAGCTGTTGCCTGTAAACGGAGGCAGCCTCTCCTGCCAAGGGCAAAGTGGCGGTCAGCCCCCACGACTGACCACCAGCAGCGGTCCTCCCTTAAGAGACAGCAAGAGGAAGGTCCACAAGTTTCCCGGCTGCCTAAGGCCCAGTGGCCACCTTTTCCACCTCAGCTACTCCGCGCCAACCGCCGCAGCCACCGCCATCTTAGGATCCTCTGCCCTTCCCTGCTACATCCTTTTTTATGGCTTTTATCTCTTTGTAGATTTCCTCCTTAATGTCTTGGATTGTTTTTCTCGTTTCATTGTATTGTCTATGTGACTCTTCTTGTATCTCACTGAGTTTCCTTAAGAATGTTGCTCAGAATTCATTTTCAGACATTTCAAGGGTTTCTTATAATTTGGGATCTGGTATTTAAGAGTTATTGCATTCTTCTGAAGGTGTCATGTTTATGTTTTCTTGTTTTTTCATATGTCTAGTATCCCTACATTGATGTCTGGTCATCTGGTGGAGCAGTTGCTTCTTTAGTTGCTTGAATGGCTTTTGAGGAGAGAGAATCCATCCTGTATTTGTTTTATGTTGCCTGTTGGGTGGGATATTTTAGTTTTGTTTCCAGGTAGACTCTATAGTCTCAGTAGTTTCAAGTAGACTCAGTTGTTCCAGTTAGACTCAGCAGCCTGGGGGTGCTGACAGGTGTGGCTGTGGCTGCAGGTGACTGGGAGTACGTGGTGTGGAGCTCTGGGAGCTGTGGCTGGGTGGTGCTGGGATCCAATAGTGGAAGCCATGAGGAGTGGGAGCTCCAGAGGCTGTGGCCTGGTTGTGCAGGCTTCCTGACATACAGCCACATGTGGTGGGACTATGGAGAGTGTGGCTGGGCCGAAGCTGCCTGGGGCTGGGCTATAGAGGCTGTCCCAGGGTGGCTCAAGTCTCCCACAGTGGAAGCCAGAAGGGGCAGGACTCCAGGGATTGCTGCCTAGCAGTTCGAGCCTCCCACTGCAGAAGCCACATGGGATGGGGCTGCAGAGGGTACAGCTCAGTGGCTCAAGACACCCACAGTGGAAGCCACACAAGGCAGAGCTCCAGAGGGTGCTGCCAGGCAGCTCAAGGCTCCTGCAGGGGAGAGGACTTGTGTTGCTCTCCTGTATCCCAGTTTCCTCATCAGAAATATGGAAGTAATAAAAATCTCAGATACAGCACCCTTGCGCTTAATGAAAACAACATCCTACTATGAAATAAGTGGTTCTGTAAGAGTGGGATCAAGAAAACAAGAATGTCATTTGGTGAATCGTGGGTGTAAGGGGAACCCACAACAGCTCACCATAATAAAGAGAGCATCCCTAGAGATCTCCCAACCCAAGTTTCAACACCAAGAGCTACTCCTGCAGCCCACGGCCCTCAGCAGAGCCTGGCTTCCTTCTCTCCACACCCGCCCCCCGAACCCTTTTCCATAGCTTGACCCATGGCACCCTTCCACTTCCACCCACAGGCCCTAGCTTCATTGTTTTGCAGCTGTAAAGCCTCTAGGTGCTATTGTATTGGGCACTTGATCTATTTCTGACCAAAAATCTGATGTTTCAGCAAAGCCATTGAAGCAGGAACTGGTATGTGTCACTCTCAAATCAAATTCTAGATTGTTTTTTAGAGTGATTCTTCTCCATATTTTGCATGAACAAGAAAAAATGGAAATAATGGCAGCACCAGGGCTTGAGGGAAGAACAAAAAAGAAGAGGAGGGAGCACCTCAGGGGATTTGTGCAGGAGGTGGAACATCTTGCTGCGGAGCTCTGTGGACACTGGTGCATGTCTCTATGACAGCTCCCCCTGTGTTGATGAATGCCATGATGTCATGAACACAGGGTGCTAAGGAGGCATAGGGGTGGGACACAGCACCCTTCCTGGCTTCTGTGAGGCCAGGAAAGTCTTCTCGGAAAAAGGTGACAGTGTAGTGTGCCTCAGGGAAACCCAGATGAAGGAGCAATAATGAGGTGAAGTGAGCATCCTAGGCCAAGGGAGAAGATTGTTTAAAAGCTTGGTGACAAGAAAATACCTGGCCTTCAAGCAGCACAATGACTGAAGCACTGTGGAAGGAAAAGGCAGGTGGTGAGAAATGAGATTCGGGAGTGATAGTGGATACTTGTTGCTTTAGAGCCATGCTTCTTACATTGGAAAGGTACCACACTGAGTCTCTGAGATGCTCCTCCCCAGGAGAAGGAGCCAGTCTCTGCCTTGCACCTCCCAGGCAGCTGGGGTCAGCTATGTGACCTTGGCTCCACCAATCAGATGCATGCATTCCAAATGAGCAAAGTGAGGAAGGGGGTGCTAGGAGGAGTGGGGGTGCTGGTGCAGGTGGCTGAGGGTGGGCAGCAGTGGCAGAGCCTCAGGTACCCACTTCCCACATCATGAGTGAGAGAAGCAGGGTCTGTGCTGAGCAGTAGCACCAGCAGCAGGGTCTTTACTGGGGAAGCCCATGATCTGGACGGCCTGGGTGTTGCTTCTGGCTGAAATGGCCTCAGAGCCTGACACTCTCTGCCTTCCATCTCCCTCCCCCTCAGATTTTTGCACTTCCTCGTATCCTTTAATAAATGCACTTTCTGCTGAAATTTGTTAAAGCAGATTCTGCTGTTTCAGTAAGAGCCCTGACTGTAACAGTAATCAGTATCAGGAGTGGTTGCAGGCAGCAGACACTCAAGGAAATTGGAATCGAAGCTGAAGTTTCTGAGACGGGGTCTGAAGTCAGCAGAATATGGCTAACACTAGAGGATGGGACTCAGGCAGTGAATGGCATTGCATGGGAAAATCCAGCAACTGAACCATCACCTGCGATCTCTCGAAACAAAACATCCTTGAAATGTAAAGCTGTAGGGAGCCAAATGGCCATTGTCCTGAACAGTGTACTGGGCATGTGGAGTTCAAAGACTGTGGGTGGTACAGTGGATACAGTCTCCACTTCTTCATTCCTCTGAAAGGATTAGGCTTCCTTGCCACAATTTTTTAAAAAATGGCCCGTCCACCGTTAGCCTGTAACTTCTCAGTGCCTCCCAGTAGGAGAAACAGCTCAGTGCCCCCACCCCATTGATGCTGACACCAAGGAGAGATCTGAAGACAGAGTGTAGACAACCCTTCGAGGAATTTTGCTGTAAAGGGGAACAGAAGAACAGAGCACTAGCTGGAGAGGTCATTCTCACGCCCATTGCGCCTTGAGAGCCGCTGAGACACACTGAACTCTGCATCTCAAGGAAGACGGCAGTGATGCCAAATGCTTCTTCCTGGCTCCCGATCTTCCCTCGGTGTGGAAGGAGATTCCCTAGTGGAATGTTCCAGCCTTTCTCCATCCCTATCACTCACTCTTTTGCTGGGGAAGAGGAGAGACCTCCAATTGGAAATTTGGGGAGCAGGCAGTGGTGTGCTGATAATGTTTAACAATTGGCTCTCTGGGGCAAAAGCCTTAATTTGCAGTATTTGATGAATTCCTTGGTGTAGAACCGAGGCTGATTCCAAGCTACCAACAAGAATCACTGCACATGGACTTGGGAAGCAGTGCTCACGAGCCGGTACAAGCCAGCCCCGGCACGTGGCTGAGCACCAGCACTGCACCAGGCAGCACGGCCCCTTGGCTCCTCTTAATTCACTGAGAGCTGACTGCCCACGGGCAATACATGTTCTGTTCCCCATCTCCACACTGAAGGCTCTCCAGGGATAGACCACGTGTGCAGAGGCCCAGAGTGGCCCAGCACTGCCTGTAGCTGGGTATTTCTAATTCTAGGGTTCGGTAGTAGGAAATCTGCTTGCCCATAGGTAAAAGCCACCATCTCCAAACTCAGCTTTATCAGTAACAAAGGCGACATCTTGCTCTTCCATTTGCCTTACTCTGGTGTCATTTCTCAACTGGCTGAGAACTTGGCAGGAAAGAGGAGTAATATTTTATTGGGCCTCTTCATATTGCAACAGAAGGAACAGTAAGGAAAGTATATCAAAAGGTGTGAGGGCATTACAATTATTCCACCTCCAACTTTGAAATCTCTAGCGGGAAGCAGGCACACACGAAAAATCCAAAACCTTTGCATAGAGGGTTTACATCATTGCATTATGATAATCTGTATAGCTTTAATGCCTCTGTGTCTTTAGAGATTAAATGAGATAGGATATAGGAAGGATCTAACACAGGACTGACCCACATAGTAAATACCCAATAAATGTTTGCTGGAGTTTCATCGAAATATTGCATGATTGGACCCACCCTGTTCTTTTGCAAGTTGTGGAGGAGAAATTAAGCAACTGTTTTCTGTCTTTTCAAGCTGATATTTCACATTGTATCTTTTGCTGAACAAACTACCATTCTTCATGCCTCTGGGCATGCTCTCAAAATGAATAAAGAATTCAGATCATACCTAGGACTAAAATCATCAGGAAAGTTACATGAAGATGGATGAGACTTCACTCTATGCTCAGAGAAAAGCTGGACAGCAAGAAATTCCACAACCTCCTCTGCTTGCTGAGTGTGCGCTTCCACAGCATCAGCACTGGGGAGAACTGTGCATCAGCACTGAGGAGAACTGTGCATCAGCACTGGGAAGAACTGGAGCTTATGGGGCAATACTTAGGGCAGCTGCCTGTTTCCATGAAGCAGCAGTGCTGTCATTACACTACTAATCTTCAGGCTGCAATGACACCAGCCCAACTTCTCATGGAACACCCTGGAGACTGGCCGTTCCCTGGAACATTCTCTAATATTTCCTCCGCTTTCCATGTGCTGTCCTCTAGTGCCCTATTTGTTTAAAACAACACAATCAGGTTTCAAAATGCACTCTCTCCCACCACCAATAATCTGTCTCCATTAATTTTGGACTTGATTATTTAATTTGTTAGGAGTTCAATATTTAATTTTGCATCATTAGCCTTTTAATCAGTACTTGAGTTAATATCAGTTGTTGAGAGCTCAAAAATATTCACATTATTGAATTTCTTAACACAATACCTACATTTCCTTTTTTAAATGCGATGTTGTCTTAGTCTGGTCAGGCTGCTATAACAGAATACCATAGATTGGGTGGATTGTAAACAACAGAAGTTTATTTCTCATGGTCCTAGAGCCTGGGAGGTCCAAGATCAAGGCACCGGCAGATTCAGTGTCTGGTGGGAGCCTGCTTCCTGGTTCACAAAAGATGCCATTTAGCTGCATCCTCACTTGGTAGAAGGGGTGACTGAGCTCCATCAGGCCTCTTTTGTAAGGGCACTGATCCCATTCATGAGGGCTCCACCCTCACGTCCTAATCACCTTCCAAAGGTACCACCTCCTAACACCATCACATTGGAAGTTAGGGTTTCAATATAAGAATTTTGGGCCAAACATTCAGACCACGGCAAATGTAAAAAAATTGTCTACAAGAAAAGCCACACATTGGCCACGTTCCCATCTTTTATTTTTCCTGTGTCCCTGATTCTTTTGTTTCTGTTGGTGTCAGCAGCGTGATGAACTTCGTAAAGGAGAATTGAGGGAGAGGCCAGTGCTTAGAACAGTGCAAGGCACGTAGGGGCTCAGACATACTTTTTGAGTAGATTACTGAAGAAATGGGTGGCCTGAAAAGCTACATGACATCCCCACTCTTCATGCACAGAACTAGGGAAATTTGGGGAAAATATGTGGGGATTCCATTCACCTCCAGACAACTGCAAATTAATGTAAATACTAAATCTGCCCTTTTACCCTTCCTTCTCCTCTCCCAGTATTTCCCCAGTACGGTTAAGCGTTAAATACGTTGACTTCACCACAGCCCCTGGAGAAAGAAGGAGTTATGTCCTAAGTGTGTAGAAAAAAATACATATAAATAAACATAGCTTATTATTTGACATAGTGTATGTTCCATTATTCAAGTGACTGGAATGTGTTCAAAAATGAGAGTGACCCAAATGTAAATACCCCTGTGGTCTGCTCTGGTCCAAATATTTGTCCCCCCCCCCCCAAAGCTCATGACAGAGCTTAATCCCAATATGGTATTTGAAAGGTAGGACCTTTAAGAGGTGATTGGATCGTGAGGACTATGCCTTCCTGAATGGGTTAATCCATTAATGGATTGATGAGTTAATGGTTTAAAGTATTGTAATATTACAACAGGACGCTCAGCTCCTGGCTGAGGCTCGCCAAAATCTTGTTACCAAACCCAACTTTGCCTGCTCCCAAACAAAAGCGAACCACTCAAAAGTCAAGTGTTGGTGAAAATGGAAGACAGCTTTCATTCAGGAATACCGGTGATCTGAGGAGAGATGTCAGGCTAACCCACCTCTCCAGTAAACCTGAAGGACAGGCTAAAACCATCTCAAAGACTCAGCTTGACTGAGGGGTATTTAAAGAGGAGTCAGAGGGAAAGGAATGTGAGAGGTGAGAATCAGGAGAGAGGGGGACGTGTAAGGGGCCAGGTGCAAATTCTCACCAAAGCTCCTTCTGGCTTCTGTTCTTATCCTTGACATTATTTTAGGGTCCTGCTGGATTTTTATTTGCTTCAGGGTGGAATCAGCACAGCTTCACTGAGGTCTTCCTTGTTTCTCAGAGTCTGGATAGTATGTGTCCCATGGTAAGTTTGCAGCTCCAGGATGACTTTACATTTATATAAATAATGTCATCTTGCCCCAAGGTTCAAAATATCAAATAAGCATGGGAAAGGAGGGAACTTAGCATGCTAAGAGAAAAAGTGTTGTCTTTTAGATTTTCCTACAGCCCAGGCAGTTTTAGGTCCCAACATGGCTTCAGCATCACTCATTCCAACAATAAGAGAGTGGACTGGGGGCTTGATGAGGAGAGCTAGTGAGCACACCAAAGCATGCTCTTGCTCAGCCTCTCGCTAGGTGACACCCTGTGTCGCAATGGGACTCTGTAGAGCCCATACCAAGAAGAAGGTCCTCACCAGATGTGCCCCTCAACCTTGGACTTCCCAGCCTCCAAAACTGTAAAAAATGAATTCTGTCTCTTTATAAATTACCCAGTCTCAAGTACCCTGTTATAAGCAACAGAAAATGGACTAATACATGGTCCACAGCAATGCTTTTGTCACAGAACCAGTCCTGTAAGACTAACGATGATGATGCTATGGAACTTTTACTCCATGCTTTGCCCTCATTACCTATATTAACTCATTTCATTCTCATATTTCTCTGAGAAGTAGAAACTATTTTTCTCTGGACCCTTGATTTCCTTATTTGTAAAATGGAAATAACATTTGTTCCTATATTACAGGATTGTTGCAGAAATTCAATGAGTTAATACATGGCATGTAGTAAGCACTTCATAAATATTAGTTTTTAATGTTCTATTATGAAGAAACTGCTAAATCCGGAAATCCGTGAATATATTAAGGAAAGTAAGAGATGATTATTCCCACCAATAATAACGGGGGGAAATCAAGCTAATAGAAGTTGAGTCCACCAGGTGGCAGTAGATGCATGCATTATATAGACATAACGTTGGCCCATGAAATTTTTTAACGTTAAATATTAAAAGTTTTATCACAGATTTTATGACAATTGTTAAGGAAGAAACTGATTCAAATTATGTTTCTTCTTTATTATCCTAAAATGTAAAAGATTGCTGTGATGATTAAATATGATCATGTATGCAAACACATCCGGAAAGCTGTCACATAAATAAAAGGTTTCCACCAACACCCAGGAAACTGTTATTCACTCCCATGAGCTGGACCTGTGCTGGTGCTAGGCGTCAGGAAGTACAGGCATGAGCTTCACTGAACAGTGAGAGACAAAGGCCCACCACACCACTGTACCACTCTCCACTCTCCCTGATTCTGTGTTAAAAGACTATGGGGATGGTCCAGGCACAGGATGGTGCTGGCTTGGTCTCAAGTGGGGGCAACAGAGAGGGGACAGAGTTGATGGGCTCAGTACATATTTGAAACAAATAAATGAAGCAGAATTTGGAAAACAGTGTGATAAGTGCTATCAGGGCCAATATGCCAAGGGGTGCAGGAGTGAAGGGGGGGACACCAATCCTGCCTAGAGATGACATTGGAACCCAGCCTTTTCAGGTGCAAAAGGGATTCCTGGGCAGAGGGAGGGACATAGGGAAATATTCCAAGAAGAAGAAATCTTCTGGACAATGGTGTCAGAGCATGGAAAGTTCATGTGCCTTTGAGGATGACAAGAGAAAGGGCTGTGGGATGAGCTGGAGGAGAAGGAGAAATTATCTATCCCTTGATCATTCCACCCACCCTACCCCCAAGTGAGAATACACCCAAGACGGGTGGTAGAAGAACCATTTTCCTTTAAAAAAAAAAAAAATGCTTTATGTATTTCTCAATGCAAAATTCTCATTTTAAACATTTTGGGGAAATACATAAGGAATATACACCTTATCACACACAGCAAAGCAGTATTTCCTTGTCTCTTATAGACACAGTATTATATTTGTGTGTGTATGTATATGTATATATACACATACATATATGTGGAATAATTATAAAATTTTATACTTTAGCTTTCTGAAATATACTGTGCACATTTTCCCATTAAATTACATATTTTTCAAAAGCATGATTTTATGATTATACAATATTCCCTTGTACGGCTGATTCAAAAGTTTTAAACCATCCTTTATTGTTCAACATTATATGGCTTCCAATTTCCCTTTACTATAAACGACTTCAGTAAACATTCTTTTTGTAAATCTCTACATCTTGTTATTTTCTTAAAATAAATTCCTAGAAGTTGAATTGCCAGGCCCAGGACATGAGAATTTTTAAATGTTCTTGATTCAAATCGCCAAATTGCTCTCTAGAAAGGCTTCAGTGATTGAACCTCCCAAGCAAAGTTGAGGGCGCCCATTTCACCATATTCACGCCAAGGCTAAGAATTATCACATTTAATATCTTCATCACTCAAAAAAAAAAAAAATACTTATCCAGCATCTACTATGTGCCAGGCACTGGGCTAGGTGCTGGGATACAGCAGAGAGCAAGAGAGGAGGATTCCCATCTCCTGCAGCTTCCATTCCAGTGAGGGAGACCACCAGTAAATAAGGGAAATCAGTAAAGTATGGATTATGTTCATTACAAATGCTAAGGAGAAAAATAAATCCAGGAAGGGGGACTGGAAGTGTTGGTTGGGCAGGGAAGGTCTCACTGGGGAGGTATTTGAGTAAAGCCCTGAAGGAGAGAGAAAGCCATGCAGATATCTAGAAGATAAGACTGTAGACAAGGGACCAGCAAGCACAAAGGAACGAGACAACAGCCTGGCTGGTAAGTTCCAGGTGAAGAAAAATCAGTGTGGTCAGAGCAAAGGGAGAGAGAATAGTGATGTGAGTAGGTGAGGTTGGAGGGGAACCTGGAATCGGAAGGGGAGGAGGTGGCAGGTTGTATAGAACTATATGGACTTAGTCTTTTTTCCTGGAAGAAAACATGAGCACTGGAGGGTTTTGACTTGGGATTTAACAAGATCCCTTTGGCTGCTGTGTTCAGAATAGGCTGGAGCAGGCTGAGGAAGGAAGGCGGCTACTGCAGTAATACAGGAGGGAGATGGCGGGAACGGACCAGGATAAAGTGGTGGAGATGGAGAGAAGAGATTGAAATGTAGATATGCTGTGAAGGTGGAGCCTCTTCCTGCAGGATTTGCTGATGGAGGGATGGGGGAAAGGTGAGGAAGAGAAGAGTCAAAGAAGCTCCCAGCCTTTTGGCCTGAGCCACTTGATTAATGGAGTTGCGACGTACTAAGTTGGAGAAGTCTGCAAAGGAGCAAAATGGGGGGAAGATCAAGAACTCAGATATGGACTTGTTAAGTGTTAGATACCGTTTGAGATGTCCAAGCAGAGATGTCAACTAGGCAATTGGATAGAGGACTGAAGTTTAGAGAGAGGTCATGGCTGAGCACAAACACTTAGGAATCACCTGCACATTGAATAGATAGAAAAGAGGAAAAGCCCAAAGACCAAGCCTGGTGGGCCTGCCTATGTCTAGAAGTTTGTATGGCTGGAAGGAATCAGCAAAGGATACTGAGAATGAGCAGCCAGAGAGGCAGGAAGAAAGTCAGAAGCATGTGGAGACCTGGAAGCCCAGTGGAGAAGCATTGCAGGAAGGCTGGAGGGACTAACAGTAAGAGAAAGACTAAGAATTGACCATTAGATTAGCAACAAGGAGGTCTTTGGTGACCTTGAGAATGGTCATTTTGGTGGAGTAAGAGAAGCAAAAACCTGAAGGGAGTGGGTTCAAGAGAGAAACTGGAGACAATAAATATAGACCAACCTTGTAAAGAGTTCAATGCAAAGGGAAGAGAGAGGTGCGTTAGGTCAAGAGGAAGGGTTCTTTTATAAGGTGGGAGAAACAAAATCGTGTTTGTATGATGATGAAAGTAATCCTGTAGAGGAAGAAGAAGTGATTCAGGAATTGGAGAATTGGAGAGGATTGTTGGTCCAAAGTCTTTGGTTGGGGAAAAAAGGATGGGACACAATGCAGATGCATAGCATGTTTACAACATGTCCCAAGTAATACCAGGGAAAGGAGAGAAGGGGTGCCTGTGGTGGGGGGACTTGTTTCTGTCTTGTTTTGTTTTGGATGAAACAGGAAGCAGGGGTGTGAGCTGAGAGTGAGGTTAAGGAAGGACGTGTAGGGGGTGCTAACAGAATGGAAACATGAACGAACTAAGGAAATAGAGGGTGGTGGCCGGGCAGCATTATGAACCCCCCAGAAATCCCCATTGGTGTGGTGGCTGTCTGTTTCATGCAGCCATATTTAGCTGGACATGTGCGTGCAGGGCCATGTCTTCACCCAGGGTTGTACTTGGTCAAGTGATCACAACAAAGAGAGAAGGGAGTGATGGCATTGGGCGAGCTGGGTGTTTGAGCTGGGTAAGGAGGGACACGAGAAGGAGTTGTTACTGACGTTGCCAGAGACAGAAAAAGAGCAGATGGCGGCTGGAGTGTGGGACATTAGAAATCGTCCTTGTGAGGAGCCTCAGCTATGGGTACCAAGAGCTGGGGCATAATGTGGGAGCAAATGTCAGAGGGTAGGTGGAAAACAAGGTCATTGAAGGAGCGAAAGCCAAGGATCTGTGAAGCCGGGGTATGGGTAGGTTCCTGCACATGGATGTTGAAATCAGCAGGGTCAAATTGGTGACTGATAGTGACCAAGAGCAGAAATCCTATCGGAGCAGCAGCAACTTGCAGTCCAGCTGACGTCCACCAGGAGAGGTGGTGGGTAGATGATCTGACAGGTAGAAATTGTCTTGTTATTTTTATTTCCAATCATTTGACTTGAATGAGGCTAAACATCCCCCCTGCAACTCACTGGCCAGTTATATTCCTTTTATGAACTTTTTGGTTCCTTGGTTCATAATTCTCTCAGGCCCCCCAAAAGAACTTTTCACAAAGCACGTCAACTCTCTGTAATGAAGGTTGCATTGTTTTGCAGCCTCTTGTCTTTAAATGTTTCCAGGCTATTTTGTTGAATATATAGATGTTTTCATTTTTTAGGTAGTCAGGTCTAGCAATATTTCACCTTATGGATTCAGCCTTGTGTGTCACTCACACAAATCACTTTCTCAATCTTAGGTCAGATAACTCACCAATATTTCCCTCAGTTTTACGGTTTCATCATTTATATTCCACTCAAATATATTCATAGGATATTAGGTGATACTTGACATTTCCCTACCCAATTATTTAACTGTTTCCAGCACCACTTTAAAAATATAATTCCCTTATTTGGCTTACGATTCTGGGACAGCTGCATCTGGCACGGGCCTCAGGCTGCTTCTACTCATGGAAGAAAGTGGCAGGCAGCCGGCAGGTACAAGAAGATCACATGGCGAGAGGAAGCGAGAGAGAGAGTGAGCAGGTGCCAGGGTCTATTAAACAACCAGCTCTTGCAGGAACTAATAGAGCGAAATCTCACTCAGGACTCCCACCCCCCCAGGGACAGCATTAATCCATTCATGAGGGATCTGCCCCGATGACTCAGCTTCCAACACTGACACACTGGGGATCAGATTTCCACATGAGTTTTGGTGGGGACAACACATCCAAACTCTATCATCATCATATGCAAAATTTATCATATTGTAAGTACTTATTCTATATTTGTGTTTTCTCTTCTGTTCCATCAATCTGTCTATTCCTGTACCAGCTCTACTGTTGCTACTGGCTTTATTAAAGCTTCGATTTCCAGTAAGGCATGTTCCATTCATTGCTTCAACTCTCCCATTTTACATGTTTTTTGACTGTAACTGCTCTAAAGCTATAACGTAGAAAGACAATAGTTTGTTCTTAAAGGACACAAACTCCTTAGACCTCTCCCTCTCAACTAATGCCACCTTTGTACAGGAAATTAGGACATCCAGGGTTACAGATTTTATTCATTGCTCCAAATGGAATCTATATCAGTTGTAAAATATACCTGAGCCAAAAATTACAACAGACCTAAAGAGGAGAGTTTTGTTTTTTTTTAATAGACCACCTGTCTAAAACAAAACCAATATCCCAAGCTTCTGTTTCTATTGACCTTGTTTCTGTGGACACATTTGCTCGTGAGAGTATGATTACTCTAACCATTTGCTACTGTACGGCATTTCAAACACAGTCCCCCATTCGGTGCTCTCTTCGTGTGCTTTCCAGGACACCAGACATCAAACCCTCCTGGTTTTATCTCTCTCCTCTCCTGCACTGGTACCTCCTCATCTTCCAGACCCCAAACACTGAGTGGCCAGGACTAGCCCTTCAATCTCTTCTCCATCTACTCACTCTGCTGTAGACCCCGTCAGCCCTATGACTGTAAATACCATCTGTTCACCTTATAGGCAAATATCCGTAGACCAAGTTTATACCTCAGCTCTGTCCTGATATCCTGCTGCCTACTGCATTCCTCCACCGTAAAGTCAGAGACGCATCTCAAAGTTATTGCGTCAAATCACCTGATTACCTCCCAAACCTGCTCTTCCCACAGTCTTCCCCATCTCAGCAAATGACAACCTTATTCTCCCAGTTGCTCAGCCAAAATCCTTGGAGTACTCCTTAATTATTCTTCTACTCTTGCATCCAATATCTGAGCCATCAGCAAATTCTGTCTACTTGACCATCAAACATATTCAGAATCTGATCACTTCCAATGTCATCACCCTGTTCCAAACTATCATCCTCTCTCTCCTAGATTATTCCAGCAGTCTCCCAATTTATCTCCCTGCTTCCATCCCTACCACATCCTATACAGCAGCCATTAATCCAGTTTAAGCTTAAACCACAGGACTCTTCTGCTCCAAACCATCCAAAGGCTTCCTACCTCAAAGAGTGAAAGCCACTGATCTAAAATAGACCCTTTGCCCGTCCACAACTAAATTCTTTGCTCTTCTTCAAACATGCCAGACACAGTCCTGCATGGAGTCCCTTCTCCTAAGGATGTTCTTCTGCTGGCTACCCACATGCGTGGCTACATCTTCTGGGCTTTGCTTTCAAATGTCATCTTCTCATCCTGTTTAAGATTAAAATCGCAATGCCCACCTTCCCAACTGGCTCTCTATTCCCTCTTCTCTGGCACTACTCTGACAACTTCATATATAACATTTATTCATTTAGTGTGTCTCCCTCTGTAGAACACAAGCCAAGGACTTTTGTCTGATCTGTTCACTGCTGCATCTCTAATGCCTAAAACAATGCCAGGCATAGAATAAACACTCAGGAAATAATTGTTGTATGAACTAATCAATGAATGAATAAATTCCACTAACAATCTGAGAAAAGAATTAGAATTTGTTCTATCCCACTGAATGAAAATTTCCATGGTACAGAAAAATCAAATGACTTACCAAGGTCCTAAAAATTGTCCTAAAGATATCACCACTCTAAAGAGAGTGGACACTATTGTGCCCCAGAGGTCTGTCCCTGAGAGTCACAAATTATTTCACTTTCACACAAATTCAAGTCCCTTTCTTCATAGTGGGTCCCTGAGACTTGACTGTAAGAAGAATGGAAAAAAATACACAAGACCCTTGCCTTCTAAGGGCTCTGCAGTACTTTAATGTTAAATATTTAGAGGGAAAAAAAGTATATAATTGCTAAATTATCTAAGCGTTATAGACACTACTGATGAAGAAGTTTGTCTTCATTTAATGGGATGGTTCTGTGAAGAAGGAAGTAGAAAAGATATGTGAAGCAATAGGATGGCCCCAATATTGTCACAGACCAAATTACTAAGCACCTGTTTATACCTGGCAATAATTTAGGGATGGCCCTGCCCTAATGGAATGTTCCCGACACGTTCATAGCCTGATTACATCTATCCACACACATTGCACGTGAAAACTCCACGTGTTCTGCATTATAGATTGAGCGGAAAAGCCCCACCTTCACAAAACAGAACTGTATTAGCCACACCGCCTACCAACAGAGACCCTCAAACCAAGCATTTGCAGAAGCAGTAAGACCGAACCTTCTGATGGCCTCCAGGTGACAGGTGAAGGGAGGGACCCAGCACTGAGCTCCATGACTCCTTCACTCCCCAAAGGCTTCCCACGGACTTCAGAAGTTCAAACATGGCCTGCAAGGCTCCTCACAGGCGCACCTTGCCCACCTCTCCCACTCCATTACCATCACCTTCAGTCCAGCCAGGCTCTACTACTAGCGGTTCCCAGGATACACCAAGGACCTGCGGGGGTCCGTGCCTTTCCACCCACAGTTCTCTTTCTGAAAATTTCTTCTCCCACCTGTAGCTGGCAAACTCACACTCTCTCTATAGCTCTGCACAGGGGACTGCTCTCTGGGAAGTCTTTCCTCACCTACTGTTCCAACTTAGGTGTCCCTGCTCTGTGCTCCCAAAGTAATCCATGCCAACCTTGGCCATTGCTCTGTATGTACATTACAGGCTATCCAGTGTACCCACTATTCTGAAGAGCCTTCAGTGTGCAGACTGGATCTTTCAGCTGCACCCCTGGTAACCAATACCCACCTGGCGCCCAGCAAAAAGCCAAGTGATGATGGTTGACAAATGACTGAAAATCAGAATTCGGTTTTGGAACAGAATCTATTGAAAAGCACAAGATCTTTTTGTACTGCTTGAATTTATCAGGTACATTAAGTAAACATAAGTAAATAAAATGTAAATTATCTTCCTGAGAATGAGCTCTTTAAATAACTCTTTCACTTCTGAAATTCTTCCCAACCCTGAGCGCGGATAAATACTGCTGTCCATAGCTCCCTTTTGCCCAGCTGACCCTGTTTTCTCTTCCTCTTCAAACTTTTACCAATTCAAAAACCCAGAAAGGCAACTCCCCCATTGTACTAATTTAGCCCCTTCTATTTCATCACTCTCCCCAATGCCTAGTCCAGATCACTTTTGAAAACTCCGTTCACCAGGCCAGCATTCTTCAATAACACCCCAGAAGTTGGTTGTACTTGCCAAAATCAGATTTCTACATTGCAAAGTTCCAAGCAGCTTCTCCAAAACTAAATTCTAGCAGTCTTCTTCACTGAGTCTACGAATATGTGTCTCCTGCCTTTGAAGGTTTCTTAAGAAAACCCATTATAATCTGACAATTTTATTAATCAGAAATTCTCTGAAACTCATCTTTCCATTATATTTTTAATAATAATCTTTCAAAGAAACAAAATATATTGTTTCAAAAACTATTAACTCTTAAATTTCAGGAATTTTTAAGACTTTACCAATCTCTCTTTTCTTTTTGAAAGCTCTTAATGTTAATAGTTATTCTTCTCTAAGTCTTTCACTCAACATTCCTGCAGTGCTTAATAAAGATTATAATCATTAGCCTTAAGATATAGGTGAGTGGGTGGCAAGTGTTATTAACATGTAAGAGTGACAGTATTCTAAATTTAAATAATGTCTAGTTGAAAGAAAATGTTAAGACTTGTCACAAGGTGGAAAATAGTATTCATTTATAATGAAATTTGATGACATTTTAGGAATGTTTTAGCTAACTTCTGAATTAAATTTTTATTTTATAGGACTTCTTGCTATTAAAAATCAAACTAAGGGGGAAAAAAGGACAGGACATGTCAGGATCCAACCTGAAAAAACTCCCAATGGCCAAAGCTGGAACAATTTGAGCAACAAAGTAGTTAACAGTATAGAATTATAACTTAAAGAGAAAAATAAATGCCTGTAAGTCCATACTCATACTGATATAAATAAATGATTGAACAAATAAGTAATTGGAGAAAAAGAGAAAAATAGTTTAGAGAAGTCCCATAATACCTGTAGAAGGAATGAGAGAAGTAGAAAATCACCATTGGAACACAATGCAATAAATGCTGCAGGCAAGATCCAAGGGTGAATGCTAAAATTAGCAAGCAAAACTTTGAGAAACAGGGGATTTGCTGAGTCTCAAAGTATCATCTCCAAAATACTTATTAATTACCATGGTGCATTTAACAAATGCCCAAAAATTCCCTGATACTCTTTTCTCCAGTGGAGCTTAATTCCGCTGTCCTTGAGTGTAGTCTAAACTTAGGGACTCACTTATGAGGAACAGAGGATCGAAAAGGAAAACTAGAAACGTTATAGTAGGAAAAGCTGGCAGAGGTCACCTAACCAAGTGATCAAGGCCAATATCACCAGTAATAAGTCATATTGGTATCATGAGATAGTATGCTGTGATAAGAGGAGGCACTTCACCTCTGTGGTCCTCTTCCCCAAAATCTATAACCCCAGTTCAATCATAAGAAAACAGACACCCTTAAATTAAGGGACATACTACAATGTATCTAACCAATAGGCTTCAAAAGTATCGAGGTCATGAAAAACATGGACTGAGAAAATGCCAGGAAGAGGAGACTAAGGAGACAGATGACCAAAAGCAACAGAATATAATAGAATCTTAGATTTGATCCTGTAACAAAAAAAGGACATTAGTTAAAAACTAATGGAACCTAATTAAAGACTGCAGTTTATAGTGTTGCACTTATGTTTAATTTCTCACTTTTGGCATACATACGATGGTCATGCAAGATTAACACTAAGGGAAGCTCGGTTAAGGACATATAGGAACTCTTTCTACTATCTTTACAACCTTCTCTACATCTAAAATGACTTCAAAATTTAAAGTTTTCAAAAAAATATCAGTCTACCTTTTATCCGTAATGGAACAAACTGCTGATGTTCCACTTAAACCCTATCATGAACTTGAGGTACGGGCACGTACATGGTCCATGTGTCATGATAAGTTCTTAGTAATTCTTACCTCGATAACTTTTATCAGTTTGACATCCCTCTGGTCATCATATGAACCACATATACAAGACAATGCCTTTCTCCTTATGAAAACTTTTGGGTTTTCATAGTAATCTACCTATACATTATTATCTTTATATATTGGTATATTATATTTGTCTATATATCATAATGCCACGTGTGACTTCTTTGAAAGTGTTCTTTTAAAAAATAATTAAGAAATCCAAGTAAAGAGGGATAGAAATGTTTTAATTGTTGAAATATATTAATAAATTGAGTAATCTATATCACAGTACTAAGTAGATACACATGTCATTATCAAAATTTTCCAGATATTCCACTAACCATCAATCACAGGTCCTGGAAAATAATATAGAATTAACATGATGAGCTTCCATGATTACATGAAGGTAGAGTGCAAGATTCAATGGCTATACAGTATTTGTAGTTACATAAGCCATTGACACCAGAAAACAGGAATTTAATCAAAATGTGCATAGGGCATGCAAATTTAAGTACTTCGTTTTTAAATATTACAGTGTAATATTGTTCCTAAAAAGGAAATTCTCTGACAGTTAAATAAGATTTGAAAAACAAATAGTAAAAAAGGGAAAGAGATAGTAGTAAGAATCAATTTATCAATTTTACAGCTAAAAATAAATGTGAAGTAGAAATAGTGAAAGATAACAGACAAATATATTACTTTAGGTAATTCATTTAGTGCCTTATTAACTTAACTGAAGTTATAAATAGAATAAGGATTCTGCTATATAAAAATTATCAAAATAGTATTGGTGAAGACATGACCTCCATGGACTGTGTTGAATGACCGGGGTGCATGCTGTGGGCATGGCAGCTCAGGCTGTGCAGAAATGGCCTCATGACAGTTGTTAACTTGGCTTTCGTGGGTGGACCACAGAAAGGTCCATGAACGGGTGTATTGTTTCACCAATTCCCTTCTATTACCACAACATTCAACATGTACCCATGGTTTTCACTATATGCTTAAGATTTGGGGGAGCGAGAGAGAGGGCAACTATTTAGAATTTGCTCGGAAATGTCTGTTAACATTACAGTGTCCCACGGAGCCAAATTCCTTCCAAATGGATGAGGCAAGCTATGAAGACAACAAACAGAAGAAGAGAAAAAGAGTTAGCAAACTTGAAAAGGTACAATGTAGATAAAAATACATCAGCCTTAAGCCTAAAAATTATTTACTGACTTTCTTTTAAGTAAAGCACATATTCAACATTCACTCAATATTTATTTAATAATATGTGGCCAGCATAGAGCTAAGCATTTAGAATCAAAGAATGGGGAAAACTGAGGAGAGAAAGGGGTGATGACAATATATATTTATAGCCAGGAATGTAAAGAAAGATTTTAGCTAGCTGACTAAAGTTATGTGGGCTGGCTTACCAGCAATATTGCTAAATTTTTATCAGGGAATTTTAGATCCACACACAAAGGCGAACAATCATCTTGTCTAACTCTCCCATGAGAAAACAGAGGTTGAGGGAAGCTGAGAGAGAAATGAAGGGACACGTCTAAGGCCTGTGCTAGCCGCAGAGCTGCCCCCTCTCTTGGTATCTATCCACATGGAACTGCTTTCCATTCTATTCCTATACTTGTTGAAATACATCCTGTTTCCAGGATGGTAAACATTAATGTATGCTTGCTTTCAACTAGCTTATTTTTCCTATTTGATGCAAATAATACAAATACTTCTACATAGGGGAAAACTGCCAGGGAATTCAGAAATCTATATGGAGGCTTAGAACTCTATTAAAAATACTAGACATAGAAATCTCCAGTGAATTACCAAAGAGAAAACCTAACACCCTAATGTGGTCATGGGTACTAAGGAATAAACCTCCACAATGGTGCCTTGATGAGAAAGTCTTCAAAGAAGTGGCAACCCAAAGATTGTTATAGTTTCTGCAGGAAGAAACTGGCAACATTTCTGTGTCCCTTTTCCCCAGTAGAAAAGCTTCTTTGTTTTTACCAGTGAACTTATTCTAAAACCCCATCCCATCCTAAACACCAACTCCAGTACTGGCCCTGGGCAAGAAGCTGGTTCAATATCAATTCAAGTATTAGATACTGGTCTGCAAATGGCTGGATTCTGGTTATAAAAAGAAAAAAATAATAATAGGGGGAAGCTCCCACTGAGAGCCAGCAGAAGCACGGGGACCTCAAGAGTTGAGGTCAGACCCTGCCAACAGCTAGCAGGAGCACAGGGACCTCAGGAGCCAAGTGCCGCCCCCACCAGCACCCAACAGGAGCGCAGGGTCCTCAGGAGCAAAGAGCAGCCCCTGCCGACAGACAGCAACAGCGTGGTGCACCATCACGCAGGCGCTCACCACTGCTGCAGATACTGCTGCCACGTGGATGGTCCACCACACCCACCACCCAAGCCACCTCTGCCACAAGGGCAGCCTGATGCCACTTCCACCACAAGGGGGGTGCACTGCCACAGTAGCAGCCACCACAGCCATAGCAGCCACAACCACCATGCGGGTGGCCCACTGACCACTTGACTGTATTGACACAAGAAGAGTCACTAACAGAGCTTAGGGAAAGAAGTGAGCAAGTGCACACCAGTGGCCCAACCCACAAGGGGAATTATGCTGCCCCCGCAGTAGTGCATCTGGGTGTGGGAGGTACATACACAGCCGACACAACTGCTTTGATCTGGGAAGAGACACACGTGGAAGCCCCAGAGTGCAGAAACCCAAGATACCCAAACACAGTGAGGAAGAAAATTCCCAACCACACCAAACCATCCCTTAACAACAGGAAGCCTCCGGGGAACCCAGAAGGAGCCTCTGCCTACAGGAAAGAGGAAAGTGAAACCCTGCCCAGGCTCACCCATTCAAACTGAGGAAGTCCAGTATGCCCCAGTGCACCCATCAGGATAACAGGGCACTACCCGGGTGCCAACAAGCCCATCCAGGGTCACTCACACCAGCCAAAGAGTGACAGGGAACTCAGGTGCTCATCCCAAGAACTTGAGAGTTCACCCACTTCCTCAATGATCAAAAACACAGTCACCAGCTTCAGCAAGGAACCACTAAGTGCCCTTGTGCCAAGGTGGCAGAGGCATTCACATGCAACTCCAACAATGAATACAGTCAAAGTACCCACATGGAGACTACACTACTGCATCTGCTCAGAAACAATACCAAAATACCCTATTCAATGGTCAATATGAAACACATTTACAAGAGGAAGTCGCTCTCCTCAAAGCCCTCTCCACAGTGGGAGAAGAAGCAACTGCTCTACCAGAAGACCAGACCTTAATGTAGACTTACTAGAAATATGAAAAACAAGAAAAAAATATGACACCACCACAATAATTCTCAAGTACCAGACCCCATAGTGCAGGAAACCCTTGAAATGATTGAAAAGGAATTCTGAGCAACAATCCTAAGGAAACTCAATGAGATATACTAAGATTCAGTTAGACAAAACAACGAAGTGAGAAAAACTATCCAGGATATGAAGGAGGAAATTTACAAAAAGATCAATAACTTAAAAACGAATGTAACAGACCTCCTGGAAGTGAAGGATTCATTCAACAAATTAAAAAACACAATTGAGAGCTTAAGCTGCAGGCTAGAGCAAGCAAAAGAAAAATTTCTGATCTTAAACAGTCTTTTTCCAAACAACGCAGGCAGACAAAAATAAAAAGAATCAAAAGATAAATGAAAATCTAAGATAGCTAAGAGAAAACCATAAGCACACAAACATCCAAATCATAGGTGTTCCAGAAGGGGAGGAGAAGGGAAAAGACATTAAAAACATATTCAATTAAGGCCGACCCCATGGCGCACTCCAGAGAGTGCGGCGCTGGGGGCGCAGTGATGCTCCCGCCGTGGATTCAGATCCTACATAGGGATGGCCGGTGCGCTCACTGGCTGAGCGTGGTGCGGGCGACACCAAGCCAAGGGTTGCAATCCCCTTACCAGTCACGAAAAAGACAAAAAAAAAAAAAAAAAAAAAAAAACCGTATTCAATTAAATTATAATGGAAAACTTCCCAGGGATAGGGAGAGACATGAACCTTCAGATCCAGGATTCTCAAAGATCCCCAAACAGATTCAATTCAGAAAGGTCCTCCCTGAGACACATTGTAGTCAAACTGGCAAAACTCAAGACAAAGAGAGAATCCTAAAAACAGCAAAAGAAAAGCATCAAGTCACCTATAAGGGAGTCCCCATCAGACTTACAGTAGACTTCTCAACAGAAACTCTACAGGCCAGAAGAGAATAGGATATATTCAAAATACTAAAAGAAAAAAACTGCCAGCCAACAATACTATACCCAGCAAGACTATCCTCCAGAAATGAAGGAGAAATAGTGTATTTCCCAGACAAACAAAAACTGTGGGAGTTCACCACCACATGACCAACACTATAAGAAACTTCAAGGGAGTCCTGCATCTAGAGTCGAAAAAACAAAAATCACTACCATGAATAAACAAGAAAAACAAACCCCATTGGTAGAACATAAATGCAAAGGAGAAAGAGAAAGAAACTATCATACCACCTCAAAAAACTAACAAACACTGAAGATAAACAATAAAAGGTAGATAAAGGAACAAAAGATATTGAAAACATCTGAATGAAATATAAAATGCCTGGGGTAAGACAATGCCTTTCAATAACAACCCTAAATGTAAATGGATTAAATTCCCCCCTCAGACACAGACTGAATGACTGAATTAAAAATCTAGATATAACTATATGCTGTCTATAAGAGACTCACCTCCCCTGTAAAGACACACACAAGACTACTAGTGAAGCAATGGAAAAACATAAACCACACAAATGGAAACCAAAAACTAGCAGAAGTAGCTATTATATCAGATAAAATAGACTTTAAAACAAAAACCATAAAGACACAAAAAAGGCCATTTAAATGATAAAGGGATCTATCAAGCAAGAAGACATAACAACCATAAATACATATGGACCCAACACTGGAGCACCCAGATATATAAAAGAAACAGTATTAGACCTAAAGAAAGAGGTAGATTCCAATACGACAATAGTTGGGGACCTGAACACCGTTCTCTCAGCACTGAACAGATCATCTAGGCAACAAATCAAAGAAACAGTTTAAATTACACTTTAGAGTAACTGGACCTGGCATATATCTACAGAACATTTCATCCAACAACTACAGAATATACGTTCTTCTCATCAGCACATGGAACATATCCAGGATAGACCACATGTTAGGTCACAAATCAAGTCTCAACAAATTTTGAAAAACTGAAATCATTTCAAGTGTCTTTTTAGACCACAACAGATTAAAACTAGAAATCAATAACAAGTGAAACTCTGGAAACTATACAAATACACAGAAATTTAACAACATGCTCCTGAATGACCCATGCATGGGTCCAAGAAGAAATTAAACAGAAAATCAAAAAATTTCTTGAAACTAATGAAAATAATGACACATCATACAAAAACTTTTGGGATACCACAAAAGCAGTACTAAGAAGGAATTTTATTGCAATAAATGCTTACATCAAAAGAATAGAAAGATTTCAAATAAACAACTTAATGCTACCCCTCAAAGAACTAAAAAAAATAAAAACAAGAACAATCCAATCCCAAACTTTGTCTATGGAAAGCATTAACTAAGGTCAAAGAAGATTTAAATGAAATAGAGACCCCAAAAATTATATAAAAGATCAATGAAATGAAAAAGCATTGGTGTTTTTTCTGAGAAGATAAACAAAATAGAACAACAATTAGCTAGGCTAATCGAAAAAAAGGGAAGAAGACCCAAATAACAAAAATCAGAAATGAAGAAGGAAACATTACAACCAATACCACAGAAATACAAAGAATCATAGAGACTACTATAAACAACTATATGTCAACATATTTGAAAACCTGGAAGAAACAGATACATTTCTGGACACATACGGTTCAACATATGCAAATCAATAAATGTGATATGTCACATCAACAAAATCAAGAACAAAAACCATATGATTATCTCAACAGACACAGAAAAATAATTGACAAAATTCAACATCCCTTTATGACAAAGACTCTCAGCAAATTAGGTATAGAATGAAAGTATCTCAACACAATAAAAGCCTTTTACAGCAAACCCACTGCCAATACCATACAGAATGAGGAAAAGCTGAAAGAATCAGGGAAATACAAATCAAAACCACATTGAGATATCATCTCACCCCAGGCATAGAAAGAGGAAAAGCTGAAAGCTTTTCCTTTAAGAACAGGAACCAAGACAAGGATGCCCACTCTTACCACCCCTATTTAACAGAGCATTAGAAGTACTAGCCAGAGCAATCAGGCAAGAGAAAGAAATAAAGGGCATCCAGACTGGAAGAGATGAAGTTAAACTGTCCCTGTTTGCAGATGACATGATCCTATATATAGAAAAATCTAAAGACACTACAAAAGAACTCTTAGAGCTGACAAAAGATTTCAGTAAAGTGGCAGGATACAAAATCAACACTCAAATATCAGGAGCATTTTTATACTCCAATAACGAACTAACAGAAAAAGAAATCAAGAAAGGAAGCCCATTTATAAGTCACCAACAAAAAAAAACCCACCCAGGAATAAATTTATCCAAGGAGGTGAAAGATCTTTACAACAAGAATTACAAATCACTGCTGAAAGAAATTGACAAGGCCACAGAAAGATGGAAAAAATATTCCACGCTCTTGGATTGTAAGAATTCACATTGTGAAAATGTCCAAAGCAATCTATAGGTTCAATGCAATCCTCATCAAAATACCAATGACATTCTTCACAGAAATAGAAAAAAAAATCCTAACATTCATATGGAACAAAAAAAGACCCTGAATAGCCAAATCAAGCCTCAGCAAAAAATAAAATAAAATAAAGCCAGAGGCATAACACTACCTGACTTCTAATTACACTACAAAGCTTTAGTAACCATAACAGAATAGTATCAGCATTAAAACAGACACTGGGACCAATGGAACAGAATGGAGAACCCAGAAATCAACCCACATTTTTACAGACAACTCGTCTTTGACAAAGGCACCAAGGACATACATTGGGGAAAAACCACCTCTTCAGTAAATGGTGCTGGGAAAATTGGACATCCATATGTAGAAGAATGAAACTAGACCTGTACCTTTCACCATATATCAAAATCAGTTCAGAATATATTAAAGACTTAAATGTAAGACCTGAAACTACAAAACTCCTAAAGAAAACATAGACAAGACACCTAAGGAGGTAGAACTGGGCAAAGAACTAGGCATAAGATCCTACAAGCACAGGCAACAAAAGAAAAAATAAACAAATGGTATTATATCACACTAAAAAGCTTCTGTGCAGCAAAAGAAATAATCAACAGAGCAAAAAGACAACCTACATAACGGGAGAAAATGTTTGCAAACTATGTATCTGACAAGGATAAATATCCATAATCTACAAAGAACTCAAACAACTTAACAGTAAAAAAACAAGTAACCCAACTTAAAAAAAAAAAAATGGGCAAAGGAGCTGAGCAGGCATTTCTCAAAGGAAGATATACAAATGGCCAACAGACACATGAAAAAATGCTCAACATCACTAAAGCATCAGGGAAATACAAATCAAAAACACACTGAGATATCATCTCACCGCAGGTATAGAAAGAGAAATACTACATGTCCTTACTCATAAGTGGGATCTAAAAAAATAAACAAATAAATAAAAAAAGGACTAAAGAAAAATTCAACAATCACAACAATTCGCTGAACTTTCAAAAGGAGAGAACAGAACTGAGGCCACAGAGGTGGGAAAGGGGGGAGGGAGGGTTAGCATGAAGGGCCACAAAAAATGATTACATTGTATAATGTTGATTATACTAATTATCCTGCTTTAAGCATCACATATTGCATACAGGTATTGACATACAAAGCTGTACCCCACAGATATATACAATCAATTATGTTTCAATAAAAAATAATAATCCCATAAATATATACAATTATTGTGTATCAATTAAAAAATAATTTTAAAAAATAATAGGATGATGGTGGTAATGATAACGAATAACAACAACGATAGCAGAAGCTACCATTTATTTCATATTTAATTCTAACAACAACCCTTCAATCTAAGCATTAGCTCCATTTAACAGATTACAAAATTGAGGCCATAAAGGGGAAGTAACTTGCCCAGCTAGTAAGTGAAAGAGCCTGAATTCAAATCCAAGGCTCTCTGACTCCCAGGAGAGAATGGGCTATCTCAGGAGATAAGATATTTCTGATCCAAGCATCAATGTGGTGTTGGAGCATGTGAACCAAGACTCTTTACCTCGATGGAAATGCTGCTCCATATCTTCTAGAGACTGGCACCCAGAGGGTGAAAATAAAAGTGATTTTTCTGTAAGTCTTGTTCTTGTTGTTCTTACTGTAATTCTAACTCCAAGCTCATCACCAGGATCCCAGGTCTACAGTGCTTCATCTTTTCGATAACAGTTTCTTTCTGTCCATGTTGAACGTGTGTTATAATACCCAACCTGTAAACATAGCTTATGATTCTTACTATTCCTTCCTATGTAATGCACCTCTGTAAAATGTTGATTGCCCATCTCTACTGGAATTTTGGCACTGATACATCTCCTCTCAGTATATTATTTAACCTCTGGCTATTTCCAGACACTTAATACTGATCCTAATCTAATTCCCAGTCCTATCCTCTCTGGTCTCCCCCTATCTGTCACTTCTCAAGCCCTGGGCCCTCAAAGCTTTCAGCAATGAAGAAGACTGAGACCTTGATGTTTTAGGGGGCCAGTTAGCTTGCTCTTATTAAATAAATTAAGTTGCATTTTAAACAAAATGAAATGAAAAAAAAAGTAGCTGTAAAGAAAATCAATCTGATAATTAATTTCTTTACCAATAAACATACTCGATTCGATAGGATGAAACCCTTCTAATCCTGAAGTTCAAGATTTCTTAGAAATGCAAAGCAATAATATCTGTAGTTCATTCATCAAGGCTAAGTATGTAAAATTATTTAGAAAAATATATAGTACCTCTTGATTATTGAGTTGTGATGTTATTTTCTTCTAATCTTAAAAAGAAAATTAAGAAAAGTTAAATTTTCAGATTGCAAAGAACATATTCTAATTTCCTACAAAATTACAAACAGTGTGACTTATATATAGTTGCTAGTCTAAATCATAAAGTAGAAAAATAGCAATGAGGAACAAATAACAATAGTATGTTAAAAATAATGTAATATGTAGCCTGTGTGCAAAGTAAACATATTAACAGTCATTTAAAATTCTATATCAGACATCAGTACAGTGGTTAGTAAATCAGCATTCTTTACCAGGAGACTCGCTTGAAAATTTACTTAAGCAAGAAGCCATCTACAATGTTGTAGTCATCTCTATTTATTCAAAAGGATTTCATTAGCCCCACAATTGCTAACTATTAAAATTCAGAAAAAGGAACCTCACTGCATTAATTTATACAATATGCATTTTTCCTTTAATCACCAGATTTGCTTATCAGTCAGTCATCTTATATTACAGAAATTCACCTTTATATTCTCCAAAAACTCCAAAATTAAATTTACTTTAATATTAGCTTTCATTTTCACACTGATAGTCACTGAAATTAACAAGAAATTTAAAATATCCATGCAGCACAACCACCAATAAAAGCTAAATTTTGTTCTGGAATTACTCTTCACATGTGGGCAGCTATTTCAACAAATGATTACAATGAACAGATACTACTTACACATGGTTCACTGCAACTAAGTACTACATAGGTTGAGTCACACAAGCTGAAATATAAATTCCGTATTTTTTCATAAAACAGAAAAATAAATATGTAGAGAAAACAAATACATGATTTTACCTACTTTTTCGTACAGTCTTTGTTTGATTGGACACCATACTGACAGCCTCTGATGGTAGACCAACATATACTCCTCCATAGTTTCTTAATGAAAAGAAATCAGACCGATTTAAATGGTACAATATATTTACAGGAAGCAATAGAAGCATGGAGTACTTCAAACAATTATATAATTATTAAAATAACTCATGATTTTTCAAAAGTAGAATTCAGAATATTATCGCCCCTGGAAATATAATTGTTTTTTCTATGTTAAAAAGAAGCTATTTAAAAAAAAAAAAGCTGTATTGAGTTAGTAGAATTTTAGATATTTTACTTGCAATAAGAAGTTGAGATTTTATAACTTAGTACAGTAATAAATATCAGCAGAATGACATGTTACTGTTAATCAATCAATGCTTATCAAGAATTCAGAGTGCTCAACATGGTATTGGTTGTTATGGACACACAAAAACATTTTACCTATAGGGAGATATAAATATAAAATGAGGGGGGAGAGAGCTAAGGAGTCATGAGAGTAGACTGCAGTTAATCAGAGGAGGCGTGCAAGGACAGAAAGGCTGAGAGAATGAAGGGAAGCCATCCAGCTAGGGAGAATGGCACACCCGAAGTCCACAGGACGGAAATTAGCACAGGCCATGATATGCAAAGGACCAAACCAAGCTTGAAGGAAGGAAAGATTATGGATTCTAGACAAATTATTTTTCAGATCACATGCTCCTACCTGTATTCTCCCTGCCAAAAGTTTTTCTGGTAGAATCTCTGTGTTATTGGTAATGTGCTACAGTGTCTTAAATCCATGAGGTATGGCCAAAATTACTCAAATTAAAGCTAGCTGCAATAAAAACATACCTCCTCTTGTCATCTTCTGTTATCGATTCTTCTGTCCTAAAAGGTCAAAAACATTTGCTATGAGCCGCTTGATTACATAGTCAGAGCCTCCAATTTTAGTTATGAGAAAAAGAGGACCACTGAGTTAAAGTCGATTTTGTTTATTTCAAGTGTTTCCACCAGTATTTCTACAATAGTATTTTGGCTCAACCTCAATCATTCATACACTAAAGACTCGGTAATTTTCTACCAAAATGTGCAAATCCAGCAAATGCCAAAAAGCCCAACTGCCAAACAAAATGAAAAACTGAGGGCAGCTGAGATCAGAAAGGGCACATAAGTTAGTCGTCAGGAAGCTTGAATTCTCATGTCAGCCGTGCCACCCACTCCTGTGTGACATAAGTAGGTTGACCAGATAACTCCCAAGGTCCCTTAGTCTATTTCTAACACACTATGATTTGGGGTCTCTCGTGCCAGTTCAATGCCACGACTATAGGTGTTGAAAATTTTTCTTTAGTGCAAAAAGAATTAATGCAAATTTGATTTCTTTTTATCTAAAAACACCAGCCTTTTATCTGCTGCAAAGAGAGGGAAGAAATGTTTAGAAGGAAGTTTTTAAAGGGAATTGCTACTTTAAAATGCCAGCCTCAAAGCATTAATTAGCACATATAAGTTACTTTTCTGAAAGAAAATAACTCAGTAAGATTCAAATGTATCTGGCTGAACTCAGGGGCTTTAGTTAAGGGCTAATTAAGGGCTAATTCTAAGGGGCTTTAGTCAAGGAGAAAGCACACTGAAAACATCTAAACATCTTTGTTAAATCTTCTGATTTTAGAGATTGTCTAACAATGGTTTCACCCACTTAAAAGTTGTGAATATTTCAAAGGTAACTGTAAACGTACATGAGATTTTGCTTCACTGCAACAGCCAATTAAGTCCCAAGTCTTTAAAGAAGGAAAGTGTGGATTTGAAGTTATCTGATGAACGCTGGCCATAAACAGCTATAACACTCCAATAAAGTACAAAATACACCTTGAGATCTAATTTATCTAAACTAAGCATATAACCTAAATTGACCACATAATTATCACCTTCATTTACCTCTTGCTAAAGTTGGGTCGTTTTTAATTCAAAAGTGTCAAAGTCATACTGTATTAGAAATGGTGTTATGCTTATTGCTGTGGTATAGCCAAGTGTTGTTTATTACTTTTAATTAAAATGGATTTATAACCCTTTAGTGTAGATAATGGGAAAATGACTGTGACAAAGTCATTCAAGATGATTAGAAATGCTTACTCAGTCCTGAGTGACTAATGTTAACATGAAATTGTTTTTGCAGCTGTATATAACCAGCAGATTTGGACAAATACAAAGTCTCATATTTTCTGCCACAGCTATTTTTTCAACCCAGTTACATACCTGTTTAAATTCTTTCCCCTTTTGCCTAATTCTGCTTAAGGATATATTTAAGGTTTTAAAATAAATATTCTCACACTTTACTTCCCAAAATATAAGAAAATAATAAATTATTTCAATCTATTATTTCTTATTATTCAATAGCTTAAAACCCTATCTGTGTTCCCCATTATAAAAATTAAACAACAACCTTACACATCTAACTGGCAGAAAACGATAATGTAGCTGCCATATTTATTAGATAATAAATTAAGCTTCAGATATAATATAAAATCTTTTAAAATACCATTTATAAAGAGTTATAGATGTCCATTCTTTTATACCTTCAAATAAGTTATCAAGCTGCCTTTACATATGCGCTCCCACGTATGAGTTTGTTGCATCAACCATTTCTTCCATACACAATAATTCTCCAATACTAAGCCTGGAGACTAGGACTACACGGGGGGGAAACAGCATCATTAATGAGTCTCTGCTCTGTGTCAGGCATCAGTGCTATTCCCCACCAACAGCTCTGAGAATGTAGTCCTGAGGAAATCGATGCAGAGAGCCATGTAATTAATAAACATACAAGAACAACAAGCAAGACAGACATTCAAACCCCATCCACTGGACACCAAAGCCATGCTCCACATTCTAATTCACCACTCTGCCTCTCAGGTAGAAAGATGGGAAAGTCAAAGACACTTCCAGTGGCAGACCAACATGGTGGCTTCTCCTAAAGTGGGGGCTGCCTCCACACCTCTCTTGCAATAGCCTTAAACAACACCCCTGTCTCACAATCTGCTTGTGTAATTATACCAGGCATTTGGCTAGTGCTATTATTTCCTTTAACTGCATCACACTTCTGCAAGACTAGTATTAGCCACATTTTAAAGATGAAAAACTGAGACTCTGGAAGATTAAGCAGCATGACCGAGGTTACAAAGCTAGGTAATAGAGCCAGAATTCAAACCCAAGTTTGTGTGATTCCAACTCCTACTTCATAAACTGTGGGCCTCTAATTTATATTACAGAAACACGCACATTCCCCCTGCTGGATCTCTCTAATTTTTATCTTCCCACTCAAGGAAAGAGGGAACCAAGATGGTTAAAGAGTCCTAGGTCTATGTTTCATTAGCATTAGAAGAAACCACTAACAGCTTCTACGGACCATCAATTTTTGTACAACTTGTCAAATTGCTACATAACTCATTTTTATGCAAATACAATCATCAGTTACATAAGAATCCATTCTTAAATCACAGAGAGTTGGTCTAAACCGACTCTCCTTACGGAAGGATAGGTCCAAGCCATTGTTTAGTTGCCTAGGGAGAACCAAATGCTGTCCTACCCACATCCAAGAAGACAGCATCCTACCAGCTGGAATGGTGTGTTCCTGCCCCAAATGCACAGGCTATAGCATAAGAAAGAAGAAATGGGGCTGGCCAGTTGGTTACAGCATGGTATTGCAACACCAAGGTCAAGGGTTCAGATCCCTGCACCAGCTAGCCGCCAAAAAGAAAAAAAAAAGATAGAAAGATAAAAAGGAAGAAAGAAGAAATGGTTCGGCAAGCAGCAATAAATTCCTGGTAGAAGGAAAGCTCAAAGATGTTAAGCCAAAGGCCCTGACAGGCCAACAGAATTGCCTCAAGGTTAGTAGGTTTCTAGGCTGTAGATGGGAATCTAAAAAATACATCTTCCGGTATGGGGGACTAACTTCCCTAAAGGTCATTTCTTGAAAAGAGAAGTGGACGATATCAAAAGAAAGTTCAAAACTGGGATATTAAATTTTTCTTACCACTCAGCAACTGCAGTGGGTTGAGTTGCATCCCCCAAAGTCCACGTATTAGAAACTTAACCCCCATTGTGACAGTGTTAAAAGGGTGGGAAATCTCAATGTGGTAGCTGAAAGGTGAGGCCTTGAAGAGGTGACTGAATTGTGAGGATTGGACCCTCGTGAATGGATTGATCCCTTCTTGGAATAATGGGAGTGGTTCTGGTGGCTTTAAAAGGAGAGTCAGTGAGGAGATTAGTTTCTCTCTGCTTCTGCCACTTCGCCATGTGATACTCTGCGCTGCTGGAGAGTTACCACCAAGAGAAGGCCCTCGCCAGATGTGTTCCCTGGACTTTGGACTTCCCAGCCTCCAAAACTGTAAGGAATAAATATTTTTTCTTTGTAAATTACCCAGTTTCAGGTATTCTGTTACAAGCAGCAATAGAAATGGACGAATACAACAACTTACCAAGAAACATTCAGTCTTTGGAATTCTAACCCTTGTTCTCAAGTTCTCAAGTTTTGAAAATGCCATAGCTGTCCGTATATCTGGAGTGCCCCATTTGCACACCATTTTAAGGAATCATTGTACTTTTTAACCCTCACAAAACTCCACATTTTGAAAGGTTATGTTATCAAGCTGCCTTAATAATTCATTTGCTAATATTTTCTTAGACATATAAGAGCCAAAGAAAGCTTGTGATGAGCAGGGGATAACCAAGCTACCTATATGGAGCTTAATGTAATTAGAAGTAAAGTTTACATTTTGCACACCTCTGCACATCATAGTAGGCACATGCAGATTTGTTAGGTTTCAAAAGAAAGAAAAATAGTTTATGGTCCTTCTTCCCCTGATGAGCCAGATGTCAAGCTGTGAACTATGTTCAGGCCAGAACATCCACAATTATGTAAGCTCTTGGATGAGCCACTCTGTGCCTCACTGAGAGCATGATTATTATTCTTTTTCTCATCACTACAGCTCAAGTGGGAGGGCAGTGTCTATTGCATGGCCTGCAGCTGTGATTGCTGGTGGACTGTAAAATTTGTCCCCCAGACCAGTGAAGGAAGTGGGGAGTGAGAACACAGAGCACACCTTCCTCAGCTTTGTGAGAATAGTAGTCACTGATAGTCCAGAAGGCCCTCAGAAACAGGCAGCACAACCCTATTTTCTGTAAGGGCAAATGTATGAGATGACTATACCCCTTAGAACCTTCCCTTAGAGAGAAGGGCCTAAAGATTGAATTATTCCATATAGGAAAAGATAAAGTGGATATAAGGCCAATTCATGGTAGATAAACTAGAAGAGGCCAAACTGCTATTCTGTACTTGATAACACTCTTCAGGAATTAATTGGTCCAAATATCTCTACAAACTAAGCTTAACTATAATCTCACTTCCTTAGAAAAGGAGCAAGTGGACATATATCAACCTGGATAAATATCCTATAGGAGAATTCCACTTCTAAACAAAAGCCCCACCCAAGCAACCTCACCCAGAGTCACCTACTCTAGCTGAGAAGCTGTGGAGCAACCCAGCATCCCCCTTGGGGGTGCAGAGTCCTGCCAACAGCCCCAATGTCTTTGCCCAGAGTCACAAACTCCAGTTAAGGAGCTGCAGGGCACCCCAGCACCTCTCCTGGGGGCTCAGGGTTCTGCCCACAGCACTAGCAGCCTTACCCACAGTGGCCCAATCCAGCTGAGGAGCTGCAGAGCACCATAATGTCTCTCCCAGGGACCTGAGATCTTGCCTACAACCCTAGCAACCCCACCCAGAGTTGCCAATGCCAGCTGAGGAGGTGTACAATGCCCTAGTGCCTCTCCTGGGAGTCCAAGGTCCTGAACACAGCCCCAGCAACTTCATCCCAGTGTTGACCACTCCACTTGAGGAACTTCTGCATGGCTCCATGGTTCCACCCATTTCCCCAGCAACCATACTCACTTTAGCAGAGGAACAGCCTATTGCCACAGTACCTCTCCTGGAACACCAAAGTCCTAACTGCAACCCCACTGACCTTCTTAAGAGTGGCCCACTTCAGCTGAGGAGTCACTGAGCACACCAGCTTATCTCCCAAAGGCTCAAAGCCCCACCTGCAGTCCCAGAAATCTTGCTCAGTATCAGCACTACAGCAAGTAGCTGCTGAGCACCCAAGCACCTAGGCCACTGAGGCACTTGCAGACAACTTCGACACTGAATACAGTCAAAGAAATCACATGGAGACTACACTACTGCACTCACCCAGAACCAAACCTAAACTACCCTAACCAACTAACATTATAGAACACATCTACAGGAAAGAGTCTCTCCCATTCAAAAGCTACTCCAAAAAATTAGAAGAAGTGACTGATCTCCCAGCTTCCCAGACATCAAGGAAACATGACATCAACAGTTCAAAACAATAATGCTCCAGAACCTAACCCAAAGAAAAGGAAATCTATGAAATGCCTGAAAAGGTATTTAACATATAATCTTAAGAAAACTCAATGAGATACAAGAGAATACAGATAGACAATCCAACAAAATCAGAAAAACACTTAATGGTCTGAAAAAAATTCAATAGATAGATATCATAAAAAAAGAACCAAGCAGAAATCTTGGAATGGAAATATTCATTAAATGGAAAAAAAAAAAAAAAAAAACCCAAACTGAGAGCTTAAACAACAGGCTAGATCAAGCAAAAGAAAGAATTTCTAAACTTGAAGACAGTTCTTTTGAAATAACCCAGGTGGACAGAAACAATAAAAAAGGAATAAAGCCTATAATAGATAGGGAACTGCAGGGAAAAGGCATCAAAAAACTATTTAACGAAATAATAGCTGAATATTTCCCATTTGGGAAGAGATATGGACTATGGACTTCCAGATCCAAGAGGCTCAAAGATCCCCAAATGGATTTAACCAAACAGAGTTAATCCAAACAGATTCAACCCAAAAAGAAAATCAGCATACTGAAGAGATATCTACACCCCCATGTTTCCTGCAGCACTATTCACAACAACCAAGATATGGAATCAACTTAGGTGTCCATCAACAGATGATTGGATAAAGAAAATGTGGTATACATACACAATGGAATATTACTCAGCCATAAAAAGAATTAAATCCTGTCATTTGCAGCAACATGGATAAGCCTGGAAGATATTAAGTGAAATAATTCAGGCACAGAAAGATGCTGCATGTTCTCACTTACATGTAGAAGCTAAAAAAAAAAAAAAAAAGTTGAGCTTATAGAAGTAGAGAGCAGAATTGTAGTTACTAGAGGCTGGGAAGGGTGGGGCAGAAGGAAGAGGCTGATTAACAGACACAAAATCACAGCTAGATAGGAAAAATAAGTTCTAGTGGGCTATAGTAGTGCCACGTATCTATAATTAACAATAATTTATTGTATGTTCACAATTGGCTAGAAGAGAGAAGCTCAAATGCTCTCATCACAAAGAAATGATAAATTTTTGTGATGATGAATATGCTAATTACCTTGATTTGATCATCACGCATTGTATACACGTATTGAAATCTAACTCTGTCAAAAGGAGTGGACAGAATTAAGGTTACCTGAGGTGGGGGGCGTGGAGGGAGTTAGCAAGAAATTGGTAAAGGGCCACAAAAAATGATTACATTGTGTAATGCTGACTATACTAATTATCCTGATTAGAGCATCACATATTGCACACAGTATTAATATTCAACACAGCACCCCACAGATACATATAATCAATTATGCTTCAATTAAAAAAAAGAAAAAATAAATAAATTAGATACATGGAAATTGGGAGAAAAATGAAATATAAAAATGTACAATTAATATGTGCCAATAAATAAATAATAGCTTCCTTGGGAGAGAGGCATAATTCAGGAGTCAATACCCAGACACCTACAAACTAAGGCACTGAAATGTGAGAGAAGAAATGAGAAGGAAAATGTGAGAGAAGAGATTTGGGGACAAGAGCACCCCTTAATCTATTATAAATAAGGAAGAAACCTTGAGAATAAGGCTTATACCAAGAGAAACAAAATGCAGAGTTACAGGAGATAAAGAATCAGTACTATAAACCAAATCACCTAAAAACAAAAGTAAAAGGTAAGTTCTATCAGTTTCCCTCCCACCTCCTCTGCCCTGGCCCCAAGAACTAGGACTTATCTGGACTTCTCCAATTTCACTATCATGAAGCCAGAGGCTGGAGCCAATGAGGGGAAAGAGAAACTAGCACAAATTACCAAGGGTCAAGCGTGATCTGGAAACAACTATGTGGCATATCGAGACAAAATCTGCTCTTGCTAGAGGACCAGTGCTGGCCATGAAGCTGTTGTTCCTCACCTCCAAATCCACCTTCCCCACCCATCCTCGGTGATGCCGAGACTAGGAGTCTGAAAACCACACTCCCTCTGCCACCAGGCTCCCCATTAGATTCTACCAACAGGGGATACAAGAGGAAGAATAAAATGCCAAAGATGGGAAACGGGCTGCTCATTCCAGCTTTGCTTGCTGTTCCTGTCAGCATCACCCCAGCAACTGGTCCCTGTTTCTGGCTTTCTTTCAGCATTCTCGGAATAGTCCCCATTATATTCCTTTCTGGTCACTACAGCTCAAGTGGGTGGACAGTGGCTATTGTGTTGCTTGTAGCTGTAATTACTGACAGGTTACAAAAGTCAGATCTCACAGTCTCAGCCTGGAGGTGCCCTTGCCTCAGAAGTCTGGGTCCCAGCTCTATGGGACCCTTCCTCCAAGTCCCTGAAATACCAATAGCCAAGCCAAGCAACTTTTTCTCAGAAGTCTGGGTCCCAGCTCCACAGTACCCCTCCTCCTCCTCCAAGCTCCTTGATTTGGTAACCCCAACCTCTTGATTTTGTTACTCAAGCCCTAGGGGTGATAGCTACTACCTGCCATTACTATCTCTGTTATCTCAGTCTTTTCTTACATTCTCCATCCTCCAAGACCTGCTTAACCAACACCTTTTAGTAAGTTCCCTCTGTTAAAATAGTTAATATGGTTTCCTTTTCTCTGACTGGACACTAACTGATACATTACTTGGTAGAAAGATGAGATTTATCTCCCACCCTCTGAATTGAACGTGACTTACTTCCTATTCATCAGGTCCAATAACTATAATGTCATCGATGTATTGGACCAGTATGATGTGCTGTGGGATATCAATAAGACTGAGACATTGCAAAATAGAGTCTGAGAGAAAGCAGGGGGGTCTACATAACACAGAGGCAAGACTGTCATGGTATACTGTTGGCCATGCCAGGTAAAAGCAAACTGCTTCTAGTAATCCTTGCAAGCTGGTACAGAAATAAAGTATTTGCCAGATCGAAGATGACATAACAGAAGGCTGTGTTGATTTGTTTCAATAAAGATACCATATCTTGAACAACACAGCTGAAATTTGAGTCGCCACCTGATTAAGTTTATAATAATTCAAAGTCACCCTCTAAGATAAATCTCCCTTCTGCACAGACCTAACACGCAAGTTAAATCAGTGTGAGAAGTATCTCTATGCCTTCATTTTTAACAAGTCTTTGGTGAGAGCACTAATCTCTGCAGTTCCCCCAGGCATTCAATATTCCTTTATGTTTATTATCCTGGTAGGGAGGGGAAATTCCATGGGCTTCCAGGTGGTGCTTCCTACCATGACAGCCCTCACTTCACAGGTCAGGGGGCCAATGAGGGGATTCTGCCAGTTATCAAATATGTCTATTCTAATTACAAATAGAAGAACTAAGAAAATAACAGCATGAATCTGCACACTACTGGACCCACAATAATTCGAATTGTAGCCAAAATTCCATTTTCTACCTGACTACCGCAAGCCCACACATAGACTGGAACATAGTAGCATTTAGGGTCTTCAAGTATTAACATCAATTCAGAGTCAGTGTCTAGAAATCTCTAAGAGGTCAAAGCACTTCCTTTTGCTCTGGACAGCCACTCCAGTAAATGGACACAAGCCCCTTTAGGGAAGACTCACAGGAATATCTACAGTACATAACTGTGGCAGTGATTAAGGTTCCCTCAAGGCAAGCTGGCCTCCTCAATTAAGGGGCTCAGAGTCTGACTTCGGTCTGGAAACTGGGTTAAGAGGCTGTGCCTTTCAACTGTGGTGACTCAAATCAGGTTTCTACCCCACAGACCTGGAGTTTTCCTCTTACAGAAATATACATAAATTTTATGTTAGGTATATTTTACCACAATAAAAATGGAAAGAAAAAAAAAACGAAGGAAAATATACAGAGAGAAAGGGAGAAATTAACATTTGGAAGGCTATTCTAATTTATCCCTAAGGAGACTGTGGTCTAGACTAGCTGTCATCAAAAATCCCTCCAGAATAAAACATTTGAATTTCCTCCTCATCCCAGCTGTCTGTTAAGGTAAGTCTCCCCTGTCTCAGGTGGTTAAGTTCTACCACCATTTGGCCTCTGCTCCTCTGGATCCTGTCATGCCCAGTGAAATAAAGACCCTATCGCAGGGGCAGCATCTTTCACCATCATTAGCCATCTTACAGAGGGCCACCACTTTAGAGCTTTTTGGAGATACTCCCTTCAATGTACTTCTGAATTTGCTCAATTCCTTAGTATCCTCTGTGTGGGAAGCAAGTCCTACTTGAGAAATTCACACCAACACTCCTATCTCTTTAAGGCTTGAGGTTCCTTCCTCTACATTATACCAGTTAAGTTCTGGCATACTTCTCCCCCGGTTAGAGTGGAAGCTCATGGAGTCTAAGTTTCATCAAACAAGCAAACTAAACTGTTAGAGTTCCAGCCATGTACCTAAATTATTAAATCTAGAGTCTCTGTTAAACACAATGACATTAACAAATTCAGCCCAATTCAATATATACTCCTTCCTATCAGGTCTTAGACCCTTAGAATCTGTTCCCACACTATTCTCCAGGGTTCTGGTACTATCAACTACAAAACCCTGCAATTATTCTGCAGCATAGTTCTTTCCTCCCAGGTCAGACTTTGTGCTCATTCCTTTGAAGCACAGTGAGATCTGACTCTACCTGAGGGTCCGGAGGCCATAAGGGGTGATGAGTAGTCTTTTTCTTTTTTTTGTACTGTACAATTTATTAGCATATTCATTATCACAAATCGTAATTATTCTTTATGCCCCTTATGCAACCAATCCCTAACCAACCACCCTCCCTCTGTCTCCCCAATAGCTAGTATCCTTAGGATTGACCTCTCCTTTTGAAAGTTCAATGTATTATTGTGTTTTTTTTCTCTCTTTCTTCATTTCTTACCATCTTTCTTTCTTCCTTTCTTAGCACCCAGTTATGAGTGAAGACATGGTATTTCTCTTTCTGTGTCTGGCTTATTTCACTTAGCATAATATTCTCTAAGCTCATCCATGTTGCTGCAAATGGCAGAATATTTCATTCTTTTTTATGGCTGAGTAGTATTCCATTGTGTATATATACCACGTTTTCCTTATCCAATCGTCCATCAGTGGATATTTAGGTTGGTTCCATATTCTGGCTATTGTAAATAGAGCTGCAATGAACACGGGGGTGCAGGTGATCTTTTAACATGATTTCCATTCCTTTGGATATATACCCCATAGTGGAACTGCTAGATTATATGGTAGTTCTACCAGTAGTTGTTTGAGAAAACTCCATACTGTTTTCCATAATAGCTGTACTAATTTACAGTCCCACCAGCAGTGTAGAAGAGTTCCCCCTTCCCTACATCCTCGCCAGCATTCATTATTCTTGGTCTTTTTAATAACTGTCAGTCTAATTGGGGTGAGATGATATCTCAGTGTGGTTTTGATTTGCATTTCCCTGATGATTAGTGATGCTGAGCATTTTTTCATGTACCTGTTGGCCATTTGTATGTCTTCCTTTGAAAAATATCTATTCCCTGAACAGCCAAAGTAATACTGAGCAAAAAAAAATAAAGCTAGAGGCATAACACTATGCAACTTCAAATTATATTACAAAACTATTGTAAACAAAACAGTATGGTACTAGCATAAAAAAGACACTCAGACCAATGGAACAGAACAGAAAACCCAGAAATCAACCCAAATACTTACAGCCAACTAATCTTTGACAAAGGCAACAAGAACATACATTAGGGAAAAGACTGCCTCTTCAATAAATGGTGCTGGGACATCCATATGCAGAAGAATGAAACTGAATCTGTACCTCTCACCATATACCAAAAGCAATTCAAAATGGATTAAAGACTTAAATATAAGATGCAAAACCATAAAATTACTAAAAGAAAACATACAAGAAACACTCCAGAAAGTAGGACTGGGCAAAGAGTTCATGAACAAGACTTCAAAAGCACAAGCAACAAAAGAAAAAATAAGTAAATGGGATTATATCAAACTAAAAAGCTTCTGCATAGCAAAGGAAACAATCAACAAAGTGGAAAGACAACCTACAGAATGGGAGCAAACATCTGAAAACTATACATCCAACAACGGATTGGTATCCAGAATATACAAGGAACTCAAACAACTACACAGTAAAAAACCAAATAATCCAATTAAAAAATGGGCAAAGGAGATGACTGGAGTGGTCTTGAGGGGGATAAGCACCCCTGATCAATGCAACCATCCCGGGGGGGGGGAACCCAATTGCATACCTCTCCTCCCTCCCCCCACCCCGCCCCCCAGCTGACCTAACCCTTTCTCAAAGGCCCCGCCAAGAAAACACAAAGTTTCTGGCTGGCAAAAATGAGGAAAGAAAGTCAGTTCTCTGTCATTAGTTTGACCTCAATTCTAACTTAGGCGAGTGTAATGCTCTTGAGAGAGGAAATAGGAAATAGAAGAGGCTACGACAGCTGTCTCTAATCTAACCAGGGACTAAAAGGCTACAAAGTACTCCCTGTAATGTGGAACCGAATCCAAAACAGTTAATAGAGAAAGCCCTTCCACTTAACACGGTTTTAATGCCCTAATATCAGGACCACATGCAAAAAAGACAAAAAATGTCATAGCCCACCTTGATTTCTGTCTTCCCCAGCTAAGTAAAGAGAAAAGAAGAGAAGGAAAGGTGTAAAGAGGCAGGTAGGCTCTTTTATTCAGTGGGATAAGCAACAACGTTCAAGGGCTGGAAAGGCTGAGATTTAAATATAGTTTAATCTTAGTTGTTGGCTAAAGTTACAAATTCAAGTTCTCTATCATCAGTCCTAAATGCCCCAGTGTCAATGAAGAGAGAGGCACAATAGAGAGAGAACAAGGAGCACCCAAAGGAAGGGACTAGAACTCAGAGCAGGGATTTGAATACAAACATTGTCCAATTTACAGTTGTGCTCAGAACCAATCTTAGAAGGAAGACTTACTTCTGTAGTCCACAGAGTGGGGAAGAAAAGTAGTACCAGGGACTTACATTAATTTGAATGACTAGTGATTCCATTTTCTAGTTACTACTGTAAAGAGTAAACTTGTTTGATAAACTTGTTCTTTCCAGAGGGAGCATAACTGAAAACCTATTGATAAATTGATTTCTTGCTATCAAGACAATGTTTTACTTCTTACCATACTCATCATTTGAAAAATTGGAAAGTGATTATTTAATCATAACCTCACATACCATCTTATGAAGAAAACCTTTTAAACTACAAGAACATTTCCTAAGAACCGTGGAACACGTATTAACCATTTTGGACCAGATTTTTAAAATACATTGGGTATTTAATTAGAATTAGCTCCTTTTTTTGTTAATAAAGATTTAGCTTCTTTAATCAAAGAACAGGTATTCAAGGAGAAAGACGGTGTCAAGGTTAAAGCTGCCCATTGGGTATCATAATAATCTCCTAGACAAAGGTCACAAGCTTACAGGGCTCTGACTCAGACTTTCAGTCACAGCATCAATAAAACTGTCGAAACAAGTGTTATTGAGGGTGGACCACCGAAACACATATTCCTCCCACCTTCAACATCTTTTGGGATTGCTGAAAAGATAAATTCTCAGTTGATAGTTTAAACATGAGTCATTCTTACAGAGTAAGACACTCTTTAGTGATACCTATCTGATCAAAGTTAGCCTGACACTTGGCATGCCAGAGAAAGAAAAGAAAAATGCAACTGACCAAAAACAACCACTGCACCTAAGATTACAGATACATAGCTTTAAGTTTCCTTTACCTCAGGGTTTCCATTAATTCCACTCTAGCCTACTTCCTGTGAACTTGCTAAAACCAGCATGGTACTCTTCTCAGATTGAATATCTGTATTGTTCCAGAATCCCCAGGTAATTATGCACCCCCTTCAGCTGCATACTAGCTTTACAGACCTTTCCTATATGAACCGGAGAGACTGAATTTCTCTTTAACCATAAATAAGCTCTGAGTTCTTTCAAGTCAGGGTTCCAGAAATTGGGCTACGTCCAAACCCATTCTGGGTCTGTGGTTGCTCTTTAGAGCATGTTGGCTTTCTTCTACCTGTCCTTTTTTTCATTAATGTATCTCGTGCATGCCTATTTGAAACCACATATCTGTATGGTACACCAAAACCTTTCAATCATTTTACACCACTATGATTTTTATCTTAAAAATAACTATCACTTTCATTAAGAGAAACCTTATTCAGGGCTAATGTATCAAATTGAAACCACTACTTTTTCCTTACTCAGTAATATATGGTAGTCAAAATATTTTCATCCCTATATTTGCTTAGCCTCTGGGCTGTATAAAACATATCCCAAGTGAGCTAAAAGTTTCAAAGGAAAAACAATGGAACCATGTCATGGTCAAGGGCAAACATAGATGACCAATATTTATTAGACAACAGTCAGATGCACCAACACGTACCTCCTAACTCATTCTAACTACAACTTGTCTGAAAATTCAGAAAGTTCTCACTTTCCTTAGCCTTCCAAAACTAACATAGTTATGTGACAAAGAAATGATTTATTTTTTACTTACTCATCAAGAAAAATGTTCTAAATATAGGACTATTCTCATTAGAGATGATCTAAGAACAGAAAAACAGCCTGTAGTCTTTTCTTTTTCCATATTTGCAGTGCCACTAAAGAGTCTAAACTTATTTTGATTTATGAACAGTATAAATTTAATACAGAAACCTCTGGAGACCATGCATGTAGCTGTAATAATCTATTTTTTATTATCATTTGTGATCATCTTCCGGAATAGGTCTGTTCCATCTATACTACAACTCCCCAGATCAATGTGTAATCATTTAATTTTCTTTATAATATGTTTTTATGGTGGCTCCTACTTCTTAGGGTGGTTCCAATCAATTCTAACAAACACTTAATTACATATGATTTCTGACTGAACTATGTTTTACCATTGATTGTTTTGGCTTATGTTTAATCTCATTCATTTCTTCACAATTTCAAAACTTCTTTGCACGGTTATCTTTCAATCTCTGTCCTTGAATGAACCCCATATTGGTTCCTCTCTCTCTCTTACAGAATGTTACTGGAGAATATGAGTAACATTCACTTCAAAGGAATGCTTTCAACTTCCCTTTGCATGGAGGCAATGGATCAAGAGCTAAATTGCAATTTCCCTACTCCTCCCCTGCTCTCCTCCTAACTGTTCCCTTCCTGCCGAGCACACAGTGTTAGGGATTATTTCAGCATTGGGTGCAGAAGTATCATTTGCTATACTTCTTCAAGTATCATTCTTGCCATAAGACAAGAATGTTCTCATCCCCTTACCTTAAGAAACCTTGCTTTTCCCTGATGATACCACTTTTCTGAAACCTCAAGAACATGCAGCTTGTTTTCACATATCCCAGTATCTCCAAACAGCATTTGGAGTCAGCATGCTCCCAAGTTCCCCATGGAGCGCCTTCAGATGGGGCTGATTTCATCTTCACTCAAAAACTCTCCTCTTTGGAGTCTCCACTCCGCCACAACAGCTCCAAATGCACTGAAGACTTTGGCCCTGACCTTTCTAACCATCATTATCTTGTTCAAGTTAAAAATCCATGAAAACCACCCATCCAACCTCGTACCTCACATGTTACTCTCTTCCTCTGTCCCAGCAACTATTATTGCCACTCTAATGATGTTTTCCCACGGCTGTGCCACAGAGCTTAGCTCCTGGAACTACTTTACCACAGGCATTTTAGGGTAGGGAAACCTCACTCCGTTGGGGGGAAAAGAACAATCCTCCCTCCGATCTTCCCACCATCCTTAAGAAGCCTGCTTTCTTACTACATTGTCACCTCTGCTTAGTCCACCCCTCCCCACTCTCCCCATCTGTCAGGGCTTCCCTTCCCTCTCTCCCCAGCATGTGCCTTGCAGTCGAGCATTTCAGCAGCACTCACTGGTCACCACCTATCTCTCTCCATCTCTGGATGAATCCATCTATCTGCTCTCTCTACCTGCTCCTATTTCACTGGGTCCTCCTTAAGGAAAACCTAACCATGGCTACCAGCGGGAATGTACGATTTCTAACCACAGCAAGGCCTTCAATGCTCTGCGTCTTCTGCCATCAGGTAGTCATGACAGAGGTTCTGCCAAGTCTTTTCAACAACCCTTAAACCACCTAATAATTATAGCTACCATTTACCAGGGGCAAAAAGCATAGTGCCAGGTATTATCCAGGGATACTGAATACATTGTATCTATAACTCTAAAACCTTTGAGCAGTTACTTAACCTCCCTGTGGCTTCCAAGTCCTAATTTGTAAAATGAAACAGCGTTATCTTCTCCATCAGATTGTCATGGGTATGGAATGAGATAATGTACATAAAGTGCTGAAAATCAGTATAGATCACACAGTCATCAAAAAAGATTAGCTGCTAAAAAGCAAGAATGATGATGATAATGATGAAGATGATTGCCCTGCACAGTTATTATCTTAATTTTACACACAACTACACTAAGGACACGATACCACATAGCTGGTAAGTAGTAAGGAGAATTTTAAACACAGGTCTCTGTGCTTCCAAAATGCAGGCTTTTTCAACGCTACTTAAACCCCGTCCTCCTCAATCTTCGAAGGCAGCCTTGCCTCCTACAACACGGATGAGAAAGGAACCCATCAGATACCCTCAGGTTTCTAGCTATGAGGAATACAGAGGGCTCAGCTGACACATGGGAAATTTATAAAGGATTCCAAGGAAACTCATAGTAAGAGATTCATAAATTCATTTTTTAAAAAAGACAGACTGTCAATGTGTTTTATGTTAATTCATTCCAAGATATTTTTCTCTATAGCTGCTACCTTCTATAACAATAAAATAGCTTTGTCAAGAAAAGAATCTTAATGAAATGCCACTTTACAAGTTTTAAGTGAAAGAAGTATTTGAATTAATTAAATTCAATTAATACTGTTTCTAACTTGAAACATGTCCGTAATATATTCTTGTAAATATAGCTTAAACTTTAAGTCGAGTTTTTTTTTTAACAACATGAAAATTAACCGACATAGAAAACATGCTTTGTTCCCATCTGCCCGGCTACAGTTGCCCTGCTTTTTCTGATAAAGGCACCCTAATTTTCTTTGTAGAACCACCACTCTCCCACTCTTTGGTCATATGGGGACCCAGGCCTGGCCAATGAGAATCCCACATTCTGCTGGCTTACTGACTGATGCAGAGACAGGCACATGACCCCCCTGGCCAGTGAGTCTAGCCCTAGGACTTTTGATCAAACTACTGGGAAAGAGAAGTTGTTTTTCCATCGTTACTAAGCTGGTAAGATATAAACTGTTCATCGCTGTCACCACTTGGGGAAAGCTGCCTAAGAATGAAGCCAAAAACATGAAAGCAGAGATGAGGAGTTTCTTCCTGTCATTTAATCACCTGGATCTAGCTGTGACTAAAGCAAAACCCCTGTAGCTTTCCCACTACACATGCCAATAGATTCCTTTTTGTTTGTTTAGACCAGTTTAAGCTGGGCTTCTGCCATTTCCAACCAAAAATATCCCAACACAACATTATTTGTGCCAAATAGCTAAGAATTCACTGAAATAGAATAAAAGCATGGTTGATTTTTGCAGGTTTATGAAAGTAGCCACATGTCATCACGTTGAATTCACTTCTATTTTTTTGCTCAGTATGTAACTGCACTGTGATTTACAGAGGCAGAGAGGAAGAAAAAGGATCACTCCCTGATATGCATGTGGGTCTGTTTCATGGTGATTAACTTTCTATATATCTTCATCCATGATCTGAAGTATCTAAAGTTAACCTTCTATGTATTTAATCTGTCTAGCCTGTTCTAGAACCTACTGCCATCAATTATTCTCTCCCTCACCACAGAAAACCACCCTCAGCTTTTCCTATTCTACCAGTTCCTACCCCTTACCCTCAAGGTACACCTATGTCTCCTCTACACACAAAAAAATAAACAGAAGAAAAAAAAAACTTCAATATACAAAATCATCCATACACACAATTAGTCAGAAATAATAAAAAAAATAAAGAAAACAGTGTAAAATGTTAATGATGATTGTCTCTGATGGTAGAATAACAGCTTTTCCTTTTTTCTAAAAAAAATACTTTTCTGTACTTTCCCTCTTGGTGTTCCTTTTACAATAGAAATACACATTTTTAAAATATGCTCCCTCTAAAAGTTACCAACATCATTCCATCGTCTGGTTAAACATGGCAAAATGAAGGAGCACACATGGCTCTCTCCACCTCCTTGCTTCCCACTCACTTCCACTCTGACCCGGTGCTTTCTCACACTGCTCATCTGAAACTACAGTCGCCAAGGTGACCAATGTGGCCGACACAATGGCTCCTCTGCCTCCTTCAGTCCACTGACTTCTCTGGATTATTAGCCATCCCTTCCCTTGGCTCAAGTTTGAAACAGTAGTGTTATCCTCAGCTTTTCCTGTCCTTTCCTTCCCCATTCAGTCATTGGACAGATGTTATCAATTATATTTCCAAACATACTTGAAGGCAGGACTTCTTCTCCTTTCCCGTGGCAGCTGTCTGCTCTCTGATGCTCCCATGACCTCACCTCCAGTACATCCCTATGCCTGCCCCCTCCCCCATCTCATCTAGCACACTGCTTTGGGAGTTATTGCCCTAAAAGGCAAACGTAATCATTTAATTCCTCCACCTCGAAATCTCAAATGGCTCTCGGCTGCATACAAAATCAAGTACAACTGCCAGCCCGGCTCCAAAAGCCCTTCACGCACAGCCGTAGCCCATCCTCTGTCACTTCTGCCCAGCTGCACCAGAGGCTCAGGAAAACAGGCTGGCTGATCCCAGAAGACCTGCCACTCGCCCGCGCCGACCTGCCTTTTCACTCTTTTCCCTCTGCCCTGGGCCACCATGCTTCCCCTGCTCTGCATGAACTCGTGCTAGTCCATCAAGACCCGGACCAGCATTAAGTTGTGACTATTTTAATAATTTACATTTATCACACTGTATTTTGATCCCAGTAGACAGTGATCTAGATAAGGGCAAAAATACCTTTTTTTTTTTTGTTATTATATACCATCTTCTTGCCAACAGAAAACATCAAATAAATAGGAAAAGGGAGAGATAGTAAAATTTGCAAACCTTCCCTAGGGAACTGGTTTTTTAATATACAAGGATACTTCAGAAAGTTCGTGGAAAGGTAGAATGAAAAGACAATACAGATCTTTCCACGGAGTTTTTGAAGTGTTCTCATATTTCTGGCTTCCAAATATAACTCTAATTCTCCCAAAAGACTTTTATGTGGTTTGTGTTATATGATGGTTGCCTTATTTGAAGTTTTCTACTCTCAGTACTCATGTTATTTTGGCCATTTCTTTTGGTTTGGGATTAATCTGTTCAGATTTTTAAAAAATTTTTGAATCTACATGATTAAAAAAATGTATATCATCTTAATTCTTACTTTCTCATTCATTCGTGGCATCACCTAATGTCATAGTCAAGATTTCTAAATCTATAGCTTCCTTTTTAAAAAATAAAATGTTTGAATATATCTTTTGTGCAAGAAAAAGTAACACTATAATATTCTTTAACCTTTTCTAATTACACTTATTTCATTTACTTCTTAGAGGGTCATCTATTTAATGCCATTACTTTTTTTTTCTTTTTTTTTTTTAAGTTATAGGACATATAATGAGGTTTAGTCTGAGAAAACATAAATCTGAACAAGTCAGGACTTTAAAAAGTAGTTAAATGGCATCTCACATCCTGGAAGTTAATTCTGTTGACAAACTCGTTACTAAATTTCATTAGAAATTTCCATGCCTCTAGAAGAAAGAGGAAGTCATGAAATCACTCTCTCCTTGAAGACAAATGATGGAATTCATTCAACGACTATTAAACACTACGTTGAAAGCATGATACTAATAACTGTAGAGCGCATTAAAATGAGTAAGACATTTCACCTCCTTCAATTTCCAAGGGACAAAAGACAAGAACATGAATAACTATAATATCAATCCAATATGGTGTATCATAAGAGAAGTTCAAAATGCTGTAAAAGTTCAGAAGGGAAAGACACTGTATCCAGTTGAGAGATCCAGGAAATACTTCTTGCAAAGAGTAAGATATAAGCTCTGAAGAGAATTGGGGAATGAATTCTACAAGTAAGATTGGGAAAAAGGCCATTTCAGGCACAGAGAACAGCAAAAGCAAGGAAAGGAAACAGAAAACAAGGAGTCAGCGTGGGGCCCTGACACTGGCTGGGCAGGTCTCCAACTCCCTCTCAGTCCTTGGCTTTGCTACTCCTGACTGCAGCATCTCCCCCCACATCAGGCAGTGCCAGTCAGCTAAAGGTAAAGCACAAACAGCCTTCCTATTCCCAAGGGATTCTGGGCTTAATCCAGTGGGCAGTGGAGAATAAATGAGAAGTTTTGAGCAGATGCCCTACCAGGGGAGGACAGCGCTTGAAGGACATTAATCTGGCAATATATAGAAATGGAAGAGAAAGACTAAAGGAAATACCAAAATACCGCAATAATAGGAATAAGGTAAGGATGCAGAATTCACTGTCGCTAAATATTCTGGTAATAAACTCAAAACATTATAACCAGCAGTTTGCAGCAATCTATTAACTGCTTCCTTTTTACCCAAAGTCCCATACAAAATGCACATCTGGTTCCCAGCAAACTTTACAACCCCATTTTAATTTTTTCTGAATTCTTCTTTGCGATAAAAAAGTATGACTCTATTTTTGATGTTTGACCACTGACACCTTTCAAGTTCCAGCCCTCCCTGTTACACCTCACATCTGTGCAAGCCAAAAAGCCTGAGCACTTCTTCCCTATGCCAGCAGGAAGACCAAACCTCTGCCTACACTTAAAGGGCCCTCACCCGGGCCCACTCTCCAACCACAATAAAAACCAAAGTCGCTCAACCCTTTTTTCACTCCAGCTGAATGAACCAGTTTGGGAGCCTGCCCTGCTCTCCCCAGAGAGCCTCAGTATGTAATAAGTCATTTCATATTCTCTTGATGTTGTGTGGTGCCATCAGTCTTAACATCCAACTCAGTTTTGGGTAGAAGGGTTGATCCCACCCTCCATGGGGTAACCTCAAACACTCTTAAACAGTGAACTACTGTAATGTCCTTACTATATCTAGGTTAGAAGTGGGAGGATGCAGAGAAGGGATATGACAGAATCACTGAGAGAGTTCCTGAGCTCCAGAAACCTCGCATAGGGAGAAGCTGCTCCTGTATTAAATGTCCTATGGTCTGAAGATCAGCTCAATGTCGATTACGTTCAATGGTCATATATATTAACTTGAATATCTAGTTATCCACTTTAAAACAGTTCAATGTGCATTTGGTAAATGTTTGGCTAAAGCATTTCCTCTTCAGCTGACTCTAAGACATTCCATAGTCATAGGAGCAATGTGCTTAATTCTTCCGTAATCACTTGCTTTTTACTAGAGGAAATCTCTACACAAGTTGGGATGAAAACACAAACATTTCTCTTTCTTAAGATTCTGAGTTAAAATGTCAGGGGAACTGAAAAGAAAAAATAAATTATCATAAACAGCATTCTTCAAATAGCACTTTGGTGATAAACCAAATGATAATCATGATATGCACATAGTACAGAAAGCATTTTCATGTCTTTTCAGCCATACCCACAGATATCTAAAGTTCATCATGAAAAACAGCATCTTCCTCAGAAAGCCTATAAAATGATAATATTAAGTACTTACACATCTTTAGCTGCTCCTCCAGGGCCTAGAATGAAAAGAAAGGTTGGTATTAGTGTGACAGTATTGCTACAGAAACGTTAAGCCCAAACATAACTAAAATAATATTCTAGAAGAGACAAGAATATGTTTTTTGTTTAAAAAGTCATTTCAAAAAGGAAAAATGAGGGCAAGAAAACTTGAGATAAAATTCAAATCTTGATCCACAGAGACAACACACCCCATGGTGCCAGCGCACAACCAAGCACATAGTCCTCGCCGCTGCCAGACTACATCCACAGCCCGGCCGAGTGCACATCGACCAGAGAGGGGCCTCACCGGAGAGGCCCAAGATCTGCAGAGACCATGCACCATGCAGTGCCAGCGGGCGACCAAGCAGGTAGGCCTGACGGCCACTGGACTCCATCCCCAGCCCGACCGAATGCACGCCGACCAGAGAGGCACCCCGCCAGAGAGGCCCGAGATCCACAGAGACCATGCACCCTGCAGTGCCAGGGCACAACCGAGCAGGTAGTCCTCACGGCAGCCAGACTCCATCCCCAGCCTGACCAAGTGCACACTGACCAGAGAGGCACCCCGCTGGAGAGGCCTGAGATCTGCAGAGACCACACGCCCCACGGTGCCAGCACAAGACTGAGCACACAAGCCTCTCCGCTGCTGGACTCCATTCCCAGCCCAGCTGAGTGTGTGACGACCAGAAAGGCGCCTCCCCGGAGAGGCCTAAGACCTGAGGCGCCAGTGGGCAAAAGAGCAGACACTGAGGCAGCCATGCCAAATTGGCAGCCCCATCAGCATCCTAATCAGACAACAGTGTCAAACCAGTAGACCGTAAAATCCCTTCCCACAATGACCAAACATCAAAGGAAAGATACCAGAATATGAAAAATCAAGAAAGTATATCACCAAAAGCTAATAACTCTCAAGTCCTAGATCCTATAGAACAAGAAGCCCTTGAAATGACTGACAAGGAATTTCGAGTGATAAGCCTAAGGAAACTAAATGAGATACAAGAAAACTCAGCTAGACAACACAATGAAACAAGGAAAAGTATACAGGCCCTGAAAGAAGAAATGTACAAGGAAATAAATGCCCTGAAAAAGAATGTAGCAGAGCTTGCCAAGCTGAAGAATTCATTCAACAAAATACAAAACGCAACAGAGAGTTTAAACAGCAGGCTTGCAGAAGCAGAAGAGACAACTTCTGACCTTGAAGATGGGCTGTTTGAAATAACACAGGCAGACAAAAAGAAAGAATTAAAAACACTGGAGAAAATCTAAGACAGATATCAGACAACCTTAAACACTCAAATATCCGAGTCATGGGTATTCCAGAAGGGGAGGAAAAAGGAGATTGCATTGAAAACATATTCAACAAAGCAGTGGCAGAAAACTTCCCAGGTATAGGAAAAGACACAGATCTTCAGATTCAGGAAGCTCAAAGTTCCTCAACTGTATTCAACCCAAAAAGGTCTTCTCCAAGACAGGTTATAGTCAAATTGGCAAACCTCGAAGACAAAGAGAGAATCTTAAAAGCTGCAAGAGAGAAGCATCAAATTACCTATAAGGGAGCCCCAAGCAGACTAACATCAGACTTTTCATCAAAAACGCTAAAAGCCAGAAAGGAATGGGATGTTATAAGCAAAATACTAAAAGACAGAGATTGCCAGCCAAGAATACTCTACCCCGCAAGGCTATCCTTCTGAAATGAAGGGCAAATAGTATATTCCTCAGACAAACAAAAACTGTGGAAGTTCACTACCACACAACCACCCTTATAAGAAATTCTCAAGGGAGTACTGGGTTTGGTACCTGAAAAATAACTACCACTGCCATAAAAACTCAAGAAAAATCAAAACCCACTAGTAAAATAAAAATGCCAACAATGAAGAGAAAAAAAGTTTATGTACAACCCAAGTTATCAACACATACAGAAAACAAACAGTAAATCAGAATGAAAGGAACAAAAGACACTTAAGATATCCAAACAAAAATCAATAAAATGCTAGGAGTCAATCAACACTTCTCAATAACAATTCTTAATGTAAAAGGATTAAATTCCCCAATCAAAAGACACAGAGTGGCTGACTGGATTAAAAAGGAGGACCCAACTATATGCTGCCTTAAAGAGACCCACCTCACCTATAAACATTCACATACACTAAGAGTGAAAGGATGGAAAAAGATTTACCATGTAAAGAGAAATGAAAAACGAACTGAAGTAGCTATTCTTATATCTGATAAAATAGACTTTAAACTAAAAACCATAAAAAGAGATAATGAGGGCCACTACATAATGATAAAAGGATTGATCCATCAAGAAGACATAACAATCATAAATATATATGCACCTAATGTCAGAGCAGCCAGATTTATAAAGCAAACTCTATTAGACCTAAGGAAAGAAATAGAAACTGATACTGTAATAGCAGGGGACCTGAACACCCCACTCTCAATATTGGACAGATCATCTACGCAAAGAATCATCAGAGAAACACAATATCTAAACAACACTCTAGACCAATTGGACTTGGCAGATATCTACAGAACATTCCATCCAACAACCTGAGAATATTCATTCTTCTCATCAGCACATGGATCATTCTCCAGGATAGATCACATGTTAGGTCACAAATCAAGTCACAACAAATTCAAAAAAATTGGAATAATCCCATGTATTTTTTCTGACCATAATGGATTAAAATTAGAAATCAATAACAAACTAAATTCTGGAAACTATACAAACACATGGAAATCAAACAGCATTCTACTTAACGACATATGGGTCCAAGAAGAAATCAAACAGGAAATCAAAAAATTTCTTGAAACTAATGAAAATGATGATACATCATACCAAAACCTGTGGGATACTGCAAAAGCACTACTAAGAGGGAAATTTATCACATTATATGCTTACTTCAGAAGAATGGAAAGATAGCAAGTGAACCACCTAATACTTCACCTTAAAGAACTAGAAAAACAAGAACAATCCAAACCCAAAGGTAGCAGACAGAAAGAAATCATTAAGATCAGAGCAGAACTTAATGAAATTGAAACCCAAAACACAATACAAAAGATCAATGAATTTAAAAATTGGTTTATTGAAAAGATAAATAAAACTGACAAACCATTAGCATGGCTAACTAAAAAAAGAAGAGAGAAGCCCCAAATAACAAAAATTAGAAATGAAAAAGGTGACATTACAACTGATACCTCTGAAATACAAAGAATCATTAGAGACTACTATACACAACTATATGCCAACAAATTTGAAAATCTGGAGGAAATGGATAAATTTCTGGACACACACAAACTACCAAAACTGAGCCAAGAAGATGCTGAAAATCTGAACAGACCAATAACAGTAAAAGAGATTGAAGCTGTTATTGGAAGACTCCCAACAATGAAAAGCCCAGGACCAGATGGATTCAGAGCAGAATTCTACCAAACCTTCAAAGACGAATTGACATCAATTCTCTACAAACTATTCCAAAAGACTGAGACAGAGGCAATTCTCCCAAATTCATTCAATGAAGCAAACATCACCCTTTTACCAAAACCAGGTAAAGATACAACTAAAAAAGAAAACTACAGGCTGATATCTTTGATGAATATAGATGCAAAAATCCTCAATAAAATACTAGCTAACAGAGTACAGCAACAATTATGCAAAATTATACACCACGATCAAGTGGGATTCATCCCAGGGATGCAAGGTTGGTTCAACATACACAAATCAATAAATGTGATACACCATATCAATAAAATCAAATACAAGGACCATATGATCATCTCTATAGATGCTGAAAAAGCATTTGATAAAATTCAACACTCATTTATGATGAAGACTCTCTACAAGTTAGGTATAGATGGAAAGTATCTCAACATAAGTAAAGCCATATATGATAAGCCCACTGCCAATATCGTCCCGAATGGGAAAAAGCTGAAAGCTTTTCCTTTAAGAACAGGAACTAGACAAGGATGCCCACTCTCACCACTTCTATTCAACATAGTGTTGGAAGTACTAGCCAGAGCAATCAGAGAAGAGAAGGAAATAAAGGACATCCAGATTGGAAAAGATGAAGTCAAACTGTCCCTGTCTGCAGATGACATGATCCTATATATCGAACAGCCTGAAGCCTCTACAAAAAAACTCTTGGAATTGATAAATGATCTCAGCAAAGTTGCAGGATACAAAATCAACACATGAAAATCAGTAGCATTTCTATTCTCCAATAGTGAACATGCAGAAAGAGAAATCAAGAAAGCTAGCCCATTTACAATAGCCACCAAAAAAATAAAATACTTAGGAATTGAGTTAACCAAGGAGGTGAAAAATCTGTATAACGAGAACTACAAACCACTGCTGAGAGAAATTAAAGAGGACACAAGAAGATGGAAAAATATCCCCTGCTCTTGGATTGGAAGAATCAACATTGTGAAAATGTCCATACTACCCAAAGTGATATACAAATTCAATGCAATCCCCATCAGAATTCCAATGACATTTTTCTCAGAAATGGAAAAAACTATTCAGACATTCATATGGAATAACAAAAGACCACACACAGCCAAAGCAATTCTGAGCAAAAAAAATAAAGCTGGAGGCATAACACTACCTGACTTTAAACTATACTACAAAGCTATAATAACCAAAACAGCATGGTACTGGCATAAAAAAAGATACACTGATCAATGGAATAGAACAGAGAATCCAGAAATCAACCCACACACCTACAGCCATCTGCTCTTTGACAAAGGCACCAAGCCTATACACTGGGGAAGAGACTGCCTCTTCAGCAAATGGTTCTGGGATAACTGGATATCCATATGCAGGAGAATAAAACTAGACCCATACCTCTCACCATATACTAAAATCAACTCAAAATGGATTAAAGAATTAAATATACACCCTGAAACAATAAAACTTCTTAAAGAAAACATAGAAGAAATGCTTCAGGAAGTAGGACTGGGCACAGACTTCATGAATACAACCCCAAAAGCACAGGCAACCAAAGGAAAAAAAAGTTTTAAATTTAGTTTAAGTTTCAAATCGTGGGTTTAGAATTTATTCTGTCCATTTTTAACAATTCCTATAAATTACAAGGTATTGGCTCAGAAAGGGATTTTGCAGATCACGGACTACAATCTCCCATTTTACAGATAAGAAAATTGACAGATTTTGAGAAACACTTTATTTTCTAAGCCACACATCTTCTACGTTGGTGTCTACATGGCACTGTTGTGAGCCACACTGTACACTGACTGCAACATGAAAGCAAAGTCACAGGACAAAACAAAGGTGACAGACGAAATGAATGAGGAAGTCAAGTCTCAAGGCACCAGCCTAGCTCCAAAAGGAGCGGCATGCATTTCTGACTCTGCTCCTTTTTGCTGCTGAACCCTTTCATCTCTCCTTCCCACCCACAAGACAAAAAAAGCCCTTCTCTTTTGGACCCCATTCTCATCTCTTAACACAGGTTCTCTGCCCACAACAAGGCCCCATCTCCACACTTTCTCCTCCCAATGTCTTCATCTAGAAGACAGAGAACTTAGTTCCTACTCTTACTCTCTATGTGGAATTATGTCTTTTAACATCTTACCACTTCACTTTCCTCTGGTGTCAGGTGAGGGTAAAAAAAGTACCCTTCACAAATGTTCTTGTGAAGATTTAAAAAGACGATGTGTGTAAATGCTTACCACAGTCTGGCACATTAAAATAGCACTCTAAATTGTTAATAGTAGCAGTCATATTTAACTTAATATCTCAATTTCCATATATATGAAATGGAAATTAATATAACTTCTGTACAATTCACAGAGATGTGAAAATAAAGCAAGAGGCGCTACAAAATAAGTCAAGTCAGTCTGCAGGAAGTTATTGCCAAAATTGCAAGAACTATACCCCAGTGTTACTTAGAATCTGTAATACTGTAAATTAAAAGCTGATCATAAAGATAATTGAGACTATGTCCCAAACAAATTATTTTAAGGCTTTGACTAAGCTTGACCTTTGTAAATAAACTTAGTTCCTTTCTTCAGGAAGGAGCAACATTTCTGTGCCACAACTTTTATAAAAATTGGAATCTGAGATCATTAAACCAAAAAATCCTAAAATTAAAAAAACAAGAAAAACTACCTACAGTAAACAGCGTTTTGATAGAAAATAAAAGATTAGTGCCACCATAAACCTATAAAAATGTTCATTATATTTCAGAGTCAAAACAAGCATGAGAATCTGGAATAAAGCCTAGAAAGAAAATAATATCTTTTTCTTAATTTTATTTTATTTTTATTTTCATGGAAAGGGGATAGGGAATGTTTTGGGGTTCTCTTGTGGTCAGGGAAAGGGAGGGCCAGAGGTGTGAGAAACCTTGATTCTGCAAAGTCTTACACTGAGAAGAAAACAGAGATTATAATGTGGACTACAAGTCCTCCACATTTAAAGACAAGGGGCCATCTAATACAATCCACAGAGAGAAAAGTGGACAAAAGCAACCCCACTACATCTCACGCTGGCAGCAGGGTGGTGGGTAAGATCAGTGTGGAACTGAGAGGCAGAAGATCCAGGTCAGGTCCCTGTCCCAATATCTGTCTAACAGTCACAAAATCACTTTGCTTCGATGCCTAATAAATGAGGACACACCAGACCAACAAATGCCACTAAGAAGGCAAAGCACAGTAAACGGCAGTGTGATGTACAATCAGCACTTATTTTAATGAGCCGTCAGGAACTCTCTGTCCACTTCACCTTGACTGCACCAAGCCACGGGCACCACCAGGGCCTCTTCCCTGCTGGGCTCTCCGTTTAACATCCCAGCAGGCCAAAGAGAGACAAGTGGTGTTACTTTCCAAAAGGAAGTCACCGATCATTGCTTCTGTTCCAAAATGTCCCTCATTTGAAAGGGCACCATCTATTTAACGACTGCAATGTGAGGGTGGGCAAAGATGTCAGGAATTCTACATCAAGTGCACACATAGGACTATAAAATATGCTCCATTTTTAAAAAGGGAAGAAAATGTGCATCTTGGGAGTAAGGTAACGTTGTGGTTAATGATAAGCTTAAAACCAAGGAGAACATGACTTCCAACACACACTTTCCCATAGTAAAACTAATATATATATATATGATTGTTGGAAAGCCACAGCAAAACTTTCAGAGTACCTGGGTATATGAAATGCAAAGTATAAGTTTATTTGTTCTGCTAAAGTATAAAATCACAATATGAGCAGAAATAAAAGAAAAATTATTACCCTCATTGCAACACTGTAATGACACTTCGCATATATATGTTTTATAATTAACCAGATGGAGATCTCTAATCTAGGTAATTTATGCAAAAAGTACTTTGATCAGAACTATTCAGATAGTGGTAGAACCACATTTGCTTTAAATTGTATTGTGGCTCATGTGATTGATCACTTATTAAACAAATATTTACAGTGGTGCATCTACTTCTTGCTAGGCCCCAGGGATGCTTATCTCTGTTAATACCACTTCATTTCCTGCCAAAACTGGCTCTTTGTTGTTTGAACACAGCCTTGGTGGGTAATATAACGGGCCGTAGGAAAAAACAGGGATGGAGAAATGTTACCGTGTTTCTTATGGTGGGAAAATATACATCGAAAAATACGTAGACCATTAGAATTTTTCTGGGTCAAAAAAATTTAATAACTTTTTCAAAACTATATAAATGATAATCATAATTTTTGAATCTTCCTAAAAAATGGAGAGGGGGAAGATTTGCTCTCAGAAAAGTAGTATACACTTTGTCAGTTTTGACACAGTTCCAGTGACAAAAAGTAATTGTGATTAGGATGTAAGGAAGAACGTTTCTTCTGAAAGTCACTGTTTAACATTTAAACACTGCTGGTTGTTCACAATTACCACTTCATTTCACCATGATTGTGTTTACCTTTTAATTTACACACTTCAAAAGATTTTAATATTTTATCCATGAATCTCAAAATCAAAAATCTCAGTTATTTAAAAATGCAGACACCCGAATTTATTCAAACATTAAAAAAACTGATATTGTGGTATCATAGAAAAATATGTGGTCTTTGTCCCTGTATCCTGGCATAGAGTTCCTAAAACCCTCAGAATTTCCTCAGTGATAAGGGTGATAGGAGCCTCTTTTTCTAATGAGGTGACTCTTGGCTGAGCTTCTAGATAGCTGCAGGATGGTGGCTGGTTGTCAGAAAGACCAAGCCTTGATTAGGAGCTTGGAACTTTCAGCCCCACCCCACAACTTGCGGGGAAAGTTGAGGGACAGATAAAGAGTTAATCACCAGCGGCCAATGATTTAATCAATCATGTCTACTGTCTTAGCTCATTTTGTATTGCTATAACAGAATACCACAGATTGCATAACTTTAAAGAAAAGAAATTTATTTCTTACAGTTCTGGAGGCTGGGAAGTCCAAGATCAAGGGGCCCACATCTGGCAAGGGCCTTCATGCTACATCATTCCATGGGGGAAGGAAGAAGGGCATGAAAACACGAGAGCAAGAGAGAAGACGGGGCTGAACTTGATTTTATAACAAGCCCACTCTCGAGATAATTAACCCATTCCTGAGCTAACAATATGAATCCTCATGACCTAATCACCTCTTATTAGGCCCCACCTCCCAACACTGTTGCATTGGGGATTGTTTCCAATATATAAATTTTCAGGGACACATTCAAACCATAGCATCAATGCAATGAAACCTACATAAAAACCTCTAAATGACTGGCTTCAGTGAGCTTGAGTTGGTGAACACATCCATGTGCCAGGAGGGTGGCAGACCCTAACTCCACAGGGGACAGAGGCTCCAGCACTTGGGACCCTTCCAGACCTAACCTTTTCAACTGGCTGATCTTTGCATCCTGTAGGATCAAATGGTAAACATAAGCAAAGTGTCCTCCTGAGTTCTGTGAGCCATTCCAGCAAACTATTGATCCTGAAAGGAGGGTTGTGGGAACTACTGAATTTGTAGCCAAGACAGAAGTGTGGTTGCCCTGGGGGCACAATACTTGTGACTGCTATCTGAAGTGAGGGCAATCCTGTGGGACTGAGCCCTTAAACCTGTAGACTCTGACAGTAACTCTGGGTAGTTTGTGTCAGAACTGAATTGTAGGACACCTAGTTCGTGTCGGAGAATTAGAAAATTGGCTGGTATGAGGAGGAAAAAACCCTGACATTCTTCATGTGTTATACAAAAATTTGGTGTCGTAATAGTAACTGAAACTCTGAACAGCCTTGAAATGCTTTATGAATCACACCAAGATTGAATGTTGCTGTATTTCTTTCAGCAAATAATTACTTACATTCCAGGCATAGAGTTTGACAATATTTTCTTAAATTCTAATTTTGTACCACTCCTGTCCAACTGCAGAAAAACCTTCTGTATTCATTTCCTGCAGCTGGTGTAACAAGTTGCCGTAAACTGGGAGGCTTAAAATAACAGAAATATATGCTCTCACAGTTCTGGAGGCCAGAAGTATGAAATCAAGGTGTCAGCAGGTCCATTTTCCTTCCAGAGGCCCTAGGAGGAATCCACACCAGCCTCTCCCAGTTTCTGGTGGCACTGAGCATTCCTTGGCACCCCTTGGCTTGCAGCCACATCACTCTCTGCTCCCCCGTCCTCCCATCACCTTCTCTCTGTGTCTGTGCCCATCTTTTCCTCTTCAGTGTCTCATAAGGCCACTTACTGGATCCTCAACTCAGTTACATTTGCAAAGACCTTTTATTCAAATAAGGTCAATTCACACATTCCAGCAATTAAGACATAGGCATATCTTTTTAGGGGCCACCATTCAACCCACTATACCTTCTTACCTTTGTCCTCTCCCTTCTCAAAAAAAATTCTCTTTTGAAAGGAAATACATAGAAAAATTAACATTTGGTGGGAAACTAAATTTAATATTCATATCATACATTCCACAAATACAAGTAAAACTTTATTCTTACTGAATGATAAAGCAAGCCAGCTGCAAGATAGTGCATCAGTTGAGTAATTTTAAGAAGATACATACATTTTTGACAGATGTTCCTTTGAGAGCTAATCAGTCTGTCTTACAAGAAGAGTGAGTCATACTGCCCAGTATGTCTTCAATACTGTTTAGATTCATACATTTATTAATGTGAGTATTTCCTCATACATTCCAAATTCTGTCTTTTTATTTTATGTATGTTATTTTTTTGGAGCTGGCCAGTACAGGGATTGAACCTGGACCTTGATATCAACAGCACCATGTTCTAACCAACTGAGCTAACTGGCCAGCACATGCCAAATTCTAACAGGAAGAAAATACTTATCTCTTTTAAAGGAAAGAAAAAGTCACATAAACTTTTACAATTAAAAAATAGTCCATTAATGCCTTTTTGATCACTATATTACATGCACTTCATAGAATTTATGAAATAGACTGGAAATATTCGTCACAGGTAAATGAATTGCTAACTTACATATTAAGTCATATTTCATTCTTCAAACTGAGTGGTGATAATTCACACACACACAAACACACATATGCAAACACACCAAAATTAAAATTATGTACATGAAGATTGTGTAAAAATCACTAAAGATTTACAAATAACTTCTTTCAGCATAAATGATCAAAAACATAAGGGACTATGGTTCTTGTGGAAAAAAAAATCCAGGAATGTTTTACTCTTTATTTTATAAAAGAAAAAGTCCCTCTGAGAACTACATAAATATAACTACAGAAAAATAAACAAGATTCTCTTTAATTTTGACAGCTTGATATGCCTTTTCTGACCCATAATAGTTCTAAAACTATGTCACAGTCTCAGCTTGGCCAAAAGAAGTGGAACAACAGCTCATTAGTTCAACCAAAGCAATGTTTATTTTCAAGAAGCCAATAAAAACTGCAGAGTCATAAGTCATTTCTTCAAAATAATGGAGAAAAAATTTCAGGTCAATATTCTCTAGAAATATAAAATTATGTCAATGAATATGGAGCTCTTACAGAAAATCTCTATTGACAGGTTGTCCTTGTTGAGTAGCTATACTTTAAGTAAGTAAAAATGAATAAATAAAGGCATACCTATAAGAAATACAGACATAAGGTGTATCAGTCACTTTTGCTGTTTACAACAGAATACTGAAACTGGGTAATTTACATGAAATCAAATTTATTTCTTACAATTTTGGGAGCTAGGAAGTCTACAGTCCAGGGGGCGTGTTTGGTGAGGGCCTTTTTCTTGGTGGGAACTATTTACAGGGTCATGGGGTGACCAGGGTCTCACATGGCAAGAATGGGCTGAGCAAGAGAGTTAACCTTGTCACTTGCTCTCCTTATAGAGCCATCAGAACCATGCCCATTACTCCATGAATGGATCAATCCATCTGTAAGGGCAAAGTCCTCATAATCCAATCACCTCTTAAAGGCTTTATCTTTCAAATATCATAATCACTTTTCCTACTTTCTTAACACTGTTAAAATAAGGATCAGGTTTCCAATACATGAACTTTTGGGGGACACATCTGACCAACAGCTTAAGGTAATGCACTGACATTTAGCTGTATAAGATGTAAGCCATGTCTATATCAAGCTGTAAGTGGCTCCCGGCAGAATGGAATAATTCACTTAGGACACCTTTATGAACCGTTCACATGGCTGCAATGTCACTTCTGGGGGGCTGAAGCAAGTGAACGATGCACAGACTTCCTGATTCTGTCACGCCAGTGATAACTGCCTGAGCAGAGGTATCTCCACATCTCTCTTCATTCATCATCACCTCAAATGTGGTACATCCAAGAGTACGTTGATCACCTGCCCCTTCCTTCCTTACCTTTAGAGTGAGCAGCAACCTCCTTTCAGTTACCCAGGCTTTAACAGTTATTCTTTTTTTTTTCTCCCTCCTCCTTCATCCCACACCTGCAGTCTCTCTCAGCCTGACTGTCCTGCACATGTCTGACCTCAACGCCTCCACCACTCAGGTCCCATGGCCATGGTCCAGGCCTCAGTACCTCACCGACACCAGAAAGCACCTTTAAATTATGCCACTTCCATATGCACACACACTCAGTGGTCACTCTTTCATTCTACACCAGGTATACATGCCTTTCCCTATATTAATAGTAAGTAGTATATCAAGTACTTACAATATACAAGGCATGGTTTTGAGCACTTTACATACTTAACTCATTTAGTCTTGAGTAGGTTCCATTATTACTCTCCCATTTTACAGTTGAGGAAACTAAGGTACAGACAGCTTAAGCAAGTTGCCAGAGGTCACGCAGCAGATGAATGGAAAAAGCAGTATTCAGAACTTTGGCCTTTTGGCTCCAGAGCCCACTCTGAACTGTAAGGCATTACTGCCTCTCTGTTCTCCTCACCCCTAAACCTAGCCATTCTCACTTCCTTCCCGCCACCCTGCACCAATATGAACTTCTAAAGCCAGTCAGGCCAGACTTCTTACTGCCCTGAAATGCACCAGGTCCATTTCTGTCTCCAGGACTTCATACAGCACTAAAAATGTCCTCTCTTCCATTTTCTGCTTATCCAAATCTTACCTATTCTTCAAGGCCATATCAAGTCCCATTTCCCCAAGCAGGCTTCCCTGACTGCTTAAGGTTTTATTTCATTCTCTCAACTGTTACATCAGTCACAGCATGCCCACACAATTTAGGACTTAATTTTGTACCTTCTTTGTTTCCCAAATATACTCATTCATTCAACAAATATTTTTTGAAAGCCAAAAAATTCCATTAAAAGTTTGGAGACTGGTCTAGAGGCTTAGGGTACAGCTGTGAACAAAATGTATGGGCTCTCCTGAGGCCAACATTTAGGAGAGGGGAACAAAGGAGACAAGAAATGCAAAAAATATCAGCTCTCCAGCAAAAAGTGTTTCAAACAAAGAGAAAACCAGAGTGAGTTCAGCATGGTCAAATAATAGAAAGAAGGACGGTGGGGGTGGTGGGAAGTCCTGCAAAATATAAATGACTTTGACGATATCAACAAAATTTTATATAACTTCCCCCACAATGTCTGGACTAATGCTAAGCACAGTTGCATCACTTCAATACTACCAAACCACTTACAGATGTAAATTAAAACTGGACCAATATAACTACATCAAAAGAGAATGCAATTCTCTAGCTGAGGACAAGGAAATAACTAATTTAAATAACTGGACCCAAAAGGATTATACTAACTCCCTGGATACACTAAGTAAAATAGGCTAAATAATTATTAAGCTCCTCCTCCTCTTACTATTGTTACCTAAATGGCAGGAGAACCATTATAGAAACATTTTGACAAACAGCCCACAAAGTTATGGTCAGACACTTGCCAGTTGCATATCTCTAGCAGAAAAACTACAACTAAGGTATCAAACCATACATCATGAGCTGACTACTTCTAAAATAACTGCAAATAATCCCTACAGCTTTAGCCTGCGTTGAAATAGGCTACTGTAGATATACGGAACCATCCAAACTTTTAAGGGATTTTCTGGTTTATATTACGAAGACTACCTTAACAGTCTATATTTATGTGACTGTATAAAAGGAATTGACTGACCTGTTGTACATCATTAGCTCAAAATGAATTAGTTCAAAATGCAGGGTTGCTCATTTCTCTGCCTAATTAGGGATATGTTCAAAGAAAAAACAAGGGGATAGAAATTTGATTGCACAGAGCGACACAGAGACAGAGAGCACACAAAAGCTCCCTGTTCTATAGTAAATGTGAAACTTTAAAATGGACTATTTATTCTAGATGTTTCTCTATAGGGCCTAGACTCTAGACTATGCAGAAAAAATGTACTGAATCCTCAAAAAATAAAAAATACAAAAAGCCCTCCTCCTATAGTTCTAGCTTGAGAAAAAAATCAAATCCATACCTTGAGAGAGTGATCATATCAAAATATTAAAACGGAAAACTCGTGTGCGTACTCAAAATAATTCTTATAATCCCATCTAGGATGACAGCTCAGCCACTCCAGGAAGCCTTCTCTGCTTAAACTCTATCATTCAGCATCTCCTGGGCACTTGGATATTTAAACTGTATTCTATTATACACTGATCTGTGATCATTCTCAGAGGCTCAGTCTTTTCACCTAGGTTATCAGCTTCTCAAGAGCAAGAAAGCTTGATCTCATTCTACGATCATCCATTGCTTGCTGCCCCACCTTTGCCCTTAAAGTTTCTAGTAGAATGCTCTGCACATAAGTGTGGACAGTGTGTAAGCTTATAGTTAGAAATCTCCTAAGGGGGCACATCTACCCTGAATTATCAAGGGGCTGATCCATCTGGCTATTCCTTATGGCTGTTTGACCATTTTACTGTGTATCAGTTTCTCCACGTATTGGGCACACAGAATCAAATTTACTCAGGTACACTACTGCACATCCATCTGCCGTGTTAACCAAGTTCACCAGATAAAAGCCAAGAAAGGCAGTTGTCCAGATAGCTTAGGGAAAGGGGAAACAACTGTCTTGTTCTATATGAATAATTTAAGGAGGAAGACAGGTCTTATGATGGAGATTTCAGGTTAGGGGGCATTGCAACCATTTGTAAACCCATGAAAGCAGATTTACCAGATTCTTGTAGAAAAACATTCAAGGAAGGCCACTTCGTCTTCAACATGGTAATAATATTCTGCTTCTATGTGACAATTACAGTAGAGTGCTTTCCAACATTATCTAATTTTGAGTTTCATCTAAGCCCTATGAAACAGGGTATATCCAATTATCCCCATTGTATAGATGAAGGAATAGAAATTCAAGAGTCAAATGAAATGCCCACAGTAAGACAATCAGCACTGCCAAAGCCAAGCTTATGCTCACTCTCTGGACTCCAAGCTCAGCATCTTTTCACCACCTCTTTGTATATTTTTTTCTTTTCTGAAAAGTTTAAGTGTGGCTATTGAATCGTACAACCCCTGGGACATCTCAGAAGTTGTGCGCTGTCTTAAGTACCTAGAGGACAAAGATAACATCTATTTAACACATTTAATACTGCTCGGGTTCAGTACCACGAGTTTGCAGCTTGATCAACAGTGCAGTTGACACTGATGCCAAAGCTCACAAATGGAAGAGATTTAAGTACCTCTGCACTGTGGTTTATTTTTCTTAACCTTACATCTCTCATCCTGAGGCATTTTTTTTTTTTTTTTCTGAAACTAAGTTCCCAGACAGAAGATATCAAAACAAAAATTACCAAATCCCAAAGCCAGCGAGCTGGACTCACGAGCAAGGAAATGTTTGGGAATAAAGAGAAGGGCAGATCCATTAAAAAGCAGATACAGTAACTCCCCACTCAGAATGTTTTCTCCTTCACGTTCTGCAGTCTGCACTTGTATCTTTCTCTTCTCTGAATGTAATTTTTTAGCAAACAGTAAGCTAGAGGAGAGAAGAACATGCTCTTACACGAGCTGTCCTTTGTAAACAAAAGAGAGATTACGCATCAAGAGAGCATGCTCTTTGAGTGGTTTTTTTTCAATATAACTACACCTCTCTTTATGTAATAAGGAATGTGCTCCTGGAAGGAAAAAAAAAGGCAATTAAATACTTGTAAGGAGAATCATATCTTCCTAAGAAATACGATTTCTAACCTTAACATTTCAGAGCTACCTAGCATGCCTTACCATCAACCGGATTTTCATTTAGGATTATACTTCTCACTCTATCTCTAAACCTGACAAGCAGTTCATTAATAAATAAAAATGTAAATGCACTAAACTAGCTGCAGTGCACAGGAAATCTGTCAGGAATTCTTCCTACAAATTTTTTAAAATGTGGATAATTGTTCTTAACCTTTTTTAAAGTAGGGCGCCCATGTAGTGGATTGCATGGGGCCACAGTGCCTCACCAGTTTTTGGTGAAGGGTGTGGCCTTGACACTGTTTCCCCGCAGAGCTTTTCCGCCACTCTCAGGTTTCAATCATGTTCTTGCCCTCCTTAGCACAAGGCACTAAATAAACTAAGCTAACTAACCTGCATCAATGTCACATGAATGTAAAAGATTCACTCCCCCGTGGCTCTCTGCATATCACAAGGACATAATTTAATTCGAGATGGTAAAGACTACCTGTAGGAGATCAGCTCTTCAATGAATCTCTACCTGGGTTTATTCACATCTCGAGGACTAGAATTCCATATATTTTAGCCCCTTTTCTTGAAAGGAATATCCCACGTGTGGTCACTGACAGCCAAAGAGGAAAAGCAAACTTGGCCAATTAACTGAGCAGATTTCTACATTTGATCCCATCATGTGAATGTCAAAATAAACTTTAATATAAATAAACAAGACTTCAGTTTTACACTACATCTTCTACTCAGGTCTGGGATAAGGGAAGTGACAGGCCCCCAAGGTCACAAAGTCATTGACAGGGCACTGCCACCGCCTAGCAAATACTGCAGCATGGGACTGCTGTTTGCATTTGCTGGTTGGGATAGGATGTGGCATCTAATTGATCACACCTAGAGGAGAAAGGAGCTCTTCATCCAAAAGCACACTGAAATAGGTCAGCAGATACTACTCAAAACACATCCAGACTATCTTAAATGGGGAGACACTGGCTGGGTTAAACGGAAGGGGTGAATTTTAGGAGAAGCCACTTGACACAAAGCCTGGCTGACCCGGGACAATCTAGAAGACTTCAATCAACAAAATGAAGTGGTATAAAAAGAAGTTTCGGTACGGGTCTTAAGTGAAAAATATCTTAATAGACTTAATAATAAAGCTCTGTCACATATAGCTAAAACCTCCTTACTACTGCAGCCTCTCAGAGAAATCTTAAGAGCAGCCCAGCGGATCTTCAGCATCAAGACAGACACGGATGCATTTTTGGAGCCGTGTTTGCAGTTCTCCTCAACCCCAATCGCACCCCACCCCACCACCGCCCCCAGAAAAGTCCTGACTTGCTCTGCTGCACTTTTCCAGGTGCAGCTTCTCGGTTCCGAGGGGCTGGGGGCGAGGCCTGGAAGTGAGTGTGGAAGGGGAGGGAGCCACGTCTAGGAATCCTCTTCCCCAGGAGGGTGCAGAGCCCTCCCGACTGCAGGGGAGCCCCGCCGAAGTCCCCCCGGTGCTCGCCCCGCAGGCTCACCGGCTCCAGACGTGCCCGCCCCCGCGCGGAGGACCTGCCATGCTTTTGGTCTTCCGCCAAACCGGCGGGCTGCTCCTGTCCCGAATATGAGGACCTGGAGAGAGAGCCGCGCGCCCCCTGGCCCCGGTCCCGACACCCCTCCTTGCCGCCGCGTGTCGCTGGCCTCTCCAGCAGGCGGCCCCCGCCCCTGGCCAGCCACCCGCGCGCTCACCTCGGCCCGCGCCCGCGCTGGTGGCGGTGGAGTTCCCGCAGCCCATCGCGCCGCCGGCCCGGGAAGCCGCGCTCCGGAGCTCGCGGCCGCGGGTCCTGGGGGCGGAGACCGAGACCGAGGGCGGCGGGCCGGAGCCGGAGGCCAGCGGGGTACGCGCGGGGCCGGGAGATGCGCGGGGGCTGTCCCCTCACCCCGCCCAGGGACAAGTGCCGGGCGCGGCGCGCGGGGCGGAAACGCCTGGCACCCCTCGCCCCCGCCCGGCTCGCGGACCCAGCGGGACCCACCCGTCACCGTGGCAACGGCGGCGCCGGCCAATCCGCGGCCTCCTGCGCGCTCCTCGGCCGGGCATTGGTCGCTGTGAAGCGGGGGGCGGGAGTTTAAAGTGAGTTTGGGGGCCTGGGCGAGGCTGAGCGAGTGGCCGGCGCGGGCGGGAGGTAGGACGTGTGGGGACGTCCCCCCTCCCGCCGGCTTTGCTTTTTTTCCCCTCTCTTCCCCTCCCTGCCCCAGGATGCGGGGAGGAGACGAAGTGGCCCGGAGCACCTGCTTTGCGCACAGTGGACGCCCAGTAAGTGTTATTGACTGAAGGATGTTCAGGTCTGAAGCCAAAACCGAAATCCCCTCCCGTGCACATGCTCACCGAAGTTAACATACCAACTTTAAAATAAACGCCTGCCACAAGTTCTATGACCCGAATCCAGAACCTCCGCTCTGACTTAATGACAGAACTGTGACCTACACAGTACCTTTCAACCTAACAGTTGGGCAAGTGTTACTAGATTCAAACTGTCTGGGTTACAATCCCTGCTCTGCCTCGAGAGTTGTGTGGCCTCAGGAAAGTTTCATAACCGTTAATGTATATGGTGTTTCACCTGTAAAATGGCAAGAAGAACTTAGGTACATGTGAAACGCCTAACACAGTGCCTAATGTCAATAAATGCCTGCTCTCATAGTCATCATCATCATTATTACCAAGTTGATTAGAGGTGAATACAAGGGCTTCTGGTCAAGATGGGGGAATAGACGGTCCCCAGCGTCACCCTCTCCCACAAATCAACCAATTTACAACTATTAAAAAGCAACAACAGCCAAGCTGGGGCCACTAGAGCTCAGGGGAAGAAGAGGATAGACCTACAGGGTGCATGAAGGCAGGAGAAGCCACCATGAGAGAAAGAAAAGATCACTCCCACCATTTCAAGCCCCAGCTGCTTCAAGACTTCATGGGGCAAGAGCTGGCAAAAGCCGCAGCTGTGCCCTTTGTATGAAGTTGCTTGGAGGCAGCAAGGGAGAAGACGGCCTTGGTGGCACCCAGGCCAGCAAGACCACTAACAGAGTTCCCGTGGACCCACATAGGAGCAAGGAGCCACAGTCAGCTGAAAACAGGAGCCAGTCAGAGGCTAGTGAGTCATCACAAGGGACCAGCACAGGGCCCTTCCCATGGGAAGTGTTTGGAGTACAGGCAGTGGGGAAGACAGGCCCACCAGGGGATCATTGGGGTACAGCATGGACAGCTGATCTACCCCCTAATCAGTGCAGGACCACTCAGTGGAGACCGGTAAGGAATATAGAACTGCAGGGGGTGCAGTTTGCTGAAAAGTCTCAGGTTCAGACCAGAGTTTCCACACAACCCAGGTGTACCGGACCTCACGAGGCTCAGAAGTACATACGAGGTCAACCATTAAAGCCTGAGCTGTACAAAAAGCATTCCCCAGGGAATCAGCAGCAATGAAGCAATTTAGCTTAGAACCCCTTAACTACAGGGTTCAAGTGCTGGTTCCCACAGGAAGTTCCCCCATTTTAGAAGTAAGCAAAGGACAACAAATTAGTTCCAATGCAGACTTTAAGTGGTGAGAACAGTGAATAATTCAACACAGAACTGAAAGAAAAAACAAATTACCCACAGATCAGAGACAAAGTCTGTCATTAACTAGCAAAGGTTTAACACCACCAAAGAACACCTATAAAACCTAGAAGGACCAGAAGCCCCCTGGGTTCCTAAGCCAGGGGGGTGAGGACCGTGGGCCTCAGCCACACTCCCCCAATGACCACACCCAGCGCAGTGACAACCACAAAGCCAGGAAGCACCCTGGGCTCCAAAGCTGGGGCAGTGGAGGGCCAGGGGCCTCAGCCACACCCCTGACATCCGCAACCAGCCCAGCAATGACCACCAAGCTGCCACCGGAAACACCCTGCTCTCCCCTGCCGGAATGAGGGGGGTGCCATGGGCCTTGACCAAGCCCTCCCTCCTTACTACTCCTCCCACCCTATTTCCTTCCCGCTTCCTGTTTCCCCTACCCTCAACTGCTCTGCAACATCTTAGAATGTAAAAAAATAATAATAGTAATAAAAAAATTAAAAAGAATACAAATTCCCTGAAGGGAAGGACTATGTGATGTTTTACAGTGTCCTCCTGTCTCATAATACAGACTCAAATGTTCTGTGTGGTGAATTCAAGCCAGGAATTGAATCTCCATTTTAAATTCACTTAATATTTATAGACAGCCTAGGCTGTGCCAAGTCCTTTGTTAAGTTCTGGTTTTCAAACATGTGGGAGACAGTCTAACCAGGCAGACAGATTATAAAGAAATTAATTACAATATAGCAGAGATGCTAACAAAGGAATACAGCGAGCTGTGGGAGCCCTGAGGATGCTGGGACACTGACTAACAGTCTGTCCTACAACCTTACACTTGAACCAGAACCAAGGACCTGGCAGACTTTTGAACATGGCTTTGAGGCAATGGTGAGGGCTGGGTTATTCTATTATTCAGGATGCAAAAGATACACCATGTTAATCTGAAAATTAGGTACATCTTACCATGTGCTGACAATAATTATTGGACAAATGAAAGCACTTTTGAGTTGACTTCTAGAAGTACTGCTTTTCTACCTTGGCCTCCACTACCTTGGTGCAGTGGCCACCCATTTCAAATCCAGAATTTGAAGGGATGTGGAGGGAGGGACTATCAAACAGCCAACAGAAATATTGTTGCTTATTTCTCTGCTTACACTAGATTCCAGTCCTAAGACACATGTAAGAGACAGAACAACAGACCCTAACATCCAGAAACTGGCCTGACACTCACAAATAGGCCTTTGTATTCATTCCTATTAAATGTGGGTGCACAGAACACCAATATCACACAAGTCCACTCTATAACCAATAAAGTGAGACCAAAAACAAGCCTACTCAGTAGTCTTGTGTAAGTACTGACAAAAACAAGGTCACTGTGAAAACCCCCAACATAACAAACATCTCCCTACCCTGGCTAATATGAATAACCGCTGCTGCTTTACCAGTTACAGGGGGTTTTTGTTGTTGTTTTTTCTGGGTTTTTTTTTTAACCAGTTCTAGTCTTCCTGCCTTATAGATGAGATGTTTTTGTCTTGCTTTTATTTATTTACTTTTTTTTATTGTGGTAAAATATAAATGTTTTGCCATTTTAAACATTTTTAAACATACAATTGTGTGACCACCACCTCTGTCTACTTCCAAAACATTTTCATCACCCTAAGCATCAACTCTGTACCCTTTAAGCAATAACTGCTCATTATTCCTTCCCCCATTATTCCTAACCTTTAATCTACTGTCTCTGAATTTTTTCATTTTTCTTTTTTTCTTAGTTGACCCATGATAATTACACATATTTATGGGGTACAATGTGATATTTGGGTACATTTATACAGTGTGTAATGATTATATCAGAATAATTAGCATATGCATCACCTCAAACATTTGTCACCTCTTTGTACTGGAAACATTAAAAATCCTCTCAACTAGCTTCTTGAAGTTATACAGTAATTTGTTGTTGACTGTAGTCCCCCTGAATTGCTATAGAACACTAGATCTTATTCTTCCTATCTCTCTACAATCTTATATCTGTTCCCCTCCCTCTGTTCTCCCTGTTCCCTCCCCTTCCCCTTACCACTCTTTAGTAACCACTACTCTACTCTCCACTTCTATGAGATCACCTAAATGACATTTATTAAGAATGTCCAGTCATAGAATTGTCCTTGCTTCCTGACAATATCCAATACAGAAAAAAGTTCTGCTTCCTTAAATCCCAACCAAAGTCACCAAATATGAACCTAAATCCTATAAGTTCTTTCCTAACACTCTTTTACTGAGATACCTCGTGATTCCCAGTGGTATGCATTATCCTTCACTACAATAAACAATAAACCCAATTTGTTCGAGTACAGGTGTGTTCCTGCTGGCCTTTGGCTATAGGGCATTGGCCCTTGTAAATATTATGTACTCTGCCTTATAAACTTATAAAGTACGTTATCAATCAATTCTTTCAGCAAACATTATTGAGCATCTCCTTTGTGCCAGCCACTCCTCTAAATACTTGAGATATCGCAGTGAACAAGACAGAGAAGAAAATCGAGTGGGAGGAGACAGATCAAAATTAAATAAATGAGATAATTTCAGATACTATAAGTGCAATGGAAAAAATAAAGCAGGGGCCGAGCCGTGGCGCACTCGGTAGAGTGCTGCACTGGGAGCACGGCAACGCTCCCACCGCGGGTTCGGATCCTATATGGGGATGACCGGTGCACTCACTGGCTGAGTGCCGGTCACGGAAAAATGACAAAAATAAATAAATAAATAAATAAAGCAGGACATTGGAACAGGAGAGCAGGGGTAGAGGGAAAGGTGCTATTTTCGATAGGATGGTCAAGGAAGTCCTCTCCAAGGAAAGGATATTTTAGCTGATGTCTCATCAATGAGAAGAAATCAGACATGTGTAGATCCAAGGACAAGCATTCCAGGCAAAAAAAAAAAAAAAAAAAGAAAGAAAGAAAATGGCAAGAGCAACAGCCCTGAGAGAAGCCTGCTAGAAATGTTTCATAAACAAAAGAGTCCAGGATGGCTAGGCTAGAGCAGAGAAGAGGGGAGTGGTCAGAGAGGTCGGTCTGATCACACTGGCTATGAGGGTCCTTAGTAAACAGTTAAAATTGTATTCAAAGGACAGTGCAAGGTCGTTTAATAAAACAGTATATGAAAAGTTCCTAGTAAAATGTCAGTCTTATAGTACCCAATAAATGTTAGTCCCCTCCCTAAAGCAGAGTGAAAAGCAAATCTTAGTGTCTCCTTTTTCCTTTTTAGGAATTTATTTTACAGACAAAGATTCACTGAATTTGGATGTTTTTAAAAACAATGAGTCAAAAGAAAATCACTAATTCACACCTCGTTTCCTGACTGGTCAATTTCAGCTTCTCTCTCTGCACCAGCTAAATCACACTGCTCAGCTGTTGTTTCTATTCCTCAAATCAGAACTGATGTGGTGTGAAGGAGAGAGAAGAGGTGTTTGACTGAAACTGATCAGACAAGAAGAAGAAAGCGAGAGGCAGGAGAGCGTGAGCTGAGTGTATGTTTTCATGATTTTTCTTCCCATAAAGGGCTCTTCACCAAGAATTTGGCAGCCTGGATTTCATTTTTATTTTTCTCTTCTTCCCCGTTGACATGCTGCAGAACAGCTGCCTCAGCTCTGGGTAGCACATCCTCCATACACAGCAATACCCGGCAACAAAAAAAGGGGCTTTTCCTTCTCTACTTTGTGTCCCATTTTAAAGTCGGGAGGCTCCCAGAACATACTTCCTGTCCCATTTCCTTGGCCAAGATTGAATCACATGCCCCTTTCCAATTCAAACACTGGGAAGGCAGACAGGATGGCTGTAATTGGCTCTGATAAGTTACATTTACCCCTGAGTCAGGACAGGGGGTGCAGGAGAGATACCTGAACAAAATTGGGGCTCTGCTGGCAAGAAAAGGAGGATAATTAATAGATGTTTAATCATTACTTGTAATAGAAGTTACAAATTACCCCAATATCCAGTTCTCTTCTGGATTAGACTGCCCTACCCTTTTGAAGGTGGGCATGTTCATATGACTACACCACAGGCATACATCTCCCTGGAGCTGAAGCTTGGCCTCAGTGGCTGCCACATTCTCTACCCCATCCCACTCCACCACCACCCCACTCCCCCCAACCCCGGTTTCCAGGGCATCCTGACCTCTCTGGTTCCCTGGTTCCCTTCCTTTTCCCCTCAGGTCAGCCAATAGCTGACCAGAGCTTCCAAAAGGAACTTTACTAGGAAACCAGGAGATGACAGCCGACAGTGGTATGCCTTCAGCATAGACAAGGATAAGTTTACAGAGATATTGATGTCAAAGGTAGGGTCTGGGGGCCTCAACAGTCAGCTTCAACTCACCCAGCCCTCGTACCATGTTCTTGACTCCGCCACAGGAAAGAATTCAAGGGCAGAGTCACAGTAGAAAGTGAGAACAAGTTTAATAAAATAGATAAGAAATACAGGTTCCATAGAGAGAGTGCGGCACGCTGCAGAGACTAAGCAGGGCCCACACCAAGTTTAACACAAAAGTAAGTTCAGTACAGGCATCAAGTCTAACACAAAAGCCAGAAAAACATACTTAAAGTTCAGCAGAGTGCAGGCTGGCTCAAGAGCAAGCAGCTGCTTGCTGAAAGTAAATTAGATTTGAAGTAAAGTATATACACCTCAGCCAGTAAAGCACAAGTCACCACCAGGAAAGTGAGCAGCAACCCTGCCTTCAACTGGGATTCGCTTTTATAGTTTTTCTATTTAGTGACTATTCAATTAAGGGGGTGGTTCCCAGTTGTATGTGCCAGCATGTTCTGTGCTTTCTATTGAGCATGCCCAGCCACTGGATTACATAAGCCAGTCCCCTGTGGTCTCATTTTCCCCGAGTAGGTGCTAAGAATAGGTCTAACTGGCAACAGTTACTTTCCTCCAGGCCTGAGACCTCAGGGAGTGGCTGGAAACCAAGAGGCATGTCCTGAAACCCGAGCCCGGGAAAACTGAGCACATCCTGTATCACTACTAGCTAACTCCATTAGATTATCAGGCACCAAAAAATACTTGTTCCAAGGCCAGGACCATTTCCCTCCTGCTTCTCTTCTGGAGCCCCTCTGTTTGCTGGGAGTAGCTGAAATAGAAGTCCCAGCCCCCTCCACAGTCTTAACCCAGGAGACGGGCCAGCCCAGATGGAGACAGCTTCGTGATGCCCTCCTGCCCACGAGCCCACACACTTTTGTTGAGACATGGCACAAACAGAACAGAAATGCATAGGTTTATGTAACCGAAAAGCACATCAGCAAGGACGACTTCACCTGTGCTTGGGCCAGACACTCAGAGCCACCAGAACTTGGATTCACCCCATTTCTAGGCTCTGCCTCACTTTCAGGCCCATTTGGTACCTTATGGATGCATCAGGCTCTTCACTCCATGATGGCAAGACAGCTACAGCTGCTCCTCATGTGTTCTCAAGTTCAAGGCCAACAGGAATGACCAAGCATCTTTTCTGGTGGCTTCTGCTAAATATCTGATGGCCCTTCTGACTGGGCCTGCTTTCCGTACATGCCCATCCTTGAACAAATCACTGAGGACAAGAGAACGTGGCAATTTGGCCAGGCTTTCTCCACCCCTCACCCTCTACCCGAGAAGCGGGGAGCAGACCTTAGGCAGGCATCAGGCAAGCACCTTTTCCCTTTCCATTCCTTGCACTAAAGAGTGGCTTTTCAGAATGTAAATCTGATCATATCACCCCCTCTCATTTTCCTTAAACTCTACAATAGCTTCTGTCGGGCTGGATCTCAGATCCTTCTACCCCTTCCCGTGCAGGCCGTGAGTCAGGTAATTGAAAGAAGATTCTCGCAGCTTTATGCAAGGTAGACACACTTTATTCTTCAGAAGTGAGCTTCACAGACATGCTTTATCCTCAGACATGAACTCTGCCAACCAGTGGTTCAGAGCAGTTATCTTTATGCTCTTATTACACAATAGTGGCCACAAGCCAAGCATTACATAATTACAACAATCATGCTGAATCAGTAAGTGGGCACACATGCGCAGTTGCACCACCTTTATAACTTGTTTCTAGTGAATGTGCTGAATCTTGCCCGTTTGTAACAGATGCGAGGCAAGAGATCCTGACTAAACTTTTTCTACTTTCCTTATAACTTCCCATTGCTCTTATGAGAAAGACACAGATCCTTAGCTGGATCTACAAGGCCCTGGTTGGTCTGACCTCTAGCCGCCTCTCCTACTTCTACCATCCTTTCATCACCTTTTTTCAGCTCCTGATACTCTTTGTGCCCTTCCACCACTGGGCCTGGGCACAAGCTGTTCCTTTGGCCCAGAATGCCCTTTTCTCTGCTCTTTGCCTAATTAATTCCTGCTTAGCCTTCGGGCTTTGCTAAAGTGTTATTGCTTGAGAGAAGCCTTGTGTCATCTCCCTGATGAGGTTAAATTTTTCTATTACAGAGCCTCTTGGCCCTCAAAGCTGTTGTCACAGGTGCACTTTTATGTTTGGATGTGATTCTTAGATGAACATCTATATCTCCACTTGACGATCTATTCATTCGGGCAGAGACCAGGCCTGCTTTTGCTTCACTGTTGTTTCTCCAGCACTGCTTGGTATTTGGATCAAAGCATGGACTCAGGAATATTTGCAAGCATCCATTCATGCCACCATGAAGCTGAGCTTCTAGAGGAAGTAAGAATGGGTAAGCTTACACTGAACTGAAGAGACATCCAGCTAGAATTCAAACCATGAGCAGGAAGTAATTTGCCTGAAAAATTTTTGTTCACATATTTTTTTAATGCATTATTTTTAAAGGTTTGAAATATGGTCAAATAATCTTTGATGATTTTAAAAGACACAGAAAGACTCTTTCAATATTGTATATCCGTTTACAAATTAGCATTCAGCCATAACTATTACAGAGCTTTCGCTTGAATTTCATTTTAACAGCACATATTTTAAATAATAAAATACTATCAAATCTTTGGGAAAACTGGGAATGACAATTTTGATACATACATGAAGTCTTTATTGCAAAAGACTGTTACTTTATAAATTCAATTTTTAAAAACAGGATTTGAACACATAAAAAAAATATTGGACACACACACAAAAAAAATCTAACAGACACAAAAAAATCACCAGTCAGGGTAAGTGCAATGAAGATATTCAGTCATACATAAGACTGAGATTAAATACTCAAGTAGAAAAGCCCTTAGATAGTGAAGGTGACATTTAAGGTGAGACCTGAGGATGGCAAGAAGCTAGATCAGTGCTTCTTAGCTTTGCATTTCAGTCAGATATGGCCAACTCAGGGTGCCAGAGATTGGAGCCAAGGTACAGGTGGAGCCCCAAGAATGGAGAGAAGAGTGTGCTGAGCAAATGTCCTAGGATTTCAGAGCAAGAAAGGGTATCAGGATATGTGGTCCAGTGTCCTGCCATCAGACATACAGTGAGACCCCATTTTAGAGCTCATGCAGTGTATCTACTTTGTTTTCTCTGGGCTGATGTCCAACTGGTTTTTGTACACAGTTTGCCATTTTAAAAGGGAGAGAGTGGGGCAGAGGCCAAAAATAGACATGTGAACTCAATCCCCTTGTAAAACATCCTCTTCCCTTCCCAGTCAATATCACCAGCCTTCACAATCTGATGTTACTACATTTTTTTTTTAGTTGAAACAAAATTCACATAACATAAATTCACCATTTTAACATGTACGATTTAGTGGCATTTAGCACATTCACAATGTCATGCAGCCATCACTGCTATCTAGTACCAAAACATTTGGCTCACCCCAAAAGAAGCCTTGCGCCCATTAAGCAGTCATGCCCCTTCCTCAACCAGCAACGACTAATCTGCTTTCCATCTCTATGGATTTACCTATTCTGGATATTTCATATGAATAGAGATGTTATTACATATTAAATTTGGGGTTATTACATAGTATTTTTATATTATCAAAGCTTATAAATTGTTTTGTGCTCCCATGAACATATTGACTTAATATGTCCAACTGAGATCTGGAATAAAATGTTTTATTTAGAATCACTGGTTATTCACAATATAAAGAGAATGAGGAACAACTAGGGAAGAAAGATTTACAGCAGGCAAGTTGACAGACCTGTTGCCCGGCACCTAATCAGTGCAAGGATAAAAGGTTAATGCATATGTAAAATAAATAATGCCATGTCCTTTTTTCCGAAGCAAACTATTCAAAAATATCCTCGTTTCCTTTAGGGAACTGAAAACATTTTCCTTGTATGTCTGAATATTCAGGGTATGAAAGAAATCGATTAGCCTACGCAGAGTGGATAAGCTTACCTTGAATTGAAGAGAGATCCAGCTAAAATTCAAGCCATGAGCAGGAAGTAATTTGCCTGAAAATTTTTTGTTCACATATGTTTTAATGCATTATTTCTGAAGGTTTGAAACATGATTGAATAATCTTTGATGATTTTAAAATACAGAAAGACTTTAAAAAACAGAAAGACTCTTTCAATGTTGTATATACATTTACAAATTTAGCATTCAGCTACAACCATTACTGAGTACAGACCTTTCACCTGATTTTCATTTTAACAGCACATATTTTAAATAATAAATACTATCAAATCTTTGGGAAAATTGGGAGCGACAATTTCGATACATATATATGAAGTCTTCATTGCAACAGACTGTCACTTTATAAGTTCAATTTTTTAAAATAGGATTTTAACAACTACATATTTCACTAAACAGGATAATAAAAGATTGATATAGAAATTCTGAAATCCACATTTCTCCTGAAAAGTCCTTCTGTTCCAAAGGAATTCTTCTCCCTCTAGGTTATTATTTCATAGACTAACTTAAATAAAACCAAATGAGCTGTACTCTCACCTTTCCCAATTGCTTTATAAATGTATTTGAAAACCAAATCAATACATTCTAACCTGCTGGGGAAACTTTTTCTTATTGTCCCAGTGTATTGGCAATTCATGGAGATCAGTCAAACCTTTATGTTAGAATCTCAAAAATTTGGCTAACTCAGCCAGAATGTCAATATCCTGTCTAAATTTAGTTGCTAATTGGCCTATCAAATGGCCTCGTTGCCATGACTAACTAAACAATATATAGGAATGGTTAAGATTAAATAGCTTGGAAAAGAGGGAGGGAACTGGCAGGTGAAAAAGAGACGCTTAATCATTAGCTGAAGCAAGAATTAGGACTCCTGTGTCTGGAACCTGGACTCAAAAGGATTTCTGAAGGAGGTGATTTCCAAACTCAGGGCCTTTTAGTGGAGAAAAATCTGCCGGGATTCAGAGAGATAATGAGGACATCATTTTCTGATTTTAAAAGCTACAACAGATTTTTTTAAGTGTATTAAACTACTACAGTGTTTGCTAGTTTGAAGATCTTAAAATCTGATTTCAGATAATGTCTCAGGATGGAAAGTTCCTTGATTGAGGCTGCATTCTGAATCTGTATTTCTTACAAACTCTCAGTCCACCCACCTCGAATTTCTCCAGCTTCCCCTACAACAGGCTCCTGCAACCTGTCATGAATCAGTCTTCTCCCCCTGATGCTTTCTTTAATTCAGTAGAAATTATGTTTTCTAAATGTCTTTGTGATAACCCTGGTGAACACTCACATTATGTTTAAGATAGAACAAGACAGGAAATTGAAGGCTTAGGACTCTGGAGCTACACAGACATGAAATCATTTTCCTGCCCTGCCATTTATAGCTGAATAATCTAAAGCACCCTAATCTCTTTAAGCCTATGGTATGGACATAATCTATACAACACATAAAACACAGACTCTACAGCCAGACTGCCTGGGTCCTCATCCTAACTTCACCACTTACACTAGCATGTTACATGATCACCGTGTCTCAGTTTCCTTCTTTGTAAAAAAGGGAAAATAATAGTATCTACATCATAAAGTTGCGATGAGAATTAAAGGGGTTAATATATGCAAATCACTTCAGTGTCTAGCACATGGTAAGCACCATATGAGAGTTCAATTTCAGTACCAGCGGTAATAGTAGTAGTACTAGTGTTACTGTCGTTATTATCTAACAGTTTTATGTGGGAATTAAATAAGATCATAAAGTGCCTCATAAACAATAAGAATTCAGTTCATAGTAGTTATTATATCAGTACGACTTCAGAAAATATAAAGGCAGAGGAGACTTATTCTCACTCATTTGACAATAAATATTTTTAGTGAGCCATTATAAAATGCTGGATACTGTGCCAGGTGCTGACCACAGAGAGATGTAGACAGGAGACCAGTCCTCAACTGGCAGGCTGGCAAGGAAACAAGTATGAGATAAGGTGTTTTAGGTACTATGATACACATTTACACAGGACTCAGCGGAGGCCTATAGGAAGGGTTGGTGGCAAGGACATGGGGAAGATCAGGGAGGGCTCTCTAAAGGAGGTGACACTTGAGCTGAATCTTTAGATATGAATGGTGCTAGCTAGACAGAGAAGACAAGGTGGAATTCCAGGAGAGGGAGCAGGCAGCCTCACCCTGAGGCCAAGTGCCTCTGTCTTAACATAACTGATCACGTCATTCTATTTTACATCGGATCTTGGCTCACCACTGCCAAGACAAAAAAGGCTGAGCTCTCTAGCTGTCATTTAAAGCCTTTTCACAATCTGACCCTACCTCCCTTGACCCCATCTCCAGCCACCCCACCATGAGCACCATGCTCAAAGCATCACAAATGGGTTTCCACCACCACACCTTTACTCAGACAGGTGCTCCTGGGGCACACCTTCCTCCCCTTCTCCCCACTCCTTCCAGCACCTTCATCTCAACCTTCAAAGCTCATCAAATGTCACCTCCTTGGCAAGTCCTCCCCAAAGTGCCTGTGAAGAAGTCATTCCTCTTCCCTCCATACCTTATGCCCGTTCATTACCACACCATATCATTATGTCTTGTTTATCTCCTCTTTCCCCACCCCCACTGAAATATAAACTCTACAAGATCGGGGTTTTATTTGACTTTGCATTCCCGGATCTTAGCCAAATGCATGGTATGCTGTCATCAACCTGAGCTATTATTTCTCTGATGGATGCTGAGTCATGGAGTCAGGATTAGTAGAGCTTATATGAGCTCAAGAAACAAGATCAGAGATTGTTCAGAGCAATTTTGTGCAGCATTTTTTGATTTCCTCTCTTCTTAGTCTCCCAAGCATTTGCTTTTGAAATGTATGGCCAAAAAGAAAAACATAGTTGGAACAAATTGCACCTTCAAAGTCCCACATCCACATGAAACACACAGTCCTGGTACTTAGGCTTCTGGTGCCACCCAGTGAACACTCACTGGCTGTTAGAAGCCATGACCTAGATTTCCCGGCACAGTAAATTGGAAGTAATTCCTACCTATTAGCACAGAACTAAATTTTTATCCTCCATAGCTTGCCAAGAGATCAATTTGGGCTCTGCTATTAGAAGTAGGGACTCAGCCCTCAGCTTCTCACAGTGAATGGTGCTAAGTGTTTCATCACCGTCACTGGGAACAAACACCACCTACTAGCAGAAGGCCTAAGGCAGCAAAAGCAGAATAAGGCCGGGCAATACCTCCATATTACACAGCTCCAGGGGGCATCAGTCATATCGCATTCTATACAAATGTCACCCCCGAAGCATATGGGGTATGACGAGAATGTTGTGCAACACAGCAACACTGGTCTGGTGGACATCAGTCAGTAGATCTCAGCTTTTAACAAACATCAGAATTAGATGAGGTTTTTATTAAAAGTGCAGATTCCTGGGCCTCAGCCTCAGAGATTCAGGTTCAGCAAGAGTGACATGGACCTAGGAATCTGCATCTTAAATTAGCACACACCCCTGCTCCCCACCAGGTGATACAGATATTCTCCTCAAGCCCATCTGCTGATCAGCAATGACCTACCAAGTACATTGCTATGACAACTATATGATATTTCCTAATATTTCCTCCTCTCCCTTCCCAGTCTAACTTTAAATTGCTATGCACTTAAAATCAGAAAACTTTCTTCTGTCTTATTTGCCATGTCACTAGGGTTGGGCTGCTGGGGTAGTCACATAATGTGGCTATGATCATAAAAAACTGAGATGGGCATTATCAACCCCATACCACATTTCTGCAAGTACATAACCATCTATCCATGCCATAGAGTCTGTTCCCAGATACCAAAATAGACATTGCAATTTTACCACTTTCCTCTCCCACATGGAGCAAAAGTTTTTACCTCTTCTCTTGCTTTAAGAAAGTGAGTTTGCCCCCAATTACAGAAATAAATTCTGCTTGATTCCTATCCCAACTGCTCTCTCTGGCTGTTCTCACTTCCCCGGTTTATGGACCACCTCCTGTCTGTCCATGATCTTTCTCAGTCTACTCATCATGAGTATTTGTTGAGCATCTTCTGCGACCACCAACAGTTGGACTTCTTGTAAGGTGGTGAAACAAGCAAAATCTCTACTGTTCACAGTATTGCTACTTAGAGCTGAAATCATCCTAACTGATACACTAAGTAGCGGTAGTGGACTGCTCTGGTTTTTGTCTGCCCAGTATTTCTTCTCCCTCTTCTTGTCATAGGAACCCAACTCTCCTTCGGGTAACTGCCATCTCCCATTCTGGTTCTAGTGGGACTTTGAGACACGAGTTCACCAAGCAGAAGGACTAGTCGAGGGGTGTGCTCTGGTCCAAGCAAGGCCAATCCAACTCTCTCCCAAGAATCTGAATCTTGAGCAGAGTGACAAAATGGTGAGAAGTGGTGAGGCTGAGTCATCCTGATGGCAGTGCCCAAAAAGGCTTGTTCACAGAACCTCCAGAACTTTCCTGGTTACTTCTTTCCAGAGACCTCATTTGATTCTGTAAAGCCATGCAGTGTCCTTTCAAAATGTTATATCCTATCTTTCTTAAGTTAACCTAAGTTGGTTTCTAACTTTAACCTGAAAAATGTAACTGATCTAGGTAGTGACTAATAAATATGTTAATTAATGCTTTTTCAGAAACCAACGTAGACGTACAAACTAAAATATCCAGTTCTTCCATAGTTATCATAATCATAATATGCATTCTCGTGCAGTTTGCCTTCTTAAAGTAGTAGTTTCCAAAATGGGATAGTTCTTTGGCTGATAAAAACCAAACTGGAATTTCTGAGAATGTTCTTTGAATTTGCAGTTGGCCCTTTGTATCCATGGGTTCCACATCCACAGATTCAACCAACTGTAGATCAAAAATATTTGGGAAAAAATAAAGTGTAACGATGGGAAAAAATAATACAAATAAAAAACAATATAGTATAGTAATTATTTACATATCATTTGCATTGTATTATGTATTATAAATAATCTAGCAATGATTTAAAGTATATAGGAGGATATGCATGGATTATACACAAATACTAAGCCATTTTATATCAGAGACTTGAGCATCCACAGATTTTGGTATCCACAGGGGTTCTGAAACCAATGCTCCCTGGATACCAAGGGAGGACTGAACTCAGCTTCTATTCTAGATTTTCCTGCATATAGATGGCAAAAACAAAACAAAAAAAATTACATATAAAAGGAGGTCCAGTTTTATTTATTTATTTATTCATTTATTTATTTAAATTTTGAAAATATATTGCGGTTAAAATAGAGCTTGGTCTTCATGCCTCAGGAACTCATCATTTCTGCTACTTGTCACATGCTAGGGAGATGTTCAGGTTGGACAGGCAGATCCTTTCCTCTAAACTAAGGAATTTAATGAATTTAATATCCTCAAGCCCCCTCCCCCATACTATTCATAATCTTCCTAAGGGAGAAAATAGACTCTAACTTATATTACTTTAATTAGCATTTTTGGCAAGTCTTCTTTTGACTGGCCAATATTCATGCTGTAGAAAAACACATTTCGCTGCTGGTGGATGACAAGCTGCTAAAGTAGGGGAGGTCCAGAGAAGCTCCTTGGCAGGCTTATTGATTTGTAATTATTTTCTAGAAGACTATTGAAAACCTCCACCCACAGCTTTACATAGATCTTTTCAAAAATGAAGTCTTTATCCCTTAACAGGAAAAAAGAGTCAAGGCAATTCACCAGGACCCAAGTTCAAAGTACAGATAATTTTGATAGAAAAGCATACTGTTAGCTTTAAAAGGGGGCAGGTGGTATTTAATTTTAACTACTTTGCCATTATTTCTCTATTTCTCTATGAACATTAAGTGTTTATTCTGGGCTCTGCATGGAGACCTGGAAGAATCATGTTTAGAATGCTTCCTTCTGACATTCTTTCATTACAGTGTTGCCTTATTCTTATGATAAATTCCATCTATTATCTTCCATACCTGCCACCAGTTGCCAAGGAAACTTTTCTTCCTTGTGTGTACAAGGGCATGTATGTACTAGAATTTTTTCATATCTCTAAAAAAAAAATCTCTTTGGAGACAATCGTATATTGAAATTCTCATTCTTATTAGACAAAAGGAAGGAAAACATAGTTTCTAATTCTCAGTGAGGAAAAGTTTCAGCTGAACATGGAAATGACATATGCAAAACATGTTTTGCCACATGAACAAAGTCAATAGTATCTAAATTCTAGTTCATGGACTAGGTTACATCAGAAATAATGCGGGAACTTCTTAAAAAAGCAAGTAAACAGATATGATGTTGATGGGCAGAAGGGGGAGAGGGAGAGAGGAAAAGGAGGAATTGGTAAAGCGACAGAAAAATCAACTCTACTGTACACTGATAAATTAAAATAAAAATAAAATAAAAGGCACAAATCCTGGGGCCTCACCTAATCCATTAAAGAAGAATAATTTGAATGAAAAACATGCCTTGCTTTGAAAGAATGAAATGGAACTACATGTGCTACATATAAAGGTATCCAGGATACAGTGGCATAGAAAAACAAGTTATAAAACAGCAGATATAGAATAATCATATTTGTGAAAAAAATATATAAATATAAACATGATATATTACCAAAGTTTTTGGAAGGCAAGACAATAATACCCTAATAATGGGGTTATTCTAGTAAGTGCGAAGTGAGAAGGGATTTACTTTCTACTTTGCAGCCTTCTGCAGTGTTTGAATTATTTTAGCCAAAAGCATGTACTACTTTTATAATTGAAATTAACTAATCAACAGCAAAAAATATGTCAAGAGCTTCCCAAGGGATTCTGATAATCAGCCAGTTTCAGGGACCACTGCACCAGACAAATGAGATTAAAAGTCTATTAGTTTAATTTCTCAATTAAAGGAACTGAGCTTCCTCTCAAGATGCAAGTTCTTCCAATTATCCTGTAACTACCAAGCCTCCGGCAATGTTGACACCTGCTAGCACTTGTCTATACAGCAAGTAATAAAGGAGAGAAAAAATGATGAGGGGAAAAAAGCAAACTCATATTGAAATTTGGAGGTGGAACCATTATAGCCCGGGGAAAGAGTCTTAAAACCACTTTCACAGGAACAGCAGGCTGCAAAACTACATTCCTACCCACCATCTTATACTTCCAATACATAAAGTGCTTTGTCTCACTGCCTTTAATGAGAAGATCCAAAAATCAAGCTAAAATGTTTATTTCAGGAAGGAAATAAATCAAGCTTTATTTCCCTCCTGAAAAGTTCGAAGTTTGATTGTCCAGTTGCCAATATATTACTGAGTGTTATCACAAGTAACTATAATATTTTATGATTTTGATGTAGGTCTTAATGAAATAGGCCAAGTCAACCCCAAATAGAATATTCTTTATTATTCCTCAGTGGTGAAATTCCACTGCCACTAGCGCAGAAACAAGAATTTTCTACTCTTTAGACTATAGCTTTGAGACACCAGCTTTTACACTCTTCTGCTCTCCTTCATTTTCCCCCATGATAGACTCTTAACCCCACATCCTTCCAGTAGAGAATAGAGCAATCTTACGAGCATGTAGAGAAATCTCAGGACAGAAATTCCTACAGGTGGGAATTTAGAAAGATACCAGTGATTCTCAACTCAGGCCCTCCATCAGAACAACATGCGTTGCCAATTCAACATTCATATTGCTGGCAGACATACCTGGAAATTCTGATTCAGTAAGTTGGGGGGTAGGCCCTGGAATCTGAATTTTTAGCCAGTGCCCCAAATGATTTTGATGCTACCTTTATGAGAACCATTGTAGTAAAATGGTTCTAAACTGAGAGTTAAAATACTTAGATTTTATGCTAAGATATGATGCCAGCTGGGTTATTTTGGGGAAGTCACATCACCCAACTATGCCTTTGTTTTCTCCCTGATCTCTGAGGTCTCTTCAACCTCTAAACTTTCACGATTGTGTAAATTAACACAGGGATCAAGTCTTTATGAAACCTCTGCATGTTGCTTCCTTGTTCTTCAGAACATTCTTTACGGGCTCTTCTGGAAAGCAAGAAGAAATCAAGGTCCTTTTTGTTAGCTATCTCTAAGTATTATTTTCAAGTCAAGACAAGACTAGACCACAGCACTGCCCTAAGTGCTGATCAATAATTCCTAATAGGCCTCCCAGCCATGGAAATCTTCCTAAACTAGTGTTGCTCTTTTGGACTTAGCTGGTCACTCAGGTAAACTCCAGTTATCAGCTTCTCCAACAGGTTGCCCTAATCATCTAACTGTACAATGGCAGATGCCCAATATTTTTTAGGGCAGCTGAAAATATCCAGTTATCCAGCTTTCTTTGCAGCTAGGGATGGTCATGTAACACAGTTCTGTCCAATGAGATATAAGCAAAAGTCCCAGGGAAGCTATTCCTTCCTGAATAAAAAGCCAAGTCCCTTTGCCCCTTTGTTCTCCATTCCCCTCCCCCACTTTTTGGCCTAAATTTTCTATGTGAGGGTGGAGGAGCAGCAATCATACTGAGGCCCTAAGATGAAATGTATAAGGATGAGTCCTATATGCCCAAGATAAGAAAATGGAAAGGTGGGCAATGCTGGGACCCTGGTGGTGTTATGGATCCATCATACCAGCCCTGGACTGCCCATCCCTTGACATGAGACAAATAAACTTCTATGCTTAAGCTACCAAATGGGTTTTCTATTATTTGTGGAATCCAACAGAATGTACACCTGCTAAGTTGGCCAGTGTGACTCCCTAACCCTCATTTAAGTATCACGACTGCTGACCACCAGTTTCATAATAAAGCTGATAGAGTTTTGATGTGTTGTCCCCACCAAAACTCATGTGAAAATCTGATCGCTGGTGTGGCAGTTTTGGAAGCTGAGTCATGGGGGTGGATCCCTCATGAATGGATTAATGCTCTCCCTGGGGGGTGGGGGTCCTGAGTGAGACCTAGCTCTATTAGTTCCCGCAAGAGCTGGTTTTTTAAAAGACCCTGGAACCTCCTCTCTCTTACTTCCTCTCACCATGTGATCTGCTTGTACCCTCGGCTGCCTACTACTTTCTGCCATGAGTAGAAAATTAGGAGTCCACAATTAGGAGCCAAATAAACCTCTGTTCTTATTACCCAGTCTCAGGTATTCTGTTACAGCAACACAAAATGGACTAATACAGCTTCCTTTTCTCTTTTCCACCCTTGTTCCCAAAGACTCTTTACATCTTCACACTTTTACCTTTGGAGATCTCTCCCTAGTCCCGAGAAGTTTATCCTGCCTTTTCCTGAAATTAATATTTTTGAAATGCAAATATGCCTAAAAATGAGATGCCTACATCTAAATCTTTATTATAGAACAAAATTACAATATAATCCACAATAAATTGAAAAGAAGGTTTACAGACAGCCTCAAAATTGTCAAGCTTTTAGCAGTCATTATTTCATCAATTTATTCATTCATTTAGCAATGCTTGTTGCATATATATTATCTGCTTGTCACAGAGTGATGTGCTAAGCACTGAAGGATATTGAAAAGGAATAAGGTCCATTTCCTTCTCTGGAGCTGGGGGATAAAAGATATACAAGCCTGAAACTGTTATGTAATAATGCAGAGACAGCAGGTGATCAAGTGTAAAAGAGAGGATTTTGCTGAAAATGTATTATCTTTCAGAGAGGATGGAAATCACACTCGCTGGAACAGTTTTCTAGATAATTTCCTTTTCTAAATAAAATGTTTTCTTCAGCAAATCAAGCTTTTTGAACAAATTTTTTTCAAGGGCAAATAGTAAGTCTATTTGGGAACAAAGAAGGTTATTTATAAAAAGAGAGTCAGAAAGTATTTGTAGAAGAAAGCAAATGTTTTCATGTCCAGCCCTCAGTTCCAAATGTCTCATTATTTTTCCCAAAAGACCTTTTAAACCTTAAGTAAATATGAAACTGGATTTCAAATGATTCCTGCCAACTAGAACTTCAAAATGGTGATGAAAATGATTTTCTTATCACACCGTTTTTGTACATACTGTACTATGCACCCTTACCAAAGAGACCGTGATCACACTGAATGCAAAGACCAGCACTTAGTCAGCCAAGTCTCACAGTGCTAAACACAATGCCTCTTCAAATCCCAAGAGGGAAAATCTTGTTGGATTAAATTACAGAGATAATGTATATGAAAGCACATTAAAGGCAGAGAAATTGCTATAAAGTTGTGTGATTGTTGTCAGAAAAACAGAAATAGAACCTAATAACAGTTTTTCACTATACATTCCTATATTCCCTTCAACATGTCATGCATATCAAACCTAGAGCTTAGAGTAACAGAAATGTGGACCAAGTAGGTAAATACCAAAGAACTAAAGGTCACTTTCCCTGACTAATAGAAAGCATATTGGTTTTTGTTAAAACTAATGAGCAAAGAAACAAACACACATTTTTAAAAATCAGTTTGCTTTATCAAATCCTTGGTATCATTCATCAACCATACTTCTCCTATCATAAAATAGTTTATTTGGTTTGTCCGTAAAAAATAAATAAAAATGCTGATTTTAGAGCTGTAATTGACAGCTTCTACTCTGTCAGAAATGCCAATAATAAATACCTTTGAAAGCAGGAAGGAAAGGATGTAGCACAGATTTAAGATATCCCTGGACTTCCCAGAACTGTCCTAATGTCAAATATTCTGTGCCACTGTCTCTGTACATATCCTTGGATTGGTCAAACCAAGCATCTTTATAATGGACATCTACTGTTTTTTCTACTTAACACCTCCTGTTTGCAAGAACTGCTCCCACCCCCTACTCCAACCAAGTGGCTCCCAATTAGAATATTAAGGATAGGCACACAACCCTTAAAAGCATTTATAATTTCTATGTTCTCATGATTAATTGGTCCCTTTATTATAATGAAACAACCTTTGGCTTATTTTATCCCTGGTAATATTCTTGCTCAGAAATCTATTTGATAGGCTGTTTATATCAATAAACTTATGTGAAATTTTGCACATCAGCGTTCATCTGACTTAATTATTTCAGGATTGTGATGGAGAATAATGCTAAGGAAGAAATTTTAGTTTTTTTCTTCCATATCCTAAAACCATGGTCAATATCGAAAGGCATTTTCATGAAAAATTACCACTGGCTCTCATTTTCCCTCATTGAGAAGTATAAGTTTTAAAATATTCAGATAATCGTGGATTCTAAGGGCCTGGCCATACATGGGCATTACATATTTTAAAGGCGTTTTGTCTAGATCTAGGCTACTGTCCAATGGTAAATTGAATTCTGCCTCTTGAAATCTTAAAAAAAAAATCTTTTTACCTTTTTTAAAATTGTGATAAAATATATGTAACATAAAATTACAATCTTTACCATTTTTAAATGTACAGTTCAGTAGCGTTACGTATATTTACCAATTGTGAATTGATTGTGCGACCAATCTCCAGAACTTCTTCATCTTGCAAAACTCTATGCCATTAAACAACTCCTCGTTCTACCCCACATCCCCCACTTCTGGCAACCACCTTTCTACTTTCTGTCTCTATGAATTTGAGTTCTCTTTATTGTTTAAATCATATTTTACTTCATCAATATCAAAGTTTTTGCATAAAATTCAGACAATTTGAAAATGCACAAAGTAAAACATTAAATTCTTCCCATTCCCAATCCCACAGCCTAGACACAAGACTATTAACAGTTTTATGTACATACCACCGTAAATTTCATGGTCCTCCCACTTTTATTCATTCACTGTGGTTTCATGCTTATTTTGTGCTGTTTACAGACCATAATTCATGAACTCCACCACCCCTGTCATGAGCAATCACCACATCTATAATCCCCTTCCCCTTGCAGGGACCAGGAAGTACATATAAACCTGGAATTTCAGTGTAGGATCTCACCATTTACTTCTATTCTCAATACTAACTCAGAAAAAGTAGAAGGCTTTACTAAAGGGAAGTGTAAAAGATTGAAAATAGCTGATAACAGGACCAGCTGGTTAGCTCAGTTGGCTAGAACGTGGTGTTGACAACACCAAGGTCAAGGGTTCAGATCCTTGCAACGGCCAGCTGCCAAAAAAAAAAAAAAAAAACTGATAATAAACAAAATAGTTTATTTATAATAAATCATCTACTAAATATTACTTATCTCACCAACCAAAGGAAAAGCAACCCATGTAAACCCTTCACAGGGGCTCCCCGTGGATTCATTCTGTCCTTAGTCTGTTCCCTCAGCATTGAATCTTCCATTATTTCTTTTTTTTTCTTTCCCTTTTCTTTTTTTTTTTTTAAATTAATTTTATTTATTGAATCAAAATCAATTATACATATTTGGGGGGTTGAACATTGAGATATGTTGATTAAATCAATATTACTAGCATATGTATTGTTACAAATCGTAATTATTCTTTATGCCCCTTGTCCAACCTCTTCCCTTCTCCCATTCCCCCCTTCTCCCATTCCCTCCTCCTCCCCCCTCTAATTACCCTAGATTTCTTCTCTCCTTCTGAAAGAATCATGGTTACTCTCTTAATTTGTTGCCTAGATGATCTGTCCAATGCTGAGAGATGTGATCGGGTCCCCCAATATTCTCATAGAGCAGATGCTGCTTCTGTCACTCTGAAATGGGCTTTGTGGAAAGAGACAAAGCCCATTTCTTCTTTTCTTTATATCTGCTGGTGACTCTCCTTGTGTGAATGCACTCCAGTGGTTGGTGGACCATTTGCATGGTGCTTGTGGTGTCTAGCTGCTTTCACGGGAGCTATGGTTATCATGGAGGCTGCCGTGGGCCACCTACATGGAAGTGCTGTTTCTGGAATGCTCCTTGGCACTGGTGGTAAGCCTGGTTGAGGATGTGTCTGGTCCCCTTCTCCATGTCTCTGGTCCCTGGGCAGGCCCCAAGTCACTGGTGCCATGTGCCAGGTTGTGGGTGGTGTGTCCAGTCCCCTTCTCCATGCCTTGGGTCACCAGGTGAGACCCAAGGAGCTAGCTTGGTGTGCCTGGTTGGGGGACGAGGGTCCAGTCCCTTTCTCCATGCCCCAGGTCCCTGGGCAGGCCCTGAGGTGCTGGCACGGTGTGCCTGGTTGAGGAAGGGGGGTCTGGTCCCCTTCTCCATGCCCCAGGTCTCTGGGTGGGCCCCGTGGCACTGGCGTGGCATGCCTGGTTGTGGAAGGAGGGTCCAGTCCCCGTCTCCATGCCCCGGGTGGGCACTGAGGCACTGGCATGGATCTGTGTTCTATAGAATCTCTGATCTGGGCCTGAGTTTTTTCATCAAACTGCACCCCATGCAATTCTGCATTCTCGACCAGTCTCCTCTGAGTGGTCCTGGGCTGATTGGGGGGCAGGTTGGCTATCCTTGCTGTGTCCCAGTGTTCTCCTGGTGTTCCCATCTCGCCCACCACCCATGCTCCAAACACTTCCCATGGGACCGGCCCAGTGCCATCCCTTGCAATAACTCACCAGCCTCTGAATGGCTCCCCTTTTTCTGGTTGTTCTGGCTCCTCACTCCTGCGTGGGTCCATCAGAACCCTATTAGTGGTCTTGCTGTCCTGGGGGCCGCCAAGGCCCTCTTCTCTCCTGCCGCCTCCAAGTACCTCCATCTGAAGGGCACAGCTGTGGCTTTCTGCCGGCTCCTGCTCCACGCGCTCATCAGCTGGAGCCTTAAAGCAGCCGCAGCCCAAAATGCTCAGAGCAGCCTTTTCTTTCTCTCATCGTGGCTTCTCCCACCATCATGAACTCCGTAGGTCTCTCCTCCTCTTCCCCTGAGCTCCAGCAGCCCCAGCTTGGCTGATGTTACATTTTTATACTTGTAAATTTGTTGATTTGTGGGAGAGAGTGATGCTGGGAACCATTTATTCCGCCATCTTGACCGGAACCCCGAATCTTCCATTATTTCTAAAATACCTCCTTTGTCTAGGCTCCATCAAGAGACAGATTTCTCTCCTTTCTGGAAATCACACCCCCTACTGGCAAGGCACTTCAGGAATACATGCCCCAGTCTAAGTTATTCCGTCCATAACAACACTCCAGAGATTCCAGTAAGATGGTTCCCCAGGGCTTCCCAATCCAGGCTTCCCCAATCCTGTCAGTTACAAATACATTTCACTCATAAAAACACATGATCACCCCCCCAGGCCTTGTTATTACCAACTTCTGCATCATTTTAAAACTGATTAATATAACACTAGCTGCTATGACAAATAACTACCAAATCTTAATAGCCTGATTTTTGAAGCCTATGAGGATGTTCTTGGTTGGTGGCAAATGTCCCATGTGGTTATTCAGGAACCAGATCCCTCCTATCAATTTAGACATTGACAGACATTCTAAGACTGAGGGAGAGAGAATGATGCCCTGCCATCATTTAAGGACCTTCTTTTGAGAATGTGGGAGGTCCTCGAAATCCTCCACAGATGACCCTCAGGAATTCTCAACATTCAGTTAACAGACATGGACAAAATAATATGAAGGATTGCACAGGAGTTTTGATGCGCCAGATCTGGAAGGGGTGTGCATCTCTTCTGCACATGTTGCATTTGCCATAATTCAGTAACAAGGCCCAGCCATCTGGAAATTTCATATAGCTGGGAGGGCAGGAAATTTCATATAGCTGTGTCCCAGGACATAGAGGAAATGGATTTTGTACATACATAGCAGTCTCTGCTGCAACCTCCACAGTCTCAGCTTGGAGCACTCCATCCTCTCTCTAGTGACCACCTCCTATGATCCAGTTGGATCAGACACTCATAAAAGCACATTTCCAGCTCATTTCCTCAAGCACGCAACCACAGCCATGCTCTGTCTCCCCAGCACCTGCAGGGCATCGACCCCATCCTTCCTTCACTCTCTCCTGCCCTGCCTCCCATGCCATCACTTACTTTTTTACTTGGCATGGATGCTGAGTTACACTATTACATTACCCTTGTGTACCTTTAATGCTCTTGTTTCTCTCTCCCTCTGTCTTAGAATATCTATTGGTCACTTAAAATCATCCCAGTGAAGTTGGAGTCCATGTACCTAGTGATCCGCACATGTACCAGGAGCAACTGGTTCAGAACCTTCTACCCCAATATCTGGTTCAAGTCCTTGTGCTGTGTGTGCTGGTGTCATGGCCTAACTAATCGATCTATATGGATATGTGACCTTTCTTTTCTGATTCTTAGACATGCCAACTCTCAACTCTATGAACACTTATTTGGTTTGGTACCAACTGATGATATTTGCTTGCTCCTCCAAACCTAGCATAACTCTGAATTCCTTATCATCAACTGTACCTGAGATTTCCTTAACCAAAAGTTATTGGCCTGATTAACCTTACCTGCCCCCATTTCTACCTCTCCAGCCCCCACCTATAGATCTCTACCTTAGTAATACCACAATCCAAGCTGACAATGAAACTTGGACAAGAAAAATGGATAAAAAGATTTCAAATTAAAGAAACAAAATGAGAAAAGACTCAACAGTGAGTCCATGGATAATGAATTTAGTTAGATTGGGGGAGGCCCTGTCATGGGGACAATCCACACAAAGACTATAGCAGTAGGTAATTGGAAACAATTATAAGTTTCTGATAAATATTAAAACATATTAAAAAGCTACAATTATGTTAAAAAGCATATTTTTTTACAAGTATTGGTGCATGAGACAGACATATCAACAGAGTACAATAGAAAGTTCACACACTGACCTAAAATTATATGAGAATTTAGTATATGATGAAGATAGCATTTCAAATCAGTTAAACATTAGTGTTGGGACTACTGGGCCATCTGTAAAAAATAAAGTTGAATTCATACCTCATACCTTACACCAGAATAAATTCCAGATAAATTAAAAATTTAAATGTAAAAAATAAAGCTTTTCAGGTACTAGATAAAAATTTAGGAGAATGGTTTTTTATAAATGTTGGGTATAAAAGTCATTCTAAGTATGAAACAATCTCCAGAAGTCAAGAAAAGATTATTAAATTTCACTTTTTAAAAGACAGCAACAAGTTAGAGGGAAATATTTGAAATTTTACACTAAAGGCTAATTCTTCTAAAAGATAAAAATTTCCTCAAATCAATAAGAATGATCTCATAACCCAATAGAAAACAGGCAAGAAGAACAGACTATAGCCCCCCCAAAAAAGTATAAACAGCCCTTAAACATAAGACAATATACTCAACTTTATTCATAATAAGAAAAAAAATTAAACATTACTTCCACACAGATATCCCTTTTCCTCTATCAGGTTAGGAAATTATATTAGTGAGGGTTTGAAGAAAAAGGAACTCTCACACAGAGCTAGGGAGAATGTAAATTGATAAATCTTTCTGGAAGCTAATCTAACAATTTCAAAATTACATATCCACATAGCCTTTGATCTAGCCATCTTACTTCTAAGGATTCTTTCTACAGCTATACTTACATGTGTGCAAACTTATGTAGGAAATTATTCATTGCAAAATTGTTGGTAATTGGAAAAGATCGAGAACAACCAAAAATCCCATCAATAGAAATCTGGTTAAATTGATTTTTCATACAGTGGTGGCCTACATAGTCTTTAAGAAAGATTGAGATGATTTCAAGTTACATTGTTAAATGTAGAAAAGCAAGATGCAAAACAGAATGTATGATATGCTATTATTGGGGGTGAGGCACGGCAGGAATAGGATGAATAAAAATGAATGGATGAAATAAGGTCTGTATTTGAGCTGGTAGTATTATACCAATGTCATTTCCTTGGTTTTGACTATGTGCTATTCTAATGCTGTCATGGGGGGAAGCTGGGTAAAGTATACATGGGAACTCTCTACCATTTTTGCAATGTCTTGTGATTTATACATTATTTCAAACTATGGTTATTTTTAAAAAACAAAACAAAAATATAAAGTTATTTTTAAAAAGGAATTGATATATGTATGCATGTGTATACATACTTGCATGTGAATGCATAAAATATTTGGAGGGAGGACTACACAACCAACTGATAACATTGTCTCTGGGAAGGGGAACTGGACGGCTGGGAAACTAATGGAGACTATTTATATACTTTGTTCTTTATAAATTTCAAATTCTGCTTAAAAAATACAGCTTTTCAAAGAATGTTTTGAGCAGTGAAGGTACATAATGAAAATGGAGGAAGAGAAACAGAAATCATAAATGAGCATTAAGTTTCAACACTGAGTTTCTCAGAATGTGATCACCAGCAGTGAGAATAGCGTTCTTTAGACTTCAGAAACCTACCTTCTCCAGTGTTTGCTTTGTTCTTTCCTTTAAAATGATCGCTGAAATGAACATTTTATAACAATTTCGTAAAATGGGATACCTAGCACAAGAATAAATGTTAAATTTGCAATCATCAGCAAGATCTAAATCTAAATTTTTCTCCTTTACAGGGATACTGATAATTTTTGTTTTCCTTTACAGTTTATCACGTTATTGCAGGAAAAGCATTATAACTATTTTGAAATTGTTGTCCAACTTTTTAAACATGTGAGATTCATATTCATGTCCTTTATTATATAGCTTAATGTGTTTTGAAAGCAACAGATCTGTAGTGTTTCGAAGCAGGAAACACTTGTGAAATTGGCAGAGTATTTCCAAGAATGGGTGAGATGTGGGGTTGTGGTTATATTTTGGAGGCAGAGTTGGCAACATCCACTGCTGGACTGTATGCAAAATTTAAGGTGAGGGGAAAATCAGAATAAACCCCAGGTTTTTAGGCTGGAGCAACTGAGAGCACAACAGTGCAAGGTACTGAAAGGGGGAAGGCTTAGTGAGGAAGCTGGTACAGGGCTGGTGGGGGAGAGAGGGTGGCAGGAAAGTAAATAGCTTTGTTTTGGTTCTATGAAACCGGATGCCTATTGGACTTCCATATGATTCTGGAGTTGGGGTGTGGGTAAGGGTGGGAATTGAGAATCATAAACATAGAGATGGTATTTGAAGTCTAACTAGAGAGAAAGTAAAGAAGAGATGGCCAAGGACAGAACCTTAAGCCACCTAAATTATAGAGGGCTGGTAGAGAGGAGAAGCAAAATAAGGGGACTGAGAAAGAGCAGCCCTTGAGTTAGGAGAAAATCCAGGTGACTTTGGTCTTAGAAAGGCTCGGAGAAGACTTTGAAGAATGAAGGAGTGGCCAACTGTTGGAAATGTTGCTGAGCGGTTGAGTAAGAGGGAAATGGAAAAGGGACGACTGGCCTTGGCTAGATGTTGAGCCACCTTGATAATGACCTTGATAATGGAGAAGCAATAGAGGTGACAGCCCAACTGGACTGAATTGAATCAAGAAAGAGAAGTAAGGAAGTGAGGATATCAAATATGGCCAGCCCTATGTAGGAACTTTGCTAAAAAGGGCTTTGTGGTTGATTGGATATGGAGCGTGAAGAGAAGAGAGGTACCAAAAATGACTGCCATGGTATGGCCTGTGCAACTGGGTAGATGGAGGTGCCAGTAATGGAAGCTGGGTTGTTGGGTTGTTGGTTCAGATGTTGGGAGAACTAGGCGGTTGAGAGGGATGGGTGCTATTCTTCAGCTCCACATCAACCCAGGGCTCTTTGGAATTTGTGTAAACTGAAGAAATCCTTCCTTGCTGGTGAGCTAACAAAGATTAATTCACAGGTAAACCCATGAAAGAGGCCAAAAATTTACACATGGGTTTTAATTTGGGTGTGTCTTTAAAATGCAAAACAACAAAAGGCAAACATTAGCTCTTAATTCTGCTCTGCTGTACCACTTCTGGGGTTGAGATGTCATTTCTTAATTATTAAGAAATGTTCTCTACTACTAGCAGTTTTCTTTTAATTTTCCTTAGGAAACAGCAATCAGCATATGCTGCTTTCAGTTTTTCAAATGAATTAGCCTCAATTTATAGATTCAGTACTGGGAATTATTCCAGGATTACTTACTCTAAATAAGTTATTAAACATACTTAAGGCATGAAATAAAAATTGATTTTTAAAGTTCAGCCAGAGAAAAAGAAAAATTAGTCTCTATGGTAATTTTTAATTTGAAAACGACTTACATGTATCTATATATACTGAATATTAGTCCCTCATCAGATTTATGAGTTGCAAATATTTTCTCCCCATTCGATGGGTTGCCTTTTCACTCCAGTGATAGTATCCTTTGATGCACAAAGTTTTTAATTTTGATAAAGTACAATTTATCTACTTCTTTTGCTGCCTGTGCTTCTGGTTTTATATCCACAAATAATCATTGCCCAATCTAGTGTCATAGTGTTTTCCACCTATGTTTTCCTCCAGGAATTTTTTAGTTTTAGATTTTACCTTTACATAAGGTAATCTTACCTTTAAATCTTTCATTCATTTTGAGTTAATTTTTGTTTATGATGTTAAGTAAGAATCCAACTTCGCTTTTTTGCATTTGGACATCCAATTTTCCCAGCACTATCTTCTTTTACAGTCTTTTTTTCATTGAGTGGTCTTAGCACCCTTGTCAAAAATCATCTGACCACATATGCAAGGGTTTATTTCTAGGATTACTATTCTGTTCCACTCTCTTTATGTCAGTAACCTACCATTGATTACTGCTCCTGCTTAGTAAGTTTTGAAATTAGGAAGTGTGAGTTCCCCAAATTTTTTCTTCTTTTTTAAGATTGTTTTGGCTATTTAGGGTCTCCTGAGATTCCATATGAATTTTAGAATGGGCTTTTCTATTTCTGCAATATATATGTAGGTATGTATATATATCATTGGGAGTTTGATGGGACTGCATTGAATCTGTAAATTGCTTGGGTGGTACTGACATCTTAACAGTATCAAGGCTTCCAATCCATGAACACAGGATATCTATTTATTTAAGACTTGTTTAATTTCTTTCAGTAATGTTTGTAGCTGTGTAGAAGTCTTTTTCCCCATTGGTTAAGTTTATTCTTAAGTGTTTTATTCTTTTTGATGCTATTATAAGTGAAATAATTTTTCTTAATTTCACTATTAGTGTAAAGAAGCATAACTGATTTTGTGCATTGACTTTGTACCCTGCAACGTTGCTGAATTCATTTATTAGTTCTAATGATTTAGTGGGCTTGTGTGTGTGTGCATGTGTGTGTGTGTGTGTTGTTTTGTTTTGTTTTGTTTTGTTTTAATCTTTAGTGTTTTCTACATACAAGATCATGCCACCTGTGAACAGAATTTTACTTCTTCCTTTCTGGTTGGTATTATTTCTATCTTCACTTCATAAGTTAGAAACTGAGTACATCAGGCAAAGATGCATTCAACTATAAACAATAAAATTTATTGGGGCTTGACAAATGAATTGTTTATTTTTCTCACTGAATAAGTCTGAAGTCCAGAGCTGGTGCAGAAGCTGCACAATATAATTAAACTACCAGGATCTTTCTGTTTTACACTCCTCCCTTCTTAACATGTTGACTTTCCTTCCTAAGCCACAGGTGGTTGCTGCACTTCCAGGATCATGTCAGCATCTATCCAGGAAGAAGGTGGAAGGCTTTTCTCCTCCCAAGGATTTGTCATATATTTGGGATGGATTCTGATGGTGAGTCATCAGCTGACTTGCCCTTACATCTCTCTGGCTGTATCCAGTTACAAGCCCACCTTTAGACTAATACTAGTCAAAAGGTGTAAGATTTCTATGACTGTTTTTGACCAATCATGATACATACTCTCAGGCTGAGACAGGATTTAGGACCACCGAGGTCAAGGGACATCACACCAATATCTGAACAGATCCCTGCTCTGTTAGCAGGGAGGAAGGAAGAGATGGCTTTTGGCAGACAATGGAATCAGTGGAACTGAGACACAGAGAGGTTAAGTGACAGAGACAATATTCAAATCCAAGCTGTTTAAAATTCTAAAACCTTCTCTCCTAACCATATCTCCTAACCAAATAAACAGAAGAACCAGAGGTCTGCTGCCCAATGAGCCAAACTGAGTTAATGATTGAGCAGACTTTGCTATCTTAGGGCATGAATGGGAATACAGAGAGGTGGAGATATCAGAACCCCCTGGAGGGCTTTCTCTGAACCACGGCCCCTTCCCAGAAATTCTGCCACGATCCCCAATACACATGTGGCCTATGGTCAACTCCCATTGAAATAGGTGTGTTTTTGAGCCACTATTACCAATGGCTTTTTTGAATGGTGGGAGGAGGAGGTTAAGAACCACTGTGATAAGAAATATGCAAACTATACAGGGATTTGGTATTATGGCTTTTCATAGATTTTGAGGGGTTTGCTTTTGTTTTTTTTTTTTTACTTTGATTTCCAATAATATGTCTTTAAAAAATTCTGAGTCCCTGTTGAATTAAGAGGGAAAGGGATTTGTCTCTGTTGAGGTTTAGGAAGATGCTTTAAAGAAGCAAATGTCTAAACCTCTTTAAGTCCTTTTTTGAAACAAGTCAAAGAATAAAAAATATATATAAATCTAATTGTTTCTGCATTCAAGATTGTTAAATTTAGTCCATGCAACTGAATTCAACAAACACTTACTAAATGCCACATACAAAAATGAGTAGTTCCACAAAAAACTTCAGGGAAATCTGTAAATCCCTAAATTTGCTTGCAAAATTGTAGCATAATTATTTAAATATGATACATACTTGTATATCTGCAAAGAGGTCTTCATAACCTTCATCAGATTTTCAAGTGTGTCAAAGTGTGTCCATGACACACAAAAGGTTGACTCACTGATCAAAGTGGTTCATGCCCACAGGTGGGATGTGGCCGACATAGTTCTTAAGCAGCAAGATACATCACAAGGTGGGTGGCATTATTTTGGTTCCAGGAGAATCTTCAACTAGGGTCAAAGGAAAATTCCAGCCAGTGGATAGAGATGAGAACATGGTTCAGCCCCAGAGAGAAAAGGCTGGCGAGAGTTCCAGCCACACAGTCATGACTTAGCTTGGCCAGTCAGAGCAGAACCACAATGTGGGTGAGAGTGGACAGCTAGAGTTGGGTGGCTCTGGTGATATCCAGGGAGTCACTCAGGCTCAATAAATATCCATCTTGGGGAGCAACAGAAATTCCAACCCCTACTTGCTGTGCAAACGGAGCATTTTATATACTATCGGGCTTGGTGAACATTGACTACGACCTGAGCCTAGGGTTGCAAATCTTAGGTAGAGCATACCCTTGGCATTCATGAATTTTTAGTGGTGGCTGGCTTGTAATATGAGGAGATGCACAGAAAATCAAATAACTCAATTACAGATAAGGACTACATCTCCTTGGCAAGAGTAAGGGAGAGACCTGGTAAGCATGCAGAGAAATTTGGGGAGGAAGGGATAGGAGTTGATGAGCTTAGCTTTGTGAGTGAAGTGAAACTTCCTGCAAGAACTGACCATGCAGGTTTATAAAATTATTCAATAATCAGAGGCAGCAGTGAACAAGAGAAATGGTTGTCAAAAGAGTACAATAGATAAGGCAGCACAGTATGTTGATTACCAGCATGAACTCTGGAGCAAGACTGCCCAGATTTAAATTCTCGCTCTGCCCTCTACTGGCTGTTTGACCTTAGGCAAGTTTTTTTTAACTATTCTGTGCCTCAGTTTCCCCATTTGTAAGGTGAGGGTATAGCAGTACTTAGCTCATAATATTGCTCTGATTATTAAATGGGTTAATCTTAAAAAAAAAAATACCTGAGAACAGTGTCTGGCACAGGGTAAGAGTTCTAAATCAAAATCATTATTAAGTCAGGGTTGAGAACTACCAGAAGGTCAAGGAGGTGAGGGTATTTAGGGATCTGGTGAATTCATTGGTGGGCCATGTGACCTAACGTAGAAAAGAAAAAAAAGAAAACCAGAATGGAGTGATAAGTTTGGGAGATAGGGAGAAGTCAAGAGGGAGAGATAAAGGGGAAGAATGAGTTTGATGGATACAAGCTAATGAAAAAGGTAGACTGATAAGATGCTTTGATAAAAAGGGAATTTGGGAATTTTAATTCTAAAAATGGCTCATTTGGAAGAAATGGCAAGTCCCAAGGTGTGATCAGGCAAGTGGAGATGGCAAAATGGATTGGAGATCAATGTTATTGGAGCAGAAGAGCTCGGTGTCAAGAAGCTGGGAGAACAGGATGTTAGGTGGCTGATCTGAGGGATGTTGAAGGTCGCAGAGACAGTATAAGCAGGAGAACAAAAAGCCAAATACCAAGGTCCTGTGGCCCGATTTGTTTTTTCATACACATGCACCCTCTGTCCTTTCCCCATTTCCAAGGCACCTGAGAACCAAGCATGTGGTAGGTTAATAGTGCATAGGCTTTGGAGTAAGAATCTATCAGTCCCAACTCTACCTGCCATTTACTCACTGCTGACATTAACTTCTTCAAGCCTCTGTTTCATCACTTGTAAAATGGGATTCATAATAGCTGCAAAATAGGGTTTTCGGGATTGAATGTAATAATGTGTGCGAAGCATGTAGCACACACAGTCAGCACTGAAAAAGCAGCTTGGGATCCAATCAAGATGGCGGAATAGACAGTTCCCAGCATCACTCTCTCCCACAAATCAACTAAATTTACAACTATAAAAATGTACCATCAGCCAAGCCTGGGCCACTGGAGCCCAGGGGAAGAGGAGGAGAGACCTACAGAGTTCATGATGGTGGGAGAAACCATGATGAAAGAAAAAGCTGATCTGAGCATTTCGGGCCACGGCTGCTTTAAGGCTTGAACTGCTGAGTGCATGGAGCAGGAGCCAGCAGAAGCCGCAGCTGTGCCCTTCAGCTGGAGTTACTTGGAGGCAGCAAGAGAGAAGAGGGCCTTGGTGGTCCCCAGGACACTAAGACCACTAATAGGGATCCCATGGACCCACGCAGGAGCAAGGAGCCAGAACAACTGAAAAAAGGGAGCCACTCAAAGTCCGGTGAGTCATCGCAAGGGACCGGCGCAGGGCCCATCCCATAGGAAGTGTTTGCAGTACGGGCGGTGGGAGAGACGTGCCCACCAGGGGAACACTGGGACACAGCAAGGACAGCTGATCTGCCCCCCAATCAGCACAGGACCACTCAGAGGAGACTGGTCAGGAATGCAGAATTGCACGCGGTGCAGTTTGATTAAAAAACTCAGGCCCAGGTCAGAGATTCTACAGAACACAGATCCACCGGGTCTCTGGAGAGCTGGAGGTACCTATAAGATCAACCATTAAACCCTGAGCTGCACAAAAAGCCTTCCCTAGGGAAACAGCAGCAAAGTAGCAATTTAAACAACCACACATCTCAAGTACTGGTTCCCACAGGAAGTTCCCCCCGTGTTAGAAGCAAAGGACAAAAAATTAGTTCTGGCCCAGGCACACCACCAGCACCTTGGGGCCTGCCTGGGAACTGGAGGCTTGGATCTGGGGACAGGACCCCACTCCCACTTCCAGGCAAACTGCACCAGTGCCTCGGGGCCAGCCTGGGGACCTGGGGCAAGAAGGGGAATGGTCCTCTCTCCCACAACCAGTCACACTGTGCCAGAGCTTCAGGGCCCGCCCAGGGACCCAAGGCATGAAGAAGGGGACTGGACCCCCCTCCCACAACCAGGCACACCACGACAGCACCTCGGGGCCCACCCAGGTACCCAAGGCAAGGAAAAGGGGACTGGACTTCTCTCCCACAACCAGGGACACCGTGCCAGCACCTCAGGGCCCACCCGGCCCAGAGGCATGCAGAAGGGGACTGGACCCTCCTCCCATACCAGGCACAAAATGCCAGCACCTTGGGGCCCACCTGGGTACCCAAGGCATGGAAAAGAGGACCAAATCCTCCTCCCACAACCAGGCACACTGGGCCAGTACCTCGGGGCTCGCCTAGGGACCCGGGACATGGAGAAGGGGACTGGACTCCTCTCCCACAACCAGGCACATGGCGCCAGTGCCTTGGGGTCTGCCCTGGGACCGGAGGCATGGAGAAGGGGCCCAAACACACCCCACAGCCAGGCATACCGCCAGTGCCAACAAGCATGCCAAAAACAGCACCTCCATGTGGGTGGCCCACCACAACCACCACAATAACCATGGCTGCTGCAAAAGCGGCTAGATGCCACAGCCACCATGCAGATGGTCTGCCAATCACTGGAGTGCATTCACACAAGAAGAGTCACCAGCAGAGACAAAGAAAAGAAGAGGATGTCTCTTTCCACAAAACCCATTTCAGAGTGACAGAAGCAGCATCTGCTCTATGAGAATATTGGGGGACCCGATCACATCTCTCAGCATTGGACAGATCATCTAGGCAACAAGTTAACAGAGTAACCATTATTCTTTCAGAAGGAGAGAAGAAATCTAGGGCAATTAGAGGAGGGAGGAGGAGGGAATGGGGGAAAGGGGGAGGTTGGACAAGGGGCATAAAGAATAATTACAATTTGTGACAATATATATGCTAGTAATATTGATTTAATCAACATATCTCAATGTTCAACCCCAAAAATATGTATAACCGATTTTGATTCAATAAATAAAATAATTTTTTTTAAAAAAGCAGCTTGAACACCCCAACATTGGGCTGAAGCTTACAGCCAGGCCCTGTTGTTCTCCTATTGGACATAATTTAACAGGACATCAACATTGATAACATTGATGACACTCCCAAAGATGAATGAGTCTCATTAACTTATTCTGTATGTTTTCATTTACGAGTAAATAAAAAAGAAACATCTCATTGATGTGCCCTTGTACGGCCAATGTTCTTGGATTTTGCGGTAACAAAATAAATTTCAGAGGAAAGGCCAAAGCCATGTGTTCTACATTAAACTGATGACATTGTAGTTTGATTTTATGCAAAAAAAAAAAATAATAATCTTGGTGGCATTTTAAATCTCATCTGGCATCACTGCATGCTGGCTAAAAAGGAATCTCAAGGTATTACTGAATACTTTTTTCTTTATCTAGAATTCCCTGCACAGCAAGGGCTAGGTTATTATTTGGCTCATAATCACTTGGCCCTTGTTAGTTCAGCATGTCCCAGATTTGAAATGATACAAAGTTTTAGCCTTGTTTTTGCAAAGGCCCATTCCTGAACCAAGTACAAAGAAAGCCACAGACTGTAGGGACATGTTGGTCCCTAGGAGCAGGGAGGGAGGCAATGACCTTGGCATTATGAAGGGGCATCTGAAGCAACTGTTCCTGAACTGCTATCACTCCCCCTTTTATTTTTCCTCTCCTCATATCCACTAGAAAATTGTTCAGCAAATATTTCCTGAGCACCTACTATATGCAAGGCAGAGTATTAGGCACTATGGAGACTATAAAGATCAATAAGACATGTCCTTACCCTAAAAGAGCTAGAATGTGGGTGGATGGGGTAGGGTGACACAAGGATACAAATGAATGTGTTCATGCAGAATGTGGAAATGAGTCCTGTAGGGAAGTGCTTGGGTGGAAGGAACTTTGGGGAGAGAAGCTACCATTTAAGAGATGCCAGCTGCTTCTATAAATGGAAACAGTAAATAATCTTGATGCCAATTTTCTCAGTTCTGGGAAGAATTATGTAGGTGGCTTCTCTTAGTGGTGTAAATGAAGGGAAAGATTGTCCTGGGGGAGGGTGTAAAAAGCCTCTGGTCTGACAAAGGCTACCCTTGGAAGGATCAAGGGTAGGAAAAGCTGTTAAAGAATAATGTTTTAAACAGGGTATAATCATGACTTTCATACAAATGTAAGATAAGCATTTATCAAAGATTTTATTTAACTCATTAACTAATGAGGGAACCAGTAAGATGTTGCAATCAGTTCAAAGAGAATTCAAAGTATTACATGTACATAATTTAATCACAAATGCTAAAATGAATTTACAAATAGATGCAAAACTGGCTTCTTTTGGTAAGGGGATCAACTGTCCTTACAGCCAACAGAATTTGCATTTACATTTCTATCAGTTGTCTACAAATGACAGAGTTATGAAATCGTTCAAAAGACAATGAAAGGTACATAGGTCCCATAGAATCACATAATCCAGAAAAATGTGCTAGAAAACACCTCCTTTTTCAGTGAAGACACCCAGTAATCTCTTAGTTCATTTTAAAGTCTTAGACAACTTTTCCATACAAACCTCTTTGGTACATTAAGGTTGTCCTAATCAAATTCTCCTGAGAGACAAAGGCAGTAAGGGCCCAAGAAGGAACTCTCCACGAGGGCAGGCATGACTGAGGCTCAACACCAACGTCCAGAGGGCTAGTCCTGCATGTGGCTAAAGTGGTCCCTCTACTCCTAAGCCCCGTGGCATGAGGAGAATGCTGCAGAAATGGGGACACAGTGTGTGAGTGCAGGCCAGGAACTGTAAAGCTGGAGGCCAAGCAAGAGACCTGTGCAGGTATGCTGGCCAGCAAGGGCATCACTATAGCAGTGGGCAAGGACCCAGTGACTGGTTTTCAGTGGTGGCACTAGTAGTAGGTGAAAACTGGATCCCTGAAAGACTGATTCGATTTTCTAGTTCTTCAGCTTTATGAGGTATTTGCAAGTGTCCCCTGGAATCCAAATGTTCAGAGAAGGCAGAATTTTGAGAACCCTCAATGTCTGAAGAGCAGGTAGAGAATTAAGGTTGGCAGTTTCTTAGACAAAAGGTTCAAGAGAGTGATGATGATAGAAGCCAAATTGTAAATGGTTGAAGAATGAAATTAAAGCTGAAGAGGTTAAGTCATTTGTCCAGGGACCTAGCAAGCTCATATGTACAGAATTTAAACACAGAATGTCTTATTCCAAAGCTGGTGTTTTTAACTCCTCTGTACAAAATTCTCTTTTGAGAATTTTGGGGGTGAACAGGAAGAGAGGTGAGAGGATGGCCTCAGGGGTACAACATATATCAATTGTTTTGCCTCTTGGGAATAGCACTCTGATTTTCCTTTATTACATCCCTTCCTTGCTCTCAGGTCCACATATATCAAATCGGATTCACAGCCCCATCCTAGCTCCAGAGTGAACATATGACCCAGGAATGGCCAATGAGAGCACTTCATTCCCCCAACCACAGAGATTGGCTAAGAGATGGGCACATTACTCAAGTCAGGCCAACGAGGGTTAGACAAGAGTTGTTACTAGTACTATTGTAAAAGAAGAGTACTTTTTAATCTCTTATTCTCCTATCCCCAGGGTCACCAGCTAGGGAGCATGAAGCCAACAAAGAAAAGCAGAGCCTACAGGTGAAAAGGAGACCAGTAGCTATTGAGTTTCCAGATATAGCCGTGCCCGAACTCTGCCAGACCAGTTCCTCATGATGTACAAAACTGAGTTCAAACCCAGTTCCTATCCTCAAGGAGCTGGTGGCTGAAGTCATATCTCATAGATATGTTAAATTTATGTCAAATGAAAAAATATTTTTAAACGTATTTTCCTACTCAAATGTGCTTGCCTTATCTGTGTGTCTTTGCTTATCTCCCTTTTTCCCTTACACATCCCATCATTTTGTCCTTACCCTTCTGACCCACTACAAATGGCTAGTGAAAATGTTTTTCCCAGTCTAGAAATACATTTCCTATCTAAGCCTACAGGAAGACATGCAGGTACAAAATCACAAGCATTTTAGCCATGGAACCTCTTTTCAAATAAAATCTTATCTGGAATTCCAGGAAATAAAACTGTAGTTCTTCAGGTTGAAGGTGGTGTGGGGGGCTGAGGAGCACAAAATGACAGCTCTTGCTATGACAACTCTTTCATCTGACAAGTTCTTGGATTCATAGTATATGAAGGTGGGTCTTGACAAAGTTCAGAACAGAATTTTGACAAGGCTAATGATTTTTGAAAACTTTGTCTAATCTTGTCATATATTACTAGGATCCATCAAAATGACAATCTACACACCCTGCCAACCTTATTAATTCTTTGAAACAAGCAGAAAACATTACTTTGAATGAAAAAAGAAAATGTAGAAAGGTATGTTTAGCATTCTCTCTCTCTCTCAACAATTATGTGGCTTATAAAACTGAAGGTGGATATGGAACCAACACTGTCTTTAACTAGGGCAACAGTTTCAAAATGGATTTATCAGAAAATAGAGAAGGGAATATCTTTGGAGAGCTCAGATGAGTGTTTAAAGCCACTTCACCAGCAGCAGCAACTCACAAAAATGAACAGCTGCGATGTTTAAAGGTGCACAATTTTAAGCAGTAAATCAACAAAATCACTATCACCACCACCACCACCATCATTATCATCAAATGTAATGTTTTGAGCACTGAGCTGTGTTGGGCACTATGCTAAGTGTGCCATGTGCAACATCTCATTTCATTCTCACTCTGATATTATCCTGAAGAGATTAAGTGACTTGCTCAAAGTCACATAGCTAGTAAGGGGCGAAGGTGGAACCAGACCTCAAGTTAATCTGTCTTTAAAGTTCTTCAGTGCAACTGAAGCTTGTGAGTAAGCACTGGAATGTGAGGAGCCCAAACACCCCAGCCCAGATCCACAGCCCGTGGCCTCAGCACTACCTGGAGTGTGGCTTCCACCCTCTTACTCACCAAAGGAGAATGACATGCAGAAATTTGCACAAGTCTGGGATTCATGACAGCTTATGTGGGATTGTTCAGTTCAAAGACCTTGAGCAGAGATTCTCTCCTTTATTTTCTCAGTAGTTCTGTGAGCTAAGGAGAGTCAGGTTTTATTACTTATACCCACTTAAAGAAGAAAAAATGTACAGAAGATTGTGAAGCTTTCCAAGGTCAAGGAATCCTTACTACAGCAAATCTCTCTGTAATAAACCACTAAGTGTCATGCTAGAAAGGAGTTGTGGCCCCAGCAGCAAAGTGTGGGCCCTGATCCTCCTACTTCCCAACTTGTGTAGTCAGGGACTTAAAGGGGACCTTAAAAACATGATCAAAATACTAATTTTGGTTGAGCTTCTACTGTGTGTTTTATGTACATTACATCATTCATACCTCAGAGAAACCCTCTGCAGTAGGTACTGTTATTTCTTCCATGTTAGAAAATAGGAAACGGGTTCATAGTCGTTAAGAAACTTGCTCAAGATGACACAATTACCTGGAAGCAGAGCCGGAATCTGAATTTGGTCAATCTTACTTCTAATTCACTCTCTTAACCTGGTACAAATCAGTCATGTCTGATGTATAATAAGAGTATGTTCTAATATGTTTGTTTGTTTGTTTAGAATTGGAAAATGTTAACATGTTTTCTGATAGAAATAATTTCTAAATGGCAGGGCTCTTAAATCAACCCACAGAGGTCTATTAATGCCTTGATGTTGTTCAAATTCTATCTATTTTCAGGAAAAATAGCAGGAACAAGATGTTTCAATTATGGTAATGGAAGTAAATACAAAAGCAAATACAATGAATAAGGAACATTTTTTAAATCTTTACTATCTATGTTGGGAAACTCCAAAATCACTAGAAGGCGAAAAAGAGGTAAACAAAAATTTTTATATAGATTCTGAAATTTTCTCCCAACTAATTTCAAGCTTTTTGGAGGTGATGACTGCTGACCATTTGTTATGAATTTCCTCTTCCTTGATCCAGATGCAACAGTAGCACTAACCACATGCTCATCAAAAATGATAAAGGCTGTTTTGTTTTTTTACTTTTGCACCCAGCAAGAGAGATGTGTGTTGCAAATGAAAATACATAAACTTTGCAACCTAACAGACAAGGATTAAAAATCAAAGCTCTGACAAATAGAGAAGCAATTAAGAAATCTCTTAATTGACAGGGCTTAAATGAGTCTATAAGTGGAAAGCTTTAAATTGGGGGCTTTCTGGTCATTTCTCTGAACAGAACAGGGTATGAGACCTTGCATATCACATGTAATAAATAGTTCAAGGAATTGGGGTGACTAAGTAAAAGGCTAAAATTAAGAAAAGTTAAGATCTATCATGAGAATAAAAAAATGAAATCTATGTTAGGAGAAATCGGCATGTAAAAAAAATCAACTCTGATTCCAGGCTTGAAAGAAATCACTCTATGAACAAAATAAGAATACTAGTGAATCCCCAGAAGAGACCCATTAAACTGGGACCTTTCCAAGATATTTTTTGCTGCAATCAGGCCACAGAAGTCTAGGATAAGAAGAGACCGTAAAAAGTGAACCAGTTACATTTTCTGTTTGTAGTGGATTGAATTGTCGCCCCCCAGAGTTTAATGTGTTGGAGGCTGGATCCCCACTGTTACTTTTGAGGGTGGGGAATCTTATTATGACAATTGAAATGTGGGGCCTTGAAGAGGTAGGTGATTAGATTCTCAGGACCATGCCTACTGAATGGATTGATAATAGTGGTAATGGGCATAGTTCTGAGGGTTTTGAAAGTAGAGCACATGAGAGTCTCTCTCTCTCTCTCTCTGCTCTGCCATTTTCTGCCTTGTGATACCCTGAATTGCTGTAAAGCCATCACCAAAGAAGAACCTCACCAGATGTGTTCCCTGGACTTTGGACTTCCCAGCCTCTGAAACTGTAAGCAATAAATTTTGTTTTCTTATAAATCACCCAGATCCAGGTATTTTGTTACAAACAACAGTAATGGACTAATACACTGGTTCTGGCTCAAACAGCTTTTACATCAAACCAGAAAGCAAATCTTGGTCCTTTGCTTGAAAATATCCAGAAGATATTACAAATCCTCTCAAGAACAATTGCTAGAAAGTTACATTCTTTTGAAAACTCAATAACCATCCATTTTTACGGAATATTTTGCCTTGTTTTAGTTTGTACCTTTTTCAAATAGGTCTTCAAAACTGTCAGTTGGGAAACTGATTGGCTTTAAAATCCAAATCGAATTCTCAATCATGTCATTCAAGAACTGTCCAAATGCAGCTATTTACAGTCCTTTTTTTAATACAAAAAAAAAAAAGTTAAAATGCAATAGGGTTTTTCTCAGCATGTCAATAACATCTAGAAAAAAAAATACAAAGAAAAAGTTGTAAAATTTCAATACCTATTGTATAAAAGGTAATTTTTTTAAAAAGATATTCCTTTTTCCATTTGGAAAATAAACAGATGGGTAAATCAACAGTTATATTTGGTTCATTTTAGAGGTTTTGCAAAACAATGAAGACTTTCTCTTCTGACAACATTTTTCTTTCCATAAAAGAACTATTGTCCTGTGCAGATATCATTATTTTAGCAATGGACTGTTTGTTCTGTGGCCACAAACTGAGAAGAGAATATGAAGGTCTTTCAGGCATCTTGAGATAAACGGTTCCCTTGGAAACCTGCAACACCTCCTTTTCTCTCATCTCTACTTCCAGGGGAGGAGGGTCACTCTCCCAGTAGTTGAAAAGTTTGGATCAGGTCTTACTTATAGGACTATACCACAGACAAAGGGCAGAGAGGACTAGGAAGCCATCTGCCAGGCCACAGAAGTTCTCTTTTGTGTTACATTTTCAAAAGTTTGCTTAGAGCTCTAGGAATAACAATCTAGATCCTATTTACATTGTGTATGCTCAATAATGGGGTGATGATCTGACATACAAATGGGTCTTTCTTCTCCTGGTATGGTTGGTCATACGCAGCACTCCCAGATCTAAGTGAGCCTTATTAAAACTATATTCATTAAGAGGGCAGTTTCCTTGGTCTCACTAACCCAAGAACTCACATATATAAAACATATATTCAGTACTCACCAGGGTATATTTGACAAGCATTTTCTTAGTGTTCACAGCAACCTCATTAGGCTGGTATTAATTCTTAAGCTTAAATACTGAAACTTAAGAAAGTTTAAAATGTGCTGAAGATTTTGCAGTTAGTAATGGTAGGGCTGGGCTAGGAACCAAACTAGGCTGGATTGATTGCAATGCTTAATGTAGCAACTGCTACTGGTGTCCCGCTTACAGGCTTCACCCACTCAATTGTGCCCCAGCTGACAGAGCTCCCACTGTGGGCATCTAGGGCCTGAAGACTCTTTTTGAAACCAAGTAAAGCTACTTTAACTGGCATGTGTTTGCACAGTCCAGAAGCACCAGGAAATTACCACGACCTCTCCCCACTCCAATAGCCCTCCAACTCTATCTCCCCCAGGTACCTCGCCCCCTCAGTAGGATTACTCTGAGATGTGTGTTTTACACCACTTCCCAGAATTTTCCTGTGGGGTTAAGTTTCAACTACCCACTGCAGCAGCTGGTTTAGTAATCCCTGTGTCACCTCTTCCTTCCCTATCAGTATTCCCTGCACTTCCCAAATAAATGGCTTACACTCAAGTCCTTGTCTTGGGCTCTGGTTTGGGGAGAACCCAAACTAAGACAGTCATGTAACCCAGTTTAAGTATATAGATCCATAACTATGTCTTTCCAAGGACTTCCTTGCAGGATTTTACAAAGACTATGAAATGAAAAGTATAATTGAACACAGCAGGAAGGAGAACTATATACATTGTATTATTCACTCATATATAATTACATCACAAACTACCACTTGATGGGAATCTGCCTATTCTCTCCTCACAGCAGACGTGCAGCACGAAGAAAAGAGTCCTACGCTAGGATGGCTAAGATCTTTCCTTGTCTTCTTGTCTCTAGGCTGGAATCATCCATCCTGCTGATGTTGTGTGCACCATTCCTGCATACTGGGGTGAAAGTTCTTGCATCAGGCTAATCATTCCTGATCTCTGTTATACATTTTATTTTTTAGAGTAGTTTTAGTTAGGTTCACAGCAAAATTGAGTGAAAAGTACAGAGTTCCTGTGTACCCTCCACCCTGACACATGAACAGCCTCCCACACTATTCACATACCCACACCAGAGTGGTACCTTTGTCACAACTGATGAACCTACACTGACATGCCATTATCTCCCAAAGTCCGTAGTTCAATCTTGGTATTTTACATTGTATGGGTTTTGACAAATGTTTAATGACATGTATCCACCATTATAGTACCATACAGAATTGTTCTGATGCCCTAAAAATCCTGTGTTCTGCCTATATCATTGCTCCCTCCCCTCAACCCCTGATAACCACTGATCCTTTTACTGTCTCCATAGTCTTGCCTTTTCTAGGATGTCATACAGCTGAAATCATACAGTATGCAGCCTTTGCAGGCAGGATTCTTTCACTTAGTAATATTCATTTAAGTTTCCTCCTCCATGTCTTTTCATGGTTTGATTTCATTTCTTTTTAACACTGAGTAATAACCCATTGGCTGGAGGTACCACAGTTTATCCATTCACCTACTGAAAAACATCTAGGTTGCTTCCAAGTTTTGCTGATTATGAATAAAGGTGCTACTAATATTAGTGTGCAGGCTTTTGTGTAGACATAAATTTTCAGTTCATTTGGGTAGATACCAAGGAGCACAATTGCTGGATTATATGATAAGAGTATGTGTAGTTTTGTAAGAAGCTGCCAAACGATCTTCCAAAGTGGCTGTACCAGTTTGCATTCACACCGGTAATAAATGAGAGTTCCTACTGCTCCACATCCTTTGTCAACACTTGGTGTTGTCAGTGTTTCGGATATTGGCCATTCTGATAGGTATGTAGTGATATCTTCTTGTTTTAATTTAATCAATTATATTTCTGAGGAAGGCTGTCTCTACAAAGTGTCAACCATGTATTACTTATTACTAACGGAATGGCTTCTTTCTCTTTTTGCTTAAAGATACAGCTCTGCATTTCCTCTGTGGAGGAGAAGGACTCCAATTCTTTTACTTCTGGTGATTCATGTAACTTCCTGGGTAAGATTCAGGAAAGGTCCCTCTCTGGGAGCTGGTTCCATGACACTCCCAGGTAACACCATCGACCACTACCTAGGACCACAGGAGTTACTGTTCAGGCCCTTCTTATTTATTTCATTTTCAATCCCTTTCTTGCTCAGTATGCCATGAAGGTCAGCGGTCCTCAATCTCATTTGTTTTGGTCGTTTGAGAGATGATCAAGTTTCCTAACAATTTACACTTTTGTTTTTAAGTTTGAAAAGACTCAAGGTTATCCTTATAACTTCACTTTCACTTGTTTTCCAAATTGCTTTCTTAAGTAACAGGGACAGGAATGGAGTTAAAGCTAAACCCAAGAGACCTAGAAATTTCCATAGCACTTGGGAGTGTCATGGAGAGTCTGAGAGCTCTTGCTCTTGGAGTCTGGCAGGCTCCAGTCTTACCAGGCAGTGCTTAGCATTTGGGAAAGCCGACTGTGAGGTGGGGGCTGTAACTGGGCACAGAGGCAGAGGCTTAAAGTTTTACCAAACAACTGCCCGATAGCAATAACTTATTGTGGGTCAGTCATTATTCTAAGAGCTTTGTATGTATGATCACATTTAGTAGTCAAAACAACGATAGGTAATTTTACTATCACCCTTCATTTTGCAGAGAGTTTAAAGAACTTACCAGAGCCCACACAGCAACAGAGCTGAGGGTGAATCCAGCAAGTCTGGCTCCAGCATCTGTGTTCCCCATGACACCACAGCATCCAGATGTAGAGACTCATCTTAGAGTTTCTGCTATAATCCTCTCATTCCCGAACCACCTCTTCTCTTAATAGCATGATATTAGAATGGAGAGGAAGACAGGATTTCCCTACTGCTATCCTCATTCACTCATTTATTTAATCATTCATTTAAGTGACAACTCTTTTTTTATTGAGTGCCCTACTATGTGTGAGGTACTCTGCTCAACCTTGAGAATACAGCAGGAACAAGACAGACAAGATCCCTCCCACTCTCACGGGAAGTACATCCTTTGGGTTCGAAACTGACAATAAACATATACATAAACAAGAAAACTGTGGCAGTGATGAGTGCCAGGAATATAGGAAACATAAATGATAGAGAGCTACTTTAGAGTCAGTGGGCAGTGACATCTGGGCTGAGAACTGAGTAACGAGAAGAGCCTCATGAGAAGATCCAGGTAAGAGAGCCCCAAGCAGAAGGGAAAGGAAGCAGCTGGAGTGTTTGAAAACAGACAAGAGGGCGGCACTGCTGGAGTGAAGTCAGTGGAGTGGCAGGGGCCAGATCAGGTAGAGGCCTGCAAGCCGTGGAAAGGACTTTAGATTTTACAGTAAGTGTGGTGGAGAAACACTGCAGGGTTTAAACAGGGGAGTAAGGTGGCCCAGTTCACATTTTTAAAAGTTTGCATTTCCCAATTTCTCTGCTGGTAGCAGGAGTTGCTAACTGGTTGGCAGAGATCTTTCTAGCAGTGTTGGTGTTTTATCCAGTTGATCTGCAAATGGGTAGCTGCCGCCTTTCCCAGCTGATTCCTGGGAGGATCTTAGTGGCCCAACTCCTAATCTGTGACCTACTCTTAGGGCCCCAGAGAGCCTGTGAATGGACTGAAAAATTGTCAGCCAGCCCCTACATTGGCCCAAATTCCGTCTGGCCTGTGTGTCTATCAGTGTGTGGAGAGGCTCCTCAGCATCCACCAGATTCCCCAAGAGATCCCGAAGCCATAAGAACATTAAATCCACTGCTCATCTGCATGACAAAAATATGGTATGGGAGAATTCCTGACAAACATGTCCACTTGCAAAAGTAATGCCTTGGAATAATACTAAGTCCATATAAAATGCTGCAGCAATCACACAGATTTTGGAGATGAATGTTAAAGTGCTCAATGAATATTTATTAAACGAATGAATGAGAAATTATCCAGTTCCCCATCCCTTGCACATTACACAGTTGAGAAAACTGAGGCCCAGGAGAGTTATACATTTTGCCCAAAGCCACACATTTAGAATGTGGCAATGCTGAGCCTCAAACCAAGATTTTTCAACTTCAATGAATTGACTCTGAACTTCAGTTCATTTTATATTAAAAAACATTTTAAGGAAACATTTTCAATGAACATTAATATCTTGTTGGAGTATTAGAATGCAATAATGATAATAACTAATATTTTACTGAGTACTATGTGTTAGGAAATCATTTTATCCTCTCAACAACCTTATGAGGTAGTTACTCTCATTACCTCCATTTTACAATGAGACCACTGAGGCCCAGAGTGGTTAAGTAATTTATCCAAAGTCACAGAGCTGTAAAGTGGCAGTGACAGTATTCAAATCCACAATCTGCATACTTGATGCTACACAGCACTTCATATTGAGTTTGCCACCTCGAAACCTCTCACACCAGAAACCTAGGCATGGCTCAGGTAGAGGAAGACCCAGCTATAAAGTTGATGTGTTCTTAGGAGTCAAAAACAAAAGTTCCCCGGACATGAAAGTCCAAAAAAGTAAGAGAAAATTGTATCTGACTTATGAAATGACAATCCTTCCCTCAAAAATACAAAAGCAGAGGGAATTAAAAGTAAAAATAAAAAGATAAATAAAAAGCATTAAGCCATCTCGAATACAAAACCACTGGACAAGAAGTTTTACAAGTTAAAGATGACAGCTATTTATTGTCTGTGAAACTTTTATTTCATTTCCCTGACAATTACATAGTGAAATTATTTCAAAATGGGCCATTCAAGTTTATTAGCATTTAAAAGCCCTCCCTAAAGTGGGACAAAGCAGCCTAAATGGCTACTTTTACATAATTTTATTTTGCCCTTATTTTTCCTGAGAGTAGCATATTTTGTACACAGACCTTGTATTTTTCCACTGTCTGTACTCCTGGTTTCTCAAAGGCTCCCGGTGCAATCCCTGGAAGGCACATATCTCAGACTCAGCAGTGCTTCGAATGGCTGGATGGGTTTTTTCTTCTTCCCTGGATTCTGATGAACCAGAGCTATTCTGTGTCCTTTAGAAAGCAGCATCTTCAAATTATTTTGAATCCAGTTTTGACAGGTGATGGCTTCTACATTTATAATTGTGGTTTTGTAACATCACTGTCTGCTATTTAAATTATCTAGGTGCACGATGAAAGCCTAGTCAAGACATTTGTCTCAGTCAACTGTAAGTTCTTTCAGGTTGTTCATTTGAGCTTACTTTAGAATATATGTATGCTGAAGCAAAATGGAAAACAAACTGTCATTTGAAACAACATGTATGAGGTGTGGAAAATAATTATATGTCCATGTGCAAAAGAAGTTTAGCAACTGAGGGAACCAAATGTTCCCAGGAATGAGAAAATCTGAGTTCCTTCTAACAATAATGCCCCCATGATGTTGGAAAGCTACTTAACTTTATCATTTCATTTCCCCATTTGTAATAATAAACTAGGCGAGACTGCTTTTATTGCCATCATTAAAGAGCTTTTTCCCAGAAGCTCTGGTTACTCTCTCAATGAGATTATTTTTTATTATTTTAGCAGAAATTTCATATCATGTGTACAACAGTGAATTCTACGGTACAATACATTTAACCTGTCTCTAAAAGGGAGCTTTCTGCCCCATTCACATTATGCTAGATTTGTTCTTCAGCATGAAAAGTATCCAATATTTCAAAGAAAAAACTTGGACTGCGGCAATAAGTGGTCTAGCCATGTTTCATCATTGACATTAAGGAATAACCACTGTATTTTATTCTTTCCTTCTGGTTTCCTGGGTGCACAGAAATGGGAGAAGGCAAAGGATTTCCCTCTCCATTTCCCCCTAATTCTTTGCTTGAATCCACTTATTTGAGCCAAGATTCTTTTGCTTACGGCCGGGAATGTGCCCAACAGTTGATTTTTGGCTTGCATCTGCTCACTTCTAAGAAAGTCCTCTTTATTTACCAAGGTTCCAAACAAAAGTTGTTCTCGATGAAGCCTCCCCAGACCACCCCCTCTGAACCTCCAGAAGGCTGAATTATCCCTTCCTTCACATGCAATAACACTTTGTAACTACCACTGGTACAGCACATAAGCCATTATACTACCTTTATTTGGGGAGGAACTGTTTATTGTTTATCTTTGCATCTCAATGCCTAGATTTATTGCATGTATATTGGTGCCAGGCATAAATGCCAGGTCCTATTATTAATGATTAAAAGATATACCATGATATTTTTAGGAACCTCACTTAAGTTCCCAGAGTGTAATGAATGTCATGAGAAGTGGATGGGCTTGTGTAGCAAACATTGCTTTCAATATTCATTTTCCCTTTTCTCCATTGTAATAGAACTCCTGATTTTCGGCTGGGCACATGGCAACCCAGAATGAAGATTAAATTTCCCAGCCTCCTTTGTAGCTATGTATGGCCATGTGACTCAGTTCTGGACATTCAGATGTAAGCAGAAGTGTCATGTGGCAGCTTCAGAAATCCTCCCTAAAAGAGTGGTGAATTCCATTTACTTTTTCTTCTTTGCCCTGTTGTACTTTTGACTGCCTGGAATGTAGATCCAATGGCTGGAGCTGAGCAGCCCCCTTGGGCCATGAAGTAACCTACAGAGGCTATGTATGGTGGAGCATCAAGATAGAGAAAGCCTAGCTCTCTGAGGACCTTATAGATAAAACTTATCACATCAGCCCTAGACTTCCAATTCCAGACTTTTATGTGAGAGAGAAACTTCTGTGTTGTTTAAGTCATTCTTTTCGGGGGTAGAGATGGGAAGCTCTGTTACTCACAACTGAACCTAATCTAGATTCTGCATCAGATTTTTCTGCTTCCTAGTCAGGGTTTTGTAATATCTCATACTGAAAAATACCTTCCCACAAAGGTTTAGATAAGTCATATCTGGAATGTCTAAACTAGAAAATTAAATTTATTAATATCACTAATCCCTCTCCCCCTACTTCTTGGGAACAAATTAGTAGCTGTAGTGGATTGAATTATGTCCCCACAAAACTCTCTGAAGCTTGAATTGTACCCCCCACGTTATATGTATTAGAAACTTAGCCCCCAATATGACTGTTAAGAGGCTAGGAAATCCTATTATGGTAATTGGAAGGTGGAGCCTTGAAGAGGTGATTAGATTGTAGGACCATCACAGTGAATGGATTAAAAACGGTGGTCAGGGGTGTGGTTCTGAGAGCTTTAAAAGAGTAGGAGAGTCTGTCTCTCTCTCTCTCTGCTCTCTCTGTTCCCACCGTCTTGCAATGTGAGACCTCTGGTTCACTGTTGCCACCACCCGATGAACTTTGGACTTCCCAGCCTCAGAAACTGTAACCAATAAATTTCATTTTTCTTTATAAATCACCGTGTCTCAGGTATTTTGTTATAAGCAACAAAAATGGACTAATACAGTAGCTTTCATTATTGAACACCGACTGTATGCCAGATACTATTCTGTGCTTCACGTACATGATTTTATCTAAATTAGTAAAAACCTTATGAGGTAGGGACTTTCATCTTCACATTGGAGATGCTAAGTTAACAGCTAGTGAGTGATCAAAGCAGACCCAGAGGCAGGGCTGACTTCCCTCCAAGCTCACGCATTAGCTACTACTGGACACTTGCTGCAGGGAGGGGCGTAGGAGGCACCCTTTCTCTGTCCACCAAAGGGCTTTACTTGCGAGTCCATTGAGCACCAATGCTGCAAATGCAGGTTATCAGGGTATAGAATTTTGTGATTAGCAAGGTGACCATTGAGTAAACCCGAGGAGAGTAAGGAACTGGTGAGGGAGGAGCTTGTCTGCTGACCTCTCTATACAGAGCCAGAGGCTAGAGAAACTCACCTCTTCATGAGTAAGTCAGGGAGTGGGGGTGGGTGAGGAAAGAATATGGGATTGAGTGGAGTCTCACAGCACAGGCAGAGCTGGACAAGTCTGCCTACAGCCTAAAATGACTTCAGCCATGGAACCAAGGTCAGACATAATGACATGGGTACACAGAAACCATACAGCCAGTTTCATATTTGAACATTAGAGAGTCAAACACCCACAATTCATATTTAACATGAAAGGCATTCAGAAAAAAATGGTTTATACATTTTGCTACTCTCTCCTCAATGACAACACCCCCATTCATACTGAAAGAGTAATTAATTCCCTTTTATTATCTATGGTTATAAACACTCATTCATTCGAGAAATATGTACTGAGAGACTAACTATGTGCAGGGGCTGTGCTAAGCAGGAACTGGAACACTCAGTGGTATGAGGCCCTCCAGGATGGCACACTTAGGTGGGGAGACCTACCTATAAAAAGATACTTATAGCGTAATGTGCTGTGTGCCATATGGAGGTTCCTAGAGAGTTGGGTGGAACTTACATGAGAAAGATCCCACCCTGGGGCCACGGAAGAGCTCCAAAATGATGGATCAGGATTGAGGGATAATTTTACATCCCTCAAAACAGAAAGAAAAAAAATGTAATTCATGCCACTTATAGAGGCAAAAGCCCCTGTTAGGAAGCCCATCATAGCCTTAGGACACTATTTATGTTAGAGAATCATGAGTCATACTTATAAAAATCACCTTGACACATCAAGAATAGAATTAGTTATGTTCTGTCTACTCTGTTTATTAAGGCAAGGCATAGAAGAATAAAAGCACTTTTTCTCTAAGATTTTCTGATCCTCCCCCAAAAAGTCTTCTTTTAATAACAAATTGGCAATTCAATGGCATGGGAAAAAAACACCATGTTCTTAAAAATGATAGATCAAAAGAATTTTTTAGCAAGAAGAATTCTCCTTCACGACACATTATCATTGTTCCCTGGACGAGCAGAACTGGACTTCTCTTTCTATCAAACATTGATTCAATTATACAGTATCTGAGAAAGCATCCAGGTATAGAATCACATGTTTGGTGCAAGGAGTCAGTTTAGTCCAAATCCCTGTTCTACCTCCAAACTAGCTATGTGGGCCTGTTTCCTAATACACACAATAAGAATAATGATACCTATCTTGCATGGTTGTTGGCCTCAATTGTATAATATAAAAGCACCTAACTTAACATTTGACATATACAAGGTCTCCATTTATGGCAGCCATCACTGTCTATGTTGTTGCTGCTATTGCCATCATTCTATTCCAGGAATTCTAGGATGTTGTTCTGGAGAGGCAAAGTTGCTATAGAACCATTTTTCAAGCAGAGGTGGACAATCTCATATACCTCATTCGAATCTTCAGTGGCCTTCTGGATGAGCAGAGTGACCCAAAGTGCTATGACTAAGAGATGAGTCCTCTACAGTGTGTCAAAATCATGATTTAACAGTACTTTATACAGGAACAAGAATTCCATGAAAACATATTAGTGGGTTGGAAATGATTTCAAGTGGTTGTTAGATCTAGCAAGGCACTTCCACTTCCAGTGTGTCAGAGCCCATTAGAATCATTTAAATTGATGAAGTGCAGTCTGTGGCTAAGGCAGTTGATGTGATCAACCCAGCCTCCAACATGCCCTGGAGGGACCCAAATCATTCAACAGTTGGATCTTTAGGAAATCCAAACTATTCAATGGTGCTTAACACTTATCAGAGACATGTAGAAATTAATTATGACCGTTATGCAACTTCTTCACCTAAAACATTTCTACAACTTGATTTTCTAAATCATAAATACTTTCTGAAGCGAGTTTGCTCAGACTTTCCAAAATATTTCTTCTTTTAGCCATGATTAAGCATGAAAAATTTCCTCCCTGCTGGGAGAATATTAGGGAAAAGTAAGCTATGTATGAAAAAGGATACATAAAAAAGGCCTTAGACATTTTTCTCTACTGAAGAACACTTTGAAAGTACATGAGGACAAAAAGTCGATGGGTTCAGGGTTGGGAAGAAAATGGGAGAGGATGGAAAATAGGCCTATGTCACCAAGAACTAAATCATCCAAATAGGAATTTGTTCTCCTTGGTTAGCCTGAGCTTAGCTCTATAGCTAACTGCACTCCAAATGAGACAGGTGCAGTTTTGATTACCAGATACGGTATGTGTTACAAGAAAATAAACCTCAAATTTGTGAAAGAAACAGTTAGGTGAGGGGAAGAGATTGAAAACAGTAATCAACATTTAGTGACTGACCTCTGGGAGAACTTACTGAGATGGCCCAAGCTGGTAGTAGCTGGTGCAGGGGCTAATGGGCCAAGTTCATTCATTTTGTGTTATCTTCGCAGTGGTTGGGAGAAAACAAAAACTCTGGCAAGACCAAGCATCCACCTCTTGGCACCTGAGAATGGAGCAAAGAAAGAGAATCCTGAGCAGAAGGTGGAAGCAGAGAAAGTCTTAAAATATGTATGGCTTGATTTGGTTACCTCATGGGAGGCACAGTGAAAAGGAGAGGATGTGAAATGACATTTACTGAGAGGCAACTACAGTGTAAGGTCCTAGTAGGAAGGGGCCCCACCTGTCTTGTTCACCAATGTGTTCCCAGCTCCTAACACAGACCCTGACATGCAGCAGATACTCATACATATTTACTGAAGGAAGGAAGGACTGACATGGCACAGATTTCATTAAATAGTGGGCACTAAGTAAATATTTTTGGAAGACTCAGTTAGTTAATGAATACCTGCTGTATACCAGCCATTGTTTCATGGTTTCACTCCATTTACAAATTTTATTCAGCGAGCTCCTATCTTTTGCTAGACATTCTACTGAACACTGAGAATTCAAAAAAGAGTTTCTGCCCTCGAGGGGCTTATAGTCTAGAGGAGACAGACAAGCAATGGCAATGCAATACGAGGGGTCTTCGAAGCATTCATGGAGAAATTTGTGTTATCTTTAACTTCCATTTTTCCATGAACTTTTGGAAGTACTCTCATGTATAATGACCACAGGCCATATGAAAGTCTAGAAAACAAAGGAGAAGAGCATCTCAGTTCTTCTGGGAGAGCTGAGGCAGTCTCTACAGAGGGGACAGCCTTCCAACAAATGAGCAGAGCTTTCCAGGCATTTCAGGCAATGAGAACAGAGTGAGAGAAAACTGCAAGTAGCTCATACATGCAGGAGCAACAACTTCTGTGGAACAAAGAAGGTGGGAGAGTGATTGGAGAAAGGAAAGAGATGAGGCTTAGGCCTAATCATAACAGGCCAAGTATTTCATTCGAAGCAGCTAGAAGTCACGCTATAGGAAATAGGAAACAGGACCACCTTCCTGGGCATGTGACCTGGGCGTGAGCTTGCACAAGGCTCCCCCACCGCCAGAAGGGCCTCACATTTGGTTGAATGCTCTGTTGTCGAGGCCTCGAAATACTTGATCGTTCTATCTTTGGACTTGTGCTTTGTAAGTGAAGTCCAATGGGACATGGAGCATGCCCATGAGCAGAGGTGTGTGCAATAGGCCTGTCGCATTTTCTTGCCGCTTCGTTTGCAGATAGTGTTCATGATGCTCCATGAGCACAGGATTCCAGTGGACCTACTATGTGTGGGAGTTTAGTGAGATTCAAAGCAAATATAAGGCCAGCATATTACAGAAGCCGCCACCTCCTATTGAGTCTCGATAGAATGTATCATACCAAGAAGTGAAATGAGACAGTTGGGTTAGTTTTCTGCAGTATTTCTGCTGTTCTGGTAAGAATGAAATACAATGGACTAAAAATATGAATTGTATAACTTCAGTTGATTCCACATGAGTATCATGATCTTATATTTTCTTTCTTTTTTTTTTTTTTTTTAAAGATGACCAGTGAGGGGATCTTAACCCTTGACTTGGTGTTGTCAGCACCACGCTCTCAGATGACCGGTGAGGGGATCTTAACCCTTGACTTGGTGTTGTCAGCACCACGCTCTCCCAAGTGAGCTAACCAGCCATCCCTATATGGGATCCGAACCCATGGCCTTGGTGTTATCAGCACCACACTCTCCTGAGTGAGACACAGGCCAGCCCCATGATCTTATATTTTCATTTAAAACTGGCATTGCACAATATAAAGATGAACAGTAAAGTTTACACTAATAATTCATAATTTGAATTTTTTTTACTTAGAACACTAAGTAGTAAATAAACACACTGTAAGTTGAGAGAGACTATGAAAAAAGGAAAAAGTTTTGTACTTTAGTACATCTACTGGCACTTTCCCCTTGCTTTCTGAATATTTTGCACAGAGCCCCACAAATGATGCTGCAGGCCTTGATGGGGAGCCATTTAGAAATCTTAAGCAGGGAAGAGACACAAGACTATCATTTTGGAGTAATAACTCTCACCAGAGTGTGGAAGTTAGAGTAAGGGCAACAAGAAGACCAACCATCAGGGGCAACACAGACAAAGTGGGGTGAGGTCTATGCTACAGCATGGACAAAGGGGAGAAGAGAAAGGGGTAGGTGTGTGGGCAGAGTACTAGGGCTTGGTGATTCATTGCAAGTAGGAGATAAGCAAGATGGAGTTAGATAGCTTGACTCCTAGATTTCTGGCTTCAGCCATTTGGTGATGCCTTCCACTGAGATGTGGAGTAGGATGAGGAGAGTCGGGATAAGTGAGAGAAGAGGCATGGGTTGACGGTGGTTGTTCTGGGACATGGGGTAGACTTGTCATGTTTGGGTCTGTGCATTACCTCTGCCCATCCCTCTTCTTCTAGTAACAGACCCCTTCTCTGGCCTCAGGGATGTGGCCCTGACCTAGGTTGGGCCCATCATGGTACCTGGTGGTATTAAACACACACACACAGTCACAGCTAGTGGTCCAAAGAGTCAGTGTCCCCCTTTCCTCTCTCACCAGAAGTGAGCCTGCAGCCACCAAATGACATGGTTCTAGTGACCCTGAAACTCAGGTCAGAGAGAATGAAGGCAACATGGAGAGAAGTGTTTGAAGAGCAGTGGAGAAAGAGCTTTGCAGACTGTTCCCAGCTTCACTCTGCCCTTCCTGGATACACAATCCTATAAATCCAGTCCGGCCCACCTCAACCCACTTCCCCCAACCTTTTGTTTTCCTTAGGCTAGCTGGAGTCAGGTTCCTGTCATTTGCAACTGAGAGAATCCTGGTTAATACGGACACACAGGTAGGTGCCCATGGAAATAGCATGTGGGACATATTATGCCCATATCATAGAGAAGTGAACTGAGGCTCAGAAAGGTTAAATAACTTGCCCGTAGTCTCATAGCTGGCCAACTACAATATCAGGGCTGAAATGCAGTTCTGTGTAACTCCAAAGCCTACGACCTTTCTACAGTGTCAGACTTTCCTCCTAACACGTTCATTATTCTTAGCACTGTTTTCTACAAACCCAAGCTTTCAATTTTAGGGATATTCATGCTACTATTCTTCTGAGTTTCTTGCTTAATGACCAAACATTATGAGGGCCAAACCATGATTTTTCTGGAGTGTTTCCCAGGGTCTGATTATTCCCACTTTAAAAGTCACTAGTAGCAGAGGGCCTAGTTGCTAATTTTGCAGAAGTCGAAAGTCAGTGGCCTTTTGACTGAAACATTATTTTCCTAAACTTTGTTTTGATTTATGAGCTCAAATGGAAAGTCAAGTCTGAATTCCAGGCAGGAGTCCCAAGGAGGTGATAATAAACTGGGCCCACAGCCTCAGAACTTCAGAACAATACTTCTGACCTTCTCTTAGGCCTGCTTCTCTATTTTATCATTTTATTTTTGTGTCCTCTTCTTTTTCTCCCTTCTGTTCTATTAACTCAAACACATTCTAAAGAGAATTTTTTCGGACTCATTCTGGAGAACTGTGGCAGAGACTACTGTTCTTGAGTTGTATTCCCACCTTTTTTGTCCAACAATAGAACCCCAGATTTGTTAATATTAATTTCTTCTTTTTTTATTAAGCTGTAATTCACACATCATAAAATACACTGTTTTAAAGTGTACAATTCCATGGTTTTTAGTAGATTCATGAGGTTGTGCAACCATCACCACTGTCTAGTTCCAGAACATTTCATCATCCCAAAAAGAAACCAAATGCTGTTAGCAGTCACGCCCCACTCCCTCCTCCCTCCAGCTCCTGGCAACAACTCTGCTGCTTTCTCTCTCTGTGGATCTGCTTGTTCTGGACATTTCATATAGTTGGAGTTATATAATATTTGGCTTTTTGTGTCTGGCTTCTTTCATTTAGCATATGATTTCAAGGTTCATCCACATTGTAGCAATGTATAAATATGTACTTCCTTCTTTATCCAGACAATATTCCATTGTCTGTGTATATGATAATACTACATTTTGTTTATCTACCAACTGATGGACATTTGGGTTGTTTCCCACTTTTTGGCTATTGTGAATAGTCCTGCTATGAACACTCATGTACAAGTTTTTGTGTAGACAGATGTTTTCAATTCTCTTGGGTTTATACTGGGAGAGATTTACTGAGTCATATAAGTTTATCTTTAACTTTTTGAGAAACTGCCAAACTATTTTCCTCAGTGGTTGTACCATTTTATGTTCCCACCAGCAATGTATGAGGAGAACTCGATTCTCAGCTGGGCATACTGAGCCTGGAAAAAGGCCAATTTTCCAGCTTCCCTTGTGGCTATGTGTGGCCATATGACTAAGTCCTGGCTTATGGAATGGCACGAAGCAGAAGTGGTGTGTGCAATTTCTGGTGAAAACCTGTCCTCCTCTGTTGCTTTCTCCAGGCTGCTGGTTGGAATGCTGACTTAATGACTGGAAGGCAAGCAGCCATGGAGTGTCTTTGGGAAGGGAAGCGAGAACACAGGATAGAAGGAATCTGTGACTGACACCATGGAGGCTGTGCTAGCCCTGAAATGACCACCTCTGGACTTCTTGAATACTAGAGAGAAATAAAATTTCTATCATGTTTTAGACACTATTATTTTTTCTTATTAGCTACAGCCAAATCTAACCCTAACTGAATTCCTTTATTCACTGAGAAAATTTTTACTGAAAGCCAATTAAAAGCCAGATCCTGAGTTTGGCACTAAAGAAATAAAGATATGAGAGAGAAGGATCTTATAATTTAGGGGCTAACAGGTGAGTCGAGAGAGAGGCACTCAAATAAATAAGACATGGCATAATTGCTAATAAAAGCATGTACCAAGCCCCATAGGTGGATGGAAGAAAGACAGATGAAATTGACCTAAAGCAATTTAGGGAAGGTCTCAGTTTAGCCTATGTGCCCTCAGTGGTGTTTCTAAATTCCCAACAGATATTCATCTTTGAAATTTGGGAACAAGAAACCAGAATTCCTGGGAAATCTCAAGAATTCCTAATAACATAAGCTATTCTTAGCATACTTCCACTATCATATACTTTTTACTTATCATTATGAATTTTAAAAGATTGTTTAATAAATAAGAAATAAATCTAGTAGTATTTATGAAGAACTGTCTCCGGCAGTGAACATTCAAACACTGGGAAATGCCAGTGAATATTATTGAGTGACATTTAAATGAATGTGGCATTAGTTTCTCCTAGCCAGGTAGCAGCACTACAGAGAATCTTTTGTTGAAATTGCCATTTTAGTAATGCATTTTTCTTTGAAACTTGTTATTTCTTTGAACTTATGATTTCTTGGGAGATTACGCAAAAGATTTATATTAAGTATACTACATATAACCTGACAAATATTTATTTGCTCTGGCAACGACTCATCATTAGCAGCAGACAGAGCCACAAACACACAAATGTGGCAACAGCTACAAGCAAAACTGGCTGAATAGATGGTGGCTACCTTTCTCCTACACATTCCTGTCCTGATCCCCAGAAATGTCAACCTCAGCCTGAAGGTCCTCTACCATGTGCTTCCTTGTATCCCATGCAGTAGCCCCTATAAGAGCACTCATCTCTTTCACTGCCTGCCATCATTAGACAGGAAGCTCCCTTGAAGGCAGGAAGCCCGTGTCTCTTTTACATTATTGAACCTCCAGCACCCAGCGCAGTGCTTGGAACAAAGTACATGCTTCATTAATATTGAACTGAATTTCATTGACCACAGAAATGACATTTAAACAGAGCTTTAGAAAATCAATTTGTTAAGAGGCTCATGGGAGAAGGGCACTTGGGGCTGAGGGAAACAATCTCTGCAAAGACACAGGCATGCAAAATAGTATACTATCAAGGACTGCAATGAACTCTGTATGGCAGTTATACAAAGGGTCATGGCAGAAGATGACAGCAGCACAGTAAATGGGAGTCAGATTGTGCAAGAGCTTGTGTGACCCGCTAAGGAATACAGATGTTACATGTAGGCAACGGGGAGCCACTGAAGGAAGCCAGAGAGGTTAGGGTAAGAACACATATTCTAGAGACACACTGCCTGGTTTGAATCTCAACATCTGAAATTAGCTAACCATGGGCAATTTCTTTAACCTTCCTAGGCCTCAGTTTCCTCATCTTTAAAATGGGGATTATAACAGTAAATAACTAATAAGGTTTTGGATAGGATTTTAGGAGCTAATGCAGGTAATATAATTAGCATAGTACCTGACATATAGTGAGAGCGCTGTGTCTGTTTGCTATTATTGTTCTTACTCTTATCATCACCAAAGGGTTTTAAACAGCAGAGTGACAGGATCAAATGCGTATCCTGAGTGAAAGTCAATCCCCACCAGGAAGTGCATACTTGAGAACTGATAAGGTTCTTTCCCTCTCTTTCCCTCTTTCACTGTTTTCCATAGTGGTCTCTCAGAACTGGAGGACTCCAAACCTCCTTGGAGGTCTTCAGTTTCCTCTCTTAGCTTCTGTGGGCTGCCCGTAAAGAGGAAAAGCAAATGAAAAGACAGTCGGGAAATACAGCTTGAGTCACAGGAGGCTCAGGTGGAGAAAACAGGATGGAATGTTGTCATTCAACAACCATGTAAACAGTATTTGTTGTGGATCCGACACTGTGCAGGCACCTGGGAGGTAAGTGGAGAGGAGTCCTGGGATCCACCAGCCTTAGGCGTCGTACTGGCAGGCTTCCTTCTGCTCTTTGGGGTGCATTAGAACACTGTGTCACATCATTATTTGAGCATCAGTTGCAGCATCTGTAAAATGGGGATACTAATACTTATGCCTCACCTTCTTGTGCCTCAAGAAGACAATTCCGTACCCTCTCCTCTGTCCTCACCTCCAACACCATCTGACCATCATTGCTTTGAGCTGATGGCCTCCCTTTTTATCCCACTGAGAAAAAGAAAAGCAATCAGAAAAGAAGTCTTTCATCCTCATGCATTTGATCTACCTACCTACTGTCACTTGTATTACCTGAATGCACTGTCCCTGCTTCTAAGGCCATTCTCATCACTCGTGATTTGGATCCCACTCCTTTTTGTCTATCAAGGATTTTGCTCTTGCAATTGTCACTTTCCTCTCTTGTATCTTCAATTTTTCCCCTCCACTCTACTAGATTATCCTCATCAGTATACAAATAATCTAGGAAAGACAGTCTCCTCATTCCTCAGTTTCTCCCAGCCTTTTATGTTTTCTTTAAACTGATTGGGTTTCTATTATTTGCAGCTGAAAAAGTCTTGATTAATATAGAACACATAGTTAGGTGCCTATGGGAACAGCTTTGGTTGTCATTATCACTCTCATATGGTAGGGAAGTAAACTGAGACTCAGAAAGATTAAATAACTTGCCCAAAGTCCACAACTTTCCAAGCTTAAAACAAGCAAACACCCTTTCTTTTGTACATCATCCCCTGCGGTCACTTCCCCTTCAAACATCCCCTTAGTGAAAAGCCTCTTGAAAGAACTGTCTTTATTTATCTTCCCTCCATTGCTCTTGAAAACACACCATCCTGCTTTCAAATAAAAATGTTCTTGCTGAGGTCTTTTACTTACAAAGTTCTCCAATGACTTTCCTATTGGCAAATCTAAAGGTCAATTCCCAGTCCTTATTCTCACTTGATCTCTTAGCTGCATTTGACCTTGTGGATCAGTCTTTTTTGAAACACTTTCCTTGCTAGGCTTTTAGGATGGTATTGCCTCCAACTCTCCTATTTATAGGACTTCTAAGATGGTATATTAGTCTCTTAATCTTCCTCCTACCTCAATATCTGCCGGATATTGCCTAGGGCTCAGTCCTGCAACCTCTCCTTTTTCCCATAGGTACTTAATCCTTAAGTAATCTCACTCTCGTGGTTTAAATACCATCCACATACAGTGAACTCCTGGATCTATACCTTCATTCCCACAGCCCGTCTTTCCCCTGAGCTCCAGAGTGGTGTATCCAAGTACCCACATGACATTTGCACTTGGATGTCTAAAAGACACCTCAAACACAATGGTCCAAACTAAATGGTTGATTCCACCACCCAACAACCTGCCCCTTCCCAGTGTTTCCATCTCAACAAATCACAGGATGTACCCAATTGCTTGCTTTCCTTCTCTCACACCCTACATCCAGCATATTTGTCAGGTCTACTTTCAAAATACGTCCAGATTTCAACTATTTCTCACCATTTCTACTACAACCCTAGACTCTGATTTAGACCTCACCATCTCTTGCTTGAATGATTGCAACAGTCCCCTCAGAACCCAGAGAGATTCTTTAAAAATGTAAATCAGACCCTGCCACTCAGCTGCTCATGTTTGGAATGGCTTCTTGCTTTACCTAGGGCAACACCCAAAGTCCTTCCCATGGACTCAGGGCCCTCTGTGATCTGGTGTTGGCATCTCTTCCACCTCATCTTCTCCCATTCTTCCATGCCTCTCTACTCCAGCCACTCTGGCTTCTCTGCTCTTCCTCAAACTGGCCAGAATACTTCAGAGCCTTTATATGCATGCTTCCCTTCTGGCTTAGCTGCTCGTTTACCTTATTTAATTCTCAGCTCAAATGTCAGACACCTCAGAGAATCATCCTGCTTACCCAACTTCCCATAATCCTCTTCTCCTTTACTAAATTTTACCATATGCTTATTAATTTGCATTTGGTTATTATTATCTCCTCGATTCAAATATAAGCTCCATTGGAGTAGGGACTTCCTCCATTTGCTTCAGGCTATATCCTCAGCTTCTAGAGGAGACTTCAGCATATAGTAGGAGTTAAATAGTGAATGAATAACTGAAAAAAAAAACAGCATTGTAGTATCAAATAAAATTAAATTCACAAAAACACTTTTTAACTCTGGAGTGCTAATCATGTGCAAGTTATAATAACGCACATTATATTTTAATAAGCATTTATCAAGCAACTGCTTTTGTGCCTGGTAATGTACTAGGGACTATAATTATAAAAATAAATAAGCAAAGGTTTCTGCTCACTCAAGCTAGAAAGTTGGGGGTGAAAACAAATAGAGGTGTTATTCTAAAATTATCTAGCCAAGCACTCTGGGAGCATATTGAAGGATAAGGAGATGTATTTTGCTTGAGGGGACATGAGTATATAGAGGTTTCACAAAAAAAGCTATATGAAGCTAGGATTTGAAGGTTGTGGCTGGGCTTGCCAGAATAGAAACAGGAAAAAAGGGCATTGCAGGCAAAGGAAAGAATCTCAGTGTGTGTAACCCACCATGCAGTTTGCTAAGCATCTTTTCAAAACGGTGCCTCTCTCACTCCTACCTTTTTCTCTCACTCCTGAAGCCTCAGGCTTTCTGCGACCCGGCTCTCCTGGGCACATTTTCATGTCTCACTGTGCCCTTTTCCCCATTGGTCTTTAATGGGTCAAAAGTTACAGCTCCTTAGAGTTCATTCTCTCTCTCCCCAGAGGTCATGGTAACTCCAGACTCTCCATTTTCGTAGTTCCTGTCACCAATCTCACAGCTGTCCAGGGTTTTCGGATACAGTTGGGTGGATGTCTGAAATCCACCCTCACAATATTTGAATAGGGACAGATACTTTTTAATGAAACATCTTAAATTTTTCATGTTTACACACACAAAAAAGTCCCCTTACATACTTTCTCACAGACTATTTATTGAAGAAGGGGATATTTAGCTTTACAACTTAAGTAAGAATCATAATAAAGACAGCAAAATAAGTGGGAGTCAGTGCTTAACATCAAGCAGTCTATATTTACTACATGAATGAATGATTGTATGAATTATGAATGAAATTAATAACACAATTTACAAATGTTTGGTATTCCCAGATTTCATTTTGCAACTTAGTTCTTTTGAATTTGAGATATATCTTCCCATAGAAATAATGTTATAAATGGTACTTCAGTGCCAAGAAATCCCATAATGTAGCAATAAAATGAAGAAAAGTAATGATATTGCAGAAGAACATGGTTGAAACATTTTGAATGCTGGTGTTTGAGGAAAAGTAACTTTAATTAGAAGATGAGATAGTTTATGAAAAATATGGTGATTCTCAAGGTGACCTCTGAGTGCTTTCAAGGGTTCTAGAGGGCATTGCTTCCTTTTAATGTCTATTTTCAAATTAAAATATATGCATTTCTTTCCTTGGTCTAGTCATATCCTTGTACTATACTTACAATCAGGTGGAAGGAAGAGCTTTTAGTTTGGCCTTGAGGAAGAAGATTTTGGTCAGGATAGAGTCTGGGAGATTATAAGAGGTGAAATTACTGAATGGTACTTGATAGAAAATAGAGGAAAAGGAAGAAACATGGTGTGAACATGATTCCACCTAAAAGGAAGAAAAACTATGATGGGGGAAAAGATGCCAGATGGAGGCCATAAAATGACTCAGGACAGGTGCTACTCAGAACCAAGGGAATAATAGCACTGGAGTGTTCGAGTGATCAGGTAGCATGCTATCAGACTTTCAGAGGGGTTTGCAATGCAGAATATGTCTTAAGATACCTAGGGGGGTTCTGCAGAATGTAGAATTTGCATATCGTTATATCCTTCCTATTGATTTTGGTGACATGTGTCCTATTAGACCAATCATATTTATTCCTAAAGAAGGAACTTCAGGAACCCTTTGTTATAGAAAGATGTCAACTGCCATTTGCCAATCTTCTCTCATCCCTCTTCTTTCTCTAGCTTTTACTGCTTAACCCTGACCCAATCACTTAATTCTCTGGGTCTCATTTTCTCCTCTCTAAATGACAACACTGATCTAGATTATCTGTCCCTTCCAATTCTAAAAACTTGATTCTCCAAAATGACATAACATAAACCAGGACAAAACCTAATTATATTACCCAAATCGGACAGCTGTGGTTTCCAAAGTGGTTATTTCTGAATATCCTCTTTTTTTTTTTTTTTTTCCTTCTAGGAGAAGGTGACCTCTCTGTTCTTAGAGATGTTTCGGGGGCACTGAGATTTATCTAGAAAGACAGCTGTGGGAGACGTAGGGTTTTCCTTCCGTTAAAAAAATAAAAAATAAGAACTCTGTTCACTCCTGTCTCCTTCGACTCAAAAGGCTTTCTGGGTAGCCGCAAGTAGATAAAACCTTATCTTTCCACGCTCGAGTTCCCCTTCTTGGGCTTTACCTGTCTTGACTGGCAGAAACCCTGGACAAACATTACCCGCGGAGCTGCCATACCGCAGGCCGCTTCAGCAGCTTCCCGTGAGGCGTCGCGCGTGGGCGGAAACGCGGCCGCCACACTTCCGGTGGGCGGGCCTTGCTCGCCACACTTCCTGTTGATCTGGCTCGGCTTGAGGGGCTGGGCTGGGAGGAGGACTGGCGGGCGGGTGGCTGCGGCCACTGGCCAGGCGTGGGCGCACGCAGGGCAGCCACGGGCACGGAGCGTCCGCCGCGCAGCCAGAGCCTGGTGCACCCTCGGCGGCCGCGCCTCCTGCCCTCCGTCTTTCCGTCCGGCCCAGCCGCGCCGCACCATGCCCGCCGTGGACAAGCTCCTGCTAGAGGAGGCGTTGCAGGACAGCCCCCAGGTACCCCCGCCGCCCCGGCCCCCTCGCCCGCAGGGGTGAGGCCGAGGGGGCCCTTCCAGCCCCGGTCGAGGCCGCGTCCCCGCCGGGGCACCTGCGGTAGAGGACGCAGGGCCCCCTCGGGGACACCTTCCCCCGGGGTTCGTCGGCGCCTAGGAGGGGGCGGGCCGGCCCTCTGTCCTGGGCCCCGGCAGAGCTGGGGAACCCGGGAAAGCCCCCTGTGGCCGGAGTGTGGTGTCGTGACCCCACTCCAGACTCAGCTGAAACTGAGGCTGCCGGATCAAAACACTGGCTCCATCGCTTATTTACTGAGTGCCCCGGGTGAATGACTTCACCTTTTTGTGGCTTCGTTTTGTCATCTTTAAAATAAGGATGGTAATTGTACCTGCCTCGTAGGGTTGTTAGGAGCATTAAATGAGAAAATGTGTGGCACCGAGTGAGGAGCCAATCTCAGCATCATCACTATGGCTGCTGTTACTATTACTATTGCTACTACTGACATGATGAGACCTGGGCCAGGACGGCAGGCAGAGGGCTTGGATCTCTTTCTCAGCGGTACTTGGCTTCCCTTTGACACTGTTTTCCCATTTGTGAAGAGGAAATTACAATCCCTGTCCCGTTGTCGCACAGGGGAACTTCATTAGCAGACTCGCGGTGAGAGTCAAGTCCTTTGAGCTCTGCAGATGAAAATCAGCGTGTAAATATAGCAAATGAGTGCAGAATGACATTAGTTCATTAGTTCCTAATTCAGTGCACCTTTCCCCAGGGAACTTTTCTTCTAATATTTCCCCAGCTTCATATCCACCCTCCTGATTTCACATCCCTGGGTTATTTAAATAAGTGTCTTCATTCCCTACTGTTTTTAAAAATTAGAATAAGATTAAGCGGCTTTCCTTTCACAGTTTCACCTCTCTTTTGCGGTTCCTTCTCTTTTCCCCTGACTGAATTGTACCTCTCAGGATGAGCCTTTGATGGACTTACCTACACCCACTCTGCATATCTCCAGTTGAGAATATGTGGTCAGAAGGGCTGTGTGCTTAGGTGTCTCGTGCCCATTTCTTTATGAACCTCCTTGTGTATAGGCAGGTAAGGAACCATAAGCAAGCTATGATTTTTTATTTTTTTGGTAAATTTGCATCCACTGGCCTGACTTTCAAGGCCTCTTTTATACAGCTCTAGACTTCTGGTGTTTTAATCCGACTAAAGCCCTTGGTAGAATACATTTCGTTCATGCTCACACCTGTTGTGTGGCATCTGAAGATAATGCAGAATGTCTAACGATCACTTAGTGGGGGTTTTTTGGTTTTGGGGGAGGTTTTTTGTTTGGTTGGTTTTTTATTGTAAAAAAGATGACCGGTAAGGGGATCTTAACCCTTGGCTTGGTGTTTTCAGCACCACGCTCAGCCAGTGAGCGAACCGGCCATCCCTATATAGGATCCAAACCCATGGCCTTGGTGTTATCAGCACCACACTCTTCCGAGTGAGCCATGGGCCGGCCCCTAACAATCACTTTGAATGAGGATCTCTGTTTGCCTTGTAATTGTGGAAACTGAGGTGCACAAAGATAAATTACTTTCCTGACCCACACGGTGAAGAGCCAGGTTGGAAAGGTTGCACTAACTGATTCTCCATGTTGTCCTCACTGACAAATCACGTTCTGAATGTTCAGCTCTCACATAAATGAACATACACTATTTCTGAGTGGCTTAGAAGATTCGCTCAGCTGTGAGCAAGTAGAAAGAGGACTGAAAAAGCAGGAGACCTGGGTTCTAATTCTGGCTCTAACACTAACCTATCATAGGATTTGGGTGAGTCCAATGCCCACCCAGTGGCTGGCTGTTTTCTCATTCATAGAACATCTACAGAACAATGGACAAGGACAGATGATCTTCAAGATGCTTTAGAAGCTTGCAGTTCTGTCTTATGTACGTGGTTTATAACTTTGAGCTTGTATGTGGAAGAGGACATTTAGAGGCATTGTCATTCCTATGGAGTGTTCCTTTTAGTGTAGGCATTTTATCTGTCATTGCTTTTGAGACTTGGCTACCACCCCACAAGGGTTCTCAATGAGGTTGTACAGAATGGAAGCTAACTTTAAGGTTGTTAATAGTCATCAAAGCGTATTTTATTTATTACTCTCATGTATGTGACATGTGCCTAATACAGCTTTATTCCTAAGGAGATTCATGACTTGGAACTGGAAAGAATCCAACCCAACTCCTTTTTATGCAGAAAGAATAAAAACAACAGCAAATGCCTATATCATACATTTTATGTGCCAGGCACTGTTCTAAGTGCTTTACATAGTGCTTTCTAAGTCACTTAATTTCCCAACAGTCTTCTGAAGCAGGTCCTCTATTAAAATAACCAAGGAGCAGAGAGGTTAAATAACTCACTTAAGATTATACACTATAAAGTGACAGCCAGGATTGGAAACCAGGCAGTCTGCCTATACTAGGGATATTGAACAAGTTAGCCCAGCTACCCAGCACCTGGCTTTTCTGTTATTACTGACCTAAAATGTTTCATTAAACGGAAAAGATCCTAAGAAACCATCTATTGTTTGTTTCCTCTAGTTTTATATAGAGAAGTTATGAGAGTTACTTCAGTAACCTAGTTGCACAGGATTACTTAAATGAATACAAAAGCTTTTGTATTTGAACCAAGTGACCCAAGAATAGCTAAACAGCAGTTGACTGACCTTAGACACATCTATTCATTTCCTCCTCTTTAGTTTGCAGTACTGTGTGATGTGTTGTGAAACTAGTCTATGTGCATACACATGTATTATTTCTGCTCGCCTCTGATATATGAGAGGCAGTTTATTTCAGGGAATAACGTATTTGCCTCTGTTGCTGTTTGTGAGCCTCTGCTCCTTGCCAGGTGTTGCTAGCTGCTGGGAATGTGGTGATGAGTAAGATGAGTGCCTGCCCTTGACTGGTTCACAGTCTGTTCCAGAGACAGATAAGTAAGGAGCAGTTCCAGTACAGTGTGGATACTGCTGTGACAGGAACACAAACCAGCCTTGATCTCCTGCAGTTTGTACTTCTTCAGGGGCTTGTTCTGTAAGGAGTACACTTTTGAGATAAGGTAAAGACAGAAGCACTGTTGCTTGCATTTTTTGATGTTTTGTATTTTGTTTCTTTGGCAGTTGGCATAACAAACAGAAATGAAAGACTTATTTGTAAGATTAAGCAGTGAGTGGCCCAGCTGTGAACATTCCTCTCCAACGAAACCAGGTTTTTCTTTACTCAAGTGAGATGCCTCAAAACAACCTGGACGGTTTTGTATACCTTCGTTTTGGAGAGATTTTGTCTCATTGCTGTTTTTGTTTGTAACACATTTTCCTTTTCAGTAGACTTGGTGATGATGGCAGGGAGGCAGGCATGGATGAATGAATGTTGAATGACAGACTACCCAGTGTATGTTCTGAGAATGTCTTTTACAGTAATTTTTCTCCAAATAAAAAGTATATTTTCAAGAGATGTAATAATTCTAAATCAGTGTTTTTTTACCTATTAGTTGACATCCATTAGCGGATTATGAAATGCAGTGGGTCACAGCCATGATTTTTTTTTTACAGATGGGATAGGATAGGACAGGATGGGATGGAATAGAATGGAAAAAGATCAGAGTGTGTATGCGTAGTATTGATAAATAGTGTTTGGTAAAACCTTTGTTCAGGTCCTGATGCAAAATGTATTTCATACTGTGGATTTTAATTTTTAAAAGTTTGGAGAACTCTTCTAACACACAAATCATACACTGTATGAGCTCTATTATATTGTTTTGCTGTCACTAAGAGTTTTTTAAAAAATTATTGGCTGGTTGGTGAGCTCAGTTAGAGTGGAGTGTTATAACACCAAGGTCGAAGGTTCAGATGCCCATACTAGCCAGCTGTGAAAAAAAAAGTTATGTTTCAAGTTTTCTTATTCATTGCACTATGGTTCTTCTGTTGATAAGGATTAGTACTGAAGAGAGTACATTGGTCTTGGAGAAGGTATTTTTAGCTTGGACGATCCAGGCAAAGTAAATAATCACGCACTGCTGTGAAGTGCACCAGAGTTTGGGGATCAAAGTCAAGGGTAGAATGTGTGTGGTGGGAGGTTAACAATCACAGTGTTTAGGTTCCAGTTCCAGTTTATTGAGAGTGCTTTGGAGTCAGTTATTGCTCTCTTATCTGGGGTAGGTTAGAAAAAGAAAGATGGAATTGGAATTCATCTGCAGGGAAATAGTGTTCTTTAATGAATTGTTCTTTGTAAAGTGCTACCATGTCACCTGATTAAAAGCATTTCTGTAACATACTCTCCATTCTTTGCCTAATGGGTTATTTTCTGAAGTAGAGATCCCATTATTGCTAATGTCTTATTTTATTTATTTATTTTGTTTTACAAATGACTATATGAAACTTTATTAGATCTCCAGTTTTAGCATTTTTAAGACAAATAATAAGGAAGAAGAGAGGTTTATTGCAAAAATCTTTCCCTTGGATGAAGCAAGATGCTTTTCTTCTTTTGATATGGGTAATTTAGATTGTACTACTTATGCCATTTTGTATCTTGCTTTTTTCCCTCACATAACATTATATCATAAGCAATTCCTCCACATAATTAAATATACTTCATAAACATTTTAGGAGTGGCTTTAAAGTTATTTTTCTCAACAAAAATCATCAAGTTCACTGTAGAAATTTTAGAAAATGCAGATAAGTATGAAGAAGAGAGTTAAAATCGCCTGTTGTTTCACCTTTCCCAGAATAACCACTGTTAAGACTGTTTTTAATCTGCCATACTTTTTTCTATAAACACAAAAATTTAAGTAACCAGTATACATAGTGCTCTGTAACCTTTTTCTATTTAATTATCTTGAATATCTTTCTACAGCACAGTACCATTTTTCATAATTCGTTGAATAAATATTACAGCATTTATCTTACTTATGATATGTTTTTGTTTACAAGTATGCTTCCCATACCGCATTATAAATCTAATGTCGTATTTTAAATTCCCACTGTGCTGGGCACATTAACAAAAGTCCCTTGATATGTGAGTCTCTTATGTGACACCTCGATACTTGTTCATACATATATCTTCAGTGCTTAGCATGTGCCAAGCACTGTGCATAAAAATGACAGGAAGTGGGTCAAGATGGCAGAATAAACGGTCCCCAGTGTCACTCTCTCCCACAAATCAACCAAGTTACAACTATTAAAAAGCAACAACAGCCAAGCTGGGGCCACTAGAGCTCAGGGGAACAGGAGGAGAGACCTACAGAGTTCATGAAGGCAGGAGAAGCCACGATGAGAGAAAGAAAGGATCGCTCCCACCATTTCAAATCCCAGCCACTTCCAAGCTGGAGCTGGTGAGTGCACAGAGCAAGAGCTGGCAAAAGCCACAGCTGTGCCCTTTGTATAAAGATGCTTGGATGCAGTAGGGGAGAAGAGGGCCTTGGTGGCCCTCAGGCCAGCAAGACCACTAACAGAGTTCCTGTGGACCCACATAGGAGCAAGGAGCCACAGACAACTGAAAAAAGGAGCCACTCAGAGGCTGGTGGGTCATTGCAAGGGATCAGCACACAGCCAGTCCCATGGGAAGTGTTTGGAGTGCAGGCAGTGGATGGTAGACGGGCCCACCAGGGAAACACTGGGGCACATCATGGACAGCTGACCTGCCCCTCAATCAGTGCAGGACCATTCAGTGGAGACTGGTAAGGAATACAGATCTGCAGGGGGTGCAGTTTGCTGAAAAGACTCAGGCCCAGACCAAAGTTTCCACACAATGCAGGTGTATCGGACCTCACAAGACCCAGAAGTACATATGAGGTCAACCATTAAAACCTGAGCTGCACCAAAAGCCTTTCCCAGGAAATCAGCAGCAAAGCAGCAATTTAGCTCAACCACAGGGCTCAAATTTTGATCCCCACAGGAAGTTCCTCCATTTTAGAAGTAAGCGAAGGAAAACAAATTAGTTCCATTGGTGGCAACAGCAAATAATCCAACACAGAACTGAAAGAAAAAACAAAACACCCACAGATCAGAGACAAAGTTTGATATTAACTAGTAAAAGTCTAACACCTCCAAAGAACACCTATAAAACCTGCAAGGACCAGAAACCCCCTGGGCTCCCAAGCAGGGAGTGCCGGGGACCTTAGCCACACACCCCCCCCCCGCCCCGACATTTGAAACCAGCCCAGCAATGACCATCAGGCTGCCACAGGAAGCACCCCAGGCTCCCAAGCCAGGGCAGTGGGGTGCCGAGGGCCTCGGCCATACACCCCCTCCAACACCTGCAACTAGCCAGTGATGACCACTGAGCAACCTGGGAAGCGCCTCTGGCTCCCAAGCCAGGGCGGTGGGGGGCTAACAGCTTCAGCCACACCCTGCTTACATCTGTATCCAGCCCAGCAATGACCAAGCCACTGCTGGAAACCCCCTTGTCTCCAGTGCAGGAATGAGGGGAGTGCCACCAGCTTCAACCACGTCTCCCATCTTTCTCCTCCCACCCTATTTCTTTTCTTCTACTCTCCCCTTCCCCCAACTGTTCTGCAACAATGTCTTAGAATGTAAAAAGATAATAAGCAAACTTAAAGAAAAAATTTTTTTAAATAATAAAGTGTTATTAAAAAAAAGAAATCCAAATAAATGTCAAAAAGAAAAAAAGTGATAGGAAGTAACTTGCAGCTAATGATGTTGCCCAGCTGCTCTCAGAGTACTGAGGAATTTGTCTTCCTGAAATAAGTGAACTAACATTCTTCTTAAGTTGCTATTTGAGTTTTGCGCCCAAAGCTACCACCGGTTTGCTCAAGAGGACGTAAAATTTCCTGGCCATGAATTTGAAAATTGGTTGAATAAAATATGATGAAAAACGTGGAAATTGAGAGGAAAGAATGACACACTCCTGCAAGGCATCCAAGATTACACAAAAGCAGAGAGCTGGTTACTGCTGGCATGATTACACTCCAGCAGTGCTGGGTGACCACGCCTGCAGTGCACAGACTGCTGGACCTTGTGCGCAGTTTATGGACTTGAAGGGAGAGGCTGCTCTTTTTAACACTTTATTGAATGGACTTTACTGGCACCGAGGTAGGGGCTAAAGTCAGCACAGATAATAGCCCTTCAGTCTCAACCTTTTAAAAATTGGTTTCCTTTCTCTGGGCCTGATGCTCAAATTGTATTCAGTTTGCCCCTGAACTGCAGTCTAAAGGATTAGAAAGGGAGTTCTAAATTAAAGCTCCAGAAATAAACTCATATTGGTATTGTCAATAAAAGAATAAAGCCAGAGAACCGACAGGCACCTCCCCCTCCATTTCAGTCTGTGTGGGTGTATTTTCTACTCCTTTGTAACTTTTCCACTTAGAAATAAAAGTGACCTCTTTCCTTCTTTTCTTGCAGACCCGCTCTTTGCTGAGTGTATTTGAAGAAGATGCCGGCACACTCACGGATTATACCAACCAGCTGCTCCAGGCAATGCAGCGCGTCTATGGAGCCCAGGTATGCTGCTGCCCCTCACCTGGAGAGGAACAGAGGAGGGGCCACCCTCTGCCTTCATCTGAGACTTCTCTTGGAGGTTGAGAAATTTGAGTCAGAGAAATATCATTTAAAATTTTGAAATAAGATCAGAACTGTTCTCTCAAAAAACTAAGGAGAGTTTGCTTTTATTGCTTAAGAAAGAAAGGTAATTTTCCTGTAACTAGAAGCAGTAGAGAGGGACCACCTAACTGCTTTTAATTTTTTTTTAATTCAACCCCAAAGGGAAACATTTGAGTCTCCTCTTCCTACTTGTGAATGAGTGGGTTTAGTATTTTGAGTCATGCCCTTTGTCTTTCTTATAAATGGGCAGTCTAAGATGTCATTGTGGGAGGGTAGAGATGTTTTTTCAAGTGCTTCCTCTGAAAAGACTTGAGTCACAGTTCTGAAACTATTGGGTGGCTTCTTTGTTTTGAGGAACAAATATCTCTGGTTTGCAAAACCATGGAAAATAAATTGCTGAGTAGCAAAAGTGAATCTTTTTAAGATCAGGAAGTGCCCATGTAAGTTACTTTCTAGAAGATTTATGAGTTACTTAAAAATTGAATTCATTATGTTACACATCAAAATATTATGGCAACTGCTAATTTTCATTATTGATTCCTTGCCAACTTAAATCTGTATGTGTTGTTTCTTTTTCTCATTGATGATTTCTGAAGAAATACCACATTCAGTAGTATATAGCTCTTAGTAATTACGTATAATCATTTATTATTTTATAGCCTTTAATATTCATATATTATTGCTCATTGTTTTATTAGTCATTCATTCACATATGGAAAAAAGACTCAGTCCTTGCTATTAAGGAGCTTACATTTGGGTTGGGAGAAAAACAAGACAATTACCAAATAGAGTTAGAGGTGCTAGGATAGGAGGGTCACCTAACCCAGAGGAGTTGTGCTGGACACCCAAAAGGAAGATGATTGTGATAGTTTTGATGTATTAAATACTTAATAGCTTTTAGGCAATTTCAAGGGCTTTTACATTGACTATTTCATTTAAATTCCTCAACATCTCTGTGAGGTGAGTATTATTATTATCTACATTTTTTAGGTTGGGAAACTTAAGGATTCTAATGATGAGTAACTTGTCCAAGTCCACCCAGTTAATTCATGGCAGAGCAAGTTAGACTGAAGCCAGAGCACGAACTCTTCTCTACAAGGGTGGGAGCCTGAACTAGGGAAGTAGCAGTGGAAGTAGAAAGAAGTAAATGGATTTCAGAGGTATTTAGGAGGTGGATTGATGATTAATTGGCTGTGAAGGCATCAGATAAGTGAAGGATGAAGCAAGAATGATGCTCAGATCTTTGACTTGAACAACAGAGGGGACAGATGGGAGAACACAGGAAGAGGAGCAAGGTATGTATAGGTGTGTGGGGGGGGTGAGAGAGAGAGAGAGAGAGTGTGTGTGAGAGAGATGCTCAACGTAATTCTGTCTTGAAACACTGATTTTGAGGTGGACATTAAAGAGGGGAAAGTAATCTTATTGTAAGTTCAGATCCAGAGTTCAGGGCTGGAGATATAGATATGCAAAATATGCAGTACTATACAAATGTAACTTATTAATTAGAACTAGTTTTAATAACCAAAAGAATCATGTACTCATTTGTGATTTTGCTTGTTTGTTTGTTTTGGTAAGATATTCAGAATTTGGGGACATGAGCTCTTTGTCAGTTTTTAATTTGAATCCCTGTTTATTTATATTGTTTATTTTTGTAATTTTCCCCGAATAGTGTAAATTTCAGAAAAATTTTTTCTGGACTTACCCCTGAACTTGCTTGCTGTTTGAATTTTGTCATTTGAATATTGTCGTTAAATGATTTGTGTACTATTTAAGGCTTAAAAGCCCCAAGACTTAAGAGACTGTGTCTCTGCCACTCCCAGTAGTCTCTGTTCTGCCTTTCTATGTCTGTCAGAATCATTTACTTGGAGATGCTCTTCTGCATTTTTTCTTTTGACCCAAAAAACTACGTTTTGCCAAAATTAAGTGGGTCTTGCATTCCAAGAGGCTGTAACCCAGCTTTTAATTCACAGCACATGATTATCACATGGGTTCTTCTACTGGCCAGAAACCCTTACTCATGCAGGAGAGACTGGTGAAAATGTCTGGTTAGTTCTGCCAAACTCAGTGACAGAGTCAAACAGTGATCAGTGGCATTCAGATTGGCTGGGTTGGGGTCAGTTGGTTTTTTAGATTTATTTGAAAGTTTGGATATTTTGTTTTGCTTCTTTTTAATTGAAAACAGAATACTTTTCTGACTCCTCTTTGATCGGTTTGTTTTGATATATGTATATATTTTTAAAATAGTAATACTTCTCAGTGTTCTCATTCAAGTTTTTTTCCCTAAATTATGTTTTCTTGGTTTTATTTGATGATGTTATTGCTTAAATACTTTACACCTAGACATGTTGAATTAGATCAATAGAGTTTTATAGTTTCATTTTTAAAAACAAACACTTAGCAAGATGGAGTTTTTCATTATTATATTTTCAAAACCAGGTTCATGCTGCTGGTAAATGATAAATATTCATATTTTAATTGGACTGTATGGTAAATTTTTGGATTCTGATATAGTGAATACCCTTCAGACCTTAGCTATAGAAAGAGGAAGAGCGAGAAAAACTAGAGGAAACTTCTGTGAACACTTTTGCTGATTGTGACTGGTTTGGGGGAAATACTAAATTTTATTTGGCTTATGCTGTAGAACGAAGCTATAGGCTGTAAGCTGTTTTCAGTATCTTACAGTGCCTGGAAACACAGCTGGCTTCTTAGCTGTCACACGTGCCTTTGCACCTGTTGGGAATGGAATACTCCATCGGGGGTCATTTGAATAAAGGACGCTGTATACATTTCTAACGCACTGATGAAGCAAAGACTGGTTACTTAGCATGCTCTGCCATTTTTTCAAACTATTGGTTAAATAAGTTAAAAACTTCAGTAATGTCTGAATAGAAGCATACATTTATAGGGCCGGCCTATGGCTCACTTGGGAGAGTGTGGTGTTGACAACACCAAGTCAGGGTTAAGATCCCCTTACCGGTCATCTTTAAAAGAAAAACAAAAAAAAGAATACATTTATATATTAAGTTAAATCTGCACAAATTTTGCATTTAATACATTTGATATGACTTGTCTTGATTCTGTTTATCTGGCATAATTTTGGTTTTTCTCCCAAAGAGGTTTAAAACTTTTTAATCTTTTAAAGTGGATTGTTATGGTCTTACAATGAAATTTACTTAGGTCAATTTACTACTTCTCTCAGCTACTGAGAAATCAGGGACAGGCTAAATGATGTTCCTGATGGCCGGCAGTAAGGCTGTCCCCAACAGTGTTAAGGAAAACTGCAATGCCTGTAACCTAATGGCTTTCTCCTCTAACACATGACAAGCCTCTGTAGCTGGTGCCTTCAGTCTGGATGAAGTTTTTTGTTTGTTTTGTTTTGTTTTTGCTTTTTTTTAAGTAAATTTCAGATGTAAATTTAAAAAGTGAGAACCATGGTTAAGACTCTTTCACTTTCCCTCAGCAAAGCAGGCTTAATCCAACATAGTCACATCCCTGCAGTCATTCTTAACTAAACCTTTTGGTATACAGAACTACTGATCCTAAAAACTGATCCTAAAACTGATCCTGAAAGCCCAAATTGGAGGTGGGAATAATACCTTCTCAAATTGGGGTAAAGATAGTGGGAGGGAGTAGGAGTAAAATACTTTGGAGGGAAAATATGCATAAATTTGGTATTATAAAGAAGAAAATATTTTTCCTTAAAATGATGACATATGTAGATATCAAGCTAAACAAGTTAACGTTATCTATTGGGAAACAAAATGAGAGTAGTGGGTATCTAGGAGTGTGAGCCTGTGGTGGGGCAGGAGAGGTCTGTGGAAGGCAGACAGGGCCAGAGCTGTATATTTTAAGAATAAAAACAGTAGCCTTCATTTATTAGACACACAAAAGTGCCACACCTAGGCCAGGCATCTCCTGTGCCTTATCTCCTTTAGCTTTCACAACAAAGGAGAGGTATAGTGTGTATTTACAGAGGAGGAAACTAAGACTGGAGAAGTACTGTGGCTGGCCTGAAGTCACACAGCTGATAAGCACAATCAGAATTTGTAGTCAGGTCTTTGACTCCAAAGCCTGTACCCATTCTTATCCACTCTGCTGTGCTTTTCTGACACTGGTCTCAAAATAAATGACTGCAGAGGCTAAGGAAGTATAAGCTTTCAAAGGCCACTCTCGTCATTACAGAGGAGTAACCCTCGTTTGCCAGCCTGACACCTTTTAGTATGTTAGAGGTGAACCCCAATTCCTTTTTGTATCCCAGAGTAAATTTCCTTGTTTTGTTAGTTTTTATCCATAATTGTTTTAATCGGTATTTTAGCAGTCTTGCAAACCAGTCAAATTGAGGTTTCTATGAAGGGGACTGAGGAGAAATGTGTATGTAGCTTAAGGTATGAGGGAGCAGAGGGCCTGCGTGGTTTCTGGAAACAACTTCATAGACCTGGGTTCCTGCACTTACTTTGTATGTGGGATCTACAGCTTTCCCTCATATTGGCATTCAAGGTTTTAAAAGCGGCATGAAAGATTGTTCTGGGATAGGCTCATTCACTAAGGTACAGGGGTTAAGTGTGTGACCGTGGCCTCAACATATCTGAGTTCCAAGCTTGGCTCAGCCACTTGCTGTGTGATCTTGGGCAAGTCAAGTCACTTGATTGCCCAAACTTCCTTATTAGCTAGGCAGAGACCATAGTAATACCCACCTCATATGTTATTGTGAGAGTTAATAGTGTTACTACCATTCCTTGGCACAGAGTGCTCTCTTGGTGTTAATGGAACCACCTTCCACATCTTAGGATAATATTTGTGGTGGCATTGTACACTTGGACTATTATTTGGGTTAAGTAGAAGTTTGGTCCTCTAATCCAGACTTTCTTAAAGGAGGAGGCTATACATTATTTCCTCAGTGGTTATTTGATATTTGCTCCTCGAGCCACCTTAGTCCAGTCTCTATGCCCACCTTGCATTGGGGGATGCTTAATGCCTGGTACACAGCCTCTGTCCGTGCTCAACCCCTGGGCAGTATCTGATTCTGTTAACAACATTCCCCTTGGAACCATCTCTCTGGTTCCTGTGACGCGATCTCTCATGGCTCCCCCCCTAGTGTCTGCCCATCTTGCTTGGTTGTCCTCCTTTCCTGGTACCCTTTTGCTTTCTGCCCCTTAAGTCTTGGTGTCCTCCAAGTTCCGTTGGAATCCTTTTTCTTTGGTTAGTCTCTGTTTGCTCTCTGGGCAAGATCACTTTAACAATAGTCTGCCCATTTCCAAATCTGTTTCTAGCTCTTGTCTCTTTCTGAACTCTGGATCTTTATTCCAAACAACTTTTGCTTATATCACTGTGTAGACTGAGCTTTTAGCTCTTTCCTTGGCTACGGTAGTTTCTGTCTTCAGGAAGATGTCTTCCCCCTTCAATTCTTCCTCCACCCTACAGCTAGATTAATCACATCAAAAAAACCTTTCTTTATGTTCCCCTATTAAGATGTTTCTGTGGCTCCCTATAACCACAAGGCAAAGGTGTAAACTCAGCAAGGCACGCTAAGCTCTTGGTAAACTGAGCATCAGCCTAGTCCTCTAGCTTTGTCTGTGGCTGTTCCAGAGTGTGTCAGACCACCTACACGCCTCTCAACTTTGCTGTGCCATTCCTGCTGCTAGGAATCCCCATCAGTCCCTTGTCCTGGAAAATGTCTTTCCCAGCCTTTAAGACCAACCTCAAGCCTCAAAGTATCTGTGACCCCTTTCCTTCCTTCCTTCCCTCTCTCTCTCTCCCTCCATCCCTCTCTCTCTCTTCCTTTCCTTCCTTCCTTCCCTCTCACTCTCCCCCTCCCTCCTTCTCTCTCTCTTCCTGGCCAGAGTGCCCTTTACCTGTGTACACTTGTTGGTTTGAGCATTTAAAGTGTAGTGAGTGGAGTTTCTTGTCCCTTTGTGGACTCCGAGCTCCCAGACAGCAGATTGTCTTTGTCTGCGATGCCCAGCACCATGCCTGTCCTCATTCAAGGTTTGATAGATAAGTATTGAATGAAGGACTGAATTTGGGACATCTCCACCTAAAAGCACATCACAACTGATGTACTCCCCCCCCACCCCACCCCCAGTTCCTTAGCCAAAGGCACTGGCCATCCACCTGGCCATCGAAACTGGAAGCCCAGTTATCTTTGACTCCTCCTCCTTCCTCACACACTGCAGCCTGTTGTTTTTGCCTCAGGACTGCACCTATGATACCTCCTGCACTTTCTGGCCAAGGCTCAGACCCTTTTTTTTAATCGTGCACTCAGCTTCTTCAAATGGTTTCCTGACCAGGCGCCCTCATCTGTTCTCAGTCTCCCTCAGTCTTTCTCTCTCCCACTTCAGTGTTGCCTTCCCAGCACAGCCACTCGTGATTTTTCTTCCACTCGTGAGTGATCTTGCCATCCTCCTCCCCAAGTCCTCAGGGCTTCCCGTTGGTCCAGGATAAAACCAGAGTCCTCAGTGGGCATCCGCTCATAGCCAGCCCCAGTGCGGGGTTCCAGCCTGCATTCGTGCCGTGCTCCTCCCTACTCCCTGTGTGCACCCCACCACACATTTGGGGCTCCTGAACTTATGCAACCCATGACTCCCAGCTTTGTGGTAAGCACTGTGAGGAATGTGACTTTCAACCTGTTAGCTTTAGGCAACATCTCTGGCCAAATATTTGGTATAGGTCTAAGCAAGTGTCTAGGTGTTGGCTTTGACTCCCAGTGGATTTCCTCCGCCCCAATCCCCAGCCTCTCCATGCATATTCACTGTGGAGGGTGCTGTCCGCAGGGGCCTTGGGGTGGTTTCAGGTGACAGTTGCACTTAGCTCTGTGTGTCACAGTAAGACAAACATTCCTTTGCCAAAAGCTCAATTTTCCTTTTGGGTTTGCTTGTGACTTGTCTCTCTGCCTTGGCAACAGCCTTGGGAGGTTCTGTTTAACATAGGAGATACTATCAATAAGCCCTTTGTCGGGTTGTCTTTTTAAAGGATTTTCATGAGGAAACAAACAGTGTAGGTAGTAGCCAGACAGCTGTTCCAGAGTGCCAAAAAAAATGCTACTCACGGAGCTCCATTTAGAATCTAAATTTTAGGCCACCTCTTTTGCTTGACTGCAGCTAGAAAAGTATGGGATTTATGTTCACATCTTTTGTCCCTACAAAGTCTGTCTACCTGAGTATTAACCAGATGTAGTTTTGAAACTTGAGTCAGAATAGCACAGTGATGAGAACTTGGGCTTTAGATTTAGAGTCTGGCAGACCTGCATTGAGTCTTTGCTCTGCCAGTTACTAGTCATGTGGTTTTAGAAAGCTATTTATCCTTTCTGAACCTCAGCCTCCTCATTTGTGAAATGGAGATAGTAATAGTACCTACCTCATGGGTGCACTATAAGGATTAAATGTGATAATTTCTGAAAAACAATTAACAGCAATGTCAAGTGCTTAGAAAAGACTCAATAAATGTTAGCAGCTATCTTTGTTGATGTTATTACTAATATTTACTCTTTAATAAGCTCTAGTTTTGCAAGTCTTGTTGCAGAGATAATTGTGCAGGCTTACCCCACAGGGTGTGGATTAATTAGCTGATGTTGGTAAAGCATTTCATAAAACCTTTGTGTACAATAGATTAAGTATGAGTAAGATTAAAGTCAGTCTAGTTCAAAAGACTTTTCACATAAGTATTCTGTTCAGGGCATGTGACAGGCCATTTTGTACCTATGGTTGGTTCCCGGTGAAATTGTACTGGTAGAACAGAATCTTAGTTGGCCTTGCAGCCTGAAATATCACACATATGAAAATACGCGGAATTTTCCTAAGGCATTTCTAGGAGACACGAGGCAGAGTCCATTGTACAAGTAGTTTTGGAAATCAGCATCAAGTGTTGTATGTTGGGCCCCTTCTCTCCTCGGCTATGGAAGAGTTGTGTGAGTGGCACAGAGGTGCCCCCTTAGCCTTGGGTACAGTGTGATGCTGGCTGTTCCCTGGAACGTTCTTCCATTACATTCGGAGCACTTGCCAGTAAGCTCTAGAGAAGAATTCAAGTGGCCTATGGTCCTTGTTTGTCTTGAAGGCATGGAGGGTGGTTATCATATTTGCTGACTGGTCTCTGAAGGAGGCAGATATGGAGAAGTAATATTTTAGAGTTAGCTAAAATAAAGAAAAGAATGAATTAAGAGAAAAAATGTTCACTGGATCTGAACTATTGTAGCTTAGGGGAGCGCCTCCTGAGGAGAGTGTAGCAAAAGAATGGGTTTATTGAGACGTTTAGTGTCAAAAGCAGAAACAGCAATCTATGGCTTTTATGCTGGCCTTTCATTTTTTATTTTTATTTTTTCTCTTTGTGTAGAATTTATTTAGAAGGGGTAAATAGAATTTTATTTGACAAGAATTTAGAGGGAAATCAAAAATATAGCCTTGCTGTCTCAGCTCAAATGGAAAAATACACTTTAATCACCTAGTGAAGATATATTATGCCCTAGGTATTTTGTAGTATGCTGGAGTCAGGGAGAGATTTGCAGATTAGGTGATTACTTCAGTTTGTTTTAAGATATGTTTATTTTTTCTTGGTCCTTATTGGGACACGGAAATATATAGATATTTGATCTTTGCCCCAAAGAGCTCCCAGTCTAATGAAAAAGGCCTTCTAATAGATGTCGCTGCACAGTGTGACAATGGCTGGGTCTCATTTTTTAAATAAAGTTTTATTGGATTGAAGCCACACTCATTCATTTACATGTTGTTTATGTTTTCTTTTGTGCTACAAGGGCAGAGTTTTGTAGTTGTTACAGAGACCATATGGCCCACAAGCCAAAAAGATTTACTATCTGGCTTTTTACAGGAAAAGTTTGCCAACCCTCATCTAAAGCATAGGCCTTCTCATCTCTTTATCTCTTAGCAGGACTTGGGATCTTAAAGAGAGTATTTAAGAATGTAGATTTTAGAATCAGACAGATCTGCATTCACATTCTAGCCCTGCCACCATATCTGTGTGTCTTTGGGCAGGTGACTTAACCTCTCTATGCCTCAGTTTCTTCATCTGTAGAACTGAGTTAATAATTAGAACCTGCATTACAGAGTTATCAGAATTAAATGAGGTGATACATGGAATACATTTAGTGTAGTGTCTGGCATGAATTAAGGGCTCTGTAAATGTTAGTTGCTATTGTTATAATGCTTCTGTGGGTCTGCAAATCATATTCCACATGGTGCTACCCTCAGGCAGATGCCAAGGTGTCTTGAATCCCATTGCTACTAACTTAGGAGGAGCAAAGGATTTTCTGATATAGCTGAATATCAGCCCGGTGAGTGGGATAAGAACTTTGTTCACATACACTATGATCTTCAAAACAACACTGCTGAAGATGGTCAACAGGCAGTATTTCCTGGCCAATTACTTCATCCCTGTCCAGTCTTTGTATTTTATTGCCTCCCTTTGTGATGTTTCCTTTTATGGTTAGGAAGTATTTTTTCCCCTCACACCGTGATTCCAGGTGTTGTTTTAAACTTCGAATTTAGATGAATCTTCTAACCTTATTCACTCATTTATCCATCCATTCATCCATCAGACATTTGCTGAGTGCCTGCTCTAAATGAAGGACATAGTGCTTGTGGATTTGTTCGCTTACCTTCTTCTTAGCTATCTGGCTTCCATTTCCACTTAGTTTTGAAAGAGGTAGCACACCAATAGGAGGCCAAGGCCAGGAACTTTCATTATATTTGTCTGACTTTATTCTGGGAGAAAAGATCAGTTAATGCCTGTTCTTAGGGAAGATGGAGGAAGTCAGGGGACAGGTTGGCCAGTTGTCTGCAAAGAGGGCCAAAAAAGAAAGAGTGGATTTTGACTCTGATGGGTCCTGCAAAGAAGGACCACAAAAATTAAAACAAGCTCCCACAGAGCTCAGGACTTAGCCTTAAAGAAATAGCAAACCCAGGAGAAATAGAAAGTCCATGGAAACCAAGGCCAAGAAAGTAGGCCAGTGGCCTCCCCTCCTTCACATCAGGTCGGACCCGGTGGCTCTGCCCCTCTTAGGAATAAGCCCCGAATCTGAAGAGAAGCTTTCGCTAAGCTTTGGAGATATGACATGTTCTCTAGCCTGACTGCATCAGTGGTTGGAGGATAGTGGTAGACGCGGTGCGGCCAGAGATTAAAGGAATAAATAAGAGGAGAGAGAAATGGACAGTGTGGGCCAGTGAAAACAGCATATGGTTTTCCCAGGGCTTCGCAGCTATTAAGGAATTAATAGCTTTCCTGGGGTTTTATGGGACACTTGAGCTTAGCGTGCTTCTGCTACCGTCCGTGGTTACCAACTGGTGCTGAAAGTCTGCTTCCAAACCCACTGCACTTCGGCGATGTCTCTGCCTGGGCCTGGGGTGCCCCACATGCTTGCTCCACCTGCATTGCCAGCCTTGTCCCACCTCCAACTGCACCCTTTGCTGCAGCTCTGCCCTGCTTCCCAGCCCTGCAGCCAGGCTGTCTGCTGCTGCCACAGGGTGGTCCCTCCTAATGGAAAGCTCGTCCAATGGCCAACTTCTAGTCTTTCTTCTCCCAGCACATCTGGTATTTTTCATTTGCAGTTCTCATCACGCTTGCAGCTATTTTTTTTTTTTTTTTTGGTTTTTGATGTCTGCTTCCCCACTAAACTACATGAGGACAGGGACTGTGTCTTTGTTGAATATTTGGCATGTTATAATTGCTCACTACATTTGTTTACTGACTGGATGACCAGAAGGAGTGGCAATTTGTAAAGGGTTTTAAAAAAATCAAACTCTAACCTTTGATTTGTTTTGGTCTTGTTTCTCAAATAAAGTCTGAACAAAATATTTTATGATTTCACAGGCACACACGCATACTACTTTTTAAAGGGTTCTCCGAGATGGCATTTTTCAGTGACTTTATGTGCACCAGACACATTTTACTTTCCTTTCTCTTCTCCCTACAGAATGAGATGTGCCTCGCCACTCAACAGCTTTCTAAGCAACTGCTGGCATATGAGAAACAGGTAAGTTGACACTTACGTGGCCTATGATGCTAATCTATGCTCAGGACTCTCTTAGGTGAAGTTCTTCTAAAGGAATTCTCCAAAGGCATCCTTCAGAGACTTTCATTTCTTTCTTCCTTTCTTTCTTTCTTTTTTTTTTTTTTTCCATAATTCTTTTCTTTTCCTTTCCACTAATGAATTCTTACTGGTGATTATCCCAAATTAGCTACTATAGAAGTAACCAACTGCCCTTGACGAGTCATAGCCTTCAAAGGACTACAAGTGAATCAATACTAACAATTCCAGGAAATAAACACTCAAATAATGATGTCATTGTGTTCGGATAGAATGGTGATGACCAGTGAAGGAATGGCCAGGGAAGGGTAGCTGAGTGTGTTCCTGGGCAGGACAGAGTAGAGTGCTCCAGTTCTTCAGCTAGACACTTGTGACAGGAGGTGCTCTTGGGAGAAGAAAGGGAGTAGTTGTGGAGGGTGGTGTTTTGTGGGTGATGCTGCAGTACTGAATTCCCGAACATTCAGTTAACATCTGGCTCTTTTATTCTTTGGTCTTAGAATTTCGCTCTTGGCAAAGGTGATGAAGAAGTAATTTCTACACTCCACTATTTTTCCAAAGTGGTGGATGAGGTAAGATAGCAACGTGGGAAATTTTTATTTGATTCCTCCTCGAACTTCCTTTCATCTTTACTTTGGCCCTCTTTCCATTTTTAAATATCTATTTACATATCTGAGAAGATATCTCGATTTGTATCTTCCAAGGTTCATTTCATAAGAGAAGTTGTACACTATCACATTTGTTTCTGGTTTGAGGGGAAAGACTTTAATGTACGTGAGCAATAGACAACAACAACAACAAAAGCCACAAGATTTCTAAGAATTCAGATTCCTAAGTAGGATATATTAGTTTGGATATATCCTAAGTAGGATATATTAGTAATAATAATAGTAACTTATTATTAACCATAATAAGTTACCACAACTAAGTGGCTTCAAACAACGGAAATTTATTCTCTCACAGTTCTGGAGGCCAGAAGACCGAAATGAAGTTGTCAGTGCAGGGCCACACTACCTCCAAAGGCTCTAGGGGAGATCCTTCCTTGCCTCTGCCAGCTTTTGGTGGCTCCAGGTGTTCTTGGCAGGAATAGCCCCAATCTCTGACTATGACTTTACATGGCCACCCCACTGCCAGAGTTTTTTCTCTTCTGTCTGTGTCTTATCTTCTTATAAAGTTGCTTGTCATTGGATTAGGGTCCACCTGGTTAATCCAGAATGCTCTCATTTCAAGATCCTTCATTACATCTGCAAAGACTTTTTTTCCAAATGTTCACATATTTTGGGTGGATATATCTTTTGGGGGGGGAGGGCACAATTTAACCCACTACAAAGGGTTTCATACAACTGTTCCTGTAGCTGTATTATATAATACATTTGAAATATTTGTGAAAAACAGGTATTGATGTAGGAAAAGTGCATAAATACTAATTATAAAAAATGTAAGAGCTCAAATGCTATTGGTCCTAGGTAGAACCCTCTGAAAACTTAGGTAGGTATAAACAGTTTCATCTTTCAAGGAGTTTGCAATAATTATAATAGAAAATTGTGATAAAGACTAAAAAAAAAAACCAACAACAAACTGGACTTGTATGTTTAAAAGTGGTTAAAATGGCAAACTATATGTTGTATATATTTTACCACAATAAAAAGAATTTTTAAAAAAGCATGCAGATGTCCTGTAACTCTCCAATTATTGATCTGCAGTAGATGCTGTCTTCAGTTTACAAAAAGAGAAACTAACATTCATGTAAAGTTGTATTGATTGCATTTTCATTCATTCAACAAATCAGTTCCACCAGCTATTATTCATTCAACAAGCATTTATTGACCACCTACTATTTAGCAGACACTGTTCTAGGCTCTAACAGGGATATAACAGCCATCTAGTTCTTACTGAGCTTTGTCCTCTATTACACTGAATAGTAGGAAAAAGACAAACTGTTCTCTCCTGCTATATTCTCAACCCTCAGTACCCTTCTAGTCACCAAAGTGTGTAGGTTTTTCCCAGACCAATCAGTTCTCTTAACACCAGCTGAGTGTCCTACAATTTAACTCAATTCTGACACTCTGTACCTAGAGATAGCCTCAGATCCCATAAGTTAAGGGCTCAGCCCTGCAAGACTACCCCCCACTTCATATGCTAATCGCAAGTCTAGGCCTCCAGTACTTCTGACTGATCGATTATAAACTGGGGTTCCCACAACCCCTTCCTGGGGTTTGGTAATTGATTAGAATTGCTCACAGCTCAGGGAAACACACACTTATATATACCAGTTTGTTATAAAGGCTGCTACAAAGGATACAGATGAACAGCCAGATGAAGCATAGGGAAAAGGTATGGGGAAGGGCTCGGAGCTTCCATCCCCTCTCTGCGCGCACCACCCTGCCCGCACATCCACGTGCTCAGCAACCTGGAAGCTCCCGAATCCTGTGGACAGGGATTTTTATGGAGGCTTCATCACGTAGGCACAATCAATTATTAACTCAATCTCCACCCCTCTCCGCTTCCCAGAAGATGTGGGGGAGGGGCTGAAAGTTCCAAACTTGTAATCATGGCGTGGTCTTTCACGTGGCCTTCATCCTTGAGCCCACCAAGAGTCACCTCATTAGAACAAAATACATGCCTGTCACTGAGGAAATTCCAAGGGATTAGGAACTCTGTGTCAGAAACTGGGGTCAAAGACCAAATATTAGAACAAAAGAGGCTCCTAGAACCCTTGTTGCTTAGGAAATTACAAGGGTTTTAGGAGCTCTGTGCCAGGAACCCGGGGCAGAGACCAGATATATTTTTTATTATATCATAATATCATTCCCACTACTGTGGCTCTCTCTGAAATATGTGTTAAAATGGATGGAGGATAAATAGAAACTAGTTAAAGAGAAGTAAAAAGTGAGTTTTGGAAGGCAAGGAACAGAATTTTTCTTAACAGTGAATAGACAACCCAGAGGGAGATCGATAGACTATACCCACTGAAGTCATGTGTTTTCCTGAGCCGCACAGAGTTGCCAAGGAAATGTGGTTAATTGTCAGAACCTTAGAACCAGGATTTCCAATTTAAAATATTTACTCACAACCATACTTTCATGGGCAGGAATGATGATTCTTTTAGTGGGGAGTGAATCATTCCCAAAGGATGGAAGCACAGTTCTGTAGTAGTGTCATGGCAACCACCTGTAAGCCCAGCACTGTAAGGAGTTTGAAAACAAGCCTCTTGATGTAGAGACCTACGAGAGTGAAAGCAGTTAGGTCAGGTGGGGTCTGTATCTGGGAAGAGGAGAGTAGCTTTTCAGGCTTTCTCAGCTTGTGCTAAACCAGGTTGAAAAAATTTCAAGACAGGTAATATGACTCAGAAATTAAAGAAAAACCCAACTAAAGATAGAGATTTTGTGGCTTATGTTTAACATATTGCCTTGGAACGAGATCTCCCTCCCATGTTGTAAGTCATACAGAGATTTCTGTGCATGGTGAATTCCCCCAAAGCAAGGTTTCTGGATCACTTCTTTGGAGTGCACTTGAGATACGAGGTTGTTTGTCATCATTACAGATTTCCTGATCAAGTTCTGAGTATGTATGTGTCAGGCACTCTGCTCTGAGTGTTTTTTATTCATGTCTTATCCTCACGTGTCTTAGCCGTGCAAGGAAGATGGTGTTATCCCCATTTTCTGTGTGATGATGCTGAAGTGCTAAGCAGTGGTCAATGTTCCTTCCACTTTCCTCAGCAAGGTGCTGTGGTAAGAAGTGATTATCTCACACATCTCTAAAGCCCCAAGGCAAAAAATTGATGTCACAAACCCCTTGATCCTTAGGAAGAAAATGAGTAGCTAGGAAATTTGCTGTTCCGAAATACAAAACCACTGGAAAGCCATTTCCTCTCTCTGAGATGTTACAAATGAAATGTTTTTCATTTGTGAGTGCAGCAGGGAAGCTCACTTAATTGAGCTGTTATGTAGATTTAATTAAATCATGTATGAGAGTACTTCAAAAAGTTTGTGGAAAATGGAATTCAAAGATAATACAAATCTTTCCATGAACTTTTTGGCAGCCTCTCATATATCAAAGCATCTAGCACAGAGCCAAGCACATAGCAAGTATATTGGTCAGTGTTCATTCAATTAACTCTTAATGCAAAACCACACATTTCTTATAAAGTTATTCCGGAAAAATAGTTAACACATTCTATCCTGGTGGCATTTACTGACGTGGCTGTCTTCTTGTATTCCCAGCAGAATAAAGCTGCCATGTTTCCACTTGATTGAGAGATGGGGAGAATATTAACAGCCTGTCCTAGTTCCCTTCCCTGGCAAATGGTTGACGAGTCTTTAAGCTCATCAGAGTAGCCTCTGCAGCACAGCCCCGAAGGGCCAGGCCTGTTGGGATCTCTCTGTGCAGAAGAGTGGTACATATGTGTGACTGCTGTCACTGCTGAAGGAAACTTTGCCAAGTGTTGACTTGGCAAAATCACTGCTGAGTGATTTCCCTTTAGTTTCCAGTAGGGATCCACAAACATCCTCCAGAACATCTGCGAGTCTTTGGCTGAGAGGGAGAATCCCCTCTACTGTGTTCATTGCTGACATCTAAACTAGCAAACACATGAAGTTTTGGCATCTTTGTGAGCATGAAGGACAAACTCTATATTGCAGGCTGTGTGGTGGAAAGACCGTGAATCTTAGTCCCCAACAGCCAGGATTAAAATCCCCATCTTGCCGTTTATTCATTCTTTGGATTTGGGCAGTTATTTGCTGGTCTGTAAAGTGAGGATAATAAATAACTAACTCACAGAGTGGGTGAAAACTAAATGGTATGACCCGTGTGAAGCTGGCACACAAAAAGTGCTCAAAAATGGTAGCGCTGATGATGATAACTTTACTTTTCCTAGACCACTACAAAGACAGGATTTAGTAAGTCCTTGAGGTAGAAGGGGAGAAAGAATCAAGAGCTTTAAAGTGATCTGTTGAGAAGCATCACATTCACATAGTCATCTTGTTCTTACAAAGGTCCTTTTCTAGAGAGCAAAGGCCTGAAGGCTGGCTGAGTTGTTTTGGTAGAGAGCGTTTTTTCTCCAGAGCAGTTCCCAGGCCTATGGCCGGCTGTGGTTCTAGGGTTAGTAGGTCTTTCAGGTGTGACATCAGCCTCCTGAGAGCAAGAGAGCTGACTGGTGAGGTGTGAGCTGTGCTGGGCACGGGAGCAGGCTGTGTACACTGCCAGCACATGCAAGCCTTCCCATTCTCCAGGCGGGGTGAGACCCAGAGTGAGAACACAGAACCAGAGTCTGCACAGTGAACAGAGTAACTATGGGCTCAGAGACTCCTTTAGTAAGCTTCAGTTAGAACTTGCATTTCATTTTTGTACCTCTAGGCCTATATCATTTATCACTTTGTGGAGGGTATTTATTTGCTAAGGAAATCTAACTGAGCTCTTTAACAACACAGAAGTGTTCAGTGCAATCCCTTGGTGAGATGAGACCTTGTCAGTAATAATATATATAATTTTCTTTAATAGAGTTCCCTTTCTTTCAGCTTAATGTTCTCCATACAGAGCTGGCTAAACAGTTGGCAGACACAATGGTTCTACCTATCATACAATTTCGAGAAAAGGATCTCACAGGTAAAGTAACTGAGTTCAGTGCTAATTACCTTCAAAATATTGTTTAATTCACCTAATATTTCTTACTGCAGTGATTTCTTTAAACATGTGGATCGTTGAGAAATGACTTCCTCTTTGAGCAGTTTGATTCCACAAACTTTTATTGATTCCTGGCTCACCTAAAGGAGGTCTGAGGCTAGTAAGAAGACAGTCATGGCAACAGATCATTGTAATGTCATGTGATGAGGGCATCAGGACAGAGATGGACAAGGAATAGAAGCAGCACACAGAAAGGCGTGATTACCTTTTTGGGGCTGGGGTGCCAGGGAAGGGTTCCTGGAGAAGGTGATTGAGCTGGGTTTTGACAGGTGAATAAGTATTTACAAAGTAGACAACAATATTAAGTCTTATGTTACAGCTTAGGGGACATTTATAAAGGCATGCTGTTCTTGAGGGAGCGTGAATGCTTTGGGGTGTAAAGTGAGGGGCTTGGAGAGGGAAGGATGGGGTTGGGACGATGCTTTCTCTGTGCTAGATTCTGGGGATGCAGCTGTGAATGGGCAGATAGGGTCCCTGCCCTCACGGAGCTCACGTTTAGTGAGCAAGGGAATCTGTGACTGCTTCAGACAGCCTGGTGGCCTTTTGGAGTAATTTTTGTTCTTCAACTGAAATAAAAATTTAAAATAATTTTTTATCTCTTAAAAATTAAGGTAGTCAAAAAATGAATATAAAAAAGAATGAAATCTTAAAAAAAAAACTTCGTTGATGTTAGAAAAGGGACTCCACGTTTTCTAGCCCTATTCTTATTTCATTGAAAATATTTATTACTTAGAGATTAAAGAATTCTATTTTCTAGAAGAACACTGATATAAAAAACTGCTGACCAAAAAAAGCCTAAACCTGGCTACTAAAAGATCTGCTCAGTATAGTACTTCCTTTTTAAAGGTATATAATCTTAAATATTTTTTTAGGCAGAAAAGATGCAGTAAATCTAAGGGCAAATCTTAAAGATAAAGATGGTTTTCTTCCTCTCTTTGATGTCACCTGATACTGGGAGCAGAGGTAGAAACACCACACACTCTACCTAAGGCCAGTTTAACAACAGTAAAACTAAAAATACAAAATAAGAAGTCATATATCAGTTAGCTTGTATAAAAGGAAACCTTGACTGAGCAGGAATTTTAGTGTTTTTTAGTGTCGCTCATCTGCAATTGCATGTGAAGACAAAACCTACTAAATGCAGTCATGCTGATTATCCAGTACTAACTGAAAGCCCCCTGGGTGCCCTTCTAAAAAGATTTCCTCTAAATAACATCGTTAGAAATGTGTGGGATATCATTTTTAAAGCAAACTCCAAGTCTGTTAGAAAATAATCATCCCGTAAGACCTGTGTTGTCAGATTTACATCTTTCAGGTTTGTTTATGGGAAGCAGACATAGGATTGAGAGTACCCAACAGTGTTCATGACAGTGGCCTGCGTTGATCCAGAGTGACTTAACATAGGGATTAGCAGGATTTGTCCAGGATGGTGATTTTTTTTTTTTTTTTTTTTTTTAAGGAGAATAAAACTCATTAGTAGTAAAAAGAGAAGCTTCTTAGTTTCTATGAAAAAGTTAATCAAATTATCCTTTTCTGATGACATCAAGACATATATTTGAAGTGTTTGGCCCAGTTCATACCTGGGAACATCAAAACCAAATTAGAATCTGGCATCCCCTGTGCTTAGACAGTGGCGTTTTATCTTACATTTCACTGCTTTTTCTTCATTTACCCACTGATACAAGCATTGAATCTGAATGAGGAGAACACAATGGATATTAGCAAAGCTATTTAAAATTGATAATAAGTTTAAAAAAAAGGAAAAAAAAAACCCTAAAACTCTGCTCCAACAGGACGTAAAAGGTGGGAGAAGAAAAGTGCAGGAGGGGAAGGTCAGCAAGCAGCCGGATATCAGAAGAGTAAAAATAATGTGAAGAGAAATTTAAAGGCTGGAGGCAGTTTGGAGGCAAATTGAAAAGTACTGAAGATGTGAAATGCTTTGCTTTGTTTGACAAAGTGAAAATCAGTTGTGTTAGAAGTGTAGAAAATGTCACTTTCTTTTAGGTATCTCTGTTTTTAAGTTTATAATTTTGGACAATCTCTGCTCTCTAATCTTTTTGGTTTTTTTGGTCTCAGACTTTGTTAAGCTGACTTAGTGTGTGATGGGTGTAGTACCCATGTGGGGTAATAGTGGCTGGTTTTGGCTTGTTGCAAGTACAGTATTTACAGATTGCATCACATTTTTTCATTAAAACAAGTGGCCTATATTCTTTTGTTCAGTGATGCCTCTAATAGGTCAGATGTTACATGGCAACCACAGGAAACTTCTAGGCTCTGGATGTAGTCCTGACTACATCTTGAGGAAAGACATATTAAGACACACTACTTTGAGGCTGAAGAATCAGACTTAGGTTTATCCTCCAGGTCTCTGATGAAACGTGCTTGACCACCGTGCTGTCTAGCCCACATCCCCAGAGGGCCGTCTCCTTCACAGATCCCCAGCACTACCTGGAGTGGAAGGGCTGTACAGGCAGCCAGGGTCACTGGGTGTGGGTGAAGCTGCAGTACAAGCTCCAGTGAGACCAGGGTTGCCAGCCTCCCGGCCAGGGCCCATGAAAGCAGGGGACCTGAGGGGGCAGAGCTCTGGGTTGGCACATTTTCTTTTCTTTTCTTTTCTTTTTTTTTTTTTTTTTTTTGCTCTAAGATGTTTCCTTTTCTCTTGTTCAGAAGTAAGCACTTTAAAGGATCTCTTTGGACTTGCCAGCAACGGTAGGCGTCTTCTTTTCTCCATTCTTGGTGCCTGGGTTTAGTGATGTGTGTAGGTTTGGTATTTGTGTGGGAAGAGATGCTGAATGAACATTCTGGCCTTTCGGTCTTTCTGGATGCTAAAACGTCTCCTTACTTTTAGAGCATGACCTCTCAATGGCAAAATATAGCAGGCTTCCTAAAAAAAAGGAAAATGAAAAGGTAAGAATCCTTTACGTGTTAGTTTTCAGTTCATTTACTTAAGCTCCTTGTGTGTCTTCCTGTTGTGAATTCATGACATTGAGGTGTCTTGATGAATTTTTTTCTTTTATTTCCTATATGTGGACTATTAAAATTATTTATTCTGAATCTCCTATGTAGACTTCCATTTCTCTATTCGAACTTTCTAGACTGGTTTATTAAACACCAACTTGAAACCATTGTAAAATTATAATCACACAATTTGAACTTCAGCTCAGTACCTCATCTGGTCATCTGACTCAAAGACCACTCTGCGCACTTGAACTCCTTGCCCCAGGTGTTAACACTGATTCTTTAACCCATATTTTCTAGATGCTGTATGTACTATAGATAATATTGCATGTTTTCATGCATATAACTTTTTACTTCTGTTACATGATTTCCTTGGGCTAAATTTATTTCCTTGGAATACAATCTTATGAGTAAACCAAAATGTCTGTGGCTCTCAATTTCTGCTAATTGTTTTCCTAAAGGACTCTAGCACTTTGTGCGGCTACCAGGAAAGTAGTGGCTTCACCTTGGTGTAGCCTCGCAGACACTGAGATGCTACTACTTTGGTATTTATAATTTGGATTTTTTTTTTAAGTTGAGGTAAGCCCTTATCTATGTTTTGTTATATTTGTCACAAAAATGTTTATAATGAATAAACAAACATTTTGAAGTTGCATGCTCTTACAGAACTGTCGCGTACAGTAGACAACTTGAAGTTTTCCTTTCACCTTTTCATCAGGTGAAGGCTGAAGTTGGAAAAGAGGTGGCAGCTGCACGGCGGAAACAGCACCTTTCATCCCTTCAGTACTACTGTGCCCTCAACGCGCTGCAGTACAGGAAGCGGATGGCCATGATGGAGCCCATGATAGGCTTTGCCCACGGACAGGTAAGGGAGTCACTTCCCCTGACGGGTAAGAGCTAAGCCAGTTGTGGCATTCTGCTGAGATAGCAGCTAGGAGAAACTGAAGCATCATCAGAGAAAGAAACACAAATGCACAACCTCCTGGAATGTTTCTGGGATTCAGCCCTTGGAGAGCTTCCAGTTGGGCTGGATCATCTTTAGCTGGACTTGTTAGGGCGTATGCTCAGGAAATGATGGCCTGGATCTCACACCTCCCTTGTGGAGTCACCTGTGTGGCCGTTTGTCTCTGATCCAAATGAAAGGCCTGGTGCGGTTTTCCTGGAAGCAGCTTACTGCTGAGGTTGGGATAGCTAGCGCATAGCCTGGTTCTGCACATCCCTCTGCTACTCATATTGGGAGGCTTGTCCTCAGCTGCGTTATTCTCTGAGGATACATCTCAGGATATTGCAGCACCTTAGCATCTGGTCATGGGGAAGTTCTCCCAGTACTTTATAAAGTCTTCTGTAGACTTTATTTGGTTTCTTCCCTCCTGTTTAGTGGTCTACTGAATATTTGGCTTAAGGGAGGCTCCTGTTTTAAGGATGGGGACTTGACTGTTATGGCAGGTGGTAGGGACAAGAGTGAGCATGAATGGGAGGCTGGTGGCACCACCCTGTCACCTTCCACCCTTGCCGTGCACCCAATGAGGTGACTCTGAAACCTACTCCAGCATGTGAGAAATGCGTGCAGGAATCTTGTCTCAGTTGATAGCTGAGGAACAGGAAGGCACGTGAGGAAGCAACCTGTTGATAAGAAAAAAGTCACTAACTCTTTAAAACATAACACACACACACAAAATTTTAAAAAAACACCAATATCTATTGCTTTTATAATATATTTTTAAAATGTATATATTTCAAAAAAAACCCTCAACATCAATTTCATTCAAGGAGAAGGGGAACAAGAGAAAATCCTGAAGCATCCATGCTCAGCTGTCTGTCTTCTTAATATGGTTGTTACACTGTTGAATGGCGAGTTCTCTAAATCAGCTTATGCCTTCAGAGGTAACACTTAAATAGGGCAATATAATCATTCTGTGTCATCTGAGTAAAGCTGGATTAAACCAAAAACTAGCACTGTCCAGCTGTGGGTTTCAGTCCCGGCAAATCCTTAGGAGCCGTCCAGCCTCCTTGTGATGGGCACTTGTGCGCATGGGTGTGTGCCCACACTCTGTCTCCCTCTTCTCTCCTTCAGTTAAGTGCTGTACTTCTGACCTGGTGAATGTCCCAGCTTTGTTGGAGAATGCCAGTACTGTCTTCGTTCTCTTTGGTTAATACCTCCTGTCACTTGTGCCCTCCCTAGGTTGACCATCTTTGCCTTTGGGGCAGTAATCCTTGCTCAGTTAGAGGTCCAGGGTCAGGGAGGGTCAGAAAGATGAACACCTCCAGTCCTGATGGGTCAGTGCTGTCAGGCTTAGTTGGTCAGAGGAGGGTCTTCACCAGGCCTAAAGGATGGGTTTGATACCAGCTGGGTCCACTCTGTCAGGGCCAAGGTCTATACCACTTCCCCTAGCCTGGTCTTTTTAAGTAAGTGCTGCTGGCCACAGGGAGAAGAGGAGGCTGTGGGTGCCGTAGCACAGATGCAGCCCTGGGCCTAGGACAACAGAGCATGCCGTCATGTGGAGCAGCAGGAGCAGCCGTTTTGAGGACTGAGGATGGCATGTTCCATTTTTCATATGAAGATTTCATATCCAGATTTCAAGACACAAGACCAAGTAGCTCCTTACCCTATAGACTGTTTATAATCCTCATGAAAACTGTAGCTCCTTCTCTTAGACAAGTGTGCCATCACCCTGGACCTTCTGGCTGATTCAGAAGCATTTGCTCTCCTGCCTCATCGTCCTGTGAAATCGATGGTTATTGATCCCTCTTTGTTACCTGATGGTTTTATGACCATGGCACATCCTGCTGTTCATTAAGGCACATTTGGAGGAGACGCAATCAGCCTTCTCAGCACCACCCACCTCTGTGGAGGTGTGTTGACTCCATTCCGAACTTCTCTGGCCCTGGTTCAATAGGTTTTCAATTAAATCATGATTCAGTCCTCATGCCTGCAAACTGAAGGTTTATAACCTGTGTGCAGGTTTTTTGAGAAGATAGAAATGATCTCTAGTGTGCTATTGACAGGGCGAGCACTATGTAATGTGGCTGTAGAAGCCAGTATCTTATCCATTCCTTCTGCTCATCCATTCATCAGATTTTTTAGGGATTTTGGGAGGCCCTGCCCTAAGGAGCTTACAGAATAGTAGAAGAGCTACGACATGGACTTGGAGCATAAATTCCAAAGAAGTTCAGAGGGGAAAGAAGAGAAGCCACCATGATGTTGTGCCTTTAGAAATGAAGAATCAGAATGCTCATTTAACATGTTAATGATATTAAATGACTAGTATCATTCTGATAGATAACATTTCAGGGATTCAAAGTGGCATTTACAGTGTTGATCTCTGTATGATTCAGATTGTGGGGCCAGAACACCCCCTGCAGGTATTACCTGCCTCAGGATAATCACAATCATCTATTTTTATCCTGTGATAACTAAGGGCATTGGTATACCTGCTTTCCCAGGGTGTCTGGGGAACAGAGGTAAGGATGTCAGAGTCATGCTGATCACACCAACTAGCCTCCTTGGGGTGAGGGGTCGATTTCTGTGCCCACCACCCGGGGCAAGGTGGGCTTCTGGATCAGACAGATGAGCTGGGGGACAAGTGAGAGAATACCCAGGTCCACGCTGAATGTTTTCTCTTTTTTTCATGACCTAGGCTTGCAACTGTTACCTCTCAACCAGCAGGCATGTGAAATGGAGCAGTTCATACCTAATGTCCAGATTTTTTAAAAGCCATAGCCATAAGAAGAATGGGACCTTGAGCTTTTCAAGGTGCAGATGTCAGTAATGCTCAGAGTGGTGTTCTTCCTCTTTCCCATATCCCTGCCCTTCAAGGTTTGGCAGGGGACCCAGACTTTCTGGGAAGTGAATATTTATACAGGAGTCATAGGAAGTATGGAATTCCTTCCATTGGTAGGAAGCAAGCAACCTACAGTTTCATTTTTCAAATTGTATATTCCCCAGGTCTCCTAGAGGCTGCTTTCTCCTGGCCAGAGAAAGCATCCATTGTAGAACACTGGGGAGGAGGGGGGGTCCTCACCTGTGTCAAGGGTACCAGGGCCCTGCTGTGTCCTTTACATACATAATCTTCAATTTGATAGACAGGTTAGAAGAGGCTTTTAAGGGTCTTTAGCACAATTTTCCCTCTGCAGCATCTCAGCCAAGTCACCAGCCAGCCAGCCTGTGTTGAGAGCTGGCTCAGTCAGGTGGTAGCCTTCAGGGTGGGGTCAACAACTCCTGCTGCACCTCAGCAAGTGCTTGTCAGTTTCTTCCTGGTGCTGAGTATCTGTCATGTCACATACCCATTTAGTGCTGGAGATATAAAGGTGAATAAGACTTAATCCTTGCCCTCAAGAACCTTACTGTCTAGATTTCACACAAAAAAAGCTGCTGCTGCTACTAATATCAAAAATAATCATCAGTAGTAATTATCAAAACTTGGGATGTACAAAGCACTTAATTGACATTACTCCTGATCTTGACAGCCTTTCAGCAAGATAGGCAGGTTCCACTCTCCGCATTTAACAGATGCACTTGGGACTTTGGGAATAACTCTCCCCCAGTGTGGTGGAGACTAAGCAGGGATGCTGCAAGTGCTGTGGATGAGGGTCTCACATTTAATGAACTCACTGATCCCCTTCCCTAGATGATTTTCAGAGTGCCACAATTATATCTTTCAGATTAACTTTTTCAAGAAAGGAGCAGAGATGTTTTCCAGAAGGATGGACAGCTTTTTATCTTCTGTTGCAGACATGGTTCAAAGGTAATGCTGCACTCTGGTTTGGGTCTTGTGTGCCTTTTGCCTTTCCTGCTGAATTGGCATCTCCGGAAGGTGTGGGGGAGGGCTCCGATTGTGGAGGGTCCCACAGAACCCCTGTCCACTCCATGAACTCTCAGAAACAGCGCCCTCACCTTAGCTGCTGCTATTTGTGAATATTTGTGACACACAAAGAGTAGGGGTTCTGCAGTTCTCGACTTGCATGCAGCCTACAGACCTCCGCATCATATTAAAAGGCTAAATAAATGATGAAAATGTCCACATGGTATTTTTCATTAAGTACCAGTCTCTGTTCTCAGAATCTCTTTTTGTGAATATTCAAAGCCCACATTATAAGCCTGTGAGTCCAGTTGAGATTTGCTGTAGATTTGAAAGAGCTCTTTGCTTTTTTTCTTTGAGAGCTAAGGGGATTAGCAGCCAACAGTGCTGCACTGCGCAGGAAACTGTAACCGTCACATAAGCGAGGCATTGGCCTTTCTTGAGTTAATTTCACAAACTGCAAATGCTTATTTTACAAAGCTCCACGTCACTGTCCTCAGACGGTCCTGCCATGCTCAGTTGGCGCTGTGGCTGGCCGGACTCCATTGCCTCCGTCCCCAGTCCCCGATGTGCGCTTTGAGCAGTCACCAGCACCTGCAGCTCAGGCTTGCTGCATTTAGAGCACGCCTGCGGGGTACCTCGGGCTCGGTGTGATTTCCAGAGTGGAGAAATGGTCTCTATGTGTGTGTATATACAGTTGACAAATAAATATACATGAAGGAGATATGAGTATAGAGTTTTATGTGGAAAAGTACAGAGAAACTTGCTCATTTTCTTCAAGATGTTGTATTTCAAAATATCTCACAAAGGCCAAACAGTGGAATTTATTTAGGCACAGTCTACCTAAAGTAAAGAATGAATCCCAACAAAGACCAGCGCTGAGCGTTCAGACAAATGCGAGGGGACAATGGAAAGCGTTGACTCCCAAATGTCACCCAGCTGTTTTTTCCTGACAGCTGGCAGCAGTGAGTGAGGCAGGTTAGGTTTATAATTATGCTAGATAGCAATTTGTGAAGCCTGATTTCAGTTTCTTGCCTTTTAATTTGATTAGTAGCCCCTGGGAGAGAGTAAAAGAAGAGAGCCTATTAAATTGTGGCTTTCTATCAGTACCTCCCTCTTGTCTTTCACGGTCTCTTCTCATCCTACTCTAACTCTCAGAATTCCCTGGCTTTCTGTGTTTCTGGGAGAACAATCCATGCTATACACATTTTTTCTTGTACTGGATTAGTTTATTAATGGATGGCAGGACATTTGTGCCCTGTGTTTGAGATGCCATAGTGTACTCTTTCTGCAGATCCTAGAGCCTGGCTTCCCCATTGTCAGTGTTTCTGTGAGCCATTATCAGGCCAACCAAAGTGTGGCACTAGCCACCCTGATGGGACCGTGGCCCGGGTATTAAAGTCAGAGCCTGCACCTGGGCTACATGGGGGCTGGGTCTGGTTCTGCAAGTCGTCCCTCTGTTGCCGACAAAGTGTATTTAGTTCCAGGGTAACAGGCAGCAGGTGGGGCTCCCCAACTGAACCTTGAAGCACTTGAGCCTCCTGCTTCAAACAGGGAAAGCATTCAGTTCAGGAATTCTAATTTACCTCTACTCATATTTTATATTGGTGAACAGATAAATGTGGCCACTCTTCTCCAAACCAGGAGGTGGTTCTGCTGCCGCATTGCCACATATTAGCAGCCAGCCCAGAGAGGCCTCAGAACAGTGTCTGGTTCTGGCACTAAAACTCTGCAGGCCTTCCCCTGGGAGATGGATGTTCAGGAGCTCTGCTGTCCTCAAGGGGTGAGAGGATTCAGAACCCAGCGGAAATCCAGACGTGGTGGCTTCGTCTCCTGCCACCACACAAAGCCAGGGGCTTTGTCTAGTCACTAACCCCACAGTGATACATTTCTAGTTTTTTCCTTGGATTCTTCTGCTGCTTGTATATATATGTATACAAATATATATTCTTTTAGATTAAATGAACCATGCTTTTTTAAAAAATAAAACCTTGAAGAGAACTCACTGAAAGCAGTTACTTTTTGACCATGTTCGGTTAGTTCCTGGGAGCCTTGGATTAGCTCAGAGTTTTCGAGCCTGAGTCTGTACGTGGTGGAGAAGGGCAGGGCAGTTAGTAAAAACTCCCTGAAGTTGTGTGCTAGATGTCACTTGGTACACAGAGCATTTTTTGAGGCAGACAGATGATCCTTCTCTTTCTTCGGATCCTCAAAGAGGTTTCTCACCCACGAAAGCTTAAGAACTTAGGGGTTTGTCTAGTCAACTCCCACCTTTCACCTTCTGTGCTGCTTAGATGCTTCCTTCTCGTTCCATTCTCTTGGCCTTGGCATTGACAAGCAGGTTAAGCTAGTGAGGTTTGTTCTCCAGCTTGCCTGTCTGGTCACCAGTGGTGGAGTCCCTAATCATCCCTTACATTTCTTCAAATGTAAGAAATGCCAAAATTAACTTAGATTGACTGCTTGCGTGGAGCTGCATTAAACAAGAGGAGAATAGGGAATACACCAGCCCAAAGTTACTTAACTACAGAATAGAGAAAATCCCAAGGAACTCACTTCGAGAAGCACTGGCCCTGCTGGCCCCCAGTCCCTTCTGATGTTAACATTTACAATTCTGTCTTGCTCCTTTAACACAGTGAAGAAGTGGAACACCTCCTCTAACTCTAAAGTGAGGACTCTAAAGTTTGCCTTCCTAGATGGATGGGCTGTGCTGGGCAGACTATGATCAGGTCTGTCACCACTGGGTGGGGTAGCCTGGTGTGTCCTGCCTCTGTGGGGAAAAGGGCAGCTGTTGTTTCAAGCTAAAACTTCCAGATTTTCCACACCTCAGCACACACGTACCTGAAAGCCAGGGGCTAATGTCCCAGAGCCTGGACATTGGCCTCCCGTGGGCAGCCCCTGACCAGCTAGCCCCACAGTCACAAGCAGTTGTATGGCAGTCAGAAAAGGAAAAGCATTGCCGAGTTTGGCTGTTGCAATTTGATGTCACTTCCTGGTCATCTTTTTATCTCCAGGGGTCATCTCCACCATCTGTGCCTAGACCAAGAGTCGGGCAGGAATGACTACAGTTTCATTCTTTCCTTTATGGGACTCTCACCAGCTGCCTGCACGTGCAGCCCCTGAGGATGGGCTCATCAAACTTTTCTCCTAAAATTTGCATCAACAGTGCTGAGCATGGATGCTACGCTGTCAGCAGTGAAACTGTGTAGCTGGGTTCTGGCGTAGCTCGGTGGTATTCCTTACGTGCGCTTTTAAAACAGCTGTCATATAACACTTTGAGTGATCATGATCATTCTGCCCATGATCTCTAGCTCAGTTAGAGGGTGGAGGGTTGTGGCCTTGCAGGAGCTGGCTACGTTTGTCAAGCAGGAAGTCTTGGGGGTGGGGGGCGGTGATGGCTCTGCCAGCTACCTCCTAGCAGTGCTGGGTTGGCTGACGATGAGTGACTGGCCTACCTCCTTCTGTCTTAAGCATTCAGGTGGAACTGGAAACCGAAGCAGAAAAGATGCGGGTGTCCCAGCAAGAATTACTTTCCGTCGATGAATCTGTTTACACTCCTGACTCTGATGTGGCTGCACCACAGATCAACAGGAACCTCATCCAGAAGGCTGGTTACCTTAACCTCAGAAAGTGAGCGTGCCACTGCCTGCCTCCTCTTCTAAATCTGTTGGCCTAGGAAGTGGCTGAAAAGCAGTCTCCCTCAGTACCCCATTAAAGCCCAAGGGTGGGGGTGGGTGAAGTTGGGGCAAAACTCCCACCACAGCACCCACCTCTGGGCCCAGGTCCCAAACTGCACCAAGAGATGGGGCTAGAGACAGTTGTGAGTGAGGCCCTGTGCCATGTATTCCAGGACACTGCAGGCCCCCTGGTCTGTCACCACGGCCATATGTAAATCTACCACTCTTAACTGTTGTCCTTGACTGCTCACAGTTGTCATCCACCCCCACCCCCCACCAGCTGGCAGGTGAGAGCAGTGCACTAGAGACCTGTCACCGAGGCAGGGGTCATTGGATTCAGACAGGTTGGATCACACATTTAACACCATGTCTTTAAGTGTCCAATTTGAATGAAAGGGATGATCAGGTTTAACTGCTCCTAAGAGCAGAGAGGATGCTGGCATGGCGTGGTGTGACGAGCACCAGTGTTGGTATTAGACGCCGTGGCTGGGCCGAGCCTCAGCCTCTTCATCTGTAAAACGGAGCTGATGATCACACCTACTTCATAAAGCTGTTCAAGGATTGAATGAGGTCATTCCTAGTATGCAGTAAGCACTCAAATGTTAGCTGTTGCCATTTTTTTGGAGATTATTGGGGCGGGAAACTCAATGCCTCACACATAGTTGCTCCGCAGTAAATATTGGATCAGATAAATGTATTTAATATCCCCCAAGTGGAGTATAATGAAGAGGAACTGCCAGCTGTTTTCTTGCTGGGATAGGTCTATAAACTTGTAGAGATAACAAGCTAAATGTTCCCTGTAGTTCTACTGGTATAAAAAATTCCATAAGGCCCTGGTATTATTTGCCAGGAACTAGATTTTCTTGTAAGCACCCCACAAAACAAGAATAACCTCCAGCTGAAGCAAAACCCAATCTGCTGAGAACCCCCAGGATTGTGGGGCATGTGCTGGGGAGCAAGGTGACCCTAGTGACTCTAACTTGATTTACAGCTGTTCAGCTCCATGGCTTAGAGAAATGATCTTCCAGTCTTCCAGTTCTTGGTGACAGACTAATTCTAGTTCCAGATATCAGGTTTTGGTTTTTTTTGTTTTTTTTTTAAATTTTATTGTGTCGATCGATATACATTGTGGCTGATTATTGTTGCCCATCACCAAAACCTCCCTCCCTCCTCCCTCTCCCCAATGTCCTTTCTGTTTGCTTGTCGTATCAACTTCAAGTAATTGTGGTTGTTATATCTTCTCCCCCCCCCCGTTTTGTGTGTGTGTGTGTGTGTGTGTGTGTGTGTGTGTGTGTGTGTGTGTGAATTTATATATTAATTTTTAGCTCCCACCAATAAGTGAGAACATGTGGTATTTCTCTTTCTGTACCTGACTTGTTTCACTTAATATACAGATATCAGGTTTAGAAACCAGAGTATGGCTGCAATAGGGGGAGGCGTATCCTGCCCACATATCTGGAGTTGGCCCTGGGACTGGCATCTCCCATGGGAGCAGAGTCCATAATTTCCCAGATCACTCAAGCTGAATTGTACCTCTGCTACTACTTTTTTCACCTGAATCATCTTCAAAGCAGTTTTGCTTTACTATAAAGAAACACTTATTTCTAAAATACCAATATCCCCTCCCCCCCCCCCAAAAAAAAGGCAGCAAGACTTGCAGGTGCCATTCATGCTTCCTAGTACTAACTTTTTAAAACCCAATTCATACAGCAAAACAGGGCTGGTCACCACCACCTGGGAGAGACTTTACTTCTTCACCCAAGGCGGGAATCTCATGTGTCAGCCCAGGGGGGCCGTGGCCGGAGGCTTGATCCAGGACCTGGACAACTGCTCGGTGATGGCGGTGGATTGTGAAGACCGGCGATACTGCTTCCAGATCACCACTCCTAATGGAAAATCGTAGGCCTCACGGGTTTTGTTTGGGAGGAGAACAAGTGTAGTGACTCCACCCCTGCCAAGGGCTTCCTGGCTCATGCCTACATGCCAGCCTTCCCTGGGAGAGGCCCAGTTCTGGGTATTGTTGACCTTTCAGGAGGATGATTTTATGTTCTCCTTAAACAAGCACATGTGACCCATGTGGGTGGGATTCAGGCTGCCTTAATTAAGGAGCCCTAGTAAGGATTTGTCTGTGGCTTTGGAGAACAGATGACCCATGTGTGTAAGACGATGACAGAAGTAGTTGTTTGTCAGCACAGATTCTCAGAGAGGGAGGGAGAGAAGTCCATGGCTACTCCTAGCCTGTGCCTAAGCAAGCATCTGTGTCGGTGCTGGGATGAGGAGAGGGGTAAGGAAGACCTGCCTGAGGAGTCCTTGTTTCCAGCTAAAGCAGGAGATGGGAACAGTCCGTGCAGCTGCAGCAGGATCACTTGTTACCATGCTGTTTCCACCTCAGGGGCCCAGAAGAGGCCATGCTTTAAAAATCGGCAGCCATGTAGTCCTTCGCATTAGATCCCATCCCAGTGGGAGCCCCTCTCACTTAGAGCAATGGATTTCAAACTGTGCTCCACAGAGTTCAGAGACCCCAGAAGTGCCTCAGGGTTCACCTGTCCAGGGAGGGAAGTGCCCTGTCCTTCAGCCAGCACTGCCCTATTTGTATTTGCTTTCTCTGCTGGGGCTCTAAGTTAAGATGTTATCTGAACAATAGAGTATTCCAGGTGCAGGTGGGGACAGTGTTGTGACAGTGTGAATCATCTTTTCTCCTGGGTCGGCACAGCAGCTTTAGACATCATCCTTCCTCCTTGGTGATGGAAAATGACCTAGGAATGAAGATTCTTGGATTCTAGTCATGGCCCCTTGCAATTCCTTAATTCCTCTGGGCGTCACTTTCCTCAGATATAAAATAAGATCTGTGTTCCTTCATCTGCTACAGATACAAGGAACAAAGGAACTAACAGGTGTGGAGTCCCTTTAAAGAGTTAAGGCCTTCACAAAGGTGGGGCAGTATTGTTGTTACCTTATTCCCTGGCCTTCCATGTGCAGATTTTCTTGTTCTGGAAAAGGAGTGGAGTGGCTGCTAAGTCCTTCTTTGGGTGCGGCTGGCAGAGTGGCAGGGCCAGAGTCCTGGTTGCCTTGGATCATCCTAAAAGGTGGTCAACAAGATGGTCCTCACTATGGAATCACAGATTTGCGTTAGAAGATCTGAGTCCAACCTTCTCATTTTTATAGATGAGAAAGCTGAGGCCAAGGGAAAGGAAGTGTTTCTTTGTCCAGGACCATGTCCTGAATTAGCAGCAAAGCCAGACCCAGGACCCCATTTTCTTTCCTTCCTATCATCTGCCTTCCTGGCCCTTTCCCTTTGGCAGCCAAGCTGACTTCAGTTTATGTAGAATAATCCTCAGATACTGAGATCTGGGAAGCATTGATTTAGATACATTTTGTTTCAGGGGAATAACCCTCCAGGCAGAGAGCAGAAAGGAAAATGAAGAGGTACAGATTTTGTATGTTTCACCTCTTTCCTAGTGTTGTGGGTGACTTTGGGATTCAGTGTTCTTTTTAAATGTTCTCTACAGTGGATATGTGCAATAAACAACATCTCCAGACAGATCTACCTGACTGACAACCCAGAGGTAATTAACAGCTGCTTGCCTGTCAGCCCTTTTCTCAACCTGAAAGGTAAGCGCCCACTTCCTGGGACTGACTGTGTCTTCCTGTGGATTTTTAGGCAGTCGCAATCAAGTTGAATCAGACGGCTCTCCAAGCAGTGACTCCCATTACAAGTTTTGGAAAAAAACAAGAAAGCTCGTGCCCCAGGTAACTAAAGGACAAAGGAAAACTAGCTTTTGTGGAGCCAAACCATGTATTAGTAATTTAACACAAGTTACTTAATTCCAAAAGCACCAAGGGATGTTGCTCAGCCCTGGCTAACAGAAGCAGTAACTATGACTGAGAAAGGTTAGGTATTTTGGCCGCATGCACACGGCAGATGAGTGGCAGAGCCAGGATTCAGACATGTCTGATTTCCACAACCCTGCCCTTCCCACTGGACGATGCTGCTGCAGTCTGAGCAAATAGGTGTGCATGGAAGGTCCTGCTAGTCAGGAGTTCCCTCCACATTTTCTAGCAGCATCCCAAGTAACATAACCAAAACAAACTTTTTATTAAATAAAGAACAAAGTCATCTCTTATGTGTCTGTGTTACTGCCCAGGCCTTATCTATACATATATACTGATAATTTCATATGTACATTTATTTTGCATTTTTACATATTTTTTTAATATTTCTTCATTTTTCATAGTTCCTTTCAATAACTACACACTATTTCATCATTTATTATTATTATTATTGAATAACTAATAGGCTACCTTCCTTTGTTTGCTGTTATTTATAGTGAACATTTTCATGCATATAGCTTTTCTCATTTCAAATACTGCTTTAGGATTTATTCATGGAATCCCACCTTTTATCTTAATAGGAATTTCCATTTGGTTAAATAGCAGAGGGCTTTATTATTTGTCATGCCAATGAAAACTTGGCATCAAATGGTAAATTAAAATTATGATTATATTTGTTGTCCACCTTTTAATGGCATGGTAAAAAGAACCCCATTAAAGTTTTTACAAATGTCATCTAATGACCCCAGAAGGAAGTCATTAGAAAGCTCAGAGTGGTTAGGTAACTTCCCAGGGTCATGTGCAGGTGGCGCTTACACACTTGGCATTGGGCACATGAAAAGGAATGATAGAAGGTAAGGACAGAAAATAGGTTTGAGTGTGAATGTGAAAGACTTGGGTGCCCTGCTTAGGAGTTACAGGCAGCGGAGCAGAACTGAAGGTTTTGAGAAAAGTGACAGAACCAGGTTTAGAAAAACTGTTCTGCAGCACTATATAAGGATAAATTCGATAGGGTCAGAGGGGAGAAGGGGAGGGTAGAAAGACCCAACGGGATGTTGCTGTAGCAGCAGCTATGACATAGAACACGAGAGAACCTGAACGAAGGTAATAAAAATGGGAAAGAGGCGACACATTTCAGGACTGTAAAAGGATTTAACAGTTTATACAGGTGGCATGCTTATTAAGTGCAGCACTGAGGAAAGCACTCCCTGAAAGGAAATGGACATAAAGATTCAGTCAGTGAGGGTTAGTCCATTAGCCTTTTCCTGGGTAAATGTATCTGTCTTCTCTCTGTCAGGTTACAAAAATGTTTGATGGGCACAGTGGAGCAAATACTAGACATGGGATAGGAGACATGGGTTCTACTGACAGCTCTTCCTTGTACACAGCTAGATATCCTTGAGTAAGTCAGTCAGTTCTCCAGGCCTTTGTTTCCTCAACTTTGTGACATAAGGAATCAAGAAACCAGGTGACCTCCAAAGTCCCTTCCAGCTCTAATATGCCTTCTTTCCAGGGTACTGATGTATATAGTTCAACTAATGTTAGTAATTATAAGGTGTGATTGGTTTTCTAAAAAGACAATTTGTAGCTCAGATTTAATTATTCAGTTATTTCTCTCCCCTGTTCTACAATAAGTAAATCACATTCTTAAACAGAAAGGACCCCACAAAAGGGACACACAAAAACCCATGGGGAAAAATGTGACTAGCCAACCAAATGAATTAATCCAGAGATTGGAAGGGTGACAGATGTGGCTGCCAGATGTCCCAACAGTTGTGGGGGGAGGGGTCCCATCTCTCCTAGAGTCAGTTCATTAAGAACAATGTTTTGATGACAGTGGAGGAAAGAAGCAAATTATATTTTTGCCATTTACTTATAAACAAATATCATGTGTGGCCTTCCCTCATTCTGCAGTTGTTATATATCTACTATTCATTAATTTGTCCAGCTAATCACAAATATTTGAGTATCCACTGTGTGCCCAGGTCTGGCCTAGGTAATGAAACTTATGGACTAATGAAGGAAGACAGGCTAAAGGTCAACAAATACTTAAAATGGGGAGAACCCTATGATATTAATTACAAGGGTACTGTCATAAAGAGGAGACCTATGTAGGGCCTGGCTGTGGAGATAATATTTAAACTGAGAAGTAAAAGGTAGGAAGTAGCCACTCTTGCAAAGAAACAATATTGGTGTTTCTAACCACATTCTATTCAGTATGATCATTTGTCAAATGGCTATTGAAAAGTTTCATAGAGTACATTCAGTTATTGACATGTTTGAGAAACAAGAAAATATTGGCATATAAAATATCAAATGAACAGAAAGATAATTCAGAGCTTTTTATGGTCCAAACAGTGTAAGAAATCATAACACTTTTATATTCTTTGTCCTTCAAAGGAGTTTACACTCTAGCTGGGGAGAAAAATATTTCAAAAATGTGAAAAGTAAAATTACAGCATTCTGACACTGGAAGAGAAGAAACACGTTGGTACACAATTAATCACTGTGCAAACGGCACACTGTTTTTAGGGGCCACCATCTCAGTAGCGGTGGGCACAGTGCTAAGCACAGGAGGCGCACACGGGTCCGAGACTGTCCCTGTGATGTGCTGAGAAGAATCACAGTTCAGAGGAGGGAGAGAGGTTCAGGCTAGCCCAGTGGATGAGTAGGAATTTGTGCTGGTGTTTGCAGTACAGTTGGGTGAGCAGTGGAATTGGGATAGAGACAGAAATGAGGAAAAGTATATGGTTGTGTGGTGTAGCTCTGGCCTTTGGAAAATCAGAGCCAGATTGTGATTAAATGCCAGGCCAAGATGTTTTGTTCATTCAGCTAACATTTTTGAGTGCCTACTATGTGTCAAGTAATAAATATGACTTAGCTATATCCCTGACCCTCAAAAACCTATCTCACAGGAAGAAAGAAACCAACAGATTAGTATCTATGTAAAAAGTAGCCTCACACACAGTACACGATGCTGTGCAGCAGAGAGAACCGGAGGTAGTGGGAAGATTTGAAGGTTTTTATTCAAGGATATGAATGAAATGTTAGGAAGACTTATTTGTAGAGTGGATTGAGGGATCGATTGAAATCTTCTCCCTGTATTTCTATTTGTAAAAGCCACATCAGCATTAAATAAGTTTTCACTTGATTGTAAAGGCATAAGCTTAAAAGAGATTTTTTTTCCCTTCTATTTTATATTCCAGCCAGAATCTGAAAAATTCAGAGATGGAAAATGACAAGATTGTTCCCAAAGCAACAGTCAGTGCTTCGGAAGCAGAACAACTGATTGCACCTGGAACACCGATTCAGTTTGACATTGTACTTCCTGCCACAGAATTCCTTGATCAGAACAGAGGCAGCAGGTATGGGCTAATGGAGGTTTTCTCTTGGAGAAATGAAAATAAAATTTGACATCTTTCGTGTCCCCACCCACCACCAAAGACTGTTGCCATTCTGACTTAGAGTTCAAGTGTTAAGTGTCCTTTTACCTGAAGCTGTCATTACTGTTTAACTCTGGCTGTTCCCCTAGGCGTATCAACCCTTTTGGTGAAACCGAAGATGCGTCATTTCCAGAAGCAGAAGGTAAGTGGCTAGTTTGGTGTGCTTATTCTTTCCTCTGCGCAGAATGACAAGGGCCATTGAAGTAAGATGTGAAATCATGTTCTAGAGAGCTGTGATTTGGAATATGAATTGAAATTATGATTTGTTATTCTCTGTGAAAATTTAGTAGGACATGTGCAGAGAGGGAGGGTCTTGGGTAAAAACTGAGGGTGCTGGAAAAACTTTTCTCCAGCTGTTCCACCATTAGCCACACGCATACCCTTTCAGCATAGAAATGTTGCCAGATCTAAACCTGGTATCACATTCCTACAAACCAAATTCAAAAAGGATAAAATGGTCATGTTAAGATGCAGTCTTATTGAATCAAATATTATGCTATTTCATTTTAGAAAACCAAAAGCCACAAATAACTCATTCTTGAGTTTGAAGATACCATGAATACTTAAGTTGTTTAAATTCAGGTATTTGTTGTTTAATTTACACTCAATTCTTATAATGTACTTAAGAACATATTCAAACACGGTACCCCACAGATATATGCAGTCAATTATGTTTCAATTTTTTAAAAAATTTAAAAAAGGACATACCCAATGGAGCTGAACATAGTCTACTACTCAGTTGCACAGACTTAGCATTCCCAGCCAAGGCAATTTAGTAACTGGGAGTGCTAGCAAGACCTCATGTTAACACAGCTTCATGACTAGAGCCTGAGAATGTCATCAGAATGAAACTACACTCAAATTTAAATGTAGGACTTGAGAATTGGCATTCTTTATAGCCTTAGGCAAAAAAAAAAAAAAAGTGTTTTTTAATGATATTGATAGGCTGTGCCTCAAATCTCTCTTTACTTGTATCTAGCTGACTCTTTAAACAGTCCATAGTTTGTAAACAATCCATACAAAAAACTTTCAAACTTGTAAACGGTGCACACAAAAAAACTATCTTCATAGGGGAGCGACCATTTATAACATTGTATCAGTTTATATTTTCCTAATAAATTTTTTAACCCTGAAGTTATTTTTAGGGGCTTGGGGGTCAGCGGGGGCACTTCTTGGTTTTAAATAATTGGTAAGGGAATTATTGTTCTTACAGAAAAAAACTGATGATCTTTTTAAACATTCTTTAGGATTTTCCAGTTATGGTTACTTTTGTTCAGTTTTGTCGGGTTATGTGCTTTTATCAAGATGAGAGAACTGGCAGTTCATTACAATCAATAAGCAAATTACTGTAGCTTGAGCTCTCCATTAGTTTATGAAATATCATCACTGCTATGATGACTTAGTAATAAATATATATGCATTAAATGAGACCCAACATCAAGCCTTTTTTCCTGCAAATAAATTTTCTTCTATAGGAGGACTTTATCAATGGGCCAAAGTAATGACTTTTCTGTTATCTAATGGAAAAGCTCTTATTTTCAGAGAAAAGGTAAAAGGTCACCACATATAATCACCTAGAGTTTCAGTGCTAGAAAGATGTTCATTTTATAGATGAAGAAAAAAGATTGTTTTGTCTAATGAAGTAGTCCCAAATAAGCTGACAAAATGTAGACAATAAAAGATTCAGAGCTTTGGCAATATTGGGTTTATATAAGCAGTATTGAGAAATTTTGGTAGAAAGTCTTTCTATAGAAAGCAGGCAAAACCTGAGATCTCCAGCCTGTTCCCAGACCAGCACCCCTGACACTGGTATGCACATCAGCCACAGGCAGGAAGGAAATGTGATCCTGGGTGGAACATGCTCTCTTGCAGATTCCCTTTTGCAACAGATGTTTATAGTTCGGTTTTTGGGATCAATGGCAGTTAAAACAGACAGCACCGCTGAAGTGATTTATGAAGCGATGAGACAAGTGCTGGCTGCGCGGGCTATTCATAACATCTTCCGTACGACAGAGTCCCATCTCATGGTCACCAGTCAAACTCTGAGGTATTTTCAGACTTTCTTATGGCTTCATCTAATTCCCCTTAAGGCATATTAGCCCATCTGGCACGTTAGTGCTAGAATGTTTGCTGGATTGGATTAAATGAAGATACTACTTGTTTTTGCCCCTAACCCTTATTTTACTTTTCAATTTTATAAGGTGTATAGGATAGAAGATGCTCCCTTAAAGACAAGAACTGATATCTTTAAAAATTCAGTGGCAAGTGAATACTATTGTTTATAATGATGCCATCACTCTAGAGTTATTCTGTTATATCTCAGAGCTGGCAAATGGAAGGTTTTTGGGTTTTTTTCTGAGAGTACTATTTATAAAAATTAACAATAATGAAAAAACATGAATCTGCCTGAAATAACTGGACAACCGCAAGGAAAATATGATTGACATTTTTGTTTAGAGGGCCAAAACAAAGAGGCCAAGCAACGTTAACTGCGTGATTTGGGGTTTCAGGTGCTAAGATCTACAGTAATGATAGACAGTGAGTCACTGTGATGTGACAGTCAACAGCACAGGCTCTGTTAGGAGTTGCACTGTCCAATACGTATTCTCAGCCACATACAGCACTTGTAACATAACCAGTCTGAAGTGAGAGGTGTTTTCAGTGTTAAATACATACTGAATTTTTGAGATATCATAACCCCTCCCCAAATAAGAATGTAAAATACCTCTTTAATAATTTTTTAGGTTAACTATATTTCTACTTGGTAATATGTTAGATATCCTGGATTAAACAGAATAAATTAATTTCACCGGTTTCTTTTCATTTTTCTAATGTGGTTGTCAGAGAAATTTAAATTATGTATAAGGCTCGCAATGTATTTCTGTGGGACAGCACTGCTTTAGAACCAAGATGTCCAGGTTTATTCCAGGCTTTGGCATTTCTTAGTTATATGACCTTGGGCAAGTTATTCAACCTCTATATCTCAGTTTTTTCAGCTATAAAAATGAAAGTAACCCTATCCACACCCCATAGTGTTGTCATGAGGAATAAATGAGTTTATACAGGTTGAGTATCCCTTATCCAAAATGCTTGGAACAAGAAGTGTTTCAGATTTTGGATTTTTTTGGATTTTAAAATATTTGCATATACATAATGAGATATTTGGGGGATGGGACCCAAGTCTATTGTAAATGATGGACGCTAGAAAAGTCTTTTTTTCCTGTGGAGAACACTGAGTTGTGTTGCATGCCTACATTTTGACTGTGATCCATCACACGATATCAGGTGTGGAACTACTTGAGGTTTTAGATTTTGGGGCATTTCAGGTTTCAGAGTTTTGAATAAGGGGAGCTCAACCTGTTTATGTAAAACAATTACAGCTGACTGGCACATGGAAAGTGTTCAATAAATGTTAGCTTCAAAAAAGGTAACTAGGACTTTGGCAAAACCAGAACATAGTTTCTTCTATTTATTAAATCCGTCATTTGTTATTAACCTTATCTGAGAATTAGGTTCTTATGAATAAAACCTTATATTTATTTAAGTCTTTTCTCTAAATATGCCCTGGACCTTTTACAGAAATTGGCCCTTTGTTCTTGTAGTCCAAATGGTCATGGAATAATTTCCACCAAAAAGATCAAAGGAAATATATGTAAAAGTACTGTAAAAATTCACAGTGCATTTCAAAGAACACTATCGAAAAAAGTGAAAAGACAACCCGCAGGAGGGGAAGAAGTATTTGCAAGTCATATTAGACATAAGAATTTAGTACTCAGAATATATAAAGAACTCTTGCAACTTAACAAAAAGACAACCCAAATAAAAAATGGACAAAGGACTTGAAATAGACATTTCTCCAAAGATATACAAATGGCTGTCATTAGTCATTAGGGAAATGCAAATCAAATCCACAGGGAAATACACTACACACCCGCTAGGATGGCTACAATTAAACTTTTTTTAAAAAGGAAAATAAGTGTTAGCAAGGATGTGAAGAAATTGGAACCCATTGTTTTTTTTTTTTTTTTTTTTTTTTTTTTTTTTTTTTTTAAAGATGACTGGTAAGGGGATCCTAACCCTTGACTTGGTGTTGTCAGCACCACGCTCTCCCAACTGAGCTAACCGGCCGTCCCTATATGGGATCCGAACCCGTGGCCTTGGTGTTATCAGCACCACACTCTCCCAACTGAGCCACGGGCCAGCCCAGGAACCCATTGCTGGTGGGAATGTAAAATGGTTCAGCTGTTATAAAAAATAGTTTGGCAGTTCCCCCATAAGTTAAACATAGTATTATTATAGAATTCTACTCCTAGGTAGATACCCCAAGAATTAAAAACTAGGTGTTCATATAAAAACTTGTACATGAATGTTCATAGCAGTCCTTTTCACAACAGCCGAAAGGTGGAATCAATCCAGATGTCCATCAACAAATGAATGGATAAACAAAATGGAGATAGAGATATATACATATATGTACATTCATACACATACACACATATATAATGGAATATTACTCAACCTTAAAAAGGAATGAAGTAGGGCCGAGCCCGTGGCGCACTTGGTAGAGTGCGGCGCTGGGAGCGCTGCGACGCTCCCGCGGCGGGTTCGGATCCTATATAGAACTGGCCGGTGCACTCACTGGCTGAGTGCCGGTCATGAAAAGGACAAAAAAAAAAAAAAAAAAAAGGAATGAAGTATTAATACATGCTTCAATGTGGATGAATGTTGAAAATATTGTGCTAAGTGAAAGAAGCCAGAGATAACAGCCACATATTGTGTGGCTGCATGTGTAAGAAATAGCCAGAATAGGCAAATCTACAGAGACAGAAGGCAGATTAGAGGTTGCCAGAGGCTGGGAGGAAGGAGAAATGAGGAGTGACTTTCATGGGAACAGAATTTCCTCTGGATGATGAAAATGTTCCAGAACTAGATAGTGGAAATGATTGCATGAAATTATGAATGTACTAATTGTCAATAATGGTAAATTTTATGTTAGGTGTATTTTACCACAGTGAACACACACACACACCACACCCCCCCAGTGAAAACACACACGCACGCACGCCCGCCCGCCCGCCCGCCCATAGTGGAATTCATAAGTTCTGAGACAATTTAGAGGTCACACAGAATCAGAAGATCTTAAGAGACAAATCCAGGTTACCTGATTTAGACAGCAAACTTTTGAAAATTACAAAATAAGCATGTTTTCAGTTTTATTTACAGAGAAATTTTACAAAATACTTATGTAAAGAAAGTTTTTTCAGCTTGGGAGAAATTGTTTATGATCTGTGTTTTAAAAAATGTATTAAATTCTATCCACTAATTGGGATATAAATAAAAGTAACATCTGTTAAGCTTTATTGTTTACTTAAAATTCTATACACATTTTCTAATCGTCACAGCCACTTCTCAAAAGTGGGGATTCTAATTGCAGTTTTAAAGATGAAGCAGTTGAAAGAAGTCCAGGTGAATTGCGTAAGATTGTGTGAGGGGCTAGGTTGGAATTCAATCTTGAGCCCTCTGATTATAAATCCTGTGCTTTCATAAGTATTAACTGCATGTATTTTAAACTGTAACCTTTTTGGGGAGCTAACAGCACTATTGAGATATAATTCACATACCATGTAAGTCACCCATTTAGAGTGTACAATTCAATGCTTTTTAGTATATTCAGAATTGTACAGCCATCACCATTGTCAATTTTACATTTTCATCACCCCAAAAAGCATGCCCATTAGCAGTCACTCTCTTTCCCCTGCCACAACCCACCCAGCCCTAGGCAACCACTAACCCACCAATCTTGCAGTCTCTATAGATTTGCCTATTCTGTACATTTCATATAAATGGAATTATAACCATTTTTTTTACAGATTTCTGCTTTCACTTATTAAATTTAAAGCAATTCAATAATTTAAATACATAGTACCATATGTTAATTATTCTAACACAAGAAGTATATAGTACAAATTTATCTACAGAATCTAAGATAGCAATAAATTCCCTAATGCAGTTTATTTTCCAAGATACATCAACCTGATTATTAGATGATGCTTAAAATATTGTTAAAGAATATATTCTGGAATACCTTCCTAAAGTTAAACATTATTCCTCTTATACCCCACCTGATATTAGCATAGTTTTGTCAAAATCCCTTCACTATTCTCTCACTCCTACCCCCCCTCCGTTTTTTTAGTGTTATATGTAGAATAAGTTGATACGGCACTTCAGGGGAATTAAAGTAGTCAGTGAATGTTTCTTGAGAAGGAGGCTGTAAAGAATATGATTCATCCATATTATATAGCAGAACTGTTAAGAATTATAATGCTGCCTTTTTGGGAAAGCACTAAGATACTGTGAAAATACTGTGAAATTAGTTCTATTTGCTATAATCTTTCATTATAGATACTCTGAACTTTAACTACACAGGTTCAACAAAGGCAGAAACCACAACACATGTTCACATGGAACTGCTCTTGGACAAGCCTTATTTTTTCATGGGGGGGGGGTGTGTGTGATTTCATTCTGAACTTCTACAAGCTCTTCTAAGAATGTAAGTTTATCCAACTTTTGTGTTATAATGAATCTCTTAAAATTTCAGGTTAATAGATCCTCAGACTCAAGTATCAAGGGCCAATGTAAGTACCTCATACATATTAATGATTACACCTTAATTCACCTTTGTATCCACCTCAAACACAACCTAGGTACTTAATATTAGCCAAATTAAATGAATATCACTAATAGTATACTTTTTTCCATGACTTTTCCATAGAGAATATAACCTTGTCTGTCTTCTAATTACAGCTGTCATGAGATATTCAATCTGTTCCTTTTCTCCTGCCCCCAGTTTGAACTTACCAGTGTCACACAGTTTGCTGCTCATCAAGAAAACAAGAGACTGGTTGGCTTTGTCATCCGCATTCCTGAATCCACAGGAGAGGAGTCTCTGAGCACTTACATTTTTGAAAGCAACTCAGAAGGCGAAAAGGTCTTGGTTTTTTTTCATACTAAGGTTCCACAATATCTCAGTCCAAACAAGTCCATTTTTAAAGGGGTTTTTTGCATTATCCCCATGGATGTTTATTTGATTATTCTGCATGTCTCCATCCAGGAGTTCAAGATAAGACCTCCTAGGACAGCCCCACCAAAAGAAAACTAACCAGATTAAAATTTACCTGTGGAAAAATACTATCAACCAAAACAGAATGAATGAATGAAGAACTTTAATGGCAAGACATAATTGTTCAGTAGGATATCAGGAAATGTTAAAAATAGTTTCCCCTACATTTGTTCTTTAAAAAAAAAAAAAAAAAATTTAAAGCAAATGTTACAATGGAGAATAGTCTCAGAGAGCAAACGAAGGAAGAAGACACCAGGAAAAAGCACATCTAAGCTGTTCTTTTTAGTATTAGTATGAAAACTTTGTAGATTCATCAAAATCAGTCCTTTCAGTGTCTGTTTGCCATTGTGTTTATGAACACACAGTGGCTAAATATGGTTGAGAGAGAGGGGAAAGAAATATCCTATATTAAGAGTTTTAGGGGCTGGCCAGCTAGCTCAGTTGGTTAGAAAACAGCCCTAGAACACCGAGATCACAGGTTCAGATACCCATACAGGTCATCCACCCAAAAACAAAAACAAACACACACACACAAAAAAGAATTTTAAACACTGGAATAACTTAGGTTTTTATTTACCTGCAATATTTTTTGTAAGGCATAAATTGGCAACAGGTGAGGACAGTTGAATACTCCAAGCTCCATGTGATGGGTCTCCTGAAGCCAGGTCCTGTGTTCCCATGAGGATGTGAACAGACCACAGTGACCTCACTGTACTACCACATCAAAGTTTGTGTAATTTTTATCCTTATCTACCTTTCCCAAACACTACTTTTCTTGTCTTTTGCAGATATGTTATGCTATTAATTTGGGAAAAGAAATAATTGAGGTTCAGAAGGTAAGGTGCATTTTAGTGCTGGTTTAACAACTACTCAAATGACATCTGTGTATATATATACTAAGATTTCTATCAAAAAGAAAAGTGGTCACTAGACAGTGTGGCCAAGTTTGGGATGCCTGTTAAGCATTCTAACCATCAGACATTTTTGGTCAGCTGGTTTCATGTTCATGGGTAACACGCGGACTTCTTAACACCACTGCTGCAGCTCCTGCTTTATCAGTTTTCTTGCTTGCATACTAGTTGGCTAGATTTCCTTTCATACTGAGGGGTGAGATACAAACTTAAGCACCCACTGTGTGCTCTAAGGCATTGCTTCTCAGAGGATAGTCACAGGCCCAGCAGCATTGACAGACGTCACCTTGGAGCTTATTAGAAATGAAGACTCTGAGACCTCCCTGTCTTTTACAGGGAGGTCTCAGAGTCTTACAAGCTTACAATCTCACTCATCCAACAAATTTTTGAGAGCCTAGTTTGTATATAAGAAAAACCCTGAAATTATAGTAGTGAACAAGATAGATATGGTCCCTGCCCCCAGGGGGCTTCCAGTTCAGCACTGTCTAGTAGAATTTCTGCAGTAATGGAAATGATCTATATCTGCACTATTTAATATGCAGACTGAATGTGGCTAAGGAACAGGATTTTTAAATTTTATTTTAATTAAAATTTAAATATTCGTGCAGTTCAGTCTATTGGGGGAGGCAGGAAGACCAAAGATAAGACCAACATACATGAAATAATGACAAGTACTGCAAATTATTTAAAGAGGTCAGCAACCTTTTTATATAAATAAGGGCCTTTACCTTTTAGGCTTACTGTCTCTGTCACAACTATTCAACTCTGCTGTAACACATAAGCAGCCACAGACAGTATGTAAGTGAGTGGGCATGGCTATGTTCTGGTAAAACTTTCTTTACAAAAACAAGTGGTGAGCCTAAATGGCCAGTTATTTATTTATTTATTTATTTTTTATTTTATTTTGTCGATATACATTGTGGCTGATTATTGCTCCCCATCACCAAAACCTCCCTCCCTTCTCCCTCCCCCCTGCCCCCCACCAATGTCCTTTCTGTTTGCTTGTCGTATCAACTTCAAGTAATTGTGATTGTTATTGTTATATCTTCTCTCTCCCCCTCCCCTCCCCCAGTTAGCCAACTCCTGGTATAGATTAAAAGAGAGAAAAGAAGAGGTTTTAAAGATATAGAAGACAAAGGTTTTGGGAAGGAAGTTCATCTATGGACTGTCTTTGGGAAAATGATTATGAATTAGCTATGTAAATGACATTTTGGTTGAGAGGAAAAGCTTAAGTCTGGATTCTAGAAGAAGTAATGCACTTGAGTTTGTTCAAAGCAGCAAGGAGACCCAGTGGAAGGTACACATAGTCAAGAGTTAGCAGGAATGAGGCTAGAAAGGCAAGCCAAGGGTGTTTAAGTGCATCTTAAGCTTTTTCTTTTTTCCCTCTTAAACTCTTGTAACTTCAGGATCCAGAAGCATTGGCTCAATTAATGCAATCCATACCACTAACCAATGATGGAAAATACATATTGTTAAATGATCAACCAGATGACAATGATGAAAGTCCAAATGAAAACAGAGGTGCAGAATCTGAAGCATAATTCACTTGTGCTGTGGGGGAAGAGCACACAGGAAGGAGAGCTACCTCCTTAAGGGTCTTCAACTTCTCTAATACACAGGCACACTGACCTGATTTCAGAATGCCAACGATCGTTTGTGGAATGTACTCTCAATGCCTTGGTACTGAGACTTGGGAGGGAAACAGTAAGAAATGGTTGACCCATGTTCCTACTCATCTACAAATGTTATTTTAGGTGCTTTGTGGTAAGTCCTTTTCTTAGATTACATTGTTCAGTGCTCAGAGTGAAAGTTATGAAAAAATGCACTGTTCATTTGAATTTCATCTCTTTTCAGTTTCCAGTATCCTTTTTAAAAAATGGTAAAAGCCTAGATTTACAATTTGATAAACACTAAATATTTCCTATTAATATAATCTATTTTTGTATTTTACTTAATAAGCTTTAAGTGCCTATCATTCTGAAAATTATGTATTTATAATCCAGCTTGTCTCATAATTGGACCTAATAGCGTTCTGCTTTGAGGCCCAAGCACTAGTAGAGATGCAGGTCTAGTTTTGATAATTGTTCCAGACATCATGCAATGAAAAGACTAGCAGATGAGTTCCACAAGAGACATTTAATTTTACAGTAGCACCTTACTGAACCAGCATTCAGAACTTTCAAGTTCCTCCTAAATACGATTGTTTTTAGTGGTGTATCACTGTGAACAGGGTGCCAGCTCTACCAGTTCCTGTTTCTTCTGAGCCAGACCCTCAAGGAAGGGACCGATTGATTTTAAAACTCACTTGAAGCACAGCTGGTCATGGGGCTTAGTATAAAGTTCCTATTTCCACCCTGATCCTTCCAGTTCCTAGAATCCCAGCCCACTCTCCCTTCCCTCCCATACCTATGAAATAAGTATAATGATCTTGAATTGAAACAGTGTGTTTAACTGTAACCAAGTTCAACAGACTATCATTATCTTTGTAATAAATTAACATAGCAATAAAAATTGTTTCTTTCTTTGGCTTGTTGTGGCTATTTTTCTAAAACATCCCTGGAAGAAAACTAGTCAGTTTGGTAACTTTGTTAATTTTCAAAAACTAGGGCATAATGATATCACAACAAAGGGAATATATTTAAAAAACCCAAAACCAAAAAACCTCTATTAAACATGAATAATGTGACCTATTACCAAATTTTTTAAAGGTGTTGCTTTCAAAATGGAGGATTAATTAAAAAAACTTCTGCAACCCCAAATTAGGTTAACTTCAGAGGGTCCATCTGAAGAATCCACTCCTATCATGACAACATCAGAGACATAGTGAGCTGGTTAAGCCAGTATGAGATTATCTGCATAAAATCATTAGTTGTGTTCACTAACGCCTTACAAATTTGTATTATGTAACTTTATTAGATCCATAGGTTCTCTGACAGTCTGCAAGACCCAGTCCCCTGAATTTTTTTTTCCCTCTTAGACTTTTTCAGGCATGGCGGGAGAATCTCAAATCCTGAACAAGTATAAGGTTGGAAACTAAAGCACTACTACGACTGTGTGGCTTAAATAAAATACAAAGCATGCAAATCATATGGAAAACATATTTCAGTACATTAAAACTACATAAAAAACACCATGAAAAGAATGTAAATATACAATTAACTGAGCAAAGATACTAGGAAGTACACAAGAACAAAAAATTACCCAGAATATTTTAAATAATCCTGTATTTAGATAAATTGAAAAAAAAAAAAGGCATGGATACGTCTTTCATAGATTAAAAAATACAAAGGGCTGAAAAAAAAATGCTCAATCTCATATAGTAATCAGGAAGTGCAAATTAAAACCAGACAGACATTTTATATTCAGCAGGTTGCAAAAATTCAGCTAGTAGTTGGAGTGGAGCAAAGGGGAACCTCATTCACTACTGGGGTGAGAGAACAGTTTGGCTTTCTACTGAGTGAACATAAAAGTGCACCTGCCCTACCACCTAGAAGTTTCCCTTGTCTCCAGTGACATGTACAATAATGATTACAGCAGCACTGCTCATAATATCCCAAATGTTATCAACAGAATAGATAAAATATCTGTACATGTAACAGTGAAACTAAACTACGGCCATATGCATCAATATGGAAGAATTTCAAAAATATGAAGTCATGGGCCAAGCCCATGGCGCACTCGGGAGAGTGCGGTGCTGAGAGCGCAGGTGGCGACACTCCCCGCCGCGGGTTCGGATCCTATATAGGACTGGCCAGTGCACTCACAGGCTGAGTGCCGGCCACGAAAAAGACAAAAAAAAAAAAAAAAAAAATATGAAGTCATAAAAGCATACAATAAGATTCCATTTATAATAAGTTAAACATGCAAAACATCACCATATTATTTAGGAAAATACAGATAGGTTGTAAAACTAGAGAAAAGCAAAGGACTGGTTACCACCAAACCCCCACATGGTGGTTTCCTCTGGGGGGAGAAACAGCAGGAACTTCTAAGGTGGTGTGAGTAATAGGCTCTTAACCTACGTGGTGGCTTCAAGTGCTTTATTTTCATTCTTTAAATAATACATATAATATATACTCTTGCATGCACTGTATATTTTAAAATAATTTTTAAATTTAGAAATAGTGACTTGTGCTTTATCTCAACTTACTCTGAAATGTGAATTAATGCAGTCTGAAAAATTAGTAGTGTCATGTAAGAGAAAGTTTGGAGGGTAGGAAATGGACCTTCTTAGAAGGCAGTTATCCTCACCAGCTTCCATTTCCCCATGTTGGCTTAGCCATTACATACCCACCTTCTTTAGGGAAGAGCAGGGCCTTCCTTATATTGTCTACACCTAACTGAGCCACTTAACAAGGAATAGTTAAGAGACCCACTCAAGTCAAATACAGACTGTTTATCTTCAAACTTTCCACCTAAGAGAGTAATAATAACAGCTAAGACTTCTAAGTCAACTGCATTTCTACCTATGAGACTAAAAATAAGGTGTACATAATAGCTAATATTTACAGTAATATATAATAGCTAATATATATAGTAATTACTGTTTCCTAAGATGTAAAATGCTTTAAACAAAATAATTTAATCCTCAAACAACCTATGAGCTACATACTATTATCATCCCACCTTATGCCTGAGGAAATGAAGCACACAGAGGTTAAGTTAACCTGCCAGTAAGCAGCGTTATCAAGATTCAAATCAGTCTAGCTCTAGAGGCTGTTTCTAACCGATGTGCTACATATAGGACCTAAACAGAAGAGAGTAAGCAATCTCCAAATGTTTCTCAATATATTAAGCTTTGAAGATTATTCTGGTATTCAGTGGCTATTTTAAAGTGTATCTTTAATGTCCTGTTACCTTTTGTGCAGATTCTAAAAAAGATTAAATACTTTAATTTTAATTTGATACAGACAGGTGCTTCTGGGTATAAAGTTTTAACTTCTCCCCACCACCTTAATGATTACCAAGAGTGCTTCACTACACATAGATCTTATACACATTATAGAAAGTAGTCCTTAAAGATGCTCCCAGAATTGTGACATCAAATTTGCATCCACTGGAAGATAAATTTCGCCTACCTTCTTGAGTATATCTCCACTAATGGGAACTGGAGGAATCAGGTAAACTAAGTGGTAAAGAAGAACCAAATTACTGAAATAGAGGAAAATATTTACTTGCCCAACTTTTCTTCTCAAACATTATATATATGAGCTTGCTTTTATATAAACTTTGCCATCACCATCTCTGAATTCACTGCATAGTCCTACATCCCAGATGATTGATGCAGAGATTCCCTTAATCTCTACAGATTTCCACTTATTCTGGATTCCCTTTTTTTATTTGAACTCTGACAACCTATTAAATTATTCCTAATATCTAAAAAGCCTTCGTTTTTTAAAGAAAATTATAGCATTAAAACTTCCCTAAGAAAAGGGAATATCATCCGTCTGAAACTTCTGTAATCTGAAGCTGTAAAGACAATAGTGCTAAAATTATTAAAATCGAGTAAAGTCTACCTTTTACATTTAGCAAACCCAGCATAAAAGAGTAACATGATGTGCATGTGCATGATGGTATTATATCATCATTCCCACAATCTTACAAATTTACTACCTCAGATGAAAATAGAAGCAGCAATCAGACTTGACTTTACCAGGACAATTCCTCTACGGTAATATTTAACAGGATTGTATCTTGTCTCCAGCCTAGTATTTAAAAAGGTTCCTGTTTATTATTATTGTTTCAGTTCAACTCATGTTTGCAAATAACACTGTAGTTATTTTGAATATATTAATAAACACTGCATACTAATAATCCCTTTCCAGATAGTATTTAAAATAATTTCATGTTGGCTCTTTTATTTGAAAATAGCAAGCTATGAAAAGATCAAGAATATGTAAAGGAAAGAAAACAAAAGTACTTCACCTGGGATACATAAAGAGGGGCCAATCCCAATTTTATACTTGAAACTTTTTGCCCATGTGTATGCAAACATTTTTTTAAAGAAATTCTATATATTTTATTTGATTAAAGGAGACTCTAAAAAGGTTAACATAAGAACTACTGGTTTAAGACATTTCATTTTGAACATAAACATCCAGGGGAAGGAAATTTTTGAAATTATATTTATTAATGTTTCATTATACATATGGTATTCTCTTAGAATTGGGGGGAGGGGAAAGCCCCACTCAAGTGAGGTAACAAATGTGCCATCTTTTACAAAATTTAATTAGAACTGACAATGTTATGGTTAGTCCTTACTTCCTGAGAATTTGAACATCATTAAAGTTTTCTGTGAACTTACAACAAATGCTCACATGATTTTTATATTACAGTATGTCTGAAAAAAATTAAAATATTAACATTAATATGTTAGCAAGGAAAACCATTATTCAAAAGTATATATTAACTTAGGTGTAAATATACTGAAGCCCTGTTTTTCTGCAGTTTAATACCATTTAAATACTTAATCTTTTCAGAGATTTTATTTCAAATATATGAACTTACTATAATTTATTCAGACTGCAGTGACATTATTTTGAACTAAAGGTAAAATAATCTTACTTCTCAATAGTAGGTATGGAAGACTCAGCATGTGAACTCTGTCTAGTATTGATAAAACAATTTACACATGTGGAAATAAGCAACAGAGAACATCTGATTCTCTTCTAATCACAATTTCTATCCCTATTAAAGGGGATGTTTTTAGAGAAGTTAAAGAAACACAGAGAAAACAATATTGTTGCTGTGAAATGGCGACCAATTCGATATAATCAAATGCAAGATCATTAATATACACATTTACAATGATGAAAATATAAATTATTAATTATGCAGCATGCTTTAGGGCCATTTCTACAGTTAGTATGAATTACAAATATTAAATGCCTTTAATCCATCCGTTGTCCACAATTCTGTAAGCCATGTTTACATAATAAACAAAAATATTTCCTACATATTGTTTCTCCAACTTTTAAAAGTGAAGGTATTTATCTTGGGCTGGGAAAGTTACCCTGACCCTAACCAATGAGCACAGACAGGGCACTGTACACCCATTCCAAAAGGTAGAATTGATGAACAATGTTAGAATTACTTACAGGATTTATCCAAAGAAATGTTTAGCAGCAAGTGCAATAGAAAAATCAAGCATTTCCCAAAATGATGTTTGGATTACATTTAAAGTTTTCAACTTTTGTTTTCATTGTAAAGGTATCATTTATTACATTTTAAAAAGGCCATGATTAACTGTTAACTGACATACCTTTACAAAAATAAAGCTAGTAGCTTGCTGGGAACTAAAGTTACTCAAAATCTTTCTGTACTTTTAAAATAAGTAGGTGATTTATTTTATTAGAGCTTTATTCTCACAGTGGTAATTTTTTAAAAGACTGCACAGTGCAATTATTATTTAATCTAATGTCTTAAAATATACTTGATATAAAGGAAAAGTAGGCCTAAACCATCACCAAGATTTCAATTCATCCTAATGGAGAAGAAACCTGAGTTTGGATGTAGAAATAATTCCTTCAGTTTTTCTGATATTATACATAGTGCCTTCAAGCAGAAATGAAACTTCAAGCAGGACTCTAAGGCTTTATCTGAATTTTTTTTTTTGAGTATTAAGTAAATGTCAAATTTAAAGGAGATGTTGGAGGTTAAATGTTCTCAAAGCAATGTAAATTAGTAATAAACTGTCTCAAAGACATGAGCAGCTCTGAGTCACACAAAATTAACAACAAATGATCACCAGTTATACTGTACACAAAGGATACAAAATACATTTGTGCTGCACCTCTAGTATCAAAGCCATCTTCAGATACTACTTTTTTAAGGATATTGATATGTATGCTTCATAAATTTCAGATTCAATTTCTTTTTTTAAACATGTATTTACTGGCTGTATGTAGTATACGCATTGAATTTCCAATGACTTGAGATAAATATGGATCAAAGAGCTATGCAAATACAAATCACAAACATTCATGAACATTACAAGAGATCTGAGGTGACAGTTTAGAAATTTGGATTTGCCCTACTATAACTTCACTTCAAATACCTGTTCCTAGAAACAACGTCTTGCCTAAAGTCCAGGCAGAAATGCAACTTTAAAATCCCATTCTCAACATCTGAAAAGTAGTGCTTCTGGAAACAGAATGGACTTAACTTCAGAGCACTGCATTAAAGAGTTGCAACACCTACACATTTTCCAGAGATGAGACCCAGGAAACAATTCATCAATACCTTATAACATCCATTTCACTGGCAAAAACATTAACACAATTCTGATGATTTCCTATGGACAAAGCATACCATCAATATCATTTCACAACAGGATCAGCAGACACAGTGCTGTCGGACAGGTCTCCATTGCTTGTTTTAATTTCTTCTAGAAGCAGAAGAAAAACAATGAACATATTTATGTTCATTTTTAAAAAATGAAGTAAATAAAATTTGAGAAGAGTTACACCGCTAAATTTCAAATTAAATAAAGGATGCATCCATCAAATGTTTCTCTAACATTACTAAACCTAGTTTGTTTACTTAATTTTTTTTTTTAAATCTAGGCTAAATACTACAAATGTTTTGACTGGTTCTTAATTGAGGTGAGGAGAGAGTTCAGAATCGCATATGGGGTGGGGCTTCAAACTGCACAAGCGCCTTTCTCCTGTGGAATCTTGATACTCCCTCATCTAAGGAAGGCATGCTCCCCCATGCTGGTTCTTCTAGCTGGGCCAAGAAATCACCATTATAGTGTACCACCAACACAGACAGAAACATGGCTGTAAACTAACATCAAAATTGTCCAGAATAACTTTCCATTTGTATTTACAATTTATTTTTTAAAGCAGCTTTTTATTATGTTTGTTAGATAGAATGAATTCCTATTATTTTGTACAAAATGTCATGTGCACATATTTCATTAATAGACAAAACTATTTGACTAATGTATTCAGCAACTTTGACTACATCTCTGGGCAATCTTTAGCTGAAACAGTCTTAAAACAGAACAGTGACCTAAGCATGTGAATGATACTCATCAACCAGAAGCCTAGGGAGTTCCTTAAGAAGAATAAACCAAAGCAAGGTGTCCCGGGCCGAGCCCGTGGCGCACTTGGTAGAGTGCTGCGCTGGGAGCGCAGCGACGCTCCCGCCGCGGGTTCGGATCCTATATAGGACTGACCGGTGCACTCACTGGCTGAGTGCCGGTCACGAAAATAAAACGACAAAAAAAAAAAAAAAAAAAAAAAAAACAAAGCAAGGTGTCCCACTGCCATGAGACTGAAGGGTTTGGTGGTTTTGTTTTAATACTTTAGGCCTTAAAGCAAAATGTCCAATCCACTTGAAGAGTTTTCCCAGTCACCTGGGCTGGAGACAAAATTCTGGCATTATCAAATGCCTGAGCAGAACTTAATAACTGAATTTCTTCACAATTTTGATTATACTAACTCAAATTCTCCCAAATGGCTTTGCTAATTTATCTCAGTCTTGAAAATGAACCCACATGTAATATATACAAATTTCCATTTAATAAATACTGAGTTATCTTTAATAAATTTAAATATTTATCATTGCATAAATATCTGAGTTATCTGGAAGATAACAGCCTGAAATAATTTTTCAAGCACATGCTTATTACTTACTTCATTCATATTCTAAAAATGCCTGGATATGCCCCTAGCTAGCAAGTAATATTAGTAATATTTAATTTATGCAACATTGTCAAGAAGTAATGTAGTTCATATAAGTGTCTACCCAAATAAGTCACCTCTACTCAGTGTAAAAAAAAAAAAAAAGTATAAACATATTTTAAAATCTGACATAAAATAAGATAAAAACATCGTTTTATGAAATGTTTTATATCTTGATTTATGAAAATTTCATGAAAAACAAGAAAAAAGGAAGAGCAAACATGAAAATATAAGGGACACCTAGTTGCTGAACCTAGTTTTGCTCTTCCAAGAAACAGAAGAAGTTACATAATTTCTATGAAAAATATCTGATCCTCAGGGAAGACAATTGTTCCTAAATTTCAAATCTGAGAGAAATGTATCATGGAGACATTAAGATTGAAATTAAGCATTAAAATGTATAAATACTTTCCCACCACCTTACACAGAATACAATGAACAGAATTCTTTCCTTACTGACTCAGGTTAGTGAACATGACTGTCAGTGATTATGTATATACTGCACTCTGATTTTCCAGCGCCTGACTATGGAGGAGAGCAGAAGGCTGTTTACCACAACACTAAATAGCCCCTACGAATTTTAAGCCTCTTTAATCACCCGTCCCATCTCAGCAACATTTAGCATTCCTCCTTTATTTTGTTCCTTCTAATCTTACACAGATTGAACCATGAAAGAAAAAAACTAAGCTTCGTAAATTTTATTTAAATTAAGATGAAACTGAGTAAGGGGATAAAAGGGTTACCACAGGGTGAAATGTATAAACTATGTAAATTTCTTTTCAATTCCACACATAATCCACACAGGCTTTACTTTTTTAAAAGGCTTATTTCTAGGTCTGTTATTTTCCAAAAGGACAAGGAACCAGATAAAATGGGGCATTAGTGTCTACTATGAAAGAGATTTATCGATCTTTCCAAATTTAAGCCACTCACTGACCTTCCTTCTCTTTCTTTTCTTGGTTTTCTTCAGCCGCAGTCTTGTCTGCTCTGAAGAAAATTCTTGCACTGCTTAGTGAGAAATACAGCAATTCAAATTCCTAAATAAAAAAATTTTAAATAAAAGCTGAAAATACTTATTGTAATAAAATATCAAAAATATTTGTATTTTAACATCTCTTATTATGTTAAAAAGCTCTAGTGGAAATCATAAATACAGAAACTGAACTAAGTAACCCATCCATTTTTAAGATCTGAGTCAAATGGCTTCCAAATACCATTCACTATAAAATATACTTTTTTTTTTACCACTATTCATCTCATTTGTTAATATGGGGGTTTCTGTATGGCTTCTGTTTTTCAGATATCAAAAAGCAATGGATATCAAAAAGTAAGCCAAAGCAAATTTGACTCTTATGCTCCTCTACCTGTAGATAGACATCCAGTCGCTTCTGAGTGAGATTCATGGTTTGTAGTAGCTTTTCATCTTGACCAGCTGACTGCACGTTCTGTTGCTTAGCAACTGCTCTTATCTCCTTCAAGTATTTCTCTCTAACAGACTGGAACCAGTGAAGTGAGTCAAACTCCTGGTACTGATCCAAAAGCTTTAGAATGTAAGCCACACCTGCAATTATTTAGCAAAGCCAAAGTTAAATTCTAATGAGTATAGAAGTGTATTATACTCCCTCATCAATAACTCCTAGCACTAAGCTAACCATTTAAAATTAATCCTCTTTCAAATTACACTTTACGGCATAAATTAACAATAAATTTCACAAGATGGCTTTATTCCTCCCTTAAAAAAAAAAGATATACAAGTATAGATGACCCTTGAACAATGTGGGGGATTAGGGGTTCAGACCCTCCGAGCAGTCAAAAATTCACCTAAAATTTTCCCTACATACTTAAGTAGTTAAGCACTTAAGCAGTTGGCCCTGTGGAACCCACGCATAGGAAAAGTAGGTGCTCTATTTACGTGGATCCTGCTTATGGTGGACCCATGCAGTTCAAACCTGTGTTGCTCAAGGGTTTGCTACATAAAGAACTAAAGATGTCAATTAAGAAGAAACTAAATAAATAACATAACCATGAAAATCACCTGGAGAAACATATGGCTGTAAGGATAGAGAATAAAAACTTCTACTGCTAAACAACAACTGAGGAAGCAACAGGAAACCAGAGAAACCACAAGATGCTAAAACTGTACAACCATAATAAAAACAAAGCCTAAATATTAGGTCACAGTAGACAAGTGATTAGCAATATACCAAGAGAGCACTGAATGCAGTTACAAATGATGGGAAACAAGTACTGTCTATCAGATGGCCAGCTAAAAAAACCAGTAAATGCTGCTCATGAAAAACAAATCTATAAAAAGCACATGGACCTATTCTCAAGCAAATGTTTCTAAGAATCCATTATAAGGTGAACATAATATTAATGGGAAAACAATTCCTTTAAGCTTACCCATTGCAAAGCCATCATCAGTAAAGGCAGCTCCAATTTTATTTTTTTTATTCAATTTCTCCTTGCAACTAATGGAATGCTCTACAAAGTTGAGGGTCTAAAAATATATAACAAGATATTAGAGAAACAATTGTGCTAATCTCCAGAATTTAGTTCCTAAAACAGACATTTCTCAAATGATAAATAAAATCTCTTCTAGGTTCCTATCCTTTTGGTTTGAAACATTTGTCTCTTGGTGAGCACACAATGTATACAAGTGTTTCTTAATGGCTCTTCTTTCCAAATCCTTTAAATATGGAACTCCCTCAACCTCTACTTAATCCAAGAACAATGCCTTGTATATGGTTCATTATAAAATATGCACAGTTTAGAGATGAGGACACTCAGACTTGGGAGATTTAGAGTCTTACCCAAAGTCATACACTAAGTGAATGCTGGAGTCAGAAAAGTGAGCCTGCGCTACTTCAAAGCACAAGCAGTCTTAATCATATGCATGGCAGTCCTTACTCCTGCCCACCTAATTCATTCTAAAATACCATTTCTTATCACATTCTTTGTTAAAAAGGATTAGCAGAACTTTGGCTAAAGGATGAATTCCTCAAAACAACAGTACTTCTCTAGAGAATTCAGCTCTTCCAAAATACCTTATCTAATCATATCATTTATTCAACAAAGATTTACTGAAGCTTACTATACACCAGGCATTATTAAATACTTAAGATAAAAAAAAATGATTGCCATCTAGAGTTTGCACTCTAGAGCAGCACTGTTGGCAATGACAGAAATGTTGTATATCTATACTGTCAGTACAGTTAACAACTAGTCACATGCGGCCAGTGAGCACTTGAAATGAGGCTACTGTAACTCAGGAACTGAATTTTTAATTTTATAAAATTTTAATTAACTTAAGTAGCCACTTGTGGCTATATAGAGATAGCACAGCTCTAGAGAGGAAAAAGAAAACTCTAAAAAACAATTGTGATAGTGCAGTAAGTACAATCCTATAAGAGCCTACATTAAAAACAAAATACCAAGTTTCATTTTTATTGCCTGTAGAACCTATTTGGCAATTAATCACATATTTGTGAAATATTTATCAACAGCTATTTAAATCTTTTTTAGACATCTCATTAATGTTTGTCTTTTTTTCTGGAACTAGACTGTAAACTCAAGCACAAGAACAGTGTCCTATACTTCTTTGTAGTGCTCTTAATCCACACTGTTTTCTCTATCACTAACTGAATTTTGACCGCCACACTGTCAAAAAGCAAACAAACAAACAAAAAAAAAACTCCACGCTTCCCTAAGCTCACCAATGATTTCACTGCTATTTACTATGGCTTAAATATATTGCCCTTCAAATTAAAGAAATATGGTGAGAACTCACCCTAAGTTAACTACAGTGTAACCAAATCAAACTACTTTTAGTTCAACACTATCTTGAGAAAAAGATGTTTATCAAATATGGACATTTCTGCTATATTATAATATGATATATATATATGATATAATTATGAAAAAGAATTAACAAATGTATAAAAGAAAAAGAAAATTCACAAAGAAAAAGGCTATCTATAGCCATTAGCTACTTTCATAATAATGGTTATAATATGTAAAAAGATATGTATAGATAACAATTCAGGCAGCAATATGAGAGGTTATTATTCTTGATCAAAGTTAGTTATAATAAAAAGCTATATGTTTTCAGTGATATTTAGATTTTAGAGCTATCCACTTACAAATTTAAAAAAAAACTTTATTATAGAAACTTTATTATTATTATTATTATTTTAGGGAAAAATAACTCATTGCTAACATATACTTTTCTACACTCAACTCCATTTTCCCACTGGAACGATGTTTTTACAATGCAATTTTTGAAAACTTGAACTGTATATGTTAAGGGACGCCCCAACCCCTCCTGACCTTAACATACGCATTCTGCTTCTGTACACATCGCTTGCTAAAATAAATGGGGGAATAAACAAAGTAGCATAACCAACGCCATTTTAGGCTGCTCCACCATTTTAGGCTGGAGAGTCCCTATGGGGAATCCAGGGTGGGGAGGGGCTACAGGGCTAACCTCAAAATTAGCTTATGTACCACTGGCTTGCTTGCATTGGCTAGATTGTGTCAGGCACGAAAAATTCCCGCCTAGCTAAAAATAGCTGCAAGAGGTTTCAACTCGGGGCTGCGCTTCTCGATTGGCCTGCGTAGCCCTGGCCGCCAGAAATAAACTCTTTTCCTTTTCCTATCACCTGGTTCTCATGGGCAAATTTCTTTTACCCGTCGGACATTGGCCATAACATATACTGACAGCAACTATAGATTTGGAGCAGAATACATTATATACTATAAGAAGAATAAAGCACTAAAAATTTAGTCTAGATGTTAGTATTTATTACTGAATACAGAGAAGTTATTCCTAAACAATATGCTTTTTAGGAGATGTGTTAGAAAAAAACTTCATATTGTAACAGACTACGTTAAGCAGTTAAAATGATTATATGGTATAATTCTGCACAAACATTCTACGGTATACATGCACTGGCATATTCTCAAGTAACTTTAAAAATACCAGGACTTCTCTGGCAGTTATTAACAAATAAGAACCTATCTTTTAACTTATAAATAAGTCTCCTTCAACATAGCTAGTAAGTAAACATTCTAGGTCATATTCACTGAGATCACATTCAATCTTATCTACAACCAGAAAGTCAATGGTCTGTGTGCATTTCATGTTACAAACAAACCAGATCTACTTATTAACACTCTTTTTTTTTAGGTTCTGAAAATACTCACCAGAGGGGGAACAATGATATAGAAATTTCGGAGATGTATATTCTTTGGCCTTCGAAATTCTGGAGCAAAAACATCTACAAGCATTTTGAAATATTCTGTGCCTTCAGCAGAATTCCGTGTGTGATTACTGAGGACTGAATCCAAATGCCTTAAAAGCAAAAAATTTACTTGGTTCCTTTCTCAAAAGAAGACGTGGCTTTTAAAAAACCCATCTACCATTAGGCTAGGTAAGAACACTCAAAAGCAGGAAATATTACAAGACATTTCTAAATAAATTTCCTTAAAGTTCAGAATGAACTCATTTTCTTTTGGACAGATACTGAATAATAATCCTTAATTAACTTAGTCCCTAAAATAGAATATGTACAGCATCTTGGGACGTACAATAACAGAGTTCTGTACTTCTTTTTCCCACAATAAGCCCTGTAAAACCCCATTTCATTGTAAATAAAGGGCTCTTCATCTTAATCTCTTCACTAATGCTTCTTTTACACCTCCTTACCATAACTTAAACCTGGCCCTCTTTCACGGTTAGCTTCCCTCTCAACCTTCAGAAACATTAGCTGCTTTTTCTCCTGCATTCCTCAAGTGTAGCTACAACTTTCGAATGATTATTCCTCCACCACTGGAAGGTAGAAATCTCTCCTTCAAGACTCACATAGTCCAACTATATCCAACTACCCAACTCCTCCTTCCTGAAAGCAGACATCTACTAACCTTTTAACCATTGCCCTACATTTATTACCTTAGACTAGATAATGCTGCAGTTCTAGTCCATTGTCTATGTGGATAATCTACTCATTATCATGACCCTTCAACTCCTTGACTTTGCCTGCTATGACCTTTCCTTCACTTAATGTCAACCACCCACTCCCTTGCACAAATTAGCAGTTTAGACCTTGCAATTAGCAGTCAGCTTTTCCCTAGAGGGCTCAGAAGACATAATCCCAATCTCTGATTCCTTAAACTGCTTTAAAATATTTTTTAAATGGTCACCAATTTTGAGTAAATGACATCATTTAACAGGAGGTAAAGGTCCAATTTTCTTATATACAAGCCACAAAACAGTTTAATCATTTTTCAGGCACATGACTTCAAATGGCTGATTAATTGTACATGGCTTATGTAAACCTGGCAAAGAAATAAGCTATCTAATGGGATACTCCAGAGCAAAGCTCCTCTTTTGGGGCCTTATTCTCATAAAAATGCACATACACATTTCCCAGCATATTTTCTTTTCTATTTTAAAACATTTCAAGCCTATCAAAAAATGAAAATATACAGTATGACAACATATACCCTTCAACTAGATTCATCACTTATTAACATTCTGCCACATTTGTTTTCCCTATTTAATAAAACATTTGAAAATTGCAGGCCTCATGTCAGTCTGTAAATACTTTAGCATGAATCTAAGAACTAAAACATTTTCCTGCAAAGCCACAAAATATTACACCCAAGAATAAAATACAGGCTCGCCAGTTAGCTCAGATGGCTATAGAGTGTGGTGTTATAACACCAAGATCAAGGATTCAGATCCCTGTACTGGCAAGCTGCCAAAAATAAATAAATAAATAATAATATACGATATTATCTAATATACAATCTACATTTGAAAGTCCCCAATTATTCCCCAAATTTCCTTTACAGCTATTTTCTTCCCTATCTAGGATATGATTACGGATCACCCATTATTCTTTTTGATATTCATATTGTCTCCACTTGGTCCAGGGGTGCCTCTTCATGCCTGATTGAATAAACTGTCATAATTATTAATAATAAAACCTATTGTTTTCTAAATAAATTCTTAACAATTCTGCATGCCTCTCTCAAGTTATGTTATGTTACAAAATCACTACTGACTCAAGTCTATAGACCTGCACTATCCAATGAGATAGCCATTCGCTATCTTATTTAATAATTTAAATTTTAAATTAAAATGAAATAAAATTTAAAATCCAGTTCCCCCATCCCATTCACCATGTTTCAAGTGTTCATCAGCCATATATGACAGTGGCTACTATACTGGACAGTGCTGCTCTAGGTTACAGGAAAGGAAGGACAGGCATTCTAGAACAGTGTTGGTAAACAGAAGTAAAATGAGCTTCATGAATGAGATATTTGGCATTCCTTTTCCTATATTAAATCCTTAAGATTAGTTGTCTTCTTTACACTTCAACACATCTCTATTTGGGCCAGCCACACTGCAGGTGCTTGAGGGCCACATGTGGCTAGTTAGTGGTTACTATATTGGATAGTATGTTCTAGAAGATCCCTTTTTAGTGAAATTTGAAAGATCTTAGAATACTGTAGCTATAAAAAAAATTATATTTCATAAACTGAGATCATAATTAGTATAATAAAAACACTGGCATGTAAATTATATATTACTCTCTAGTCTTCTCTTTAATGTTTTACATAAATACACTTTTTTAAATCTCCAAATTTACATTATTCCAAGATTACATTACCTTGCTGCTTTTAATGTTTCTTCCGCAAGACCTTCTTCTTTTACTAGTTCTTCAAAATTTACAATATCTTCAAGGTCAGGCACAAATCTACATAAGAATTTGGGAAGGAATTTATTAGGGCAACTAAAGCATATGCAATTGACACAGATATGAAAGTGGTACTGTAAGACTCTAAAGTTTTCATCTACATATTTGGAAAAAGCTTTGCATTTCATTAATATTATTACTATCATCACTTTAGTTCCAAATTGAATTTTACATAAGAATAATCAAATTTTAATCCTTAAAGTCATGTGATCTTTAGATCCAGTCAAAAAATATAACGATAAAATAAATTAACTACAACCTTAAGAGAAATAAAGATTTTCAAAAGTCTGTTGCAGTCTTAAAATTTGAGGGAAAAAAAAAATCTAACTAGTAGAATTAATGGTTTTCTTCCATGTTTTATCTCAAAAGGTGTCAAGAACAAATACCTTCTCTACAATATCACTTATAACAGAGAGCGATTTAAATAACATAGTTTTTTAAATGGCATAAACAAGGCAAAAATGATGTTTGCATCCATACCTAATGGCATTGCTGCTACAATGAAGACCACCAGATCTTATCATTCGTACATAGCCCATAGCATTACCTTAAAAACCACACAAAAAAGTCAGATATTTATATAAATAACTCTAAATCCTAATAGTCAGGAATACAATTTTATACAGTAATCAACTACAAGATTTCCAGTCTTAAGTACCAAAATATTCTGGATATTTTACTTCAGTTCTTGTTCCATAAAAGTAAAATTGTTACATATTTCTGCACTTAAAATATAAACGTACATACTTAAATACATCTATACTAAACACTTCAAAATAATGTAACTTTCATGTGATAAATGAAATCCATTAAATGCTGACATTAAAATGATCAAACATTTTAAAATTACAATATCAATAATTTCTTAACTCTCACACTGTCTCTCTCTCACTCACACTCTCTCACACTCACACACACACACACACACACACACACACACACACACACACACACACACACACACACACAGAGCTGGAAGTTCTATCAAGAAATCTTTATTTGATGCCTTCTAAATTTATATCTTCCAGCCTGGACTCCTCTTCTGAACCCTAAGCTTTTTTTAGTTCAATGTCTACATCTACGTGTCTCAGAAGAATTTTAAATTTAATATGTCCAAACACACTGAGTTTAATATGTCAAACGCAAGATTTTTATCCCCAATCATACGTATTTCCTATCTCAGAATTAAGCAATCTATACTTCAATTTGCTCAGGCCTTGAAGTCATCATTGACTCCTTCCTTTCTCTAACATTTTATATCCAATTATGTTTGCTCGGCCTTAAAAATGTAGCCAGAATCCAACCACTTTCACCACCTTCACAGCTATCACCCTATTCCAAACCACCACCATCTCTTGCCTGGACCACTGCAATATGCAATAGCTTCCTAACTTGCCTCCTTCACCTTTAGCATCCTGTCACACTCCCCAATCTTTTATCTACATAACAGCTAGTGGTTTTTTAAAAACTAAGTTGGAGCATAACATGTCTCTTCTGAAAACTCTACAATGGCTTTCCATCTCAGAGTAAAATCCAAACTCTTCATGTGTTCAAGATAGCCCTGCATGATCCTGCCCCTTGCTGCTGCTCTGGTAGCATGCCCCACCACTCAGGTCTTCACTAAGTCCATTCCAGCCCCTGACTATTTCTCAAAAATCCTAAGCCCACTCAGAGCTTTGACACCTACTGTTGCCTCTGTCTCGTTTACCCTTTCCTGGATATGCTCAAGCCTATTCCCTCACATTATTTAGGTCTCTGTACAAATGTCACCTCCTGAAAGCTTTCCTTGAACATCAGTGAACAGCACTGCCCAGCCTTATTATATCTCTTTACCCAGCACTCATCACTGACATATGTAATATCTTTTTGTTTGCGTCTCCCCCCCACTGGAATGCAAAATCCGTGAGTATGGCCTCTGTCTTCTTCACTGCTCCATCCCTAGAGCCAGCATGTCCTGGCACATAGCAGGAACTCAATACACAAATGAACTGAATTGAAATTACTTCGGAGAAAGAACAGAAGAAAAGGTAAGAAGCAGTTAAGATTTCATAAGCATTACTGTAACATATGAGGGCACTTCAAAAAGTTCGTGGAAAGATTCATATTATCTTTTAATTCTACTTTTCCATGAATTTTGAAGTACCCTTGTACGTTTTAAATATATTATCTCTCTTTGTAAAAACACTACAAAGCAGGTATCATTAAATCTATTTTAAGGCCTATCCCAATATGAGAGATGATATAAAACTGCTTCTTTAATGTACGTCTTAGAAAAATCAACTATCTAGTTTCATTGCTTTCCTCCAAACTGTCGGACCAATGTGTGGCTGATCAAAATGTGAAAGGCTGGGCCAAGCCCGTGGCGTACTCGGGAGAGTGAGGCACTGGGAGCGCGGCGACTCTCCCGCCGCGGGTTCGGATCCTATATAGGAATGGCCGGTGCACTCACTGGCTGAGTACCAGTCACGAAAAAGACAAAAAAAAAAAAAAAAAAAAAAATGTGAAAGGCTAGTACAAAGCAGTGGTTAAGAGCAAAAGCTCCAAAGCCAGATTTTCTGGGTCAAATCTGGACTCTGCCATTTGTTAGCTATAAGACCTAGGTCAAATTATATAACCTCTTTGTATCTTAGTCTCTTTATCTGTTAAATTAAGCTCTGTAAGGGCAGAGACTTTGTTTACTGTCATATATATCACCAGCACCTAGAAATGTCTGTTGTCCTAAATAAACACCTGTGGAATGAATGAATGGAAATAATCCAGTGAGTTTCATGAGTTAAAATGTATAAAACACTAAGAACACACATGGCACATAGTAAGCGCTCAATAAATGTCAGTAGTTGTTATTTCAGCAGGCAGGTTATTAGTCAAAAAAACTTCTCATTTTGCTCCCAGTCTGAGATTCTTTACTCCTTTTCTCAAGATATTTAACAGACTCAAAAGCACATTATAGTGTTTCATAAGCAGAGATAAAGAATTTGTATTTTCTAAGAAGAGAATAAAGAGTAAAATGCTGGAACAAAGTGAAAAGGGTAATATTCCTCAATTATGGAATGAATCCCGGTGGTAATCAAGGTGACATTAGAAGTCAGGACATCACCAAAGAACAATTATTTTAGTGGTCATGTATTTGGTTGTGTATAAGAGGAAAAAATGACTAGCACACTAAGGCCCATAATTTAACAACTGTTACTTCTTAGGACAAAATTACACTTTCAAAAAATATAAAAATATGAAATAACAGTACAGACAGTATTCAAACGAGGCAAAAACTCTGATATTGGTTATGTAAATAAATAAGGTTTAAGCAACACTTCTCTAGAAGGACAGCTCGTAATCTGAGGTCCACAGACCCTAGCTTTAAGCACCTGGACTCCTACAGGTTATATACAAAATTGTACAGGTATGTATGTGTATATGGGCGTTAGTTCTGAGGGAATCAACACAGAATATTCATCAGATTCTCAAAAAGGGTTAAGAACCATTGCTCTAGAAGTGGTGCTGATAATACCAAGGTCAAGGGTTTGGATCCTCTTACCAGTCAGCCGCCAAAAAAAAATGCATATATATATATGACCTCAAATGTTCCCTTGAATTAAACAGTACTTATTTGACACTTCCTCATACTAAATGGTTTAAAATAAAAAATTTACGAAGGTAAAATTTTCTAAGTTTTTGTACTAAAACATAATAGAAATGTCTGATATGCAAACTAGTTAATTTATAAAACTTAAGCTAGCACTGAGTGACTTTACTCCAGAATTAAATGCTGTAACATCTTTCCCTCTAGTAAATTTCAAGCCTCTTGAGAGCAAAGGCAGCTTGCATCCCTAGCACTTAGCAAAATATTTGACATAATAAAAGCTTAATAAATGTTTGATAGATGAATGAATCAATCCCAGGAGGCATAATTTTCACAAAATATACTCAATCAGATTTTATTAACTGCTTGGTGTTAAACTCTGAAGAATATAAAACAACTTTGAACTTAAAGCTAAATAACCTTTAGGTCCCAGCAACACCACTTATTTCTCTGAATTGTTTTCATCTTTAAAACTGCAACTGCACGTTTATCTCACATGATTCTTGTGAGGACATTAATAAAGATAATGTATGTGAAAAGCTCAATGATAAAGTTGTGTTAATCTATGATTATTTTTAAATGTAGTTCTTGCTTTTAAACAATATATTTCAAAAGACAAGTTCTACTTGTAAGGCAGAAGGACAATAAGTTACATATGTACAATATGAAATGGTGTAGCATAAAAAATTAAAATATTCAATATTTTATCTTTGATTAAATTTATATATAACTTATTAATTTAAATTATTAACTTTTCATGTAAATATTTTATACCTTCACATTTAGGCTGTAAATTGAGGGAACCTGTTTTAGAAGCCCAAACAGTGCCTTGAACAGAGTAGGTACCCAAAAAGTACTTACCAATTGACTATTAATTATGAATATGATCTTTGAGATGAGTTTGTTATTAAATATATTATCAATTATTTCTGCAGCAACAGTTAATCATACTTAAAAATTTTTGGTTAAAAAAAAAAATTACCCTAGTGTAATAAAATTGAGCTCCGTTATTTAAATAAGCAGCCCTTTATTAGCAAGAGATATTTAATATATCAGAGAGATAGAGTCATGGGATTTGCACTCTATTTCCTGACACTTTTATAACTTACCAATTTGGCTGATGAGTTGCCTGAACTGATCAAGGTAGCTCTGTCCCTCTGGAGTAATTCCAAGTTTTCTGATGCCTCGATTGAATTTTTCTGCTCTATCAAAAGGATACTAAAGAGACAATTTTAAGACTTCCTTTAACAAAGACCCCAAAAAGCTTAAAATGCCTACCAACCCAATCATACTGCTCTAATTCTGTATTTCTTTGTGTTTAAAAAAAAAAAAAAAAACACTTAAGTCTAATGACAAAAAAATTGTAGAACAAAAACTATCGATGTTCAAGGTCAATATAAATTAAATTTCTTTCTTTTTGACATCAGCTAAAGGAATAATCAATGCCACTAAACTTAAGTTCCCCACCACCAGTTATAGTCTCCTAACACCCAACTACTCTATCAGATAGAAAAAAGAAATCAATTCTTCCTAGAAACATTTGTTCACAGATATGTGAGCAAGTTTTTGAGGGCTGTACAGGTATCAGAGACATAAACACACTCCTTCCCAATGAACACACATCAGCTGGGTTAAAATTTCTAGTTGCCATCACCAATTAAAAAAACAACTTTTTCAAGTCTTGGTTGTTTAAGAGATTTAAGAAATTATTCATTTTATTGTAATAACAAAAGGAAGTAATTCTTACACAATAGCAACGATTACTTATCTCTGAATACTAGTAATTTCTCTTCCAATAAAAATGAGTTAATACAATTCCTTACTGATAATTGTAATCTATAGTTTTCTAAGATTATTTTACTAGAAAGTAATACTGTGGTGTCTGACACTGAAGAGAACTACCAATTATTATACAAGAGGACTGGAACTAGGCGAACCTTAAGAAGGGTAATTAAAAGTTTTGCATATGACAAATCAAATATAAGACTGCTGGTTCTCTCTCCACACAGTTATGTGCCTCCGTACTGTTACCACTTAAAATTCAACTGACTCTTCACTTCACTATGGGAAAACGGCAGTCTCATAAATTATTTGTGGGAATGTCAACTGTGCAGTATTTTGGAATGCTTGGCAACATGTATCAGAATTTTAAATATTCATATTCATCCTAGATATTTCTCAAAGAATCTTTCAGAAACAGTCTCCAATTACACAGTGGAAAATCAGAAAAACTTAAATATCCATCAACAAAAAGTCAGATAAGTTATGGGGTACATCTACACTATCAACTCTTAAAAAAAAGAATGAAGCAGATCTATACGACATGTGATGAGCACACTGTAAAACAGTATGTACTGTATTACTCCATTTTTGCTATTGAAAAGCAGTTTATATACGTGCAAATACGTATGTTATCGCAAAGGTATCAGAAAGACATCACACTACTTCAACAGCAATTACCTCCAGAAAATGAAATTGGGAGGAAAGAAAAATGAGGGAGGTATTTGGTTTATGTACTCTATGTTGTTTAAATGTTTCAAAATGAGCATGTATTAATATTTTTTAAATAAAGTAAAGTAACACCTAGCTACACTGATATTTAATTTTTCTTACCCTTAAGCCTACAGAGAATGCAAGGAATAGGAAATTGTAAGGTAAAATATGAGAAGCTTGGAGACCTTATCTAGAAGACAGGAAAAAATAGAAAAATTAAAAACCCAACCGAGATCTAAATACTGAGTTTTAGCATAAACATTTGCCATATGCTCAACAGTTAAACCACCTTTTAAAAAGAACATGTAACATACCTTATGATCATTTTGGTCCTTGATTTCCCTGAAAAACCGAATATCTTTAATCAATCTGGATTTGATATGTTCATCATACATAAATTGGCTAAATATATAGAACTTCTTTTTCAAAAACTGGTAGGTGAAATTAACCTATAAAATTAAAATTCAAAAAATTGAAAAAAGTTAATATAAAAATTAATTTCAAATCAACGTTACTGAATGTCGATTATCTAAAAGTACTATTTATAAAGCCTAATTCATGTTTGACCTGAAGTATTTAAATACATGAAGTTTTTATTGCTCAAGTTTACAGAACTTTCTATAAGCTCTTCTTACACATTTTTAATAAAGACAAAAAAAAGAAAGAAAAAAATGGAAAATACTCTCATGATAGGGCTAAGAGTTGTAGTTAGAATCACAAAACCAGACTCAAGAACCTAGTTTTTAGGCCATAAACCAGTCAGAAGTTTCTATGTTCATCCACCATTCATAAGATTACTTACTACTAATCCACATGTCTAGAAAGATACTAAGGTAAGAAACATGATGCTCTTTGAACTTTTCTAAAGGGAAATAGTAAACATTCAAATATTTATCCATAAGTATTTTTGAACACCTCTGATGTGCAAGGCAATGTCCTGCCATGATCCTAGACATGGTCCTTGTCCTCATGAAGTTTATATTCTAGCAGGATGACATATTTTAAATAAGTATTGTTAAATAAATTATTACATCTCGATTGCAATAATTTATAAAAAGGAAAGTGTAGGTATTTTGAAAATGAATAACAAAAAGCCCTGTGACCTAACTCAGAAAATCCTGAGAAAGTGAGACATGAGCTGAGATTAAAGTCAAAATAATGTAAGATTAATTCTAACCTACAGATGGGAAACCCTATACTCATTTCCATTCCCACCATTCTCAAATATTACTAACCGTTCTGGCAAATTTATGCCCTCTTTACTCATTCTTCATTTACCCAGTTATAGAAGTGGGTGCATTCTCAGAACTTACATTGTGGCTTAAACATTGTACTCCTCTTGCTGTTCTGTTCCTTTACTTTTTCTTTACCTCCTTTACAGTCTTTTCTTTATCCTTTCCCATTCTTAAAAGTGGTAACTGACACCCTCTGATTCTTATCCTTCTATATTCATTTTATCATCCACAGACATCAGTAGTGTGATTAACATCTCTATCCCTGTAATTACCAAGAAATGTCTGCTTTTCTCACCCTAGTGCCCAGCACAGTGCCTGAGACACATAAAACTCACTCTTAATATCTGTTACATGGATGAGTGTTGGATAGATGACAGAGGTCAAGGAAGAGTTATCCTCAAAAGTTCAGAGTTTATTTATCCTCAAAGGTTCAGACATGATCTCTACATGGATGACTCCTTTTTTTTATTAGTAATTTTATTGTAAGAAATGTATAGTATTGGTAAGTTTATTGTAAAAATCCCATTTTGGGGGAGCGTCCTCTTCTTTGATCCATCTACCCTTTCAGATACTAAGAACCGACAAGCTTACCTATCTTCTATCGAATTAAAATAAAAATAAAAAGTTTTTCTGATATTTAAGCCACACGTTTGATCCTGCCCTGCTTCCTGGGCTTGACTTGACTCAGTATCTTTCTGACAGGATGGACAGTTTCTCCTAAACTTTATTATTCAGTTTTGCCTTAAAAGTCAGAATTTGATTCAGAAATAATTCTTTTCTTCCTCTGCTTAGACATTCTTAGCATGACCAGGAAAGCAAAGGATGACTTCTTATTTTCAATTTAAAACTATGACTGTGTCTCATTTCTATGTTAGTAACCACTAAAATAGAGCTCCACTCACTCATCATCTCAAAAACTTAAATGCCTTCCCCACTGTATACTAAAATGATCCCAACTTAACTTTCCAATCTTCTCCCTATCTCCCCCATTCCAAATCTGTTTTAATAAATACTTTACTATTTAAGCATTCATTCTTTTCCCCTTAAGGAGAAATTAACTGTGCCCTGAAAACCTGATAAATTCAAAGATTTCTCTTTTTCAAAAGGGAAAAATAGCATACAAGTTTCAAGTGATTCCCTCAAGTGATTGAATACCCATTTCTAATTAGATTCAAAATGTTTAGTAAATTCTTATTTATATGGATATCAAATAATTAGTAACTCCTCCCCCAAAAAGGGCAGAGATGATATTAAATAAACCACTACCAAGGATTCGTTTTTAAAAGTAACTTTCAGAAAATCAACACTGATACACACACACACACACACACACACACACACACACACACACACACACACACACACACGCCGATGCCCTTCTCAAATCTTCAGTGCTATTTATAATGATGACCCTGAAATGGTAAGACATTCTAAAGTGCCTTTTTTATCACAGCTCCCATCACATCCAACACAACTGTAGTACCAGATATTTTTAACTATACCAGCCAGAAAAAATGGAATTCCAGGTATAAAATAATCAGGCAGTAGTATATGTTTACCAGAATATTCTATGAGAAAACTATCTTCTAAACTACTAAATTGAACAGGGGCCTGTTACCCACCCAGCCCCTCAAAAAGTTCTTACTGTTGTATTCATGATTCCTGTGCCATGAGTTCGAATTGAATTAGCAATATGCCGAATATTAATAGTATTCAAATGTTTGTTATTGCTTGTTCGTTCAATAAAAATCTGCAATGAAACAAATTTATTCTTAATAACAACACATCCCATAGCAAATCCTGGTCAGACAATTATCCAAAGAAAATTTTACAATCTATTTCACTGAAGATAATTCAGTAGAAAAGCCATTCAAGAAGATAGTTCAATCAAAGAAAAGGAATAAATAAGATCTCTAAACAATTATTTTTTATTTTGTTTATTTTACTGATTTTCACACTTGAGAAATTCCTTGCCCCTCAGCCTTTCCACTATATATCCACCCACATTAAAAAAATTTCTAAAACCCACTCACCTGATTGTTGAGATTATAGAGGTATCGAGATACAAATATATGAATGTTTCTCATAATTTCCAAAACATCAAGGCCCTATAACACAATCCACACAGAAGTTCTATTATTATTAGTTGAAGATAATCAGTTAAACTTGTATCAGTATAGTGACTTATTGATTATATTAAGTTTCCTAATATCTAAAATTATTTTAAAGAATTATATAAAAGGTATGAACAAAGGTTAAAAGAGCCTTTTGAGATGTACAATCAGGACTATCTCCTTGGAGAAACCTGGCTGCTTATTATTTTATCCCTTTTGTGTAAATGGGAACAGTTAAATATTCAAAGATCTGTGACCCACAGTCATTTCCGCCCCCCGTCCTTGAGGATATCTGTCTTCCCAAGGATCTTCTCTACATGTTTTTACAAGCAAACTAACAGATTCTAAAAGGTAGTAAGGATATGCTGTGACATTTATGAAATACATATTTTTCAGGTACTTTGCAAGGTTCTTTATACGAATATATAATTCTGAAAAAAAGAGGTATTCTTCTTCTAAATTCCACAGGTAAAGAAAATGAAGCTAAGGGAGTTCTCTGAGATCAAATAGCTAGGAAGAGGCAGAAAGCTGGGATTTTAAGTCTAACTCCAAAATTTTTTGCTTCTTTTGATTATTACTCCAGATCACTTTTAATGTACAAGTTATCTATTAAGAAACTTTCATTCTTCAGATATTACTCTTAATACCCAATGGTATCATACAAATTATTCCACAGCTTTTCTAATTAGGGCTCAAGATAGCATCCCAAGACTTCTTTGATTAAGTTTTTATTATAGCTTCCATCATGTTCTAATTAAAAAACCTGTTTATACATTTTTTCTCCCACTATGCTATAAGTCCATGAGCTGGGACTGTTTCTATTTATCTCTGTATCCCTAAATATAGTTCAGTGCCTAGCATGTCCTCAATAAGTATCAGATGTATAAATAAATGAGTGAAAGAATATACAAACTTCCCAGAAATAATCCCTATATGCAGTAGGATGAAAGAAAAATTATGATCCTCAAATTCTGGAACTGAATATTTTTTGGTAAATAGTACCTTGATTATCTTATAAAGACTTCAATGCAAATTAACTGACAACATAAATTGTTATGCTCATGAGATACTGACACATTGCACATTAGCTAATTGAATTAGCAAAGCTAAATGCTTCTTTGCACTCCTCATTTTAAGATCAAATACATTTATAATCATATAAATTTAACCATTTTTCCTAAGATTATTATGCCCAGGTTTAAAATCCTTAACTGTGGCCTTGACTGAACGTCTTATAATTTTGCAAAAGTCACCTACCTCATTTCACTGTTTCTGAAAAGCTGCATATCAATCTATATATATTTCAAATGCTCAACAGAATACTGAGTGTAAACAAGAAGCCTATGGTAAATTCTTCATAAAGCGAATTAGGAATATCTAATTTTTTACTCTTGTCAAGTGTCAGGTTTTATATAACAAATATTTTCTCAAAAATAAACACATACTAAAAAGAAAAAAGATTTCCTAAAGAAATACTATTATACTACAGTCAGAGTATGCTAAAAACATTTTATATTATACCTGTTCCAAAGTCTGACTAGGAAGATGTGCCTCTGTCATAACCAATCCATAACGCTGAGTAGCTAAATTTCTCATTTCACTATAAGTGGCCCAGTCGTGAAGAGCTACTGTTGTTAGATTGTAGAAAGTCTTGTCTAGGTAGTGAGTTACATAAGCTACAAAAAAAAAAAAAAAAAATCCAAAAAATGTTTATTTAGGAAACAGTAGAAAAGGAAAATGAAATGAAATAAAAATCAACAATTTTTTTGAACATCAAATTTCTTCCTTTAAAATAAGATGGCTAGGAAAAATGAAAAAAGAAACAAAAAGGAATTAAAGAATAAATGAACTAACACAAAAAAAAGAAAAATATACCCTCAAAGTTTTGTTTCTTTATTCTTTAATAGCTAGGATAAAAAGATATAGAATATGACTCTAAACTCACCTCGAATGTCAATGAAACGATTGAAAAACCGAATTGGATTCAGAGAGAAAAAGAGGGCCAGGTCTTTCATGCCAACTTTGAAAGGATTTCGGTCATCCAGCTTTAAATGAGTATGTACAGAAAGTCGCAGATCCTTCTCTATTTCTTTGCACAATTTGTCCAGCAGATGCTATTCACAAAAGAATTGATACTTTAATTTTTCAAAATGATATTTCAATAGTATTGTTTCCCTACATGTCTATGCTTTGACCTTTAGAGTTTTGTAACCAATGCATTGATGAAAAAAATTGTCAAACTGTGTTTTTTGTTTAAGACTCTAAATACTCCATGGTGAAATCTTATTTTTATTGGGAAAGTAAAAAAGTAAAAATTACTTTCCTTTCCATTTTAAACCAATGGTTTTTCTGCTCAGGAAGTAGTTACACAAATTTTAAGCCTTTATTCTCTTTAATACTTTAATACCCTTGAAAAGAAAATCAAAAGCTAATGACTGATGGCTTTGTTATAAAGAACATGAACATGCAACATAAAGCATAAAATTTATAGGAACTTACAACAAAGGAGAAAAGGTCTGAAACCATTCCAAATAAGAAAGAAAAAAAATACCTTCTTTGTGATGATCATTAAAAATCACCAAATTCATTGTGCTAAAGGTAATGAAATTAATCATCTTTTCTGGTCTACCACGGAGTTCTAAATACTGACCAAACATGTATCTTATTTTCTAAACAAGAGTATATATAACTATTCTTGAACACTCACCAGGAGTAGCAGACAAATAAATAAGGATATTTAATATGAGAAATTATATCATAAAGTCTATTCATTTTTGGGCCGAGCCCGTGGCGCACTCGGGAGAGTGCGGCGCTGGGAGCACAGCGACGCTCCCGCTGCGGGTTCGGATCCTATATAGGAATGGCCGGTGCACTCACTGGCTGAGTACCGGTCATGAAAAAGACAAAAAATAAATAAATAAATAAATAAAATAAAGTCTATTCATTTTTAACTCTTCCTTCCAAATAAAAATATTACTAGATGGAAATTTAACTTTAAAGATAATCAGTGTTTATAATACACACTTCATTGAAACAGGGAGGGGTTTACAATATTGCATTCGAATTATTTTTGTTACACAAGTAAGCCTTTTAAATATATAATTTCCTTCCATTAGGGCTCCAATGAAATTCAATAAAATATTTTAAAAGTTACCCTTTACTATACTATTATTAGCACTCAACATTCAAACCCATTTTGCATTTGCATTCTTCTAATAAACAAATTTAAATTCAAATACTATACTATTTACTAAAGTAAATTAAAAACTTCCAAATTTCTTGTCTGATTTCTAAATAAAAATTAGGAATTACAGATCAATTTAGCATAATAGTGATATAAGAATTAAAAATAGTTCTTTTGTTCTACACAATGATTTTATAAATAATAATTTTATCTCAGTGAAAGTCTGCACCAATCCAAATTTTTTTTTCCAAATGCTGCATTCCAAAAACATGTTTTAAGCTTTTCAATCTCAAAGATTATGTTACCTCATTTAAAATTTCCATAATTTCCTTGTCATAGCAATCCAGAAGTATGTCATAGGACTCTAAATGCCTTGCATGCATCATAGCGGGCACACAGTCACGTAGAGCACTGAACATGTACTAAGAAGAAAATTAAAATGTGTATGAATTTAGAAAACTGAGCCTCTAATCTAAACAATATAATAAACGTTAATTATCTCAAAAGACAAAACCTCAATTTGAAGGAAAAATGACTTTTCCACATGACTGTCTTACTTTCCTAAAGAATCTAAAGCATATACTTTAACTAAATATACAGAAAATGCACCTTCACTTATCCTTTCCTATCTTGCGCATTCACTTACTTCCATAAAGAAACAAAGATTTGAATAACATATACTTTACTGACAAGTAAATGTCAGATTATTGTGATATAAACTAAAATCAAGTGAAATAAGAATCATTAGGAATATAAGAGGAAGAGCTAAATATTTAAAATTAATTTCATTAGGATTAATATAAACTTTACAGACTGTATAAAAGTTTATTGGATATGCATAACATTGCACAAAATGACAGCAGTAATTTTAAAATGGTTTGTTAAATCGAATGATCTATTTTAAAACTAGAATGGTTTGTATGGTGAATAAAATAATGATGTGTTTATTTCTTATATTATCCTTTACTTACATGTAATCTGGCTGCATCAATAGCATTTTCATATACATCATCTAAATAAATTGGGAAGACAGCTCGATGCCAGTACAAAAAACAACAGTCACATTGTGTTTGGACTCTACAATGTAAAGTATTAATTAGTGGTACCAAAACTGAAATATTCCAGAACAATATGAAAGGAATGACTTTAAATACCATAAGGGTAAGAGGTCTATATTATTCATTTTACATTCCCTACGTCACTTAACCCAACATTAGAATAAAAAGTCACAAAATAAATATTTTTCAAATAGAACAAATGTAATAAAACACTCCAATATCTGTCACTGTCAGAATTCTGCACATATGCTTTAGTTTTAAAGCATACTTTAAAAATACAGGCAACTTTTAATTAGAGGCATTTAACATAAATTTATTTTCAATATTATTTGTTATAACTAAACTTTCAACACTTGTATCCCATGCACCATTTTACCTGTCTCCAAGTTGGAAAGAAAAACCTTTAAAAAACCAAAAAACACCAGTCACACTTAATCTGTCTATAATCTTTGCCAAGTCACACCTTACAGGCAACAAAATAATCATTAAATATCTTCTAACGAAGGCAATATTTCTCCCAAGGATAGAAAGTTAAATGCCTCTAACCACAAAAATGTCAGCTTTTCAGAACAAAACAAATTAAGTTATAAACATAAGCATTAAATGGAAATTATGCTGTAACCTTAATGCAGCTGGAAATAAAAATTCAGAAGATCCATTTTCCCTTCAAGAAACTTGCTGCTTACTCAATAAAAAGGAAACAATAAAGTCACAAGCAGCTATAAAAATAAGACTTCCAAAAAATAACTCAGTCTAGTGACTAGCTACTGACAATGTAATTCAAATTCATAACTCAAATAAAATTACAGAACACTATGGGTCTTGGATCTCTAAGTCTCTCACAAACTGATGATGCCTTGCTACAAAGTGGCAGTTTTAAAAGTCCAGTAGAGATACCCAACATATAATCACAACATCCATGATTCTGTCAAATGTGATGGGATTGCATTGCTTTTTCTCAGGTGAGCTCTTCCAGAAGCTACATGTTTCCTGTAGAAGCAAAACTAAACAAACATGATCCCTAGTCCCAGTCTCATTTTGGTCATGCTGAAGAAATTACAGAGAGAAACTAATGCTCCATCTGGATATTGTCTTCTCTCACTATGCTAAAAAGAAAATTCATGTTTCTATTAGGCCTGTTTTTTGAGTATCATTACATATCCTGGTCCTACTTACCGTTCTGTAAGTTCACTGATAAGATCCAGTTTTTTCATGACTACTTGAAGTGGAAAGAGTTCTTCATCTTTAAATGTTTTCTATTAGGAAGGGAAAAAAAGGCAGAGAAGTTGCAGTCAGTAAGGACAGGTTTCCTGGGTCAATAACAAAGAAACTGAAATCTCAGACCTCATTTTTATTCCATAAATAACAGCAATACACTTACCATTTGCGTGCCAACACTTAGAGCCAATGAAACAATTAGTCGTCGTTGCTTTGTACTTGGTCCATTTAAAGTGTTTTCAGCCAAAACTAGAGCAGAGAGCACATCAAGACGCTGTTCACTATATTTTTTGTCAGAAATTACTCTTTTCTTAAAGATAAAAGAAGAGAAAACTATTAGCTTTGTTTCTGAAGCAATAACAATAGACTCAGAAGAAAAACTTCTTGATTATCTTCTTCCAGGATTCAATATGAGAGCATAGACAAATACTTGTTGAACTTCTGATATTTTGTACTTCTATAACATCATCTCTTAGCACTATAGAAACAGCAAATATATTAGGCATACTTTAAATTTTCCATATTAATTTAATAAGAAATTATTTCCCAAAAAATTATGCATCAATTTCAAAAGTGCATGTAATGTCATTTTTAAAGAGGTATTTTGATGTGTTACAAGCTGCAATTTCAGAGTAAAGACAACACTCATAACTCTAAGTAAAAATCATAAAATAGCGTGGAGATAAATCATAAAGAATATTATGTTTGAAGGAATGGAGTAAACAGGCTAAACTAGAAAACACATATAAAACAGAAGAACAAAAAAGACAACATAATTATGCTGAACACATAATAATTTGCATACCTTAGCCACTGAAATAGAATTAAGAGCCTGATGTTGAAGGTGCTGTGTTATATGTGAAACTGAATCAGCCACAACTATGCTTCTCCTGTAGAACATATGCTCTATTGCCTAAAAAGAATCAGAAGTAATTTTGTAAAAATTAATTTAAAAATTTTAAGCAAAATTATAGGAGAATACTTTTATAACTTTGGGTTAGGGAAGTAATTTGTAAATGAGAAGCAAAAAGTACTACCATAAAAGATAAGATTGGTAAATGCACCTATATTAAATAAGACCTCCAAATGAATGATTCTTTTTTAAAAAGGTACACAATCCAACAGAAAACTAAACAAAATACATTAACAAACTTTTCACAAAAGAAGCAACACAGGCAATACATAACTGAAAGGATACTCACCATCACTAACAATCAATCAGGCTGAACATTAAAAATCACAATCAAAATCAATTATATCCACTAATTTAAAAAAAAAAAAAAACAGAAAATGACTGAAGTCTGATAATACCAGCATTGGCCAGCTGGCAGCAATGGGAAGTCTAACATATTGCGGGAGGTATGTAAACTGATATTACTATTTTGGAAAACCATTTGGCATCATCTTGAAAAACTGAACATATGCATAACATATAACCAGCAACCCATTTATAGTATGTAATACCTTAGAAAAACTCTTGCACAAGTACACCAAGAAACTAATGCAAGAAGGGCAGTACTGTTTATAATAGCAAAAACTGGAAACAATCGCAAAGTCCATTTACAGGAAAGCTACATACCAAAGAAAATGAATGTACTACAGCTACTCATCCCAACATATATAATAAAATATAATGAGTAAAAAAGCAAGTCAAAGAATACATAAAGTATAACTTCATTAATATAAATTTCAAAAACATATGTAACAATGAATGGTTTAGATGCAATCAGGGAAGGAAATACAGGGGGTTTTGAAAATATTGGTAACATTTATTTCTTAAGTGGGATAGTGGATATTTAAGTATTTACAATTATTTTTTAAAACTATGCATACGTATTATAAATATGTATCTATACATATAGACACACATATACATTTGTGTATTTATTTTTATATAACTGATAACAAATAATTTATCTTGAAAAAAAAGGCTGAAAATCCAAAGAAATGATCTCTAAAAAAAATCTCTATTTCCTGAACAAATCTAAAGTCCATTATTAGCAGAAATTTACCAGCAAATCTTAATTTCAATTTTTACTAAAGATTAACTGGGCTCTCCTGCACACAAGGAGTTCTGGGGTTTTTTTCTAATTTACAGAGTATGTTAAGAAACATTTTACCTTACTTCTGTAAGTGTACTATGATTCTTAATTCATTTGACCACCTCCACAAGTAGCCTACTGCTCAAATCACAAGATTACAGCACTTTCTCTAAATTACAAAATAAATAACCTTATCTTAACTAACATATGAACACTATAAAACAATAGATAATGTCTCACAAGTATTTTTTAAACTCATGCAACATGTTTTTAAAACTTCCATGAGTAAAACTTTAGTAACAATACTGAAGCTAACTTTTCCATTTCCTATCTTTTCTCTCACTATATTAACTTTTAATAAAGTTTAAATATATTGGCCGGGGCTGAGCCCGTGGCGCACTCGGTAGCGCGCTGCGCTAGCAGCGCGGCGACGCTCCCGCCGCCACGGGTTCGGATCCTATATACGGATGACCGGTGCACTCCCTGGCTGAGCGCCGGTCACGGAAAAAAAAAAAATTAAAAAAAAATAAATAATAAATAAATAAATATATTGGCCATTCATAGTTACTCAGAAATTTCTCTCAGTAGTTAGTTCCCTTATTCCATTGAGACATAAGTACACATTCCCATAATCTTTTGTTCACATATAATCAGGAAGTCAAATCTTACAAGACTAATCTAATTTAAGCCTGAGTCATTTCTCAATTATGATGGCAAGTTACAATAATCTAAAACCCACCTTGAGAAGTTCAATAAGCCTGCATAATGCCTTGACTGAGGTTTTGGTCATTGGCTTTTGCATGGACATGTAGAGATTCATTGTGGTTTTAATAATGGTACTAATACTATATGCATATAAGAAGCCCTATAAAGAAAATAAAACATTGATTATAATCACAAGGAAAGATTTCATTTCTTCAAGATGTCATTCTCTATGCAATGACAGTTGTTTCTCAACTTGCCAACAACTAATGTTTCTACAGTTCATTTTAAAGCCAGCTCTTAAAATTTTGAAATACTCTTCCTCACAAAGACAATGTTATATATGGCAACTAAGTTTTAATGCAGCCCTCAAAAGTTTATTTACCCCATCACATAACCAGAAGTTTAGTACTGTTGAAATCATAGCGTATTATCACAGTTAAAGAAACTTCCCATTTAAAAAAAAAACCTTTAGAGAACCAATTTGGATGTCAGGAAGGTGTCTATTCATCCTTACCTGCCAGGGAAGAGAAGACTCTTAACCTGCTGCCACTTAGAGCAAGAGCTAAGGACTCTAAGGAGCCAGGAACTGAGAAATGAGGAGAAAGAGCTACTCTCTGGCCGATGCACATATGCAAACGAATTTCTGAGTTCAAGCTGGTTCCCCCTTTGCTCTTCACCTAGACTAACCCCCACCACAGTCCATCCACTATCTTGTCCCTGCTTACTTCAGTGCTAGTCAAGCTTTCTCTCCTTCCAGCCCAATGAAAACAGATTCTCTCCTCCCCTTCTATTCATGAAGGAACCACAAGTCTCGTGAGGTTTTGCAAAAAAAATTTAATGCTATTAGACTTAGGGAAACAGAGTGAAATAAGAAAGCAGGAAAAAGGGGTATTATCTCTCAAATACCTTTTCATTCAGACCCAAAAGGGACACACAGAAACACCAAGATAATGATGGAGATTTCTGGGGTTTATAAAGACCTAAAAAAGACATACAGTTTAGAGATGACTCTAAAGTATACTGTGGAGGATGCATCCAAAGAGGTGGGACAGAAGCTATGCCAGTGTTTCTCAACCTTTTTCCTGCCCTACCATATGTGAGAGACAACGTACTCTCCCTTCAGTAACAGTGGCTCACTAAAGGAGTGATACTCAACATGGGGTGGGTGCTGAGAGTTTCTCTGAACCATTAACAGCTCTGTGATGAAGAGACATGCTAAATTAAGGGAATTAAGAAATGAGAGGGTAGCATCCTAAGAAGGGTGACAATAAGATGAAAGCTTGGAGCATACATGTAGAAAGAGCCACAAGTCTTACACTGTGAGCTACAGGTCTATTATATCAGACTCTGCTCTAGTGCAGCCTTGTGAAAAAACAAAAAGCAGAAACAAGGCACAGCAAAAGTCTAACTCTAAAGCAGGCAAACAAAAAAAATGGAGTTCTGTTTTTTTAGAAGGGTAGAGGGAGGCTTGAGGTACAGAACTCCTGGGCCCATATCACCCCATTCCCAGATGCTCATTAATTTGTGAAAGATACATGAAAGATGTATTTGAAAATCTAAATGGGGGTGGGTAAAGTCTGGGGTCTGTTCCTGTTAATGAAGAAAAAATAATTTGGACTAACCTCCTTGCTGAGAACAACTAGAAAATCTGAGCAAAACAGTTTTGAAATCCCTTGGAAGGCATCGAAGAGCTATCAAGAAAATAAGGAAATATGAGGACAAGATCTGGGGAAGACAGAAACCCAGAGAAGTAAGTCTGGCATGTGGAGTTGCTTTTTCTTAGAGCATCTGCCTTAAAGGCTTTTGTTAAAGACAGAAGCCAAACATATTTCAACAACAGAGAAAGGGGATAAAAACAGGAGTTTGTGGTCCATTAAAGAGGACGGAAGGTTCTGGTAAACCATCTAGGCTCTTGGATTGAGATCCTAAAGGATTATCCCCCAAAAAGTAAGGGTGAATTGGAAAAAAAAAAAAAACAGCCATCACAGGAATGAAGTTCTGCTTCAAATCATCTCAATCCATGACTGGGTTGATGTGATCTGGGTTGCTAACTGTCCTAGACTAGCTGTGTATCAAAACCAAATATAAATCTTCTCTGGAGGAAGAAAACAATACTCAAATTATGTCTCCAGTTTTGTATATACAATGTGTGGCACTCTACAAAAAATAACCAGGCATACTGAGATAAGATATGCCCCAAAACAAGAGAAAAAATAGATAACAGAAATATCCAGATAATGAAATTATTAGACATGAACTTCAAAATAATTTTGCTGAATATGTTGAAGGAAATAAAACACAAAATTAAGTATTTCAGAAAAGAACTTGAAACTATAAAAAAAAAACCAACTGAAAAGTAAAATAATTAAAATTAAGAACTCAGTAGATGGGTTTAACAGTAGATTAGACATAGATGAAAAGAGAATTAGACAGAGAAAAGAACAGATGCAGTGCTTGAATAGTTAGCGACAGGATTTTCCACAAATTCAAGAAGTTCTACAAATCCCAAGCAGCACAAACACAAAGAAAGCCATACATACCTAGGGACATTACAGTAATATGGCTAAAAACCAAACCATACATCTTATGAGCAATTAAAGACATCTTATATCTAAAAAGTAACAAAACCAACAGGTGACTTCTCAGCAAAAACAAAGGAAGCCAGAAGACAATAAAATGACACCTTTAAAAGCTAGAGGAAAAAACTCTGCCAACCTAGAATTCTAACACAGCAAAATCACTGAAATGGAGACATATTGAGACCAAAAACTGTGATCATTTATCAACAGAAATCCATATTAAATGAAATATTAGCAGGTATTCCACAAGGAGAAGGATAAAAGTCCAGAGATGCAGGAACAATGAAAAGCAACAGAATAGATGAATATGTGAGTAATTTTTTTTTTTTCTTTTTCTGGCCACAAAAAAAAGTCTTAATAGATTTTAAAAGACTAAAACCATTGAAAATATGTCTTCTGACCATAATAACAGAAGGAAATTTAGAAAATTCACAAATGTATGGAAATTAAACAATACTCTTCTAAATAAACAATGGGTGAAAAGAAAAACCACAGGGAAATTAGAGATAAAAATCAAAGTGTGACATATCAAAATTTAAAGGATGCAGGGCTCCTGCAGTGCTTAGAGACATGTGAGTAATTCTAAATGAAAATTGACTGTAAAAACAACAGCAATAATAATGCCTTGTGAGGTTTAAAATATTGAGAAATTAAAGTACATTAACAGCGGCATAAGAGGGGGATAACAGAATTAAAGTGGTTTATAATCCTTACACTGTCTGGAAAGTGGTAAAACTACTAATTTATATCAGAGGTGAATGAGTAAATGATGCATCTTAAAATCTCTAATGTGCCTACTAAGAGAACAGTAAAAAGAAAAATACAGAATTAACAAACTAGTAGAGAAGGAAAGAAATAAAATGATAAAAATAATCCAAAAGACGAAGAAAGGAAAAGAAAAGGGATCTAGAATAAGTGAGACAAATAGAAAGCAACCAGACAGGGTTTTCTTTGGATTTTTTTCTTTTTTTTTGTTTTGCAGCTGGCCAGTACAGGGATCGAACCCTGGATCTTGGTGTTATCAGCACCACATTCTAACCAACTGAGCTAACTAGCCAGCCCAGGTGGTGGTTTTAAATCAAATATATCAGTAGTGACATATACAAAACAGAGTGCAATGAAAGAACAAAGATTATCAGACTGGGGAAAAATATGCTACTTACACAAGACACATTAAATATAAGGAGTCAGAAAGGCTGCAAGTAAAAGGATCAAAAAAAAAAACTTGCAGAAATTAAATAAAAGAAAACTAGTAGAGCTATGTTAATATAACATAAAAGAGACCTAGGACAACAAGCATTACTAGACATAAAAACTAACGTTTCTTAATAAAAGGTTCGATTCACTAGAAAGATGATTCTAAATGTTATGTACTTAGTCTCAAAATATATAAAACCGGAACTACAAAGATAAATAGTCAAATCCACAATAATGGTGGGAGATTCTAACCCAACTCTCTCAGTAACTGACAAAATACACAGACAAAATCATTAACAAATATGACCCTCTGGTCATATACAGAACACTACAACTGACAAATGCAAACTATACATTCTTCACAAGTGTACATGAATTGTTTACCAAAGTTGACCAAAGGGTGGGTCTGTAAGACAAATTTCAAATTACTGAAATTATTATTGCTACAAATCAACAAGCCAGGAAATCCCCATATATTTAGAAATTAAGAAATATCTTTCAAAAATAACCCAAAGATCAAAGAACTGACAATAAAATTTTTAAATATTTTGAATTAAATCATAATAAAAATACAACATATCAAAACTTATGGGATACAGCTAAAAAGTCATGCTTTGAGGGAATATAGAAATCTGAATGGATATATTGGAAAATCTAAATTAATAAGGCACAAAGATCTAAACATAACCAAATGAACTTGTTTTAAAAACAAAAATATACCCTATCCTTTCCCAGTTTTCTCAAGTACAAGAATACTTTAGGGATCATTTCTTTATTAATTCAAAGTAAGAAGATGCAACTACCTGTATAAAAACATTACATCTGTTGGTGAGGTCTTCAGCAAATTTATCCATTCTCTGCTCTTTAGATAAAATAGATTCCATTTTCATCATCCATGAGCTCACAAAGACATAGTAAGACTGTACATCTCTAACAAAGGAAAATATTGGGGTTACTAAACACAGGAAAGAAAATGTACTGCTATTTCTTCATATTGATTAGAATAAAACATTTCCTTACAGCAGCTATTGCATCTTTCTGGTTTTCAAAACATAAATATCACAACACGGTACTTTAAAAAGTTCATGGAAAAAAAGAATTAAAAGAGAATACAAATCTATACATGAACTTTTTGAAGTTCAACAAATATTTACAGAGTGCCTATATAGGCTAGGCACTGTTTCTCAATTCTGAAAACAAAGGAGTGAAATTGGCAGTAAACAAAACCGTTATAAATCCTGCCCCCTGAAGCTTACATTCTAGAAAGGAGACCTGTATAACAGAAAAATCAATAATTAAAATCTTAAAATAAGGGCTGGCCCATGGCTCACTGTGGAGAGTGTGGTGCTGATAACACCAAGGCCGCAGGTTTGGATCCCTATATAGGGATGGCCAGTTAGCTCACTTGGGAGAGCATGGTGCTGACAACACCAAGTCAAGGGTTAAGATCATCTTTAAAAAAAAAAAAAAAACCTCAAAATAATTAAAAGATGTCAGATGATACATGCTACGGTAAAAAAGCAGGGAAAGGGGAGAGGAATTGTGGTGGTGGGGCTACACTTTTAAATAGAGTGATCAACATAGGCTCACTGAGTAGATGATTTTGAGTCAAGATTTGAAGCAGATAAATGAGTAATCAATGCAAAAATATGAGAGAAGTAAATAACAAATGTAAATGTCCTAAGACATGTGGAAATGTGTCTGGTATGCTTTGGTAATAACACAAAAAATCAGTATGACTAGATAGAGCACACTGAACTGGGACAAGAATGGACAAAGAGATCAGAGAGGTACAGGGGTGGGCGTTGGGGCAGTGGGGAAGGGATCTGGGCAAGGCCTTGCAGGGAGTAAGGACTTCAACTCTTGAGTGAGATAGGAAATCATTAGAGGGTTTAAACAGAGTGACTTGCTCTAACTTTGGTTTTAAAAGAGGATCAATATCACTTTGGCTGATATGTTGAAAAAAATCTATAGAGAGGCAAGGGTAAAGCAGAATGCCTTTACCATTTTACCTGCATTTTCATTGCTTTTACCACCTAAGAAGATACTATACGATCCACAGAGACCACGCGTCCCGCAGTGCCAGTGCACAACTAAGCAGCTAGGCTTCGCCGCTGTAGGACTCCATCCCCAGCCCAGCCAAGTGCGCAGCGACCAGAGGCGCCCGACCAGAGAGGCCCAAGATACTCACAGAACACACACCCCACTGTGCCAGTGCATGACCGAGTAGGTAGGCCTCGCCACCGCCGGATTCCATCCCCAGGCCAACTGACTGCACACCAACCAGAGAGGTGCCTCCCCAGAGAGGCCCGAGAACCAAGGCGACCATGCACCCAAGACACCAGTGGGCGACTGAGCAGACACTAACACAGCCGTGCCAAATTAGCAGCCCCAACAGCATCCTAGCCAGACAATGTGTCGAACCAGTGGACAGTGAAATCCCTTGCCACAATGACTAAACATCAAAGGAAAAATACCAGAAATAGGAAAATTCAAGAAAGTACACCACCAAAGGGTAATAATTCTCAAGCTCTAGATCCTATAGAACAAGAAGCCCTTGAAATATCTGACAAGGAATTTCAAGTGATAAGCCTAAGGAAACCAAATGAGATACAAGAAAACTCAGCTAGACAACATGAAGAAACGAGGAAAAGTATACAGGCCCTGAAAGAAAAAATGTACAAGGAAATCAATGCCCTGAAAAAGAATGTAGCAGAGCTTGCCAAGCTGAAGAATTCATTCAACAAAATACAAAACGCAACAGAGAGTTTAAACAGAAGGCTTGCAGAAGCAGAAGAGACAACTTCTGACCTTGAAGATGGGCTGTTTGAAATAACACAGGCAGACAAAAAGAAAGAATTAAAAACACTGGAGAAAATCTAAGACATATCAGACAACCTTAAACACCCAAATATCCGAGTCATGGGTATTCCAGAAGGGGAGGAAAAAGGAGATTGCACTGAAAACATATTCAACAAAACAGTGGCAGAAAACTTCCCAGGTATAGGAAAAGACACAGATCTTCAGATTCAGGAAGCTCAAAGTTCCTCAACTGTATTCAACCCAAAAAGGTCTTCTCCAAGACAGGTTATAGTCAAATTGGCAAACCTCGAAGACAAAGAGAGAATCTTAAAAGCTGCAAGAGAGAAGCATCAAATCACCTATAAGGGAGCCCCAAGCAGACTAACATCAGACTTTTCATCACAAACCCTAAAAGCCAGAAAGGAATGGGATGATATATGCAAAATACTAAAAGACAGAGATTTCCAGCCAAGAATACTCTACCCCACAAGGCTATCCTTCCGAAATGAAGGACAAATAGTATATTTCTCAGACAAACAAAAACTGCGGGAGTTCACTACCATATGACCACGCTTACAAGAAATTCTCAAGGGAATACTGGGTTTGATACCTGAAAAATAACTACCACCGCCATAAAAACTCAAGAAAAATCAAAACCCACTAGTAAAACAAAAATGCCAACAATGAATGGAAGGAATCAACAAATACAGAAGACAAACAGTAAATCAGAAAGAAAGGAACAAAAGACACTTAAGGCATCCAAACAAAAATCAATAAAATGCTAGGAGTAAACCAACACTTTTCAATAACAACTCTTAATGTAAAAGGATTAAATTCCCCAATCAAAAGACACAGAGTGGCTGACGGGATTAAAAAGGAGGACCCAACTATATGCTGCCTACAAGAGACCCACCTCACCCATAAAGATTCACACAGACTAGGAGTGAAAGGATGGAAAAAGATTTACCATGCAAACAGAAATGAAAAATGAGCTGGAGTAGCTATTCTTATATCTGATAAAATAGACTTTAAACTAAAAACCATAAAAAGAGATAATGAGGGCCACTACATAATGATAAAAGGATTGATTCATCAAGAAGACATAACAATCATAAATATATATGCACCCAATGTTGGAACAGCCAGATTTATAAAGCAAACTCTATTAGACCTAAAGAAGGAAATAGACACTAATCCCAGAAGAGCAGAGGACCTGAAAACCTCACTATCAATACTGGACAGATCATCTAGGCAAAGAATCAGCAGAGAAACACAAGATCTAAACAATACTTTAGACCAATTGGACTTGGCAGATATCTACACAACATTCCATCGAACAACCCCAGAATATTCATTCTTCTCATCAGCACATGGATCATTCTCCAGGATAGATCACATGTTAGGTCACAAATCAAGTCTCAACAAACTCTAAAAAACTGGAATTATCCCATGTATTTATTCAGACCACAATGGATTAAAATTAGAAATCAATAACAAATGAAATTGTGGAAACTATACAAACACATGGAAATTAAACAGCATTCTACTTAATGACATATGGGTCCAAGAAAAAAATCAAACAAGAAATCGAAAAATTTCTTGAAACTAATGAAAGCAATGATACATCATACCAAAACCTGTGGGATGCTGCAAAAGCAGTACTAAAGGGGAAATTTATCACATTAAATGCTTACTTCAGAAGAATGGAAAGATGGCAAATAAACAACCTAACACTTCACCTTAAAGAACTAGAAAAACAAGAACAATCCAAATCCTAAGCTAGCAGACGGAAAGAAATCATTAAGATCAGAGCAGAACTTAATGAAATTGAAACCTGAAGGATGATACAAAAGATCAATGGATCAAAACGTTGGTTTTTTGAAAAGATAAATAAAATTGACAAACCATTAGCATGGCTAACTAAAAAAAGAAAAGAGAAGACCCAAATAGCAAAAATTAGAACTGAAAAAGTTGACATTATAACCAATACCTCTGAAATACAAGGAATCATTAGAGACTACTATACACAACTATATGCCAACAAATTTGAAAATCTGGAGGAAATGGATAAATTTCTGGACACACACAAACTACCAAAACTGAGCCAAGAAGATGTAGAAAATCTGAACAGACCAATAACAATAAAAGAGATTGAAGCTGTTATCAGAAGGCTCCCAACAAAGAAAAGCCCAGGACCGATGGATTCACAGCAGAATTCTACCAAACATTCAAAGATGAATTGACACCAATTCTCTACAAACTATTCCAAAAGACTGAAACAGAGGCAATTCTCCCAAACTCATTATATGAAGCAAACATCATCCTGATACCAAAACCAGGTAAAGATACAACTAAAAAAGAAAACTACAGGCCAATATCTTTGATAAATATAGATGCAAAAATCCTCAATAAAATACTAGCTAACAGAATACAGCAACACATACACAAAATTATGCACCACAATCAAGTGGGATTCATCCCAGGGATGCAAGGTTGGTTCAACATATGCAAATCAATAAATGTGATACACCATATCAATAAAATCAAACACAAGGACCATATGATCATCTCTATAGATGCTGAAAAAGCATTTGATAAAACTCAACAATTGTTCATGATAAAGACTCTACAAGTTAGGTATATATGGAAAGTATCTCAACATAATTAAAGCCATATATGATAAACCCACTGCCAATATCATCCTGAACAGGGAAAAGCTAAAAGCTTTTACTTTAAGAATAGGAACTAGACAAGGATGCCCACTCTCACCACTCCTATTCAACATAGTGTTGGAAGAACTAGCCAGAGCAATCAGAGAAGAGAAGGAAATAAAGGACATCCAGATTGGAAAAGATGAAGTCAAACTGTCCCTGTCTGCAGATGACATGATCCTATATATCGAACAGTCTAAAAGCCTCTACAAAAAAACTCTTGGAATTGATAAATGATTTCAGCAAAGTTGCAGGATACAAAATCAACACACAAAAATCAGTAGCATTTCTATTCTCCAATAGTGAACATGCAGAAAGGGAAATGAAGAAAGCTTGCCCATTTACAATAGCCACCAAAAAAATAAAATACTTAGGAACAGAGTTAACCAAGGAAGTGAAAAATCTCTACAACGAGAACTAAAAACCACTGCTGAGAGAAATTAAAGAGGACACAAGAAGATGGAAAGATATTCCATGCTCTTGGATTGGAAGAATCAACATTGTGAAAATGTCCATAATACCCAAAGTGATATACAAATTTGATGCAATCCCCATCAGAATTCCAATGACATTTTTCTTAGAAATGGAAAAAATTATCCAGACATTTAAATGGAATAACAAAAGACCATGCATAGCCAAAGCAACTCTGGGCAAAAAAAATAAAGCTGGAGGCATAACACTACCTGACTTTAAACTATACTACATAGCTATAATAACCACAACAGCATGGTACTGGCATAAAAACAGACACACTGATCAATGGAATAGAATAGAGAATCCAGAAATCAACCCACACACCTACAGTCATATGATCTTTGACAAAGGCACCAAGCCTATACACTGGGGAAGAGAATGCCTCTTCAGCAAATGGTGCTGGGATAACTGGATATCCATATGCAGAATGAAACTAGACGCACACCTCTCACCATATACTAAAATCAACTCAAAAACAATAAAACTTCTTAAAGAAAACATAGGAGAAATGCTTCAGGAAATAGGACTGGGCACAGACTTCATGAATAGGACCCCAAAGGCATGGGCAACCAAAGGAAAAATAAGTAAATGGGATTATATCAAACTAAAAAGCTTCTGCACAACAAAAGAAATAATTAACAGAGTTAAAAGACAACCAACAGAGTGGAAGAAAATATTTTCAAAACATACATCTGACAAAGGATTAATATCCAGAATATACAAGGAGCTGAAACAACTTTACAACAAAAAAACAAGTAACCCAATTAAAAAATGGGCAAAAGAGCTAAATAGGCATTTCTCAAAGGAAGATATACAAATGGCCAACAGACACATGAAAAAAGGCTCAACGTCACTCAGCATTCGGGAAATGCAAATCAAAACCACACTGAGATACCATCTCACCCCAGTTAGGATAGCTAATATCCAAAAAACTGTGAATGATAAAAGCTGGCAAGGTTGCGGAGAAAAAGGAATTCTCATACATTGTTGGTGGGACTGCAAAATGGTGCAGCCTCTATGGAAAATGGTATGGAGGTTCCTCAAACAACTGCAGATAGATCTACCATATGACCCAGCTATCCCACTGCTGGGAATATACCCAGAGGAATGGAAATCATCAAGTCGAAGGTATACCTGTTCTCCAGTGTTCACTGCAGCACTATTTACAATATCTAAGAGTTGGAGCCAGCCTAAATGTCCATCTTGGATGAGTGGATAAGGAAAATGTGGTATATCTACACAATGGAATACTACTCTGCAATAAAAAAGACTGAAATACTGCCATTTGCAGCAACATGGATAGACCTAGAGAGAATTATATTAAGTGAAATGAGTCAGGCACAGAAAGAGAAATATCACATGTTCTCACTTATTTGTGGGAGCTAAAAATAAATAAATAAATACACAAATAAACTGGGGGGGGAGAGAAGAAGACACAACAATTACAATTCCTTGAAGTTGATAAGACAAGAGAACAGATATGAGGTTGCTGAGAGGGAGGAGGGAGAGGGAGGAGAGGGGGGAGGTTTCGGTAATGGGCCACAATAATCAACAACATCGTATATTGACAAAATTAAATAAATTTTTTTTTAAAAAGATACTATAACAAAACAGGAAAAAGAAGATGACAGCTCAAAACAGGAACAGAAGTGGTCAAAATGTGAATATAAGAGCAACAGTTACTGAATGCTTACTATATGCCAGCCACCGTTCTAAGCACTTTGCACAAATTAACTCATTCAATCTTCACATTAACCTTATTAGGTAGGTACACTCAGCCCTCCATATCCACAGGTTCCATATCCGCAGATTCAACCAACCAAAGATCAAAAAATATTCAAGGAAAAATAAGATAAAAAAATAACAACACCAAAAAAAAAATTTTTTAAATACAGTATTACAACTGTTTACATAGAATTTACATTGTATTAGGTATTACAAGTAATCTAAAGATGATTTAAAGTATACGGAAGGATGTGCATATGTTATATGAAAATACTACATCATTTTATATCAGGGACTTGAGCATCTGAGGATTTTGGTATCTGAAGGAAGTCCTGGAACCAATTCCCCATGGTTACTGAAATAACCATACTATGATCTCCACTTTACAGAAGAGGAAATTGCCACACAGAAAAGTTAAGTATATGCCAAGATAAAAGAACTAGTAAGCAGCTGAGCCAAGATTCACTCTGGAAAAACTAAATCAATAATAAATGTAATTCTCTCTACTATTCCAGATGATTATGAACAGTAAATCATTCTATCAATGTATCTCAACTCAGACAATCTCACTCAAAACAGGAACTTTTAACCACCACAAGCTGTTTAAGCTATACTTTTTTTTTTCTTTAAAAAAACCTACGTGTGGAAAACGGACAATTCCCCTTTATGGAAACTGACATTACCAACTCTTTTTAAAAACCTTCAGTTAGGTTAAAGAAATGTCCCAATACTGCCAGTCAGAATCAGCTAGAGGATAGCTCTTCAGGGCAAGGTACTGAAGATACTCACTTGATTTAATTTAGAATCCCACACTGAGGTTTGTGGCTAGCCATATTGCCAGGCAAATGTCGATCTCATGAATTCAGTCTCAAGAGGGATTACATCAAAATTTCTAATAAATGTGTTTTAGGGAGATGAACCCTGGCATAAAATCTGAGAAAAATGGTTTCTGCAGAGCCATGATTCCATTAGACAAAAAACACCAATATACTTTTGGCTTTGCTCTGAATGGTGCTGAAATGTATTTGACTTATGGATGATTAGGTGTAAAAGTCTGGAACAGAGAAAGAAGAGGGTCCTAGAGCAATGCTCCCACTTTTGAAAAGGAGTCTGAGATTCAGATCAACTTCATCTAAGGATGCTGCAGTTTGTGGCCCTCTTCAAAAGTGACACCACCCAATACCAGCTATGATCTAACCAATAAGAATTCAATGGAACTACTAATTCCCTTGGCCTAGACATTATAACTACTAGTTTCCATAACATGGGTACCAGTTATTAATGTAGTCTAAGTATGTACTGGCATTTTTAGCAACTGAACCACACTATTAAAAGAAAAGTAAGCTTCTAAGAACTAAAATATCCACATCTTTTTTTTTTTTTTAACTTCCTATACTTAATCTGATTCTGTCTCACCATCTTACATTACTGAATTCATCTCTTAATCTAAATCCAAACCCTCATCTTTATTCCTTCTCAACTCTGGTTTAGGATGTACTATAGAAGCTCTGGAATCTCCACCATGAAGTGACCTGCCTGAGTCGGTTGTAGTCTTCCACTGACTTTAATCACAGGATAAGTGGATACTAAGCGATGTTTTAGAGGATCTCCTATATTCCAGACATACTCCTCCTTCCCACATTGTGGAATAGTGGCGCATTATCCCCTTGATCGTCAGGATCAACAGAAAGTAAATAAGAATCTCTACTATGCCTTTAACCATGTCACAGATAAAATCCGTGACCAGTACAGGACCAGTGGCAGAGTCCTGTATCACTTCACTTAAAATCTTCATCGGGATTAACGTGATTTTACCAGTGTACTCAAGGAAAGATATGCATCAAATTAATTATTGAAGCTGGATGATGGGAACACGGGTCTCTTTATACTATTTTCTCTACTGTGTGTATGTATGAAAACTTACACAAGAGATAAAAAATAAGGATTAAAAAAGAATTAAAAAGGAGTTAAAATTGTTCTTTTGGAGAGCTGGACAAAAGTACAAGAAAGAATTGGGCAGGGAACAATTATTTTTCCCTTAAAACTTTAGTACTTTTTGACTTTTTAAATATGTGCACACCTTACTTTCATAAAAATGAAAATAAAGGGGAAAAAAAAAAGAACCGCATCAAGTTAAAGTCAACTCCAAAAATCTTCATGGACAATGTTTTGATGTCATCAAATGACATCTACTACCAAATCAGACACTTCACTTCATTTAGATAAGAAATATTTAATACAGCTGATAAAAAGTATGTGTACCCATAAAGCATAATTTGCCTACACCTTAAACTGACTTTAAGACTAAAACATTTTTAAAAAACAAACAAAAAGCTCCTAGAAAATAAATCTCCTGGGGTCTGCCCAACCTTTCTCTGGTAATAAGTAAGTACAATTGACCTTATAATTCAAATGCTTTCCATACAGTGTCATATAACATTTGAAAATGTAAAATACCTAAATATTTTCAACATGGTTGCCAATTAAACCTACTTGGTAAGTGATTGAGCTTTTTGCTGTAGGAAAGTATCCCTATGTATTTTAATGACTTGTAGACTTTTTCTGTCTAGAAGTTTGGCAGCTGCTGGTACTTTCTGGATCAGAAAATTATCAGGAAACCAAATAATATTAGCTGTCAGAGTGATGGCTGGTACCTGAAATGGTAAAGGCAAAGTGGGACAATTCATTAAATGCAGGCTAAACAATAAGCTGTTTAACAGCTCTACAATACACATAGAAGACAATCTGTTTCAAGAAAAAATAACCACAAAAAAATACTCATCAATATACCATGAGACAAATATTCCACTATGGCACAGAGTTAAAGCATATCTATATCTAATATTGAGCAATTTTATTCTGACTAAATATTAAAAAACACATGCATGCACACCACTCTTTCATGGATTTTCAGATGAATAAAAATATGTAAAAAAAAAAAAAAAAGAAACTTGAATCCTCACATCCTTTACTTTCACTATATATTGGTGAAAAATAAAATAAAAAAATGAATAACACAGATGGCTGAGTTCTCATAGTCACATATCACTTGATGATAAAACTAAATTTTCAATAATGAAATCAGGTGCCACATCATGGAAATAGCAAAGATGTAGGAAAAAGTAATTTTTAATTTTTTCTACTTGAATAATGAGAATAAATGTCAAGAAGAGGAAGAGAAAAAAACAGAAGGAAAAAGAAGAAAAAAGTAGTCCTAGTAGCAATAATAGAAAGTTAATGCACAGGAAAAAATCTGAACATCTGTCAATATGTGTTCATATGAAGTGAATTATGGAACATTTTCATTACTATGTTACTTATTTCTCGAATGCTTGGATTTTAACAATGAAAACTATTAAATTATTTTTGTAAACAGGAATAAAACACATATTAAAATATCTAACTTAATCCATAATCTTCTTAATCTACTCAAATTGAAAAATAAAAGTTCCAAGTTTACCTTCTTACAAATATCCAATAAAGACTTATAAAACTTTTTATCAACAGTTCGAAAAATTTGAAAGTGCAGTACAAAGAGTCCACAAATTCCAACATACTTGTCTCTCTGGTCAATTTCAGAAGGTTCTCCTTATAAAATAATAACATGAGAGAAAAGCAGAATATATATAAATTACGTTTTTATGGAAATTCAAACTTTATCAACAAAAAATGAAATTTACATTACCAAGTTTGGCTTCTACGTTTGCAAAAATTGAGCGAATACTATGTGCAAATTCTTCAGCAAAAGTGCTATTTTTTGATACAGATACTCCTCCATTGAGAGAATCAAACTGTTGTTCTACACAGGCCTACACAGAAAATATTTTAAAAGAAATTTAGACTCTCAATAATAAGCTATTAAACATTTAAATATAGCATGTGATAAACTTCTACATTCATCATTTTAATAAAATTGAAGCTCAGGTTCTTACCTTAAACTAATATCTATATCCTGTGAATGGAAAATGTGTATCGACTTATATATTTAAATACCAGTTATGTGAGACTAGCAGAGTAGCGCAGCGGAAGCGTGCTGGGCCCATAAATACCAGTTATGTGAAAGTAATCTAACTGAACTCCAAATCTTATAATTCCGTATGAACAGATACGGTGATGCTCAGAGATGTATAGAAGATATATTTGATGAAGCAGTTAAAAGCATATTTATTTACTTTCTGATTTTAATAATACAGTTTATGTTTTCTCTTTACAGTTACTTTCCTAGCACTTTATTACGGCATATGTGGAAATGTCTGCTGGAAAAAGAATCACAAAAAAAAATAACCTTCTGAGTCTAATGAACTAACAGTTAAGTTGATATAAATAAGAATTAGGATCAATCTGTTAAAATCATGATCATATAAACTATAAACTAAAGGTAACCTTGAAGCCGATTTAAATGGAATATAATGCAATTTCTTGTGGAAACTACCCAACACATGACTGTCCAACAGAACTTTCTGTGATGATGGAAATGTTCTACTTCTGTGCTGCCTGACATCATGGTTAGCCGTGAACTACATATGGCTATTAAGCATTTGAAATGTAGCTAGTGTGACTAAAGTGAATGTTTTATTTTACTTCGATTAATTTAAATTTAAATACCCACATGTTTTTAGAAGCTACCAGACTGGACTGTGCAGACCCAAATTATATTCCCTGGGCCTGGAAAGAATTAAACAGACTTTTTAAAGGTAGTCTTACACCCTAAATCTAGAGGTTAACAACAAACACAATACTTAAACACAACTGATTAGATCTTAATCCTTTAAATCATTTTATCCTTTTACATAAATAAAAACCTAAAACTCTCACCCCAAATACAACTGCTAGTACACTATTAACTTTGTTTGCTACTAGATACTAGAATAATTATATTTTAGTACATGAACAATGACTTTAAGCCAAAGCACTTTTCAGAGAAAAACATATTCAACAGTATAATATAAAAGTGTCCTCCTATAATTCTGAGCTGAGTCAACTAATACACACCCATTTGTTACAGTCTGATACATCTCTACTTACCTGGAATATCATTCCATCAAGTAACTGCCCTTCCAGCTTCAGCAAAAATTTTTCAAATGGCTTTAGTTTTTCTTCCTGAATTCCAAATTTTGATGGATTGTGATGGACAGATTTCAGCAATCTTGTGGTAGATCAGAAGAAAGATCTTAAATCTACCCAATGAATTCTTACATTAAAAATTAAAAATTTTCCCAGAAATCAAAATTTTATATTTGTAATTCTTATTTAGCTCTACACATTTGAAAACTTAAGAAGAATCCTAATATATTTAATACTCTTTGCTTTTTTATATCATCTTAAACTCAGATGCCTGGTGCTCTGTTTATATCAGACATTTAGTGAATACTTATAAACTGAATAAAATAAGATGCCTTGACTTAAAAAAACAACTTTGGAATATGTAATAAAGTGAAACCAAGTCTAGAGAAAGACTGTCACTTGAATACAACCTAAGAAAAAAATATATCTGAGTCGTAAGGTAGACAAATTAACATCCTACTGTACTTTAAGAACTAGTTTGCTTTATATAGGTATATCATACTCTCAAACAAATTAAAAATCTGAAAATTAAAGAATGGTCACTGTCTTCATAAAAACATTTGACACGAGTTCCTTCTAAATATAGATCTCCTGGTCTTTTAAAGGATCTACATTATTTACGTTTGTTTACTTTTTACAAATACTAATACATTAACCATATAAAATAAGAGAATATTTTAAAATATTTCAGTTGGTATACCTTTTGTACATAGTCCAGTGGTCTTTCAGTGTGATATGATTTTCAATAATTTCATCCAGGGTGAGCAAAACTGTCAGCAGTTCTCCCAAGTGCTCGTACATAGTCTGTCAAAAAATCTTTAATGATTATCATTTAGTCACTAGTTAGAAGTTAAGCCTCAACTCCAGAAATTAGCACAGTGGGTACTTAATAAATATAATGAATTAATGAATAAATAACCACTGTTGTTTCTTGAGAAATTAGTAAAAAAAAAAAAAAAAAAAAAAAAGTTGATCCTCATGGATTTTTAAAGTAAAACACATTTGGGCTAATTATGGAATTAATTAAAGCAGTGAGTAAATCAGTTTATCAAGCTACAGGTTTGATCCTCAGATGAGACTATTAGCTTTAAATAGAAAACACTTTGCCCATATTTCATCCCTAATGTGATACCGCAGGTTTGTTTCACTGTCCAAAGAGATGATTTGGAGAATCTGCATTGGGCCACTACTGGGAAAAACTAAGGGTTACACTGATAGTAGGTCAGCAATGCCTCATCAACCTCACAGACGAAAGAGAGCAAATGCAAAAAACAAAACAAACAAAAAAACGGCACCTTTAAGAGTCTTGCTATAACTGTTGTGCTCCTCAATGATACAAACTCCAAAGTAAAATACAGTAAAAATTACAGCTTTACAGATCAAATTAAATTACTTTTACCTGAAAATGAACTCCAGTTGTCTCTATAATTTTGGGTGCAATCCTGTAATAAAATAATACCCAGTTTTTTTTAAAAATTATTTTGTCACAATTCATTCTATTTCAAGGAATATACATAGGAACATAAGCTCTTGGAATTTTAATATGTTTTTATCTTTATCAAGACTTTAGTCACTAAAAGAGATCCAAGAAATTACTACCATATTCTACTTTCCCAAGACTGGAACTAATTTGTGCATAAAGAGCTTAGGTTATCCTTGCCTGCACCCCCCTCACAGGTAGGGAGGGATATGATGATATGCAGCCCATGAATAACGCTGGCCATTGAAACCTAAGGGATCTATCTGAGGATGGAGGCAGAGAATTAATAAAACTGATATTATAATTTCTCAATCTTTGTTATCCTACCTAAACTGGCATTTGGGAACTAGTCCTCTCTTCAGTTAGATTTATTTGAGTTCTCATTCCTACTGAAAAATAGTGCTCCCTACTGGGATTATACCAAAGCCAAAAGCCACAGAAAAATTCAACTTACTTCCTAGATTTTCAATTTACTCAACAATAATTTATGATAGTACTTGCATATCAAAGCACATAAAGATATGCCAGAAAACAAAGTGCATATTTTAAAATTAAACACAAAATTCAAATCAATTTCATCCTTCTAGGGCGGGGGTGGGGTGAGGAGGAATCCCCTAAGAATTACACACCAGGTACTGTAGGGGGTGGGGGAGCTATGCTCTCATTCTCTCCTGCCATGAGGAGAGCTTCAGTGAAAAGACAGAACATAAAAGAAATACCTAAGTGAGGAGTAAAACATGAGAATGGGAAACAGTTAACATAGTCCTCTAATTTATAAACAAAGATGCAACATGATATAGTAAGAAAAACAATGAATGGACTGGTGACCAAAAGAACAGTGCCGAAAACTGCTATGGAATCTCGGCAAATTAATTCCTCAGGGCCTCAATTATCTCTTCTCATCGTTAAGAATTCCTAGCCATATGGGCCGGCCCTGTAGCTCACTCAGGAGAGTGCAGCACTGGTAGCGCCGAGGCTGTGGGTTCGGATCCTATATAGGGATGGCTGGTAAGCTCACTGGCTGAGCGTGGTGCAGACCACACTGTGCCGAGGGTTGCAATCCCCTTACCGGTCAGAAAAAAAAAAAAAAGGAATTCCTAGGCCATACATACACCTAAACAAAGTTATTGTAAGGGTATAATTAAATAGGAAACGTGGAAACAATTTTAAGTATACAGAATTAATCAAATGTGAGATGTTTTATGGTAAGAACAGCAAGGGCTCTATGAAAATTTGATAACTTTTTTCTTAATTTAGGGTGCTGGTCCCCAAACTTGGAAGACAATTAGAATTACTCACAAAATTTTCTCAGTGTAGATTCCCTAGTTCCACTTCCCCAAGATTCTGTATTTTAATAGAAGTCTCATGTGACTCTAATGAATCAGGAAACCATTAACGTAGAAAGGAAAAGAACAGAGAGAACATGGTACATGTACTAATTCCATATTAGCCTTTTTCTATATGGTCAAATTTAAGAGTTTTCTGTTACCATTCTCATTCAGACAGGTAATGGGTTCATTCACCATGGTAGAAATTGTCTTATTAACCTACGTATTACACACATTAAGTAGTGTTTGAAATATCATGAGTGTTCAAAGAATGCTGAATAAATGAGTGAGTGAGCAAAAACCTATTGAGGTATTAGTTAATCTTAGAAAAACATTTCCTGCATCTCTATTATAAAGGCAAAAATATTTCTAAAATCCATTACTTGTTACTGATATAGAGGGCAGCCAACTGATGGACTACATTCATCACCACTTCATAGCACCTCGTAACAAAACAAGACAGTTCCTGAAATGACAAGTTAAGTATATGTTACAAAGTTGCTTTTTAAATGTCACCATTTTTGACTGAATTTTATGGTAACAACTCTAACAAAAACAAAATAGTTTTCCAATAAAATCTCCAGTCAACCAGCAGCCAACCAACTTCAAACATCCCTCAAGCAATCAATACTTAACTCACCTCCTGCATCCCAGGGTCATTCCTACCTCTTTGCTCCCTGTGCATTTCATTTAGAGGTCTATTCTTAAGACTAATGTTTCACTTATTCTTATAACTCCTAAATGACAGGGACTGTTTCATTCCTTCATTGAATATCCACTGCCTAACATGGTGGCCAACACTCAATTGCATCTCAATAAATTTCTGTCCTGTCCTATTAAATGAATAAATGAATGAACATCTGAATGAATGAAGGAGCTCAAAAGCTTCCAGTTAATAAAGTATGATGATGAGAGGACAGGGTCTGCAAAAGTCACTGTGAAATACCATTTTTTCACTTTAATCATATCTATAAACAGGCTTGGCACATAGCAAGTGAAATATCAATTATCCCAGGGATATGTTTTTCATTAAATAATAACTAACTCATATCTAGATGTCCCAGACCTTCTGAAAATTTGTTTTCAGAAGCTCTCAATTTTTAAACCCACAGAAACAGTTTGTATCTAAAGTATTTAAAACCTGATTAAACTATGACTGTTCTAAATGTTAAGCTCTATGAGGGCAGGAGTTTCTGCTGGTTTTGTGCACTGCTGTATCCCCAGCACCAAAACCAGTTTCTACCATATACTAGGCCAACAAAACATATTTAGTGAGATCCAAAAGCAATTCAAAGTTTTTGAAAATAAAAATAACACATTTTAATTTCACTTAAACAGCTCTACTTTCATACTTATTAAAATTCTGAAAGTTTAATAAAAGCAAGGAAAAGAACAGAAAATGCAGGACAAACAGAGGGCATAAAGTGAAAAGGCAGAAAAAAGACCAAATATATAAATAGACTATATGAGATATAAATAGAAATAAATTAATCAATTAAAATACAGAGATTGTCAGATTGTATAAAAAAGCAAAATCCAGATATATGCAATTCTAAAGAAATACGACAGAAACACAATGACACTGACAGGTTGAAAGAATGGAAAAAGATAAATCAAGAAAATATTAACTGAAACAGAGCTGGGCAGCAATATTACTATCATATAAAATAGACTATTAGCTTAACTATAGCTAATTACCATGTATGTAATATATATTTATATAATTATATACTATATACATAGTTATTATCATAGCTTAAGAGGGTCACCACATAATGATCAAAGGTCCAATTTTTCAGGAATGATTAACAATTCTAAACATGTACGCACCAAATAAAACACCTTCAAGATAAGAAATGGAAAATTTGATAAAACTATAGGGAGAAAATGACACATTCACTGGGACCCTGCCAACAACATTTGTTAGCCACTTTCCTGTCCAATAGGCTTCCTTTTAGGTTCTGCCAATAGATAGCACTAAAGGGAGTCTGGAAGGCAGGAAAAGGACATCCTTTCTATTTCTTGTCGTTTTTATCAACATAATCCAGGCAAGAGCAGTTGACTCCAACAATGGCAGTTTGCATCAGCATCCAGCCTCTTTCAGCACTCCAGAACTAACCTCAAACTGCCCTCTCAGAGGTACCAGCAGCAGCCAGGCAGTGCCACCTCCTTAGAGATATGAGCACCAATTCCATGGAGCTCCTTCTCCAAACTCCCAGATTTGGGCCACTCCAATCTTTTCCCTTTTATTCCCTAGATATAGAGGTGGTATCTGCTTACTCTGGATTACCTCACTGTTCTCTCTGTTCTTTCAGCCCTCCAACTCCTGTGTAATCAGTTCCATATATTAAATCCCCTTTATAAAAAATAAATTTTATTATATATATTTAAAGTATATAACATGATGTTGTGGGGTACATATAGATAGTAAAAAGGTTACTATAATGAAGCAAATATATCCATCATCTCAGTTACCCATTTTTTGTTGTTGTTTTTGTGGCAAGAGTAGCTAAAGTCTATTTATTCATTTAGCCTAAATCCCATACGCTGTACAATGTTATTACCGATAGTCCCTATGCTGTACATCAGAACTCTAGACTTGTTCATTCTACATATCTGCTACTTTGTATCCTTTGACCTACATCTTTTAAAATACCCTGAGAAATTTTTTTCCCAAACAGGACCCTGAATAACACACACAAAATGTTCTCAATCAGGTCAAGCAGACAAAAAAGGTAATAAAGATATAAAGAATATGAACGATAAGTTAGCATGCTTGATTTGATGAAATGTATCAAATCTTGTACCCAACAATCAGAAGGGAGGTAGGACTATGGGTATTTTTTTCTTCAACTTCTGCTTTTTTCACATTGTTCATGCATTGTTTTTATAAGGGGGGGCGGATATAGAAGTTATTTCATTCTTTTGATAAAATTAAACCAAAAGACCTAGAACCACTAAAACGTTGCAGTGATGAAAAGCATATCTAAATTGAAACATTCTGTTAGAAGCATCAAGTACTACTGCTTTTAACAACCTCATTAAGTTCACATAACAGCTTAATCCTCTCCATTAACACTTTTCCTGACAAAATTTATCATTTCCCACCTGGTACAAAGTTCAAGTTCTTTTAGAAAGCATGGTAACAAATAGTCCACAAATGAAATTACCAAAGAAACTTATTTTGATATTTTGTTCCCCTAAAAATGCTTGGAAATCTTTCAGGAGTTATGATCTCTTAAACTATAATCCAGTGCTAATGAATTAAGTTGGGTTACCCTCAGAGTATACATCCTTAGCATTTGAAGGTTTCAGATCTCTTTAAATTATGTGTAATTTCCTCAAATTTTTCAAAGAAAAAGCCCAATAGAAAGTAAAAATCAGTTACCTGTAAGAATGAAATAAATCTCCCCATTTGAATTTGACTATCACCTTCTACCATGCCGGAATCTGTAGCTTTAAAAGGCAACATAAAAAATCATATTTCAATTTTTTAATTTAAACTCAATGAACAGCAAAAAAGCAAAAAAATCACATTTTTTATTTTTTAGGATGTATTCTAATCTGCATAGTACTGAAAACAGAATTTTTACACCGAAGAGAAAAATGAGACAATCATTAATCACACAATTAAAAGTGACCATCTGCGCTTCACTATTCAATGCATTCGAAGAAAATTCTCATCTAGCTATAGTACTTAACTTATGAAAATATCAAAAATCAACTTTAGAGAATTTACTGCTGCTTTATCACTTAGGTACTTTTCACCTATTTACCAAACCAACCAACCAACCAACAAAAAATGTGAATGTTTATTTTCTCACACTAATACATCACGTAATCATGGTAGTCCTAGAAATATTAACTTTTCATCTATTTCAATTTCAAAAAATGCATCAACACATTATAATTTTGAGGTTTTAAAACTTACCACCTTCTCCATAAAATAAGAGGCCATTGTAAAATTTAGTTTCAGCCTATTTAAAAAAAAAAATTAAAATAATTTTAAAGGTTATTTTGTTTTTAAATTCCTAAGCTCTCTTAGTTATCTGTATTTAATAATACACAGTATCTACATCATCTATATACTAATTCATTTAAATTCAAAAACTGCTTACAAGTAAATTCAATTTATCTTTAGAATACCGAAGATATTACTGATACTCAAAGCTGTATCTTGACTACTTTAACCTTTACTTTGTCTTATCTAACCACCCTCATTGTCCCACTCCTCCCATTAGTTCACAGGAGATACAGAGCAAGAATAAGTATCAAAAAGGGAGAGGAAAAAAGATGAAATTTACCAGCTTCTACCAAAGTTTTAATGGCGCACAGGTAACAAAACACAAAACTAAATGCATATTAAAGATTCAAAACTTTTTCTAAAAAATCAGTTATCTCTAGATAGCCAGTACATGTGGCAGGTAACAGACTTTGGAGATATGCAAAACTAGATTCAAACTTTTACAAACAGTAAGATGTAAGGCAAGTGACACCCTCTTTAAGCCTCAGTTTCTTCATAATTCCTCACCTACCTCCCTAGGTTGTTAAAAGGATTAACAGTGTTAGCATGGCGTTTGGCACATAGCAAGTAGTCAATGAACGGTAGTCACTAGTAATGCTATTACTTTAAATAAATAATTCATTCAACATTCAATAAATACTTACTGCATGCTGTACATATATAAACGTATATTTGCTTTTAAATGATTTGTTCTTACAGTTTTAAGACAAGAATACGTATAATTACCTCATATTTTAATTTCTTGATTTCACAACAAAGTGCAGCATAAACAGTGATGACTTTGTTTAATACCTAGTTTCATGAGTAAAAACACAGAATTAAACAAGTAAATTATAACAGGTGACTAAAGCATCTTTAAAAATACATTTTTAGGTTTAGGATTCTGTACCTTGTTTTCAGTCTTTATGAGTTCCAAAAGGGAAGACTGTTCATAAGGCAAAAGCTAGAAACAAAGGAAAAGAACATTTCTTTTTAATCGGAAAAAAAATCACTGAAATTTGAAATATACAAATTGAGACTAGCTCTATTCTACTTAAACTTGTATTACAATTCCTTGAACTTGTTAAGACAAGTGAACAGATATGATGTTGGGGTGGGGGGGAAGGTGGAATTGGTAAAGGGACAAGAATATCAACTACGTTGTATACTAATAAAGTAAAATAAAATAAATAAATAAACTTGTGTTAGACCCTGTACTCAGCACTAGCACCACACAAACTATTTTGTTCAAAACAATCTCATCAGACAACACAGTAAGGAAACAAGTCCAAGAAAAAATGGCCTCAAAATGACACAATCATGTTGCGATAACTCTCGTTGCTCCCTAAGGTATAAGGTGGCTGATTATAAGTTCAGTGCAAGAAAATGCAAAGTAATACTAATATTATTAAACTCCATTAGTTGTGACCATGGGAAAAGACCTCTCATAATTTTGGAATTTGATATGCAGGCATAAATTTCATAAGATACTGTAGCTACAAGAGTCAAAATAAATTATCATAAAGAGTAGAACAAGGTAGAAAAAAGAAATATATTTTCCTGTTATAAATCCACAGCTCAGAAACACTTAAAATACAATATGCAGTTCGCTTATCTTCTAAGGCCAGCTCAATTTCCACTTCTTTCATAAAGCCTTCCTGATCACCATCTACAAGTGATCTCTTTATTAAGTGAAATATTAGATCTCCCTTTTGGGTTATATACTAAGAATTAAGTATTTATGTAAGTTATCATATAAACCCCTTCTCATTAGGTTGTAATTTTTGTTTACAGAAATTTTGTGCTTGTGATTTTCCCAAAATACTAAGAAACTTGTATAGTAGAAACATAATAAAATAACTGTCCAATAATGGAACTAAAAAGAGTTTCCAAGAGAAAGCCAAGAGGAGCAGAAGAAGGTTCCATATGATGATAAAATTTAAAAGGTTACAACTTTTCTTTAGGGGAAGATAAAAGCTGAGAAATGATTTCATGCTTTTATAAAATCAGAATTGAGACTAATTTTTATGATCATAACTTGAGTTTTATGATAACTAGATTTTTATGATCAAAACTAGAAGAAGCCCTTAAAGCCCAAGAAAAAGTCTCAAAAAAATAAAAACTATCATTTATAGGCAAGCGACAAATGTATGAAACTCATTACCCTCAGAAATAGTATAGGTTGAGAATGGCAATTTCCTAGTGGAAGTCCTACAACTTACATACAAAGATTCTCACATAAGTGTTGAAGAACAAAAAAGATACAATGACAAACGTAGAGAAAGATTTTTAAAGGAAGACTGAGCCTATCCAGCTTGCAATCTAGAAGAGCCAAGGGAAAGTAATTTCAGTTTACAAATACATAAAGCATTAGAGAGGCAGTTCAGAGTTGTGGATAAGGACACAGGCTCTGGGGCCAAACTGCCTTACATTGATTTGCCACTTAACTAAATGTGTCACTTACTTGAATAAGATGCTTAACTCTCCTATGCCTTAGTTTTCACATTGGCAAATGGAGATGATATTCAATCTACCTTATAGAGTTGTTGTGGGAATTAGATGTCAATACTTGTTCTACAGTGCAATAATAAAACAATATCCCAATCTAAAAATGGACAAAGGGTCTGAATAGACATTTCTCCAAAGAAGACATACAAATGGCCAATGTGCATATGAAAAGACAGATATTCAACATCATTAAACATAAGAGAAATTCAAATCAAAACCACAATGAGATACTACTTCACACCCAATAGGATGGCTAAAAGAGAAAGACAGTATAGTGGATTGAATTATGTCTCCCCAAAACTCCCTGAAGCTTGAATTGTGTCCCCCAAGTTTCATGTATTAGAAACTTAGCCCCCACTGTGACTGTTAAGAGGGTGGGAAATCCTATTATGGTAATTGAAAGGTGGGGCCTTGAAGAGGTGATTGGATTGTAGGACTGTGCCAGAGTGAATGGATTAAAAATGGGGGTCAGGGGCATGGTTCTGAGGGCTTTAAAACAAGAGGAGACTCAGTCTTTCACTCTCTCTGCTCTATCTGCTTCCACCATCTGGCAACGTGAGACCCCTAGGTCACTGTCGCCACCATAAGATGGACTTTGGACTTTTAGCCTCAGAAACTGTAAGCAATAAATTTCATTTTCTTTATAAATTACCCAGTTCCAAGTATTTTGTTACAAGCAACGGAAACGGACTAATACAGACAGTAACAACTGTTGGCAAGGATGTTGAGAAATTGGAACCCTCATACAGTGCAGGCAGGAATGTAAAACACTGCAGCCACACTGGCAAAGTCTGGCAGTTTCTCAAAAAGTTAAACATAGTCACCATATATCCCAGCAATTACACTCCTAGGAACATATATCCAAGAGAAATGAAAACATAAATCTACACAAAATCTTGTACACAAACTTTCATAGCAGCATCATTATTCACAATAGCCAAAAACTGGAAAAACCAAAATGTCTATCAACTGATGAGTAGGTAAATAAAATGCAGTATATCCAATCTATAAAATATCATTCAGCAATAAAAAGAATTAAAGCAATTACATATGCTACAACACAGATGAGCCTTGAAAACATTATGCTAAGTGAAAGAAGCCAGCCATAAAGTACCACATTGTATGATTCCATTTACATAAAATGTCCAAAAAAGACAATCCATAGTGACAGAAAGTAGATTGACTGGTGGTTGCCTAGGGCTGGGGGGTGTTGATGTGGTGTGACACGGCATGTCTAGGTAGGCTGACTACTAACTGCTACAGGATTTATTTTGGGGATGGTGAAAATGTTCTAAAACTGACTGTCGTGATAGCTGTGCAATTCTGTGAGTACATCAAAAACCAATTAAATGTTCAATTTTAATGGGTGAATTGTATGACACGTGAACTACACTTCAAGAAAGCTGTTACTAAGAAAGTTAATGTGTGATTTAGAACAGTGTCTAGAACATAATGTGTTCAATCAATATTAGCTATATATAAGTAGTAACAGACTACAGTTTCAAAGATAAAATGAAACAGAACTATCTCAAAATGGAACAGAATAAATGTGCTTTATTTTACACACTAAAAAATTACTCCCATATTAAGATCCCCTAAGGGGCTTTAACTTTTTGGAAGTGATGGAAATACTCTGTATCTCAACATATGGGTATATGTGTTTGGCAAAATTCATTAAATAGTATTCTTAAAATTTGTGCATTTTACTGTGTGTAAAATAACCTCAGTAAGAAGAAACAAATAAAGCTTCAATATTCTATCCAGCCCTCTTCATTTTCTTGATGACGAAAAACAAAGGCCAGCTTAAAGAGTTAGAGTTTGTCACTCTCTAATACTAAAAAGTTTGTGTTATTCTTTTTAAAAAAACAATTTTTTAAAACTCTCCTGGCTCGGAGAAAAGGAAATTAACAACTTTCTCCAAGTTTCTTTTATTTCTTAGATTTCAAACAAAAATATATTTTCCATTAAAAAAAATGATGTTTTCAAAATATAGTATGTTCTTAAAATAGATACGTAAGTTTAAAAATCAAATCAAATCAAACCTTTAATGCTATAGGATCAAGATTGAAATCCCAAACATCTCCAATTGAGTCGTCCAGCGCATCCTCGATTCTTCTCAACTGAGATGTATACTCTTCAAGAAATTTCCCATAATTCTTAAGTTGGACTTCAGCATGAATTTCTAAATTTAAATTTTAAAAGAGTATGTGATAAATACAAGTAATGAATTACAGGACATTTACTTCAAGTAACCTCAAAAGCCAGAGCAAAGCACTGCTGTTGATTATTACTTTGGAATGTCTGAACTTGAAAATAAAGTCCCAAAGTTAAACAATAATTCAGCTTTCAATATTCTCCAAACACATAAAATAATTTTAAAAGCAGTAGATATTACCATATACAAAGGTATCATCTTAAAACTCTAAAGTATCTGGAAAAAGTCACTAGCACACTTACCCCATAATCAAGGGCTTTTTTTTTTTTTTTTTTTTTTTTTTTTAAAAGATGACCAGTAAGGGGATCTTAACCCTTGACTAAGTGTTGTCAACACCACACTCTCTGAAGTGAGTGAACCGGCCATCCCTTTACGGAATCCGAACCCATGGCCTTGGTGTTATCAGCACCACATTCTCCTGAGTGAGCCACGGGTCGGCCCCCTAATTCAAGGGCTTTTAACCAATTTGAATAATGCCTTAGACAACTCAATGTCCTGATTCTACGTTTTAGTCAAAAATGACTGTTTTGCAAAATAGAAATATTCATGGCCTGAAGCAACTGCAAAAATCTCTGGTCATAGAAGCAATATTTTAAAATTTAATTCTTAATTCTATACACAATAAAGTACACAATAAAATACACCTAAATATTTTTTAAATGGAAGTTTTAGACCTGCTTCAGCATATTATCCCCATAATGCCTAAAATTTACCAAGATACTTTAATTATTTAGCTATCACAACCGAGTTGGAAAAGCCAGTAAAGAACACTGATTGAGTACAGAATATTGTGCTGATATTTATTTACAGGATTTACACATTAACAAATGACTTTAAGGAGTTGCTGGAATAAACTGGATTAAAAAAATGCCTATTTGTCAAAATAAATGAAAGCAAATATTTCACCTTATACATAAGAATGCATTCATTACTTAATCACAAAGGCAGCAAATTCAACTCCAACTCAGTTTCTTCTACTGATGTGAATAACTATTCAATCTTTGTCTTCTAAAAAAGGTAAAAATTTTCTCTCTTCAAATTAGCAATGCAAAGCCACAATAAGAAAGTGTGTTCTGACTCATGTTGTATTAAAGTACAAAGACCTAGCTCCCTATTCTGCCTTATTTTACAACTAATACTCTGAATCAGGTGGCTCAATCTAGTTCATTAAGGTTCCCATCTAATTATAGCATTAATCTAGGCAATTCTGGAAAACAATTAGTCTAGACATGATTAATAGTCCAGAGTTAATGAAAACCAGGCACAGAGAAGAGATAAGTCTTTTCCTACTTAAAGCTTACATATAAAAACTGCATAAGATTCTCAGAACCCCAAGTAGACATCTTATTATCAGTTATGTGGAAAACGACCAGTCAGAGCTACCATTTGACCAGCAAATGAGTTCTTAAGACAAACTAGAAAAACATTCTACTAAATCACTCGTTTACTCTGGGGATTCACAAAGTAGCAGGCAACAGAAAACCTGTAATAACATTAAATTTCCTTGCTCATAAGATAATGAATAGTTGTAAAATTGGTAAAGTTTAAATAAAAAGATTTGAAATAAGAACTACATGGTGATTCTTCAGGAGTAAAATTCCAAAAACCTATTTAACCTGCTATCTCTCAGATAGACCAAATTCCTTGTTTTATCTTTGTATCCCTAAGACCTAGCACAGCGACTGTTGTGAAAAAAATGTTTGTTCTCTGGATCAGATCATTCTACTCTCAGTTGAACCATTTTCAAACCCAGTAACATGCCCTCATTCCAATTTTTTAAAAATACTAAGGTAGGGGACCTCTGTCCATAAAACTTCATACATGACAAGGTGCGGTTTATTATAAAAACACAGAATCGTCTCCACAAAAAATACAAAGATTTTGTCAATCCCGCCAAGATTTTTGTGTGTACTGCACTGAGTTAATATCTTCTGGAATGTTTTGTGAAAAACTGCAAACATCCTGTTTTGTAGTCCACAATTCTTTGAGAGGCTAATAAAACTTAACTACACTTAAGTTTGTAGACATTAGTCTTTGTAAAATAAAGCAAAATTCATCTGGAATTTTAAGAAAAATAGTATTCCATCTTTTGGGAAAACTATGCCTAACAACAAATTCACAAATAGCATGCCCCGATATCTCATATTACTTATGCAGATTAATATCACCCAAGATAAGAAACAGATTGTCAATCTGTAGTAATTTCAAGCAGAGTTCCACTTAAATAGTTTGGCCTCCACGTTTTGCTGAAAGAAACTGAATTTGTTAGGTTTTTCTCGGTTGGACTCCTAACTTAAAACAAGACAATTAGGGCTGGCCACGTAGCTCAGTTGGTTAGAGCATGGTGTTACAACACCAAAGTCAAGGGCTCATATCCTTGTGCTGGGCAGCCACGGGGGGGGGGGGGGGGGGGGAGACAATTAGATTTTATGAAGCACAATTTGAAGCAGACTTGCTGTAATTGAAACCTTTGTTGCTATAATTTTGAAACTTTTGTAGCTGCAATGCAAACTACAGAACAGCATTTTAAAAATACCATTTAACATAAATAAAATGCTTGAAGGGGATAAAAATGGCATTCACGTATTTACTTTTACCGTGTAAAGAGTTCTTTTCTTACTACCTTCTACACTTATAAGCCTGTAAAGGAAAAAACACCCAAACTTCTAAAAGTTCGTTTGGGAGGAAAAGAAAAACAGGAAACTGAAACAGGAACCCAGACATCAACCTCTTTTAGAACTGAACGCTCTGATAATCTGGCGAAAACCCCGAGAGGCCAGGCAGGAGCAGCCTGGGATCCCGGGGCTGCTGGGCCTCCCCGGGCAGCAGAAGGCAGACGCCGCGCCGCCCCCACCCCCAGCGGCTTCTCAGGCTCCCCGAGATGCCGAGCGAAAACTCCGCACGCCGAGCCGTGACCGAGCCAGCCTGGCCCGCCACTGCTGGGCCCCCAAGAAAGTGAGGCTGGAGAGCGCGTCCCTCTCACATCCCCTGGGCTAGAAAGTGTCCCCAACCCGACCGCTGCGCAGCAACCGCGACGCACAGCCCTCCCGGAGGAACGCTGCCAAGGCTGCCGCGGACCGGGGAGCGTCCACCCGCAGCCCTCGCCCTGACGCTCCCTTACTCAGTGAGCCGTCGTCAAGGCGGTCAAACTCCCAGTCAGGGGACAGAGTCTCCACCGCCATCTCCCCGACGCCTCCCACAGACGCAGCCCCAACCAGCCAGGGAAACCAAGGCGGCCTCACCCCAGGGCCTGTCACAGCACGTGACTTCCGGCCCCGGCCCCGCCCCCGCTCGCGAAGGCCGGCCGGACTCGTTGCCCCTGCGGCCGCGGGGGCTGCTGGGAAAGAGAGTCCTCTGCGGTGGGCCACACGGGGCCGCCATGACGGCGGTGGTCCCCGCTGGGATTCTGTGTTCCACCTTGGGCTTCGTCAGCGTTCACTGCTAGTCTTCATGTCACATCGGCGGGTTCAATTTCGCCCTGCTGTCTCGAGGCGATTTTTTAGTTACTGGGGAAGTTGTTCCCTCAGTCTAACCTAAGAAGGACTGAATTGATGGGGTGGGGGCTTAAAAGGAAAGCATGAGGACCTCGAGGACGATGCTGCCCAGGCGCTGCTTCCAAGAAGCCACTATGGCCCACGTCCTCTTTATCGCCACCATTGGATATCATGCCGCCCTTTGCACGGCCTGTGCAAAGACCGCTGTACGAGAGGAGGGGTTACTTTATGTGCATCCTAAAAGGGAACCTTACGTCTCTGCTTACCTTGCACTCACCGGCTACCTGGATTTTCCGAGAACTAGGGATCCCTGTTCCCAAAATTCTGCACATATACAAATATTTGCACAGGAATCTTCATTGCAACGTGCTGCTTAATAGGTACTAACAGGAAACGATCTAAATGTTCACACAAAAGGAATGATCACATAAAGCTTAATATATTTATACTATAAATTACTAGAGAACTGTAAAAAGAAGTGAGATATGTTTACAGCAGCATGAAAACCCTACGGGAGACAGTTGCGGAATAATATGTATTTGTGGCGCCATTTATATTTTTAAGTTATATAAAGGTGTATGTGCATATGTGTATGTAAATGGATAGGAAGAGAACCCAAATCACAATAAACAGCACATTGGTCACCTGCAAAAGAGTATGTATTGGTGAATAGAAAGTGGATTTTCAAGTTTTGTTGTGTCTACGTATGTGTTCTTGAATTTTTAATAAGAATTTATTAAGGTTTTACTTCTGCAGTCTTAAAAAGTACCAAAGATAACTAATCTAATCAATGCAGATCTTCTGAAGAGCATTCTCTGAAGCCATTGGATCTGTGGTGTGGGTCAAATACTTGAGTACCCACTAGGTTCCAGGCACCATGCCAGATGCAGAAACTATAAAACAGACGGGAAAGATGGATCCCAGCCCCTGTAGTGCTTACAGTCTTAGTGGGCATTTTAGAAAGCAAAAAAAGGAACTTTAAAATAGTAGGCATCATCAGTGCCTACTGGCAGACTTTTTTCCCTTATTTTCTGTGTGATCATGAGTTTGACTCCGCTGTATTCTTCACATTTAATTCCCATAATTAATCTCCCAACACTACTGTGATAAACTGAAGTTACAAGTCAGAGCAATTTGAATCTGCAGATACGCTAATCCCTATATAGTTAATAGGTTAGGAGCAAGAGGCAGTGTCTGTAATAATTAAAAGCACAGTTTTTTATTTATTTTTATTTTTATTGAAACATAATTGTACACATCTGTGAGGCACAGTGTTGAATATTAATAACTGTGTAAAAGCACAGTTATGACAGCCAAATTGGCTAGGTCCAAATCCTGACTTTGCCCATGGGCCATATAGTTTAAACTCTGCCTCAATTTTCTCGACCGTTAAATGGAACAAAAATAGTAAACACCTCATAGGATTGTTATGAGGACTAAATTAGTTTATGTATATAAAATACATAGAACAACGCCAACTGCATTATGTAAAAGTGTTTATGAATCAATATAGCCTTATTGTTTTAAAACAATAGCAGGGGGTTGCCTGTCCTAAACTTACATGTCTTTAAATCAAATTCCACAGCCTAGAATTTTGAATTTTGTTAGAAAATTACAGGTTAGATACTAAATATAAAAGCACATTCACTAACTGAAAAGTGCTATCCGAAAGTTATTTATTATAACGTATGTCCTATATTTCTAAGACCTAGTCTAGGGCCGAGCCGTGGCGCACTCGGGAGAGTGCGGTGCTGGGAGCGCAGTGACGCTCCCGCCGCGGGTTCGGATCCTATATAGGAATGGCCGGTGCACTCACTGACTGAGTAACGGTCACGAAAAAGACAAAAAAAAAAAAAAAAGACCTAGTCTACAGAAGGCAAGTAATCATTTTGAGAAATTAAATATTCTTCTTTCTACTACCCTTCACTTACATAGTACTTTCCGAAAGGCAAGCTTGGAAATAGAAGGGGAAACATTTTATATGTTGTATGACATTTTGTATGTTGTACGTATTTTACATGTTATATGACAATACTACACTATTTTGAGAGCTTCTGTGAACTTTAGAATAGCTGTCCACAGAAAGTGCCTGCCTGCCTGCCAGCTCCTAGGAAACCCTGCCTTTAACCTACAGGCCTTTATATTCACACCTTAAGTCCCAGTTTATTCCATACCAGAATATTTTATATATATTATATAGCTAAAATCTTGGTGAACTTTCTCAATAAAAAAATCTATGGTAATAACTCACTAAAGACATTTCACTTAGTCTATGTCACAGAGTCCTGTGTATGCCTGTCAAAAAGATAATATGTTAATTCATGTATTTCTTTACAAAATAATCTCTCACTTGGACAATTACTAAAGGCCTGTGACAGGTCTTCTCCCTCCGTTGTCCACATCCTCTGGGTGAAGTATCCCAAAATCTATCTGATCAGGTCATGCCCCACTTAAAATCTTTTAATGAATTCTCATTGCCTTTGGCATGGAGTTTATGCTTCATAGGATGTAACACAAGCCTTCTTCCAATCTACTCTTTGATTTAAGGGATTCTAGTATCCCTGTACTGGTGGGTAGTTATATTAGTCCATTTCTGTTTCTTAGAATACTTGAAACTGGGTTATTTACAAAAAAATGAAATTAATTTCTTAATTTCTTACGGTTATGGAAGCTGGGAAGTCCAAAGTCTAGGGAACACATCTGGTGAGCACCTTCTTGGTGGGAACTCTCTACAGGGTCTTATGGTGTCCATAGTATCACCTGAGGAAAATGGACTGAGCAAGGGAAAGAGTTAATCTTCTCATTCACTATCCTTATAAAGCCATCAGACACACATCCATTACTCCATGAATGGATTAATTCATTCATAAAGGCACGGTCCTCACAGTCTAATCACCTCTTAAAGGCCCTACCATTCAAATACCATAATTGGGTCCCCCACCTCTTAACACTGTTACAATGGAGGTCAAGTTTCTGAAACATGAACTTTGGGGGGACATATCTGACCCATAGCAGTAATCAATGATTGTGGGATTCTATAGGTTACCATCATAGCTGATTCCCTAAATCTCAGGTTGACTGAATGCTCCAGTGCTGTGCTTCCATAGTATTTACCACATTGAAATTATCTGTAGATACAATTGTCTCCCCTATTAGGCTGTATATTAGTTTTCTATTGCTGCTATAACAAATTGTCACAAACTTAGTGCCTTAAAACAGCACAAATTTATTATCTTTAAGTTCTGGATGTCTGAAGTCCAGAATCAGTCTCACTAGGATAAAGTCAAGATGTCAGTAGGGTTGGTTTCTCCTGGACACTCTGAGAGAAGAACCCATTTCCTTGCTTCTTTTGGCTTCCATACATTACTTGAATCTCTTCCTCCTGTTATCACATTTTCTACTATTGATTTATTTTGCCTTCCTCTTGTAAGGACTCTTGTGATTATATTGAGCCCACCCAGATAATCCAAGATAATCTTCCTATCTCAAAATCCTTACCTTAATCACATCTGCAAAGTTCCTTTAAACTTTTAAGGTAGCATATTCACAGGTTCTAGGGATTAGAATATGGACATCTTTGGAGGCCTGTTGTTCAGCCTAGAGCTGTAAGCTCTTTGACATCAGAAATGATGATTTATTCTCACATTGCACAGTTCCTGATACATATTAAGCACTCAACATGTTTAAGGTATGCAAAGCTCTAGAGTAACTGCTATGGATCGGATGTCCCCCCAAAGCTTATTGAGTCTTGATCTCCACCGTGACTATTGGGAAGGTGGGAATCCTATTATGGCAATTGAAAGGTCAGGCCTTGAAGAGGTGCTTAGATTGTGAGGACCATACCCTAATGAATAGATTAAGCCTTTGATAGTTTAATGGTGATCATGGACACAGTTCTGATGGCTTTAAAAAGAGAGCACACAGGAAACTCTCTCTCTCTGCTTCTGCCATTTCACCATGTGATACCCTGCATCACTGTAGAGTTACCACCAAGAACAAGGCCCTCACCAGGTGTGTTCCCTGGACTTCAGACTTCCCAGCCTCTGAAACTGTAAGCAATGAATATTGTTTCTTTACAAATTACCCAGTTTCAGGTACTTCTGTTATAAACAACAGAAACAGACTAATACAATAACCAACCATACTAAATGTAAGGACATCTTCAAATTTCTGATTTTTTTAAAAAATTATTTTCAAAATTGGCTGCCCTAATGATTCAAGTTGCCCCCATTTTAAAATAGCAACTATAAATATATTAAGTCAAGAATCCTGAAGTCTTTTTTGATAATTTCAGTATCTGGATTTCCTGTGGATCCCTTGCATTGTCTGGTGGTGTTTTGTTTTTTCTTGATTTTACATCATTTGGTCTTATTTCTTGGTATATATGATATTTTTTTTAGTGCATCCCAGCCTTTATGTATGAAAAATTATAGAGATAATTTAAGCTTCTGAATGATGTTATCTTTCTCCAGAGAGGATTACTGTTTCTTCTGGAAGGCCATTAGAGTAGGGGCAAATTACTTTAACCCAGTCTAGGACTTGACTGATTCAAAGCTGGGTTCTGTTTTTGTAAGAGTTTGTCTATTTCTGTATCTCCTTAATCTTAGGATAGCTTTGCAGGGGTACTTGGCAAAGCCTGCCAAATCTCTTCTTAGTTTTTCAACCTCTCAGATACTGTTATATGCTACTCAGCCTCTTAGACTCTCAGCTGCCCCTTACAAATTAGCAAGTGCCATAGAGTGAAATGTGGTACCAAATGTCAGGCTCACCTCTCTGCACCATCACTTCTGTATTTCAGTTTCTCAAATTCTTACTTTCCTGGGTCTCCAATGCCTTCAAAAAGATACTTAACAACAAAAGCAAAAGTGGACAAATGGGATGACTTCAAATTTCTGCTTACTAAAGGAAACAATCAACACAGTGAAAAGGAAACCTACAGAATGGGAAAAAATAATTGTGAAAATATGAGATTAATATCCAGAATATATAAAGATCTTCTACAACTCAAAAACAATAGGTAATCTGATTTTTAAAAAATGGGCAAAGTAGTTGAACAGACATTTCTCCAAAGAAGATATACAAATGGCTAACAAGCATATGAAAAGCTGTGCAACATCCCTAATCATTAGAGAAATATAAATCAAAACCATAATGAGATATTACCTCACACCCATTAGGATGGCCACTATGAAGAAAACAGAAAAAAACAAGTGTTGGTGACGATGTGGAGAAACTGGAATCTTGTGCATTGGATGGGAATGTAAGATGGTGCAGTTGATATGAAAAACAGTATGAAGGTTTCTCAAAAAACTAAAAATAGAATTACCATATGATCTAGCTGATGGATTTTGGACGTGACCGGCACCATTGTGCACACAATAAGCACAAAATAACCGCCAACCTTGTCTTCCACTCCAGCACCAAACCCCTCCCTCCTTCCCTTTACGAGAAGCCTCATGACTTAAACAGAAACGCTTTTGCTGCTGCAAGGGTGCAATTCTCCACCCTGGTCGCATAGCTTTCACATTAGCATAATGCCCCTCCTTGAGTGTATTAGCCAGCCCTTGGTGCCCTATATAAGCTCTCTCACCCCCAAGCCTGGTGCTGTCCTCCATTTTGAGGACAGCCGCAGGCTGCCTTCCACTTTGAGCACAGCCTGGCAGATTCTTTTCCTTTAATAAAGCTTGATTGGTACCCGGCGTCTCGGCTCACTTTCTTTCACTAGCAATCCCTCTTTTTGGTATATATCCAAAAGAATTGAAAACAGGATCTTGAAGAGATATTGGCAACCTTGATTCATTGCAGCATTATTCACAACAGCCAAGAGGCAGAAGAAGCCCAAATGTCCATCAAGGAATGAATGGATAAAGAAAATGTAGTATATATAGCTGATGGGGTGTGGGAAATGCTACTCCAGGGGCTTCCAATTGTGCTTGCAACAAAATATAGTCTCCCACTGGACTATAACATCCAAACGATATCCCTTTGATATAGTTTAGTGTGAAGTATAGTGCTTGGAACATAGATGATAAATCTATATTTGTTAAATGTAAACCAATAGTTGTCATTTTTCAATGGCTCTGTAATAAATATTCAACTTTGCAGGAAAAGTATTTCCTCTTAGTTCTTCAGTAGGTGGCACTGTTTGTTAAAGAATCTCTCAGAGCAAAAAGATCATTTAATAAAGTGGCTTAATTGTTCATTTCTTCAACAGTTTAATCAGGACTTCCTCTGTTTAATATATCACAGTGACTAAAACCCTTCAAAGAGCCCAATTGCCTGGTAAGAGAAAATTTTAAGATATTTTAACTTAGGGGTCAGGAAAGTACAGTCAGCAGATCTGTAAATAAAGTCTAACATTACTTTTGTAAATAAAATTTTATTGGAACACAGCGTGCCTTTCATTTGCATATTGTCTACGGCTGCTTCACACTACAATGGCAGAGTTGAGTAGTTACAACAATATTCATTTAGCCCACAGGCCTAAAATATTTACTATCTGGCCCTTTAAGATAAAGTTTGCCATGATGCTGATAACATCAAGGTCAAAAGTTCGGATCCTGTTACCACCCAGCTGCCAAAGAAAAAAAAAAGTTTGCCAACTCTTGTCTTAATTCAAAAGAGCAAAATAAGGAGAAAAAATAAAGATTATGGAAAGTGGGTTGAAATAAATTTTAAAAGCATAAACTGGGTTGAAGTAACCTAATTTTTTTTTTTTTTTTTTTTTGGTCTTTTTCGTGACGGGCACTCAGCCAGTGAGTGCACCGGCCGTTCCTATATAGGATCCGAACCCGCGGCGGGAGCGTCACTGCGCTCCCAGCGCCGCACTCTCCCGAGTGTGCCACGGGGTCAGCCCTGAAGTAACCTAATTTTAAAAGCATAAATATCTTAGAAAAAATCCTATAATTAACATATCAAAATAATTGACAAGGGCATTTTAAAAGCATAAATATCTTAGAAAAATTCTTATAATTAACATATCAAAATAATTGACAAGGGCACTTCTAATAATGGAGGCAACATGAAGTGGTCAAGTGAACTCACCTACAGTTAATAAGTAACAAAAGTAGACAACATATAATTTTACAATAACTTAAAAAATCTGAAAGAGAATAAAAGCAGGCAAAAAACACAGAAAAATTTATTCAACAACTGATAAGAACTGTGAATTCATGGCTTTTTGCCTGAAGGTGTCCTTCACCTTCTCAGGTTTAGCAGTAAAACACTGGTTTACTGGTTTAAGGTATCAGCAAACTAAGTTCAGGATTATTGGAAGAGAAGCCAGAAATTGCAGGGGTTAGGGAGGGGAAAGGTTGGGGGAATCCTGAAGCAAGCAATGGGTTACATCCAAAACCTGAGTATAAACTCTGCCCAGATCTCTGGCTGACCACTAAAGTACATAACAAAGGGCCTGATGAAACAACAGTCAGGAGTCCTTGAGCAACAGAACTGTGAGATGTGTGAGTTGGCTGCTCTTTTGACTGCATATATCCCCGAACAGAGGTGCACGTCAAGTAGCAGAAAGCTGAAGTCTTATTTGAGACAGCAGAGAATAGAAGTTGGGCTGGCAGAGCAGCTTGGAATTTAGAAGAGAAGACTGATAATTAAGGGAACTGTAGAGAGGTGTAAAACCCACAGCTGAGTATAAATACTTGCCAAATCCTTTGTTAAACTAAAAACGGAGCAGAAGTATAAACTGCTGCACTCTGCTGGGTAGACAGGATTTGAGTCCAAGCAACTTTACTTCTTTTAAAAATAAGAAGCCCAATAATACTCTGAAGAACATAGCAAAATCCAGAGTGGTTGCATTGTAATATATACTACGTCCAATTTTAATAAAAAATTACTAGATATGAAAAATTGAAAACAAGAAACTGAGACCCGCACAGAAAAAAAAGGGAGACTACAGAAATTTAAGTAGGCACAGATGTTGAATCTAGCAGAGAAAGAATTCAAGGCCAAAAAAAAAAAAAAAAGTCTTCAAAGCTACAATTACAAATATGTTCCAAAAATTGAAAATTATATTCAAGGAATCAAAAGAAAACACGATCTTTCTGGGTGAATAGATAGGAGCTATCAAAATAATCAAATGGAAATTATAGAGCTAGAAAGAGTGATAAGTAAAAAGAATAATTCATTAAACGGGCACAGTAGCACATTTGAGATGGCATGAGAAAAAAATAGTGAGCTTTAAGATAGATTAATAAAAATCATACAATCCAAAGAACAGTAAGTAAACAACACACACACACACACACATAAATACATCATAGTAAAACCACTGAATGCCAAAAATAATAAGAAAATCTTGAAAGCACTAAGAGATAAATGACACATCATTCACAGGTAAGCAACAGTATGATTAATAGTTAGCTTCTCATTAAACAAAGAATGTCAAAAGACATATCCAAGGTACTAAAAGGGTAATAAAAACTGTCAACCAAAAATTCTAAATCCAGTAAATCTATTCCTCAAAAATGAAGGTAAAATAAAGATATTTTCAGAAAATCATAAACTGAAAGAATTTATTTCCAGAATTGCACTATAAGGAATGCTAAAGGATGTTCATTAGGCTGATGATAAATGACATCAGATGGTAAGTAACTAAATGAGGAGAACTGAAAATACTTGTATGAAATATGTGTGTAAATATTAAAAATCTTTTATTTTATATGTTCTTTAAAAGTTATGACTACTTAAAGCAAAAATTAAGTTTATAATGTATATAGTTGCAATATATATAGAAAAAATACAAAGAATGAGGGCATGGTAAGTGGAAGTATACAGTTGTAAGTTTCCTATATTTTACCTAAGTAATCCATAATTTAATTATTAAGTTAATAATAATTTTTTATTATTATTAAATTAATTGTTAAATAATTAAAATAATAATTACTATTATTAAATTAATTATTAAATAATGAATTACTAAGTACATTTTGCTAAGTTAAAGATACAATCTAGAGCAACCAATAAAAAGGCAAGGAAATGTAGCTAAAAAAGTCAATGAAAGCATTAAGATGGAATACTAAAAATGTTTGATTTACACAAAAGAAGGCAGGGAAAGAGAAACAGAGGAACAAAATTACATGAAACAAATAAAATCCAAATAGCAAAATGGCACACATAAATCCAACTATATCAATAATTATATATAAATACAGTAAATATTCCGATTACAAAAGAAAGTTTGGATTTCTGCTTTCAGCCGTGATGGAATAATAAGAAATGAACTTAATTAACCTCCTGCCATGAATGACTAGAAAACAGAAAAATACATAGGACATATAAAAATATATAAAACTAGACATGATATTTTAGAGATTTGGTAATAGGCAGCGCATTTCTCTATTCTCTGAGAAGCGTAAGGAACAAGGTGACGTCTACATCACCCCCAGCTTTCCGCCTGGAGGCAATTTTGGGACCACAAACATAAAGAAGGGAATCCAGAGAGTCAAGTAGCCTTGCTGAGTTGAGGAGATAAAAATGAGAGTTGAGAGAGGCTGAGGAAGTGTAGGGTCACCCCTTAGTAGTAGGATTGAACTATCCCAGGAATGAAGGCTACTCTAGATTTTTCCTAGTAAACTTTAAGAGTAGGCCTCAAAGAGATCAGATTGATCTACAAGTAACTTAATTTTCTGACAAAACAAAGCCCAACAATCTTTATAAGAAGATAAAATCCAACAGTGTAAGACTCAAATATCCAAGACGTCATTAGACATTATGAGACATGCTAAGCGGCAGGAAAATGTGAAAATGTGAAGCAGAAAAACCAAGTAATAGACATAGAAATGATAAGGATAAAGAAATTTGCAAAAAAAAAAAAAAAAAAAAAGTGTTAAAAAAGCAATTAAAGCTATGTTTCAATTCTTAAAGGAAAACATGAACATAATGAGAAGAGAAATGTAAGATATAAAAAAGATCCAAACTAAACTTTTAGAAATGAAAACATTTACTGACTGGGATTAACACAAGAAGAAACTGTCAGTAAACTTGAGGAAATACCAAGAAAAACAATCTAAACTGAAGAGAGTAAAAAAGACTACAAGAAATTAAGAGAGCCTCAGTGACCTTTGGAATAATATCAAGTGCTATAATGTACATATAATTAGGAACCCAGAAAAAGGAGTACAGGAAAATATTTGAAGAAACAATAACTAAAATGTTTGCAAATATGAAGCAAACAATAAACTCACATATTTAAGTATCTCAATGAACCCGAAGAAGTACACACACGCACATACAGGGTAAGTCACATCATGATAAAATGTCTGAAAACTAGTTAAAAAGAGAAAATTATAAAAGAAGCTAGAGAAAAGAAGGTGCAGTATGTACAAACAAGAGCAAAGAATTACAGACTTTTCATCAGAAATTATGCAATCTTGCTGATGACGGTCCAATAACATTAAGTGCTAAAAGGGAAAAACAAACAAACAAATTTTTAAAAAGTACTTAATCATTCTGTATCCAGCTGAAATATAATTTTTTTTAAAAAGGTGAAGTAACATATTTTTCAAACAAAAGAAAGAGTTGGAAGAATTCATTAGCATTACACCCACGTTACAAAAAAATGTTAGAACTTGTATGAGGACAGAAATCTGATACAAGATGGTAGCTTGGCTTAACACAAAGGAATAAAGAGCACCAGAAATTGTAAAAACATGGGTAAATAAAAGAGAATTTTTTTCTCATTTTAAAATTTTAACTGTACCTTTTATAAGACTAAAATTACTCGAAAATAAAAAGGTTAAAAAATCGACTACTTAAAGCAAAACTGAAAACAATATTTTGTTTGGTTTATATTGTATGTAGAAATAAAATATGTGATAAAAATAGCAAAAAGGACAAGGGGTAAGTGGGAAAATATTGTTGTAAGGTTTATATATTAAACAAAGTGGTATGTTATTTGGAGGTACAATGTGACAAGTTAAAGATACATATTTTTAACCCTTAACAACCATTGAAAAATAAAGAGGTGTAGCTAAAAAGCCAGTAGTAGGTATAAAACAGAATGCAGGAAGTACTCAATTAATCCAAAATAAGGCAGTAAAGAGGGGGAAAAAGAGAAAACGCATGAGAAAAATAGAAAATAAATAGCAAGTTGATTGATTTAAAACCAAACCATATTAATAATTACATGGAAAGCAAAATTTTCTAAACTCTCCAATTAGAAGGCAGAGATTGTAAGACTGGGTAAAAAAATATATATCTATCCAACAATATACTTTAAATATAAAGACACAGATATTTAAAAAACAAAAGAATACCATGCTAACTCTAATCATAAGAAAGCTGGAATGGGCTGTATTAATATTATACAAAGTATAGTTCAAAACAAAGAACATTACCTCAGATAAAGAGGAACATTTCACAATGATAAAGAGATTAATTCATCAAGAAGACACGACAATCCTAATTATATATAATTATAACAGAACTTTAAAATACATAAAACAAAACCTGACAGAATAGAAAGAAAAAATAGACAAATTTACAGTTATAGTTGGAGATTTCAACATTCCTCTCTCGGTATTTGATATAACAAGTAGACAGAATATAGAAGAATTGAACAATATGAGTATTCTCAACCAACTTGTCATAATCAATATTTATAAAATGCTCTACCCAGGAACAGCAAAATATACATTTTTTTCCAAGTGTACAAGGACTGTTTAGCAAGATAGGCCATGGAACAAATCTTAATAAGTTTAAATGGATTAAAATGTTAGTTATATTCTTTGAGAATGGAATATGGGATTATATTAGAAACCAATAAATGAAGCATCCCCAAATCCTAAATATTTGCACAAATCTTAAGGGCATTTATGCTGAATAAAGAAAGCCAGTCACAAAAAGTTACATAGTATATGATTCCATGAATTTGACATTCTTAATTAATAAAACTACAGTGATAGAGAACAGATCAGTGGTTATCAGGGTTAAGGGGTGGTTAGTAGATATTACCACAAAGGGATAGGGCAAGGAATTTTTCAGAAGATAGAGAATGGAACTGTTCTCTCTCTCTCTCTCTCTCTCTCTCTCTCTCTCTCTATATATATATATATATATATATTTTTTTTTTTTTTTTTTTTAAATATGACCAGTAAGGGAATCTTAACCCTTGACTTGGTGTTGTCAGCACCAAGCTCACCCAGTGAGCTAACCGACCATCCCTATATGGGACCTGAACCCGTGGCCTTGGTGTTATCAGCACCACACTCTCCCGAGTGAGCCACAGGCCGGCACCGGGAACTGTTCTAATATTCTGATTGTGGTGTTCCTTACACGAATCTACATATATATTAATACTCATAGAACTGTATACCAAAAATAAAGTCAATTTTACTATATGTTAATTTAAAAACATCTAGTGTGGGATTGGCCTTCATATGCATCTGGCCTCAGGATTAAAATGATGTCCACTCTTTGGATTTCTGTTTCTTTTCTGCGTTTTCCACTGTTTTGACTAAATCCTTTAGGCACCATATGGTAGCCCTTGGCAGCTTCAGGCTCACATCATTACAGTACTAAGTCTAGCATAAAAGAGGGAAAAGCACACTGTTTTAGTCCATTTTGTGTTGCTATAACAGAAATACCTGAGACTGGGTAATTTATAAAGAAAAGAGGTTTATTTGGCTTACGATTCTGGGACAGCTGCATCTGGCACGGCCTCAGGCTGCTTCTACTCATGGCGGAAAGTGGCAGGGAGCCGGTGGGTACAAGCAGATCACATGACGAGAGGAAGCAGGAGAGAGAGAGGAGGTGCCAGGGTCCTTTAAACAATCAGCTCTGGTGGGAACTAACAGAGCGAGAACTCACTCACCACCCCTCCTTCCCCGGGGAGAGCACTAATCCATTCATGAGGGATGCACTCCCATGACTCAGTTTCCAACACTGCCACATTGGAGATCAAATTTCCACATGAGTTTTGGAGGGGACAACATATCCAAACTCCATCACACACTTAACTGACAGCTCAAACAAATGTCCCAGAATTAAGTCTTGCTGGACGTGATTAGCCTTCCTGGGATCTGGGGCACACTTTTGAACCAATCATTGTAATTAAAGGGATAGGAGGAGTGCACTTATTGGTTTAGTCTATATCATGTGGTCCAACCCTGGGGAAAAGGGAGAAAGGAGGAGGTAACTTCATAGGAACCACATGCCCTGAAAGAAAAGGAGAAACAGATCCTCAGATGAAAACCAGGGTACTATTATCACATAAAGTGGGCTTGGAAGGTGGGTGGCAAAAGCAATGCATAGTCATTACACTAAGCAGCTATAATTTGGTCATTTGCAGCCTAGCAGATCACAATTACTATTTTCCAGGTAATTGAACAAATAATTGTTTAATTATTACAATAGATGATTTTTTTAAAAAATTACCATTTCAAAATTCATTTTAAAACAATCTCATTATTTAGTTGCTTCTTATGTTTGGAAGAAGATTTTTAAAAAGCTCTGGATAAAAGAGCTTCTAAGACTGTAATAATAGCTAACATTTATTCTGTGCTTACTACATATTCTCTAAGGAAATTATGAAATGATTATTTTCTCTAATGAAAGCAAAAAAGATCAAAAGAGAGACAAAACTTTTGGAGAAAGTTGAAAGGTGATCAGCTTGAAGGGTGATGATTTGCACAAGAAATTCTTCTGGCAGAAATATGGTTTGGAGAAACCCTGGAGTCTAAGTAAGACATTTCTCTATCACCAAATTTTGAGGTTCAAATGGTCTTTAGGTGTATCTCTTATGATTTTTCTATAATCAATGAGACATCTCCATAGGAACTTCCCACTGACATCTTATCAAATTCAATTAGTCTACAAGTAAACTCATGATCTTCACTGCAAAACCTGCTCCTCATCCTGTATGTAATCCGTGTCTTAGTGGCTTCATGTCCCACCTAGAAGCCCGAGCTTGATACTGTGGAGGTGCCCTCTATCTCTTCTTCTTACTCCATTTTCCTGTTCCAATTGCTCATGGATTTAGTTTTTATTTTTAAAATGTCTCTCAAATTTATACCCCCTTGTTTTTTCCCCACTGTAACTGGAATTATTTGCTTAGCCTATTGTAGTTTCCCCCAAATAGCCTTCATTGTCACTTACCATCTCCCATATTACTAATAAAACTGTTTTCCTAAAGTACAATGTAATTGCCTCTCTCTACTGCTTAACTATGCTCAGTGAGGAAAAAGTCCAAAATATTGAGTTGTTACTCTCGGGTTGTGGGATTATTGGTGATTTGTTGTTTTTGCCCTTTATACATCTTAGTATTTTACAATACTCAACAATGAACAGAAGAGAGAGATTCAGTGCTTTCCACCACCTACAGAGCATGGTATACATGCCCTGCAAGACCCCACATCACCTTTCCATCTTTGCCTACTGCTCCTCTGTAGAGGGTTAGAAATCTTGATTTCTATTTGATTATTAGATAGGGTTTTTAGGTAATCCATGTATGGGACAAAAGTCCTCAGATAGGAGGCAAGAGCCTACAGCTAGGGGGCAAGAGCCCACCGAATCAATTCTAATCACTGTTTAGGTAAAGGATTGTATACACTGATTTTTAATATAATGGGTTCATTGGAAGATTTTGTGAAAAGGAAACTCACACAGGTCTAAAGCCTTTAATGGGAACAAGAGAACTGAAGCAAAACAGGGATTGTTCTGAGGGCAATAACCCTTGACACAACAAAACTTAAATGATGGGAAAATATGTGAGTTGAGATTTCCAAGGATGTTCTGCTAGATTAGTTAGTACATGGGGGTTGTTCCACATTTTGCTTTAAGCTGTTTCTTTGAGTTTCTCAAGAAGTCAGGCACTTTGTTTGATTACCTTTTTGTTTCTTTTGCATACCACATAGCTTAGATTTATGACTCTTTTGATAGTATATTGTTTAAACTATTTCGAACCATGCATGCTTGGATGAAGATTGTTACATAGCCAATTTCTTTATGTTCTTACTATGACTGATTAACCATCTGTTCTTTTCCTGTAATTTCCTTGTCTTTACAATAAAAACTGAAGCACCAGTTTCTCCTTGTCACAGAGGAGTTGCTGAGGTGCAGTCCCTTCGGGCTTCTCATTGCATTCATATTGCTTTGAGCAATCTTTTTTGCGTCTCTGTTACACAGCGAGAGGTGTAACACGCTTCCCTCCAGTGAATGCTCCATTGCAGCCCAGCGGCTTACAAAATGAGCTCCTATTCCTAAAAGTGCCTTGGAGGCTGCTGTGAGGGGATTAAGGACTCTCCTTCATTCATAGGGTACCCCTACCCCTGGTTTTTTGTAAGGTATTGGACTTCTTTGTAAGACTTCCTTTAAAGAATGTATGCACCATCTAAATAAAGATTTAAAAATCACCATCCTCGTTATTAAGAAAGTATTTTCTGGCCTTACCATGCTCTTTCTCTCCTTCATGACTTTACACTCACTGTTTCCTGTGCCTGTGCTTCTGATGCTATTTCTTCCTTTATCTTTTGGTAAACTTCTTCTTCTTAAAAATTCAGCTTTTGAAAGGCAGTGAGGCTGTAGGATATCAAATATTTTGTGAAATCTTCCCTCGTGATGCCAAACTGAGCTAGTCGCCCCTCTCTCCGTGTTCGTTTCACCCTGATCAGTCACTCAGTCCATTCATTCCTCCATTCAATGACCATGTATTCCATGACTATTACTTCTGTGTCAAGACCTGTGCTGGGTACTGGGGTGCAAGGTTCATTGGTACACTCTCCACCCCTGAGTTAGGTTCTCCTGCTTTGAGTTCCAACTCTGTTTCACTTTTTATAGCACTGATCACACTTTGCTTATTTGCTATTCTCTGCTGGACTAGAAGCAACATGATGGAATAGAATGCATCCACCTTATTCATCTCTGTATGTCCAGCATCTACCACTGTGCCTAGCACATGACAGGTGCTCAAAACTTATTTATTGAACAATTGTCCTTAAGGTTGACATACAATTTGGTGGAGATAGACATGAAAGAGCAATATATTATTGAATTATTACACAGAGATTACTGGGGGGAATATGAGTATGGGAGTGGTTATTTATACCCAGTTTAGCACTTCTTTTATGGTATTGTTTATTTCTTTGGGTCATTTTTCTTGATATCCCTGGTCAGTTTTGATTGAATTCAGGAGAGTAAATGAATAGTTGTAGAGGTTCCAGATGATGTTATTTTTCTCCAGAGAGGATTGACCCTGTTCTTTGGAAGTCAGCTAAAGTAGGGCAGATCAGATCAGTCCAATCAGGGCTGAGCTCATGTGAGGCTGGGCTACAGACTTATGGTAGTTTCTCTATCTCTAGTTTGCACTCTTTCTGGGGGTGATGACTTCTAAGAGTAATAGCTGAGAGCCTGCGGTGTCTACTGGACTTCCTCCATCTTGGCAGATGCTTAGTTCCAAGCTCCTGGTACTAAAAATTCTGCTTTTCTTTTCAGCCATTTTCTGTTTGGCTTTGTAGCCTCTAATCCCATGTACCTTAATAATCAGCAAGTCCCTCAACCTGAAAACAGATGTCATAAACCGAGAGCATTTCTACATCTCTCTTGTCTCCAAGACCTTGGCTTCTCAAGTCTTAGCTGCTCAAACTCCAGTTGTTGTCCTCCCACCCCATCAAATTGCTGAAAACTGCTAGTTTCTCCAGCATCTTCTCCATGCCTGGCTTCTCGACTTCTCCCCCACAAACCAAGCATTTTTAAATGCCAAGAGGAAAGCAGAATGCAAAATATTGGATTAAATTCAGTGAGTTTCTTTTTTCTCCAGGACCTTGATACATAAAGTCTTGAGTCAGCTTTCTGATTCCTTCAGACAGATATGCTAAAAAATTGTATCTAGAGGCACTGGCTGTTCTTAATATGAGTGTTGGTCTGCTACAAAGGACTCTATCATAGCAGAAAAGGAAGTCTCTTTTTATGTTTTTAATGTTTGTATGATCTGTATCTCCTTGGAATTTCCTGCTTTAGTATCCCTGCCACTCCCAGTAATTGGCTGGGAGCACTCGTGAGAGGAATAGACCCAGTGTGGACGCAGAGATGAATTTCGGAGCACAGCAGCTGAAGCCTAGGTCAGTTGTGCTCCCTGCATTTGAAGATCAGTCAGTGGATATGCTCAAGGTTGCAATCTACTATAATTTGGGGTCACAGGGTAGCAGTTATACCAGTGGAAGCAAGATACAAAAGGAATGCCTGGTCCAAATGCTGGAAGGCTCTCTGAAAATGAAAAAGTTTATTTTAGGCTTCTGATGCTCCTTGTTACAATACATCATTGTAAATTTGTCCTAAGAAAACCTTATTAAAATACGTATACTTAATGACACCAACCACAGAAAAAAAGGAAATAAATATTAATCTTAAAGTGACATTTAAGAAGTAAAAGACCTAAATATTTACAAGGGACAAATTCCACATACTATTTGTATTAGATACTCTAATTGTATCAAGCTTAATTCACTTAACGCATCATTAAAATTATTTACCAGAATTCAGTTCTTCTTGTTATAGGTCCCTGGGCTGGTGATCTCAAGCATTTGTTTTTATCATAAAATTATCTTTGCTTAAACAATAATTAAGCGTTAATAATAATTAATTATTAATTAAACCAAGAGAGATTAATAAAAATGAGATTTATAAAGAAAACACTATTCTTATAAACTATAAAATGGAGTATTCAGCAGAACAAATTTAAAGATTAGAGAGACAGCAGAGTTTCCAAATGATCAAAATGGCCACACCTCAATTTGAGTCAAATATGCAACCAAACAAGAGGAAGGCATGGAAACCACAGAATTTTATTCTAAAATCCCTAAAATTAACTTTGGTCACTAGTCACATCTGTCTCTTCTGAGGCTGCAGTAGGAAGTTGCTTGATCTTCGTTTTTGCTTTTGCCTTGTTATAATCTCCAGAATTTAAAAAATACCCTTTTACAACTATTTCCTCAAGAAATCTGAACCTCCAAGCTTTCATCCCAGATAAAGATAATTTGCTTTCAATTCTGCTTCTTCAGGTTCTAGTCACTTTTTCTTTCATTTTCTCCTTTTCAGCAAAGATATCTTAGGAATGTCAGCAGACACAGTGCGCCTTGTACATTAAACACTGAGAAAAGCAAAGAATATGCCACCTCTTACAGCAACTTCCCTATCATTCTTTAAAAGTATAAGTCATAATTTCCAAAGAGGCAGGCATTACACCAATTATCTTTTTGGTATGAATTTCTAGTGTAATTTCACTGTGATCAGAGACCATACTCTATGATTTCAATTCTTTATAGCCTAGCATATGGTGAATTTTTGAAAATACGTTGCATGTATATAAAAAGAATTTGTATTGTATTCTTGGTGTTTCCATATTTGTTAATTAGGTCAAGTACACTAATCATCTCATTTAAATATTCTGTATCATTGCTGTTTTTTTTCTGCTTCTATCACTTACTGGGAAAGGTATGCTAAAATCTTTAAATATGATTGCAAGTTTGTCTATTTTTCCTTAAAGTTATGATAATTTTTGCTTCATAAGATTTGAGGCTATGTTGTTATGTGTGTACAAATTTAGAATATTTATATCTCCCTGTTGAATCGACATTTTCTTTTAGTGCTCAGGTGGACTTTGTTGTTTTTAATCATCCTTTCAGATCTTTATATGTTATAAATCTCACTTTGAGAGTTTTGTTTTTAAGTAAATGACAATCTTTGTCTTCTAATTAAAGTATTTATTCAATTTTCATTTCTTTTAGTCCATTTCTGTTGTTTATAACAAAATACCTGGAACTGGGTAATTTATTAAAAAAACAAAATTTATTGCCTACAGTTTCAGAGTCTGGGAAGTCCAAAGTCCAGGGAACACATCTGGTGAGGGTCTTCTTTGGTGGTAGCTTTACAGCAATTCAGGGGTCTCACATGGCAGAAAATGGCAGAGCAGAGAGAGAGAGACTCTCATGTGCTCTTCTTTTAAAGCCCTCAGAACCATGTGCATGAACTAGGGCATGGCACTACAATCCAGTCACCTCCTCAAGGACCTACCTTTCAATCATCACAATAGGATTTGCCACTCTCAACACTGTCACAGTGGAAGCCACGTTTCCAATACCTGGAACTTTGGGGGACACAATTTAAACTTCAGTGAGTTTAGGGGGACATTCAATCCACGGCTTTCTGTCCCTGACACACCAAAACTCATGTCTTTTCCACATACAAACACATTCATTTTGTCCCCAAAGTCTTCACTTGTTTCAACTCGAAAGTCCAAAGTTCAAAGTCCCATCTCTGAAATCAAAACAAGTTATCTACTGCCAAGATACAATGGTACGACAAGCATAGGGAAAAATAGGCCAGAAGAAAGGAATAATAGGTTCTAAGCAAGTCTGAAACCCATCAGGGCAGGCATTAAATCTCAAAGCTAGCGAATCATGTGCATTGACTTCAGGTTCAATGTCCTCTGCACACTGGTGAGGGGATAGGGTCCCCAAGTCCTCAGGCAGCTCCACTCCTATGGCTTTCCTGGTCTCAGGCTACACCTCAGCTCTCCCAGGCTGGTGTTCCACTCTGGTAGCTCCAGAAGTCTGGGTTGTCAATCGCAGTCCTGCTTCCATGGCTCCACCAGGCATGGCCTTGGTGGGGTTCTTCTGCTGCAACTCTGACCCCACATTTCCTCTTGGCATCACTCCAGCAAAGATGATATGCCGTGAATCCACCCCTGCAACAGCTCTCTTCCTGGGCTCCCAGGCTTTTCCATACATCCTTTGAAATCAAGGTGGAGGCTCCTAAGCCTCCATAGCTTTGGCATTCTGCAAGCCTGCAGATTTAACACCATGTGGAGGCCAGCAAGGCTTCCAGCTTGCATTTTCCAGAGCTGCAGGTCCAGCCACACCTGGGGCCAATTTAACCACAGCTGGAGCAGCCAAAGCAGCCAAGGTGCTGGTGCTAGAAGCAGTTTCCTGAGGTGAACAGTGAGCCCATGGAGGGCACATCATGTATGTTCCCTGAGACCATTCTGTCTCCCTAGGCCTCTGGGCCTGTTATGGAAGATGCAGCCTCCAAGATCTCTGAAATGCCTTCAAGTTCTTTTTTTCCTTTCTCTAGGTAATCCCTTTCTTTTATACTCATCTCCTTAACAAAGGATCTCTGAGCTACACCCTTGTTTTTGTGTTCAGGCTGAAAACTTTTCAATCTTTTACACTCTGCTTTCTTTTGAATTACAAATTCTGCCTTTACCTTATGCCTTTTCTGCCATAACTTAGCATAGGTTGTTGCAAGTAGCCAAGCACCATCCTTGATGTTTTGCTGCTTAGAAATTTCTTCTGCAAAATACCCTGGGTCAGCACCTTGAAGTTGAACATTCCATAAAACTTTTGGGCATAAACAGAATGCAGCCAAGTTCCTTGCTAGTTCATAGCAAGGGTAATTTTTGCCCAGTTTCCAATAAGTCCCTTCTCATTTACATCTGAGATCTTCTCAGAATGGCCTTTACTGTCTATATATCTATCAGCATTCTGATCACCACCACTAAACCTGTCTCTAAGAAGTTCCAAACTTTCTCTGGTTTTCTTGTCTTCTAAACTCCCGCCAGCAGCTAGGCTTTTTCTGGCCTGCTCCCTCAAATTTTTTAGCCATTCCTCAATACCCAGTTCCAAAGCCACTTCCACATTTTCAAGTATTTGTTATAAGCAACACCCCTCTTCTCTGGTACCCATTTTCTGTATTAATCCGTGTCTGTTGCTTATTACAAAATACCTGGAACTGGACAATTTGTAAAGAAAACAAAATTTATTGCTTATAGTTTCAGAGGCTGGGAAGTCCAAAGTCCCGAGAACACATCTGGTGGTGGCTTTACAGGAACGCAGGGATCTCACATGACAGAAAATGGCAGAGCAAAGAGAGAGAAAGACTTTCATGTGCTGTCTTTTTAAAGCCTTCAGAACCATGCCCATGGACTAGTGCATGATACTTACAATCCAATCACCTCCCCAAGGCCCCATCTTTCAATCAGCACAAAAGAATTTCCCACTCTCTCAACACTGTCACAATGGAAGCCAAGTTTCCAATACCTGGAACTTTGGGTGACACGATTTATGCTTCAATGAATTTGGGGGGGGGGGACATTCAATCCACAGCAACATTTAATGTAATTACTGGTATATTTAGGCTTAAATCTAACATCTTACTATTTTTCTTCTATTTTTTCCACCCATTCCATATTCCTTTTTCTCCTCTTTCTCAATTTCCTTTGGATTGATTTTTTAAATCATTCTATTATCTTCATAGTTATGCATTCTATTAACTTGATAGTTACACATTCTATTACAGTTCTTTTTGTAATTGTACTAGAGATTATAATATGCATCCTTAACTTATTAAAGTCTAACACACATTAGTACTTTTGTTATTTGCTGCGACATTAGAATATTTAATTCCATCCTCTCTCCTGAAAATCATATGGTATTGTTATGTATTTTAATTCTATATATTTTTGAACCCCATAAAACATTATTACTATTGTAGTATACAGTTAATAATTCAAAATTTCCCTCATTGTTAGCCTTTCTGTTGCTCTTCATTCCTTCATCTCTGAGCTTCCACCTGGAATTATTTTCTTTCTGCTTAATGAACATTCCATTTCTCTAAGCCCTCCAAATTTATCCAACAATTTTCTATTGTTGTTTGTATATATTTTTGTATATTTTCATATATGCATATATAAATTCACAATATCTTATTGTTATTATTATGCATATTGTTAATGTTCACTTAAATTTGCTCATATGTTTGCCTTTTTTGCTGGTCTTCCTACAAATCCAGTCTTCCATGCGGGTAATTTTCCTCCTACTGGAAGGATACTCTTTATTTTTTTATTTATATATTTTCTGCATAAAAACACAGGGTTAGTAATGATAGCTACCATTTACTCAGCACCTGTGTAATCTAATGACAGCCACGGTAAGTAGAAATTATACCCATTTTTCAGGGGAAAAAAATTAAGCTCAGAGAAATTATGCTAACAGTACATTGCTGGAGCTACAATTCCAACCGCAAGCTATCAACTCCAAACCCTCTGCTTTGAACCATCACATTATACTATTCCTCATATATATTCTTTTCAAATCCATGTCATAAAACAAAAAACCTAAATGGTCACATATTTATAAAGACCTGCTACTTACAACTAATACATGTAACCACATTTTATAAAGTTTTTTTTCTGAAGGAGACTGGCAGCATTACTATTTATAGTTATACTGCTAATTAACCTTCAAATATCTGTATAGCACGTAAGAAATAGCACTGCTCACATATACAAAAGAAAGCAGGTCAATGAAATATACAGGGAATACTGCTCTTTAATATTGCCTCTATTGTGTGTCTGCTGATGACCAATTCTCTCAAGTTTTTCTTTCTAAAAATGACTTTATTTCACCTCCATTATTGAAGACTATTTTTACTGGGTATAGATATCTAGATTGGCAGCGGTTTTTTTTTTTTTTTTTTTTACTTCCAGAAAAAAATCTTAGACATCATGAATATCTCATTATATTTGGGTGAACATAAATGCTACATTTCCTAAAATTGGGAGTGGAAGTATATAACTATGGAACCCCACTCAGGCAAAACCACAGTCCTTGCTCACCCTTCTAGTATACACAGATCAGAACAAGTAAAGTGATTACCAATATTTAGAAGTTTAAAAGAAGCAAGAATGCAGTCACGGAATGCAGCCAGGGAAGTGGGTTGAAGCAGCAAGGGGTAGTTCCCAAAAGAAAAACCCTGCAGGTTTGCTGCAATTCTCCACGCTTTCAGGACGGTTCTTTTTCTCTCCTTCTTACCCTTTTAACACATTCATTTATTTATTTTCACTTTCAACAAGTATTTTTAAAAGCTCTGCTTAGTGCTAGATACCGTAAATCCTGATAAACTAGACACGGGCTCAGCCTGCGAGGAGATTTCAATAGAGAAGATAACAACTACCCAAACACCCAATAACAGATCGAGACGTTCATAAGAGATGCATAGATAAAAATCCTTTCCAGTTTAGAGGAGTGAAAGATTGTTTGTGGGGAACGAAGAGGTTAAGGGAGGAAAGGATCAGAGAAAAAAAAAAAATGCCTCCAGGAGGTAGCATTTGAGCTGTACCTTTAAGAAGGAATTTGGTCATGCCAGGATGGTGACAAGCTTTTCTGCGAAGTATTTTCCAGGAAGAAATCGGCAAGTAGTGCAGTCAGTCAGAATTACACGTGCAAACCGCAGCGAGAAATAAGAATAAATGCCAGATTGTGGACAGCCTTGAATGCCAGGCTAAGGAGTTCCGTTTGAGACAAGTGCTCAGCTAGAGCACGTCTGACCATTTCTTCTAGAAGAAGGGCGTCTATCTGATTATCTATTGGGGACCAGCTCTGCCAGACCCTTTGCCAATTGCTTTATGCACAGTCTCTTATCGAATCATCCTACGATCCCTACATAGCGAAGGGGTCCCCACCCCTTTTCTTTAGTAGCTAGACACAGGCAAGCGTGTTGCTTTCTCAGGCCGTTGTTATGAACGTGACTTGGGGTGTCAGATTGACCACTAGGAAGGCAGATCCCTGTGTACTTCAGAGGGTCTGGGTAACTGGTACACGTCCCACAGCTAGTAAGTAACCGGGCCTCTGGTGGAACTGCAGGAGGGTGTGTGCAGCCGCCAGGCGCGGTCCCCGGGCTGGGCACCAGCGCTGCACCCTAGCTCGCGGCCGCGTGGCTGCAAGAGGCCGGCGCGCGCCCCGCCCATCGCACCGGATTGGCCGCCGGAGCCCGGCCGGCTGAGGGGCGGGGCCGAGGGGCGGGGCCCCGCTCGCTCAGGCCGCGGGCAGCGCGCCGGGCAGTCCCGGGCGAGCAGGCTGCAGGCCGCGTCCCGGCTGAGGGGTCCGCCTGCCTCCCGCACCGCCACGCCGCCGCGCCCGCGCTCCTTCGCATCATGCTGAGGCGGGGCAGCCAGGCGCTCCGGCGCTTCTCCACCGGCCGGGTGAGTCCCTCCCGGACAAGCGTCCCGGCCCTCTCCTGGTCCTGGTTTGCAGACCCCGGGGCGGGAAGGCCGGGCGGTGAGGACGAAGGTTGGCAGCGATGCTTAGACTTTGCTAAATGCTGAGACAGCGTTTTTAAAACTGGAAGACTTCCGAAAAAGGCCCCAGGCGGGTCCTGGATGGGAATTGGCAAGCAAGCCATTGTCTTAAGGGAAAGGGGCTGCAGATGCAGTTTTTGACCATGTTAGGTCTGGGTGGGATGACAAGGTGGGAACAGTCACCTGAGAAGGGGGACAGGGTCTGCTTCCTTTCGTTTTTCATTTCAATCATGGCAAGAGATGGAGCTGTAGAGGATCGAGACCGTCCCCTGGAGGAGAATAGTTTCAAGTCAGCAGGGTACTCCTTGGAGGCCTGAGGGGTGTAAGTGCTCCCGACTGGCATTAGGGCCCATTCGGATCTCAGAGCTGGTGGCTGCAGATGCAGTATTCCTAGCTGAGCTGCAGGCCTCAAGATTTGTAGGACTACCGTGCACTGCAGAGGAAGCCACGCTGGAACAGTATTCATCTGTAATGCAAGAACCAAGCCCTGGCCTAGCCCCGCGGCTGGGCATTGCATCAGCTCCCCCAGAAATGGCACGTGAGTGGACACGTCTCATGTGGCACTGCCTTTAGCACTTTGGTGCCGTGGCAGAGATGCCTCTCTGCGTCTAGGGAGACTCCAAGCTGTTTAAGGAAGAAAAAAAATCCCATGTGCATTATCTCTTTTGTAGGAAGAATATGTTTGCTGTGTTTTAAAAGAATTTGCTTTTCCATTGTGTTCTCTGCCAAAGCCATATGTACATATTTGTGTATCCAAATGTTAAAAACTCGGAGGCAGAGAGAAGTCTTCAGGAGCACCAAGAACTGGCCCAAACTTGAATAAAGGGAAAAGCTTTTTCCCCCAGACAACCCCAAATAATGAGAATTCATTTTGCTCCTGATAATCAGTTCTAGTTACTTGGAGAGTATTCACCTTTTATAAAATAAGTGGGGAGAGACCTGCTGTACTAGGGCTTTTGCTACTTTCCTAAGCAGCACTTTGAGTCCTTCCTTGGCTTCTCCCACCACAAGGCACACAGGGGTCTGTGCTGGATGGGACAGAGAGCAAGGAGCTTGCACCTACCTGTTTCGCTGGCCTCCTCTGTCAACAACACCTTCCACTGAATTGTCTTTTTTGGAGAGCAGAAGGGAGTTTTGAAGAATGAAAAGATTTTGGTACTGGGGTTTGCATTAGATTTCTGTAATAAAAGGTTGACATCCCAGGTGGCAAATGGTATAAACAAAAACATGGAGATGGAGAAGCACCTGGCATGCTCAGGGTCTGACTGTTCCCAGGAGAACATGTGGGAAAGCAGTGGCAGATTTGGCCAAAAGGCAGACATTGAATGATGAGGGAAGGATTTGGGATATTTTACGCTACAGAAAATGGGGATCTATCCTTTGGACTGTGTTCTATAAAAATTATTCCAAATCAAACAGATACATGGCTGGTGGGAATATAAAATAGTATAGCCTTTTGGAAAACTGTTTGGGGCCGGCCCGTGGCTCACTCGGGAGAGTGCGGTGCTGATAACACCAAGGCCCCGGGTTCGGATCCCATATATGGATGGCCGGTTCGCTCACTGGCTGAGCGTGGTGCTGACAACACCAAGTCAAGGGTTGAGATCCCCTTACCGGTCATCTATTTAAAAAAAAAAAAAAAAAAAAAAGAAAACTGTTTGGCAGTTTTTATATAGTTAAACATATACCTACCATATGACTCAGCAGTCACACTCCTAGCTATTTATCCGAAAGAAATGAAACCTCATGTTTACACAAAGACCTGTTTACCACTGTTCACAGAAGCTTTATTCGTAATCTCATCTCCAAAAACTGGAAAAAACTTAACTGTCCTCAGCTGGTAACAGGATAAACAAACTGTGGTATAGTCATCCATACAATGGAATTCTAGCCGAGAGATTGGGGAGAAGAAATCAACTACTAATACACAAAATATGGATGGAACTCAAATATGTATGCTAAGTGTAAGAAGTCAGACTCGAAAGATTATCTTTTTTTAATTATTCCATTTATCCGACATTTTGAAAAAGGTAAAACTATAGGGACAGAAAAAAGTAGTTGTCAGGAGCTGGAGACAGGAGGAGGTAGGATTGATTATAAATGGGCATAAGGGCCATTTGGGGGTGATGGAGCTGTCTTATATCTTGACTGTGGTGGTGGTTACGTGACTGTGTTTGTCAAAACTCACAGAACTGCACACTAAAAAGGGTGTATTTTACTTTATGTAAATTATACCTTCATCTTTAAAAAATGAAAAACCAAACAATGTTTTTAAGTTTGGTATTAAAGCAGAATGAAGGACAAATTGGAAAAAAAAGCTTTCGGAACTTAGCAAAATCCAAAGGGAAATTTTCTTTGTAATACTTCCGAATAGAGTTAATTCTTCCAACCTCTCAAAGAAATGGACTTAGAAATACTTGATGATTTCAGCTTAGTGACATGGTCAGGTCTTTTTAGCTAGAACAACTGTCTGCTTTAAAAGCCTTTATCTGTTAAGAATTATTGCCCACCTCCAATATCCTGCTTCTTACTTTCTCCCATGGTGAGGGTTATTTAGCCCTCATATTTACTTGGCACTCTGTTGCTTAGCTTCCTCTACCAGTGTTTGGATTCGTAGCCTAGCTCCAGGACTTGAGGTCACCTTATGATCCAATTCAAGACATAGGACCTTCCCTGCTCCTTGGAACCAAGAAACCTGCTTTATATCCAAGTTCTAGCAGCCAGGTTCTTAATTTGTTTCCTCCTTGTCTGACCCCTGCTCTGGTATCTAGTCTGTTCCTAGGATCTCCAAATTCAGCCTCAAACCATATTTATCTATGATTTACTGAGCACCGTGTCTAGCCCATTTTACAGATAAGGAAACAGACCCAGAGAAGTTAAATAACTTTCTCAATGTCTTGTAGCCAAAAAGGATAAAACAATAAACAAGAAATAGTCTCTGCTTTCAGAGATAGTCTCAGGAGTTCAGAGATTAGTGGGACAGACTATTAAACCTGTGTTTTTTAGGTAAAGAATAATAATACATAATACATTGAATAAGACAATACATCAAAAAGGAAATATAAATAGACTGTAAAATATGAAAAGACACTCAACCAAACTAGTAATTAGGGAAATGCAAATTAGAACAAGATATCATTTTTCACTAATTAGATTGGCAAAAATCATAGTTTGACAATATAGTGATTTTGTGCTGAAAATATGATTTTGTGAGAAAAGAGTTCCTTAAATACTCTAGAAGCAATTTGATTCTATCCATTAAAATTTAAGTTTAAAAATGATCCTGCAGTTTTACTTGTAGGCATCTAACTGAGAAAAACACTTCCACATGGGCACAGGAAGCAGGTACAAGGATGTTCATTGCCACAGTATTTGTAATAATCACATATTAAAAGCCAAAATGTTCCTCACTAGGGAAGTGAACAAATAAACTGAGACATAGCTACACTATGGAATACTGTAAGGCAGTGTAAAGAATGAATTCTATGCACTGACAAGGAAAGTAATGAAACATTACCCATAATATTATTTCCTTTGTATTATTTTTAAAAACACAAAATAATACTTTGTATGTATATTTCCATGTATGTAAATGCCTAGAAAACGTCTGTAGGATGCGCACCAAACTGAACAGTAGTAGTAGTTTCCTCTGAGGAGGGAGGAAGGATCTGGATTGGGAATGGTGGTCAAAGGGGATTCCAGTCTTATCTGTGATCTTTTCTTTTTTAATAAGGAGACTGTATAATGTTACATGTATAATTAAATATTAATTTTTAAAACTTCTATGCAATTAAAATATTTTAGGTAATTGCTATGTACTTGTTTTATTCCGTTTTGTGTTGCTATAACAGAAATACCTGAGACAGGGTAATTTATAAGGAAAAGAGGTTTATCTGGCTTATGATTCTGGGACAACTGTGTCTGGCACGGGCCTCAGGCTGCTTCTACTCATAGCGGAAAGTGGCAGGCAGCTGGTAGGTACAAGCAGATCACATGGTGAGAGGAAGCAAGAGAGAGAGAGAAGGTGCCAGGGTCTTTTTAAGCAACAAGCTCTCACCGGAACTAATAGAGCGAGAACTCACTCACTACCCCTCCCCCAGGGAGAACTTTAATCCATCCATGAGGGATCCGCCCCCATGACTCAATCAGTTTCCAACACTGCCACATTGGAGATCAAATTTCCACATGAGTTTTGGAGGGGATAACACATCCAAACGCCATCAGTACTGAAGTTCTGCCTCTCTAACAGGGACTGGAGTCAGTCTCTGGGCTCTAGTCCTTTGAACTGTCTTCCCCTTTACTCAAAGTCTTTAAAATGTTCCCTGGTCACCAGCCTCACCCGACGAGCTCCCTCTAGCCTCCAGGTGCAGGGCATCCCCATTCTGGCATCACCTGCTAATAGGCTTCTGTATTGACATCCTTCTTTTAAAAATCTTTCATCCTTTCTATGACAAAGAAAAACGTTGTCCAGATATCCAAGAAAGTCCTTGTTAATACCTTCTTTATAATGATGCGCTAAGAAAACCAAGTTGCACAAGTTTGTCATTTCTGGTGGTATCCTGAACCTTGGTTGAATCTTGCACAGATTTGCCTCAGTGTAAAGTGTAATTTGTTGCTTCTGACTATTAGTATAGGAGTTTGTTATATATAACAGGTAGCATAAGCTTTGGGAGTTTGTTATAATAGGTAACGTGGGCTTTTACACTATTCCAAACAACATACTTAGAATATACTGAAGGTGGATTGTTAGGTTAGTTTTTATTTTCAATCTTTATCTGTTCAATTTTCAAACACAGGAGGCGTGCCTACCCCAAGCTACTTTATGCCTCCACAGAGTTGCCTGAGTTGTCTGGTAACATAGAAATTAGATTGTGCACTCTTCCTCTTAAAGTCATTCAGTGAATTTCATTTTCTTCACAATAAGGTCCAAATTACTTGACATAGACAAGGTCCTCCATAATTTCTCTCTTTAGGGTGTCATTTGTCACCATCCCCTGACTCCCAGTACTGGACACACTGCCTGCTCATTCACTCATTTGTAAATTTTGTTCCCTCGGCCTGGAACGTCTCAAGAAGTCCACTGTGGTCTCCTATCCTAGGACTGTGTTACTAAAATGTGTTTACTTGTGGGTCCTGTCTACTATTTGGTGAATTCCTGAGGACAGGGACCATTTCTTTGTACCTTTAGTGTAGGGGTCCCAAAGAGAAATGCCCACATAGGCCAAACAGGCAAGACAGGTGAGGGGTTTGGATTGGATGTAGTGAAAGACCATGTCCAGGGTAAAAGGGGGCCACTGCTGCTCAGCTCAGCTGACTGTTGCTTATGTGGGCATGACAAACCTGATTTTTAAAGAGAAGTCAGAAATTCAGTCACCTGACGTGAAACCTCCTAAAAATATCAACACACTTCTTTTAAAAATGCTTTATTGGCCAAACTGAACTCCCCTGCGGGCCACTGCTGTGCAACCTTTATCCTGTACTATGCCCAGAGAGCCGTAAGCGCTCCAAACATGCTTGCTAAATGAATCTTGAGCAGAGTCAGGTGCAGGTTTGGGGCACTATGTGCCTACTCCTCCATTAAGTGTGAGGCATCTCACTGTCTCAGAAAAATTTACTGTTTTTGTTCTTTTGTGTAAAGGTCCTTCATGTAAAACTGCCAATTCTGACAGTTCCTAATGTGGATAGCTTTGGCCTTAACACCCTGCTCTAATGGTTCCATTAAGGACACATCTGCTTCACAAAAGGACTTTGGATCAGAGCAGACTCAGCACCAAGACTTTAAGTTTTCTGTTTTTTTTTTTTTTTTTTTTTTTTAATTCTTGGAGCATAGTCAGTCCATATCACCTTGCTTCCTGAAGACTCCACCAGAAGGTAGATAGCCTGGGAATGCAATATTTGATAGTTTAAAAAGCAAATTTCTGTTCCCTGCAAAAGGCTCTTCTGATGTAGAATATCTCTAGAGAACCCCAAGATAATAGCACTTATCACCCAGGTTTGGAAATGCTGTGTGTCATTTTATATCTCTTCCTCTTTGTCACCAACACAATAGACACCTACAGTGAGAGCCTTAGCGAATGCTGCTGTCTCCCATGTCAGTGCCACCAGAGTATCCCCTTGGAAAGGCTGATGGAACTATTTCCTACAATTGCCCTGTCAGACTGTTGCCGTATTGTTCTTTTTTTAAAAAGGATGAGAGGAGACTTCAACACAGGAAAGCCGTAGAAGCATATCCGCTGAAGTAAAACAGATCCGGGTTTGAATCTTGCCTCTACCCCTTATCAGCTCTGTCCTAGGACAGGTTATTTAACTCCGCTGGGCCCTGTATTTTCTCATTTGTAAAATGGGTCACTGTGAGGATTAAAGACATATAATCAGCATTTGATAGATATTTTTTGAATTAACGAAAAGGGCTCAATACAGTGCCCTACCTCATGTACATTCCCAATAGGAGATATCCATTATCATCATTTTTGTTTGCATAGGTATTACTTGTGGTATAATAATAATAATGATAATACTATAATGAACACTGATTGAGTATTTACTATTGTTATGCAATGCACTAGTGTATTATATACTTCATCTCACTGACTTCTTATAACAACCTTAAGAGATAGGTACTGTTACTATTCTGATTTTAATTGAGGAAGAAAAATGAGGCCCGTCTGAAGATTGCACAGATGGTATTATGGAAAAACAATGGGCACTGGGATAACAAGAGTTAGAATCTCGGGGCTGCCACTTAGTAGCTATTTGACTCCAGGCTATATCTTAACTTCTTTGTGCTTCAATTTCTTCATCTATAAAAGTGGGTTAACAATGCCTGTCTCCAGAATCTTGGGCAATCAAATGAGGTAGGATATGTGAAATACGTGGCACATACCAGGGTCTCATTAAAATGTTTGTTATTATTTCCATCCCTTCTTCCTGATCCAAACTCCCAAACTGAGGAAAGAATCTTGTTGTTGTGGGCTGACACGCACTCTCCATAGAGCAGAGATTCTCAGATTTTAGTGTGTCTGTGTGTCACCAGAATATTTGTTAAAATGCAGCTTCTTGGACCTGAGGTTTTATATCAATAGATCTGGGGTGGGGCCCAGGAATCCACATTTTAGACATATCCTCCCAGTTGATTCTGCCCACGCAGGCAGTCAGTCTTCAGGCCACACTTGGAGAAATCAGACCAAGATAACATATCCCAGTCCAGTTGTCTGGAATCCTGCTAAATCTTTGTAAACGCATTTATAGTCATAAAGTCTGAAAATTTCTCAGAAAGCTTCAATTTTAGCATTCAGCTCAGAAAGTGTTTCAATGAATGTAGTATTTCCAAAGATACTCACATGGTTTCTTTAAATGCTGCCAGAAAGTACTGAATCTGGAACTGAACTCCACATAAACTGATGACAGCTAAGTGACACATTACGTTTGAGTTAGCTTGGTCTCTTGGCTCTTGTGTGTTTAAAAAGTAGTACTTTTGATGTCTTAAAATATGTGGCATTGGTAATAGTATGAAGTAAAGCCTGAATTTTTGTAAGATGGCTAATACGTAGATTCTGTTTCAAGCAACAGCATTAATTATAAGATTTGAAGATAGAATATTTATTGAACGTTTTGATTTTTTTGAAGAGAGGAAATTAAATGATCAACCATGCATTATCTGTAGGTGAATTTGCGGTTGTTACAGAGTTAATCTGTTTGCTTGTAAAAGCATATGTTGGACGTTAAAGCTTAATCAGGCTCTTTTGGGATAGAAACTTTGACTGATCCTTTTTTAAAGGATTTTATAAACTAAAGCCTTAACTGTTTAATTATCAGCTCGATTACAGGGAAGTTGTGATCTGGTATCTTTTTAAGTTCGTGCCTAAAAAGGGATGTTATCTATGACCTTAGTAAAATAGGAAGTAAGGGAAAGTTAAGTTTCTGCATAATCAGATTTTCACAGTGAGGCTTTACCGATTTAGGATGACCGTCCAGAACGTTAGAGAATCTCATTTAGTTTGTAGGGGGGAAACGCATTCTAAATCCAAATCCTTTGACACCATATTCTAACATGGAAGAATGTAAGGTGGAGACAGTTCTGGGGAGCTGGGGTTGGTCCATTGCCAAGAAAAGAAACACATAGAAAGTATGATGCTCTGATTACACTCCTGCACCTAGCCTTCTTCACCTGATGGCCTTTTATCATCATCTCAACAGTCATCATGTCAGTGTATGACATTATGCATTGTGAAAAGTCTCCACTTTAGGAGAATTCACAGATGTAATTGCTCAAAGACATTCCTTAAAACTGTAACCTCTTCAATGCTACTCTTATCTACTACATGGTGTTTATATTTCCTAATGATCACTGTGTTTTTGTGTGTCCATGTTAATCTGTAAATAAGATGGAAGAGATGAGTCGTAATAGTTCATTTTAAATATTTCATTTTTAAGTGCATATGTGCTTAAGGGCTTTGGAGTCAGACAGACCTGGATTCAAATCCCAGGCTCTCTCCCTTTCTAAGAGGAAAGGAAAAGGTCATGGAAAAGGTCATAGAAACGCTCTCTCCCTTTCTATGACCTTGGGGATATACTTGACATTTCTAAGGCTTGGTTTCTTCATCCATGAAAATGGTGCAAAATGGAAGATAGCAAAACAGCATAGGTATGAGGATTAAATGAAATGAAATGATGTGCAGGCCTCAGTCCCTTACCTGAAAACTTTGGGGCCAAGTATGTTTTTAGATTTCAGAATTATTCTTATTTTAGAAAGTTCATATGGTGTATAGATAGTATATTACATAAAATTCCCAGCAGGCTTTAGGGCAGTACCTGTAACCAAACACATTGGTTTTTCTGCAGCAAACATATGAATATTCATATAGTCTATTTAAATATAAATAAAGGCTATAAATAGCATTATGTCAGTTCAGGTCAGATTTAAAGCCAAATGAGTTTATGCCAAACTTACAAGAAATCTATAAGGACTATAAAGAGCATTCACTACATTAGATAAAGCCAGGTCTTGAGGTCAAATAAGTTTGTTCCACTTAAGAATTTTTGAATTCTGACTATCTACAAAAACATTGAACAGTCTAGTATATAGCAAGGTCTTTAAAAAATTATGAAAGCTTCTGCTTAAACAATACTTATTCTGTGTCACACACTGTGCTTAGCCTGTTGCACATGAAGTCATTATCTTCCATCAAAATTGTATAAAGTTGGTATTATTATTGTTCCCATTTTATAGATGAGGGGGGAGAAAAGACAAAGAGGAGTTAGTTACCAAAAAAAAATAATAAAATAAAATAAGAGAGAAGTTAGTTACTTGCTTAAGTCCACACAACTGGCACAAGTGGTGGCACAAGTTTCGACCTCAGGTAGGCTAGCTCTAGGGTCTGTGCCTTTGCCCCCTGTGTTTTAGATCTTGGCCTCTTTGGGAGGTAAGAGATGAGTCCAGTTCTTATTTCTGTATTGCAGGGGCATAAAAGTATTGTCATACTGAGGTAGATTTTGCTCAGAGTTAAGTTCCTTTTAACAAGGACACCCTTATTTGTTTATATCTGGCCTTATTTCACCAAAGAGTTGAGGTAGCTTGTAAAAATATATGTAATCCCAGTGATTAAAATGAATAATCAAGGGAATTAGAGCAAAGAGAAAATGAGCAATACTGAGATGTGAAATTATTTTGCTGCTACATAGACATAATATAGTCTGGGTTCAGTGTATGTCAATAAAAATTTTATTTTGTAGATCTTTGAGCCTTTTGTAGCCTTGAGTCATCTTCTATGATTGAAAAAAATGTTTATTATCTGGTGTCTTCTATCTCTGTGTACATCTGTCATCACTGAATTTTTTCACAGGTTTGTTTCAAAAACAAGCTGAAGCTGGCACTTATAGGCCAGAGCCTCTTTGGACAGGAAGTTTACAGCCACCTCCGCAAAGAGGGCCACCGAGTAGTAGGAGTGTTCACTATTCCAGACAAGGACGGAAAAGCCGATCCGCTGGGTGAGTGCACCTCGGGATGACTGGGCCAAGAACTCTCAAGTCCGGGCTGGTCCTCAGAGCTGGTGTGGCAGCTCTACGTTCATTACAATGCATGTTCCTTCTATTTGTTGCTTTGCCATTATCAGTACTTCCATCTCATGGTCCATGGTAGCTGCCTCAGCCCCAACTATGACATCTGCGTTCCAGCAAGCAGGAAGGAAAAGAGAAGAAGTGGGGAGCAAGCCTTTATTAAGGGCGTAATCCGAAGTTGCACATATTGCCCAATGCTCACATAGTGTTGGCCACAACTTGGTTACAGAACAACTCTATTTGTAAGAGAAGCTGAGAAATACAGAGTTTATCTGAGGTGGCTGTGCATTCAGTTAAACTAGGGGACCCCATTGCTAAGGGATGAAGGGAGACAACTAGTAGTCTTGGCCATGCACATGGACTTTAGAAGAACTGCAAGCACGTGACTTTTAGACCTCCTTTCAGAATGAATCCTGGGAAATGAACTCTTCCTTAGTGCCTGGTCCCAGGGCCAGGACCCCCTTTCCGTTTGTCATGGTCATTTGGGCTGATGACAGAACTCAGAAAAAGAGAAAATACCGACCTGACTTAGAGAGTAACCTGGGAGTTGTTACAGCATGTGGTTAACAGCATATGTTGTGGAGTCGGGGGATTAATTCTCACTCTGCCATTTACTAGCCGTGTGACCTCGGGCAAGCTACTTCTTCTCACTAAGCCTCAGTTCAGTGGGACCCGTCTTACAGGCTGCTGTGAGGATTAAATGAGGTAATGTATGTGAAGTGCTCAGCACTGCACCTAGTGCATAATAAGCACCCGAGAATGACAGCACCTGACTATTCTTGTTGTCAACCAGGGCAGCTCCAGGAAGCCAAAAACCAAAACAGGAGATGACACCTGAATGCTCCAAGCCTGTCCTAGTGCAGTACATTTTTTACAATGAAGACTTCTAAGTCTCCTCTACCTCATTTTTCTTTCACATATAACCTTTCACAGTTTTCTCCCAATATCACGTTTTTTAACATTTATCCATTTTCCTGTCATCTGATATGTGAGTTAAGTTTTTTGGACATTTTATGAACATTCATATTTTGTGAACATTATTGTGTTTTGTGAACAAATTCTTCCAAATGGATTGATCAGGGCCTAACTTTGATAACCAGAGTCCTTCAGGACTTACTTAGGCTTCAGAATTTAGGTTTTGTGGTAGAGGCATCATCTCATCCTGAGTCAATGAATTTTGATGATCAAATAGGGAACAAAGGAAAAAGAACAAAAAATGCAAGTAAAAAGCTTTAGTTAAGCCTTCTGGAAATTGCCTAAAATTAATATTTATACTATTATATATACCACTATTATATATATACTACTGTAATATATAATATATACTACTATAATAATGTATAATATATACTGCATTAATCTGTTTGTGTTACTGTAACAGAATACCTGAAACTGAGTGATTTATAAAGAAAAACATTTATTGCTTACAGTTTCTGAGGCTGGGAAGTCCAAAGTCCATCTGGTGGTGCCAACAGTGACCCAGGGGTCTCACATTGCAAGATGGTGGGAGCAGAGAGAGAGAGAGAGAGAAAGAGAGAAAGAGAGAGACAGACTCTCCTCTTCTTTTAAAGCCCTCAGAACCATGCCCCTGACCACCATTTTTAATCCATTCACTATGGCACAGTCCTACAATCCAATCACATCTTCAAGGCCCCACCTTTCATTTACCATGATAGGATTTCCCACCCTCTTAGCAGTCACAGTGGGGGCTAAGTTTCCAATACATAAAACTTGGGGGACACAATTCAAGCTTCAGGGAGTTTTGGGGGGACACAATTCAATCCACTACATATACTATTATATATACTACTATAATAATGTATAATATATACTATTATATATACTACTAATATATAATAGCATATATGTTTACTAATATATTAGTAATATTATATATTACTAATATATAATAGTATATGTGTTTTATATAAAATATATTCATATACTTTTTAAATATTTAATAGTATATATAAAATATATATACTTAAATAAATACACTTAAGATAAAAGGTATGTAGTTAGTAAAAGTGACATTTTATTATGGAGAAAATGGGTTTATGCTAATTGCACTTTGAAGGGCCATTCAGTTTTCACATGGAGATAGGATGGAGTCATTTTGAGGGGAAGGAGACCTCAGGAAGGAGACCTGGATGTGTTTCAGTATGGCAAAACCCTTACAGGGAGCTAAGTGTGTATTCTCCATTCTTAGGGCCTCTCTCCTCCACTAAGCTTATCTGCTTGGTGAATTTGGGTGGGAGAAAGAACTAGAAAAGCTCAGAATCTTTAACCCTTCAGTTTTGGGGATCTGCCTGTTTGGCAGAGAGATTGTGTTCTGGTGTACAGTTTGCTCTGTGTGGGGAAGGGAGAGACTAAAGGTTTTCAACCGTGCCAGAGACTATGTTAAATTGGTGGGTGAAGTATTGCCACTTGGCTCCAAAGCTAAAGCTATGTTCTTTAAAAGGTTGTTCTAAAAAAGAAAAAGCTTTGGTTAAAATCTCAAAATACTATCTAACTACAAACTTTTGAATTCAAATGTGTTATGCCTTAAATATATAAATAAATATCACATTAGAAAAATGGACGGAACGTAAAACAACTATAATAGGTCAAATTCTGGTCACAATCTAGATTGTTTTTCACTATGTTTTATTTGTAAATGTTTCATGAAAATATAAAATCACAATTCATACCAATATAAAATTATGGCTTTTTAAAAAACGAAAGTAATCTTTTTCATGCTCAGCTTTGGCTGCGGAGAAAGATGGGACCCCTGTGTTCAAGTTCCCTAGATGGAGAGTCAAGGGCAAGACCATCAAAGAGGTGTCGGAAGCCTACAGATCCGTGGGTGCCGAGCTAAACGTGCTTCCCTTCTGTACACAGTTCATCCCCATGGATGTAATCGATAGCCCAAAGCATGGTTCCATCATTTATCACCCCTCCATCCTGCCCAGGCACAGAGGAGCCTCTGCTATCAACTGGTGAGATTTTTTTTTTGTCGGTTTTCTTTTTTTTTTTTTTCGTGACCGGCACTCAGCCAGTGAGTGCACCGGTCATTCCTATATAGGATCCGAACCGCGGCGGGAGCGTTGCCGCGCTCCCAGCGCAGCACTCTACCGAGTGCGCCACGGGCTCGGCCCAACTGGTGAGATTTTTTAATAACAGAGAGGTTGGGTCTATTTCATTGCCCGTAGTCTTTCTGTTTTTTACCTCGGTGATCAAGAAAAGAGGTATGCTTGAACAACTGTAAGGTCCTGATTGATTGCTCCTAGTGCATGAACTCCCCTGAGATCTAGACTACTGCATGAACCAGGACAGAATTTCCCAAGAATAGTCTATGGAGTACTAGTTCCACTGAACGTAACTAGATAGTGAGAAAACAAAGGCTGTATGGTCAGATCAGTTTTGTTCATGCTAGATTTATCGCAGGACTTCTCTGAGCTTTTAATATGTGCTTTAAAGTGAGTATCATAACCTCCTAGAGGGAATTTGAGTACTCATGTTCCCAAACTTATTTGACCACAGAACTTTTGTGCATGGAGCATTTTAAATACATTTCAGGAAATGCTGAATTACTTGAAATTATTTTCCTCATTGTCTGTCTTCCTCCATTTGACTTCAAGCTTCTTGAGGGAAAGGACTTTAACATTTTTACTGCTGTTTCGCCAGTGTCAAGAACAGTACCTGATACACTGTAGGTACCCGATGCCGTAGGTACACTTGTGTGGGTTGAGGTGGCCTTTTCTACCTTCTCTCCTTTACCTGCACAACTTCCTGATATCCCTCAGTGTGACGTTATTGAATAGGCAGAAAGTCTACACCTGGTTTAATGTAGTGAATAATACTCATTGTATTTAAAGTTTGATTACATCAATTTCTTGTTTGCTCTTGTAAATAATACTTTATTATTATTTAGTGGATATCTTTGCACTCAAACTTGTATTTTTTCTCATTTCACATTGTTTCCACATGCAGAATCAAAGCATATGGGTATCTTCAAGGTTCTTGATAACATAATGTCAATTAATTCCTCAATATTTCTGAAAACAGTGAGTGAGTGATTGATTTAGGTTTGCATGATTAGCCCCGAGAAGTAAAAATTACTTAGGTCATGGGCCTGGCTAACCTACCACTTCATACTCTCTGTTTTAGCCTGGTCTCTGTGTGCTTTTATATGTATCTGTTAACATATGTAGCTTATTGTTTTCATTATAAGCTCCTGTGGAGGGGGCAGCATTTTCTCTTAGGCTGAGCTTTACAGAGCACAAAATACACATAGTTGAATTAAACAACCGTCTTTTACTACAATTTATGTAGACAATCTAGAGTTAATTCTAATCCTAAATGAATCTTATGCCTGAATTAATAACCAGATCTCCTCTTCACGTTGCAGAGAATATCCTCTGTTTTATGTCACGTTCTTATTCTGCCTAGTACAGGGTCAAGTATGATGTAGGAATCGGAGTCAGGTGGGCAAATTACTTGATCCTGAGGTAGAGCCCTGATACTTGGGAGTCAATGAGTGACAGTGGTGGGTTCTAACGCCTGTTTGAATTCACTACGAGTCATGACTACATGTTAACAAGAAAGACTACAGACACGAGGATGTATTTAGCAGGACCATTAGGCGTTGCTTTTTCTGAGCTCTCACATCTCCCAGCTCTACTGCTGATTTCTCACGGTAGCTTCATTCACTGTCTACTTTTCCATTGTAATTACCTTGTACTTTAATATCACTAATTCATCACTTTATGATACAGTTCACCAGCATTTTAAGTTGAACTCTTCTCTTCACAGGACTCTAATTATGGGAGACAAGAAAGCTGGGTTGTCTGTTTTCTGGGCTGATGATGGTTTAGATACAGGACCCATCCTTCTTCAGAGATCATGTGATGTTGAACCCAATGATACGGTGGATGCACTTTATAATCGATTTCTTTTTCCTGAAGGAATCAAGGCCATGGTCAGTATATTTATGCCATCAAGAATAATTTAGTAAATCCTTAACATTTTGGAAATATTTTCTTTTATTGAGAATTTGCCCATATGAATTTTCACTAAAAATATAAAGCTTAAAAACAAAATTAGATTTTATATTTACCGATGGGATGGTATATTTAGGGTGGAAATCTGAACTTTAAAATACTTAGTCTGTGAACCTGACTTACTTTTCTGAGAGCAGTGATCAAATCAACGAGGTAGCAATTAACCTGCTCCTTTTCCTTTGCCACATACTTAAATCTCCAACCCTGTCTGTAATGAATAATTGTAAAGAAGTATACAGAATCTTTAAAAATTTTGCTATGTAATTTGTACTTTCTTTGAAAGTGTTTTAAATTAGTCTGTGTAACAGGGTGAAATTTGGTGTTGCTTATTCATTCAGCTGAGCCCTTGGTAAGAAGCCTAAAGCATGTACACCACAAAGTAACAACATTATCGTGTAAAAATATTGAAAAATTCAGTAGGTAATTTTGATGTCATTTAATTTTCTTTCCAGAGTTTGTTACGGTAGAAGTAGCAAGATTAGGTAAAACAGTAGCCATTGATTTAGGCTGGAGGAGAACAGTGCCTTGTTTATATCACGTAATGATTAACAGAGTAAGGCTTTGGTGTCAGAAAGACCTAAGCTTAGGTTCTTATTCTACCACTTATTTGTTGTATGACAATAGGCAAGTCACTTAGCCCTTTAGCCTTAGTTCTCTATCTATAAAATGTGGATAATACTGCCTGACTTGTAGGGTTGTTGTGCAAACTAAATGTCATTATTTGTGTAAAGCATCTGGCACACAGTAGGTGCTAAAAATGATCACTACTATCAAAATAGCATATGGTATGTTCTATAGTATTTGCTCAAGCCCAAATCCTGTACCTGATAATACAAGTATTATAGATAGACGTGAGTGGAATGAGCTGTAAACTTGGTTCTGTTCCCAGGTGGCTAACTCCAGTAGTCAGCAGCTGTGAGTCCCTGGAGAGAAATCTGAGAACTTGAGCTCACAAAGGCCTCCCGGGGAAAGGGAGAAACTCTCAACTCAAGGCAAACATAAATATCACAGGAAGAGATGCAGGACACATCTCAAAGGCGGTCACTCTCGTGGATAGATTTTAAGTTTTTAATTCCAGGTTTCCTAAGCTAGAAAGCAAGTTGAATCAATTAAATACAATAATATACCATTTTCTAGAATCATCATGAAGAGTAAAATAATCTGGCATGACTTGTTTTATAACTATTTCCATTGAATTGGAAATATTGAATGGAATTATTTCCATTGAATCAACAAGAAGAGGTTGAAGTGTGTTTGAACAAGGGAGTCATTTTTGAGAGGGCAAGATTGATATTGGCAGTAAATCAACCTGGATGCAAATCCCGCCTCTGACACCTACCAGCTATCTCTGTGATCTCAAGCTAGTTGCTTCACTTTTCTAAGCCACAGTTTTCTCATCTGTAAACAGGAATAATATTATCCACCTTGTAGGATTTGTGTCATGTTTGCAAGGGATATTTCACATACAGAAGCTACTACACTGCTTGGCACTTAGGCAAACCTGCAGAAGTGGTAGTTATTTTCATAGGCTGAATGTCTGAACAGATTTATATGTAGTAATCTTGTTAAGCGGAAACTTCAGTTGAACAGACCATGACATTGTTGATCATTGGGCTGTAACACAGGTGACGTTTTTGGCTTTAGGTAGAAGCTGTCCAACTTATCGCCGATGGGAAAGCTCCTCGTATTCCCCAACCAGAGGAAGGGGCAACATATGAAGGTATCCAGAAAAAAGACAATGCCAAGGTATTTACAGCAACGCAGTAACACTTCTCAAAGTTCCCGGCCCTCTACCTTTACGTAGTTCCCAATGTACCATTTCCTCACGAAGAGGTGGCTCTCCCACCCAGCCTACCTCACCCCTACCCACTTGTGCCACTGATGGAGACAAATGTTTCTGCTGCTTTGGAGACTCACAGCATTGAGAGGGTCAGCCTGTGCTTTGTGCTTTCCTAGATTTCTTGGGATCAGTCTGCTGAAGTTTTACATAACTGGATCCGAGGTCATGATAAAGTCCCTGGAGCTTGGGCAGAGATAAATGGAGAGGTATGTTCTAGGGACCTTTTTTTGTCCCCCACTATATTTCCTTTGGAAGAGGTATTGCAAATAAATCAAGGCTTCCCTTGGTTCTTCCCTTGGTCATATGGAGGGGCTGTGATTCACCTTCCTGTTTATTCAGCATACGGTGGACATTTACTGTGAAGCAGACAGTAGGCACAGCCCCTGCTGTCAAGGAGCCTGCAGTTTTATGAAGAAAGCAGAGAAGTGAGTAGACACGATGCAGCAGATAAATGCTGTAACCAAGGTCCAGACTCAGGTGTATTAGGGAAGGCTTCCTAGACATGCTGACTGCTTTGCTTGAACTTCAAGAAGAGTTAATCAGGTGGAGAGAGAGACAAAGAGGTGAAGCCCCAGAGACAGGAGAGTATAGCACGTAGTTAAGGACTTGCAATAAAACTGGGGTCTGGTGTATGAGGAGGGGCGTGGAGAGAGATGAGGCAGGAGAGGTGGGCAGGGGCAAGGCATGAAGAGCCTTCTCATCCATGGGGAATCTGGGCTCAGCTCAGGTTCTCAGGTTTCACCTCTTCTAGGAAGTTTCCTGACTTCTCACATGCCCAGCCTGTGGGGGTCCGGTGTCCCTTCCCTCTGTTCCAACAATACTTTGCCTACCTCTAACATAGCACATCATGTATTGTAAGGGTCGTTTTATTTACCAATCCCCCTGCCCCCAATAGACTATGAACTCCTTCAGAGTAAGAGCTTCATGTTATTGTCTTGATAATCTCAGCACTTAGGCAGGTTTCCTGGTGCATGTTAGGTGACAATAAAAATACTTCTGTGTGGGACAGATGAATGACCAAGGGAGGAAGTTCAGTGTAGTGGTGAAGAGTGTGGGATCTGAAGCCAGAATGTTTCGATTACAATCCTGGCTCTCCCACTAGCTGCTGTGTAACCTTGGGCAGGTTACTTAACCATTGCATACCTTGGTTTCTTCATTGTAAAATGGGACTAATGGTGCCGCCTCCCTTATAGGTTATGGGTTATTGTGAAGATTAAATGAGTTAATTCATTTAATCACTTGGTCCCTAGCATAGAGTAAGTACTGTATTCAACAAATGTTAACTATTTCAGTGCTCAATAAATGACAGCTAATAGTCATGGAATTATAATGATAGGTCAATGAGTGTCGATTTCTCTTAGTTACAGTCTGGATCTAGTCTTGTGTCCATGAACTGACCCACAAAGCACCTTGCACTTCTCATCACTTACCACACTGCATCGTTATGGCATATTTACTACTGTGCATCTCCCCTCACCTACCCCCCACCCCCAACACCTCCACGGCCCTCACAAACCCTACCTTCAGGCTGTAGAGGCTGAGAGCTTTTTATCTCATTCGCCTTTGTATCAGTGGGAATACATGATAAATGTATACTCATGTCACCTGGATGTGGGGTATTTTTGAAACTCTTCAATCACACATTTGAAGACTGTCTCTTACTTTGTGTCATTTCTACAGATGCTTGATACAGTCTTTCACATGATGGTATCTCAACTTTATTACAGATGATGATTCAGGGAGTAATGCTTGCACACACAGCTATGAACAGCTTCACCTCCTGATCTTACACTCTGGGTTTGGTCTCTTTATTAGATGGTCACGTTCTATGGCTCATCATTACTGAATAGCTCTGTGCCTCCTGGAGAACCGCTGGAAATTAAAGGTGCCAAGAAGCCAGGTCTTGTTACCAAAAACGGACTTGTTGTTTTTGGTAATGATGGAAAAGCCGTAAGTGTTCAGTATGGTCACCTATGAAATAACTTTTTTGGTTTCCTTCTATAACCCGAGCTATTAAGGGAATAGCTTTCACATGGGATGTGGGAGGCCCAGGATATCTGTGCCCCCATTTCTCTCTGGGCATGAGTGGGCTCCAGGTGCCCTGATAGGACGAGACTCGTCAGGATGGGCCCCACAGGCCTGCACAGTCTGCTTTGTGATACAGTAAAAAGAGCTTAGAATTTGATCAGGCTTCAAGGATGTGGACCCCTGCTCTGCCACGCACTTGTCTTGGGAAGGATGGTTCTCCCCACAAGTCGCGGTTTCCCCATCTATAGAACAGAGAGGGGAATCCCATCTGTCTGCCTTCCCACTGCCAGAGCCTGGGAGGACCAAGGGAGATGGATGTGGCCCTCTTCCATTTCCTCACCAGGCAAGCACCCCTCCACTGCCTGTGCTGGAGAGGGCTGGCTCTGGGCCTCCGTGCCCTCTGGACAGCTTCCCAATGAAGACTGCAAGAGGAAATTTGTACTTGCAGATATTTTCCAGTCACTGCAGGATAAATCAGTTGCAAGCCCAGCTAGTTCTGGGTTCTAATTCCAGCTTTGTTATTTACTATCTGTGTGTCACTGTACAAAACACTTCACCTCACTGAGCCTCCATTTCTGCATCAGTAAAATGGGACTAATACTGGCATCTGCCTCCATCCGTATTTATATGATTAAATGATGCTTCAGTACATACATACATACTTCACACTGTGTGTGGCAGCAGGGTCATAGTGGTAGTCGTAGTGCCTCCTGTTATAGTAGGTTTTAGTCTGAATGCCTACATCCAAATGTCGATTTTTCCAGAGCTTATTATTCATTTTGTGATGTATCTACCTCTAGTCTTAACTTTCTCCTTTCTGCTGCCATTATTAAAATGCCGCTTCAGTCCTTTACACATAATAGTGAGTGCTTTTAATCCATATTGTTGTATTTTCCAAATAAGCTGGTCCTTCTGTGTATATAATACGCAGGACTCCTCCTCCCACCAGTCTCACCTTTGAATTATCATAATCCTCAATTTTTTGTTTTGTTTTGTTGCTATTTTGTAGGTGATGGTGAGAAATCTGCAGTTTGAAGATGGAAAAATGATTCCTGCCTCTCAGTACTTTTCAGGGGGTGAGACATTCGTGGTGGAGCTTACAGCTGAAGAGTTGAAGGTGGCAGAGACCATCAAGGTGAACATACGATGTCCTTAATATTGCTGTTACCTTGGAAGACTGAAGCATATTTATAACTGGTACTATCAGTCCTCAAAGGGGTAGAGTTAGAACTTTATTTCCTCTTTTTTGTATTAGCTGCACAATAGGAAATGGACCCCAAAATGTACATGCTCGAGCACGGTATATACAGATTTATTTCTCACATAAGTAATCCAAAGCAGTTCTAGGTTGGCATTGGGGGTCAGCGGTGAAACTGGGGCATGGGGCTTAGGGATGGGGTTATTCAGGGACCCCGGCTATACTATCTTCAAGGTCATCCTGGAGGTCATGTCTATTCCAGACAGCCGGAAGGGCAAAAGAACAGAGAGAGTTGTATGGAGAAGGTTTTTCATGGGCCAAGACTGGAGCAGTTGCAGGTCACTTCCACTCATATTCACTGGCTGCATCTAACTTGAAGAGATTCTGAGAAATGTGGTCAAGCCGTGTATACACGATGAAGAGGAAATAGCTTTGATGGAGAGCTAGCCAGTCTCTGCCACATTGTCCTTCATGGCGCTTCCCTCCTAAAAGTGTCCCTTTTTGGGTAGGTCATCTGGGCTGGAATTTTAAGCAACATCCCTGTTATTGAAGACTCAACAGACTTCTTTAAATCTGGAGCAAGATCAATGGATGTTGTCAGGTAAAACTACCACCTTATTCACTCTCATCCCTCCACAAGGGATTTTGACTTTGACTTTGACAATCACATCCAAATCCTTTGTTCTGGATGTTGTCACTCCATCATACCTGTCTACTCTTTTCTTCATCATTTTTGTTGTTGTTTCCATGGTCAAACATGTATATCTATCAGTTTAATTCTCTTTGTTGCTAACCAGAAGTTGTTTTTATATCTCTTGTATACCTAGAAAACTAATTTTCCTAATTGTTTGTCTCTTTTTAAAATTTGCCCTCATGTTCTGTAGCTGATTTTCCTGTAATATGACATTGGAATTGAGAAGCTTTTGGTGAGAAAATGCTAGTGGGGAATTTCCTATACAGTCTGATCCAGAAGGGCACATGTCTTAGTCCGTTTTCTGCTACTATCGCAGAATACCTGAGACTGGGTAATTTATAAAGACAGAGATATATTTGGCTTATGGGTCTGGAGGCTGGGACGTCCAAGATCAAGGGGCCACATCTGGTGAGGGCCTTCTTTGCTGCGTCATAACATGGCAAACGGCATCACCTGGTGAGAGAGGGTGAGAGCAAAAGGAGAAAAAAAGGAGACTGAACTCATCCTTTCATCAGGAGCCCACGCCTGCAATAACTAACCCATACCTGTGGTAACGACAATCCATTACTCACTTCTTAAAGGTCCCTCTTCTTAACACCGTCACAATGGCAAACAAATTTCAACAGGAGTTTTGGAAGGAACATTCAAGCCATAGCAATATGACATTGATTATACTCCCCCCAAATCTTTTTTCTCCTATCCTCCAAAATTACCCAGTGAGATTGATCTAGAATGAGGGTTATCAGGCTACTTGGAAGAGTAGGGGAAATCATCCTACAGTCAGAATTTCTCTGCAGAGGCTTACAGCAAGTTGAAATGGCTAGTGTCCTAGAAAGCCTCTTCTATGTCAAGAAAAGTGTACCAGGATCCTGATGGTGCAGAGTCTTGCAGAGGTGGTTTTTAATTTGAGGATAATGAGGATAATGAGACCATTGAGAACTAACTAAGGGCTGGGCAGTCCTTTGATGGTGGGCGCAGAGAATAGAGAAGCTAAATGGGTTTGGATTCTGGGCCTTACTATAGCCATTCACTAAAAGGTAAAACTGTTCCTCCTTGACATAATCCTTCATTTTGACAAAGAAGTGTTCCTGATGAATATCCTATTTAGTCATTCATTTATTTCACAAAATTTATTGAACACTTATTACATATAAGGAAGAGTTTTGGCAGTGGGGATACAGTTGTAAACTAGACAAAGTCTCTTTATTTGTGGAGCTTTTATATCAGTAATCAAAAACAATCACTTGAAGAGCATTACGTAGTATTACCAAAAGTTAAGAGTTTTGGTTCCTCAAATTACAGATTACTCAGCTATGACTCATGAGTTCCCAGAAACTTCTAATTAGGTCAACTAAAGATTTTAATAATGTATTATTAATACTATTTTTGGTGGGGGGGCTAGGAAAACACTCCTGCAGGAATTACTCATTTACTGTTTGAATGTCTGACTAACCATAATCATCTGATATTATCTTGTTAATATCATTTGACATTAGTATCTTGATAACCAAGCCACTTCATCTCTTTCAGAGAAAAAATGATTGAACAACTGTGGTGGGCTTTCTACACTGTGTCTCGTCCACCACTGCCATTTAAGAAATGCCAGATAGCTGTAATTTGACAAATTAACAGTGAAAATCAAAGGATGGGAAAGGACTTCAAAAATTATATTAACCTACCACATGGTTCTAACTAGTACCTATGTTAACCGAGGAACACACAAAAAAGTCTGTTTTATTCTTGCATATAGTCTAGAGAAAATATTCTACAATACAACATTTATTTCTTGTAGTCTTTACAATTAGGAAATTGCCTTTCTTATTTCTTGAGTAACTTTGAAAGGAAAAGAACTGACTTTATGTGCCCCTGACATCCTTCTTGTAAGTAATTAAAATGTTTTTGCTTTGATTTCTTTTATTTTATTCATCGATAAAGTTAAAAACAGCAACAACAACAAAATGCCACTGTCCTTCAAGGCAGATTTTTAATTTTCTTGCCCCAGTATTGTCAATTTCTCTGATTATTATCACAGAAAATTTCATGGGATATAAAATAGGCATATGACATAAATCTTACTTCAAGACAACTTGACAAATGCTGATAGTGCAGTTCCCCTAAACCTTTTACAAATATAAGTAACATGAGCTTGTTCTTGCTTTTAGGCTGGTTGAAGAGATCAGACAGAAATGTGGTGGGCTTCAGTTACAGAATGAAGATGTCTATATGGCCACTAAGTTTCAAGAATTCATCCAAAAGGTGGTGAGGAAACTGAGAGGAGAAGATCAAGAGGCAGAGCTGGTGGTGGATTATGTGAGCTTTTCTTTGATGTTTCAACTCTACATCAGCAAGATACGTACACTGTAAAAAATTCTGTGCCTCATCCATTTGTTTTTAAAATTATAACCTTTTGTTAGTAATTGTTTTCTTGAGATATAATTCAGACAACATAAAATTTACCTTTTTAAAATGTGCATTTCAGTGGCTTTTAGTATATTTGTAGAGTTGCGCAGATATCACCACTATCTAATTTTAGAACTTTTTCATCACCCTAAAAAGAAACCCTGTACCCACTGGAAGTCGTTCTGTACTCCCCCGTCCCCATCTCCTAACCCCAGCTCCTGGAAACCACTAACCTGCTTTCTGTCTCTATGGATTTGCCTATTCTAGGTATTTCATGGAAATGGAATCTTCCATGTAAATCTGGCTCCTTTCACTTCGCATAGTGTGCTCAAGGTTCATACGTGTTGTAGCCCTTATCATCGCTCCATTCCTTTTTCTAGCCAAATAGTATTCCGTTGTGTGGATAAATCACAGTTTGTTTATCCATTCATCAGTTGATTCATCAGGATTGTTTCCACTTTTGAGCTATTATGAATAATGGTGCTGTGCAAATTCATGTGTAAGTTTTTGTGTGAACATACATTCTCAATTCTCTTGGGTATGTACCTAGGAGTGGAATTGATCAGTCAAATGGTGAATCTATGTTTAATTTTTTGAGGAACTGCCAAACTGTGTTCCAAAGCAGCTACACCATTTTATAACCCCACCAGCAATGTATGAGGATTCCACCTTCTCCATATCCTCACCAGCATTTGCCACTTTCTGTCTTTTTCTTTTTCAGCTGTCCTAGTTGGTGTGAAGTGGTATCTCAGTATGGTTTTGATTTGTATTTCCTAATGATATCAAGCATCATTTCATGTCAATTCATATCCTTTGCCCATATTTAAGTTGTGTTATGTGGGCTGGCTGGTTAGCTCAGTTGGTTAGAGCACAGCCTGGAAACACCAAGGTCACAGGTTCAGATCCCCTAATCAGCCAGCCACCAAAATAAATAAATAGGGTTATTTGTCTTTTTATTGTTAAGTTGTAAAAGTCCTTCGTATATTTTAAATGTTAGTCCCTCATCAGATATATGATTTACAAATATTTTTTCTCATTCTGTGGATTTTCTTTTTACTTTCTTGATGGTGTCCTTTGACACACAACAGGTTTTAATCTTGATAAAGTCTAATTTATCTACGTTCTTTTGCTACTTGTGCTTTCTATGTTTTTTTCATCCTGCATCATATATGGGAACGATGCCATTTTTGTCCCTCTATTTATCCTTTATTACCTTCTTTCATGTTAAATAGGTATTGTCTAGTATAACATTTTAATCCTTTATTGTTTCTTTTTATATATTTTTTAGTTATTTTCTTAGTGGTAGCCTTAAGGATCCAAGTAACATTCTTGCTTAAAACAGTCTAGTTCAGATTAATGCCAACTTAATACCAATAGTATAGAAAATCTTTGCTGCAATATAGCTCTGTTCCATACCCTGAATTTGTGCTATTATTGTCATACAAATTACATCTTTATACATTATAAGCCCCCCCACAGTTCTATAATTATTGCCTTATGCAGTTGTCTTTTAAATCAGAAGGAAGAGTTAAAAATAGTAATATATTTATACTGACTTTTATATTTATGTATATAGGTACCTTTACCAGTGCTCTTTATTTCTTCATATGGATTCAAGTGAGTTACCGTCTAGTTTCCTTTCATTTCAGCCTGAAGGACTCTTTTAAATATTTTTTTGTAGGCCACATGTATTAGCAATGAATTTATTTTGCTTTGTGTTTCTTTAGGAATGCTTTGATTTTTCCTCCTTTTTAGAAGGCTACTTTTGCTGGATCTAGAATTTTTGGCTGATGATCTTTTTCTTTCAGCCCTTTGAATATGTTGTCCTATTGCCTTCTGGCCTCCATAGTTTCTGATGTTAAGTCAGCTGTTAACTTCATTGAGGGTCCTTTTAATGTGATGACTTGCTTCTCTCTTGCTGCTTGCAAGATTCCTTCTTTGTCTTTGACTTTTGACCATTATTATGATGTGTCTAGTAAAGGATCCTTTGAGTTTATCCTATTGGAATTTGTTGAGCTTCTTGGATGTGCATATTAAAGTTTTTCATCAAATTTAGGGAGTTTTCAGCCTTTATTCCTTCAAATATTATCTCTTCCTTTTTTTCCCACCCCTCTCCTTCTGGGATTTACATTATGTATATGTTGGTACTCTTGATGGTGTCCTACAGGTCTCTGAGGCTCTGTTCATTTTTCTTTATTCTTATTCTTTCCTGTTTCTCGGACTTTCTTCATCTGCTTGAATCTGCTGTTGAGCCTGTCTAGAGAATTTTTTATTTCAGTTATTTTACCTTTCACTTCTAGAATTTCTATTTGGTTCTTTTCTATAATTTCTGTTTCTTTACTGATATTCTCTATTTGGTGAGACATTGTTCTCTTGCTTTCCTTTAATTTTTTAGACATGGTTTTCTTTAGTTTTTTGAACATATTTATAAAAGCTTATTTATTTATTTATTTATTTTTGGTCTTTTTTGTGACCGGCACTCAGCCAGTGAGTGCACCAGCCATTCCTATATAGGATCCGAACCCGCAGCGGGAGCGTCGCCGTGCTCCCAGCGCCGCACTCTCCCAAGTGCGCCACGGGCTCGGCCCTATAAAAGCTTATTTAAAATCTTTGTCAAGTCAGTCCATATGTAGGCTTCTTCAGGGATGGTTTCTATTAACTGCTTTCTTTTTTTCCTGTGTACGAGCCATACTTTCTCTTTGTATGTCTTGTGATCTTTTGTTGAAAGCTGGCCATTTTCAATAATAGGATGTAGCAACTCTAGAAATCAGAACGCCTGCCTCCCTTCACAGGGTTCATTGTTGCTGATTATTGTGGTGATTGCTGCTTTTTCTTTGAACGTGACTTTCTTGACCTAAGTCCGTAAAGTCTATTCTTTATAGTTTGCCACCACCAAAGTCTCTTTTTGGTTCGTTTAGTGGTCAGCTAATGATTGGGCATAGATTTCAATCTTAAATGCCTTAAACCAATAAGTCTCTCAGCCTTTGCTAAGGGACTCTGTGTGTGTCCAGGGTGCACCTTCAATGCTCCAACCAGCAGTTTACTACTCTGCTGTAACCTTCACACTTCCTTTTTGCACAGAGCCTCAAGGTCAGCCAGATGAAAGAGATTAGGGCCTTCTCAGGTCTTTTCTGGGGTCTGATTAACCTAGGTTTGAATCCAAGTAGCACAGCTTACTAGCTGTGTGACCTTGGGCAAGCCTCAGTTCCCTGATATGTTAAATGGGATAATAATAATATCCACCTTATAGGGTGGTTGGGAGATCAAATTAGATGCTACATGTAAGACACTCAGCATATTCCCAGAACAGTGATTTTAGAAGAGCAAACTATGTGCAGGGATTGAACACATCAATTTACGTGAAGTTTCCTTCATCACATCCTACAAAACACAATGGAAATACCTCATAGAACGTGAGCACTTGGTGTGAGGAAAGGCAAGATAATTTCTTGCTGTTTTTTCCTTTTTTTAAAATTACCAATTTCTCCATAGGACATTTTTTAAAATAATTAAATTTCCTTTTTTGTACCTTGCAGTGATATGAAATTTTATGCCAATAATGCTCTTTCACATATATTATCTCAATTATTCCTTGCAATAACTGTATGAAGCAGGTATCATCTCATTTTATTGTTGAAAAAACTGAGCATCATAGAAATTAATTGACAAACATAAATTTGCTTGCGAGGCAATGGGAGGGAGTACAGTTTAGGCAACACATATTTAATAGAGAGAAAGTGAAAACTGGGAGGAACTTAAGGAAAGAAAACTTTCAGTGGCACCCGTGGAAAGGAAACCTATCCACAAAGGCACTTTCAAGGATGTACATGGAGCTATTAGCTGTGCTCCACCAGTGCTGCCACTAGATGGTGGTGTTTCCATTGTCTGAAGGTCTTTGAGGTATCTTTCACCTGTGTGAGGAAGACAGATCTCTGTAAAGCCCAGCCTAGAGCACTTCTGTCATCAGTTGCTAACCTCCTGCCTCAGTGGCCAAGCTGAGCATCTTGAGGCCCAAATCTTACATATGGTTGTCTCTTCCAGACGGTATGAACCAGGATCCCGTTGACTTAATGTCTTCCTCTGAGTTAGAGAAATGAGCTTCTTTTTTTTTTTGACTGGTAAGGGGATCACAGCCCTCTGCACAGTGTGGTCCGCACCATGCTCAGCCAGGGAGTGCACCAGCCATCCCTATATAGGATCCGAACCCATGGCCTCGGCGCTACCAGCACCACACTCTCCCGAGTGAGCCACGGGGCCGGCCCGAGAAATGAGCTTCTTATTGCTATTTGTTATCAAATTGATAAGCACAGAAATGCATTGAATTAACATAATTTTCTCTTAGGTTTCAAAGGAGGTCAATGAAATGACAGTAAAAATGCCCTATCAGTGTTTCATAAATGGACAGTTCATAGATGCAGATGATGGAAAGACTTACGACACTATCAACCCCACAGATGGATCTGTGAGTAATTATTTATTGTGGTCATGGATTTTTAGTTTAGGCACAATTGTAAAACAAGCAGTCTTTAAGAAGCTACTTTATTCTATTGCTATGCCTCCAAGCACTTCTACAAACGTACTTCATGCATTTCTTTCAACTATTTGATTTTGGTACTGGCTGCTGTTAACCATAGTAACCTATTTCATAATATGAATATTTATGATGAATTTACACATATAGCTGTATCAATACACATCAGAGGCATCCCTCAATGTAGAGCTACATGTGGAAAAAAATTTTCAGACTTTGAAAACTCATGGCAAGAAATTCAACTTCCCTAAGGCACTAGGAGAAATATGAGTTCATGGAAGGATTCGTATTGTCTTTTAATCCTATTTTTTCACTAACTTTTTGAAGTACCTTTGTATATAGTCATCCTAAATGTGTTCTTCCATAATGTAGTGTAACACATAAAGTACCAATTTCATATTCATAATTTTCATCTTATAATTGTTTCTTTTTCTTTATGGTATTACTGGATGTATTAATTTTTCATCATAAAATTCTTTGGATTTTAATAAGTAATACCCTATTTTTCCTATTAACATGAGATTAATTTCAAGAATCATTTTTATATATCTCTTACACACCCTATTTTTACTTACACTGAAATAGACAATATGCAAAGTAGCCTATGCTTCTTTGGTGGATGTTGATAAAGCAGTAGCAGCAGCAAAAGATGCTTTTGAAAATGGCGAATGGGGAAGAATGAATGCAAGAGAAAGAGGAAGACTGATGTACAGGTATGTTTTTTATTTTTTATTTATTTTTTTGGCAGCTGGCTGGAATGGGGATCTGAACCCGTGACCTTTGTGTCATTAGCACCACGCTCTCCCAAGTGAGCTAACCAACCAGCCCAGCTATATTTTTTAGAAAAGCAAGTCTGCTACCTTTGGATCTTGGCTAGCATTGCCAACATTTAAAGAATTCCTGCAAAACATTCTAGTATGCACCTATTATATAATGTGCCTTCTGTTACTTGAATCATAAAATCTTGTATATGTGAGTTCCTGATTTTTGTATTATTGCTTGTATCAGTCAGGGTCCTAGTAAGAAAAGAAGTTTAGTAAAGGACTATTTACAAAGTCATAGGCAAGGTCAAGGGAATCCCACAAAGGATAATGAAGCACCCCACGCAGGACTAGCAGCAGGGGGAAGCTGCTACTCCTCCAAGGTCTGAAGGGACAAAGGGACAGAGGAAGGAACTGTCACTAGAATCTGGCAAGATCTGTAGCTGCAGAAGACCACACTACAGTGGTCTTTGGTGGAGGGACACAGCGGCTGCTAAACCACAGCCCATCAGTGAGGGAGCCAGGGCACTGAATCCCTCAACCTCTTTCTCCTCCTGCAGGTGCCTTCCAGTGAGAGAACAAGGGAGCCAGGTGATGGGAGTCTATAAAGGTCATCCTCCAGGGTCACAGAGCAGGGTGGAGAATGGAAATAGAAAAGCCAGTGGAGATATCCAGCACCTTGTTGTTTTCAAAGACAAATTTTAGATCTACTCGATGTGTAAAGAATAGGAGCAAGGAGGAAAAATACTAAGGCCTGGGAGGAGTATTTTAAATCAGTAACTAAGTATGCCAGGAGTTAATTCGGTTCTATCATAAATTCCATTTTCTGCTTGCCGAAAGCCAAATGTCTGACCTTGGTCAAAAGATATCTTACAGCAAGATCTGGAAGAAACATTGGGGGAAGGGGATTCAAGCCCTACTCTCGAATGGCCCAAAAGGAACAGCTCAGAGAACTACTGAAGGAAGGAAGGAAGGAAAACAAACGGAGGAGGTGAACACAAAAGATGAATTCTATTGCCTAGTCCTCATGCAGTCCTGCACTTATCTTCCCACAGAAACTGGACTCCAAACAGAAATATGTTGTGTTCATAACTCATTCCATTTGTTTCTATCTTGTCCTCTTCAGTTAGTGCTGGAAACATTTCTATACCAGCCCCAAATCCTCAAGGGCTGTGGGTTGCGCTCTAACATCTTCCTGTACAGTCATGAACCATCCACATTCCCACTGTTTTCTATTATTGATCTCCTTGGTTTACCATGGCTCAGTCACGGTTCTGCTTCTTATACACATATGAGGCAAGTTATGCTTTCACCACCTTCTGCTTTCCCTTTGCAATTCTTGAAGCAAATTGTTTATGGAATTATTTGTTTAATGTCTATCTTCCCTACTGGACTCTGATCTCCATAAGGGCCGAGATGTGATCCATTTGTGTTCACCTCTGAGAATAAGGACGATACCTTATATGTAATAGGGCTCAGTCAATGTTTGATGAATGAATTTCTTTCACTGACCGTAAAGACTTGCAGACCTACTGGAAGAGAACCAAGAAGAGCTGGCAACCATTGAAACCCTTGATTCAGGGGCTGTCTATACCTTGGCTCTGAAGACTCACATTGGAATGTCTGTGCAAACATTCAGATATTTTGCTGGCTGGTGTGATAAAATTCAGGTAAGCATAAATGTTTTTCGTTCCAAAAGGAAAAGGGATTAACATTTACTTGTTTGTTCCAGGCACTGTGTCAGATCCACCTTGTATGTAGGTTTTCTCAACTATATAACATGGTTGTCTTAGTTCATTTAGCACAGAATACCTGAGACTGGGTAATTTATAAAGCACAGAAATTTATTCTGTCACAGTTGTGGAGGCTGGAAAGTCCAAGACCAAGGCACCAGCAGGTTTGGTCTCTGGTTCCAAGATGGCACCTTGTTGCTGTAAACTCTGGAGAGAAGGAACATTGTGTCCTCAAGTGGCAGAAAAAAAGAATAGGGCAAATCCACTCCTGCAAGCCCTTTTTACGGTGGCAGTAATCCAATATCTCCACCCTCATGACCTAAACAGCTCCCACTAGGCTCCATGTCCCAACACTGTTGCATTGGGGATTAAGTTTCCAACACATGAATTTCGGGGGACACATTCAGACCATAGCAAAAGTTATAATAACCATGTGAGGTAAATGGATAGCATTATCTCCTTATTACAAGTAAGGAAACAGAAGCTTAAGGAAATGAATGCCTTTCCTAGAATCCATAGCAAGTAAACCATAGAATCAGGTTGAACTCAAGATTTTCTGAATCTAAATTCTAATGATATTCTTTGCACTTTACTATAATGCCTCCTAAGGGTATCTAGTAGTCTTTTAGATGTATAGGGAGAAGCCTGGTATTATATAGGGGTTACAAATTCAGATGCCTACAGAGGCCAGAGAGCTAATGTAGATGATTGAAGCAGACTGATTATGAGAAGAATTTTGAGGAAGACATGAATACAATATTTCATTTTCCTTTACTATAAGATAATAAATAGCACATGTATGATGGTAAATGACAATTTTACTTGGCCTCAGCATTGGGGATACAAAAAGTAGGGCCTGTAGCAAACAGCAGAATGCATGCTGCTCATAGACTCATGATAGCCACTGCAGAACCAGCCATCATAGCCACATTCCCAGCAGCAAGAAGGAAGAAGGGGGGAAGAGGGAGGAAGTGGAGAAGGGTAAAAGGGCTTTAAAAAGCATTCCCACCCTCCCAAAGTCTTGTGCTTCTATCTCTCCTTGGCCATCGCTATCTGCTAAGGAGAATGAGAAATATAATATTTTATCTGGGCACATTGCTGTCATCAATGTTGATATAGAGTCAGAGAGATCTGGATCCAAGTCTCAGCTTTGCCACTTACTCTTACTAGGTGATGTTAGAGTTATTTTATCTCTCTGAGCCTTACCTGCCTCTTCTGTAAAATGGTCACAATAATACCTACCTTGCAAGTATGTTATGAGAATTGGAAATAAGTATTTATATACTGCAGTATTATAAAAGTCTGCAACACAGTAGGTTCTTGCCCAAAAATGTAGTTTTTATTATCGTTCCACCACAAAGTCATGCATATATAAATAGTTAGTAATACTGGTTCAGTCCATATTTTAAATCCAATAGCTCTGAATTATGAATTCAATTATCCTCAATTATGAAATCCAAATAGCTCTGAAACCTGAAAATTAATTTGTTTGATTAGTTCAAATGCATTTGCTGCCAAACCCTGACCTGAATGAACATAAGTATACTTATAATCTTTATTTATATCACTTAGAGTGAATATGCATGTTTTGCTGAGTAAATATTAACCTGTTTGATTATAGAGGGCTGCCTTAGATCCTACAGTGGGTAGTAGATAATGCAACATAATATAAGGTATATATACTATATTATGTTTTTAAAGTCCAAAATTTTTAAAATTCTAAAACACACCTGGCTACAAGAGTTTCAGATAAGAAACTGTACACTTGTGTTAGTAATAGCAATAATATTTTATGTGGCGAAGCAAATGAATAGCTCCAGTTAAAGACCACTATTGTGAATTCGTTGAGATTAAATTTGGCCATGTATAACAGAAAACCTAAGTAAGAAGTTTATTTTTCTCTCACTTTCAAGAAGCCCAAAGGCAAACGGTCGGAGCTAGTATGTGAGATGCAGGCTCCTTCTCTCTCTCTGCCAGGCCATCCATAGTACCATATGACCTCCACCCTCACAATGTCTTATGGTCTCATGATAACTGTCACAGTGCCAGCCATTTCAGCAACATATTGAGCAGGAGGAGGAACAACATATTGTGGAAGTGGAGGGAAGGGTAAAAGAGCACTTGCTTGAGCTTAGCTTACGTTAAAGAGCACTCCTCTCCTAATGCCTGTGCTTAAGAATCCTCCATTGACCATCCCATCTGCAATGGAGACTGGAAAACACTGCGTCTTATCTGGGCACATTGCTGTCTCCACTATTAATACAAGGATTCTGTTACTAAGGAAAGAGGGGAGAATGGATATTGGGCAAGCAATTAACATTCCCTGCCAAGCCAAGAAATTGGGAATGGAGAGTGACTAAATTAGAATTATGTTTATTCACCTATGTTCCGTGGTGCTTTTGAGAAAGAAATAGCAGTTCCTTCTTTGGTATGGATTTACTTCTTATAAATCAAACTCTATCTTTTTATATCGGCTGAAAAAAAAAAGAGAGGACAGAAAATGGATTCTTTGAGATGAAACTTTTTTTATTCTTTAGGGTTCTACAATTCCCATCAATCAGGCCCGTCCAAATCGCAATCTGACCTTCACCAAGAAGGAGCCGCTTGGGTAAGACAAGGAGAGTGCCTCAAGGGACTCCTAAGAGTTTCGTTAGTTCGAGACAACCAAGCATGTCGTATTTCTTCCCCTGCAGTGTCTGTGCCATTATCATTCCCTGGAATTACCCCCTGATGATGCTGGCATGGAAGAGTGCTGCATGTTTGGCAGCAGGCAATACCTTAGTGCTCAAACCAGCACAGGTAAGATGCCAAGGGGCCAGGTGCAGAATCTCCTCCTCTCCTACAAACTTAAAAACAGAGATATGCATTTATAAATAGCATGTTTTTATGCAAAAATGGGATTGTATATTATATCTTTTTTCATATATCATAGACAGCTTTTCATATTAGTAAATATTCATTTTTAATAGCTACCTAAAGCGTTGTGTAGAGATTCCATAATTTACAACTTCCATGACAATGGAAACAAGCATAGTGTAGTCAATGAAATCCTTTGAACGTCTACACAGCAATTCAATTCCTGCAAAATGCCAAGTGTCCAATAATTAGGGACTTACTTAGAGTCATTATGAGACATTAAAAAAAAAGTATTATGCAGGCATTCAAATTTAATTATCAAAAAATTGTAAAGGTAAGGGAGATGAGGGAAAAGCATGCAAAAGAATCTACATAATTGTGGCAACTGTGTAAAAACATATAGATGTGGATAACAAGGAAATACTTAAAAATTATAGAACAAGTAGTTCTCAAAAAAATCTTTTAATGCTACAGTAGCTTTTCGAGAAAAGAATGTGGTAGCCAATTTAACACTAGCTGAGCATTTCCTATGTGCAGTGCATAGTAGTAGGCATTCTGGGGTGCATAACTCATGGAGAAAACTTGGTCTGTATCCTAGAAGAGTCTGCATTTCCTTACCTATCAGCTCTTTTATTTCTTCTTGTAGAACTTAAAAAATATATATATAAAACTTCATTTGGCATAGCTACATGGTCACGTGGCTACAGTCAACTTGTTTTACTCATTGAAAATAATTTCATTAAAAAAATAGATATATATTCAAAATTTTCAAAATTCAAAAGGTACAAAGAGGTAAATAGTGAAAAGTTTCCCTCCTATCATTATTACTCAGCTAACCAGTTTACTTCCCTAGAGACAACCAATGTTATTAATGGTTATTTGTTAGTTTCTTAAGTATTCCAGCAATAGTCTCTGCATGTACAAATATATGTATATGCATATATACATATATACTTTTTTAATCCATTTAAAAAAACAAAGGGGGCAAAGGGGAAATGGAAAATTGCTAATCAATGGGCGTAAAGTTTTAATTATGCAAGATGAACAAGTTGTAGAGATCTGCTGTACAACCTTGTGCCTATAGCTAACAATACTGTATAATACACTTCAACATGTAAGACAGTAGATCTCATATTATGTGTTCTTACCAGAGTAAAATAAAATTTAAAAACACACACACATACATAAATAACATTCTATAGATACTTACCAAAAAAATTTCTTTTTTTAAAGTTTCCATTGTATTTAACAGTATTCCATCTACAGATAAATAATATTCCATAATATCCATTGTAGAGATAAAACATTTTATTTAACCAATTCCTAAGTAATAGATATTTAGATTTTTCCACCCCTTTGTTATCATAAACTATGCTGCAGTTAATAACCTTATAAATATGGCATCATGCACATGTGTAAATATATGTATAGGCTATGTCTCTAATAGAAGAATCACTTAGTTAAAAGACACATGGGCAAGTACCTGTGTGACAGACATTGACAAATCCTTCCATGGGAATTGTACCAATTCACCAGCATGTAAGAGTGCTAATTTCCCCAAGCAGCACCACTCATTAAATGGTAATAAGCTAGTAGAGTGAAGAGAGGAGGCAGAAAATCTAGCTGAGTTCTCTTTAAAAAGTACGATATTCAGGCCCCATTGCGAGAGATTCTGATTTAATCGGTCTAGGTTAGAGCCCAGGCATTGGCATTGCTTAAAATTCACATTTGTTTCTAAGGTACAGCCAGGGTGGAGAACCACAAAATGGTATCCAATGAGAGTGCAAATCGTTGAAGAATGCCAATGAGTATATCAAATGTCCAAAAATTATAAACACTTATTGAGTGCATACCAATTATCAGGCACACATCAGTGAAAAGGACACACCAAGTTTCTGTCCATGTGGAAATCAGTCTGGCTCTATCCGTAACTTAAAATGATCATTTACTAACTGAAAATTTTCATCCTGAGAATTAAAGACCCAGAGTTGTCGTTTTTATATTGGAACTGTCTTTTGTGCAATGATGGTATGAAATCATGTAAGTATTAGGCCCCTGTGTGAACATCAGGAGGGCTGGATTTAGATGGCTCCTCTCCTTGATCCTGGTGTCTGCTTTGTTATATGTATGAAAGATTCCCTCCTGGCTTCACACAGAAGAAGGCACAGATTCCCATGGCCTAGAGCAGACTGGGCCAGGTCTGGCAGGTTCTGACTGTGTTATTACCCTAATATTTAGCAATGATCTACTCTTGCCCAGAATGGTGTTAAATGCCTACCCATATATCATGTAAATCTATAATCCTGCTGGGACACTGGATAGCCAAATGGAAGAAAACCAATAGAAATGAAAGGGAATGAGGTAAGATTAAACAATTTGTTTTATTTTATTATTAATAATATAAAAAACTTTTTATTCTTACTTTAAAAGAATTATAAATTCAAGATAGGTTTTTATTAATTTATGATGCCACTTTAATCATGATGGCTTCATACCAAGGCACAGTAATATACACTTTGAGTTCAGATCATCTTTAACTATGTGACTATCATGGACCTGTTACTAGAAGGAGGAAAAGTGGTAGCTCTGCCTTTTTCTTGTTTGCTGTGTTACTATTATCATTTATTTTATTTTATTTTTTAATTTATTTTATTTATTGAATCAAAATCGATTATACATATTTTGGGGGTTGAACATTGAGATATGTTGATTAAATCAACATTACTAGCATGTACATTGTTACAAATCATACTTATTCTTTATGCCCCTTTTCTAGTCTCTCCCTTTCCCCCATTCTCTCCCCCTCCCCCCTCTAATTGCCCTAGATTTCTTCTCTCCTGCTGAAAGAATAATGGTTACTCTGTTGATTTGTTGCCTAGATGATCTGTCCAATGCTGAGAGATGTGATCAGGTCCCCCAGTATTATCATAGAGCAGATGCTTCTTCTGTCACTCTGAAATGGGCTTTGTGGAAAGAGACATCCTCTTCTTTTCTTTGTCTCTACTGGTGACTCTTCTTGTGTGAATGCACTACCAGTGATTGGCGGATCATCTAGGTGGTGGCTGTGGCGTCTAGATGCTTTTGCAGCAGCCATGGTTATTGTGGTGGCTGTGGTGGGCCATCCACGCGGAGGTGCTGTTTTTGGCATGCTTGTTGGCACTGGCGGTATGCCTGGCTATTGGGTGTGTTTGGGCCCCTTCTCCATGACTCTGGTCCCTGGGCAGGCCAAGGCCCAAGGCTCTGGAGCCATGTGCCTGGTTGTGGGAGGGGTGGCCAGTCCCCTTCTTCATGCCTGGGGTCACCAGGCGAGACCCAAGGAGCTGGCTTGGTGTGCCTGGTTGTGGAAGGAGGGTCTGGTCCCCTTCTCCATGCCCTGGGTACCCAGGTGGGCCCCGAGGTGCTGGTGTTTTGTGCCTGGTTGTGGGAGAGAGGTCCAGTTCCCTTCTCCATGCCCTGAGTCCCTGGGTGGGCTCCAAGGCTGTTGGGTAAATGGAACAATTTGATCACGCTCCCCTTGCCTGAGGGCCAGATAGGGGTGGTTCCATAAACATTGTGTGTGTGTGTGTGTGTGTGTGTGTGTGTGGAATAAGTGCACCTGCATGGCGGCGCTGCTTTGGCTGGTGTTTTACTGCCTCGGATGCCCACCCTGTGTGTCCATGTTTTTCCAGACCTGCAGCTTCCAAGGACCCTGTGGCCGGTTACCTAGCTTATAGACCCACGTGAAGGGGTCTGGTGACCCAGCCTGGCGTGTGTGGGGTCTGGTGACCCAGCCTGACATGTGAAGGGTTTGTGACCCACTCTGAATGGGCTTAAGGGGTCTGTGAGCTCCAGACCCATCCCTAGCTCGACAATTGGCCCAGTCGGTGCAGGATTACTGGCAGGTAAAAGAGCCACGACAACTAGCGTGGTCACCTAGCTTTACAACTGTGGTCACGAAGAGGATTAAGAACTAGACAATTGGCGCTGTGAACAGGATATGTGACATCAGCCTTAGCCGTAGCTTAGCAGTAGCCAGACAGAAGCACTGGCATGGTGTGCCTGGTTGTGGGAGAGAGGTCTGGTTCCCTTCTCCATGCCTCGGGTCCCTGGGCAGGCCCTGAGGTGTGGGCATGGTGAGTATTATCATTTATGATGCAGTTTCTATGCACATTCTTTTTTGGCCACTTGTTCATTTTATGAAGATTGGTTTAATTAAAATGACAACATAGTCTGTGAACCCATGTAGCCATGCTTATAGTCTTGAACATATGGCAATATTCTGAAAGCAAATAAGCAAGAGGGAACCACTGCCACCTCTTGGCCTGTGAGCTCCTATTCTTTCCTAGGACCCTGCACATACCTTTGTGACCCATGAACATTTGACCTTCATTCAGACTGAGCGAGGGCACCTTTATCCAGCCATGTGATAAATGTTAGTGATGTGTAATTTATTTCATATCTTTGTCATTTAAAAATATATAAATAGAAGTTCTACTCTTTGCTTTTCAAAGCTCAATGGATCTTCTTCTACACTCCATTTTTATCAACCAAACATTAAGCAGCATTGGTTTTTAAGTGTGAAATATTACTTTTACTTTGCTTCTGAGATTTGTATTGCTATAAAAGATGTTTAAAATGAGATCCATATTATGCCACTTTTTGTGTAAGAAAGAAGGGAAAGTAAGAAAATATGAATTTGCTCATTCGTAGAAAAATAAACACAGGAAGGATAAACCAGAGACTAATGATATTGGTTATTGTTAGGTCCCTGGAACTGAGAACCTGACTTTTAGAAAGCCCCATCCTTCAGTTTTGTTCCTCTAAATTTCTATTCCCATGAGCAGGCTGAGCAGGCTGTCCCCAGAATGTAACATTGTAAGTGTTTCCCTCCTTAGGCCAAGGTTTCTGTCTCCCGAAGTCTCTGTTCCCACGAGCAAGCTGCACAGGGAGTGGAACACTGTAGCCGTCTTCCTAGGCCAGGCCAGATGCCAATCTCAACCCTATAAAAAAGACACCCAACTGCCTCTCTGCGCTCTCACCATTTTTAGGCACAGCCCGGCAGGTCCACTTGCAGCTTGCTAATAAAATACTTTTTTCTTCCTTTGCCCAGTTAGTGTCTTCCTCCGTGACCTTACAGATACTTTCAGGACATGGGGGGAATGAGGTGGAAAGAAGTGTGGGAGGATGACACTTCTCTCAATGGATCTTTTGTATAGTCCTGACTTTTGGGAGCGTATTTCCCATACTCAGTGACAACAAACAAAGAAAAGAAATAGAATCCACACAGATGGGGCAGAACCTTAAAACCGAATACAAACAAAAACAAATGAATTAAGCTGTATTTCAACTGAATAACAGAACCGCACTGAAGCGGGTAAGGAAGTGCTAACCCAAGTACTTTGACTAACATTTGGACTGTATGCCTTCAGGCTAAAGGCAAAAACACTGTAAATAAATATTTACCTCCAGCCAGTAGGCTTATTTTTCATAGGGACATGGCTTAGCAATTCTTGAATTACTTTCTCTGCATTTTAGGATTAAGCAAATAGTATATTGTGGGCAATGGGATCCATGTTTCTTACTTGGAGAAGAGAGTTACAAATATAAAAAGGGGAAATATAGAATTGATCCTGAGATATTGGGTAGAATTATCAGAGTAAATTCATGAGTTTTAATGTGTTTAGGTAGCTAAAGAAATGGATATAGGTATATGTGGGGATACATACAAACATACATAGGTGTTTGCATATGTATACACATATATCTATTTCCCAGCTCTGTCTGCTAAGAGGGCTTAGAAACAGTGACACTTCAACAGTGTCCAGATCTTGGTTTCTAAATACTACTCTCTGCTAAAAGAAACCCGGGCTCCTTGAAGAAATGGCTGGAGCTGGGAAAATACAAGATGAACATGGAACATCATATTGGGCCAAAAAAGCAAGGAAATGATAGAAAAAAAAAAAGGCTAAATAATGGTAGAGACAATCAAAACAACACGGGAGCCCTACCAAAGGGGTTCCATTGGCCAAATCTGGAACAATTTGAACATCAAAATCAGTAACAATAGTAAAAGATTATAACCTGTTGAATAAAGTAAGAATGCATGAGTTTACAGGAACATTAATTAATTAAAGAGAAGGGAAACATTTTATAGTGGAGAACCAACTAATACATGTAGAAGGAATGATAGAATTAGAAAATCACTGTTTGGCAACCATCATAATAATAATTGATTCAGGGAGGAATTATAAATGGATACTAAAACTAGTGGGGGAAAGTTTGAGTATCTCCCTACAAAATATTAATTACAAAGTATAAATAGTAACATACAGTTATGAGATTTGGCAGATCACATTTGCCAAATGATCAAAGTTAACATTTCCAGTACTGGGACTACTCCACTGCATGTGCCTCCCGACAGGGTGAGATCAGCATCACTCCGGTGCTATTGTTGCCAAAAGTACCTAACCTCAATCTAATCATGAGGAAATACCAGACAAATATCCAGACAAAGGAACATTGTGCAGAATAATTGGCCCGTACTGTTCAGAAAATGTCAATGTAATGAAATACAAAAGAAAACTCAGAAACTCTCTCAGATTAATGTGGACTGTGGATATAACTAAATGCAATGCACAATCTTGGATTTTTTTTTTTTTTTTTTGGCTATAAAAGACAATTGGTGAAATATGAATAAGGTCTGTAAATTAGGCATTGTATCAGTTGTTAACTTACTGATTTTTATCATTGTACTATGGCTATGTAAAAGAATTTCCTGTTTTTAGGAAATGCACACAGAATTATTTAGAGGTAAGGGGATATGTCTGTCTGTTTTTTTGGTGGTGGGCCAGTACAGGGATTGAACCCTGCACCTTGGTGTTATCAGTACCACTGTTCAATTAACTGTATGTCTATGTCTTACTCTTAAATAATTCAGAAAAATAAATAAATAAATAAAAAGAGAGAGAGAGAAGATAAAGCAAATGTAGCAAAATATTAACATTTGAGAAATCTGGGTAAAGGAAATATAAGGAATTCATCGTAAGATTTTTGCAACTTTCTGTGACTCTAAAATTATGTCAAAATAAAAAAATAATAAATCTGTAAAATAAAAATAAAATGAGGTCTAGTATAGCCATCAAGAGAAAACTGGGTACTGGCCTAAAGGATGAGACAGAGTCTGAAGAAGGTAATTGCTGTCTGCATCTGTTCAGGTCACGCCCTTGACTGCTTTGAAGTTTGCAGAGCTCTCTGTGAAAGCAGGCTTTCCAAAGGGGGTAATCAACATCATTCCAGGCTCAGGTAAGCCATCAAATGACCACTTTGTCATAACCAATGAATGGTTAGGGGTAGCTGAGTGGCTGTTTTCCCACTAGAGTCTTGTCCTGAGTTATAACTATATTACAACTAAATACAGGGGGCTAACTGTTTAGCTCACTTGGGAGAGTGTGATGCTGGTAAAACCAAGCTCACAGGTTTGGATCCCTGTACCAGCCAGATGCCAAAAACAAACAAAAAATTAAATACAGGTTACCAAATAGTTAACTTAAGGATAAATATACTTACCATGTATTACAATCATAAAGTGGAAATATAGTGGCTGAGTGGCAGGGTGCGTTGGGGGAGATTGTACAACATTGTAAATCTACCCTAAGATGGTCTGTTTCAATTTTCAGAAACTACATTGGAAGATTAAAACTAAAGCTTACCCATCATTATTTGGGAGGACTGACAGTTGCATGGGGGATATTATTTTAGATTTTTGTCAGTTTGCGATTAATGCAGAATATGTAAATCTAAGATTTAAATGAGAGCTTAAAAATCTACTTTAATAAATTCAAAGCCACCCTCACCCTAAGAACTTGAGTTATGTTTTAATTCATGTTTTATTCCCTAACTCTACAGGTGGCATAGTAGGACAACGCCTTTCTGAACACCCTGATATTCGCAAGCTTGGTTTCACTGGTTCCACTGTTATTGGCAAACAAATCATGAAGAGGTATTGATTTTAGTATGTTGATTTGCTACAGATCCTGTTAAACCAGGTTTCTGTTTTTGTTTAAATAAGGTGCTTTTTTTAAAATTAAAATTTAAAATTTATTATTAGCATCTTTAACATTATCGTTCTTACAAATCGTGATATTTCTTTATGCCCTTAACCTGACTGATCACTTCCCAAACCTCCTCCCTACCTCCGCCCCCACCATCTCTAGTATCTTTAGGTTTGTTCTCTCCTTCTAAAAGTTCATCATATTGTTGTGGTCTTTTCTTTCTTTCTTTCCTTCATACCTTCCTTCTTCCCTCCTTCATTCCCCCCTCCTTCCCTCCCTCCCTTCTAAGCAGCCAGTTATGAGTGAGAACATGTGGGTATTTCTGTTTCTTTGTCTGGCTTATTTCACTTAACATAGTTTTCTACAGACTCATCGATGCTGTTGAAAATGGCAGAATTTCATTCTTTTTTATGGCAGAGTAGTATTCCATTGTGTATAGATACCACATTTTCCTTATCCAGTCATCTGTCAATGGACTCTTAGGTTAGTTTCATATTTTGTCTATTGTAAATAGAGCTGCAATGAACATGAGAGTGCAAGTATCCCTTCAACATGATGATTTCCATTCCTTTGGATATATACCCAGCAGTGGGATTGCTGGATCATATCATAGTTCTCTCTGTAGTTGTCTGAGAAACCTCTATACTGTTTTCCATAATGGCTGTGCTAATTTACAGTCCCACCAACAGTGTAAAAGAGTTCTTCTTTCCCACATACTCGCCAGCATTTGTTATCCTTGGTCTTTTTAATAATGGCAAGTCTAAATAGGGCAATTTTGGAGTGAGGAAAACCACATCGAATTTAGAAAACAAATCTACTTATCACTCTGGGTACTGAAATATTTGAATGTAATAAAATACTTTCCAAAGTGTTAAATCCACAGTCAATAAAACCAGAGCTATGTGGAAATTCTACACCCTACTGTAGCTTTAGCAATCCAGCACAAAAAATTTTCTGTATTAAAGCCATGGCCCAAATAGTTTTTGTAGCATAAGTAAGAAACTGAAAAGATATATAAATGACAAATTTATATATGGTATAGTATATGACAAATTTGGATTATTTATAAAATGGATTCCCAAAACATAGTAATATTAGTTTTTTAAAAATTGCAAACAACCTAAATATCCAAAATAAAGCGGTAAATTATGTCAACGTAATGAAATACTGTGCAGTCATGTTCACGAAGAATTTTTAGTAGCATTGAAAAGTGTTGTTAAAATGATAAATGGAAAGAAAAATAAGATATTGTGTATATTGGGTGATCTCAACTATGTTAAACAAGGCAAAATCTACGGTAGGACACAGCAGAAATTAGTATATGAAAATAGTAAAAACCATGGTCATTGAGCCATGGGATGGAATTTTGTGATTTTTTTTCTTGTCTGAATTTTTTTGGGGTATTTTCAATATGTTTTAAATAAGAATACTTAAAAAAAAAAAAGAATACTTTTGTAAGACAAGGGAAATAAACAATATACTTCTAAAAACTGATACTTTTATTCCTAATGCTCTAGTAGTCTGGTTAGAGGTTGAATTCCTTGCCAGCCCTTTATGTCACCAAAATTCCGAAAGAATCTGAGAATTACCCATGAGAATGTCTAATCATTTGATCACAGAATTTTAAAAAATGTTTATTCTGGAAAATTTAGAATACATACAAGGCACACAGGAAAGCATAACGAATTCCATGTGTTCATCACCCAGCTTCAACATAATTACCATTCTAGCATTCATGTTGTGTCTTTCTGAGGCTCAATTACGTTTTTTAAGTCAATTGGCAACTTATGGTTAATAAAGCCAGCGAGAGTCAGGCAAAGTAAATGCTCATTTCCCATTTATTTTCCTCTAGCTGTGCTGTGAGCAACTTGAAGAAAGTTTCCCTAGAGCTTGGTGGCAAATCCCCACTTATAATATTCAATGACTGTGAACTTGACGAGGCCGTGCGAATGGTAAGATTGGGTCAAATCCAAGTAAATGGTGCCTACTTCTAAAATGCATCTCACCTCCTTCTTTCTCAGATGTCTTAAAATGAGATTTGGTTTTGTCTAGTCACAAATAGAAACCATCCTTTTCATGCTTAGATTGGGAATACTCAGTGCACTTAGTTTTTACAATAATGTCTTTATAATTTCTCCTATTAAAATGTTTTAAAAATGGGATAGAAGTCATAGAAGTCATAGCAAAAAGTTCAAAAGATATTCTGGGGGGGCTTCCACCTTCTCCCTCCTTCCCCCATCCCCCAGCATCTCACTCCATCAACCTGAACAGCTCTACTTTTATCTGTTTTCCACACTGAGCTTCTGTAAGATTTTTAGATACAACAAAGGATCCCATATTTTAAAAGTAATTGGCAACATCAATTTCTTGGATTTAACAATGTGGTGTGTTTTTGTAAGATATAATCATGGGGAAGCTTGGATGAAGGAAACGTAGGAACTCTTGTGCTATTTTTGCAGACCTATTTCAAAGTATAAAAACTTATTTTAAATAAAACTTAAGGTTAAAAAAAAAATTGGCATAGTCCTGATTCTTCATTTCTGAGATAGAGGCATATAGTGAGCCAACATCGGGCACAAGTTGTGCTAAGCTTTCTTGTGAGTCTGGTGGAAATTTATGGTCTTCCTAGTTTTGTGCAATCTTTTAGCCTATGCACCGAGCAGAATCTGTTCACTATTCTCCATAACTGTACTCTTAAAGAACACCCGCAGCCACATCTCATCACGCAAGGGCCCCAAAGAAAATGGAGTGACCTGGGAGTGAAAGAAGGCCAAGCAGTCCATTGGTCAGGGCCCGTGAAGGGGTCTGTCTGGAGGTTTCAGTGATAGACAATGGCTGGGGGTACATGAACTGACATCAGGGCTCAGGAATCGCCTGGACATCTGGGTTTCAGAGAGCTTTCCAGAGCTTGTCAGACAGAAGACTGAAGAAAAGAAAATAAAGGGAAGAGGGGTTTTCTTCCTATACTGTGGTCTGTTGTTTTCAAAAGCACCAAGCTGAACGTTAGTCTTCACTAGGTATCTCACACTCTTGATTGTATAACATGAATAAAAAGGAATGAATAAAGATAGCTAAAGGTGAAATAATCATAAACAAGGAGAAAATCCCAGTGTAATGATTATAGAGAACCAACTGTTCCCTAAAGTTGAATATTCTCAAATAGTGAGTTTGATATTAGCTGCCATCAGACTTTACCAGACAGGAATATATAATCTTAAAGAATCTGAGTTCTGACCATTTAAGAGCTCCAAATCCAAGATGGTGAACGTACTTTTGAAAGTTTAAAGATAATAAAATGTACGTATATAAAAAATGTGTGTTATTTCAAAACATCTGTTGTATTTTTTACTTAGTCTATGGAAGTTTCCTGGAAGTGAATTAGAAATGATTTAGAAAGGGAAGAGAAACGAAATCCACCAGTCTTCCAAATCTGTCATTTTTGAGTGCCTTCATTTCAAAGATTTTTCAAACTTCTCCTTGAAAAATGGATTTTCCTTTTCATGCAGGGTGAGGGAAGCTTTCTAAACATTTGTGATTGATACAAACTGAAATAGAGATTTTAAAAGCAAAACTTGGTATATAAGTATTACATTTAAATTTAAACAATAATATAGATTTTCTTAGAATACAAAATTCATCCTTAATGGTATATTGTTATTGTCACACTCTTTTTTTTAAGTGCTCATGGACCAAAAGGAGGAAAGGAGAAACAAAATTTCTAAAAACAGGCTAAATCAAAACTGAATATCTCCAAGCACTTCTTATCACTAACAAGGCCAAGAGGATTGTCTATGACATCTCTGTCTTGTCTGCTGTCTTTCAATAACACTGTGCATGTTATTCACTGTGCGTACAATTTTATGAGAATCTTGACTTCTCAAATAATGTTAACCATATTTTTTCTTCTGGGGCCGAAGGGCATGGGAGCAGTATTTTTCAACAAAGGAGAGAATTGTATTGCAGCTGGACGGTTGTTTGTGGAAGAATCCATCCACGATGAATTTGTAATGAGTGTGGTAAGGCATCTTCAGATTTGCCCTTTGAGTTGTATAAAAATTGCTCTTGTATGAAAAGTACGTCTAGGATTGTTAATGAATATTTAGGTGTGATAACAGTATTGTGGATATGTTTTTAAAAATCAGTATTTTTTATAGCTACATACTGACATATTTACAGATTAAAGTATATGTCTTGAATTTGCTTCAAAATAACCCATAAGGAGAGTGAGTGAGTAGGGGAATAAATTGGCCAGGAGCTGGTAGTTGTTGAAGCTGGGTGATGAGTACATGGGGTTTCATTATATTATTTATCTACTTTTATATGTGTTTATAATTTTTACAGTAAGAAGTTATAGGTCTATATAAAAAATCTGATAAAATATACTTAAGAGCTGTTATTACCTATCCCTCTCTCTGTATTTGTAGTAGATTAGACCCTTGACACTTGTGACATATACTTCCAGCTTTTTATAAACCCCTAAATTGACTAACACCACTAGATCCTTACAAATCCCCAGTTCTCAGTTAACATGACAGCATATAATTTCTTCAACTAAAATAATTATCTAAATAAATAGCCCCTGTAGATTGATCATGACTCCATAAATATAGGACTAAAAGTCATTTAAAGAACTATTAAGATGAATTCTATGGCTAAAATAAACTCTAAATTATACTGCCTTATGTCATTATGTAGGTAATAGTAGTCATGAATTTGCTCATATTTATAAAACCAGCACCCAGGTGTTTTTTTCCTTCAGAACCAATTGCCTATACCCTTCCCACCAAAAAGGCAAAGATATTCTTTCTTCGTGAGAGCAGATAACAAGGAAGTCAAACAGAGAGGCAGATGGTAGGTAGTCAGGTGGGCAGTGGCCACTTTCTGCACCTCACAGTGTAATTCAATTTTGTGTCTCAGTAAAATAGAATTTGCAGTATCTCACATCATGGATTTTCAGGTCAGCTACACTTGTTGATGTTTCAAATGCTCAGACCAGAAATGTCAAGGATTTGCTTTATCAGCCCATCAACAAACAGGTTTCGCACACATGCTATTTGTATTCATTCAACAGCTATTTCTTGAGCACCTACTCAGTACCAAACACTGTGCTGAGTGCTGGGAATACAAAGGTGAACAAAGGAGACATGGTCCCTGCCCACTCAGGGTTTCCTGTCCAGAACAGGACTTTGTGCAAGTGACTGGGAGATTATTGCCAAGCCTAAGTTCAAATTCATGGCCCTGCTGGGTCATGGTAATTCTCATTCTTTCTTCTTAATAGAATTGGACTTAACATTAGAAAATGCATAAATAGATTAATATAACCAAAGAGCACAAGAAGCAATTACAAAGACATGTCAGTGATTAACACTGTGTGACAAAGACTTTTTCATCAGAACATTCTAGTGATTGCTGTGGTGTGGCTATACTGTGAGAATTTCACAAGGGCAGTCTGCCGCATTTGGGGAAGAAAAAAAGATAACAATATGGCTATTTTAGAAATTCTTTTGCCATAAAGAGTATAAATATGCAATATTAATGAAAATTCCAGAACATCCATTTGCTATTTTAATGGATTAACATTAAGGATAATTTTTTGTTGTTGATGGCTAGCTGGTATGGGGATCTGAACCCTGGACCTTGGTTTTGTCAGCACTATGCTCTATGTGAGTAAGCTAACCAGCCAGCTCAGGGTAATTCTTTTTTAAAAAAATATTTATTTATTATTTTTTTATTTTAGCTTCTCAATATACATTGTAGTTGATTTTCGTGTATCTTTATCCATTCTTCTTTGGTCCCTTCCTCTCTCCCCTTCCCCCCCACTACATCATATCTGTTCACTTGTCTTAACAAGTTCAAGGAATTGTTGTGATTGTTGTGTCTTCTCCCCCTCAACCCTTTATTTGTTTGTATATTTATTTATTTATTTATTTATAGTTCCCACAAATAAGTGAAAATGTGGTATTTCTCTTTCTCTGCCTGACTTGTTTCACTTAATATAATTTTCTCTAATTCCATCCATGTTGTTGCAAATGGTAGTATTTCATTCTTTTTTATAGCAGAGTAGAAATCCATTGTGTAGATGTACCACACTTTCCTTATCCACTCATTTGATGATGGACATTTGGGCTGGTTCCAACTCTTGGCTATTGTAAACAGTGCCGCAGTAAACATTGGAGTACAGGTATCCCTTCGGCATGATGATTTCCATTCCTCTGGGTATATTCTCGGCAGTGGAATAGCTGGGTCATATTGTAGATCTACCTGTCATTGTTTGAGGAACCTCCATACAATTTTGCACCATTTTGCAGCCCCACCAACAGTGTATGAGAGTTCCTTTTTCTCCACAACTTTGTCAGCATTTATCATTCTCAGTCTTTTCGATATTAGACATCTTAACTGGAGTGAGATGGTATCTCAAAGTGGTTTTATTTTGTATTTCCTGAATGCTGAGTGATGTTGAGCATTTCTTCATGTGTCTGTTAGCCATTCGTATATCTTCCTTTGAGAAATGCCTATTCAGCTCCTTTACCCATTTTTTAAATTGGGTTATTTGTTTTTTTGCTGTAAAGTTGTTTGTGTTCCTTGTATATTTTGGGTATTAATCCTTTGTCAGATGTATATTTTGCAAATATTTTCTCCCATTCTGTTGGTTGTCTTTTCACTCTGTTGATTGTTTCTTGTGCTGTGCAGAAGCTTTTTAGTTTGATTTAATCCCATTTATTTATTTTTCCTTTGGTTGCCTGTGCCTTTGGGGTCATATTCATGAAGTCTGTACCCACTCCTACTTCCTGGAGTGTTTCCCATATGTTTTCTTTAAGGAATTTTATTGTTCCAGGATGTATATTTAATTCTTTAATCCATTTTAAGTTGATTTTGGTATATGGTGAGAGGTACAGGTCTAGTTTCATTCTCCTACATATGAATATCCTGTTTTCCCAGCACCATTTGTTGAAGAGGCAGTCTCTTCCCCAGTGTGTAGACTTAGTGCCTTTGTCAAAGATCATATGGCTGTAGGTGTATGGGTTGATTTCTGGGTTCTCTATTCTATTGCATTGATCTGTGTGTCTGTTTTTATGCCAGTACCATGCTGTTTTGGTTATTATAGCTTTGTAGTATAGTTTAAAGTCAAGTGGTGGTATGCTTCCAGCTTTATTTTTTTTGCTCAGGATTACTTTGGCTATGTGTGGTCTTTTGTTATTCCATATAAATGTCTGGATAGTTTTTTCCATTTCTGAGAAAAATGTCATTGGAATTTTGATGGGGATTGCATTGAATTTGTAGATCACTTTGGGGTAATATGGACATTTTTACAATGTTAATTCTTCTGATGCATGGGATATATTTGCATCTTTTGTCCTCTTTAATTTCTCTCAACAGTGGTTTTTAGTTCTCTTTGTAGAGATTTTTCACCACCTTGGTTAACCTTATTCCTAAGTATTTTATTTTTTGGTGGCTATTGTAAATGGGCTAGCTTTTCTTGATTTCTTTTTCTGCATGTTCACTGCTTGAGTATAGAAATGCTACTGATTTTTGTGTGTTGATTTTGTATCCTGCAACTTTGCTGAAATCATTTATCAACTCTAAGAGTTTTTTTGTAGAGGCTTTAGGCTGTTCAGTATATAGAATCATATCATCCACAAACAGGGACAGTTTGACTTCATCTTTTCCAATCTGGATGCCCTTTATTTCCACCTCTTTTCTGATTGCTCTGGCTAATACTTCCAACACTATGTTTCATAGGAGTGCTGAGAGTGGGCATCCTTGTTTAGTTCCTGTTCCTGTTCTTGGCAGTGGGCTTATCATATATGGCTTTAATTGTGTTGAGATACTTTCCATCTATACCTTACTTGTAGAGAGTCTTTATCATGAACGAATGTTGAATTTTGTCAAATGCTTTTTCAGCGTCTATAGAAATAATCATATAGTTTTTGTCTTTGCTTTTATTGATGTGGTGTATCACATTTATTGATTTGTATATGTTGAACCAACTTTGCATTCCTGGGATGAATCCCACTTGATCATGGTGTATAATTTTGTGTATGTGTTGCTGTATTCTGTTAGCTAGTATTTTATTGAGGACTTTTGTGTCTATATTCATCAAGGATATTGGCCTGTAGTTTTCTATTTTTGATGTATCTTTATCTGGTTTTGGAATCAGGGTGATGTTTGCCTCATAGAATGAATTGGGAGAATGGCCTCTGTTTCAGTCTTTTGGAATAGCTTGTAGAGAATTGGTGTCAATTCCTCTTTGAATGTTTGGTAGAATTGTGCTGTGAACCTTCCAGTCTTGGGCTTTCCTTTGTTGGGAGCCTCCTGAAAACAGCTTCAATCTCTTTTATTGTTGTTGGTCTGTTCAGATTTTCTAAATCTTCTTGGTTCAGTTTTGGTAGTTTGTGTGTGTCCAGAAATTTATCCATTTCTCCAGATTTTCAAATTTGTTGGCATACAGTTGTTTTTAGTAGTCTCTAATGATTCCATGTATTTCTGAGGTGTCAGTTGTAATACCACCTTTTTCATTTCTAATTTTTGTTATTTGGGTCTTCTCTCTTTTTTTCTTAGTTAGCCTTGCTAAAGGTTCATTGATTTTGTTTATCTTTTCAAAAAACGACTTTTTGTTTCATTGATCTTTTGTATTGTTTTTCGGGTTTCTATTTCATTTAGTTCTGCTCTGATCTTAATTATTTCTTTCCATCTAGAACCACTTTTGCTGTATCCCGCAGGTTTTGGTTTGATGTGTCATTATTCTCATTAGTTTCAAGAAATTTTTTGATTTCCTGTTTAATTTCTTCTTGGACCCATATGTCATTAAGTAGAATGCTGTTTAATTTCCATGTGTTTTTTTAGTTTCCAGAGTTTCATTTGTTATTGATTTCTAATTTTAATCCATTGTGATCTGAAAAAATACAGGGAATAATTCCAAATTTTTTGAATTTGTTGAGACTTGATTTGTGACCTAACATGTGGTCTATCCTGGAGAATGTTCCATGTGCTGATGAGAAGAATGAATATTCTGAGGTTGTTGGATGGAATGTTCTGTAGATATCTGCCAAGTCCAATTGGTCTAAAGTGTTATTTATATCTTGTGTTTCTCTACTGATTTTTTGCCTAGATGATCTGTCCAATGATGAGAGTGGGCTGTTCAGGTCCCCTGCTATTATGATGTTGGTGTCTATCTCATTCTTTAGATCTAATAGTGTTTGCTTTATAAATCTGGCTGCTCAAACATTGGGTGCGTATATATTTATGATTGTTATGTCTTCTTGATGGATAGATCCTTTTACCATTATAAAGTGGCCTTCTTTATCTCTTTTTATTGTTTTTGGTTTAAGGTCTATTTTATCTGATATAAGAATAGCTACTCCAGCTCGTTTTTCATTTCCATTTTCATGATATATCTTTTTCCATCCGTTCACTCTTAGTCTATGTGTGTCTTTACAGGTGAGGTAAGTCTCTTGAAGGCAGCATATTGTTGGGTCCATCTTTTTAATCCCGTCAGTCAGTCTGTATCTTTTGAGTGGGGAATTTAATCCTTTTACTTTTAGAGTTATTATTGAAAGGTGTTGATTTACTCCTAGCATTTTATTGATTTTTGTTTAGATGTCTTAAGTATCTTTTGTTCCTTTCTTTCTGATTTTGTTTGTCTTCTGTGTTTATTGGTTTTTGGGGTGATAGATAAACTATATTTTCTATATTTTTTAGCCTTTTGGTTTTACTGATGGGTTTTGTTCTTTCTTGAGTATTCATGGCAGTGATGGTTGTTTTTCAGGTACCAAACCCAGTACTCCCTTGAGAATTTCTTGTAAGGCTGGTCGTGTGGTAGCGAACTCCCACAGTTTCTGTTTGTTTGAGAAATATACTATTTGCCCTTCATTTTGGAAGGATATCCTTGCTGGGTAAAGTATTCTTGGCTGGCAATTTTTGTCTTTTAGTATTTTGAATATATCATCCCATTCTTTTCTGGCTTTTAGGGTTTCTGATGAAAAGTCTGATGTTAGTCTGATTGGGGCTCCCTTATAGGTGACTTGCCACTTCTCTCTTGCGGCTTTTAAGATTCTCTCTTTCTCTTTGAGTTTTGCCAGTTTGACTATAGCATGTCTTGGAGCAGACCTTTTTGGGTTGAATACGTTTAGGAATCTTTGGGCCTCATGAATCTGAAGATCTGTGACTTTCCCTATACCTGGGAAGTTTTATGCTATTATTTCATTGAATATGTTTTCAATGCCGTTTCCTTTTTCCTCCGCCTCTGGAATACCCATGATTCAGATATTTGAACGCTTAGGGTTTCTGTTTTCTCTCTTAGATTTTCTTCAATTTTTAAATTTTTTTTTTTCTTTTTTCTGGTCTGCCTGTGTTAATTCAAACAGCCTGTCTTCAAGGTCAGAAATTCTGTCTTCTGCTTGTTCTAGCCTGCTGGTTAGACTCTCTGTTGTGTTTTTTATTTTGTTCAATGAATCCTTCAGCTCCACAAGCTCTGATACATTCTTTTTCAGGGCATTTATTTCCTTGTACATTTCTTCTTTCAGGTCCTGTATACTTTTTCTCATTTCACTGTGTTGTCTGAGTTTTCTTGTATCTCATTTAGTTTCCTTAGAATTGCCGCTTGAAATTTCTTGTCAGTCATATCTAGGACTTCCTGTTCTAGAGGATCTAGAGCTTGAGATTTATTATTTTCCTTTGGTGGTGATGTACTTTCTTGATTTTTTATATTTCTGGTATCTTTCCTTTGGTGTTTAGTCATTGTGGCAGAGGGTATTACGGTCCACTCATTCCACCCTGATGTCTGTCCTGAATCCTGAAGGGACTGCCTATTCTGGGCAGTGGGGACTAGCCTGGACTGAGGGTCCCACAGCATCTGCCTATTCTGGCACAGCTGGCTCAGGGCTTGTGAACCTGGTGGCTCTCAGGCCTCTCTGGGTGGCAGGGACTGGCCTGGGCTGGGGTACCTGAGGCCCCCAGCCCAGGATAATTTTAATACAGCATATGTAGCTTATGTTCTTTTCAAAGACAGTGGTAGAGAACTTGGTTAGGCTTTCAAGTCTGAAAAAGTCTATAGTATTTAGTGGTTGTATGCACTTGGGCCCATCACTTAACCTCTCCAGGCTTCAGTTTCTTCTTCTGTAAGATGGAAATAATAAATACCTACTTCCAGTGCTGTTGTAAAGACTAACAACAACACATCTAAAAATAGCTCAGTACAACCCTCAACACATGGTAGAAATTCAGTCAAGGTACCCATAATTATTATTATTAACACTGAATTGTGTTTTGTGGATTGGGTAATATACAGGTGGAAGAAATTAAAAAGATGAAAATTGGTGATCCACTTGACAGATCTACTGATCACGGCCCCCAAAATCATAAGGCCCATCTGGAAAAGCTGCTGCAATACTGTGAAGCTGGAGTGAAAGAGGGGGCCACGTTGGTGTATGGGGGAAGACAAGTCCAAAGGCCAGGTAAGATCACTTCCATAAGAGATTTATGGGGCACCTGCTTTCTTAAGTTGGAATGGATGGAATCAGTTTTCATTGCAGCACCATCTTACCTCGAAAGTAAATAGTGGCATAATATGGTCAGAAGATTTAATTTCTAGATCCTGCTTATGTCACCTTGGACAACACAATTTTTCTAAGCCTCGGTTGATGAGATGAAATATGCACACCCTGTTTTAAAGTCTGTGAAAATCAAATAAAACAGACGTGATAGGCCCTTAGCTGTGCAGTAAACAAGTGTAATGGATAACTGTGTTATCAGGCACTGGTGACCTTGATTCTTGGCATTGTGAGATTCAATCCTAGCCAGCACGGCCTGGGAAGGACTCATTCCTGAAGGAGGACTTGTTACTGAAATATGTGAATGGCTCAATGTTATGATACTTAAAAGGAGAGATAGACAATCATCTACAAAAATTCATTTTCCACTGTTGTAGGTAGATTTTACATTAACACCTTACTCTGAACATGGGCAATTATAAGAAAAAAATTTAACATTTATCCTGTATTTCCTATAGGAACTGAATTTCTGGGTAAGTGAGTAGCCGATAAAGGAGACTCTTTTACAGAAGAATCCCTGCTAATGTAGAAAAAAAATAGAATAGATAAAAAAATCATTATTTTGCATGCCCTAATTGATGAAAAAGTTGATTTAGGCAATGATTGCCAATGGAGGCTGAAGTTTTGGGGTGAAAAGTTGATGGGGACCTGGTATTTGCAAGGTACCAAAGTATCCTGCCCAAGATTGCTTGCCAGCCATGAGGGGAAAAACACAACTTTACAATGGAGGGGTCAGGTTGTCACCACCTAAACCCACTGGTCAGTCTGAGCATCAGTGAAGGGGAACAACTGGATACTGTGTGTCTCCTGAAATAAAATGTGTAACACACAGTACCACCTGTAGGGCCAGCCCGTGGCTCCCTCGGGAGAGTGCGCTGCTGATAACACCAAGGCCACGGGTTCCGATCCCATATACGGATGGCCGGTTCACTCACTGGCTGAGCGTGGTGCTGACACAGTACCACCTGCAAAGTGTTCTTGCCAAAAAAGCCTAACCTGAATCTAATCACATCTTTAGGTCACACTTTCCACTTTTAAGAAATACAGTACCAAATGTGTACAGAGTTTTGGCTTTACAAGCCAAAAAGAATTATAGAGATAGATGGCGGTAAAGGTTGTACAACATTATGAATGTATTTAATAACATTAAACTGTACACTTAAAAATGATTAAGACGGTAAATTTTATGTTATACACATTTTATCACTAGAAGAAAACTGAGAGAAAAAAAAACAAATATTACCCAAAGGAAGCAATGACAAATCTAAAATATAAGATGTTCTGTAGGACAAATGACCTTGTCTCTTTATCAAGTCGATGACATGAAAAAATAAGGGGAGGACAAAAGAAGGAACTTTTCTACATTAAAAGATGACACTAAAGAAATCTAACAACTAAAAATAATGTGTAGAACTTATTTGAATCCTCAATCAAACAAATCAACTGTAAAAAAGATATTTTCCAGACAAAGAGAGAAACTGAAATATAAAGTATGAATAAAGATGAGTGTTTATTTTGTTAGGTGTGATACTATATTGTGGTTATATAAGAAAATGTCGGGCCGAGCCCGTGGCGCACTCCGGAGAGTACGGCGCTGGGAGGGCAGCGATGCTCCCACCGCGGGTTCGGATCCTATATAGGAATGGCCGGTGCACTCACTGGCTGAGTGCTGGTCATGAAAAAGACCAAAAAAAAAAAAAAAAGAAAATGTCTGTATTTTTTAAAGATTTGTACTGAAATACTGAGGAGTGTAAATTATATCTGGATTTTGCTTTAAAATATTACAGCAAGGAAAACATTAATCAAATGCAGCAAAATATGAATATTTATGTTACTTATTTACATAATGTAAATAAGTATTTACATAATTTATTCATGTTATTTTCTCTACATTTACATATGGTTGAAATTTTCATAAAAAGGCATTAAAAAATAAAAATCTAGGAATGTCAACACCACATACAGAAATGAAACCCTTCTTGTTTTTACTGAGTCAGCAGGAAAGAAAAACATTGCAACGTAATTAAATGAGAGAACTATTAATTGGAAATGACAACCTACAATTGATGTATTTTTCTTCTTTTTTCCAAACAGGCTTTTTTATGGAACCAACTGTGTTCACAGATGTGGAGGACCATATGTACCTTGCAAAAGAGGAATCCTTTGGGCCTATTATGGTCATTTCTAAATTCCAAAATGGGTATGTTTTGCAGGCACAGTTTAACTTAGGTTTTGACTAGATAAGGTTTTTTTTACCCTCTGCCATTGTGCTATGTATAGAGCATGAAATTGATGAATGTGTAATTCTCTACCATCTGAATAATTAACTTAATTAAATAATTAGAGGAGTATGCTTTTGTTAACCATCGTAGATCATAATATATTTTTGCTTCACAGCTTAAATGAATGGCTGACATGAGATTTTAGCTGACTAAGTTTTAGTTTTTATACATTCGACATTTGAAATGTCTGTGGAACAAGGTAAATAACTGAGAAATAACAGAACTAGTTCTCACATTTACATTCCTAGGGAAGACAGCATCTGTGACGTCTTATTTTCCCAAACAAAGAGTGCTTCTATCAAAGGGATTATGCCCTCAAAAGCCTGCTACTCAACTTTTTATAGAAATGTCCATGATCACAATATAATCAACTGTAAATGATAATCTGGTTTGCTATGTACTACATGAAACTTTCCAAAGTGTTCAGCATATCAAAGAGGACCATATGGTAACTGAGCTCATAGAACCATATTTAAAATGATGGAGTCTCATGATATACTGAAGAATGGCTTTAGGTTTACTTCAACCAATGAGAAGCTGAAAAAAACAGGTCACACAAAAAGGTGAGATCCACTATGACAGGCACACTGGAACTGGACTCAGCTGAGAGAAGAGCAGGTTCATGTCTCCACTTACTTGGGCGTGTACACATACTAAGTCAAATGGCAGGGAACTTACCAGATCTATTTGATTGAATAAGCATATGTAATTGAATTCACTTTCATTTGATGATGTGACACCATGGTATAAAGAAGTATAAAAGACATTATCCGTCCCCTTGGGGATTTTCCATCCTCCCATTTATAGAAGGTGAACCATAAATACATGATGAGTTAAATCAGCACTGCATCATTGTTTCTACCAAAATACTGACTTACATGAGCTCCCTGATTATAGCTGAATTTTCTTGAGCATTTACTGTGTTCTGGGCACTAATAGCTCATTTTCATCCTCATGACAATTGGACAGGTATTATTATTCCCATTTTTCATAGGGATAAATTAAGGCATGGGGAGACGAAGGCATCTGCCCAGGGGGCCCAGGCAGTCTGGCTGCAGAGCCTCTCACTGAACCTCCATGCTCTGCCACCTCTGCGGTGGCACTGGTGGAATCTGAAAAGGCTTCAGAGAGGCACTGAAGGAAACTTGGACTGTGTGTGCAAAATGTGGAGATGGAAGGAAATAGGGGGGATACTCTAAGAATATATCTTGAAGTGTGACTCAAGGGGGAGGGGAAGAAAGAGGGAGATCACTGAAGATTGAAAAGGTGACTGCAGATCAGATTTTCAAAGGTGTTGCATGAAATATAAGAAACATATAATACTAGGTTGTAATATTTCACTGGGACTTTCGGTGTAAGCCTGGAATGTTTCATTTATAAAGATGTAAGCAGGTAGCAGTAATGTTTTCCTGTTTCTAGCAGGGGGGAAAGTTCTAGAACCTAAAAGAGAGTGTCTTGCTTTACATTTAACGAAGTTTTATGTCTTCCTAAAAACATCTTGCAGGGATATCGATGGAGTGTTGCAGCGAGCAAATAATACAGAGTATGGTTTGGCCTCAGGGGTTTTTACAAGAGACATAAACAAAGCTATGTATGTGAGTGAAAAACTAGAAGCAGGAACTGTTTTTATTAACACATACAACAAGACGGATGTGGCAGCCCCGTTTGGCGGAGTTAAGCAATCTGGCTTTGGAAAAGATTTAGGTACGGCTCTAACTCTCTCCTGCACCTTCCCTTTGTTGCCACCTCACAGAATAATCTGCTCTGCATTTCATGCAACACTCGCATATTGTTTTGAAGGACGTTTCCTATGTGGCAGTTAGATCTGCATTTACAAGGGTACTAATTTTTAAAAAATGCTAAACATTTTTATTGAACATAACATACATACAGAAAAGTACACAAATTATGTGGAAAAGTGTTTCTTTTTAAAAGAAAATTCGTGTTGAAAGGGAAAAGAAACTGACAATATATTTTAGCTAAAATATGTTTGGTTTTTTAATCTGACATTCAGCATGAACTTGGTTTAGCTTTCATGGGACTAAACAGAACCAAGAAAGGAAAATTGGTGGAGGGCAATAACCAGCTAGCTCTAAGAATAAAACCTGTCTCTGAGCTGCTTGGCGGTTTTTCAGAGTCAACAATGCAACTGGCAGCAGTTGTTGGGAGTCTAGGAATTCAGATTTAGTTTGTAAAAAGCCCCAAATGCAATTCACTGTGGGCAGTGGCACTAACAACTTCCAAGCCATAGCTTACTTTGAATACTAAATACATGTCAGGCCCTATTTTAACTACTTTACCTGTATGAGCATAAGCAATCCTCACAATAGCCCTGGGAGATAGGTACTATTATTATCTTACTGTACAGACCAGTTAAATGGGACTCAAAGAGGTTGGGTGAGTTGCCCAAAGTCAAATGGCCAGGCACTGGCAGAGAGAACTCAAAGCCAGGCCTTTTGGCTTTGCAGCCCGTCTCCTACACCCTACAGTCAGTCTGGCATGTTGTTTCAAAAACTCAAATGTGAGTGATTTACTGAAATTACAGTTTGCTAATGTAAGTTTGGTTCATTTAGGGTATTTTTTACATTTTCTCTTTCCTGATGACTTTTAGCAATGTATTTGCAGCAATAAAAGTAGTGCTGATTTTAAATTTCATTAGGTTGAAAGTTAAGGCTTTTTTTCTTCTCGTCTTCAATCTAGCTTTCATCCCGCAATCCGAAACACAGTGGGAGACTTTCTTAGGGAATGTGTTATTGTAAAGTGACGCAACTGTGTTTCACTTATCTTTTGATACAGTATAATCACTGGCTTTGTGTCTGTTTTACTGTAAAAGACTAGAGTTTGCTAATAGTTTCTTCCTCCCCAAAGTTTAAAACCCCTTAGCTCATGGTTCTCAGCCTTAGCTGCACATTGGATTAGAATCACATGGGAGTTTCAAAAAAATATAGAGACACTGATATAATTGGTTGGGGGTGTGACCTGAGATCAGGTGTTTGAAAAGCTCCCTGGGTGATTCTAATTTTGGGACAAGATTGACAGCTGTTGTTTTAGCTCAGTTTCCAGAATCATATACTCATGAGTTTGACCATGATATTCACTGCCCTTTAATTCATTGCCCTGTGGAGATCAATGATTGCAGTAGCTCAAAGTAGAAACCATTGAAGACCCACCTGTTTTTCACCTAGACATGCTCTTCCTGTGTTTCTAACATACAATATAAGCTGCAATTTCTTTATCATTAAAATAAGATCAAACCAATAGCCAAGAGTTGGAACCAGCCCAAATGTCCATCATCAAATGAGTGGATACGGAAAATGTGGTACATCTATACAATGGAATACTACTCAGCTATAAAAACAAATGAAATACTGCCATTTGCAACAATATGGATGGACCTTGAGAGAATTATATTAAGTGAAACAAGTCAGGCACAGAAAGAGAAATACCACATGTTCTCACTTATTGGTGGGAGCTAAAAATTAATATATAAATTCACACACACACACACACACACACACAAAACCGGGGGGGGAGAAGAAGATATAACAACCACAATTACTTGAAGTTGATACGACAAGCAAACAGAAAGGACATTGTTGGGGGGGAGGGGGGAGGGATAAGGGAGGGAGGTTTTGGTGATAGGGAGCAATAATCAGCCACAATGTATATCGACAAAATAAAATTTAAAAAATAATAATAATAAAAAAAAAATAAGATCAAACCAAACGATCTCAAACTTTCTTTCCTGTGCTCAATTCTACTTCATTTAATATAATGTGAAGGACAGTGTTCTGGTCACTTTTGTTCAGCTTAAATGAACAAAGGATAAAGATGGGGTTTGTCATCAAGTACGGAAGTAAAGGAGGAAGATTTTGGTTGGAAGCTAACCAGCCAACACTCTCTGATCCTTAGAAGGCCTGGTAGCTGGGTTTAGACCCTTACTACTCAAAGTGTGGTCCACCAACCACTGGCATCAGCATCAGGGTCTACACCAGACTTAACTGAATCAGAATCTGCAGTTTAACAAAGTCCTTGAATGATTCATGTGAACTTTAAAGTGTGAGAAACACTGGCTCAGGCCACATTCCATTTAGTGACTTACACACCTACACCGATGCCCAAAAGTCTGATGACATTACATCCACCTCTGAACATGGTCTGCTTCTCTCTTCTCTAGGTGAGGAAGCTCTAAATGAATACCTCAAAACCAAGACGGTGACGCTGGAATATTAGGGCAATGCCATCATCAGGAAACCTCGGCAGACAGCACCACTTCTCCGCTCGACACACTTAAGCAGCCTGGGTATGCTGAGGAAGAGGAAGCCACGAACCAAAAAATACCTACATGGACCACGAAGAGGTCAGGCCACGTGTCTAAGCATTTACACACGTGCCTGAGTATTTTCTTACACACCTTTTATACATTAAAGTGATGTACAATTGTTGGGTTTTGACTATGTTGTATATCACAGAGATTTCTAAAATACTAAGCTGCTTTTTCACTACCAAGACTAATCTCTTCATAGTTGTCCATCTTGAAAATGTCAATATCACGCAGTTGTAATACACAGGTGCATTTTCTGGAACCTTTGTGTAATATGTATAGGTTTTAACCTCTGAACCACATATATGAACTTATTAAAAAGATTTTCTATAATTTTGCTTTCGAGGAACAGCAGTATCCTATGAGGAACGTGAAGGTACTTTTCATATCTGAAAATAAGATACTTCTTTGCGCCTTTGATACTCTATTTTTTTAACTCACCGTAATGGGTGATCAGCCCACAAACATTTCTTGAGTACCTACTAGGTAAATAGCTTTTAGAGTGAATTTTACAGTACGATAGAGCAGAAAGTAAATAGTCTTTGAAGGCTGATCTCGGCTCATATCATATTGTCCTACAATCTATGTGACTTTGGGAACATTATGCAATTTCTCTGAGCCTCAGCTTCCTTGTGTGTAAAACAGGGATAGTAATGTCTTCCTCAGGATGCTTATGATGAGGATTCAGTGCAATAATATAAATTGAGCACTGACCATGAGCAAGGCGACACATTGTGCTTCGCTCATGGTCAATACTCAAATAAATTTAACTGTTTTCCTCCATCACTATTTAAAAAATATATTGAGATAGGTAAATTAACTAGGTGAATTAATTTCCCACAACCCTTTTCAGTAATCATCAATTCCTAGACTACTTTTCTCATCCATTGTTCTGATGTGGTTCCTCATACAGCAGCACCAAAAACTGCCTAGTCATGAACACTGGCAATGGTACGAGGAAAAGGGATGCTCTTCTTTCGGCAGCTTATTTGTCCTTAAAAGTACATCTTACTTTCCAATCTTCTATTTACTGGTTGTGCTGCTCACTGGCTGTGTGATCTGGGGCAAGTTAGTTAATTAATACGTCAGAGTCTAGTTTGGTATCTGTAAAATGGGGATAAAATCCCTATTTCAGGCATTGCAAGGATTCAATGAGACAATATACACAATATGCTTATAACAAGGTGTTTGGATCATAGTGCTCAAGAAATGGGAACTATTGCAACCCACGCAGTATTCACATCACTTCCGTGTCAGACAGAAGTGGTTAGGTGGGTAAATTATCACCGTCCACATGTGACTAGAAGAAGGTGAGTTCACAGAAGTCTCTGGAAGATGGCCAGAACAATGAACTTCTCTATTAATGCTCCTTTTAAAGTAAAATATCAGCAAACATCTCCTATTTCTTTGGCTTTGAAGAAACCCTTAGTGGGTACTTGTTAGAGACTCGGCAGCACATGAGGGGAATTTAGGAATCAATAGGCAATAAACAACAATGAAAGACTCAGAGGCTGAAAACATTTTCAAAGGGAATCATCAACAGAGCAAATTTTGCTTGTAAGCTTTTTTTATAATGCTATAGCTCATTTATCTTCAGAGCTTGGCAAAGTTGAAATTCTAAGCTGGAATAAATATTCACTGGGCCCAAAATGACAGTTGATAATTGAATAAAATGATAAAGGCCTTATTGTAAGTAACCACTTTTAAATGAAGTGTTTTAATTGATTTCATGTGTTTTAGGATATCACTTTATCAAATTATTTTAATGATAAACACAATGGCAGACAAAAAAAACTTTTTCTGGACTAATTTTATTTTACCCTCTAATATTAATCTCAGTAGCAGCGTTTTTAATCTTTGGGTGGCAAACCTCTCTGAGAAAGAAAAGCTATGTACCCCTTCTTTCCCATGGCTACCCCCAAATTCATGAGCGCACACACAATTCTACTGCCTTCAAGAGACTCACAGATTTTCCAAAGGTCGTGGTTGGGCCCCAGATTAAGAACTCCTATTTTCATAGCAAGTTCTATAAAGTTCTTACCAGCTTGAGTTTTTATATCTGACTGCTGATCAGAATCAAAGGCTCCGTGGAATTCATAAAATTACCAAGTGAATTTGAATTGGAACATAACGATCCATAGCTTGTAAGGTGGCTTAATTAACACTAATTAAATTATCACTGTTCCTTCAGATCACTAATTATTTTGCTCAGCTAAAGGATAAAGCTGTGGTCTGATTATCACCTGAATTAGGAGGTGTGGACACTTGCGGCAGTTCTCCCTCCAATTCCCTATCCACGTGTCTTTGCTAAACCAGTCCCCTTTGCTCCAGCACCCTTCCTGGTCTTTCCTACCCCCAGCTGGGCTAAGTGTTTCTCCTCTATGCGTCCACCTCTCTTGAACATAGCACTTCTCTCTTGGTACTGAAATTATTTGTCTTCCTAACTAGATATGAACACTGCTCCCCTCACCCCCAGGGTTGGCATTCTGTCAACAATAATACAACAGCTATCATTTATGAAGGGCCTCCTGTGTGCTAGACACTATGCTGAGCACTTTTGAAATGTTCTTATTTAATCCTCACGACATCTAAAAGAAGGAAGAAATTAAAGGTACTCTTCTTACTACCTCCACCATGACCAAGCCACCATCTCTTACCTAGATTATTGCTGAAGTCTCCCAACTGGTCCTCTTGATTCCTCCCTTGTGTGGTCTTATTCAAAGCTTAAGTCAGATGGTGTCACTCAAACTGCTCAAAACCTTCTAATGGCCCCATTTCACTTAGAATAATGTCCAGTGTCTTTACCATGGCCTATTGATGTAGCTCCTAGCTACCTCTGACCTCATCTATTAATTTCTCTCTCGCTCTGTTCTAGCCACTCTGGCTGCCTTGATGTTCCTCAAAATGGCCAAGCATGCTTCTACCTCAGGGCGTTTGTACTTACTGTTCCCTCTTCCCAGATTGTAAAAAACCCTGATTTGTAGCATTTGCAGACACCTCTATGTAGATACTCTCATCAAGGCTGATTTCAAGCTACCAATTTGACTTAACACGGTGCTGGGAAGAGATGCATGCAATCAGAACAAGTGCAAGCCAGTGCCAGCACACCACTGCCTCTTCTGAATCTGTCTTCCCCATACACAATCTTATAGCTGGCTGGCTCACTTCCTTCTGGTCTCTCCTCAAATATCATCTCATTAGAGACACATTCCCTGACTCTTTCTAAAATACCACATCTGCCCTGTCACTCTTTATTCTCCTTCTCCTGCATTATTTTGATAGCACTTAGCACTACTTGGCGTATATTTAGCATCCATCTGTCCCCATTAAGCTTCATCAACAGGTACTTGTTTTGTTCAATACTGTATCTCCAGCACCTAATGTGTAGGAGGAACTCATTAAATATTTGCTTTCAAAAGAGGAGGTTAAATAACCTGCCTAAGTCACACAGTTATTAAGTGGCAGAATGGGTACTTAAGCAAGGAAGCTGGTGGTTTTAACCATGCTGAGGTAGTTTTTATTCCCAATGCCTAAATCAGGGCCTGGGTAGTGAATAGCAGGCACATACTACATATTTGTCAAACCAGAAAAATAAGTATAATAGACATCTGCAAAAGCTTTTGTGGAGGGCCGGCCCTGTGGCTCACTCGGGAGAGTGCGGAGCTAATAGCACCAAGGCCGCGGGTTTGGATCCTATATATAGGGATGGCCGGTTCGCTCACTGGCTGAGCGTGGTGCTGACAACACCAAGCCAAGGGTTACATTCCCCTCACCAGTCAAAAAAAAAAAAATTGTGTGGAAATGGTTGTAGCCAGGATGAGAAACCAAATGTGGTTTCCCATACCTGAAAATAAAGCTAGAGGGAAAGCTGGGCTAAGAGGATATGAGAAATGATAAATAAGACATGAGACATGATGGATAAAGGAATTATTATTATATAAATAATCCCCACGTGGATTTTTTTAAATGATTAAATGCCTAATTATGTAAAAAATACATAAAATGGGAAAGTAAGACTCAACTATAATCTTTCCATACAGAAATAACCCACAAATATGAGATTATTCCAGACCTTTTCTATGAATACATGTACTTACAGAATTAGTAAACTATTGTACATAACTTTGTTACCTTTTAAATTAACAATATATCATAATCATCTTTTCATGTCAATAAACACACCGCTGCATATTTCAGTGGCTTTAACTTGTTCTCTATTGTTGGATATTTAGATTTCCTTGTTACTATTTTAAATTTCACAATAAATCTTATATACAAATTTGTGACCATAGCTATACTTATTAGGATAAATTCCTAGAAGTGTAAAAGCATCCTGAGTCAAAGGATATAGCAATCTATAATCTCATCAACAGTTTCCCCAAATCTTTGCCACCATTAAGCCTCATATTTACTGGGCACTATTCTAATCACATGTTGTGTATTAACTCAATTTCTTATAAAAATCCTATTAAGTAGATACTGTTATCCCTACTTTACAGATAAGTGGCTGGGCTAGGATTTGATCCAGACAGCTTCAGAGCCGGTGCTCATGGCATAGTCACTAGGGAGCCTATGATGGCTAGGTGTGGCCAACAACTTAAAATGTGGCTCTGCCACTTACCTTACATTGTAAGGCCTTAGGGATTTGCTCAGTATCTCTATGCCAGTTTTCTCATCTGTGAAGTAGATGTAAAAGCATAGTACCTCATAAGGTGATTTTTTTTTAACAGTAAGGAAACTTATTCTGCCACAAAACAAGAAGTACAGCAATAGTGCAGTCTACAGAGTTATTTGCTGCAGTGACTCAATGATGTTCTTTGCTATGGTGTCTGCTATCCTTGGAGTGCTGACTTTACCCTCAAGAGCTGACGCCACTCATGCCCACAAGACAAGAGTTCCAGGAATCATATCCTGTCATAAGATATCCAGTCCTTTCTTCCAAAAGACGAGAGGAATCGTCTTTTCATGCGTCTCCTTTTTAGGAATGAGAAATACTTTCCTTCCCAAATGTCTACTAACAGACTTTGCTCACACCTCACTGGGAAGGCTCACATCACTTGCCCATTCTGAAACCAATAACTGGCAAGAGTTTTCTGTGAATGGATGGTGAGGAATCAACCACAAAGATTCCAACATTACACTTTTGGGAAAAGCTTACCAATGATATATATCCTATCTTTTCCCTCAGGATTTTGAGCTGGATTGTGAACTGATGTTTAAGCTGAATTACTTTACTGACACAAAGAGAAGAAAAAAGAAATAGTCAATTTAATGAACACTGATTGTACTTAATCAACATTTATTGTACTAAATGAACATTCCAACTGAGTGAAAGGCACTATGCACTGAAGGAAATACAAATGAAAGTAAGACTCAAACTCTGTTCTCAGCTTTCTCACCACAGTAGTGGATAAAGGCACAATAGCACAAACTACTTTGCAAGACAGTTTTTAAAAATAGGTACCAAATGTTACAGGAACAGATGGAAGATTCATTCAGAATGAAATTTTTGCTTCAAAGACCACTGAACCTAATTTTCTGACTTATAACTGTCACAGAGCCATAGAAGGATGGTACTCCACAAGTCTGAAGAGAACATTTCATTCATCTTGGTAGGAACAGAGCTGTTCTCCAGATGGCTGCCATCACCACACACCTACCCGTCAGGCACAGTAAGCAGAGGGGTGGGCCAACCAAAGCACAGCAGTGATTTACTTTCCACAGACTGGCAAACTGCTGATAAACAAAACAACTTTTAATAGAGGTACGACATACATAAAGTGTGTAAATGTTAAATGTACAACTCAGTGAATTTTTACATATGTATGAGTGTTGATAAATCTTAAACGTAAAACACTTAGAACAGTGGCTAACACACAGAAAGGGCTTAGTAAGTACTGGCTATTGTTTCATCTGCCATTTTGATGGGTAAAAAATACAATCTTGATTCCATTCGCATTTCTTTGATAATTGGTATTGACCTTTGTTTTCTATGAATTACTTGTTCACGTCCTATGGTCTTTTCACCATTGATCTCAATGATATTAGCTGTTTTATACTAATTTGTAAGCACCCTTTATAAATTAATGACATTCACTCTTTATCATGTTTCAAATATTTTTCCCAGTTTTCCTCCTATCTTTTAAACTTCTTTTCAACTCACTAGTATTTTAATATTTATGTGGATGAATTTTCTGCTCTTTTCCTTTGTGATTTTAGGCTTTGATGTCATACATTAAAAAAAAAAAACTTTCATAACTATATTATTAAATATGAACCCATATTTTAGTATGGAGCCCTTATCACCTTATTGTTTTACATTTAAATTTTAATCATATATAATTTATCTTGGCACATGATATGAGGATAGATTCTAATCTTGCTTGAATAGCCAGTCCTGACACTATGAATAATTCATCCATTTTACACTTACTTGAAATAACATCCTTATCGTATATTAAATTTTTATGTTTTTCTTTCTTCTCCTATATCTCAGAAGAATGTCCAGAGGACCTCAATTTAGTTGACTCTTTCAACTCTATGGAAAGCCTAGTTGCATTACGATAGCCACGGTAAGAGAGAAATACTAACATTTTACATACAAGTATCTTTTTCTAGACTGATGAGGCTCTTTCACTGATCACTGGTCTATTTCTACTTGGATATTCCAGTATTTCCTGTGAAGTTACACTTTTATATTGCCCTACCTGGAGAAGTCTACCATTGCTTCAAATGACCTACGCACCCTCATACATTTTCCTGTTAATTTGTTTCTTAACATTATCCCATACCTACTGTGTACCACACACTATGCTAAGCAGTAAAACAGACAAATGCAACTCTCTGCATAATATAGCGTAATATCTAGTGGAAGACAACCTTTAAATAAATATTTCCAACAATAATTCATTGCAGTTGTGTTTGGTACTATGAAATAGTTACCCTTTCCAGCTGAAAAATCTTGTTTCCAGATATGTTCATTTCTTTATACACCTAGCACTGCCCAGGAGAGCTCGTTCCAATTTCTAATAAGAAAGACAGAAAGGACCCTTAAAATGATCTTCAGAGTATTTATAAGATACACCAGGCTAATGTAGGTGTAGGAAAGTTTAGGATTCAAAGAGAACCCAAAAACATTAGAAAAAGTTTCATCAGCTCTATAGAATCAGAGATGGTCCTTATACTCTTAGGTCTCTTTCCTGAACAAAAGTCAAGCCCATGGCAGATGAGATCCCAAACAAGTTTAGTAAAACCAAAAATGGACAGAAAGGTGACTTCAGCCCAGTACCACTTTGACCTTTGAAGGAAAAACCAGCTACTGCCTTTCTTTGTCCTGTGTCCTCCTATTTTTTCTGTGATGTCCCTATTTTCAACATTTGATAGGTTTCAAACTATGGGCAACTGTGTGGAACAGTTTTAATAGCTGAAACAAAAAGTTTTGCTTTATGGCAAAAAACCTAATTTTCTCAACAAGTAAATTCTACACGCATTATGTGGCTGCAGAGTTGCTGACAGTAATTACACCACAGATCATCAGTTTTCCAGCTCAAAGTAGAAAAGAATTTTTTTAAAAAATGAAAATAGATATGTTTGAAGATAGCTAAATATAAATAATTATCTTCTCTGTAAAAATTGTTTTTCTCTTAAAAAAATTTCTCCCTCATTGAACCCATTTTGATGGTGACAAATAAATCAGACTTTACAATAACCTAAAACAAAACTAGCTCATTTTATCCAAGAGGGTAATTTAAAACAAAAACAAACTGGTGATTTGTATTTTTATTTTAAGATAAATTTGACACTTCTGAAATCCGTGCTGAAGAAAGAAGATGCCAACAAATTTACTCATCACCGTGCCCAAAATTAAGCTTTCTAAACAATAGATCTCTTTGCCATGAGATCAAAGATTAGTCTCCCCTTGGCAGACACCCAAATGCTATATATTCCAACTCTTTAAAAGCCAGCTTTGATTTCTCTGAGAAATAAAATACATCCAATATTACATATGCTAAATTAAATAAGCAGGAGACCATTATCCTGAGGCTGTCTCTGTACTTTGAGTTCCTATGCAACAAACTACAACCTACCTCAGTATGGAAACAAATGGAAACCTAACTTAGTAGTTTATCAGTTTTGCAACAAATGGCTGGGTTTCAGCCAAACACAAACAGCTGAGCTTCAGCCAATCACAGGCAGACAGCTGATCAAACCATGTCCAAAGGCAAACATCTAGCTGTAACCAATCAAGTTATTTCTGCAATTCACTTATGTGTTCAGCCTATAAAAGATAAGCTTTCATTGCCCATGCTGCACAGCAGAACTCTGAACCCCTTTAAGTTTTAAGTGCTGCCTAATTTATGAATCATTCTTTGCTCAAATAAACTCTGTTAAATTTGTCTAAAGTTTTTCTTTTAGCATATAAAAAGCACCATGAGTACCTGAAATGTAAACTAGTCAGTGAATCACATTCTTTTTCAAGAATTAGCAGGCATGTATCACCTGTTTCTTTTTGGATCTTTTATTCCACTATTTCCTTTTTTTTACTACCTGGATTGTCCAAAACTTCAATCTTGCCTTTCCCAGCTTCCGAATTAGGAAGCTTAATGTTATCTACGGTGACTTCACCGGGGATGCTGTCATCTTCAGACTCAGATTCTGAACTGTCCTCTGAACTGTCCTGTGAACTCTCTTCTGAACTGTCCTCTTCTTTTGAGTCTGACTGATTCATCTCAAACAAGGCCACATCCTGTAAAAAGTATTAGATGGGAAATTTATTTCAGGGCAGTTCCCTAAAAACTTGTAATAAGACAACATTGAGAACCACCAAAATTCAGCACAAAGATTGAAGCATAAAGGGCAAGAAATGTTTTTAATACAACATGGTACTTTTGTGTTTTTAGTTGCCAGGGTACACCATAATAATGATTTGCATTTACTACAAGTTTAATTCTATATATACTAAAAACACCAACAACATTCATTCAACAAATATTAACATTAGTCAGGCACAACATTGGGTACCACAGATTCAACAACAACAACAAAAAACCAAAACAAAACCCGTACCTTCATGAAATTTACATTTTTGAGCAGGAGCCAGCAAATTACAACCTGCAGGCCGGACTACTGCCTACTTTTGTTTGGCTCATGAACTAAGAATGGTTTTTACATTTTTAAAGGTAGGAAAAAAAAAAATCAAAATAAGAACACTATTTTATGAAACATGAAAATTACATGAAATTCAAATTTCAGTATCCATAAAGTTTGTAAGCCTTGCTTATTCATTTATGTATTGTCGATGGCTGCTTTCACACTACAAGAGCGAAGCTGAGTAGTCACAATAGACATAGTATGACCCTGCAGAGCCTAAAAAATTTACTATCTGGCCTCATATTTTCCCTATTCTACAGGGAAAATAAAGACATGTTACATATAAAGTGTACGGCGGTGAAAATAAAGAAAAATAAATCAGGACAAGATCAATAACAGGGCCATCAGGGAAGGACTTTTGATGAGGTGATGACTGAAAAGAGACAGAGGAAGTCCAGACGCAGAAATCTGGGGAAAAGCTTTCTGCATGGAAAAACCCCAAGGGAAATGGCCTGGGGCAATGAGACTGGAGCTGGAGGGCAGTAAACAGGGTAATTGTGTAGGAGATGAAGTTAGACAGACAGGTGGAGGCAGGATTGTATGTGACCTTTGAAGGACTTCCAATTCATTAGAAATGGGATGGGAAGCCCCTGGCTCCCAAACAATGAACCACACACACTGAGAAAAACAGAATTCATGAAGGAAAAAGTGGAAACGGGGAGACTTTTGAGGAAATTACTGTAATAGTCCACAAGAGAGACCATAATTACTTGGACCAAGTGACACAGCAGTGGAGATTGTACAAAGTGGTTGGATTTGGAATATATTCCAGAGGTGGAGCTGACCAGATTTGCTAATAAATATTACTACTAACAATGGCATCAGCACTACCCAGACATAAGTTAGAAAAGGAATTCCAGCGTAAAAAGAAGACATGAATATAAACTGAGAGACAATGTTTAAATGTAGCTTATGTAATCAATCACTTAAACACGTCATTTATTTTTGCACACTCAGTGAAATCAGACTATGATTACCTCTTTTGGTGCTTCGATGGAAAAAGAAATATCCAGTTAGGACATTTAGTAAATTAAACCTACAAGGTAACAAATGTAATATTTGACTTGAAAAAGCCCTCCTGTGACTCCATGTGAGTAAGTCTCTAAACTTTACCCAGAGAAGCTTACTGACCTATAAGGCCTTAATCATAAAATAGCTATGCACCTCTACAGTACTGGAAACATGAGCTAACATGAGGAAAATTAATACTTGAAAATAAAATGGAAAAATTATGTCTCTTCTTTCTAGGTGACGAGGGACACTGGTAATTTTACTATATGAAATGAAAACAAAGCAAAGTTACCATTTGTATAACTTTTCCAAGAGTCCCATCAATGTTTTCAATATTGAAACGACCAGGTGGAGCGGCTGACATGTCTTTTCTTAGCTTCTCATTTGCCTGGGCCATCTGTGGAAGAAAGGTCTGTACTTGGTCCAATACTATGAAGAGGAAATATAGTACATCAACATTTATGTTAGCAAATTCTAAAATCCAGGATTTCCTGTAGAACACTTCTTAATTAAATGGTAATCATAATAATAAATCTTTCAACTCCCTTCCATTTCAAAAACCTCCATCCCCTTCTGAATTCTTAAAGCAGTAAGATGACACAAGTCAGCAATCAATTATTTCTCAAATGTTTTGTGTTTCTCATAAATCCCAGAACTGTAAATTCCTAGAAGGCTGACATTTAACAAATAGTGACTGAACAAGAAGGCAGTAGGACTTAATAGTTAAAGTGCAGCAGGCTCTGTGGCTTTAGGGTAAGACCAACAAGTTTATTATTAATAGAATCCTAGTTACACTTATTACTTTCTAAATCACCTGGGGCAAGTTAATTAAGTAGTGGTTGTTTTTGCCTGCCCAACATCTGTTCCCCTTCCTTCTAATAACATAACCTGACTTCCCTTTTAAGCTTGTGTCACTCTTACTCACTCTTGTCCCTCACCCCATATGTGCCAATATATTCCACAACCTCGGCCACTGTAATTCACTGGCATGCACAGTGACACACTGCTCTAGCTGCACCAATAAGGGACCACTCTGGGACTTATGTCTGAACTACTGAGGAAGAGCACTCTTCTCTCTGAGTGAATGACTAAGTGAGCTGCTGAACATAAGTCTGGAGCTGCTGATAAACTGGTCAACTTGCCACACCTGGGGGAAGAGCCTGCTCTAGATTAAGCCAACACTTAGGAATGCAGAGCTAAGAGATAAAGAGCAGTAGGCCGCTGATGACACTGAGCACCTGGATCCAGACGTACCTGCAATCACAGCCCCTGAGATTTGTTCCACAATAAAATGAGCCAACCTAATTTCTTATTTTGCTTAAGGCAACCTGAGCTAGGTTCCAGTTATTTGCAACCAAGAACTCTAGCCAATTTTACCACACTAAACCTTAGTTTACTCATCTATAAAAATGGGGTGATAATTGTCAGGTGTTGTGCTAAGTACAGGGGAATTGATAAACAAGTAATATTTAATTTCTTTTTCTCTCAAAAGAGGCCCAGCACATGAACTATGCACATATGGGCTCTCAAAACTTAAGAAACTGCTATGGCCACACAATGGTTGACTAAAATGTCCAGAGTATGGAAGAAGAAAAGAAAATAGTGGTAAAGGTCAACAACTAATCTTTACTTGTAAAATGAGGCTGCTGGAAGGATCCCATGAGTTCATGCACACAAACAAGGCCCCACACAATGTCTGGCACATCCTAAATAGTCAATAAATGTTAGTGCTCATTCCCCTTCAAATACACAGAAAAATTACTGATAAAAATTTGTGTCTGCAGATTTAAATCTATTACCACAAAGTGAGGATATTGTTCTGCTTCTAACTAATGAATCAAGTGGAGCAAAATCAATATCAACATATGTGGCACGAACCAAGATTTTTAGAAGCCATATATTTCTGTGGTATCTTTCAGAGTATATGCCAAACCATGAAGGTAGGCCAGTTGTAGTTCTTTTAAATTAAATAAAACAAAATCCAGTACAACATAAAATTCAAAATGTCCAGCATCCAATAAAAAAATACTCAACATACAAATAAGCAGGAAAGCATGATTCAAAAAAAGCCAGTAGAACTAGATCCAGAAATGACACAGATGATAGAATCGGCAATAAGAATGTTAAAATAGCTATTATAAATATACTCCGTGTGTCGGGAGAGTGTGGTGCTGATAAATATATTCAGGAAAGCAAAGAAAAGCATAAACATAGAGAAAAGAAATGAAAACTACTAAAAGTCTGAAATTTAACTTCTAGAGATGGAAACTGTAATATCTGACCTGAAAAATACATTTGATGGGATTAACAGTAAATCAGACAATAGAGAAGAAAAGATTAGTGAACTTGAAGACATAGCAATGGAAACTATCCAAAATGAAACACAAAAAAGACTGAAAAAAACACAAACCAGTATCAGTGAGATGTGGGACAACTTCAATTGGCAAAATTATGTGTAATCAGAGTCTCTTCAGGAAAGGTGAGAAAGGAGGAGGGGAAGAAAAAAATATGAAGAAAAAAATGACTGAAAATTTCCCAAACTTGAAAAAAACTATAAACCCACAGATCCAGTAAGTTCAGCAAACCCCAAGCTCAAGAATCACAAAGAAAACTACAGAGCACATTATCATCAAATTGGTGAAAACCAGTGATAACAAATAAAATCTTGAGAACATCTAGAGATAAAAAGAAACATGGTACTCATGACAAAGAATGACAGCAGACTTCTCATCAGAAATAATGCCAGTGAGAACAAAGTGGTGTAACATCTATAAATAGGGGGGAAAAAAGGCAAAAAATCCTGTCAACCTAGAATTCTATACCCACCAAAAACATCTTTCAAAACCAAAAGAAAATAAAGACTTTCTTGCACTTCTAAAGGCTGGTGAATTCATCACAAGCAAACCTGCACTATAAAAAACGGTGTTTACCAATAAGATAACCTGACTTTTTTAATGGGCTAAAGATTTGAAAAGATACTTCACTAAAGACATTCAAGTACAAATAGTGACCCATGAAAAGATGCTCAACAACATTAGTCATTAGAGAAAAACAAACTACGATCACAATGTGATACCATTACATACACACTAAAATAGCTAAAATGAAAGACAGACCATACCATATGTTGCTTAGGATGGACAGCAACCAAACTCTCATACCTTGCTGGCGGGAATGTAAAATGGCATATTCACTTTGGAAAGTAGTTTGGCAATTTCTTCTTTATAAAAAAAGCTTACACCTTCCATATACCCAGCAATTCTACTCCGAGGCATGTAACCCCCCAAAATTAAAACCTATGTCCACACCAACTTGTATTTGATTGGAAAGCTACTGTACAGTCCTTTTAGCTATTGCAGATTTACTGCATGCTATGGTTAAGTTCCCCTTTCACAGTATTCATGATTTCTTAGTTTATAGATGTGATAACCTCATGCATTATTTACATTTTTTTCATTGAATCCTTGTATTTTTTTTTAATATTAGGAGTGAATTAAACAGAAGTTGAGTATTGCACGAATGCCATACAAACAAAGTCTGAGTATGGAACATACTTACGAGTGTGCAGAACAGTACTATTATAGAACAATTCATGAAGAGAGCTGGCCCTGTTATGTCATATTGTAACATTTACCATTTAAGTAATCACGCAATTCAATGAGATGTGGTGGTGTTTTTCCATAAATATGTATTAAGTTTGGGGCTTAATAACTTCTAAAAATTTTCCCATGGAGAGTAACAAAAATTTGACTTCCAAAAATCCATCCTACAAGCAGTTTTTTCAGAAAAAAGTTACCCTATTAAGGCAGGGGAATAATCTATCCTTGCACACTGACTTTACAATGTAAATCCCAAGTAAGACTTGCTCCACTGGACTCTCTGTGGTTTGATACCTAACAATGAAGGCAGAGATTGTACCATCAAAAAACAGCTTAATTAGGCAAAATTTAGCATTAGAAAGCTTGAGAGAGGGAGAGAGGTACTTACAGGGACTCCTTTCTATCCGAACTGTTTGAAGAGTGGAGGTCTTCCTGGAATTAGGCTTGGAGTTGATGAGCAACTTGTCCCATATTCCTGAAAACACACACATAATTTACTCTAGCAAAAAAAAATAGGTGCTCATCTGCAAACTTCCCATGAACAGTCTTGTCATGACTGTTTCATATTCCCCAAGATGTTTTTCTTAAAAAACAGGCACTCCAAGTTCCATTACAATATTTTAGTTCTTTAGGTGCATCCATCTCCTCTTTCTTCAGACTGTCTCATTTATCTCTGTAATAAATGCACTAAACTGCACCTTTCTGGATCAGAAATCCATCAGTAGATAAATATGGGTCTACAATGACATAGTGGAGGACAGAGTATCATAATTGTTAAGAGAAACCAGATACTAGCTGTGTAACACTGGGCAAATTACCTAATGTCTTTGACCAATTTGTTTCTTTTCATTTGTAAAACATGCTTGTCTGGTTACTTTCCCTTCCATGAAAATGTTCAACCTAGACAAAGTAGCCCTTTGGAGAAATTTTGTTCCCCACTCCACCTTCTCAGCCTCCTCAGTCACTACTCCTCAAATCAGCCCAACTCTGGAGCCCTTCAAAGCTACGAGAACAGGACTTTCAAAACTTAAAGCTTTGAAAACTTAAGTTTTTTAATACCTGGAAAATCCCATCACACTCCAATAAAAAAAAAAATCCTGTTCAGCCTCCAAAAAGAGCTCAACAGACATCCTTTGAATGCTTACCACTGAAGGCCTAGCAACTGAATTATTGTTAAGAGCACGGACTCTAGAGCCAGGCTGCTTGGATTCAAATTCCAGTTTTGCTACTTTCCAGCCACATGATCTCCAGAGAGTTACTTATCTGTATGATACACCAGGCCTCAGTTTTCTCATCTATAGATCTTCTGCACAAGATCGCTGTGAGAAATAAGTCTGTTAATTCCTTGGGCACAGTAAGCTCCACATAAGCTTTGGCTAGCACTATTATCATAACTCCTTCGGCCGCTCTGGGTTCTCACAGAACCTTTTCTTCAGTCTAACGTTTACTGAGAACATGCCCAAGCCCTCATCCGCACCCTCTTCCTCCTCAAAGTTCTATAAGTACTGCTACCTCCATTTCCCAAATGTGAAAATATAGGCTTAAACAATGTAAATCACTCTCCTAAAGTGCCACAGTTAATTACTCACGGAGCTGGAATTCGAAGCCAGGCTTTTAATTCTTTATTATAGAGTCTGAAACCCGTGTGGATTTCCTGGACGCGTGCCTACCTCTACAAGACGGCGGCACTAAGGTGGTTTGTGTGCGGGGGCGGGGGGGCAGGTGAGGGGTGACAGGTAACATTTATTGGCCTCCCCCTACCAGACAACTCCTCCCACCCAGACAGCTGGCCCCAAGGCCCTCCCCCCGTTCGTGAGTTCGGCAGCGTCCCGGCTGCGAGGGCAGGGGAGGTGCCGTGCTGCGACGCTTAGCAGAGTGAGCGCTCACTACCTTGCAGGATATAAGAACGCCCATCTGGAGAAGCCGCCCCTCAGCCCCCACCCCCGCAGCAGCCCCCAGGGCTCCCCTCGAGGGAGCGGGGCCGGGACAGGAAGCCGCCAGCCCCGGTCTGCTCGGGCCGCGCGTCCTCCGCCGCACGTGCGCGCTTCCCGCCGCCGCCGCTCCCACCCGTCCGTCACCTCCGCGGCCGTCGCTCCCTGCAGTCAGCAGCTCCTCGGACACCGAGATCTGCAAGCAGTCCCGGATGGACGACGAACAGCTCGAGCTCGCCTGAGGCCCACCGGGGACCTCCATGCCTCCGGCCAGCCTCCCGAACGTGCGCAACCAGGACCGGATGCAGGAAAGAGGCCCGGGCAAGGGGGCGGTTCCAGGGCCGCGATTGGACAAAATTCGGTAGTGGGCGGGGCGAGGGGCGGGGCAGAGCGGGGATGCACCTGGCCAGCACGGAGACTGAGTTGGAGCTTACAGTCGTTCCTACTGTGGGGAGAGGGAGGGTAAGAGTCTTGAGGCACGGTCTTTGGAAAAAAGAGCTGGCAAGGCTCGATTTAGCTAAACAAATTCGGACGTGAAGAGCATAGCATGGGCTTGCTCTCCTCTTTATTCTTTTTTAAGTTAATTTTTTAAATTATAAAAAACAAAAAATTTACCATCAACCTTTTTTAAATGTACAGTTCAATAGTATTAACTATATTCATTCACATTGTTGTGCAACAGATCTCTAGAACATTTTCATCTTGCAAAACTGAAACTCTATACCCCTTGAACAACAGCTCCCCATTTCTCCCTCCCCCAGCCCCTGGTAACCACCATTTTCTTCTTTTCGTTTCTATGAATTTGACACCGTAGATACTGCATGTAAATGGAATGATATTGTACTTATCTTTTTGTAACTGGCTTATTTCACTTAAAATAATGTTCTCAAGGCTTATCCACGTTGTAGCATGTGACAGAATTCCTTTCTTTTTTAAGGTTGAGTAACTTTCCATTGTACGTATATACTACATTTTCTGTTCTTTATCCATTTGTCCCTCAATAGACATTTGAGTTGCTTCCACCTCTTGGCTATTGTGAACAGTGCTGCAATGAACACAGGTGTGCAAATATCTCTTTAAGACCCTGTTTTTCAAATCTTTGGGGTATATACCTAGAAGTGAGATTACTGGATAATATGGTAATTCTACTTTTAACTTTTTGAGGAAACTCCATGCTGTTTTCCATCGCAATTGCACAACTTTAATTCCCACCAAGAGTGCACAAGGGTTCCAGTTCTCCACATCCTTGCCAACATATATTGTTTTTTTTTTTCGACAGTGGTCATCCCAATGAGTGTGAGGTGATATCTCATTGTAGTTTTGATTTGCATTTCTCTATGACTAGTGATGCTGAACCTCTTTTCATATGCTTGTTAACCATTTGTATATCTTTGGAGAAATGTCTATTCAAGTCCTTTGCCCATTTTTTAATCAGGTTATTTGGGGTTTTTGTTGTTGAGTTGGAGTTGTAGTGGTTTTTTTAATATATACTCTGGATATTAACCCTTTATCAGATATCTGATTTGCAAATGTTTTCCTCCATTCCATAGGGTGCCTTTTCACTCTGTTGATTGTTTCCTTTCCTCTTTGTCCTTTTAACAGTCTTTCTTGACCACCTGCAGTATGTCCAGACACTGCTGCTATGGGGTTAATAGCAGAAGCAGAAATCTTGGACCAACCTTTTCTGCTTGCTTCTGAACAAGGGGATCCAGAGCCAGTTTGACCTGGATTAAATCCAGTCTTGGATCATTCATTTAATAGCTGTGACTTTGGGCAGATCACTCTTTGGGCCGTTCTTCTTTCTCCCCATCTGTAAAATCAGGATAATAATATTTTATAGCGATATCCTAAAGGATAAAAGAGGAAGAGGAGTAAAATGTATGTAATGGCACTGGTAGGTGCATAATTGTTATTATCATAATAATAATTTAACATATTGACCAAGTATTAAAATTAGGGCACAAAGAATTATGGGAGAAATGACAGTAGGCACTGAGAAGGAAAACACTGATTAATGCATTTTAAAAGCTGATTTCATTCTCTTCCTGCTTCCTGGTTAAAACATATTATGTCTGGAAATCCTTCAGGGAAGGGGTAGTACCTTTTTTTCTTTGTATTCCCAGCATTTGGCCTGAAGTAGGCACATACTTAATAATTAATCCATGTTTCATGAACGAATGAACAGAAAGAAGTTGAACAAATGAATAACTGTTAATTAACTGTTTCACTAATTGACTGATCCCCTCAGTAAATCTGGACTCTAGCCTCTGGAAATCCTCAAATCTCTTTTGTGAATTATTGATTGAGATCTGAAGCACCCACAGGTACAAAATTAATGGGGCATTGCTGGTTTGTAAGAATAGCTTAGAAATTGACATTCAGATCTTGCCAAGATAGAAAATGCACTGGTAGAATTTAGTCTCCCTCCTAGCAAATGATGTCGTCAACCAGAAAAGCAGTTTTATAAAATATGAGGGTAAATATAAAACATAGATTTTCTCACTTTTAATCTCATTAAAAGTTAAATGAATGGTTAAAACAAAAAATATATATTATGGGGTTTATAACAAATGTAGAAGCAAAATTTATGACAAGAATAAACAGAAGATGGAGGTGGTAAATGAATATATACTTTGCAAGGATTTTATATTTTTATGTGAAGTGTTTTAATAGGTGTATTAGTCCCTTTCTGTTGCTGATAACAGAGTACCTGAAACTGGGTAATTTACAATAAAATGAAATTTATTTCTTACAGTTTTGGAGGCTGGGAAGTCCATGGCCCAAGGGGCACATCTGGTGAGCGCCTTGTTCTTGGTGGGGACTCCCTACAGAGCCCCGTGGTAAAGCAAGGTGAGAGTATGGGAAGAGCTCTCTCATGTGCTTTTTATTAAGCCACCAGTCCACACCCATGATAATCATTACTCCAAGAATGGATTAATCCATTCACAAGGGCACAGTCCTCTCAATCCACTCACCTCTCAAAGGCCTCACCTTTCAAATGTCATAACTGGATTTCCCATTCTCTTAACTTTGTTGCAGTGGGAATCTAGTTTCCAACACCTGAACTTTTGGGGGACACATTTGACCCATGGCAGTAGGGTTTGAAAGACCGTGATAGGTTAAAAAATGTATATTGTAAATACTAGAGCAACTACAAACAATAGAAAGATGAGTATCTAATCAGTCAGTAATGAAATCAAGATGGAGCCATAGAATATATTCAATCAATTGAAAAGAAAGCAGGATAAAAGATAAAGAGGAACAAAGAACAGGTGGGACAAATAGTAAACAACAACATAGTAGGCATAAGCTATACCCGTATCAGTAATTACATCAGATATAAATTGGTGTCTTACTCCATTTGGGCTGCTATAACAAAATACCATAAACTAGGTAGCTTATAAACAACAGAAATTTATTTCTCACAGTCTGGAGGCTGGGAAGTCCAAGATCAAGGTGCTAGGAGATTAGGTGTCTGGTGAGGGGTCACTCTCTAGTTGATAAATGGTTCCTTCCCACTGCATCTTCACTTGGTGGAAGGGACAAGGCAGCTCTCTGGGGCCTCCTTTGTTAGGGCACTAATCTCATTCATGAGGGTTCTGCCTTCATGACCAAATCACTTCCCAAAGGCTTTACTTCTTAATACCATCACCTCGGCAGTTACGCTTCCTAGTTCATTTTATTTAAATCGGACAAAGACATTATAGGAAAACTATAGACCAACATTCTTTATGATCATAGATGAAACAATTCTCAACAAAATTTTAGCAAATCAATTATTTTACATATAAAAAAAGATCATATATCATTACCAAATATGGTAATCCAAGGAATGAAAGGTTGTTTTAACTTTAGAAAATCCGTCAGTGTGATTTATTCTAATAATAGACTGAGGGAAAAAAACTGTTATAATCTCAGTAGATGCAAGAAATCTTTTGACAATATTTAATGCCTATTCATAATAAAACCTCACAACAAAGTAGGAATAGAGGGGAATTTCCACAATGTAATAAAGGATATCTATGAAAAACCAACAGCTAATGACATGTATATTTTTCTCTAATTTTGATATATAAAGAAAAGAAGTCCATTCTCACCACTTCTATTTTGCATTTTACTGGAGGTCCTTCCTGGTGCAATAAAACAAAGTAAAAAGCATAAAGATCGAAAGAAAGGATTTATAACTGTCTTTATTCACAAGTAAGGTGATCATCTATATAGAAAATCATAAGGTTTATCAATTTTATTGATTTTTCCAAAGAACTAGCTACAGAAAAGATATTAGAATTAATAAATGAGTATGAATGAGTATGGGAAGGTATGATATGAAGTCCATATACAAAAATCAGTCATTTTTCTATGTACTAACAATGAACAATTGAAAGTTAAAATTAGGGCTGAGCCCGTGGCACACTCGGGAGAGTGCGGCGCTGGGAGCACGGTGACGCTCCTGCCACGGGTTCGGATCCTATATAGGAATGGCCGGTGCACTCACTGGCTGAGTGCCAGTCACAAAAAAGACAAAAAAAAAAAAAAAAAGTTAAAATTAAAATATGCCATTTACAATATTATAAAAATAAAATTCTTACGGATAGAATTAACAAAATATGTGAAAGATGTTTACACTGAAAAGTATAAAAACTTGCTCAGAGAAATTAAAGAACACCTAAATAGAGAAGTATTCCATGTTAATGGATCAGAAAACTCATTATTGTTAAGATGTCAATTCTCCTCAAATTGACGCACAGATTCAATGCAATCTAGTCAAAATCCCAGCAAGCTATTTTGTAAAAATTGGCAAACTGATTTTATTTTATTTATTTTTTTATTTTTAAGGTAATTTATTATATGTACATGTGGAATACAATGTTGATTTTCAATAATTGTGTACAATGTGTGATGATTAGATCAGGATAGTTAGCTTATTCATCATTGCAATACACAATCATTCTTTGTGTCCATTTTTAAATATACATGAAAATAAAGAATTGAGAAAAGCCAAGACATTTTAAAAAGAGTAGAACAAAGTTGGAGGACTTACAGTATCTGATTTCAGGACATACTATAAAGATACAACAGTCAAAAGTGTGGTATTGGTGTAAGGGCAGACAATTAGATCAGTGGAGCAGAATAGAAATTCAAGAAATAAGTCCACACGTATATCGTTAATTGATTTTCAACATAGGTGTCAAGAAAATATAATTGGGAAAAAACTCTCTTTTCAATAAATGGTCTTAGAATAACTGGATATCCATATGCAAAATAATTAACCTTGATCCTTACCTCAGACCACATATATAAGTTAACTCTAAATAGATCAGAGAGGCAAACTTAAGCTAAAACTATAAAATATTAAGGGAAAAAAAACAGAAGAGAAAATATTTGTAAACTTTATTCAAGCAGAACTTTCTAAAACATGCTATTACCTGAATGTTCGTGTCCCCCAAAATTCATACATTGAAATCCTAACTGCCAAAGTGATGGTATTATGAGATGGGGCCTTTGGGAGGTAATAAGGCCATTAGGGCAGAACCCTCAATAATCGGAGTAGTGCCTTTTTAAAAGAGAAATAAGTCGATGTTGTTTACAAGCCACTCAGTTTATGGTAATTTGCTATAGCAACCTGAATGAAATAAGACAAGATATAAAAGGCATAACCATTGTTGACCTAAAAAGAAACTGAGACCAAATACACAGAGCAAGGATTTATTGAGCCAGTATGACGATTGCAACCAGGGAGACACATAGATCAGGTATCCCTGAAAAATATGTTCCCAAGAGGGCCAGCAGAGCTTAACATTTTGTAATCACAGGAAGGGGGAAGGGTCAAAGGAGAGAGAGAAAGCCTCACCTAATTACTTCATCAGGCTTTCTACTGGTTATATATGACATTTAGATTTGGGATTACTAGGTTACATCCTACATGCAGGGATCATTATGAAAACGCAAATTAAAACTACAACAGGATAACACTACACACCTGCTAGAATGACTAAAATTTAAAAGACTAGAAATATCGTGTTGGTGGGAATGTGGAGCCATTTGGTGGTTCTCAACTATGAGTGATTTTGCCCCAAATGACATTTGACAATGCCTGGACACATTTTTGGTCATTACAGCTAGAAAGGAACTACTGGCATCTAATGGGTAGAGGCCAGGGGTGCTGTTAAACATTCTATAAAGTAAAGGAAAGCCCCCAGAATAAAGAATTACCTGGGTCAAAATGTCAATAGCGCTGAGGTTGAGAAACCCTGGGACAACTGGAACTCTCATACACTAATGGTGGGAAAACAAAATCGTATAGCCAATTGGGAAAACAGTTTAGCAGTTTCTTATACACTTACCCCATGACATTCCTAAATATTTGCCCATATGGTAGACAGTCCCTAGGATAGCCCCCAAGGATCCCACCTCCAGGTATTTATGTCCTTATGTAATCCCCTCCTCTTGAGTGTGGGCTGAGTTCCGTGAGTTGCTTCTATGAATAGAACATGGTAAAAGTAATGGCATGTTACTTCTGAGATTAGGCTACCAAGGAATGTGACTTCTGTTTTGGCTGTTTTTTCTCATTCTGAGAGAAGCCAGCTGACTTGTGAGCTACCCTGTGGAGAGTGCCACATGGCAAGAAACTGAGGTTGTCCTTGAGTCATCACCCAGGGAGGAACTGAGGCTCTCGGTTCAATGCCCACAAGGAACTGAATCCTGCCGGTTCTTGTATGAGTTCCTTGTACGAGAGAGCCTGGAAGCAGATCCTCTCCTGGTTGAGACTTTCTATGAAACCACAGCTCCTGCCAACAGCTTGACTGCAACCTCTTAAGAGACCTTGACACAAAGGCACCCAGTTAAGCCACACCAGATTTCTGACGTACAGAAACTGTCAGCAGTGTTGTTTTAAGCCCTAAGTATTGGGAGTAATTTGTTACACAACTACAGAGAACTAAAGCAATCCCAAAGAAATAGAAATATATTTCCACACAATGTCTTGTGTGTGAATTTTCATAGCAGGTTTATTCATATTAGCCAAAATTGGACACAAGACAACTGGTGACTGAATAAAAAAACTGTGGCGCTTCTATGCAATTGGAACACTACTCGGCAATAAGAAGAAACAAACTATTGATACATGCAACAACAGGGATGAATTCCAAAAGCATTATGTTAAGTAAAAGTCAGACCCAAAAAACTATATACAAGGGTACTTCAAGTCTGTGGAAAAATAGAACTAAAAGATAATATGAATCTTTCTGTGAACTTTTTAAAGTACCTTTGTAAAGGTGGCCCTCCATATATGTGGGGGATAGGTTCCAGGACCCACCCACATATATACCGAAATCCATGTGTCCTCAAGTCCCACAGTTGGCCCTGCAGAATGCACATGTATGAAAAGCCTTCTATACACACCAGTTCTGATCCCGGGAATACTATATTTTAAGTCCACGGCTGGTTAAATCTGCAGATGTAGAACCCTCATAGAAGCAGACTCGCGCAATTCACACCCGTGTTGTTCAAGGGTCAACTGTATTGTGTAATTCCATCTATTTGAAATTCTAGAAAAGGCAAAAGTATGACAGCAGATCAGTGGTTCTCAGGGGCTGGGGTGGGGAAGGGGACTGACTGCAAACAGGCATGAGGAAACTCTTTGGGGTGATGAAAATGTTCTATAATGACTGTGGTGGTGGATACACAACTCTACATTTGTTAAAACTCACTGAATTGTATACTTACAATTTAAAAATTATTTCAAAAATGAAGTTAAATTAGAAGGAACACAAGAGTAAATATCCCCCCCAACCACCCCAAAATTGAATAAGAGAACCAAAGATAGAAAGGAAGAAATTTTTTTAAAAGAAAGAATAAATTTAAAAGATTCAGGCTGAAATCCTATTATGGTAATTGGAAGGTGGGGCCTTGAAGAAGTGATTAGATTGTAGACCATGCAGTAGTGAATGGATTAATAATAGCGGTTGGGGCGTGGTCCTGAGGGCTTGAAAAGTAGAGCATGTGACAGTCTCTCTCTCTCCTCTGCCATTTTCTGCCATGTGAGACCCCTGCATTGCTGTAAAGCCACCACAAAAGAAGACCCTCATCAGGTGTGTTCCCTGAACTTTGGACTTCCCAACCTCTGAAACTATGTGCAATAAACTTCATTTTCTTTGTTTCCAGGTATTTTGTTGTTAGCATCATAAATGGACTAATACAATTCTCAAAAAAGTGCTCTGTCTTAGTCTGTTTGTGCTGCTATAACAGAGTACTACAGACTGGTTAATTTATTTATTTATTTATTTATTTATTTTTTTTTTTTTAAAAGATGACCGGTAAGGGGATCTTAACCCTTGACTTGGTGTTGTGAGCACCACGCTCAGCCAGTGAGCGAACCGGCCATCCGTATATGGGATCCGAACCCGGGGCCTTGGTGTTCTCAGCACCGCACTCTCCCGAGTGAGCCACGGGCCGGCCCCAGACTGGTTAATTTATAGTGAACATAAATTTACTTACTCATAGTTCTGGACACTGGGAAATCCAATATCAAGGCTCTGGCAGGTTGGTAAATTCTGATTCCAAGATGGCATTTTGAACACTGAGGAAAAGTTTCATCTTTGTGTGTGCAAAAAGAAAAGGGGACCAAACTCACCCTTTTATAAGGGCATTAATCCCACCCATCTGCCCTCATGACCTAATCACCTTTTAAATTGTTGCAATGGCAATTAAATTTCAACATAAATTTTGGAGGGGACAAAACATTCAAAGCATAGCATACCCAAAGAAGAGCAAAGCAATGGAAGTTGGTGAGTACTAAAAACTAATTTGAATCCAAATCTGGAATTTAGTTAATAGTAATGTATTAATGTTAGCTTAGTTTTAACCAATGTAACCATGGTTATGTATGATATTAACAGAGAGGAGGAACTGAGTAAAGGATATGTACAGAGAGATCTCTTTGTGGTCTTTGAGAATTTTCCATAAAGCTAAAATTATTCAAAATAAAGAGATTATTTTAAAAAGTAATTCAAGAAAATTGTTCTAAAATGTATAGGGGCTGGTCAGTTAGCTCAGCTGATTAGAGCATGTTGCTAATAACACCAACATCAAGGGTTCAGATCTCCCTATTGGCCAACCACCAAAATAAATTAAAATAAACTGTGTAGAAATTTGAACATACATATCAAAAGGACATGTCATTTACCTAGAAAAATCAAAACAGGACAATTACTACCAAAACATACTCTGGTAAAACTCTTGGATTTTAAGTATAAAAAAAAATATATATACCTGGCCACCTGCCAAAAAAAAAAAAAAATATATATATATATATGTACACACACACACACACACACATAAACTATATACATATAGAAAAAAATATATATATATACACAAAGAGAGAAAATTTTGGTAAAAAGACTCAGTCAGTCATGAGGAAAGCAAATAAGATTGGCCCTACACTTTTTGACAGCAAAACTTTTTGCTACAATGCAATTGAGTAACAGTTAAGATACTTAAAAGAAAATTTAAGCTAAGGATTTAGTTTAACTGCCTTTCAAGTGTAAAAATTTTAAAGCCATAAACATCTATGAACATGCAAGAACTCAGGACACATGTTCTTGTAGCCTTTTTGAGGAATCTACTAGAGAACAAGCTTCAGAATATCCAGAAAATTATTGGATAAAGTCAGCTTAAGTTACCGTGGTGCACATTTTACAATAGAACTGAGGCTAAACAATAGGATCTCTATTGAAAGAAATATTGAAAGAATAGTACTTAATTTTTATAGATATTCTTAATATTATAGATATAATACAAATATCAAAAGTGGGAGAAGACAGTGACTATAGGTGAAGAGAAAACCTTGCTTTATGAAAAACTGGAAATAAAAAGATAATGCATTAAATTAGATTTTGGGGGTAAAAGGGAAAGAGAGAGGAGGTTACTAGTTGATTTCAATATTGTTCATAGTAGGAAGACAATGAGTAATATCAAAATAAGAGGAGACTGAATAGTACTACGTAAAGTTATTAGAACATAGTATAAGATCTTCCTAAATGAGACAGAAAAAAGAGAGAATAAAACAGACTTCATAGGAAAGACTTTATATGATTTATAACAGATCTGAGATGAAGCACATCAATTGTATCAATATATTCAAATGAGCTTAACTCATCTATGAAAGGAAAAGGATTTTCAGATTGGATAATGTGAAGAAAATAGAATAATTTAGGCAGACCCCCTCACCTCAGGTCTGATTGGGGGTGGTGCAGCACATTCCTTGTAAACAAGTTGTGTGGTTGGAGTTAGTGTACATGAGCACCCATGTATCATTTTTTAGTTTGTTGCTATTGTGTATTCTTCAGAGTTTGTGAAGCAGCAGCTGGCCAGCAGAGAGCTAGCATTTAAAAAGAGAGAATGTTTACTTTGCTGGCAGATGCTCAGTTTTTCTAAGGACTTTGCTGGTAGCAGTTGAGTTTCTGAGTCTCTCTTTGGACTGCCCAGCTCTGAGATGTGTGTGTGTGTGTGTGTGTGTGTGTGTGTGTGTGTGTGTGTGTGCGCACGTGTGTGCGTGTGTGCTGAATAAGGACTACTCTTTCTTCAACCAAGGCTCCAAGGACCTTGTTCCGGTTACCTAGCTTGTAGACCTGCGTGTGAAGGGTTTGTGACCCAGTCTGGACAACGGGCTTGAGAGGTCTGTGAACTCCAGACCCAGCCCTAGCTCTACAGATAAAAAGTCAGAATCCAACTCTATATTGCATAGAAGAGACTTATCTAAAATAAAAGATAAAAATCATAAAAATAAGGGAATGGTTATAGATAAACGAGGCATATGCAAATAAAAAGAAAACATAGTCACAATCTTGTTATTAGACAAACAAGAATTAAAAAAGACAAAAAGACACTTTATAATGCTATACACCACAATTTAAAGAGGAAAACATCACTAACATCCATGTGCCCAATAACAGCAACAACCATTAAGAAGCAGAAGCTAAAAGGAATAAAAAGAGAAATCAGCAGAAACTAATAATGAGGGATTTTAACACCTTCTCTCAGAACAAAACAGATTCCACAAAAATAAGTAAAAAGTAATAATAAAATTTAAAAAGAAGAACAAAATAGATCTAGTTGGACAAAAAGTTAGTATGGATACAGAAGACCCAAAGAAAATCACCAACAAAGTAGACCTACTAAATTTATGTTAAATATTAATAATAGAGATTAAACCTTCTCAAGCCATAGAATACTACAAAATTGACATATCATAGGCCACAAAGAAAATCTTAATAAATTCCCAAAATGCAAATGATATAAGTGACGTTCTATGACCATAATTCAATATAACTAGAAAATAATGACATTTAAAAAGAAGTCTCTACCACCTAAAATTGTAAAAATACACTATTAAGCAATCCTCGGGTCAAGAGGAAATAGTAAAATAAAACTGTAAAGAACTAGGTAGTGAAAGTGGACTGTGGATGCTAAATATATTAAAGAACAAAACTTGTTTTAAAAAAAACTGTAAAGAAAAGAAGTGAATTTTTTAAAAATAAAAAAATAAACAAATCAGTAGCTCACCTAAAAGAGAAAAAGGGAGGGGGGAAGATTTGGGGACATAAATGCATTATATAAAGATAATGGAACAATAACCACAAAATCAGAAAAAATTTAGAAAATTTTAAACTGACTACTTTGTACAACTCTATGCAAGTAAACTTGAAAACCTATTTAAAACCATTTGAAATGGGTAGAAATACACAACTTACAAAATTTCCCCAGTATAAGTAACAAGTCTAAATAGACCAATATCTATAGAAAATATACAGAAAGCTGTCAAAGCTCCCACACAAAAACACCATGCCCAGATGTTTTCACAGGGGATTTCTACCAAATCTTTACAGATTCAATAAATTCAATGCTACTTAAACTATTTCAGAGTATAGGAAATAGAAGTAAAATTTCCAAATTCTAAGAAATGAATATAAAATTGATACCTAAACTTCACAAAGCCTGCACAAAAAAGAAAATTACAGACCTGGCTTACTTGGGTTTCCCATGGAAGCCAACCTAGAGATAAAACCTGGCTCTGCCAATCATCCTGATGTCATAAAAGTGTGATAACCAGGTATTATGTGCCCTGATGTGCCACTTAATAAGTTTTCTTGCCAAATGAAAAAAAGAAAAGAAATAAATTAAACCTTTTTCCAATCAAGCCCTTAGTTCTTACTACCATTTTACAGGAAATGTGAGGAATAGAGAGACAAGTGAAACTACTCAAGGAAGCAATCAGCCAAATCTGGAATGCAAGTAATCCTACAGGATAAGTATCTCTTTCATTCAACAGGAAAATTATATGAAAAAAAGAAGATGAACTGCTATAAATTTTAAGGTTCTTAAAAGGCATATAAATATAAGAAACTTATTGGTTTATTTGCATACATGTTGTAGTTATTATGATGATCAAGCTCTAACCATAAGAGAACTGAAGCTGTACCTGATTGCTGATTGGGTGTTACAATGAAACGCTTCTCAAGAAATTGGCAATGAGGGAAAGAAGATTGGCATCCAAAAGTTAAAATGTGAAACTAACCAACATTGGCCATAGGCCCACCCTTGAACTAGCTGAGACAAGTGGAATACAATTATCCGAATTGGTTTAGGCCCATCAGGTAGCTGGGGGTAGGTAGGATCAATCCACCCAGAAAGTAGAGCTGCAGTGGAAGGGGAAGAATGCAAAGGAAATCAAGGAGGCACCCACAATGTCTACTAGTCAATAATATTTGAGATTTATAATTTTGAAGGTTTTCTAAAAGGTCACATTTATTCTTTCAGCTTCATTTTTTATCTTTGGGAGACAAACATTATTTATGCTGGTAAGTTCTCAAATTGCTATTACCTGGCTCTCAGGCCTTTAGCAACAATTATCTACTTAATTTAATTACCCAATTTTGCAAATCAAAACTATTTTATATCTAGAGACATGTATACTGAAAATTATGGTTAATTATGTTGCAAATTATCTATTTTGGCTGGCTCTTAATCTATTTTATTCCTACAGATAAAATCAAATGTTTGGCAAAGAAGTGCTTTGTTTTCTAGTTAAAATTTTAACAGTTGAATTTTGTACATAATTTAAGGCATCATTTCTTCCTCAAATTTTCACCCATGGCATGGCACAAATCAGATCTGTATTAAATTCTACTAAATATCAATGAATCAGAAGTGACAACATAGTATTTTAATGAAGGGTGAAAATGTGCTGGGAGGAGGTGGTAGTGGTAGTGCTAGTGGTGGTGGTGTGTGGGGATGTCTTAGTCCATTTCATCTGTGGTAACAAAATACTCTGGGTAATTTATAAGCAATAGAAATCCACTGCCCACAATTCTGGAGGCTGGGATGCCCAAGATCAAGGTGCCAACAGATTCAGTGTCTGGTGAGGGCTCCCTCTCTGCTTCAAAGATGGCACCTTCTAGCTGAGACCTCACATGGTGGAAGGGGTGAACAAGCTCCTTTAGGTCTCTTTTATAAGGACACTAATCCCATTTATGAGGATGGAGCCCTTATGAACTAATAACCTCCCAAAGGTTCTACCTCTTAATACTATCTCCTTGGGGGTTAGGTTTCAACATGAATTTGGGGGGACACAAAATTCAGACCATATCTGGCAGAAACTAGTTCCTATTAGAGAATTCATTGGTTTTTGATTAAAAGTATTTTTTCCATTTTAATCAATTTTAGTTATTTTCATACTGTTTTAATTCTTTTCCTGGGTCGAGTTTCCAGGATCTTCTTCTAGCAAAATAGGGTATCTAGGGCTAGGTTGGCAGCATCTCTTCAAAAGTATCTAGAATATATATGCATAATAAGGCCAATATCTATGCATTCTGATGATACTGTTTTACACAATGATAGGCATAAATCTGATAGAAGCAATCAGAAGAGGAACTACATACAAGAGTTAAATCATGGGAGAGGTCTAGAAAAAAACAATTTTTTTAATGTTAGTAAATTGTGTACAGTTTGTACTGTTCCCCTTTTCTTATCCCACTCTACCTCTTTTTATCTATCTCATGTTAAGAACGTTTTGCAAGTTTACACATTCTGATTACAAACTGTTACAGTGTCCCCCAATTGCTGTCCAGGACAGAGAGGTCTCAATTATTTTTAAATGAATACTTTCATGTGGTTATAATAACCGTCTTTCCCTTTGAAGCTGCCAGAACAGACCACCTACGCACTGGCTCTATATTCCTGATTTATTTAGCCAAGAATATAGAAGGTATTGTAAGAGAGGTGGCTACAGGGAACAGGAGCAGAAACAGCACATCTTTGTATGGCTTTTCTCTCTCCGCATTGGTGTGATCCTGTCAAAGTAGCTTGCTATGTCCTTGTTCCCCATCCTGATTTTCGGTAACTTTTTATTTTGATATAATTTCAAATTTACAGACAAGTTGCAACAGTAGTGTGACCCCTGTATACCTTTTACACAGATTCAAAAATGGGTAAATTTTACCTTGTTTTTTTGCTTGATCATATTTTCTCTCTCTCCCTGTTCCCTTTTTCTGAATAACTTGAGGGCAAGTTGTAGACTTTATGTTTCTTTACCCCTTAATCCTTCAGTGTGTAAATCCTAAGTACAAGGCTATTCTCTTACATAACTAGAGTACAATGATCAAAAGCAGAAAACTTAGCATGAATATAGTATTATTATGGAATCCAATGGCTGTATTCAAATTTCTACTGTCTCAGTAATGTCATGCATAGCTTTATTTCTTTCCTAGTACAAGAGCCAACACAAAATCATGCACTGCACATAGTTTTATCTCATCAATCTGTGACAGTTTCTTAGTCATTTTTCGTCTTTCATGACTTTGACATTTTTGAAGAGGATAGGCCAGAGAATTTTTGGAATGTCCCACAATTTAGGTCTGTCTGCTATTTCCTCATGATTAGATTCAGAGTATACATTTTTGGCAAGAATACCACAGAAGTGACATTAGATCCTTCCCACTGCATCATATGAGGAGGCACTGTATAGATCCATCCCTTACTGGTGATGTTAACTTTAATCATTTGGTTAAGATGCTCAGATTTCTGCACTGTAAGATTACTAGTTTCCTCTTTGTAATTAACAAGTGTTTGTGAGAGATAAACATACTGTCTCTTATTAAACTTTCACTCCCTAATTTTTGCATCTATTGGTGATCCTCTTTCATTTGTTCTCTAGGTATTACTTAGTATTCTATTGTGAGGCAGAGCTTTCTCTTCTTCCATTTACTTACTCATTCACTTATTTATATCAGTTTGGACTCATGGATTTTTATTTTATGGGTTTTAGTCCATTACTATTATAATTTATTTTGGTACTAAAACTGTCTCAGTGGGAGCTCTTTCAACCTGCAAATCTCTCCTTTTCATATGTCCCCATCATTCTTTGAGCATTTCCTTAATTTCTGAGGCAACAAGTTATTTCAGGCTCGTTTTGTGCTTTTCATTCAGCCCTGGAATTAGCCTTTTCTTCAAGGAATACTGGTTTTTAGTTTGGAGAATGGTATTTAGAAAGTAAGATCTGAAACTAGATGTGCAACTGCTACTGATATTTCCTAGCTTTTAGGTCCTCTCATTGTAGAGGGCAAAGACACACACACATGCACACAACCCTTTATATATTTGTGTTTATCTGTATCTATTTCTTTATTTATACTTCAAAATATCAACAATGAGAAACCTGCAGCGGTGTTACATCTTGAATCAGCTCATGGGGCTGACTACTACATATGTGTAATTTTGTGACTGGTTATATAGCTTGAAATCAACACCATTACAATTGGCAAATGCTACAAATCAAGATTCTTTTCCTCCCAGAGAGCCAGTTTGGCAGCATACCACTGGAAACCTGACTTCCGTTATTCTCGATATATTTACTCAGAATACTCAGAAATTAGTTTCAGAATTGCTCACACATAGCACTATGAAAAGCAAATGCAGAAGTCAATATTTGCTTGCAATTTTTTTTCTATTTTTTTGGTAGGTAAAATTTACATACAGTGAATCACACAAATCTTTCATGTAAAATTTGATAAGTTCTGACAAACCATTTGCATATATAACCCACATGCCCATTAAGATACAGAATATGTCCAATACCCCTAAAAGTCCCCTTATTCTTCTTTCTAGTCAATCTCACCCCCACCTAAAAGCAATTAGCTTTTTTCTTTTCCTTCTCCTCCTTTCCCTTCCTCTTCCTCCCAACCCCCCTTCTCTTCCTCTCCTTTTTCATCATAGATAAGTTTTGCTTTCTTTAGAACTTTATGTGAATGGAATCATACAATGTAGGAGGAAGAATAATGCTCTCCCCCCGGCCAAGATGTACATGTGCTAATTCCTGGAACCTATGGATATGTTAGGTTACATGGCAAAAGAGAATTAAAGTTGCAGATGGAATTAAGGTTGCTAATCAGCTAATGTTAAAATAGGGAGATTATCCTGGATTATCTGAGTGGGACCGATATAATCACGAGTCCTTAAAAGTAGAAGAGGGAGACATAAGAGAGGCAGAGAAGATGTAAGGACAAAAGCAGGGTTTATTTTTTATTTTTTATTTTTTTGGGAGGCTGGCCGGTATGGGGAACCAAACCCTTGGCCTTGGTGTTACAAGGCTGCACTGCAACCAACTGAACTAACCAACCAGACCCAAAAGCAGGTTTAAAGATACTATACTGCTGCTTTTGAAAATGGAGCAACAGGGGCCACAAGCTAAGGAATGTGGTTGGTCTCTAGAAGATGGAATGGGGTTCTCCCCTAGAGCCTTCAGAAGGAATGCAGCCCTGCTGATGTCTTGATTTTAGTCTGGTGAGACTTGTATTGGACTTCTAATCTACTGAACTGTAAGATAAATTTGTGTTCTTGTAAGCCACTAAGTTTGTGGTAATTTGTTATAGAAGCGCAGTATGTATATATTTTTTTCTGTCAGGGCTCTTTCAGCATAATGTCAGTGAGATTCACCCATTTTTTAGAGCATATCCATAATTTGTTTCATTTTGATTAGTAGTCTATTACATGAACATACCTAAATTACTTTATCCTTTCTCCTTTTCATGAGCTTTTGGATTCTTTCCAGTTTTGGATTACTATGATAAAGTTGATGTGAACAGTCTTGTATAAGTCTTTTTGTGAATAGATAAGCATCTATTTCAGGGAATGGTTACAAATATTGGATTTGACTCATTTTTAAACCATACAGTATTGGCAAGGTCACATCCCCATCCCCAGAAGAGTAATTCAATGCCCAGATGTCCCTGAAAAATATCTCAGCCATCAGCATCCGAGTGTTGCAGAAAGGTTGTCTCCCAGCAAAAATCCAACAAAGACAGGTTAAGGAAGCCAGAATAATGTAATGTATAATTCCATTTAAAAAAATAAATTTAAAATAATTTTATTATTTAATATTCTGCTAGGAATGGAACAAGGATAGAAAATCAACATGCCAGCAACAGCAACATTAACAGTAAAGGAAGGTAAATTTAATTGTATCCGTTCATTTCTTTTCAGGGGGAAAATCACTGAGTATTCACTTAGGGTAAACAACACTGTGTTAGTCTGATATATAAAGAAACTGTTGACAACCTAGTAGAAAGATGGACAGATAAGTAAATCCTTACCATTTGGTATTTTTAAGTGCTATGATCCTGTTATTTAATGGCTGTCATGGAAACAAAGAGGACAGACCCTTAAGTCCACCTGGTGGGTGTGGATCCAGGAAGGTTTTTTGGAGAATGGAGTGTCCTAGTTAAAGAGAACAGCAAGTCCAAAGCCCAGAGGTAGGAACCCGTGGGCACTGTTGAGGGAACCCAATGAGTATTCAAGGGTAGGAGACCTCTGCTTTCTCAGAGATACATTCTAAAAAGACATCGGGAATAGAGAACTCTTGAAGCATTACCATGTGCTTGTGGAGAAAAATTCTCAATAGAGACCAATCAACATTGTGCTCTAAAAGAGATACAAACATTATACTGAAATTCTTTCAGTTATTCAAAATTGCCTCCTTTTTTTCTGCACAAGTACAATAGTTCCCTCTGCCTGGCATACTCTTTCATTCCTTTCCTATTCCCCTTCCTAAAATCTCTCTTTGCATGACTATTCATCCTTTAGATTTCAGCCTAATACCAGGTCCTCATAGAAGTCTTCCCTGACCCTTCTCTGTCCCCTATCCCCAAACTTTGGAAGACTCTTCTGCTTTGTATAACTCAGACTTTCCCTAGCACACATCTCCAGATATTATTGTAATTGTTTATTTAATTGTCTGTCTTCCCTGATAGGCAATGCAGTGTTAAACTCAGGAGTATTCTTATCCCCATTTTACAGATGTGGAATCTGAGGCACATTGTAGGGTAAAGATTCACTTCCTCATCTACAAAATAGAAATGATAACAGTTCCTACCCGAGAGAGTTGTTGTGAGGACTGAATGAATTCATACAGCCAAGGCACTTAGAACAGTAAACCCTCACGAGGTGATCTCATCATACCTGTCTCATGATTTTATTACCATATTCTTTCCTACTGCAACAGATAACTACTCCATTCTTCCAGTTGCTTGAGCCAAAAACCTCAGAGGCATCCTAACTCCTCTCTTTCTCTCACACCCCACATTTAATCTATTAGTAAATCCTGTCTTTGAGCTCTTCTCTCAAACACATGTATCCAGAGTCCAGCCCCTCTCACCAGTTTCTCTGTGGCCACTCTGGTCTGGACCACCGTCCCTCTCATCTGGATTATTGTAAAAGCCTCCTCACAGGTTTTGTCTACACCTTCGTCGTTAGTTCTCCACAGTGATCCCATTGAAACCTAAGTCAGAGTGGGCCACTTCCACTCAGATCCTTTCAGGGCTCACATCTCACTCAGAGTCAAAGCCAAAGTCCTTAACAGTGGCCCGCAAGCCACATGTCCTGCCCCCAGCCAATTCTCTGACTATATTTGCTACCACTCTCCCTTGATCACTTCACTCCAGACACACAGGACTCCTTGCTGTCTCTTGAACACAACATACACACTTCTGTTTCAGGACACTTGTGCTTGCTGTACTTTTCCAAGATATCGTAACTACTCCCTCACTCCTTCTTGCTCAAACCATCAAGGTCTCCCTGGATTACTCTGTATGAAACAGTCCCCCCACCCCACACTTCCCCACCCTTGCCCCTACACTCTCCAACTCCTTAACTGTTTTATTTCTTTTCATGGCAGTTATCACTGTATGGCACCACACACACACACACACACACACACACACACACACATTTAAAAATCTGTTTGTTTATTGTCTTTCCCCACTTGAACATGAACTCTGTAAGGCATTCATTTATTTTGTTCACTGCTGTATCCCCAGAGCATAGGACAGAGCATGGCATTAAGTGCTCAATATTTGTAAATAAATGAATGATGATTTATATTTGGCATACAAGAGGTGCACAATAATAACTACTTGTTGAGTGAATGAACAAATAAACATTCTAGAAATTCCCAGGAAGGGCACTGATAAAGGGGGTTGGAGAAAGAAACTAGGACATGTGTCAAGACTATTTGCTGCATGGGCTAGAAGTCCTCTGAATGATGGCTTTTTTTCCTAGGCCTTTTTCATGATTAGCTTTTTATATGGTTTGTGGGACCACTTTTAACTAGTCCACATGGTGGTTCTTGAACCTCAGTGATCATTGGAACAACCCACATAGATTCTTATTTAATAGGTCTGAGGTAGGGATTGGGAATTTGAGTAACTTTGAGCAAGGATTCAACCCTCAGTTTCCTCATCTGAAATGAGATCTTCATAGGGTATAAGGATTAAATAAAGTAATATCTGTGAAGTGTCTCAGACATAGTAAATATTAGATTCTCTTTGCTCTCCTCAAGTTTTCTCTAAAGTTTAGAGGTTAAATTCTTACAAACAAATCATTACTTGCTCTCTTAAATTTTTTGCTTTCATCTAAGTCCAGATCTCTAGTTTGAATTCCAGACTTATTTTCCAAATGAATACTCAGCATCTTCATTTGGATGCCTCTATGAGACATTAAACTCAACATATGCAAAGCCACTCAAAACTTCCCTTCTGACATCCTCCTCCACATCCTCCATAGCATAAACTTAAGCTAGAAAATTGGGAGTCATTTTTTAACACTTTTTTTCTCCTTCACCTTCCTCACGCAGTTGATCAAGTCCTTACAATTCTAACCCTGAACTATTTCTTTGATTCACCATCTTCTCCTAATCTCAATTGCCTGGAAAGTTGTCTTTACACATCCTCTGTTGCTCTTTTTATTCATTCTCCACTCTATAGTCAGAACAGTCTTTTACAAACACAACTCTGATCTTGTCCAGATGGACCCTCTCCAACTCTTCAGCAGCTTCCTTTTGTCTTTAGGATTAAGTCCAAAGTCCTCAGCGTGACTCTCAAGGGTCCTGCCTACCTGTCCTTCAGAACTAGCCATCTCGCTTTAACCACAGTGGGCTTTTCTCAAGGCCTTAATAGGCAGAGGCCCTTCCTACCAAAGGTCTTTCAAACTGCAGTTTCCGCACCCTACCCCACCCCTAACTTTCTTTTTGTTACCTGACCTATTCCTCCAGATTCTTCACAGTTCAGATTAAATGTCACTTCCTCAAGATTTTTCTTACCTCTTACAGTAGACAGGTCCCTTTGTTACTCTTATAACTCTCAGCCTTTTTTCTAGCAATCATCACAACAGTAATTACTACATATTCTCAATCCCAAACTGTTTGCTTTACATTTTAAATTGCTAGCTGTTAGGCAGAAGATGAAGTAGTAAATGACTGTTGTTATTGTCGTCATTGTCGTTGTTGCCTGTACACAGTAGGACCTAATTTTTCAGAAGCGGGTATTTCTTCACCTGATTCCAACTTGAGTTATTTTCAGGGCTGAAGCTTAACATATCTCAAAAACACACACTACATTGTGGCATGCAAAATGAAGAGCCTAAAGTAGAAGGTTGCCTGCCAGATGCCAACTAATGAAATGAAGGGCAGTCGAAACCATTAACTCTCTCAGAAAAAATGGTGATAGAATTTTCAAAACCAGGAGAGGTTGGCCTCTCCTATATATGCTTCGTGTAGAAATCTTGAAATACTATATATGACTCAGAGGAGGAACACCCACCTGCTGGAACTTCTGGCAAACTTTCAAGAGCAGCTAAGTACTTTTTAGTGATAGGTAATTCAAAAAATAAGAACAAAAACCAATTGGAAATATAGTCAAAACATTGCATTTTGAGCTCAAATACATGTATTTTTGATATATGAACAGTGGGTAAGGGGTGGGGAGAGGAAATGGGAGATGTAAATTCAAGGATACAAAAGAGCAGATATGTAGGATGAACAGAGTTAGAGATCTAATGTACAACATGAGGACAAAATATATTGTATTAGGGATTTTTGTCCAATAAGTAGGTTTTAGCTGTTCTTGTCGCATAAAAGGTAAATATGGGAGATGATAGATATTAATCTGCTTCACTATAGTAACTATTTTACTATCTATATGTATCCCATAACATCATGTTGTAACCTCTATATACACAACAAAATTAATTTTTTTTAAAAGCACTGCTTTTCCATATTCTCTACAACTATACTGTCATTCCTAAAGGTGTTTTAGGCAGTGAAGAACACCAGAATGGGCTATTATAAAAACCATTCTGCAGATGGCCGAGAATGATACAGAAGTACCCTTCATTCACCCTGAAGGTGAAGGTTAAAGCTCAGAGTATGACTGCAAAGCAGAAGAAAAAAATTGAATGAATGAATGCTGTTGTCCCTTAGCACCTGAAAACCTACTAAATCACTGGTGTGACTTAAAATTGGTGGAATCTTTGATTTGAGGAAAAGATTGTCAAGAGCTGTGTAATTTTTATTTATTTTTTGGCAGCTGGCTGGCATGGGGGTCCAAACCCTTGACCTTGGTGTTAATAACACCAGCTCTAACAGCTGAGCGAACCGGCCAGCCCCAGATATGCAGTTCTTAAAATGATAGTCTTTCCCTTAGAATAAATGCTTGAGAACTGACACCTGTTTTGTTTACTGGAGTATCCCTAGGGGGTATCCCATTACTGAATCGTATACAACAGATGCTCAATAAATGTTAAATAAAATACATTAGTTCTCGGTTTTACATTGCAAACTTTGGCTCACTTTTACCTAGACTTAAAAGCAAGCGTGGGCAAACTTGAAAGCCTGGAACCCCAGAGTCACTTCGCCCCTACACCTCCGTCGCCCTGGGAGGGTGAATGGGCTGCCCTGAACCTCATCCCCTTAGCGGTCCGTCGTCTTCTCTCTAGGACCACGGCTCATCCGCGGCCTACGCTCAGCGCTGCTCGGCGAAAAGACACGTACTTGGTTTTAATCCCAGCCTGCGAGAAGGAAACACGAGCCCAGCCAAAAGAAGGCCCCTGGCCTGAGCACATGAATCATGAGTCACGGATTCGGAGGTCGGACCTTGGAGTAGCCGATGATGTGGACGTGCGTGGGTTGGAGAGGAGGTTCCCCTGAAACCGGCCTCTTCCCGTCGTCGACCCTGTCCCCGGCCGGCGTCTGTCAGTGCGCCGTGGAGGGTCCGGGAGGGGCGGTGCTGACGGCCGCGGTCACCGCCCCGGCAGCCACATCACCAGGCGCTAGCTTGCCCGCGGGCGGCGGCGCGGCGGCGGCTGCGCCTGCGCAGGGCGGCCGCGCGGGGGCGGGGCGGGGCGGCGGGGAGCGAGCGGACCGCGGGCGCCGGGGCTGTCAGCGCGGGGCCGCGACGGCGTGAGGAGGCGCGCGAGTAGGAGGGAGCCGCCGGCCGGGAGCCGCCGCCTGTCCTGCCGCCGCCGGTGCCCGAGGACCAGGTGAACGCCCCTTCCATCCCCCGCCCCCGCCGTCTCGGTCCGGTCTGAGAAGACAGGGTTCCCTCTCCTCACACCCGCCGCCGCCGCCGCCGCGCTGAGGCAGGTGATAATGGAGGGCAGGTCTCGGCGCTGGCCGCGGGGCCGGGTTCGGGCGCATCCCAGGTACGGGAGGGAGATGGGGCCGGGACCCTGCGGCGGGGGCGGTGAGAGCGGCTGCGCGGCCCCGCCGGAGCCGTCGTGCCCGCCGCCGTGCCCGCTTCGAGCCCGCGCGCCTGCCCCGGCGCCGGCAGCGGAGAGCCGGTCACCGCGGGCGAGTCGAACCGGGCCCGGAGGCTGGGTGAGACCGCGGGTGGTGGCTCAGAGATGGGTGGAGGGTGAGCTCGGATGCAGATGCTGCGAGGCGACTTGGGCACACCCCAGGTTCCCGCTTCAGGGCTCGGCAATTGCCCTGTCCCCGTGTTCGTTCATTCTTTTCTTTACACACGTGACGTGTGTCTCAATTAAAAAGCCCAAATGTGTATTTATAGAAAGAGAAGGCACGTATAGTAGTATGTATGTATTTTTATGTGCGTTAACTTATATGTGCTATCTCTTTTTGTAAATGAGCAATTTTTAAATTAAGATACACGTCACAAACCATAAAACTCATCTTTCTACAGGGTGGCTTTTGGTATATTCAAAAGTTCTGCAGGTATTACCACTATCCAGAACATTTTCCTCATCCCCAGAAAAACCTGTATCCATTATTAGTTATTCATTCTCCCTTGACCCTGGCTCCCTGGCAACCACTAATCTTTCTGTGTCTATGGGTTTGCCTGTTGTAGAAATTTCATGTAAATGGAGTCATACAGTATGTGGCTTTTTGTGTCTGGCTTCTTTTACACGGCATAATGTTTTCAAGATTTATTTGTGTTGTAGAATGTATTAGTACTTTTTAAATAGCTAATAAATATTACGTTGTATTGATGTATCACAATACCACATTTTGTTTATCCACTTAACAGTTGATGGACAATTGGGTGCTTTCTACTTTTTGGGCCATTGCATGTAATGCTGCTGTGAACATTTACCTGTACAAGTTTTTGTGTGGACATATGATTTCAGTGCTCTTAGGTATATAGCTGGGAGTGGAATTGCATTCTGTGCTTAATTTTTTGCTGGTTCAAAGCAGTTGCACCATTTTACGTTCCCACTAAGCAGTGTATGAGAGTTCTGATTTCTTCATATCCTCACCAACACTTGTTATTTTCTATTTTTTATTATAGCCATCCTACTGGGTGTGAAGTGGTATCTCTTTGTGGTTTGCATTTTCCTAATGACTAGGGATATTGAGCATCTTTTCTTGTGCTTACTGGCCATTTGTTATGTTTTCCTTGGAGAAATGCCTATTCAGATCCTTTGCCTGTATTTTAATTGCAGTACTTGACTTTTTATTGTTGAGTTTTATTGTTCATACATAGAAAAAGATTCTAGGGTTGGGGACTGGCACTAACTAAAAAAAAGAAGCCAACCAATCTGATACCAAGAAATGTAATGCTTATAGTTGGGTAAAGGTTGAATAAGTGCTATTTAAGTCTTTCAGAATGCCCTATTAGTTTTTGGGCATCTTACCACCCCTTTCCATTTTCTGGTATCTTGAGAAAAGCTGCAGAGGGTGTGTTCCTGACCAGAGTCAAGAGAGACCACCCATGGTTGGCATTTTTATATTTTTTGTGCTCAGTTTGAAAAGTCACAGTTATCTCTTTATTTACAAATAATTTATATTGGTGGCTAACTAAACAAACTAATAATAAATGGCAAGCACAAATTATTCAATTAAAATTTTATATGTTTCTCAGCAAGGTAAGGGTCTTATTTTCCTGTTTGTGCAGTTTTTATTATAATTATGTTCATATGTGGGTGGTAAATAAATATTTTTGATGGCACTGGAGTTCAGATTCGCTTACAGCTGAATGAATGCTGCTTTGCTTATTTCATAGTTAATTTCTGAGTGTACACAAATTCAGCATCAGTTCTTTCATAGCAAATACAATTTAAAACGACGTGACACTTCCTCTCAGGAATTCAAGCTCATTTTTAAAAATTTTAGTTTATCAACATACAGTGTAGTTGATTTTCATGTCCCTTTACCAATTCCTCCTTTTCTTCCCTCACTCTCCTCCTCCCCACTCATCAACATCATATCCACTTGTCTTGACAAGTTCAAGGAATTGTTGTGATTGTTGTGTCTTCTTCCCCCATCCCACCCCGTTTATTTGTTTGTATATTTATTCAAGCTCATTTTCTCACTGATCTAATACGACTGTTAGTGAAGAAAAAAGTTTTTCAATGCTAAGGAAGCATTGAAAAGGAAGCATGCTAAGGAAGATTATTCAGGACCACTGTGGTAGGTATAGAGACCACAGTAGCGGAATTTTGCGGTGAGGGAGAGAGACTGGGCTCAACCTGAACACAGCATGAGCAAGCAGGAATTTATAGCCAGGGAGTGGGGTGGGAGTCAATGGATGGAAAAATAACAAGAAGGAGACATAAGGGGTAAGGGAGATTGTATCTAAACCACCCTAACAGGATTCTCGCTGAAGACAGGCCAGGGTGATCAGACATCACCTGGGGGAAGGTGGTGGATAAAGAACCTGATAAATTATTGAGGGTGTATAGATAGCAAGGGTGGGGGGTTCTTGCTAAACTGACCTAGCAAGGTTCCTTGCTGAAAGTGGATTTTACAAGGAAGTGCACAGATGGGCCTAGGAGGAGGTTCAGGAGCCTGATTAAAGTTTGGTCAAGCAGGGCCGAGCCCGTGGCGCACTTGGTAGAGTGCTGCGCTGGGAGCGCGGCGACGCTCCCGCCGCGGGTTTGGATCCCATATAGGACTGGCTGGTGCACTCACTGGCTGAGTGCCGGTCACGAAAAAACGCCAAAAAAAAAAAAAAAAAAAAAAAAAAAAGTTTGGTCAAGCAGATAATCTTTGTCACTGTTTAAAAATATACTACCAAATTTCAAAAACTTTATAGAAAATAAAATTAAGGATTTCCAAATGGAAATAATGGTCAAGCAACTGATTAAAAGTGTACGAAGAGCAGCCTAATCTACTCTCTAGCCTATAAATTATAAGACAATGGAAACATTATTTAACTCTTTTATACCTCACTGCCTTCATTATAAGAATGAGGCTGATAATTTTGATATATAACCTGAGTATGTGTTTTTGCTTTGTTTTAGCTAATGAAATTATTACCAAACATATTGAAAATATAAATTAATGTTGCTTGTTAGTGACTTACCCAATGGATGTACAAATATCTTGTAACTACAGATAGTTTACCAAGTTGTTCTCTGCCTGTCTGGAGTTCTTAGTGCCACTTATTGAAAAGGACTGAAAGTAGCGGGCAGTAAAAATTGGGAACAATTTTGGTGACATGATCCCTGGCAAATGATGGTTAGAACTGACCTTCCTCCGTTACGGTAGACTTCTAGGCACTCCTCATCTTCTCTCTGCAATTACTGTAGTTAGATTTATTTAGCTTGAAAATATATAGAAATAACAAATATGGAAATATGTATGGAAATGGCTAGAATTGACAGTTATTCTGTTTTAATGTGAATGGATTTAATAAGTTGCTTTCTCCCCGATCAGCTACACTGAGGAAATGGGAGTTTTGACTTGAGGGAGAGGAAAGGTAAGTGTTCTGGGATCATGAAATATTTTGAAGTTTTGGGAAAATCTGGCCCTATTTCTACAAGTGTGGGCGTTGAAAATGGAGGTCTTTAGATAGCATGAGGAGTGTGGAAGATGAGGAAAGAAAAGGAAGAATGAGAAACAATTTGGAAGAGAAGGTTGTAGGATGTAAAGACAGATTCAACTTATTTAGACATTTTTGCCCACGAAAATGTCTACATAGGAAAAGTGGAAGAAACCTTCTCCTTCATTTGATTCCTCTTCCCTTTTGCCCCACCTTGCTGACTCTTCTCCAGATTACTTTTGTTCCTGTTGAAGCTTTCCAATGTGCTAATTATACTCCTTTTCTCTCCAGATTCTTGTCAAATTGAGATCAGATTCAAGAAGCCTGATGAAGATTGAAATCGTATTACAGTAATAGTAATAGTAATTTTTATTTCTGGTAAAGCTAAATTGAACTCAGCTTAGACCCATGCTTGCTTTGTTCCTTTTAATTTACCTACCCAGGTAAAACTTCAGGTCTCCCTTGCAGGAGGGAAAGTCCTGTCTTAAGGAGCTTACCTCACAGGAGTTGGAATGGAAGGGAAAACTTTCCTTGAGGATATGAAAGTCCAAGAGAGCCAATGAGAGCTCAGGGGTGGAGCCTGTCTGGAACATTGACCTTTATCCCTATCTTAGCAATTAAATAAGTCCCTTTTCTGTAGGAGGAACTAGCAACAGGGGTGGAAAAAGAAAAGTGTTCCTTCAATCCTGTTTTTTCCTACTTAGAGTGAAAGTTCTATTGTCATTGCAATGAGGGAAATAAGCAGCCATCCTCTCATCAGTTAAGTGTGTTGTGGGTTGTGCATTTTGTAGGCTAGCCTAAGAACTTAATCAACCATTTATAAAACAAACTGACAGTTTATTTTTGTTGGAAATAACTAAACCTCTTAAAACTTTTAAGTGAGTGATCATTTCATTGTGTGATTAAATATGAATTTCAGAAAGTTCATGGAAAGGGTCATATTATCTTTTAATTCTTTTCCACAAACTTTTTGAAGTACCCTCATAATAGGTTGTTCAAGTCTATTTTCTTGTTTTACTCCTCAAATATTTATTGAGTGTCTGATATGTAACAGACACTGGACTAGGCTCTGGGGATTCAGTGGAGAAACAAGAATGGGTCCTTGCTGTCATGAAGTTTAGAGCCTAGGAAGATAATTAGTTCAAGTACGATTACAATAAAGTGTAATAAGTGTTGGTTAAGTGTAGAGTACTTTGGGATCACAGAGGAGGGGAAACTAACCTAAGAGGGCCAGGTAAGTGATATTTAAGAGCTGAGCTCATAAGTAGAATAGGAAGTAGCCAGGTAAAAGAGAAGAATGAGGATGAGCAGGAGTGTTTCATGCCAAGAGAACATGTGGAAAGGCCAAGAAATGAAGAGAGTGTGGTACACTAAGGTGGTATTTTTCAAACTGCAGGCTCCTATGAGTGGATTGTGAAATCAGTTTAGTGGGTTGCTACCAGCATGTTTTTTTAAAAAAAAAAAAAAGAAATGAGTGTGTTATGCATAGATACAAAATTGTAGGGGTAAGTAGGAATGTTTATGTAGGATTTAGTTAACCTTATCAAAGAATTTGTATTTATTTTAGAAGAAATGAGAAGCCGTTGAAAAGTTTTAATCAGGGCCTGATTAGATCCATATTTTCTAAAGATCCCTTTGAGTGCCTGGTCATTTCAACTCAAATATAAACTTCAACTTCCTTGGCTCAGTGTTACAGGTATTCCAAAATCTGGATCGAACTATTTTCTTCTAAAGAATCTTTCCATTGTGTCTGTTATTGGAACTTCCCATTTCATAAAGATTCCTTGTTTGCCTAAGTACGTTTACACCAAGACTGAAAGGTCTGTGAGAGTAGACCTCGCTACTGTCTTTTCACAGTGAATCGCTGGCAACTAGCATAGTGTCTGGTAAACAGTAGGGACTAAGCAAATCTTTGTTGATAGAGTCTAAATACCTTTAATATTAGAAATGTTACATAGTAGTAGAAATGACTTTGCTGTTTCTAGTAATACTTGCTTTTGGAGAAAGAGAAAGTTTTTATTAGATTTTTTTTTTCTCTCAGTTGAAATCATGTTAGTGATAGAACCACACTCACTTATTTACAAGGTAATTTAATAAAAAGTACTCTTATGTTACATTAAAACAATAGTAGAGCTAATAAAGAGAACAGTAAACTTTCTGATTTTGGTGTTTTTCCTCCCAGGGAATACAAGGAAATAATGCAGATTGTTCACAGGAGCAGGCGATCCAGCAGTTCTGTTGTTTGAACCTATAAACATTCTCTGAGCACTCACCAAAAAGGCTGTTTTAGAAAGATGGCTGGGGACAAAAGGAATAAATTAGATTAAAATGTATCAAATCATATGAGCTTAATGGAGAATCATCAGAAAATAGATTTTGCTCTTAGAAGTAAAAATAGAACATCCATATACCCCACAGAACTCAAAAATAAGAATTTAATAATGTCGGTTTGTTGCCAGAGTCTACTGTCACAGTACTATGAAGGAAAAATCTTTTCAGTGTATGGTTCTAGTAAGTGGCAGGAGAAGTTATGAAAAATTCATGAAAGGTAGAGAGATTTCAGTTCTCATTCAAATTTATTTTAGTATATTTTTCTAGTTAGTTTTGTAAGTTAGATTTTATATATCTTTAATTAGAATGCTAGAATCAAATTTTGATAATATAGGATGGCTTTTGTTTTCATTTGTTTGTTTATTTATTTTTAAGATGGCTTTTAAAAAATACTCATTGAAGTTTATATTTTTATGTTCCAGAGTCCTATTATAAGCAGTGCATCATAGAACTAAATTGAAACTCTTGTATAAATTTATTCTAAGGAAATAATTCTACATATGGGAAAGTATTATACACAGAGATGTTCATTTTCATTTCTGTGTAATTTGGCCAAGAAAGTGCCCTGCTGTAGGGAAATGATTAATTAAAATGTGGCAATCCATTTGAAGAAATTTAACCATTAAAAATACTTTTTTAGAGCAATGATTTCTTCCTATTTATTACTTTTTAAACTGAAAAGTAAGAAGTGCTAAATTTAAGCAGAAGTTCAAATACTATAAAAACTTGCAAGATTAAAAAAATGAAAATGTATTTCTCATTCTTCTACCCCTCAATTTAGGCAAACCCAGTTCCCCAGTGATAAATGCTTTGAGCACTTTGGTATTTGTCCTTCCAGATATTTTTCTAATCCAGTGGTTTTCAAACTGTGAAGAGGAGTTTCTGAGTCTTTTCAAGTTGGGTAAGGTAGGGACTGAGTGGTTGGAAATCACATACTTCAACTGGTACTGCTTTGTTTTCACAGAGCTGTTTTATATTTTGAGATTTCACATAGGGTTTGATTTAAACAAAGTGTTTCTCTGCTTTAAAATAAATGTTTAAAAACAAGTGGGCTAATTTAGAAAATGAAGTCCTAAGCCCCCTAGTCAAGAATTTCAGGTCTTCCCCAGTTTACCGTTTTGTTTCTTGGTCATATGAATTTTCTGCTCAGACCCATTCATTTATTCATTTTCCCATCAGTTTTCTGCCTGGTTACCATTCACCCTGTTGAAATGCACTTTCCCTTCTTCTTCTCTTTTTCTTCTTCTTTCTCTCTAAATCTTACATGTTCTTTAAGGTTCAGCTCACAATCATTTCATTCATTTTTTCAACATGTATTTAGTGAGCCTACATTTTGTCTAATACTGAGTGCGGAATATGCAGAATTTTGTATCAAAAGCTCATAGAGTAGTAAAGGATGACCTTCATGTAAATAAGTGCAGTAATGTAATATAAAGTAAGAGCATTATGGGAGCAGATACTAAAGTTCTAAGTGGTCTCTTTCTTCTATGGTATTTTATATTGCATTTACAAATGTAATTTATGATATGGGTATGTTTCTGGGTCTTCAGAAAATACTTGTTCATTTACTAATTGAGTAATAGAAGATAATGCAGAGAGTTAACCAGTGAATCAGAGATGGCACCTGGCAGGAGCTGTTTTCATTCTTGACCAATCAACTATGTTCAGAAATCAGTGGAATCCAATTTTCTGGGTTCTGATGTTGGGTATGAAGGAGTTAGGAGGGAACACTGGAGGGACCTTGTTTCTGTAGTTTCTGTGCCCGTGGCTGCTTACACTGGTGTGGAGGATCATAACACAGAGAATGCCTGCAGTTCCTTCCTTATCATCAACTGGTTAGTCAGAAAGTTGTGAATTCAAGTTCTGTATCTTTGTATTAGTCCATTTCTGTTGCTTATAACAAAATACCTGGAACTGGGTAATTTGTAAGAAAACAAAATTTATTGCTTACAGTTTCGGAGGATGGGAAGTTCAAAGTTCAGGAAACACATCTGTGAGGATCTTCCTTGGCAGTAACGCAGGGATCTCACATGGCAGAATGGTGGAGCAGAGAGAATGTCATGTGCTATCCTTTTAAAGCCCTCAGAACCACACCCCCGATCACCATTAAACCATCAACTTAATCACGTCTTCAAGGCTCCACCTTTCAAATACTCTATTTTTTTTTTTATGTTGACCAGTTTATTACAAAGGATATTTTATTGTTTTTTTAAATTTATTAATTTTTTTTACATTCTGTGATGTTGTTGTGAAGCAGTTGGGAGGGAGGGAGGGAGGAAAAAGGGGAAGAAAATAGGATGGAAGGAAGAAGGGGTGGCACGGTTGAGGCCTTTGGCACCTCCCTCATTCCCACAGGGGAGACCAGGAGATTTCCAGCAGTAGCTTGGTCATTGCTGGGCTGGGTGCAGATGTCAGGGGTGTGTGGCTAAAGCCCTAGCCCTCCACCACACTAGCTCAGGAGCCCAGGGCACTTCTTGTGGCAGCTTGGTAGTCTTTGCTGGGCTGGTTGTGGGTGTTGGGGGTGGTGTGGCCGAGGAACTTGGTTCCTTCTGCCCTGGCTTGGGAGAGCCTGGGGCACTTCCTGCGGTGGCTTGGTGGTTGTTGCTGAGCTGGTTGTGGATGTTCGGGGGGTGTGGCCAAGGCCCAAGGCCCCCACCCTTGGGGCTGGTTGTTGGTTTCAGGGGCCATGGCTGAATCCCCCAGCCCTCCCCCCTCTCTGGCTTGGTAGCCCAAGGGACTTCCAGTCCTTTTAGGTGTTATAGATGTTCTTTCGTGATGTGAGACCTTTACTATTTAGTATCAAAACTTTGTCTCTAGTTGTGGATATTTTGTTTTTTCTTTCAGTTCTGTGTTGGATTATTTGCTGTTCCCACCACTTCAACTCTGCACTGGAACTAATTTGTAGTCCTTTGCTTACTTCTAAAATGGGGGAACTTCCACTGGGACTGGCACTTGACCTCTGTGGTTGATCTAAATTGCCACTTTGCTGCTGATTCCCTAGAGAAGGCTTTTTCTGCAGCTCAGGTTTTAATGGTTGACTCTATAGGTATTTCTGGCTCTCCAGAGACCTGGTGCACCTGGTTTGTATAGAAACTCTGGTCTGGGCCTGAGACTTTCAGCAAACCGCACCCCCTGCAGTTCTATATTCCTGACCAGTCTCCCCTGAGTGGTCCTATGCTGATTGGGGGGGCAGGTCAGCTGTCCTTGCTGTGCCCCAGTGTTCCCCTGGTGGGCCCATCTCCCCTACCACCCATACTCCACACACTTCCCATGGAATGAGCTGAGTGCAGGTCCCTTGTAATGACTCACTGGCCTCTGAGTGGCTCCTTTTTTTCAGTTGTGGCTCCTTGCTCCTAAGTGGGTCCACAGGAACCCTATTGTGATCTTGCTGGCATGGGGGCCACCAAGGCCCTCTTCTCCCCTGCTGCCTCCAAGCAACTTCATCTGAAGGGCACAGCTGCAGCTTTTGCCAGCTCCTGCTCCATGTGCTCAGCAGCTGCAGCCTGGAAGCAACCAGGATTCGAAATTGTCAGCGTGGCTTTTTTACTCTCATCGTGGCTTCTCCCACCTTCATGCACTCCATAGGTCTCTCCTTCTCTTCCCCTGGGCTCTAGCAGCCCCAGCTTGGCTGTTGTTGCTTTTTAATAGTTGTAAATTGGTTGATTTGTGGGAGAGAGTGATGTTAGGGACCATCTATTCCACCATCTTGACTGAAAGCCTCAATTACTCTAATAGGATTTCCTACCCTCTTTATACTGTCACAGAGGGACTAAGACTCTAACACATTAAACTTTGGAGAGACACAGTTTAATCCACTGCAGTCTTTATCTTACTGTATCTATAACTTTGGGCATATTACTTAACCTCTTTAAGATTCAGTTTTCTAAACTGTAAAGTATGAACATGCCTATCTGCTAGGTTTTTTAAAAAAGATGAAATGAACAAATAAAACAAAGATAAACAAACAAAAAAGATTAAATGAGGTAAGTATATATAAATGAAGTCTGTTGTTTTTGCTTTAGGTAGTATTGATGTTTTATAGTAAGATGGATGATCTCCTTTGAGTTTAAATTTTTAAGTAATTTGGACTACTTATTGATTAGACTCTAGTTCTTCAGAGCAGTGTTTTTTTTAGTCCAAGTGGCTTTTTCATAGGTTATTCATATTACTGGTAAGGTAAGTATAAACAATGTAGGAAACTAATAGAGCCAAAGGAATATTTAGTGGGGAAATAAGTTTTTTTTTCATCATTATCCAGTGTGTTCTACTGGGACTTAATGAAAGTAGACTGTTATATATCAATAAAAAAAGCAAAATTACTAGGCATTCTTAGAGTTCTAATCACATCTGCCATTTTCTTCATTATACTTGCCCCTTTCCTCCCTCTTTTAGGTAAACAATTAATAAATAATTTTCATAGTAACAATTTTAATTATTTTCAAAGAAAGTTAGTAAACTCTATACCGTAGCATTTCTAGATTAGTAGAGTTTCAAAATGACCTCAGGCAAATTCATAGTGGATTCCGTCTTTCTAATGCTTCATGAATTCTGGTTGAGTAGGCTTAGTTCTTTAGTCCATAATAACTTGTATAGTATAGGTTAAGATAGTTTAGTTTAAATTCAGTTTTGTTTAAGATAGTTTAGTTACTAAACAGTGATATATATACTGAACAATATGGGTTATATATACTTACTAAACTGTCGTATATATACTGAACAGTATGGGTTATATATACTGGTTAAATACAAATATATGTGTGTATCATAAATATATGTGAGTATAAATGCACACAATATAGCATGCTGGCAGTTTAATTTAATGAAAAACAGGACAGGTAAATATTTAGCTCCAGTTGATTTTCACAGAAAATTGGGATAAAGCAGTTTATCTGAAAATTATAAGCCAGAGGTTCAGTATAGCAGTGTACAACATTTCTGTGATTTTACCATATAGTATCTTCATTAGTAAGAGGAGAAAGAGTTGGGAAGGTATGTTTTAAGCCTTTTATAAAAATGTATAGTAATAGTGATGAATAATGATGATAATATTAGCTAACATTTATTGAAGGCTCAATACTCTATTCTAAGCACTTTATACATATTAAGTCATTTAATCCTCACAATAACCCAATGAAGAAGATTTTTTCATGAGGAAACTGAGGTATAGAGTCAGAGGTCCCACACCTAGTGAAATTCAGGATGTAAACCAAAGCAATTAGACTCTGGAGACCATGCTCTTAACTACTATTATATCATTAGTGTGTTGACATTACTGAACATTTAATTTTTTTGAAAGCAAACTGTTTCTCTTAATTGAAGTGTGAAGATTTGATGAATAAGTCACTTGAAATTCTCTCATAAAATCATTCAATACAAATCATGTTATTGACTTATTCACCTAATGAAAGCATAGCAGATATCTTGGTGAGCTTTGTACAGTTTCAAATATAGCATAAAGCATTTGCCATAAAATTCTACATGAATAATACAACTTTTGAGTATGTAGTTAATATTTTCCTTTTAGAAATGTGCTTGACTGAAATATGTAGACTCGGCTGTGGGATTTTGATTGTATATGGATTTTATAACCCGAATTTAAAACTCTTATATTACTCCTTAGAACAAAAATCTATTTCTTTCACAATTCTTCGGGATAGTACTTAAAAGAATGTGTTTGAGCATCAGAAAGGGGGCACCAAAAGAGAGAAAAAAATTAAATAATTTAATGTTTTATAATTTTTAAAAAACAATGAAATTGTATTCATGGGGGCAAAACATACCTTTTTGTGACTCACACTTATTTTGTTTGCTGCTATGTTCATTTTGAATTACATGTGATGGGGTTGTTGGGGAGACACACCATAGACTTGGTGGTAATCTGGCCCTGTCTTGGAGTTTATAACTACCAGATTATTTATTCACAATTATCTAACAAATATAAGATATAAATGAAGCCACAGATACAAAAAATAAAAAAAAGAATACAGCAGAATTGAGTTGTCTGAAAGTGTTTAGGATGTATTAATTGAATGAAGGCTGTTGCCTTTTAGTTGTGCTGTTCTTACTGGGGAATGTCTAGAGAGGGAGGATGAAAAAAAATTGAAGAAATTTCAGAGCTCCTGGGTTTTAGAACTAGAGGAAACTGCAATTAGCCATTAAAATTAACTGTAGAATAATACTGATTAGGAAAATTTTATTGATATTAATGAAGTGCAAAAAGCAGGATGAGAAACATGTATAATACGAGCCTATTTTTATTTTAAATGTATAATTGGAAAAAATATAGTAAACTCATTATACATAACAGTATGTCATCAGTGATTATCTCTGGATGGTGGATTTCCAGGATGAACAGTTTTTGTTTATCCTTGGCTTTTTTCTTTTTTTTGCATTGAATATGTATTATGTGAAAAAAGAAGAAGAATAAAAGAGAACTCTACGCCAGTGGACAGAAGAAGCACAATTTCAAATGAACTGGGAGAGAGGAGTAGTCAGGACATTCTTATGAGCAGACCAGTATATGGCAGCTAGGTTGGTCTTTGGGTGGCTTTCAGAATAGTTTTAGCTTTTAGCTTGAACTTCGAGTTGTGCTGAGAGCACTCCAGAAAAGGGCTCCTTTTTTTTTTTTTTTAAACTGATATTTGAATAAAAAAGTTTTGAGCCCTGACCAAAAGGTAGAGACTTGATTGCAGAAAGTAAAGATACTGAAAGAGTTAAGTCATTGTTGCAATTTGATGCCAAGATAATTGAGCAACATAACACTGTGTACCTATAATTTACCTAATCTGCATGTAGTGTCTTCTAGGGAGTTCGAGCATTTGAATTGACTTAGGGAAAGGAGAGTTTCGGGAAGGCAGAAGATCTGGCTTCATCTCCGTGGTTGGTGCCATTACGAAGGTGTCCTAGTGAGGGAAGGCGAGATTAGGCCACTACCCAAGGAAGACCTTGGTGTAGGAGCTGTCTTGTGCTGCTGCCTAATCACCTAATGGAAGGTAACGTCCTTGTGTGGCCAGCCCAAGAAGGTATAGGGTGTTGCTTTAACTTGCAGAAAGGAGAAAAGAGAGGGCCGGTGGATGAATAGCAGAAGTGCTTTGAGTGAATTTTGAAATGTGATAGCCATGAAAATTATGGGACATTCTTGGTCTTAAACTGTAGTATAAAAATGACAACCTTACATGTGGCAAAAATTTTTTTCCTTTCCTTTTTCTTAAAAAGAAAGTTTTGTTTTTCTTTTAAACTTTGACCCATTGGCATCTTTTCTGCACCTTAAAATTCTGAAAGTTTTTAGTTTTTAATGGTCCGTTTAATTATACAAAGAGTCAAGTGCACGTTGAAGTTGGTCCCAGAAGTGCGTTTGCATTTTTAAAATTGAACTCTAAGGGTATAAGAATGTGTTAAGGGTAAACTATGAAAGTGTACTTTTGTATGAGTTCCGGATAACAATTTCTTCTCATTTGAAATGCTGGTGAACAGCAGTTACTTAGTTTCCAAATTTAGCTAGTTCAGATAATTGTCAAAGAAGCAGATAAGGAAATGTATTATAATATTTATGTTTTGTTCTTATGTACTCTGTCTTGTTACACAAAGGTGTTGACTCAGCTTATAAAAAACACCTGCAAGACATACTGAGTTTTAAAAATAGAAGTACAAAGTCAATACCAGAGAAAATAAAACTAGGAGTATAACATTAGTTGGCTAAATTGATAAGATTTGATATTCATATGTAGCTGTAAGCTTCTTCACTGCTGAAGTACAAAAAGGTGGCTCAATCTTTATTAAAAGAAAAGGTTTTCAGTAGCACCACTTTATGTAGCTATAATTTTTAAATAAATTTTCATGTGACTTTATATAGGGAAGGGGGTGCTGAGTTATGAGGACGTAATGTTCTTTAAAGTAGTCTGTGGGAAATTAGTGAATTTTACATGTAAGTAGCAAGAGAAAGTCTTAAGTGTTTGGTAGTTTAAAAAAAAAATGCATGTAAGAAATGTTTAAGATAGAGTGGGGGAAATATACTTTTTTTTTGCTGTTTAAAAGTAGTTTCTCAACTTCAAAACAGAGTTTTCTGATTCACCTTGTTTGCTATCTAACCATTCATTGATTTGTTTCAAATGGCAGCACTAATACTTTTGGTAATTGCTTCCTATATTATAAAAACTGTTTATGTTTTGCTATGAATTTAATCAATTCCTAGTTAAATGATTGATTTATTTTTCACTTTTCAGTTGGTTGGTTTGATAGGGGCTAGATAAAATCTACCTGATGTCACTTGATAGAATAAAGTGTACTCTGTTGATGCAATCCACTTAGTTCTTTGGACATGTACCATATTTATTCTGTCAACATTTTCTCAGGAAGTAGAGTTGGTTTAACTGTGGATTGTGTTTTAGTTAATTCATTGGCTTGTTTCTGACGCATTCTTCTTCCAACTAAAGCTTCTTTAAAAAAATTATTAATTTTTTGGGGGGGGCAGGGAATTGGGGATTGTAATTCAAAGAACAAAATCAGTTGCTATGAGTATGGTTTTATTTGAAAAATTATTTGAGATGTATTGAGGTTTTATTATACAGAGGATTTATTATCCCTACTATTATTTCTCTAGGCTTAAACAAATTTCTAACAAATGTTTACCAGTCTTTTAGGCATACAGAAACTTTAGGTTTGATAAAATTTCTGACATTATTCTTTTCTGTCAGTGGTCAACCTTAGAAATGAGTGATTGTTTTATGGAGTCAGCTAGCTTTTGGATATCAGTAGCTGAATTATGTCCATGACTTCTAAAGCTTTTGTGTTTGGGCAGAGAATATCAAGACCACCAATTTTAGAGCAATTCAGTATTCTTGACATGGCGGTTAATTGCTCTTTCACTCTTTTCCCGTTTTTCCCAACTTGTTAGAAAAATTTGTCATCATTACCTATTACCTAGTGAATAATACTGAAATGAACATGGGAGTGTTCCCAAACCACAATTTTAAACACACTCCTTGCTATACTTGTTGCAGATGCTTTAAAAAACAAACAAACAAACAAACAAACAAACAAAAAAACGTGCAAATAGTGGCCATTAGTGAATAAAGTAGCAAACTCTTTTTTCCTAAGGACTTGTTGCTTTATAGTTTATAGAGAGAGTTCAGAATTTAAACCTAAGTCATTATACTAAAATTTTAAAGGCAGTAGTTCTTCTCAGCTATGTTAGTATTAGATAAGTATAACCTACTAAGCAGCTAAAGAGTGACCCATAAATATCTCCACTGGCATTCTTTAAACACCTTAAAGCCAGGGGAAATTATGCCCAATTTTATTTATATATTTTTAAATTTTTTGCTTGTTTTTATTCATTCATGAATAAAATATAGAACAACTGATTTTTGTTTAGTGGTATATATGTACGAGAAGTCTTCAAAAAGTTCACAAAAGGATTTGTATTATCTTTTAATTCAATTTTTCCACAAACTTTTTGAAGTACCCTGGTACATTACCTATTTTAAATAGACTGCAAATATTTTTACTGTAATCCATTATTCAATTAAAAGTTTCTAAGTGATTATTTTAGTTTAACTAAAATTTTTTTAAAAGTTTAAGGAAAATAAAAGTTTTAGCAAAATAAAAGGAAAGTTTAAGGAGTCTTTTAGGAGGTAATAAACCTCGTTAATAAGTAAACATTAGAATAACTGATGATCACTCATGAACTGGGTAAAATGAAGGATAAAACACAAATAAACACATTTTCCACAATGCAAGATGGTGATATGTGATCCATGGCATACACTTGTAGCACAGTAATTCCTAGTACTTCCAAACTACATTATTAAAACAAAACAGCTGTTAGGACAGAAACACCACTGAGAGTAGCTTAAGCAATGAAGGATATTTATTGGCTCATGTAATTGAGGAGAAGGGGGGTGGCGTTGGCTTTAAATAAGTGATATAAATGTTCTAATTATGTTGTCAGGACCCTCTCATCCTTTTCTAGCTCTGATTCTCTCTGTAGATCCTTTTCTAGTGTAGATGGGTTTTCCGCTAAGTGATAGTGATGGTGGTGATAGGGGGATCTTTGTGAAGAGGAAGACATAGTGACAGACAGCTTCAGAATTACATTCTAAAGGGGAGTGAGAACTCTTTCCCCCAGAGGCCTTCCCCTCTAAAGTAGTCATTCATTCTTTGTTTAATCAACTGTTTCATTCATAGCCTTTTATCACAAATTATCTCATTTATTTGCTCACCTGATTATTGTTTTTCTTTTCCACTACAAGGTAAAATCTATCAAAGCAGGAACTGTGTCTGTTTTGTTCATCACTGTAGCCCCAGCGTCTGGCAGGCACTCAGGAAATAGAAGGGTATTTCAGAAAGTTTGTATAAAAATATGATTAAAAGATAATATGAATCTTCCCTAAACTTTTTAAAGTACCCTTTAGTAAGCAACAAATGTGTGAAATTCCAGGGAAGGACTCAGGTTCTTCTTGAGCCACTTGTTTTTACTGTGGTCTGGAGGGTAGGGTACTGTGATTGACAGACCTACCAGAATCTCACAGAATAAGGAAATTACAGTTCCCCACAGGAAATGGAGGTAACATTAGCTAAAAAATTAGGGAAAGATGCTGAGCAAACAATAACAAGAAATATCTGTCCATTGTATGTGATTTATGATCTTTATGTATGCTTTAATATTTCATCCAACTGCCCAGTCTGATGTGTAAGGTTATGCATGTTCTGCACTGCCTGAGGGTGCTTGGCTGAGGGGACTGAGTGAGGGCTGAAATTCAGCCCAAGGCTCCACTCAAGAGGCTTCTTTTTTCTAGGAGGCACTCTCTTTTTAAGTTTGCACAAACTTGTATGGTCTCTGTGTACAGTGACCCTGGTTGAGTATCCATCTCCCCATGTTACCCTCTGAATACCTTATACTGAAGCAAAAATACTAGGAGCAAAACTATGAGCTAGATGTGTTTGTGCGTCTGGATCCCACTGGCCAAATCAGTGTGGACTATGTGCTTAACCGTGTCCTGCAGATATTCTGAGAGAGATCAGTTGTCTTGGGAAATCCCCCTTTTTTGCTTCCCTCTTATGCATTTTTCTACTTAGTGTTGCTAGTTGGTCAAGTTTCCTAAGCACATATTTTGACCTTTCTGAACTTTAGGGTAGCTGAATGGTAATAGACAAACTATCATCCTCCTTTCTTGTTCACCTACATTTCCATTTTGATCGACCTAATCATTCTGCTTTAGGAGAAAGAGGTAGTTCATCACTGGTCCTTCAGTATAACATTGACCTGTCTTATAGCTTAGTCCCTTTGGGGTTTGTTTTTTACTTGGTTAAATATCTCTTTGAGGCAGTGAAATGCTCACTTTTTAAAAAAATGGTGAATGAGTTGAAGGAACAAAAACCCACTCAATCTAACTCATGTAAGACTGCAGGGAAGCTCACAAGTTCCAGACATAGTTGAGGTTTTCATTATGTGGAAGGGTCTCAGGCAGCTATTCTGCCCTTGTCTCTCTTTCTGGGGCTACTTGATTTCATTTCTACTTCACTCTGGCCATTGATTCCATTCATCTGATTTTCTTTTTGTTTGTGTTTGTGTGCATGTGTATTTAATTTTTATTGAAACATTTATTGTACATTTATGATGAACAGAGTTATGTTTCAATACATGTATACAATGTGTGATCTGTTCAGTGTAATTAACATATTCATCATTGTAAAACTTAATCATTTCTTTGTGATGTGCATATTTGATCTCCTCTCTTCTAGTCATTCAGTAGTGTGCAGTGAATCATTGTTGATTATAGATTCCTGGATAAACTGTACAACAATAGGACTTATTTTTCCCATCTAGCTTTAATTTTGTGTTCATTAACCAGCCTCTCACTATCCCTACTCCCCACTCTGTTTTCCCACTTCTAGTAACCACAGTTTTTTCTCTTTTCAAACATCAACTTTCTCAGTATGTTGATCAGCTTGCAAGTGGCAGAAATGGCAACTAGCACTTAATCTACTCATTGGATTCTCAGTGCAAGTACACAGGAAGTTTACACCATAATCACTTGGGGAAGTTAAATAAAAAAAATTTGTGGGCCTCAAACATAGATATTCTGTCAGTAGGTCTGTGGTCCTGGAATCTATATTTTAAGAATGTTCTCCAGCAGGAATTCCTAGACCCCTCATAATCACTAGAGGGAAAGGAAAATGAGTGAATGATAAAATAGATCAGTCAGGCCCTACATCCACTTGTCTCCTGCATAGCCCCTTCTCTTTCTCCCTTTGCCACTCCTTGTTATTGATCTTCCTATCCAAGGAGAGGAGATGGATATATTAAGGCATTGAAAACAAATACTGATACTTTTCATTAAAAGCAGCAGTACTGGCAGCAACAATTCTTAGTCTAGCTTGGTAGGTAGGTGGTTTAATTAGGTGGTGGGGCAGTCTGTTCCTTATCAAATCAGTGCCATTTTCTTGTTCTTGGATGCTCTTGGACATATGAGACAGGCCTGAGTGTTCCTGAGAAACACCTGAGGCCTTAAGACCCATATTGATAGATAGTTTTGAAAGCCTCTCCAGCTATGGCAACAGTTATCCGAATAGTTAGGATCTCTACCTAGACAGGTGGTGTATGACCTTGCAGCTTCAGTGCCCATCTCCCTCTGACTACAGTGTGTGTCTGGGTCTCTTAGTTCAAAGTCTTTAGAGAGAATTTCGTCACCGGCCAGTCAGTCAGGGACCTACTTTGGAATTATGAGCCAGAGTAAGCCTTGAGAAGCATGAATGGACAGAGCAGGGCATTAAATGATAAGTGCATTACATGCTTTCTTTTGGTTGGCTTGCAAAATGGAGAATTAAGTGAATATTTGTAATCTCTTTTCAGTTTGTTTATTTCCTAAACAACAGAAGGATTATATTCTTAAATCAATTACTGTAGTACCCCTTATCCACAGTTTTGCTTTCCACAGTTTCAGTTACCTGCGCTCAACTGAAGTCCAAATATATTACGTAGAAAATTCCAGATATAAACAATTTATAAGTTTTAAATTGCATGGTTCTGGGTAGCATCATGAAATCTTGTACTGTCTTACTCCATCCCTCCTGGGACATGAATCATTCCTTTGTCCGGCCTACCTGCCCATTAGTCACTTAGTCTTGGTTATGAGATAGGAAAAAACATACCATATATAAGGTTCAGTGTTATCTGTGGTTTTAGGCATCCATTGGGGGTCTTGGAATTACATAATTAATTTTTTATATGTCAGAACTACAAATATGACTCCGACCTAATTTTATATGTGAAATAAATGTCCTATACAGTGTTCAGGATAACTACTAAGTGTTTTTGCAGCAAACATCATTGTCTCTTCATATTTTAATAACATAATGTATATTATATTAAGCTGTAAATAAAGTAATATAGTTTATTATTTAATGTTTAAAGTATAATGCCATATATCTTACCTTTTGCTGTGTTACTGATACATGTGAAGGGTTATAGCAATTTGGTTTTGAGTCCTCTCTATAGTAATGGAAACCATCACTTTAATAAATTTGTTTACTGTAGAATTTCAGAGGCAGTTGAAGACTTTACTTGAGTATTATTTACATAAAGTTTGCAAAGATAAAACACTTTTAACAAAGATTGAGTATAAAAAATAGCTCTGTATTATATTTCTGTAACACAAAGCAATTGTACAGCACAAAACAGTTATGTTTTAAGCCTGCCTTAGGGTTGATGTAAGAACACATGTATTTTATACCCTTAACTATGAAAATCTAAGTATCAAGATAATCTGATTTTTAAAATTTATTATTTTTTCTTTCCAGATTCAATCCCTCTGTGGAACTTCTAAACATCTTTTATTAGTGGAAACATTTTCTACACAATGAAGTCAGCAACTTAATTTAAACTAGTGTTCGTGTGGTTCTGATTCATCTGCTATGGTTCACAAACCTTGAGATCTGAGCAGTACAGGGTCTTTTACGATGACAATATGACTAATAGTAAAGGAAGATCTGTTACTAATAAAACAAGTGGTGGTCCAAGTATTGGAGGAGGTTTTGTAGATTGGACTTTAAATTTAAATACAATTCAATCTGATAAGTTTTTAAATTTTCTGTTGAGTATGGTTCCAGTAATTTACCAGAAAAACCAGGAAGACAGGCACAAGAAAGCAAATGGTATTTGGCAGGATGGATTATCAACTGCAGCACAGACTTTCAGTAATAGATCTGAGCAACACATGGAGTATCACAGTTTCTCAGAGCAGTCTTTTCATGGCAATAATGGGCACACACCAAGCTGTAGCCAAAAGTACGATGACTATGCCAACTATAATTACTGTGATGAAAAGGAGACTTCAGAAATTACTGCCATGTTACAAGATGAAGATATATCTAGTGATGGTGATGAAGATGCTATTGTGGAAACAAACCAAAAACTACCAAAAGAATCCAGTGGCATCATGGCATTGCAAATACTTGTGCCATTTTTGCTAGCTGGTTTTGGAACAGTTTCAGCTGGCATGGTTTTGGATATAGTACAGGTGGGTTTTTATCTTTGTTTAACTTCACGGCCTTTTGTTATTCTGTTTCTTTTAAAAATGCTTTGTGTAGGTTACTAATATCAAACATTTACTTTAGACTTAATTTATCCATCAGTAAAATGAATGGATGCTTACTCTGGTAGAGAATCTGCTGGTACAAGGAAACTCTTCTTTACAGACTCAAAAATAGATTGGTTGAAAAAAAAAACCCAATAAAAGTTATATTTAAATACTTATTTATTTTTTAAATAAAAATTACTACTTATTCATTAAAATAGATTCAGATAACAAAAAGTATTAAATAAAAGCTGAAGAGTCTCTCCTAGCCTCATCTCCAAACCAAAACTTTCTTCCCCTCCAAAGATTACCATTGTTAAGTTTGTTGTGTATACTTTAGAGACTTTTTTCTCTGCTTATATACATATACTATGTGAGAGTTTCTTCAAAACAAAAAATGAAATGCTGTATATATTTTTCTGCAGCTTATTTTTATTGTTTAATAGTACATTTTGGACATCTTTCCAAATTGGTACACAAGTTTCTTTTGCATTTTAAAATAAGTGCTTGAAATTCCATTGTATGTGTATACCAAAATTTACTTATTCATTCTTCCATGTTGGTGCTGTAATAAATACCCTTATAAATATATCTTTATACACTTATACTAATATTTTCATTGTCTAGATTTTAAAAATGGTACTGCTGGGTATTACGGTATGTGTATGTGTTTAAAATTTTATAGATAATGTCAAATTGCATTCCAAAAAGTTTTTACCAGTTTATACTCCTACCATCAATATGTAAGTACTTTTATTTTTCTATGCCCTAATCACATTGGATATTCTTGATCTTTTTCATTTTTGCCAAATGACTGGAAAATGTTATCATGTTTTAGCTAACATTTTATTTATTTATTTATTTATTTATTTATTTATTTATTAAGATGACGGTAAGGGGATCTTAACCCTTGGCTTGGTGCTGTCAGTACCACGCTCTCCCAAGTGAGCCAACTGGCCATCCCTATATAGGGATCGGAACCCTTGGCCTTGGTATTATCAGCACCACACTCTCCCAAGTGAGACATGGGCCAGTCTTTAATTAACATTTTAAAAATGTGATTAATGTTTGGTATCTCTTCATGTTTATTGGTCATTCTTATTTGTTCTATGAATTACTTTATTGTATCTTTTATCCATTTTTAAAATTTATGTGATACTTATTGATTTGTAGGCATCATTAATGTATTATGGCTACAAAACTACCTACGAGTATTATATAATTATCTTTCTAAAGTAGCAAATTGCTAAAATGTGGCATTCTGTTATGGTCAGGTTTCATTCATCAGTCAGAAAAAGTATGGCTCTGGGAAAGTGTTAGACACATTATTCTGTAATGTACCCTTGTCTTCCATTGTTTGTTCCCTAAGAGATTCTGAGGCCATTTGTGACTCTTCAGACACTATTTAACAAATAACATTTTTATCTAAATGGAAAATGTACATAAATAGAAACATTTTCCACCATTAGATGGAGAAAAGATATAAAAGGAACTGTATAAAGAGGTATGTTGAATTTCCAAAATAGATAATAATACCAAACGGGGACCAAACCTACCTATCCACTTGAAATATAATTATTTCAAGTTATTATGATATTATGACAGCTTTTACAAAGAATAAGCTGTTTTTGGTTGATTTTTTTTTTTCATAATATAACAATTATTCTGAAGAAACACTCAACATTTAGTACAGAACGGTAGGTAGCATCTGTAGTGTAGTAATATGTGTTAGAGTATAGATTGGCAGAATATTTGCATAGCTTGTTAATCTTCATTCCTCTGGTGTTCTTTTTTTTTTTTTTAATTTCTTGATACTATTTAAGAGAAAAGCACACATATAGTTGGAGAAAGTTCCTTTTATGATTTTATGAACTTTAACACTGCTAGCTCGAAAGATTACATAATGTTAGACTTTAGGGTTAAAAATCATAAAAACATAATGTAAATGCTTTGAAATATTTTATTTGAATGTGCTTTGTAAAACTTTTTGTGAAATTTAATACACCTAGAGTATATAAAACAAAAACGTAGAGCTCAGCAAATTCTCATGATATAAACAACCATATAACTGTCAATCAGCTCAAGAAATAGAATCTTGGGCTGGCCAGTTAGTTCAGTTGGTTAGAGTGCAGCCTTTTAACACTAAGGTCACTGGTTCAGCTCCCCATACTGGCCAGCCACCAAAAAAAAAAAGAAAAGAAATAGAATCTTGCCGATATTTCATTTGTCTTCATTATGCCCCCTTCCAGTTTCTACTCGTTTTTCCCCCATCACCAAAGATAATCAGTAATCTGGTTTTCTGATAAGCACTTTCTTGCTTGTCTTTATAAGTGTGCATCCTTGATTCTTTTTAAACTTTATACAATGGAAGTATACAATATATGTTCTTTTGTGTCTTGGCTTGGTTTTGCTCAACATTGTGTAAGTTTTATGAAACCGTGGTTCATTTATTTTCATTGCTGTATAGTAATTCAGTATAAGAATATACCAAAATTTATCCATTCTACTGTTGATGGACATTGGCAGGAGTGGTGTTTCCAGACTTGGTGCATACGTGCATAGATTTCCGTTGGGTACATATGTAAAAATGGAATTTCTGTGTCTTAGGATATGCGGATACTAAAATTTAGTAGATGTCAAATGATTTTCCAAAGTCGTTGTACCAATTTATAGTCTAATTAGCAATGTATGAGAGGTCTTATTTATACTTGAATTCATCAGTCTTTAATTTCAGAAATTCTGGCATGTAGAGTGGTATCTTATTATAGTTTTAACAGAGATTCTCTGATAACTAATGATGTATATTGAGCCTTTGGTAAAGTTTCTTTGCCCGTTTTTCTATTTGTTTTTCTTATAGATTTGTAGGAGTTATTTGCATAATTTGGATATAAGCTTTTTAGTTTTATATATTAAAAACATCTTTTCTCTCTCTGTGGCTTGTCTTTTCACTGTCTTTATGGTGTGTGGTTTTTTTTTTTTTTTTTTTTTTTTTTTAAATTTTATTTTGTCGATATACATTGTGGCTGATTATTGCTCCCCATCACCACAACCTCCCTCCCTTCTCCCTCCCCCCTCCCCCCCAACAATGTTATGGTGTGTTTTGAAGAACAGAAGTTCTTAATTTTGAAATAGTCCTTTCCCACTTACTTTTCTGTGGTTGGTGTTTTTTGTCTTTTGTTGAAGAAATCTTTCTATACCCTGTGGTAATTAAGATATTCTCTTTTATTACTTTTTCAAGGCTTTGTTGTTTTGCTCTTACATTTAATCATTCACTCTCTGGAATGGATTTTTGTATAGAGTGTGAAGTGGGGGTTATGTTTTTTTTTTTTTCTTGTAGATTTTCAATTGTATTTGTACTATTATATACCCCCCAATAAATAAATAAAATTAAATAAGTAAAATTTAAAAAGGAAAACAAAAAGAAAAAATGGATTTTCTCTATTGCCTTGCAATGCTTTCTTATAAATTAAGTGCCCATTTATGTGTGAGACTGTTTCTGTACTCTCTATTCTGTTCTTTTAGTGTATTTATGTATCTTAACATCAATACTACACTATCTTAATTACTCTAGTTTATAAGTCTTGATAGCTAGAAGAGAATGTTCTCTCCTTGTTGTTCTTCCTCAAGAATGCTTTAGTTATTCTTTGCCCTTTGCATTTCCATGTATTTTTTTTTGTATATCTATAAAAAATGCTCACGATGTTAAGAATGCTTATCTGTATATTTAATTGAAAACTACATTTTACTTTCAGTTTTTCTGCCTTTCCAGGTTCTTCAAATATTTGAAAATAATTGTTTTTTTAATTGGCTGTTTCATCTTCAGATTGTTTCTGGTGTTTCTTCTCTATGTACATTTCAGTATACGTTTGTCAATTTCCACAGAAATAGTTATTTCAGTATAAGCTTGTCATTTTCCACAGAAAATAGTTGTTGCAGTTGTAACTGAGATTGCACTGAATCAAGATAATTTGGGGGAGAATTGACTCTTTGCAGTGCTGAGTCTTCCAGCATGCACATGTTATAGCTCTCCATTTATTTAGGTCATCTTTAATTTTTCTTGTTGTTTTATAGTTTCTGAACACAGGTCTTTTACTTTTTTGTTATATTCATTCCTAGCTATTTGATACTTTTAAAAATGTTATTGTAAGTGATATACTTCTTTAAGAAATTTACTTTGTTTATTTTAGGATGTAAATTGATTTTTGAATATTGACCTTGTATGTAGCATCTTTGCTAAAATCACATATTAATGTTAATTTATCTGTAAATTCTTTTGGAATTCCTTCACAATAACCATATTATCTGTGACTAATGACATTTTTATTTCTTTTTAAACCTTATAAATTTTAAATCTTTTTCTTGCCATTCTATACTGGCTAGGACCTCCAGTGCACTATAAAATAGAAATGGTGTCTTGTTCCAGATTTCAAAGGGAAGTTTTCAACACGTCATGAAGAATGGGTTTTGCTGTTGATTTTTGTAATATTCTTTATCAGATTAAGAAAGTTTCTTTTTTTCAATTTTCTAAGGTTTCCTTTTTTAAAATTGTGAATGGATGTTGAACTTTAATCAAATGCTTTTTCTGTATTTATTGGTAAGATTTGTTGTACTAAATTATATTCATTAAACCAACCTTACATTTTTGGAATAAATATAACCAGTTATAATGTATTTTTCCTCATAATGCCATTGGCAAGTTTTCACATCAAGGTAATGCTAGTCATATAAATAAATTTGAAAATGTTCTCATTTCCCTCCCCCACCCTTCCTTATAAGCATTTATGTAACTTTATCGTTATTTCTTCCTTAAATGTTTGGTATAATTCTCTAATGAAGGTACCGGGGCCTGAAGTTTTCTTTGTGGGAAAGTTTTTAATTATAGCTTGAGTTTCTTTAAAAGTCACAGGGCTAATCTGATTTTCTATCTCTCTTTGTGTTAGTTTTGTTATGTTGTGTTTTTATAGGTATTTGTTCACTTCATCTGTATTTGTTATTGTATTTTAGATTTTCTGTTAGGCACTTTTTATGTTTTTTATGTGTTTTTGATTTTTTATTAGGCACTTTTTCTAAGTATATTCTTTTTTTTTTTTATGGTTTCAAATTTTGTGCTGAAATTCTCAATCTTTTGTCTCTTTGAACACAGAAAGCAGAATGATTATAATGCTTGCATCTGAATACTCCAGTATCTGAAACCTCTATAGTTCTGTTTCTGTTTTGTGTTGTTTTTATTTCTCACATTGTTTTATTTTCTAATGCCTGTTTAACCTTTGATTGTGTGCTGAATACTTAATTTGGAAAGTTGGTTGTAGAAATAATTTGAGGCTTAGGATGGTATTATCTTTTTTCCATAGAAGATTTTTGTTAGCTTTTGGTAAGTGCCTTGGGGAACTAGAAGTCGGAGGATACCTTAATGCACTTGCAGAGACTGAGAACATTTAAATCTGAGCTGCATTCCTTTGAAGGCTAGTTTACTTCCAGTTCACTCTTACTAGTAAGGTAGAGATATTTTTGGATCCCAACCCAACACATGGAGTCTGGAATTCCCCCTCCCCCGAACCCAACTCCCCTTGTCAGGCCCCAGACTCTCACTTTGGTCACCCTAGTCCTATGAGTGTCACAAATACTACTTTGCCTTTCAAACCCTTAGCCACCTCTTCTGGAACTGGCAAATATCTCCTTAGAAAAGCAGCTCAAAACACAGGCTCACCCCTTGGTTTTCTGAATTTTCTCAGTTCTTGGTCTGATATTTGTTCACTCTTTTGTTAGCTCTCCAGGATCTTCAAGCAGATATTATTTATATCTAGTCCATCTATTCTAGTTGTTCTTAGCCAAAGTTTGATATGGTCCATTGTCAATCAACCATGAACCTTTCAGAACAATTATGTTGGAAGCAGGGTATATGTGTATTCAGGGGATGAGTATTTCACTTACAGATATCTCAGAAATCATTCAGTTATAGTTATCTCTGATAGTAGATGGCAGCTTTTTAAAATGTCATTTGGCAAAACAAAAACCTAGCAACCCTATCTCAAACCATCAAAACTATTTTGAACTTTTGTTGGTCTGTGAAGTTTAAAAGTCTGAGAACCTCTGGCTTAGGGTTCCAGTTTCCCCACTTCCTTGCCACACTTGTTATTTTCTCTTTGTTTGGGTTTGTTGTTACTGTTTTATAGCCATCTTAATAGGTGAGAAATGGTAACTCATAGTGGTCAAATGGTTTACTTTTTGACCTCACTCAATTGTCTATTTTTCCATACCTATTTTTTGGTTGTCACAGCTGGAGAAAGCTGGGAAACCATTCTTGTTGATGTCAACAGTGATGATGCTGTTTAGCTCTCACTGAAAGTTGGTTGCTGCTCAGTAACACTTTATTCAATCCAGGGCCTTTGAAGAGTCATGTACCTTTGTTTAAATCTTGATCCTTCAACTTACATCTTTTGGAGGAATTTGGTTAGTTTTTTAAGATTTTTTTTTTTTTCTCGTTTGTAAAACTGCCAACTTTGCATACTTACTGTGCATGTGTGTGTGTGCGTGTGTGTGTGCATGTGTATGTGTGTGCACACACATGTGTATGTATCTCTTCTGTGCCTGGAACATAATAGATGCTCAGTAAATGCTTGTGTTCTATTGTTAGTCATCCTTTACTTTGGTAGATCATGTCATTTTACCAAATATTTGCCTCCTTCCCCTTTAAGAAGATTTCGCATACATGTCCATTGCCAAGTGACTCAAGGCACCACTTTATAGGTAGAGTATACTTTCCAACCTTCTTGTCAGGCTTGGCCAGATAACTTGCTTAGGCCAATGGAATATGAGCAGACATCACATGTACCACCTTTGAGCAGGATCATTAAATATAAATGTTTGATTTGGCTTGACTTTTTTCTCCTGCCCTTTCCCTTTAGACTACTGACTACTTCTTTAGTCTGGAACCCAGAAAGACATGTGGAACACAGCCTAGCTGAGAGCTGCAGATGACTCACAGCCTTTATATAATGGGAGTGAGAAATAAATTATTGTTGTTAGCCACTAAGCATTACACAGCATAATGCAATGAAATATACTTTCTTCTTGAAACTGTTATTTGTTTTTTCTTTTTTTTGTTTTTTGATGTAGCATGTTCTTTGTAGTTTTTCGGCCATTATGACTACTCGCTTGGTTTTCTTCATTGGTTTGCTTTCCTCTATTAGAAAGGTAGAAATTCTCCAATGTTCTGTTCTCAGACTTCTCTGTCTCTTTATGTCATCTCCAGATGATGTCAACATCATCCATCTCTACAGTTTTAGCTATGTCATCTATGCAGATCTAGGTGTCTTGCATTAACCTGATTTTGTAGTTTTTGTTGTAGAGATCTTTCACCTCCTTGGTTAAATTTATTCCTAGGTTTTTGTTTTGTTTTGTTTTGTTTTTTTCTGTTTGTTTTGTTTTGGTGACTATTGTAAATGGGCTTGCTTTCTTGATTTATTTTTCTGCTAGTTCATTGCTGAAGTATAAAAACGCTACTGATTTTTGTATGTTGATTTTTTATCTTATAACTTTACTGATTTCGTTTATCAGTTCTAAGAGTTTTTTGGTAGAGTCTTTACGTTTTTCTATGTATAGGATCATGTCATCTGCAGACATGGACAACTTGACCTCGTCTTTTCCAATCTGGATGCTCTTTCTTTCTTTCTCTTGCCTGATTTCTCTGAGTAGTACTTCCAGTACTGTGTTAAATAGGAGTGGTGAAAGTGGGCATCCTTGTCTTGTTCCTGTTCTTAAAGGAAAGGCTTTCAGCTTTTCCCCATTCAGAATGACGATGGTGGTGGGCTTGTCACATATGGCTTTTATTGTGTTGAGATATTTTCCTTCTATACCTAATTTGGTGAGTCTTTATCATGAAGGGATGTTAAATTTTGTCAAATGCTTTTTCTGTGTCTGTTGAGATAATTGTATGGTTTTTGTCCTTGATTTTGTGGATGTGGTGTATCACATTTATTGACTTGCATATTTTAAAACATCCTTGCATTGCTGGGATGTATCCCACTTGATGGCTGTTGTTTTCTGTTGGCTAATTTTTTGTTGAGGATTTTTACATCTGTGTTCATCAAGGATACTGGCCTATAGTTTTGTTTTCCTATTGTATCTTTGTCTAGTTTTGGTATCAGAGTGATGCTGGCCTCATAAAATGAATTTGGGAGAATGACTTCTGTTTCAATTTTTGGAATAGTTTGAAGAGAATTGGTATTAATTCTTTTTTAAAGGTTTGGTAGAATTAAGCAGTAAAGCCATCCAATCCTGGGCTTTTCTTTGTTAGGAGACTGCTGATTACTACTTCAATTTCATTGCTCATTATTGTTCTGTTCAGGGTTTCTATTCCTTCTTGGTTCAGTCTTTGTAATTCATTACAGCAGCAATAGGAAGCCAATACAAGGCTTTGTATGAATTAGTCTGTGCCTACCTTTCCAAGCTCATCTTGGTCCACTTTCTGCCTTGTTCAGTTTGTTCTAGTCTCACTGGTCTTTCTTTAGGTCCTTGAATGTGCCATTTGTTCATGTCTTTGAGTCTTGGCCTCGAATATTCTTTTTTCTCAATTCTAATCACCTGTTAGATCTTATTAAAGAGATTCTCTTGTCCCCTAATCCAAATTAGATAATTAATTTAACTCTCCTATGGGACATGATGACATGTCTGTGTTTTTTATTTTTAGCCATTATATCCCTAGCAGCATATCTAGCAGTTTACTGAGTAGGCTCAGTAAATATTTGTTGAATAAATGTTGAGCAATTGCTATTTATTGATGATCTGCTATTGGCCAGGCACTTTACTAAACCCTTTACATATGAAGGTACTTCAAAAGTTTATGGAAAGATCGTATTATCTTTTAATTCTGTTTTTCCACAAACTCTTTGATGTGCCCTTGTAAATCATCTTATTTTAATTATGAAAAGAAAACTGTAGAGTTGGTATTATTGTCTTCATTTTATAAAATATAAAACTTTATGTTATTAATTAATTGATAGAGCTAGGGTGTGTATCTTTTTTTTTTTGTTTGTTTTTTTTTTTTTTTTTTTCCGTGACCGGCGCTCAGCCAGGGAGTGCACCGCTCATCCTTATATAGGATCTGAACCCGCGGCGGGGAGCGTCGCCGCGCTGCTAGCGCAGCACGCTACCGAGTGCGCCACGGGCTCAGCCCCAGGGTGTGTATCTTCACTTAACTTCAGTGCCTGTCCTCTTACTCACTATACACTATATAACTCTTTAATGTGTTTGTAATCTCTTAAGAGCTATATAACTCTACTTTTATTTATTCATTTATTTTTATCAAGAGCTCTATAACTGTAAAGTGATAGAGTTCAGGACCAGTTTTAAACAACTGAAGAAGGTAAAGTTTGTCTTTGGTATTGTCTTAGTCTGCTCAGGCTGCTATAACAAAATACCATAGGCGGGTGGCTTAAACAACGGAAATTTATTTCTCACAGTTCTGGAGACTAAGAAGTCTGAGATCAAGGTGCTGGCTGATTTGATTTCTGGTGAGGACTCTCTTCCTGGCTTGCAGATGGCAGCCTTCTTGCTGTGTCCTCACATGGCAGGGGGAGAGAGAGAGAGTAATGGGGTGGTGGTGGGGAGATATTAAGGGTGAGCTCAGTGGAGCTCTGGTGTCTCTTCTTCTTTTAGAGGCATTAGCCATATTGGATTAGGTCCCCCACCCTTTTGACCTAGTTTAAACTTTATCACCTCCTCACAGATCCTATCTCTGAATACAGTCACATTGGGGGTTAGGGCTTCAACATATGGATTTGGGGCGTTGGGCCCAATTCATTCCATAGCAGGGGCTGTTATATGTGCTGCCACAGCTGGATCATCAAATTCAGGATAAGGTGTTAAGTGGTCATTAGTGTCTTAAGGTAGTATTCTAATATGTAACAGATGGCAGATTAAAGTAGACTGCTTTCCCTTTAGCCCCATTCTATTTAATAGAACATCTATTCTCTGTTTAATATAAGACCTGCTGTAGCCCTGCCTCTGTGCTTTCTTTTCTTCTTTAATTATCCGTAAGCTTTGTTGATTGATGTTTGCTGAAAAAAATTGCCAAGATCTGTTTTGAATTGGAAATATAATGGGAAGATTGAGTCTTAAAATTATTTCCTCCTTTCACAAATGAGGAAGTTGATTAAGGCTCAGAGAGTTCACTCAGCTAGCAAATGCAGAGTGGGTATTCAAATCTAGAATTTTTACCCCATATTTTATGCCTTTTCATAGTGGTGGGAAATACAAATACATGGTTTATAACTATGGTGTATGACTGAATCTTTAAGTACCTTAAAAGGTAAAAATTGAGTGCTGGAGGAAGGAATTCTGTACAAGTGCCAAAAAGATCTATATGGATCTAGAATGCCTGCTTTTACATACTCAAGCAAGGAGTAAGCTTCTGTCCCCATCTAACTTACCTTTGTGTGCTTGTGCCTTACAACATCCCTTTATTCATTCTCACTCCCAAAAGCACTAGTTACAGTATCCTGGGAGTTGAATGTTCAATAGATGGTATAATATTAACAAGCATTATTCGCTAAATGTTCTTTTTCAGTACATTGCATGAATTATCTCATTTGATGCTTATGATGACTCTCTAAGTTAGGCAATGTTACTTCCATTTTATATTTGAGCCTTAAAGACTAAATGATTTGCCTAAGGTCACACAACTAGTAAGTGGCTGAATTAAACCCAAGTTTTCTGACTTGGAGCTTTTAAAACCCATGCTTTTAAAAAACTACCATACTATGCTGTCTTCTTGTTGATAGAGAATCTATCTTATCTTTGGATCACCTTCTACTGGTCAGAACTCTTCTGTTGTAATTGAAACCTAACTAACCAGTTAATTTAAGACAAAAGAAAAAAAAAAGCATTGTCTTATAGAACTGGGAAGAACAGGGGAAAAACCTACCTTACCTCTAACTAGATCAGGCACTTAATTTTATGATTATCTTCTGTCTTTCACTTCAACTTACATTTTGTTTGTTGGACTCATTCTCTCTTATTGCATATAGCTGCTGACAGCTGTGGGGTCATATACTTTAAGTTTGTCTTACAAAGGAAGAGAAAGAGTTATCCTTCTTTCAGTTTGGAAAATTCTTGGGAAGAACTCTGCAGTTGGCTTGTCTTTGGTCACATTCTTACCCCTTGTACTGGTCAATGTGATAAAGGGAATATGGTAATACGAATAACCCAGTATGTGTTACATTTCTATCCCTAGAGAAAATGGAGATGGAAAAATGTAAGGAAGAAGCAATACCACCACTTTTTGAGTAGTGATTCCCCACGTATAGCATTTGGTCCCTCCATGGTCTTTCTGTTTATCAGTGTTTCTCAAGGTGTGCTTCCTGAACCAGCAGCATCAGTATCATCTGGGAACTTGTTAAGTATTCCACCCCAGCCCTACTGAACCTAACATCCTGGGGATGGGGTCCAACAGTCTGTTTTTATAAGCACTCGAGGTGATTTTGATTGTTTACTTAGAAAATCCTAAGGAATCTACAAAAACAAAAACCCTCCTAGAACTGATAAATGAGTTCAGCAAGATCTCAGGATACACAGTATGCGTACAAAAATTCTGCTGCACTTCACCTTGATCGTCTTAATTTTGGAACTCCTTCTGTATAGGTACACACCGATTTACCAAATTCTTATCCAGCTAGATAATGCTCTATTGTAAGGATATATCATAGTTACTCTGCCAAGTTGCTTAATGAAGGAGATTTAAATTGCCTTAAATCTTTTGCTATTATGTACAATGATGAAGTAAATTCATTATATGTATATGTTTGAAGTTAAATGCAAGTTTACTTGTAGGTTAAATTCCTAGAAGTGGAATTCTGAGTTGAAAATTATGTGCATTTTACATGTGATAGATATTGCTGAATTCCCCCAAAGAAGTTTTTTTTTTTTTTTTTTTTTTAATTTTATTTTGTCGATATACATTGTGGCTGATTATTGCTCCCCATCACCAAAACCTCCCTCCCTTCTCCCTCCCCCCCATGTTGTCCATCCATGTTGTTGCAAATGGCAGTATTTCATTCGTTTTTATAGCTGGGTAGTATTCCATTGTGTAGATGTACCACATTTTCCGTATCCACTCATCTGATGATGGACATTTGGGCTGGTTCCAACTCTTGGCTATTGTAAAGAGTGCTGCGATGAACATTGGGGAACAGGTATACCTTCGACTTGATGATTTCCATTCCTCTGGGTATATTCCCAACAGTGGGATAGCTGGGTCGTATGGTAGATCTATCTGCAATTATTTGAGGAACCTCCATACCATTTTCCATAGAGGCTGCACCATTTTGCAGTCCCACCAACAATGTATGAGAGTTCCTTTTTCTCCGCAACCTTGCCAGCATTTATCGTTCAGAGTCTTTTGGATTTTAGCCATCCTAACTGGGGTTAGATGGTATCTCAGTGTGGTTTTGATTTGCATTTCCCGGATGCTGAGTGATGTTGAGCATTTTTTCATATGTCTGTTGGCCATTTGTATATCTTCCTTAGAGAAATGCCTACTTAGCTCTTTTGCCCATTTTTTAATTGGGTTGCTTGTTTTTTTCTTGTAAAGTTGTTTGAGTTCCTTATATATTCTGGATATTAATCCTTTGTCAGATGTATATTTTGCAAATATTTTCTCCCACTCTGTTGGTTGTCTTTTAACTCTGTTAATTGTTTCTTTTGCTGTGCAGAAGCTTTTGAGTTTGATATAATCCCATTTGTTTATTTTTCCTTTGGTTGCCCGTGCTTTTGGGGTCATATTCATGAAGTCTGTGTCCAGTCCAATTTCCTGAAGTGTTTCTCCTATGTTTTCTTTAAGAAGTTTTATTGTTTCAAGTGTGTGGGTTGATTTCTGGATTCTCTATTCTATTCCATTGGTCAGTGTATCTGTTTTCATGCCAGTACCATACTGTTTTGGTTATTATAGCTTTGTAGTATAGTTTAAAGTCCGGTAGTGTTATGCCTCCAGCTTTATTTTTTTTGCTCAGCATTGCTTTGGCTATGCGTGGTCTTTTATTGTTCCGTATAAATGTCTGGATAGTTCTTTCCATTTCTGAGAAAAATGTCTTTGGAATTTTGATGGGGATTGCATTGAATCTGTGTATCACTTTGGGTAGTATGGACATTTTCACTATGTTGATTCTTCCAATCCAAGAGCATGGGATATCTTTCCATCTTCTTGTATCCTCTCTAATTTCTCTCAGCAGTGGTTTGTAGTTCTCATTATAGAGATTTTTGACCTCCTTGGTTAACTCAATTCCTAAGTATTTTATTTTTTTGGTGGCTATTGTAAATGGGCAGGCTTTCTTGATTTCTCATTCTGCCCCCCAAAGAAGTTAAACCTTTACATTCTCACCAACAATGTAATAGAGTGCCTATTTCCTTATACTCTTACCAACAGTGTATTCCAACTTTTTGATCTTTACCAATCTCACAAATGGAAGGGCATAAAGAAACATTATGATTTGTAGTAATGAATATGCTAATAATAGAAAAAATTTGTCACCTAATTTATGTTTCTATAATTATAGAGGTTGGTAATTATAGAGGTTGGTAATTTTGTCATCTGTCTAAAAGTGAATGGGTTTTTTTTTTCAAACTAGTTGGAATGACAAAACTTCTCCAGATACAAGTATTTTTTAAAAATTGCATAAACTTCTTTTACCAATTAAAATTTTAAAAACACTTTTTGTTATTTTTAAGTTAGTACTCTGTAAATGTGTTTTTCAACTTATTTTTTTTTTCATTTTAGTTTTTATTTGTCCTTTTGGACATTAAATAGGTTTTTTTTTAGCTAGACATATACTTATGAAAAATTAATTTGAAAAAAGGATTACACCTAAAAAAGGGTATATATTATTAAGTACTGGTGTGGTATAGGCAGTTTCAAATACTTACTAGTGACGTATAACTTGGCACAGCCACTGTGAGTGGTCACTTGGCAGAATCGAATGAAATTTTAAATGTGCTTTGATGCAGCAATCTCTTGGCCTTTTTCCTCAAGGAATTGCTTGCAGGGGTGCTCGAGGAAGCATGCTTGAGGATATTCCTGGAGCCTTGCTTATAAGTTAAAAAAATGATAATGATATAAGTGTTCAATAAAGAGGAACAGCAGTACCACAAAGCAAAGCAAAACAAAAGTCTGGTTCATGAGTGCTGCTGACACATACAGTATGTACTATGAACTGGTAAGGCAGTAGCCTCTAGACTTAGTGTTTAGTGAAAACCGTTAAGTTCCAGAACAGCAACAGTAGTTTTAAAATTGCAATCACACCCACACCAAGTGAAGCAGTATATTTTTTGTATGTTTTTACTAGTATGTCTGTACCTAGGAAGAGTTCTGGAAGCATCCATACCTTAACTGATAACAGTGATCAAGTGAGGAGTTTCCTATATCTATGCTATCTTTTTTTAAAAGACACAAATCTATTTTTTAAATGTTTAAGATTTTTAATTGTGATAAAATACACATAATGTAAAATTTACCATTATAACCATTTTTTAAAATCTTAAAAAAATTTTTTTTAATTTTTATTGAATCATAATTGATTATACATATTTTTGGAGTTCAACATTGATATATGTTGATCAAATCAATATTACTAGCATATGTATTGTTACAAATCGTACTTATTCTTTATGCCCCTTGTCCAGTCTCTCCCTGTCCCCCTCTCCCTCACCCCTCCCACCTCTAGATTTCTTCTCTCCTTCTGAAAGAGTATTGGTTACTCTGTTAATTTCTTGCCTAGATGATCTGTCCAATGCTGAGAGGTGTGTTCAGGTCTCCCAATATTATCGTAGAGCAGATGCTTCTTCTGTCACTCTGGAATGGGCTTTGTGGAGAGAGACATCCTCTTCTTTTCTTTGGTCTCTACTGGTGACTCTCCTTGTGTCAGTGCACTCCAGTGGCTGGTGGACGATCTGCATGGCAGTTGTGGCATCTAGCTGCTTTTGCGGTAGCCATGGTTATTGTGGTGGTTGTGGTGGTCCACCCATGTGGAAGTGAAGTTTTTGGCTTGCTCCTTGGTGCTGGCGATGTGCCTGGTTGGGGGAGGTTCCGGTCCCCAGTTCCATGCCTCAGGTCCCTGGGCGGGCCCCAAGGTGCTGGCGGCATGCCTGGTTGTGGGAAGGGGGGTCCAGTCCCCTGTTCCATGCCTCAGGTCCCTGAGTGGGCCCCAAGACACTGGCGGTATGCCTGGGCCGGTACTAATTTTTTGTCCTTTGCTTTCTTCTATAATGGGGGAACTTCTTGTGAGGACCACTCAAGTACTGGTTGAGCTGAATTGCTCCTTTTCTGCTGATTCCCTAGAGAAGGCTTTTTCTGCAGCTCAGGTTTTAATGGTTGACTCTATAGGTATTTCTGGCTCTCCAGAGACCTGGTGCACCTGGTTTGTATAGAAACTCTGATCTGGGCCTGAGTCTTTTCATCAAACTGCACCCCCTGCAGTTCTATATTCCTGACCAGGTTCCTCTGAGTGGTCCTTCACTGATTGGGGGGCAGATAAGCTGTCCTTGCTGTGCCCCAGTGCTCCTCTGGTGAGCCTGTCTCCCCCACCACCCGTACTGCAAATACTTCCCATGGGACAGGCCATGTGCCAGTACCTTACGATGTCTCACGGACCTCTGAGTGGCTCCTTTTTTTCATTTGTTGGGGCTCCTTGCTCCTGTGTGGGTCCACAGGAACTCTATTATTGGTCTTGCTGGCCTAGGGGCCACCAAGGTCCTCTTCTCTCCCGCTGGCTCCAAACAACTTCATCCAAAGGGCACAGCTACGGCTTTCGCCAGTTCCTGCTCTGCACTCAGCAGCTCTAGCCTTAAAGTGGCCATGGCACAAAATGGTCAGACGGTTTTTTCTTTCTCTCATTGTGGCTTCTCCTGCCTTTATCTACTCCGTATGTCTTTCTTCCTCTTCCCCTGAGCTCTAGCGGCGCCAGCTGGGCTGTCGTTGCTTTTTTATAGTTGTAAATTGGTTGATTTGTGGGAGAGAGTGACGCTGGGGACCATGTATTCTGCCATCTTGACCGGAAGCCTCAGATTTTGAATCTAGAATATATATTAGCAATCTGACATTACGTTTGACATGTGGATGCTTACCTCAGCTTCTGCATTATTGACAGAAGTACAAGATTAGGTACAACTAGAAGGTGATTTGCTTTAGGGCAGATTCTTGAAAAATTTAGTTGTTCATAATAATCTGCATAGCCTCAAAGGACATATCTGTATTGCAGTAAATTTTTTTTTTAATTTCTTTTTTTTGGCATCTGTCCAGTATGGGAATCCAAACCTTTGACCTTAGTATTATCAGCACCACACTCTAACCGAGTGAGCTGACCAACCGGTCCTATTCGGGTAAAATTTGCAAGTAGGATAATGATATTTTCGACACTTGCTGCCTCAGCATTTCTCTCTGGACTTTTTCTGCATTGCGCCCTCCTGATAGGAAAATTAACTAATACATCTTGGTGTTGTAGCTCATAACACTCAATCCATCACTATAATCTTATGAGGTTGATACAAATTATGTACCTATTTTAGATGAAGAAAGTAAAGCATCATTTTGCCCAAATCACACGGTAAGTAGTAGAATCAGAATTTCTATGTAGATAATTGGACTCCAGAACTCTATCTCTTTACTACTGTGCTATATTGCTTCTCACTGTACTATAGTTCCCAAACCGTGTCAAGACACCCCAGGGTTGCCATGGGATATTTAAATTATTGAGCGGAACACAGTGACATCTTTTGGATACTCTATGACTACGGGCTCAAGGTGATTTAGCATTTCAACATTAGATCACACTACATTCTCTTTAATAACATCTTTGCAAAACTATTTCATTAGTGCTGTGATAAAAAGCAAGTGTCACCAATACAAAGCCAATATAAAACAGAAAATGAAAGTGACAGTTTCCAATTCCAATGTGTGAGAAGTTTTGCAGTGCCTTTATAGGTGCACATGTCCCCTAAGTAAGTAAACAGTGGTTATATAAAAATGACAAAATATTTTTTTCTTTCAATTTATTTATATTATTTCTTCAAATGTCTACTAAATTGTTAGGAAATAAATAAATAGGGCATTTAGGTATTTCTTTTGTTCTAGGGGTGCTATGAAAACATTTCTAATATACTAATAGTGCCATGAACTGAGAAAGTTTGGGAACTTGTACAAGCACACATCTGGAGGTTTAAAGAAAGGAATGTAGAATTTTTTATCACAAGATAGGAAATCGATAGTTAACTCTTGATGTTATCACATCAATATTAAGGTGTTAGGGATTTCATGGTAATTCTCACATGAGTAGTTGGATTTAATTGAACTCGGAAAGGATGATGAAAAGGAGCAACCCAAAGGAGGGCATCCCAGCAGTTCTAAAGTGTGATGGCATGTGACTGGTAGAGAGGGTTGGATATTATTCTGTTGTTTCTAAAATTAAATCATATAGATAAGTGTCTTAAAACGATGACCTATGTAAAATGTATTCTTGACTTATGTCTGGGATCTAATAGAAATAATACCTATCTTATAGGTTTGTTGTGAAGATTAAATGAGTGAGCCTAAAGAACAGTGCCTGGAACATAATGAGCAATCAGTGAATGTTAGATATTGTTAATATTTATTATTATTATCTGTTGTTATTCATCGTCATCATCATCATCTTGATTGCCATCATCATTATCTCTGAAGGATACCTATTCCACTAGCACATCAGAATTCTTTACTTCTCATAAAACATGGACAAAATTATTTGCTTGTTAGTTTTTAAGATTAGAAATCTGAGGTGCTATGGACAGTCAGTGCTTTTTAAGGCCCATCCTTAATTGTCTTGAACCCTGGAGAGATTTCTCTTGTGAATTTTTGGAACCAGGATTTTAGGAAAGACGGATTTGATAAACATTTCCTAAACTCTCTTGAGGCTTCAGTTCTACACTTATTTGGAACAGACTCTAGGGAAACTTTGGGAACAAATTGAATTTTTCTTTTATTTTTTGTGACGGATTTAAATTTTATTTTTCTCGCATGTCTTGGCTTTAGTGACAAGACGTGTGTTCTTGATACCTTTTGGCATAAAGTTAATATGCCTGGTCCACAAAGTCTCTTACTGGTACAATCACCTCTCAATAGCATTTGTAAAATATCACTTTGCGTTATTGTAGTATTTGTATGACCTTTCCAGTGTGGAAAGCACTTTAATAAGTTATTTTCATTATCATGGTATTTCTCTTGAGGGCTAGACAAGGCAAATATTCTCTTAATTTCATGGATGAAGAAATTGAGATCAGAAAGATATGTGACTCATCCAAGATCATGCAGCCAAGTTATGACAGATGCCCGCCTAGATGCACAAAGCTTATTTCCAATTTAGTGCTCTATTTATGATCCTTTGTTCTGCAACCTCTCTGCCTCACACCCTAAAATGGGGACCAGAACATGGGACTACTCAGAACTACTGAGGTCAACTCTAAGTTCCATCTTTTGACCTAGGGAAAATCATTTAACCTCTCTGAATCATTTTTTGTTCACCTGTGAAATTAAATAATAATAATACTGTAATTTTTCCATGGGGTTGTTGTAATTAGTGTTGGAACCAAGATCCAAATCCAGAGTTTGAGTTCTTTTTTTTTTTTTTTTTTTGTCGTTTTTGTGACCGGCCACCCAGTGAGCACACCGGCCATCCCTATATAGGATCTGAACCCGCGGCGGGAGCGCTGCTGCCCTCAGAGTTTGAGTTCTTAACCACTAGCTTTACTAACTCTTGCCTTCATAAAGAAATAAAGTAGAACTTAAGAGTATTGGGGTTTTGTATCAAGCTAGATATACAATGGCATGTAGTGATTATATCAGCTATCACTGTCAACTCTGAATCTTCTAAAGTAACTCAAAGCTTCAATGCTCAGGAGGATGGTTTTAAGCTAAATGACCTGATTAAATGACCTGTGTAGTCATTCAAAATGTAGATACAAAGTTGGAAAAAAGGCTGAGATTTTTAGAAATGTCTTTGTTCTAAAGTTTTTTTTGAAGAGTGTCAGAAAATTTTATTTTATTTTTTACAGCACTGGGAGGTGTTCAAAAAAGTAACAGAAGTTTTCATTTTAGTTCCTGCACTTCTTGGTCTCAAAGGGAACTTGGAGATGACATTGGCATCCAGATTGTCCACTGCAGTAAGTTTTTACATATCTCAAAGTATGTAAATTACCTATACTGTTTCTCTCTATTAAGGAGAATCTATATCAGAAAAATATTTTTTCTCTGTTTGATAAGTTTCTGGACCTCAGGGCTATGCTAAGTAGTTATGCCTGATAGCATACCCTGAAAGTTCTCAGGGTTGTTGAATCCAAAAATTAATTACAGTCCTCCTTTTCCCGGGAAGTAGTAGTATACTTGCCTCCTTTGATGCTGGGACATTTTGGCAATTATCATCAGTGATTAAGACATGGGGTAAGTCAGATACTGAGATTCTTTATGGTGCAGTGGTTGGTTGATTGGTATTTAAACTTTTTGTGATTGTAAAAGTAATGTATGCTTACTGTAAAAACTGAAGAAAAGGGGGAAAAAAAGTATAAAGAAGAAAATCTAAAACTATCTCTAATTTTCCACCTAGACATAACCACTATTAATATTTCTCTACCTGCATATCTATACTTTTACATGGTTAGATGTATCATAATGTATAATGAGTAAAGCAGATGCTTGGAAAGGAAATGCATTAAATAATGTTTTGTTAATATTATTGGTTTGCTCATTTAAGGGGAAATGTTTCATGTGCCTAAGAACTTTTTAAGCTCTTTCCTTATACAAGTATATAAAAGGTCATATAGCCATACTCTGCACAGGGCAATAATGAAATGTCTGTTATTAGTGAGCTTTCATAATATGCCAGGCACTATGCTAACTGCTTTACAGGATATTTTACAACAACCCTATGAAATAATCATTATTATTCCTGCTTTACAGAGGAGGAACTGAGGCTTAGAACAGTTGAGTAACTTTCCTGAGGACACAGAGTAGTACATAGTGGAATAAGTCACATTCCAGAACATTCCCTTTTACCTGCATAGGATAATTGTCAGAGTTTATAAAACCAATAAATAACAGCAGTAAAAAAACCCTAATTGTCTCCTCATCTACTTTGTAAGAATGATCTGCTAATGTCTTGATCTTAGTACAAATGCACAATCTTTTTGGTACTTAATATTTAAAAATTTTTAATATTTGTTATTTCAGAAACATATTACTTATAAATATAGTCCTGCTGCTTTTACCTACAGTTAGTTGGTGAGCTATAGAGAATGTCTAGGGCTATCAGCCAGACACTTAGGTGGAGCCAAACCTCACAGAGTAGAATTACTTTGATAAATTCACTTTAGTCTAGCCTATAATCTAGCATGGAATCATGGTAATTATTATTGAATATTAAAGGGACTGGTGAATACTAGAAGCTCCAGGAGCTGGAGGAGAAAAGTAGTGGATGAACCTGGAACGTCTTATGGTACCTATGGTGCCAGAAAGTAAAGAAGTGCTTTAAAAAAGTGGGGTGGGGGGGGATGGGGACATGACAGAAGGATACAGAGTAATATACTGGCCAGATCTGGAACAATTTGAGCCACAAAATAAATAATGACAGTTACAGATTATATGTAAATCATTAAATAAGAATCCCTTAGTCTATAAATGAATAACAAGGAAGGCAAAGTCTCTGCTGTGTTGGAATTTATATAAATAATTTCAGGTATCAGTAAGGGCAGTGAAGAAAATAAAACAGGGTAATGTGATGAAGGGTGATTCATGAGGCCTATTTTTATTACATAGGTAGGGAAGACTTCTCTGAGGAAGTGATGTGTAAGAAAGACCATTCCAGGTTGCTATTGTATTTAATCATTGTAATAATGTCAAATATTTATAAGCATTCCTGACAGGTCTACTTTATTTATTTTTTGGTGGCTGGCCAGTACAGGGATCTCAACTCAAGACTTTTGTAAGGCTGCATTCTAACCAACTGAGCTAACCAGCCAGCTCCTAGGTCTACTTTAGCAGTTGGTCTTAGGGCAGAAATATAAATGGAGGACCACATAACATATGTCTACATAGTTTAAAATTATATGACAAACTAACACACTTTAAAAAAAATTCTTTCTCCCTTTACAAATATATTTTTATGAAGATCTGGAAATACAAGATCAAATTTAGAATTCTTAGATTTGGGTTCTGTTTTAGAATGTAGTATTGCTGAGAGACCCAGCCCCTGGTCTGAGGCCTGCCCTGCTTCCTCTCTCACCCTTGGCTCTATATACTGCACTTTGAAAGACCTCACATAGACCTCAGGACCCATATCCAAGCTCCATCTATACCCCCAACAAATAGCCACCCCTTGACACTCTTTGGGTTAGGCATATACCTGGTGGTCTTCCTTCATGAACATTGACTTGAAGAAGAGGCCCTGGCATTGGGCTTCAGGCCATTTGAGCACGGAACTTTTATGATCCCAGGTATCTGGAGCATGACCTAGAAGGGGATGAGACACAGGCTTCAAGTAGGCACAACCCTTGGCCTTATGCACTCCTCACTCTGTGGAGTAGGGCATAGCTAAAAGAAGGCCAAAGTGAGGCCCTCTAAGCAGTGGGCCTCAGAGCTGGGCCCCCTCTAACTTAGATTTAGAGTGCTATTGGTTCTAGATTCCAAGAGTGAGAACTTCTTTTGGACCAAGGAAGATTACATAACATGGAAGAGATTTTGAAACTACCTTGTGAAGTACTTCTACAAGATATTGAAACAAGATAGAAGTTACATATTACAAAGAGTCTTGGACAAGAGTCTTACCATTGTATTCTGTAAATAACAATATCAGCATAACAGTTCTTACTAATAACCAGTGGTTACTTGCAGAGAGAGCAGTTCTTTTACTGGAAACTTCTGAAGTAACCAAACGGATGTATCTTGACACATACAAGTATTTCTTATATGATATCTGCTATACAAATCCTATCAGTCTACTCTTGAGAAGATACTGAAATTGGCATGGATGCAATAAAAGCTGACTTTTTAATGGAAATGCGTTTCTCTTTTTGGTATCTTGAAAGTCAGTTACTTGCTCTATTATTACACTTTTAGATCCAAGATTTAAGGACAAATTTTTCTCAGTTGATTATGGGAAGCAGCAAGTACATTTAAAATTATTAAAATAAAAAAATATATAAGCTAAGGCAACAATCTTAGACTCATCTGAAAATATTTAGAAATTGTCATCATCAAACAGTACACAAAGCTTCAGTTTATGGAATTCTTTCAGTGGAATTGCATCATCAGTATCAACCAAATCTTCAAACCTATGAAATGAATAGGAGATAAATATTTTATCTTATCAATTATCACATGATAGGAAAGAAATTTGGTGACACCATCTTTCTCAGCAAATGACTGAGACTGGCAAAGCTAGCCAAAGATAATATTAATTCTCTAATGACTTCATTTGAAAGTGAACATCTATATAGTATTACAAATATGAAGTATAATAACTGAGGTATCAGTCCAGCAGGTCTCAGTGCTAAGAAATTGCTTCTAAAAAATCTAATAATGAAATTGTAATAAAATGTTTAAAATTTAATGAAGTTTCATACTTATTCTTATATCCCAGTAATTTATTATATAATGGTGACATTTGGTGTTAGCCAACTGTTGATTTTAACCCTTGACTATTTGGTATTCAACTGGAATATGGGTCAAGTATGATCTATAAGAAGAAAAACAAAAACTTTTATGTTAATCCTACTAAAGTTTTTAGAATTAGTGAAATTATATGCATGTTTCCATCTGCCATCTTTTCCCACTTGCATTGTCTTAAAAGAACAGGTAGATCACCTAGGTACAACTCAGTCCAAGAGGCTTTTTGGCAGGGGAGGAGAATAAATAAGAGGTTTTAAAAAAACAAAAGTGGCAATACTTGAGGGAGCAAAAAGTTATTAGATGGCCATAGTTAGAGGTAGCTTTAGTTTCGTTTGTTGGAAAATGAACTTTGTTCTGATAAATATAGCTAAGCATACAAGCATTTAAGTAACTTGATAACTTTGCCAGGAAAAGTGAAATTTTGGCTAGCTTACCTCAAAGGAATATTTCTAAAAGCAATGTTCTTGAGCATTATCCAGCATTTGTTTAGATTCAAATAATAGATTGAACATGTCAGTCTGTTTTGAAATAGGCAATGCTATAGGGAATGTGGTTAAAAAAGAATATGCTGCAAATGAAATTTGATGTTTAAATTGATCACATATTACCACTAAAGCTGAATAAAGGTGAATTTAGTCTTTTTGTTAACTTTAGTTTACTTGTTGTAGTATCTATTTTGTACTAGATATTTACCTCAAATGTCCAGTTATATGTATTTGTCTTTTCATATTTAATAAAGGGGAACTGCAAAGCTGATTAGAAGCTCAGCACACTGGAAGAGCTTATCAGCTATGGTCTCCACTGTGTGTTGATCTAACTGGGCCTTTCTTTGGGGAGGTAGGGATGGAGTTGCTATCTTCCATAGGTCAAGAATTGTGTCCTTGATAAGAAGATATTTCAGTCATAAACTAAAGGATATAAGAAAGTAAGACTTTGAGGCTATCTGAGATAGGAATGTCCCAGGCAATGCAAAGAGCCAGAGGCAGGACTGTTGTGTATATTTGGGTCAGTGGTTCTCAAAGTGTGGTCTTCTCATCAGCAGCATCAGCAACTTGTTAGAAATACAAATTTTCGGCCCCACTCCAAAGCTACTGAATCAGACTTGGTAGTGTGGCTCAGCAATCTGTATTTTAACAGGCTCTCCCGATGATTCTGACACAGCATTAAAGTTTGAGAACCATGGTGTTAGATGAACAGCATGGAGTCCAATAGGGCTGGGAGCAAGTGAGGGAGGTGGAAAATGTAGGGGATGAGGTCAGAGAACTAGCTAGGGGCCAGATTATATAGGGCCCTGTGGACATTGTAAGGACTTTGGCTATTTTGTAAGATGAGAAGCTGTTGGAAGATTTTGAACAAAGGAGTGATATGATCTGATATTTATTAACAGATTATTTTGGCGATTTGGTTAAGACATGGGTGTAGGGAGTCAAGGACTGAAGCAGGGAGACCAGTTGGGAGTCTGTTGCAGTAATATAGGCTAGAGATCATATTGGTTTGGATCAGGGTGTTGGTGGTGGTATATGTAGTGATAGGTAGTTGGGGTCCAGAACTAATTTTCAGAGAGATCCAACAGAATTGGCTGATGGATTAGCTGAAATTAAAGACAAGGAGCAGTCACTCAAAATTCTCTCTGGACCTGACAGAGGAGAATGTAAACAAATTAGTAGATGAAAAAGTAGTAACTTGTGGCATCAAGCTATGATTACATGGTATATTCTTCTAGTTTATGGTGTTTTAATTGCTTAGAGAACTTGATCTCAAGTTTGTTAAGCAGAGTACTACCATTCTTAGAGAATGCTAAAGATCATTGTCAATTGTATTCTAATTCTGATACTCTATAGGCTGTTAAAGCAGCTCTAGGTTAAGGACTTCTTACTGGCCTCACCTTCTCTAAATTCTGCACTGACTATTCTCTTTGACATTTTTAGAGCCCTTGGCTTTGAGATCCCCCTCTCTCCTTCTCAGTCTACTTTTTTGGTTTCTTTTTCTTTGCTCATCCTCTTAATTTGAGATTTTTCTTGTAGTTTTAGGATCTTGTTCTACATGTTCTCTCTCAGTAATTTCAGGTACTCCACTACTGTTTGCATTTTGCTGACTCTCAGATCTGTATCTCCATTCTCTTTCCTGATTTCTAGAACTGAATTTTCAATTATCTAATGGACACCACTTACTACATTCAAAACTAAACTCATTGTTTTTGATTATTCCAACCATGCTCTTTTTTCTATATATCTTGTCAGTTTATTAACATTACCAATTGTCCAACTCTCTATCCAGTTACTGTCTAGACTATCAGTTCCATCTGTGAAATTTCTCTTCCCTTTTTCTTTTACTTTTTTTTTTTTTTTTTTTTTTTGGTGACTGGTAAGGGGATCGCAACCCTTGGCTTGGTGTCATCCGCACCGCGCTCAGCCAGTGAGCGTACCAGCCATCCCTATATAGGATCTGAACCCGCGGCCTCAGCACTCCCAGCGCTGCTGCGCTCCCAGCGCCGCACTCTCCTGAGTGAGCCACTGGGCTGACCCCCCTTTTCCTTATTCCCCATCTGCCACTACCTTTAATTTAGTTGCCTATAGTCTCTAATTGGGACTGCTGTTAACAGATTCTTAACTGTACTCCCTGGTTCCAGGGAGAAGGATGAATGAGTGTAATTTTTCTTTAACTTAAAAAAACACTATTTGAAGGTTGGCTTTTTCATTTATGTGCAAAAAAATCACTCTTTTTATGTAGTATTTATTTTGACTTGTAAGAGTAAAAATAGCTTTAGAAGGCCAATCTATGATTACTTTAATTTTTTTGTTCCGTAAAGGATTTTTTCTCATTTTTATGATTATCTGCAGGAGAATCAGGATAAATGAGCTTATATGTTTGCAAGGAAGGCCTTTGGTAACTATAAAGAGAGAAAACCTAAAACATAAGATGTCAGATACAGCCTACTCAATCTGTTGAAGGTCAGTTGTCTTTAAAGCTTGTTATTCTGTAAACTAAAGATTAAATGTTCACAGATAAAAAGATATTTCAGTAAAATAGGTTTCCTATTTTAGCAAGGGAATTAAATAATAACAAATCCAAATCAACTTTATCTTGCCCTCTTGAGTCAAAATTTATTTCTAAAGGTATGATGATTAACTTGAATAATTTTTTCTGGATTTTTATCTTTTTAACTATGTATAAAGTCATAGCAGATATTATTGTAGATATATAGCAGTACTATATGATTAGAAAATAAACCAAGGATAGTGATTCTATAAACTATTGAGTTTAAGTCCTATTGTCTGAGGTCTAAAATTTTCTGCTTCTGAATGCTAACTATAAAAGAGTTGAAAATGATGTCCACTGTCCTAAAGACAATATATATATATATATATTTTTTTTTTAAAATAAGCCTGTAAAACTATTTCCCAGGAGCAAATCACCTTAGCACAATTAACACCTTTCGACTCTAGGCAAAACCAATTTCTGTTGTGTCAAAATTCTTCTGAGAACTTTTGATTCTTTAAAATTATTTGATAACACTCTACCCTTTATGATTCATTAATTCAAAAATATTATTTGAGCCCTTACTATATGCCAAGCACTGCTCTGTGTTCTAGGGGAACTAGTAAAAAACAAAACAGAAAATGTTCCTGCCTTCAGTGAGCTTACATTGCAGTGGATGGATATCAAGAAGTTGAAAACCTCTTCCCCTAATAATTTTAAGTTAGACTTTCAATTCAGATTGGAAAACTTCTGAGATAAAGAAAAATTAGAGCCCAGATAATGATATTAATAACTATGGCATAATTTAGATATAGTTACAATCTGGGTATTATTTCCCAAATTTGGCATAATTCTAAATTTTGCATGTTCTTGTTTTATCACCTGATTGTTAGATACAAATGAGATTGCATATTTCTGTTAGTTCTTCATTTGAAAGTATTGTTCTTAAGTTTTAAGTATCAATCCCTAGCCATAGCTTTGTGGAGTAGCACTACTTATGTTTAATCTAAAATTGTTTCAATTGAGTATATTTTTAGCTTCCCCTTCCTTTTTTGCAGCTTTATTGAGGTATAATTGCCATACAATAAACTGCACAAATTTAAAGTCTGCAATTTGGTGAGTTTTGGTATATGGTATGTACCTGTGAAACTATCACCACAATCAAGATAAGAACTTATGCATTACCTCTGTGCATTCAGGAAGGTATTATTATGTGTGTATATTTTAGTGTAGTTTTATTATTATAAAATGTTTCAAGCATATATAAATATATAATGTGGTTTCTGATTCCAGTTAATGGCAGAATGAAGCGGTTGGGTGAACCCTCCCAGAGATTAACAATTACAAAATCTAGACAAACTGTTTGAAGGCAATGGAAAGTGATCAAAAATAGGTAAAAACTAGAGCTTACCCTTAAAAGACCAAAACTACAAAGGGTAAGAATTACAAAGTTTGTGGTGTTTTTGCCTGAGGGAGTTCCCCAATCTCTGGATCTCATGTGCCAGAAAACCCAGAGTCGTAGTAGCTTGAGGTGGCAGAAGACCTCAGAGCTGGCAGACGAGCTGGAAATTTAGGGAGGAAATTCTAGAAAGGCAGAACAGGTGAGACTCAAAATCTGAGTATGAGATCTACTCAGATCTTTGGCTAACCACTAAAGTCTACATGCATAGGGACGACCTGAGTGAATTGGGGGGAATAAAAAGGCAGAAATGTGAGAGGGGCTTACACTTGAAAGACAAATACACTGGCTGAGATTTGTGTTTGTTGCTTTTTACATTGAGTGCCTTCTGTGACCTATGCATAGCTATAATGGCAGAAAGTTTAAGTTTTATTGGCTTGAACTATTGGGTGACAGAGCTTGGAGCTGACAGAGCAGGTGGAAGTTTATGGGGAAATCCCAGAAGCAGGAGACCTGCAGAAAGGGTGAGCCCAAAAGTCTGAGTACAAACTCCTCCCAAATCTTTGGCTGACCACTGAACTACAAAGGTGCAGAAGAGATCCCAAAAGGGCTAGGCTAAAAAGCAATAGCTGGCAGCTGAAGGAACAGCCAAGCAGAAAGATGAGCTGCTTCATACTGTGAGAGAGACAAGAGTCTGTAGTTTGAGTCTAGGCAAGTTAACTGCCTATTAGAAGGAAAACCCAATAATCCTCAGAAGAACATAACAGTATCCAGAGTCACTATACCATATTACCCATACTGTTCAATTTTAAGCCACAATCACTAGATGGGGAAAGAAATGGAAACATGTGATCCATATTCAAGAAAAGTGTGGTTCATATTCAGTCAATAGAAAGTAACTAAAAGTAACTAAAATTGGATTTAACAAAGTCTTTCAAATCAATTAGTATAAATCTGTTCAAAGAACTAAAAGAAAATATTTTCAAAGAATTAAACAAATATGTCTTAATGAGTGAACAGATAGGGAAATATAAAAGAGAACTAGTAACTATAAAAAAGAATCAGATAGAAATTCTAGAATAAAAAGTACATTAACTGAAATGAAAAATTTATTTGGTGGGGTCAGCATCAGATTGGTGACAGCAGAAGAAAGAGTTGTGCACTTGAAGATAGACTGATAAAAATTATCCAATATGAAGAATCAAGAAGGAAAAAAAAGATTGAAGAAATATAAATAGAGCCTCAGATACCCATGGACAATATAGTGATGTTAAACATATATGTGATGTATTGGTATATTAAGTATGGTAAAATTTTAATATTTGACAAAGCCAGATAGTGGGAATATAAATGTTTGTTGTTGTTGTTTTAGTAATTACTGTTGCAGGAAATTATCTCACCCATTTTTTAAAAATTAACTTCATTTAAGTATGATTTACATGCAATAATATGCTGTAATGTTAAATATATAGTTTGATGAGCTTTGGAGAATTTTATTAGTCTTTGTAACTACCACCACAAACAAGTTGTGGAGTATTTCCCTTACTCCAAAAAGTTTTCTCATGCTCCTTTGCTGTGAGTCCTGGCATCACCCACCCCTGATCCCAGGTAATCACTGATTTTTCAGTTGCTTTAGCTTAGTTTTACCATTTTTAGGATTTCATATAAATAGTATCACATATTTTTTCTCATTGGCAATGTTAACCTTGATTATTTGAATGGCAATGTTTGCAAGGTTTCTTCTCTATAAAATTACATTCGTACCCCTTTGTGAATTAGTAAGTAATCTGTGGGAAGACACTTAGAGATTGCAAAACTATTCTGTTCCTTAGCAAATTTTAGCCAGTTGTTTTAAAATATATTAATGATTTTTGCATGAATTCATTATTACTTTGAAGGTTGCCACATGTTGATTTTCTAACTCAATTATGTTATTGTGTCTACATTAGTTGACATTCTAAGGAAAAGCTTTCCCTGTCTTTCCTGTCTATCTGTATATCTGTCTCTCTCTCAGTCTATCCGTCCGTCCATCCATCCTCAATATGGCCTCAATCGATTCTTATTTTATTAAATTGATTATAATTTATTACCGTCATTATTCATTTTGCTGCCCAAATTGTCTGAGATTTGGCCAGTGGGGAGCCCTTTCAAACTGGTTCCTGTGTCCTTTGACATGTTCCCATTATTTTTTGAGTACTGTATTACTTTTTGGCACAAGATAGCCTAGGACTCATTTTACACTGTCCCTGTCCTAGCCCTGGGATCAGCCATTTTTCTAAGGAGGCTGGTTTCTTTTAGTGAGGAATAATATTTAGAGATGTTAGGCTTTTTAAGCTGAGTGGTTCTAGACTACTTTTATATTACATGTTTCTGGTATTTTCTTCCATTTTAACTGATATTATTAAAGGACTTTATGCATACTGATTTTATATAATATAGTTTAACATCATAACTACTCAAGAAGTGTCATTTTACTTAACAGTAATATCTTACAGGAGTTTTTGTATATTTCTGTGATTTGATTCATGACCTTCCTAAGAGAGGTCATGTAGTCAAATCTTCATACTTTGGTCAAGACTGCCAGTGTGTCCTTCTAGGTAGATGAGACTTCCTGTTTTAAAACTGCAAAGAAGGAGATTTTGCAAGCTGTAGGAAAATTGTACCAATATTCAGTGCCTAACACTCAAGGATTTATGCTCACTTCTGTAGTTATTTTCTGAAGGGAAACAAGACTGGTTATCTTTTTCTTAAAAACTTTCCCCCCTTTTCTCTCATTTTTTGTTTTCATTCCCTCCCTTCCACTTTTTCATTCTTCTTTTCCTCCAAATATTTAGTACCTTACTGTATATAAACCACTCTTTAGCTGGTTTCCAGTTCCTCATATTTTTAAGGTGGTCTTAATTTATATTATGGTTTTCATCTTAATACTTTCTGGATTTTAAAGTTTTTTATGTTGTAGATCCCACATTTAGACAAAAAGCTGAGATTATTTCTTTTTTTAGTTACCAGTTTTCAAATTTACCAATGTGTTTTTGTTTTGTTTTTATTTTAAAATTTAAAATAAAAGCATTTATTTTTTTAGAGTGGTTTTAGGTTCACAGCAAATTAAGTGGAAAGTACAGAGAGTTCCCATGTGCCCTCTGCCCCCACATGTGCATAGATAGCCTCCCCCACTATCAACATCCCCCACGAGAGTGGCACATTTGTTACAATTGATGAATACACACTGACATATCATTATCCCCCAAAGTCCATAATTTACATTAGGACTCACTCTAGATATGTACGTTCTAGGGGTTTGGACAAATCTATAATATGTATTCCTCATTATAGTATTACATGGAGTAGTTTTACTGCCCTAAAAATCCTCTGGATTCTGCCTGTTCATCCCACCCTCCCCCACAATCCCCCAAAACTACTTATCTTTTTACTGTCTCCATAGTTTTGCCTTTTTTAGAATATAATATAAATAGAATCATACAACATGTAGCTTTTTCAGACAGGCTTCTTTCACTTAGTAATATGCAGTCTCTTTATGGCTTGATAGCTCATTTCTTTTTGGTGCTAAATAATATTCCATTGTTTGGATGTACCACAGTTTATTTATCCATTCACCTACAGAAAGACTTGACTGCTTCCAAGTTTTGTCAGTTATGAATAAAGCTGCTATAAACATCCATGTGTAGGTTTTTGTATGGACGGTTTTTAACTTTTTTGGGTAAATACCAAGGAGCATGATTGCTGGACTGTATAGTAAGAATATGTTTAGTTTTGTAAGAAACCACCAAACTATCTTTCAAAGTAGCTGTACCATTTTGCATTCCCACTAGCAATAAACGAGAGTTCCTTTTACTATACATTTTCACCAGCATTTGGTATCATTAATGTTCTGGATTTTGGCCATTCTAACAGGTGTATTAGTAATAGTATCTTGTTGCTTAATTTGTATTTTCCTGATGACATATGATATGGAGCATCTTTTTATATACTTATTTGCCATATGTATATCTTCTTTGGTGAGGTATCTGTTAAGGTCCCTGAACCATTTTTTAATCTGATTGTTTATTTTCTTATTGTTGAGTTTTAAGACTTCTTTGTGTATTTGGGATAGCAGCCCTTGTCTTTTACAAATATGTATTTTTAAATAAAATGATGAATATTTGAAAAATTCACTAAAAAGCAAGAAAATAAAAATCATCTGTAAACCTATCACCCAGAAATAACAATGGTTAACTTTATTTTTATTTACCTATTTTTTGGCACATATACATTTGGCCTTCCATATTCATGAGTCCTGCATCATGGATTCTACCAAACAAGGATCAAAAATATTAAAAAATAAAAATAAAATAAAAACTAGTAGTGCAACATTAAAAAATAATACAAATTTTAAAAAGACAGTATAACAACTATTGACATAGCATTTACATTGTATTAAGTATTATAAGTAATCTAGATATGATTTAATGTATATGGGAGGATACGTGTAGGCTACACCATTTTATATTAGGAGCTTGAGCATCCACAGATTTTGATATCTGTGGGAGTCCTGGAATGAATCCCCCATAGGTGTGGAGGGATGACTATACTTATTACTTTTTTTTTTTTTTTTTTTTTTAAGACTAAAACTTCAGTGGAAACTTTTAGAACCCTTGTTTCAAGTATTTCCACATTAAATATATTTTTTTCTAGTATCAATTATAGGAACTATATTTTTAAATCTATAATTTCAAGGTCATCCCAACCCACTTTTATATCTAGCTTCAATAAATCTTAAATCCTGCCCTTAACTCATAAGCCTCAGGGTAAGGTAAGTAACATATATTTAGAGGAACAACGTAAGGATTTTAAAAACTAGAGACAGCAGATTCTACCTAAGGGAATTCAGATTAAAAAATTTTAAAAATGCTGTGTTGGCCAAACATAACATGTCTTCAGGCTCTGGCCTCAGCTTTACTCTTTCCTAAAAAACTAATTGGTGTCTCTGCAAAAATATTGGCCTATTTTCTAATACTTTAAGATATACGTAATTTAAATAAATTTGGGTTACACAGAAGTCTCTACCAGATTATGCCCTACTGTATCACCTTTCAAAATCTTGGTTTCTCTAGCTGAGCAACATCAGGTCAACTAATCTAATAAAAGTAGGTCTAGCAAAGGACTTTAGACAGAACACTCATAATTCTCCATCTCTGCAAAAACTGAGATGGTTCATATTAACCCTAAACCACTAGACAGTAGAGTGGATCAGCCCAATTCTTGGTGAAGTTTTTACAAGATGGAGGCAACAAAGTTAATTTTCTGTGTCCTGCCATACCTCCACCAATGCCCCAATGCATGCCAATTCCATACCTATTTTCTCTAACAAGGTAAATGTGGGTCAACATTTCTTTTTAGTTTATTGTTTTTAATCCTTACTTCTAAAAGTCTTTGTAAAAAAAAAAAAAAAAAAGTATTATTATTTGAGTCTATTTTACTTTTTTTTAAATTTTACATCACAGATTGTTTTAATTTGCTATTATGGTTTTATCTTAGACCAAAAGGATTGCAGATTCGTAGGCTTTTAGATCTGGAAGGGATGTAGAGAGTGTGATCTTCATCATTTATAAAACAGATTGAGTAGTGTAAGGTTGCAGTATTGGTCTGGGCTTGGTCAGGGAAATAGAGCCATTTTATGTATTGTGGCAATAAGGAATTTAATAAAGGAATTTAGGCTAACTCAAATGTGGGAGAAGTTGGAGAAGTGGAGGTCTGTGGTAGGAGAATCAGAGAAACAGCTTGAAGCACTGGATCTGGGAAAGAAAGCCATGTGTGCATTGCAGTGAAGAGGTCTGTGTGCCTACAATGTCTGACCACTTTGCAAAAATAATGGCCTCTGCTTTACTTGTGAATTCCAAATCTTAGACAATTTCCTCTCACTGGAAGACTGTAACCTGAAGCTATAGGAAAGGAGATTTTGAGGAATATAAAAAGGGATTGGTGGTGATGGTATCAAGTTAATCCAGCACAGTTGCATACCTAATTCATAGCACTCATTCTGTTATTCCCACCTTTCTTGATCTTTTCTCATACCCTAATGTATGTATGTCTTCATTGGTCATTAAGCAATCTTGAAGTCTTGACATCTTATACTTTTTCATGGACTCATTTTAGATTGTTTCCTAAAGCTACAGACATTTTTTTAAGAGTTGTTTAAAAATAACACTTGTTTCTCTGTTGCCTATTTCTTGAACTGTAAACCAGAGGTAGGTTCACTCTTTAAACATTACTTGTATTTTATTAACCAGTTGAACAAAGCCCCGGGTTGTTAGAGCTGCAAACATGAATTTCATCAATAATTTAGATTACTCGGCTAAGAAAAGAAATATATGAGGATACTTCAAAAAGCTTGTGGAAAAATAGAATTAAAAGATAATACAAATCTTTCCATGAGCTTTTTGAAGTACCCTCATATAAATAAAGATGGCATGAATAATTATTCTGAAACACTGAGAAATCTCAATGTTTGCCTTTGCTGGAGACTTTGAGACTAAAGTCCGCAGTACAGAATAGAATCTGTTTTCCAAATTGATAGAGGAAATGTTGATGTAGAACTTAACACGCTGGTCTGAAGCCAGTGAGCTAAACTTTAGTCTGTCCGTGGTTAACCTACCCATAAATAACAACTTTGTATCTCCTTCTTTACCCACTTACCCATAGATTTTCTTTTTTTTTTTTGCATTTGAAAATCTTTCACAACCAAGCAGATGATGAATAATTGAAATCCAATTCAGTATATTATTTTTACAAGTGATTATTCATTACTTTCCAAACGACTGCATTAGAAAAATTTGGTAGATTTGGACATACATTTTTTGAATCCTAAGTGGTTAAGAAATATGATTTAGCTTACAGAACAATTGAGTATGTGAATAATAATATTTTGGAGAGTATTCTTCCATTTAGCAGAAAGATGTATAAATTGTAATAGTTGAGAGACATGATCAACATTTATTTGTGAACTGAATGGATTTTATTACTAACAGTTTTAGTCATAACAAATATAAATTATTACATATGAATGATTTATTTATATCTTGGCTTTTGTGATCAATAGTTTTTAAAATTACATTAGTTTTATGATGTAGGATTAAATGGTTTCAGCTCAAAACCATGTAATTATTTATATAGAGCCTCAATACACAAAATTTGGCATTTTAGGATGATACCTGATGGAGTTAGTTGTAAAACAACATCAGTGAGTAGGTGGATAATACTCACTGATTCAGTAGTTCTTGTAAGATAGTTAAGTACAAAAAAGTTTTTTTCCTAAACATCTCAGACAAGCTGAATGTTAGATGTAAGACTGGTAGTTAATTCAGAATTATATTCAAAGTGCAATGTGAGCTTATCAGATTTACTTAAGAATTATTTTGGGCTTTAAGACAATGTTTCATTTAAACAGAGCAGACAGCATATAGATTATTCAGTGAAAATATCCACCTTAACAGGTAAATATTGGGAAGATGGATTCACCCATTGAAAAGTGGAACCTAATAATTGGTAACTTGGCTTTAAAGCAGGTAAGTGATATATGTTATTTATTTATAGATCTTAGATGTTACATGGAGTAAATATTAGTACTATAAAGTATACCATTTAATTATTTCAGGACACACGAAAATAATAATTTTGTACCTTGAAAAAGTGATGGAATAAATGCATACCCATGACCTTTGCAAGTTATTCTTTTTCTAGAAACTGGTCGATTTATTTCAAATATGAAAAATATGTTAAAAAAATATACAAAATATAGAAAATATTTTTTATCTTAAAAGTGTAATAGAGTCAGAATTTGTGTTAATATCTATACAAATAAATATTTAACACTTCATTATTTAGGTGTTTTTTTCTACTTTGATTTTTTATTTTTTTAAATTTTTAAATTTATTTTATTATTATTTTTTTAATTTTATTTTGTCGATATACATTGTGGCTACTTTGATTTTTTAAAGTAAATCATCTGTTTAATTAAATTGATCTCTTTTTTATATATATTGTGTTCAGCCATTTGTTTAAGCTGCTTTTCTTAATTTGTTAATGTTACTCATGTTAATATAAATGAATACATTAAGTTACGAACTACATATGCACTAAACCATGGATTGTATATAATCTACAGCTCTTTCTAGTCTCAGGTGAGTTTCTCTTGTTCCTCTCCCTCCACCCTCCCCTATCTCCAAGGCAGAAGACTCAAATCATTCTTTTTTTTTTTTTTTTTTTCTGTGACCGGTAAGGGGATCGTAACCCTTGGCTTGGTGTCGCCCTCACCGAGCTCAGCCAGTGAGCGCACCAGCCATCCCTATGTAGGATCCGAACCCGCGGCCTCAACACTCCCAGTGCCGCACTCTCCCTAGTGAGCCACGGGGTCAGCCCAGAAGACTCAAATCATTCTAATAATTTCCATCTTAGCTTTTAATTCTTCCTTTCACTTTTAATCTCTGCTCTTTATCATCCGTCTCCCTGCAACTGTTGGTCCAATGGGAGCGAGAAACGGGTGGGGATTCACTTATCCTAGTTGCCATAGCCTGAAGCCCATGTCTCTGTCTGCCTCTCCACCAAGAGTGTATAAAGAACAGGGAACCCCAAGCAGGCCCATCAGGACACAATTGATGCCAGCCAGTGTGGCAGCAATTGGTTGGAGCCCAGTTACCAGTAGACAAAAGTGAGAAGAAAAGAAGATAGAGGGGTTGGGGGAGAGGTTATTCTTTCCCTAAGGCTTCATCTGCTAAAATTTATGGAGGAGTAGATGAGTGTGAGTGTGGGGGGAGGAGTGAGAAGGGCTGGCATAAGGCTCTTCTGCCTGGAGACTAGCTATGGGGGGAAGAGGTAGGGAAGGGTGGAAAGGACAGAGGAGGCTCATGCTTTCACTTACTGGGAGGCATGTGCTCTTCTGCCTATTAAATGGGGTCTCAGGCAGATTACCTGTCACAGATTTCTTTATCATTGTACAGAACAGCTGCCTTGACAACATAAGTTGTCAGGTAAAGCAAAGTCCCCAGTCCCATCTGAGGAACCATTACCTCACCAGGAGGGATGTGCCCCGCACCAACATCTGTTCAGGCCTATAGCCCCTATTAACCTCCCCAGCTACTACTTGAACCCAGACTTTGCTTTCTCTTGGGTACAATTAATGATTTTTTAATAAGTCATTCTTTTGCAGGTTTACAGAATAGAACTTTCTCATCCCAGCTAAGTTTTTCCATTTCTTCAGAAATGGTTAGATATATACATACAAAAACTCTTTATATATAGCTTCACAGGGTCTTCAATAAGTTCATGGAAGGATTCTTATTATCTTTTAAATCAATTTTTCCTCAAACTTCTTGAGGTACCATTGTATATACCATGATGTCTGCAGCAGGACCCCTAGTTCTGTGTTCCAGTGTCAAACCAGAAAATACTTGGAATCATAATGTTAGAATTTACATTATTAATTAGTTTTGCAGCTGAAGTATTATCATGTTATTTACTAACGAGTATGAAAGTACTAAAATATTTTAACAACTGCTACAGCTATAAATAATGGTGCTTATAGCTTGGATGTCTGCTGTCAATCTGTGGGTGACATAAACAGGAGCTGTAATAAAAGATCATGGGGCAGGAATTCAGGCTATCTGGACTCTCTAGTCCTGGCTCTTCTGTTCATTCATTATGATAGGGTCAGACTTATTCATGAATTTTTCGCTTGGATCCCTTGGTTCGAGTACATTGATTGGCTTCAGAGATTCTGTGAACTCCTAGAAGTTCTACTCAAAATATTGAGTGCCTCTGTGTTTACCTAGAGAAAAGGATCTTTATTCTATAGAGTTTTTACCGGGTTGTCAAAGGGGTTCATGATACAAACACAGCTAAGAATCAGTGGAATAGATAGTTTCCTGAGGTTTCTTTTAGTTTTGACATTCTATTAATCTGATTCTGAGTCTGCAGTCAATGTTAGTTTTCTTAGTTGCAATTTTTTTGAATGTTCCTTTGTGTCAGCACTGTAGGAAGCACTTTATATATTTATGTAATTAATTTAAATCTTAAATTTTGATATTATCATTGCCATTTTATAGATTACGAACTGAAGATTTTATAACAGTAATCATGTTTGTCATTATTTGTAAGGTTATTTTTGAACACTTTCTCTCCCACTGACCAAGAGCCCTGTGAGAGCAGAGAATAAATCTATTTTGACCACTTGTAGCCCAACACCAAGTATAGCGCATTGTACATCATAGGATCTAAATAAATATTAGTTGAATGAATGAATTTAAATAACTTGCCACAAGATTAAGTGGTTGACCCAAGAATCAAAATATTATTCTATTATAAAATCCATTCTCTTACCAACACTGCCTCTAGAGTCAGATTTCCGAAGTGTGGATTGGGTACTTTTTGGTCTGAAGGTAGTATTATCTCAGATGATCTGTGGATTTACACCATCAAAATCACTTGGGGTGCTTGTTGAAAACAGATTCCTGGACCCCATTCCATACCTGCTGCCTCCAGATCAGGGCAACATGAGAACCCATCATATTAGGGAATATTAAAGCTAAAATATCGTAGCTTCTTCAAAAGATAGTGCAGCTCAATTACCATATGCAATATTTTCTTTGGACTTCTTGTGTACAGTATTTACACAATCAAAAATTTTAAGTGTGTTTTTAAAATGAGTAATTCAGTTGGATTTTATAAAAAATTTTTTAGGTTCAGGCAACAGTAGTTGGTTTTCTAGCAGCTGTGGCGGCAATTATATTGGGCTGGATTCCAGAGGGAAAATATTACCTTGATCATTCCATACTTTTGTGCTCTAGCAGTGTGGCAACTGCCTTCATTGCATCTCTTCTGCAGGGTAAGTGAATTTATAAATGTCTACTCTACAGCCTTTTACTTTTAAATAATTTATTTCTCAATAATTATTTGTATTTAAATGATACTTGTTCATTATGTAAACAACAAAAAAAAGTTATTACAAACTTTAAAAATATCTTAATTATTTCAGATATGTTTATATTTTATTATTTATAAGACTTAGTGTAGAACAGGCTTTCTGAGGTTGTCTTCTGGCCTTAGATACTCTGGTATATTTCCCAGACGATTAGGAAAATAGCCTAAACATTAATTTGTTTCTGTAAGGTAAATTAATTGAGAAACTCCTTTCCGGAAATCATGCTTGGCTTGTCACTCAAGCAAAAACAAGTGTTCCAGGAATTCTAAGTTTCAAAAGCAGTCTCTCTGTTAAAAATTATTTAAGTTTCAGATTTCAAAAAAAATTTTCTTCACTGTTTCTGTGGCAATACAAATATAAACTTATGCTTAAGACAGCATAATGTTGGCTATAGAATTTTTAAAAGCCAAGAGGTTTTAAAAATTAACTACATTAGAACTTCTTAGTTGGGATATCTTTCATTATATTTATTTTTAATATGAACTTTATACTAGAGAACTATCTTATTATGGAATCATAATTATGAAGACTTGGTTCTTTTTATTTTATAATTACCATCTTTTCAACTTTATATCACCAGCAAAGTTAAAAATGGAAGATGCTCATGTCAGGTGATCATACAACACAGCTAACTTTTCTGGCTAGGTTCTAAGAATTTAAGGAACATTGTTAATTTTAAGACTTCCAAAATATTTTGAACATTTTGTTTTAGTACTTAAATTATATCAGGGATAGTTTCTTGTCTTTATATAGAATTATTAGAATTGAATGGAGTTAACACTGGCCAAAGCAGAGTGAAGTTATTAGAAAATTAAATTTCTGGTTAAAAGAAATGTTATATGAGCAGCATCAGCACTCTGTTTCTTTAGGCTCATTCGCTTCTGTTTTCTTTCTGATTTTGTTTCATTTAGAAAGTTTTGTTTAAAATTTTTTAGTCTAACAAGTATTTGAAATGTCTAGGATTTTCACAACTATCAAAAATTCAGATTTTTAGAATACATTTTTTTAAAGCTTCTTACTTTGAATAATTTGTTCTGATTTTTTGATAACTTGACCTTTATAACCACCTTAATATATGTAAAGCAGATACTATTGACCACATTTTGTAGGTGAGAAAACTGACTCAGACAGGTAAGGGGACTTGTTAAATTTCATTAGCTCGTTAGCATAATCAGAATTAAAACCCGTTTCCTGACTCCCAGCTTTTTCTGGTGGACCATGATGCATGCAAAACATTTGTTTTCAGCTGAAAAGATATAGATGGCACTGTATCATAGGGGAACTTCCCATACAGATCTTTAAATGTGCTGATTTTGGAAAAAGAATTAATTCTGTATAGTCATATCTTGTTGACTATTAAGTAATATTTTTAAAAAATTTTCTGCTACTATTATTTTTTTTTCTTTTCACAATGATATTGTGGGAAAGGTAAGTCCAGTGATTGAAAAATCCTCTAGAGGGCTGGCTGGTTAGCTCAGTCAGTTAAGAGTGCAGCCTTATAACAACAAGGTCAGGGATTTGGATCCCTGTACTGGCCAGCCACCAAAAAAGAAAAAAAAAGAAAAGAAAGAAAAATCCTCCAGAATATGAGATGTGAGGAATTGTTTGATGAAAGACAAAAATTCTACTTTTTAAAATTTGGCTTTATGGGATAGAATAAAAAATACTGGGCTAGAGTCACTCACAAGCTATATTACCTTAGGCAAGAATTCAAACCCTACTACCCAGGACTTTAGTTTTATTATCTATGAAATGAATATATAAAAATGAGTATATATTAAAAAATGGAATAAAAAATTAAAGTCATTTTTACTTTAAAAATGTGGTGAGAGTTTGTTCATTTTTTTTCTGTAGCTATATTTAGGTTTCCACTTTGATTTATGGTTAGCTCATAAATAAACATTTAAATTTTCTCTGTACTGAATCCTCTTAATGAATGTGTTGGCACGAGAAATCTACATAATTGGGTGTGGACATAAATGTTACCATTTTCCTTGCATTTGTATGATTCAAGAAAATAAGGATTTAAAAGTGCAAGCACACAGTTACATTTTCATGTTCTATTCTGTTATAGGTTTATAGACAGAAACTTTGGGTTTAAAGAATATCTTTACAAAGACTGTTTCTTATATTCTGGCCTCCAGTGTTCAAAATTTAATTACTTTCTACTTAATACTTCAACACTTTCCAATAATAAAATAAATTAAGCATTTCTAGCCACTGTATGTGAACAAATCTATTTTTGTTGATCTTTGTCCCAGTTGCTATGCATATAAATATGATTCACCTTTCTTTGATGTTTTATACTTTGAGGGTTAAAATGAAAATCTTTGGATTTGATACACACAAATATATTACATCTAAGACATACATGTTACTAATTTAGAAATTTTAGCTTTAGTATAATTTTACAGTAGCTTTCAGGTCTCTAAATGCAGCATTGAACTTCTCAAATCTTCTATGATCCCCACTTGGAGTTTGTTGAAAGGCATTTTGCCAAAGCATTAGAGTTAAATGTTTTGTTTGCTTTAGTCAGCTTATTTAAGTAGTCTGACTGGAACTGATATGCTGTTTGTCTATCCTACACACTTCGGTATTGTAAGGATTGATTTTCTTTCAATCATAGCATAAAAAGTAATGAACATTCTTTCTTCTAGGAATAATAATGGTTGGGGTCATCGTTGGTTCAAAGAAGACTGGTATAAATCCTGATAATGTTGCTACACCCATTGCTGCTAGTTTTGGTGACCTTATAACTCTTGCTATATTAGCTTGGATAAGCCAGGGTTTGTACTCCTGTCTTGGTAAGTTGACTTGAAACTAAATATAATGTGTTATTCAGAGTCTCTTTAAATAAATATTATTGCATTAATGCCATGAATCCATGGTAACGTTCATCTGTATTAGAACTCTTGTTGAGACTGATTAGAACAATAACTGTCATTTGTTGTACACTTACTATGTGTTGTGGTTCTCATATATTTTTTTCTCTTATAGAGTTTAAGACTCTGTAAGATAAGGATTATCATCTCTAATTTCAGATGACAAAACTGAGGATCATTGAAATTCTGTCTGTTACCCAAGTTTACCCAACTGTGATAGTCTATGATTTGTGCATTTTCCTCTAAATATGCAGCCAGCTAGGAATTGTTCTGTTATTTGTTAAACTGCCAACTCAGAATATAAAGTTATGGTGGTACTTAAAATTTACCAATAGGATTTTTTCCCTCATCAGAAACCCACACTGGTAAGTAGCCTCATGGAAGTTAACAAAAATGAAAACAAAACAAAAACAATGAAAATTAGCCTGAATACTGTGTGAAGTTGAAGTCATATTGTATATGTGATTCCTGATAAATAGTGATAGAGTGTTTATAGAATCTAATGAATTGTTTCAATGCATATTTGTGCTCTGGTCAATGGTAAATGAATATGATTTGTGAGCATTGGTTAAATGGTTGTGGTCTTTCTTTTTTTGATGCCAAATTTTAAAAAAGAAAAAGAAAATAGAAACCCACAGTAGTACAAGAAAGAAAAAGAAAAAAAAAGATTGTTTATAAGCCAAATCAGAGGCAAACATTTATTCACATGTTCTCATATTTTCATGTGTTGTATACAGATTTATGGTATACTTTAAAATAAATCTAAAGTACACTTAGTTTGAAGAAACAAGAGTCTGAGATATGTGTTCTTGAGCTAAAGAAAGGTCTTTCACCTACCAAAGGCAATAATTTTCTATGACTTTTAGAGATATCGGGGGAAGCTTTATTTAGTTTATAAAACTGCCTTAAGTTATATTTAATGAGTGGTATAAAAAAATTAACATGACTTGGTGTATGTTCAAGGGAAATTTTTCTTGTTTGGAAGATAAAGATGTGTCCGCTTGAAATAAGGTAAAAGACAGTAAATGATCAATGGCTTAAATGTAAGATCTTGTTCCCAAAGGTCTTGGCTTTTTGTTGTCATGTAATATACAAGGGATGATATATATTCAAGTATATTTAGGGTAATGCTCAATTCCCTTTTTTCCCACTCAAAAAAAAAAAAAGCACAGAAAATGAATTAGATTATTAAAGGAAAATAAATCTGCTCTAGTTTACACTGTTAGGATAATAAATTGGTCTTTTTTTTTTCTCTCTAAATTATTATACAATGTAGAAATAGATGCTGAAGTCAGGGATTGAAATATTAGCTTATGTCTAGTATTACAGAATGTGGCTTAATATTTTTCTCCAATTCTATTAAATTTACCCACTCACTCACAGGCAGACAGCTGGACAACTTTTATCCTCACCCCATAAGAACAGACTGTTAACTGTATTGGGGAACAGAGACTGTCATCAATAGGCCAAAAGAGAGAGCCAGTGAGGGTATGAATTAGGCATACCTAGTGCCCTATTCCTTAGTCTTCTCTATTAGATAAATCTCTCATGTTGAGGATGAGGTAAGAGAGAGGAAGAGAATAGAAGAGTATGAAGAGTTTCTTCCCAATATTACTAAGAAGACAGAAATTCTAAGGGTCTGCTCAGGAACATTGAGAGTGGGAATGGGGATAGATGTTCTGGGATGGGTTTCCCTGTTTACATAAAAAAAAAGAGGGATATTATTTGCATACTTGGGCACTTAAGTTACCAGTAAGTCATTTGTAACACATTTCTCAGCTGCCTGCTAAATACCAGGTGTCTCATCAGTTGAAGACACAGTGGTAAGAAAGAGAATGCCATTGAAGGATGTTATCATAATAAATATGACAATTATTATAATAACACAAACTAAGTACTGTGAGATTATAGAAGATAAATCAACTATTGAGGAAAATAATGTGTGCTGATTTTTAAAATTTTATTTGTTAAAACTTGTTTCGTGGCGTAATATATTATCTGTCCTGGAGAATTACATAAGTGATAAACTCTATTTATAGAAGATTTTATCGTAATGTGTTGCCATCTAAAGCTTTCAATATTTTGAGTGTTATATCGTGATACATTAATAGTTTAAATGGATCAAGAAATAAAGTAAAATGGAGTTAGAATCACAGACTATAATTTTGAAAAATAATATTTATTTTGAAAAATAATAATATATTAATTATTGCTTAGGATTTTCTAGGCTTTTACTTGTCTTCTGAAAGTTGGCTCAAAGTAATTCAAGATGAATTAATTAAAATACAGTCTTTTACGTTTCATTTGTATCATTAATCCCCTAAAGGGATGTTTTTTTAATGGGCTATAGATTAATTTCATAGTTAATTTAACAGTTAAAGGTGTTTCTGAAGTGTCAGTGTGTTTGGATTGCTAGTGTCTGCATGTGAGCACTAGGTGGCAACATAAGATCAGCAGTTTGATGCCTTGTATTTTTATTCTGAATACAAAGATTAGGAGACACATTTAAATTCCTGGACCCCATTCATCCTGCTGAGAAGCCTAGCTCTTAGAAACAAAATTTAATTCCTGAACTTTATTGAAAACACTTAGCAGTCTTTAGACATAAAAAAGATTTTATGGTAGCTATAGGCTTTGATTACAGAGGTCATGTATTATATGGCTCTCCAAGAATTGGACATTAAGAAAAGTCTCATGGGGCCAGTTCATCAAGAGGATATAATAGTTGTAAATATATATGTACCCAACACTGGTGCACCTAAATATATAAGCAATTATTAACAGATCTGAAGGGAGAAATAGACAGGTATACAGTAGCAGTAGGGGACTTCAGTACCCCACTTCCAACAATGGATAGATCATCCAGACAGAAAACCAATAAGGAAATGTTGGATTTGAACTAACCTTTAGGCCAAATGGACCTAACAGACATATACAAACCATTCCATCCAACAGCAGTAGAATACACATTCTTCTCAAGTGCACATGGAACATTCTCCAGGATAGATCATCTGTTAAGCCACAAAACAAGTTTTAACAAATTTAAGAAAATTGAAATCATATCAAGTATCTTTTCTTTTTTTTTTTTTTAATTTTATTTTGTCAATATACATTGTGGCTGATTATTGCTCCCCATCACCAAAACCTCCCTCCCTTCTCCCTCCCCCCTCCCCCGTCCCCCCCAACAATGTCCTTTGTGTTTGCTTGTCGTATCAACTTCAAGTAATTGTGATTGTTATATCTTCTCCCCCCCCACGTTGTGTGTGTGTGTGTGTGTGTGTGTGTGTGTGTGTGTGTGTGTGTGAATTTATATATTAATTTTTAGCTCCCACCAATAAGTGAGAACATGTGGTATTTCTCTTTCTGTGCCTGACTTGTTTCACTTAATATAATTCTCTCAAGGTCCATCCATTTTGTTGCAAATGGCAGTATTTCATTTGTTTTTATAGCTGAGTAGTATTCCATTGTGTAGATGTACCACATTTTCCGTATCCACTCATCTGATGATGGGCATTTGGGCTGGTTCCAACTCTTGGCTATTGTAAAGAGTGCTGCGATGAACATTGGGGAACAGGTATACCTTCGACTCGATGATTTCCATTCCTCTGGGTATATTCCCAACAGTGGGATAGCTGGGTCATATGGTAGATCTATCTGCAATTGTTTGAGGAACCTCCATACCATTTTCCATAGAGGCTGCACCATTTTGCAGTCCCACCAGCAATGTATGAGAGTTCCTTTTTCTCCGCAACCTCGCCAGCATTTATCGTTCAGAGTCTTTTGGATTTTAGCCATCCTAACTAGGGTTAAATGGTATCTCAATGTGGTTTTGATTTGCATTTCCCGGATGCTGAGTGATGTTGAGCATTTTTTCATATGTCTGTTGGCCATTTGTATATCTTCCTTAGAGAAATGCCTACTTAGCTCTTTTGCCCATTTTTTAATTGGGTTGCTTGTTTTTTTCTTGTAAAGTTGTTTGAGTTCCTTATATATTCTGGATATTAATCCTTTGTCAGATGTATATTTTGCAAATATTTTCTCCCACTCTGTTGGTTGTCTTTTAACTCTGTTAATTGTTTCTTTTGCTGTGCAGAAGCTTTTTAGTTTGATATAATCCCATTTGTTTATTTTTCTTTTGGTTGACCGTACTTTTGGGGTCGTATTCATGAAGTCTGTGTCCAGTCCTATTTCCTGAAGTGTTTCTCCTATGTTTTCTTTAAGAAGTTTTATTGTTTCAGGGTGTATATTTAAATCCTTAATCCATTTTGAGTTGATTTTCGTATACGGTGAGAGGTATGGATCTAGTTTCATTCTCCTGCATATGGATATCCAGTTATCCCAGCACCATTTGCTGAAGAGGCAGTCCCTTCCCCAGTGGATAGGCTTGGTGCCTTTGTCAAAGATCAGATGGCAGTAAGTGTGTGGGTTGATTTCTGGATTCTCTATTCTATTCCATTGGTCAGTGTATCTGTTTTTATGCCAGTACCATACTGTTTTGGTTATTATAGCTTTGTAGTATAGCTTAAAGTCCGGTAGTGTTATGCCTCCAGCTTTATTTTTTTTGCTCAGCATTGCTTTGGCTGTGCGTGGTCTTTTATTGTTCCATATAAATGTCTGGATAGTTCTTTCCATTTCTGAGAAAAATGTCTTTGGAATTTTGATGGGGATTGCATTGAATCTGTGTATCACTTTGGGTAGTATGGACATTTTCACTATGTTGATTCTTCCAATCCAAGAGCATGGGATATCTTTCCATCTCGTATCCTCTCTAATTTCTCTCAGCAGTGGTTTGTGGTTCTCATTATAGAGATTTTTGACCTCCTTGGTTAACTCAATTCCTAAGTATTTTATTTTTTTGGTGGCTATTGTAAATGGGCAGGCTTTCTTGATTTCTCGTTCTGCATGTTCACTATTGGAGAAAAGAAATGCTACTGATTTTTGTGTGTTGATTTTGTATCCTGCTACTGTGCTGAAATCATTTATCAATTCCAAGAGTTTTTTTGTAGAGGTTTTAGGCTGTTCGATATATAGGATCATGTCATCTTCAAACAGGGACAGTTTGACTTCATCTTTTCCAATCTGGATGCCCTTTATTTCCTTCTCTTCTCTGATTGCTCTGGCTAGTACTTCCAACACTATGTTGAAGAGGAGTGGTGAGAGTGGGCATCCTTGTCTAGTTCCTGTTCTTAAAGGAAAAGCTTTCAGCTTTTCCCCATTCAGGATGATATTGGCAGTGGGTTTGTCATATATGGCTTTAGTTATGTTGAGATACTTTCCCTCTATACCTAACTTATACAGAGTCTTTGTCATGAATGAGTGCTGAACTTTATCAAATGCTTTTTCAGCATCTATAGAGATGATCATATGGTCCTTGTGTTTGAGTTTATTAATATGGTGTATCACATTTATTGACTTGCGTATGTTGAACCAACCTTGCATCCGTGGGATGAATCCCACTTGGTCGTGATGAATAATTTTACGTATGTGTTGCTGTATTCTATTTGCTAGTATTTTAGTGAGGATTATTGCATCTATATTCATCAAAGATATCGGCCTGTAGTTTTCTTTTTTGGTTATATCTTTACCTGGTTTTGGTATCAGGATGATGTTTGCTTCATAGAATGAGTTTGGGAGATTTGCGTCCATTTCAATCTTTTGGAATAGTTTGTAAAGAATCGGTGTCAATTCCTCTTTGAATGTTTGGTAAAATTGTGCTGTGAATCCATCTGGTCCTGGGCTTTTCTTTGTTGGGAGCCTTCTGATAACAGCTTCAATCTCCTTTATTGTTATTGGTCTGTTCAAATTTTCTACGTCTCATAGTTCAGTTTTGGGAGCTTGTGTGTGTCCAGAAATTTATCCATTTCCTCCAGATTTTCAAATTTGTTGGCGTATAGTTGTTTATAGTAGTCTCGAATGATTCCTTGTATTTCAGATGAATCAGTTTTAATATCGCCTTTTTCATTTCTAATTTTTGTTATTTGAGTCTTCTCTCTTCTTCTTTTTGTTAGCCATGCTAATGGTTTGTCAATTTTATTTATCTTTTCAAAAAACCAACTTTTTGATTCGTTGATCTTTTGAATTGTTTTTTGGTTTTCAATTTCATTCAGTTCTGCTCTGATCTTAATGATTTCTTTCCGTCTGCTAACTTTAGGTTTGGATTGTTCTTGTTTTTCTAGTTCTTTAAGGTGAAGTGTTAGGTTGTTCACTTGCCATCTTTCCATTCTTCTGAAGTGAGCGTGTAATGCAATAAATTTCCCCCTCAATACTGCTTTTGCAGTATCCCACAGGCTTTGGTATGATGTATCATTGTTTTCATTAGTTTCAAGAAATTTTTTGATTTCCTGCTTGATTTCTTCTTGGACCCATATGTCATTAAGTAGAATGCTGTTTAATTTCCATGTGTTTGTATAGGTTCCAGAGTTTCGTTTGTTATTAATTTCTAGTTTTAATCCATTGTGGTCTGAGAAGATACATGGGATAATCCAATTTTTTTGAATTTATTGAGACTTGCTTTGTGACCTAATATGTGATCTATCCTGGAGAATGATCCATGTGCTGATGAGAAGAATGAATATTCTGAGGTTGTTGGGTGGAATGTTCTGTAGATATCTGCCAATTCCAATTGGTCTAGAGTCTTGTTTAGATCTTGTGTTTCTCTACTGATTCTTTGCCTAGATGATCTGTCTAATATTGACAGTGGGGTGTTCAGGTCCCCTGCTATTATGGTATTAGTGTCTGTTTTCTTCTTTAGGTCTAATAGAGTTTGTTTTATACATCTGGCTGCTCCAGCATGGGTGCGTACATATTTATGATTGTTATGTCGTCTTGATGGATCAGTCCTTTTATCATTAAGTAGTGTCCCTCATTGTTTCTTTTTATGGTTTTTAGTTTAAAGTCTATTTTGTCAGATATAAGAAGAGCTACTCCAGCTAGTTTTTCTTTTCTGTTTGCATGGTATATCTTTTTCCATCCTTTCACTCTTAGTCTGTGTGAATCTTTATGGGTGAGGTGGGTCTCTTGTAGGCAGCATATAGTTGGGTCCTCCTTTTTGATCCAGTCAGCCAGTCTGTGTCTTTTGATTGGGGAATTTAAGCCTTTTACATTAAGAGTTGTTATTGAAAGGTGTTGATTTATTCCTAGCATTTTATTGGTTGTTTGGTTTTCTTAGGTGTCTTTTGTTCCTTGCTTTCTGGTTTACTGTTTGGTTTCTTTGTTTGTTGGTTCCTTAGGTTGTAGATAGCATTTTTGTTTGCTTGTTTTCTCTTCATGAATGCCATTTTTATTATACTAGTGGGTTTTGATTTTTCTTGGGTTTTTATGGCAGTCGTAGTTATTTTTCAGGAACCAAACCCAGTACTCCCTTGAGGATTTCTTGTAAGGGTGGTCGTGTGGTAGTGAACTCCCGCAGTTTTTGTTTGTCTGAGAAATATCCTATTTGCCCTTCATTTCGGAAGGATAGCCTTGCAGGGTAGACTATTCTTGGCTGGCAATCTTTGTCTTTTAGTATTTTGAATATATCATCCCATTCCTTTCTAGCTTTTAGGGTTTGTGATGAAAAGTCTGATGTTAGCATTATTGGGGCTCCCTTATAGTTGATTTGACGCTTCTCTCTTGCAGCTTTTAAGATTCTCTCTGTCTCTGAGTTTTGCCAATTTGACTATGACATGTCTTGGAGAAGGCCTTTTTGGGTTGAATACGTTTGGAGATCGTTGAGCTTCCTGGATCTGAAGATCTGTGACTTTTCCTATACCTGGGAAGTTTTCTGCCACTATTTTGTTGAATATGTTTTCAATGGAATCTCCATTTTCCTCCCCTTCTGGAATACCCATGACTCGGATATTTGAGCGCTTAAGGTTGTCTGATATCTCTCTCAGATTTTCTTCAATGTCCTTGATTCTTTTTTCTTTCTTTTTGTCTGCTTGTGTTATTTCAAACAGCCCATCTTCAGAGGTTCTCTCTTCAACTTCGACAGCCTGCTGGTTAAACTCTCCGTTGTGTTTTTTATTTTGCTGAATAACTTCTTCAGTTCGGCAAGTTCTGCTACGTTTTTTTTAGGACATTGATTTCCTTGTACATTTCCTCTTTCAGGTCCTGTATACTTTTCCTCGTTTCATCATGATGTCTAGCTGAGTTTTCTTGTATCTCATTCAGTTTCCTTAGAATTATCACTCGAAATTCCTTGTCAGTCATTTCAAGGGCTTCTTGTTCTATAGGATCTAGAGTTTGAGATTTATTAACTTTTGGTGGTGTACTTTCTTGAATTTTTGTATTTCTGGTATCTTTTTTTTGGTGTTCATTCACTGTGGCAGGGGGTTTCACAGTCCACCGTTTTGAGAGTAATGACTAACTAGGATGTTGCTGTGGTTGCCAATTTCGTATGGCTCCCTCCGTGACTGCTCAGTTGGCCTCTAGTCCCTTGTGTGTGTGGTTGCCTCGGGTCTTGGGCTTCTCCGGGGAAGCTTGGACTCTGCTGGGCTGGTGGATCACGTACCACAGGGTGTGTGATCTCTGTTGAGCTTTCACTTCCTGTGCAGGACTTCTCCCTGTTCCGTATGCTCTGGCCCAGGCCGTTGGATCGTGCATTGGCGACCCCGCAGGGTGTGTGGTTTCTGTCGAGTCTCCGCCTCCCTGGCGGCACGTCTCCCCACTCTATGCGCACTGTGCTGGGCTGGGGTGTGTCTTCTGCCACCCTCGTCTATCAGCTGGGCCTTCAAGACCCTGCTCAGCACCGCCTCGCCCAGGAAGTCTACCAGGTTTCTGGTAGGCACAGACGACCGGTCGCTCTGGGTGCCTTTGTAGCACTGTGTAGATCTTTCTCGGGACTTGTTCACCTTTGTATCCCCCCGGCATAGATCGAATCTAGCGCCCACCTGCAGCCTGGTCTCCGGCAGGTTCAAGCGGACCTGGGAACTCTCCTACCACACTATTCCCAACCAGAAATTGGTTAGGCTTTTTTCCGAACTGGTGGCCGCAGAGATGGTATCTGCCTCCCCGTATCAGGAAGTTTACTGGGGGCCGGAGTCCAGGGTGTGGTGGAGTGATAGTCGGCCCCGCCCGTACTTCCTTGCCCTCCCGACACTGGCCGGGGACGCCCCACGCCACCAGCCCCACCAGAGAACCGTGGAGGGAGTGGGAGGGGAGGCCGGCCCGCAGGCTCCGGAAAGCCCCGCGCCGGGCCAAGCAAGTGGGAAGGCTCAGTGACGGCCGAGCCGGGCGGAGCTGCCAGCACCTGGGAAAATGGAGGCAGCCCCGGGGCGGTGAGTGAACCGGTGATGCAGGCGGGAGCCGGGTGGGCGTCAGCCCCCCGAACAGGGCTGGGCCAGGGATCACTCACAGGGCTGTGCGAGGTCAGGTGCTCACTCTCTGCCTCTGGTTTGTTGCCTTCCCCGTTCTCGGCCGCTGCCGCTCCGGGCTGTTCAGTCGCAGCGCGGCTCGGGCGCTCCCAGGAATCTTCTTTAATGCCGGCCTGAAACCTCGAATCCTGAATAGGGCAGCTGGCCGCCTTCAGCGCAGCCCCGGCCTCCGGGATCCTGTCTGCATCCACAGCAGCCCTGGCGCCGTGTTCCCTGTTTCGAGACTCGCTTTTGCAGCTAAGAAACAGTTCTTTTCCTGCTCCACACTTCAAAGCTGTTGCCTGTAAATGACGCAGCCTCTCCTGCCGGGGGCAAAGTGGCAGTCAGCCCCCACGACCAGCCAGCAGCTGCAGTCCTCCCTTAAGAGATGGCAAGAGGAAGGTCCACAAATTTCTCAGCTGCCTGAGGCCCAGTGGCCACCTTTTCCACCTCAGCTACTCTGCGCCAACCGCCGCAGCCACCACCATCTTGAAACCATTCAAGTATCTTTTCTGACCACAATAGTAAGAAATTAGAAATCACTAATAGGATCAAAACTGGATAATTCATAAATATGGGGATAAACAGTACATTCCTGAATAACCAATAGATTAAAGAAGTCAAAATGGAAATTTAAAAATATTTTGGGAGAAATGAAAATGGAGCACAGCATACCAAAATCTGTGGGATATAGTAATAGCAGTTCTAAGAGGGAAGTTTTTGTTTTTATTGTTTTTGGTGGCTGGCTGGTACAGGGATTAAAGCCTGGACCTTAGTGTTATCAGCACCACACTCTAACCAACTGAGCTAACCAAGTAGCCCTAAGTGGGAAGTTTTATAGTGATAAATGCCTACATTTAAAAACGAGAAAGATCTCAAATAAACAACCTAACTTAATAGCTCAAGAAACTAAAAAAAGAAGAAACCCAAAGTTAGCAGAAGGAAGGACATAATAAAGATCAGAGCAACAAAATAAATCAAATATAGAGTATAAAAACTGTGTAATAAATCAATAAAACTGAGTTCTTTTTAAAGAAAATTAAATTGGCAAAGCCTTAGCTAGACTAATTAAGAAAAAAAGAAAGAAGACTTAAACAAAATCAGAAATGAAAGTGGAGATATTGCAGTGGATGCTTCAGAAATAAAAAAGATCAAAGGAGACTATTATGAACAATTTTATGACATCAAATTAGATAACCTAGAGGAAATGGATAAATTTTTAGAAACACAGTTACCAAGATTGAATCAAGAAGAAATAGAAATCTTGAACAAACCAATAACAGAGAGAGTGAAGCAATAAATGAAAACCTCCTAACAGAAAATCCCAGGACCAGATTGCTTCATGGTTTAATTCTAACAACCTTTCAAAGAATTAATACCAGTTCTTCTTAAACTCTTCCATAAAAATAGAACTACGGGGACTATTTCCAAGCTCATTTTCTGAGGCCAGTATCACCTTGACACAAAAGTCGAAGACACCACAGGAAAATAAAACCATAGGCCAGTATCTCTGGTGAACATAGCTGCAAAATTCCTCAATAAAATACTAGCAAACCAAATTCAACAGTACATAAAGAAGATTATACATCATGACTGCAGTTGATTGAATGTTCCCCCAAACTCATTAAAACTTGATCCCCACTGTAACTGTTGAAGGTGAAAAATCCTATTATGGTAATTGAAAGGTGCAGCCTTGAAGAGGTGATTAATTGTGAAGACCATGCCCAAGTAAATGGATTAATCCATTGATGGTATAATGGTTATCATGGGCATGGTTCTGAGGGCTTTAAAAGGAGAAGGAGTGAGGAATTAGCTCTCTCTGCTCTGCCATTCTCACCATGTGACACCCTGCATTGCTGTAGAGTCATCTCACCAGATGTGTTCCCTGTACTTTGGACTTCCCAGCCTCCAAAACTGTAAGCAATAAATTTTGTTTTCTTACAAATGACCCAGTTCCAGGTATTTTGTTATAAGCAACAGAAATGGACTAATACAGTGACCAAGTGGGATTTATCCCTGTGATGCAAGGGTGGTTTAATGTATGCAAATCAATCAGTATGATGCACCACATTAACTGAATGAAAGATAAAAACACATGCTCTCAATAGATGCAGAAAGTTTTTAACAAAGTCAAACATCTTTTTAGTGGAAACTCTAAACAATTTAGTTATAAGAAGAAATTTCCTCAAAATAATAAAGGCCATTTATAAAAAGCCCTCAGCTAACATCACAGTCAATGGGGGGAAACTGAAAGCTTTTCTCTAAGATCCGGTACAAAGCAAGAATGTCCACTCTCACCACTTCTGTTCAATGTAGTACTGGAAGTACTAGCAAGAGCTGTCAGACAAGCAATGAAAAGCATCTAAATTGGAAAGAAGAGTAAAGTTATCCCTATTTGCAGATAACATGATCTAAAGGCTAAAGGCTTCACAAAAAACCTGTTAGAACTAAAGTGAATTCAGTAAAGTTGCACAATACAAAATCAATGTACAAAAATCAGCCACATGTCTTTACACCAATAAAGAACTATTTGAAAAAGAAATTGAGAAAATAATCCCATTTATGATTTTTTAAGGCTAAGTTCACCATCAAAAAGAATAAAATACCTAGGAATAAATTTAACCCAAGAGGGTGAAAGATCTGTATACTGAAACATATAGTAATCTTTGAAAGCTATTTTAAAATCTAAAGTTGGGCCAGTAACTGAAATACTTGTACACAATGATTATTGTCCTTTCTTTTTTCTTGTTTGCATAATTTTGAAAGGATTTTAAAAACTCACTTTCAGGTATTTATAACTACATGGCTATATAATTCCTGAGTGTACATAATATTTATTGATTTGAAAAAATTGTCAGCTTTTTTTTTTTAGGCAATATCTGAGAAGCAAAATGTTAATTGATTTCTCATTATTCAAGGTTAACTTTTAAAAGATGTCTTAGTTGAAGCAATAAGAGCAATAGCAATCTGCCTCAGGCTACTTCAGTACTATGGAGACTAACAGGGATGCCATCTGGTTATTTACAGGGCATTCCAGAATATCACTGCGCCCTGATGTAAGTTAGAATCTAAATTTATGTTGAATGTCACTATGCTTGAGAGATTTTTAGCACTGTACTATCTTAGTCTAGAGTGATTTCTAGAATATCAGTTTCCTGAGAAAATTCTGATGGTTATTAAACGGCATTTAGGAAAATTTATTTGCAACTTAAAATGCCAATTGCTTTGCTGTTCACACAGAAACAGATAATAAAATTTGGAGATAATTTTATATGTATAGAATACTTGCAAAAACAAAAATAGTACAAAAAACACGTGCATATTCTTTACCTAGGTTCACCTAATGTTAACATTTTACCCCATTTACTTTATTTTCTGTTCTCTTTTTTTCTCTATATACATATGCATGTTCTTTGTCTTTAATGACATCAATATTTTTGAAGAATGTAGTGCCTCTCCTTATTTTTCCATTCTTAGAATTTTTAAAACTTGAATATAATTAATATTGAATATAATTAATATAACATGCTATTCACCTTTTTAAAGTCACAATTCACCTTTTTAAAGGTTTTGATACATTCATAAGATTGTTCAACCATAACTGTGATCTAATTCCAGAACATTTTCATCACCTCAAAAAGAAATCCTGTACCATTTAGCAGTCATTCCTCATTCCACCCCTCCCCCAACACCTGGCAACCAGTAATCTACTTTCTATCTCTTTTGATTTGCCTATTCTGGACATTTCATATAAGGGGAATCATACAATATCTTACCTTTTGTGTTTGGCTTCTTTCACTTAGCTTAATGCTTTCAGGGTTCACCTGTGTTGTAACATAAATTGGTACTCAGTCATATTAAGTGTTAAATAATATCCCACTGAATGGATTAACAATATGGCTGAATAATATTCCATTGTATGGATATACCACATTTTGTTTGTCCACTCACTGTCTGATGGACATTTGGGTTGCTTCCACTTTTTAGCTATTATGAATAATGCTGCTATGAACATTAGTGTACAAGTTTTTATGTGAACATATGTTTTTAGTTCTCTTGTGCTGGGTTATGTGGGTCAAGTAAAATTGCTGGATCAAGTTAAACTCTGTTTGGCTTTTTCAGGAACTGCCCACTCATTATTTTTAGTTTCTGTCCTGAGAAATTTTTCTTCCTCTTAAAATTCAGAACAGTGATTCTGGGGTTGGGGTGGTGGGTGCTTTTTTCAACTTCAGATGTCCTTCCAGAAATTTAATATTGAGGATAACTTCTTTAAAGCCTGGCATGGTGCTCCTATCTTGACTTGAAAATGAAATACTAAGATGAGCTGACCTAGCAGAATAGTTCTTTTCATTTTTTAGTGGATTTCAATGCTTTCAGTTTTCTATTTGGTCCTATAATGAAATTGTTGGCAACCTTAGTAGTTTTAGGAGATTGAAGTGTTTTCTAATTGGGATGTTACATATCCTTACCTAATGGTTTACAAGGAGAACTGGGAATCCATTCAACAAATAAGGATTTTTTCATCTTTTAAAAAGCTGTGGAGAAAGTGACACTAAATGTAGCATTAGTCATATTCCTTTAAATGAGAGAAAATGCAAAAATAAATTTTGTTAGTATAATTATTTTTTACTAATAAAATTTGTTTAGATATTATTTTCATATCTATAATAACTGCTTGTTCTTACCTGATGGGACAAAAATGAAAAAATTTAATTTTGATGTAGTTCAAGCATCTTTAATCATAGATGAGAAGATCTTTAAATATCTTAAGAAGCTAAAAAAATACAAAATTCAATCAAGGGTAAGAGTTGGGATAAGTGTTAACAGAATTCTGTATTAGAAAAATTAAGTCACATTTAACTTAAATCTAAGGGTATAGGCTACAAGGACTGTGAGATCAACTTTGTTTTTAAGTGATGAAGTCCTTACTAAACACAATAAATATTAGAGTCATTGAGAAGGATCCGGGAATGTCCTGGATGAAATCTCTTAATAATAAAACTTTGATCGGCTGAAATGATATTACCAAAATGCCTTGGGATGATATAACTGTTTCAGTAAGGGGTATGTTACTTTTAACCTTAGGGAGATTTAGAATTGAGTATAAAAATATTTGAAAATCAGACTCATAGAATTAATAGTTTTATGCTAAAGAGGCAGTATGTATTTATTTTATATACTTGTAAATTAACCCATACATGCCAGTCTTCTAATTTCATTTTAAAATTTGTAATTCATTTATAATTAAGTAATTTATTTATTCTTGTGATTGTTAAATAAAAATCTTACCAAGTTTGTATGTGTTATATGAGTATTTATGAAAACTTAAGTCACGATATTTATACATTTAATTTATTAGATTTATACAGATTACTTTAAATACCTGGAAACTTTTGTGAGATAAGCAAAATGTCTAAAGTAGGTAGAATATCTCAGGGTATTTAAGTTTGGAAATCAGACCAAATATTATTCCAAACTCTTAAATATAATTTTGGTTGGATGCTAGATATTGTGAAAGTAATGTTGTTAAGTGCTTGATTGTTTTGTTTTTCTTTACAGAGTGATGGATTTTGTTCTTGTATGCAGTTATTTATGAATTAGCTTGAGCTTTACAAGGCCTGGTTTTAAGCTTTATTGGGGCAGATCTAGAGCAGACATTACTCTAGGGGTAGCCCTACTACTAAGTCATGACCTTTCTCGGATCTCTTCTGAATGCTCTCAGTGTTCAAAGAGGTGGGTTAGATCTTGAGTGACTTTCAGCCTTTTGTAAACTCTGGGAATTTCCCAGCTTACAATCCTCCGGTTATTCTTGGCCTAGCTTTGTGGAGTTCACCCTATGCATGTGTGTCATGCATTCAGTTCTCAAGCTCTCTCTCTAATAGCTTCTATAAATTCTTGCCTTCTCAGCCTTACTCTGCCAGAATTCTCCCTCCCTGAGTTGTGGTCTATAGGTACCTTTAGTCAGAAAGCTGTGGCTGTTTTAGGGTTTATTTCATTTCTTTCCCTTCTCTCAGGAATCAGTCTCGCAATGCCTGTTGTCTAGTGTGGAAAAGCAAATTAAGATACACACACACACACACACAAGTCTTCTAGTCATTTCTGAAAGCAAATTTAAAATTTTGTTTAGAGATGGCATAAATCATGTCTATAAACAAGACAAATGGCCACACCCAAAGTCATTGAGGCACAGAAATATACTCTCTTTGTGAGAAATTATAACAAGAATGGGGAGGGAATGAATAATTGTGATCAAAGACGACAATCTACCACAGAGAGGTATAACAAAGTCCTGGCAATCTGTTACCCCAGTGTTTCCCAAATAGTAAGATGTTAATAATAGTGGCAATGGTGATGATGATGATGATGATGGTGATGATGTTGTTCAATAAATAAATAAAATATTGTAGGACTTATCTCATTTTTGTGTGCCACAGCACTAATCTAGTTAACTTACATGTATTAGTTCTCTTAAGACTCATAATAGCCCCATGAGATATTATTATTATCATTTTATAGATAAGGAAATTGAGGTTAAATTTCTTGTCCAGGGTGAGTTGTAAAACTCAGGTGTGAAACTATATAGTCTGGCCAAATTATAGTTAGTACAGTGTACTTATTCCATCTTAGTGTAATAAAGATTCTGAGTAGTTCTGCAGTGAAGAAATTTGTTTAACTTTATTAAACTTAGTTTTTCAATTTTATTTTGGAGCTTGGATGTCTATTATCAATTGATGTGCCAATATTCCATGGAATGCATGTACTATAAGATCCTTGTGGACAAAAACAATATCCTATTTGACTTTATAGTTAAGAGCACTAACTTTGGTGTCAGATATGTTTTCTCCCAACTCAACCTGTGAATATTTCTTCGTTGTATTCTTAAGCTCCTAACCTTCAATTTCTTCATAAAATGGAAATTACAGTATCTACCTTATACTGGTGGGGACAATTAAATGAGATAATGCATATAAAGTATTTAGCATAGTACTTGGGAAATAGTAGGAGCTAAATAAATGTTCATTTTTTTACTGTTGTTATTATTATTGCTGCTATTCGCAGGTAGGTCTCATAGCTATTTCAATAAGTGTTTATTGAATTAATGTGTTAGTTTTCAGTTACATTATTTAATATTTTTACCTGATCTACAGTGCTAAATTTTTTCAAATTTGTAGGAAATGTATAGGATGCTAATATGTTTGATAGCATCGTATCTTCTGGTAAACTTTTATTCTTAAGAGAAATTTAGATTTGCTACATAGAAGAAAGGTTGAAATGTTGTCTCTCTTTTTTTTAATTTTAGAGACCTATTACTACATTTCTCCATTAGTTGGTGTCTTTTTCTTGGCTCTAACTCCTATCTGGATTATAATAGCTGCTAAACATCCCGCCACAAGGACAGTTCTCCACTCAGGCTGGGAGCCTGTTATAACAGCTATGGTAATAAGTAGGTTAGTATTAAAATATCTGCGTGTGTATATTCTGTATGCATGTATGTATGTGCATATTAAAACAAATCATCTTCCTGTTTTTATTTCTTGGGTTAATGATTTTATATAGTCAATTCATTATTTTCCCAGGTAATAATGGATCTAAGCGACAGGAGTTATTAAAATTTGTAGGTGTACAGAACCTCATTTGGCTACCAGTTTCAAACTTCTCTCCAAACAAAGCCTTACCAGAGTGTTAGTAACATTTAGTGGTATTTGTGTTTGTGTGTGTGTGTGCGCACATGCATGTGTTAAGCTGACAAGGACATTGCTTGTTTTGAATAGTAAGTCGCTTGGATAAGTATCAGAAAGCCTTAGAAGTGTATATACCATTTGACTACTTCCACATCTAGGACTCTGACAGACTTAAAGATACAATTAAGGATGAATACAAAATATTTAGTTGTAAACATCCTTATCACATGGAGTTTTAATAATAACAACAACAACAAAATAAAATAACTTAAAGGTCTAGCCATCAGGTATTTAGTAAATAAATTGTGGTATAGTCACAAAATGGAATATTAATTAGCCATTAAAATAACATTGTAGCATTTCTATTGCTATGGAAAGATGTTCATTATACATCTGGTGAAAAGAGCAACTTAGAAAAGGGTATGAATTTCCTGTTAAACATGATAGATTAAGGCACATTTATTTTCCTCCTTCCTGAAACTACTAAAATGACAGTGATGAAAGTATAAAAATGCTATAAAACCACAAAGACAGACGGGGAGCAGAGAGGACAGCAGGTGAGAGAGTTGTCAAAATTAGGAAGGTAGGAATTAGATGGATGGTTGTTTACTGAACGAACAGAGTGAAAAAAGCAGAATCCTAACTGCCTATCAGAAGCAAGCTGATCTGAGCATCAGAAAGGCAGAGGAATTAGAGGCACTAAGTACTTCTAAAAACTGAAATGAGGAAGATTGGTTGGAAGTTTAGGTAAGAAGCCATTAGATCCCAAAAGTCCTCTGTAGCTCGAGCACCTGGGTGACTACCCCCTCCCACCCTAGCAGAAGAGAAGAATGAACTCTGGAGAGGCTAAATCAGAGAGGTTTTAGGTTCAGAAACATCTGTGCAGGTGACGATGTGAATTAAGCAATGAATGAAAATAGAAAGACTAAGTGAAAGTCCACATACTGAACAGTGAGAACCCTATCCTACTTCCTTTTCTTTGTTCATAGAATGCTGACAGTTATACCCCCAGGCAGAAAATTAGATCATTCCTTTCTGGTGAAACTTATCAGCACAAAAGAAAAGACCTGCAGATACTGACCCTTGTGGGTCCTTTAGTGAAAGAGTTGCAAGCCTACCTGACTGTTCTTCAGTGAGGTCCACTGGCTGGCAAGTTGTGCTTATGTACACAGAGAGCTCCAAGTATGCTTTATAGTGTCCCTTAAAAAGGAGCAGACAGTAAAGAATGGCCAGACATTTGATGAAGGCCTCTAACATGAAAGACCAAAAAGAAATGGTACTCAAAGAAAGTGTAGGGATAGTTGAAAACCCTCAAAAAATTATCACCAGTCTCCTCAGAGAAATAAGAGAAGTAATAGCATCTATAACGTAGGAACAGAATGCTGTAATAAGAAAGATTTGAAAAACAGGAAGAACTCTTGGAAATTCAAAATATATTATTAACACAAACAAAAAGGTCATTGGAAAAGCTGGAAGATAAAGTTGAGTAACTCTCCTGGTAAGCAGAACAGAAAGCAAAGAGGTGGACAATAGGAGACAAATGATACGGAAAGAAAATTATGAAAGAGATAATGCAAGAAAACTCTTCAGAGCTGAAGAACATGGGTTTACAGATTGAAAGGGTCCACTGAGTGTCTAGCACAATGAATTAGAGTAGACCCAAATCAAAGCATGTTATCATAAATCCAAATGCTTCCAGAGAATAAAGAAGTTACATGTAAAGGATTGAGAATTAGAATGATGTCCAATAACACCAAAAGTGATTCCTTCAAAATTCTGAGGGAAAATAATTTTGAACATAAAACGTAGTCACGTTGTCAACAGGGTTAAGGGAAGACTAAAGAAATTTTCAGAAATGCAGGATCTCAAAGAATACTTCCCATGCTCATGTGTATAAAGCTGATAGAAGGTTTGGTCTGTCAAAATAAGGAGATAAATCAAGAGAGAAGACAACACAGGAATGAGGAAACCCTTCCTGTGACATCATGTGGTTCATTTTTTGTAATGAGGATTGCTTTTTCCTGGACGATTCAGGCAACAGGATCCTATGAAATATTGGGACTTGGTTATAATATATAGATCAAGATTCAACATGGGAGACATTATAATTACAAAATTATAAAAGGGGAAGGTACAGGATGACAACTGTGCATCAGGTGTAGAGAGCAACCATCAGATTGGCAGGGGGACAGTGGGCTTAAAGAGGATGTCTCTAAGGAAAAAACAAAAATGTGGAATGGATTGGTTACTTGATGAGTTTGACTGTATTCAGAGGTAGTTCATTAACTTTGTTACACACTTGAGGCTGAATTAGTAATAGGTACCTAAAAAGTGAAGAAAAAGATGAGGCAAAGCAAAAAAAAAAGTGAGGACATCTAAGAATACACTTTGTGGCTCACAAAATATTATAACAATGATCCCAGTGTTATAATAAAGTCAACCCTAAATATTTCACCACAAATTATAATCAGATTGATAGGATGGGGGAAGGAAGGGATTTGTGAAGGAACCAAAGTGGAAAGGGAAGTATAAGAGAGACTAAATCCTTATCTGCCATAGTAGGAAGTCATGAGATAAATGTCTAAAATTAAAAATGAAGAAATAGCAGTATAAGCTGTTATTTAGTATAAACATGTTATTTAGAAATATAGAATTCATTGCCAGAAGAAACAGCTAAAGAAGTTGAAAAGAGTTCCTAGTAGAGAGAAGGATCTGGGAGTGGGGCTAGGGACTACTACTTTATTATAATTTGATCCAATTTTTATTTTTAAAAATACAGTCATGCACTGCATATCAATGTTTTGGTCAAAAATAGATTGCATATACAATGTTGGTCCCGTAAGATTGTAGTGGCTATACCATATTGCCTCGGTGTGTAGTAGACTATACCATTCGGGTTAGTGTAATCATATTCTGATGTTTGCACAACAATGAAATTGCCTAACAATGCATTTTTCTAAATGTATCCCCATTGTTAAGGATTCATGACTGTACACATATTATAAAATGTCTGGAGGAGGGATTGGAGAGATGTTGGTCAAAGTATACAAAATTTCAGAGACAGGAGAAATAAGTTCAAGAGATCTCTTGTACAACATAGTGACTAGTTAACATTGTACTGAATTCTTGAAAACTTTAATAGAATAGATTTTAAGTGTTTCATCACAAAAAATGAAAAGTATGTGAGGTAACGCATATCTTAATTAGCCCAATTTAGTCATTCTTCAATGCATACATATTTCAAAACATCATGTTATATAGGATTAATCTATGTAATTTTTCTATTTGTCAATTTAAGAAATGAATAATAAAATAATATATGTAAGTAAAAAATGTCTGGAAGGCTATATACTAGTATACGAACATTATAACTCAGAACGGTGTAATTAGGGTTGATATTTCTTCTTTTTGTTTGTATTTTCTAATTTTTTCTATAGTGCGTTTTACTTTCTGGGTAATGATAATATTTTAAAATGTATTTTTAGCAAATGTTTGTGTTATATCCACAACATGATCTATGCATTTTTGCAGAGAGATTTAGTCTTTAACTCATAATTAGTTTGTTCTTGAAATATATATTTTATTATTTTAATTAGGGCTTAACATATTTAAATATTTCTAAGGAGGATTACTTTTGGACTCTATAGTGGACTTTTTAAATAGAAACTCCCATAGATTAAGCATATTAAAATATAATTCATTTATTTTTACTGAAGAATAAAATAATAAAGATTTAATAATTTCCTAATGTTAACTATCAGATATTGGTAAGAATATTTGATTTGATCTTCTGACAATCAAATCCCATTCTGTGACAGCATGTGGTTCACTTTGCTGTAATGTGGATTTCGTTTTCCTGGAAGATTTAGGCAACAAGATCCCATGAAATATTGGGACTGGCAGTGTTTTACAGTACATAAGCCAAGAGACTGGAGCTAACTAACTGATAATGGTCTTGGAAACTGTAAAAAACATCTCCAAGTTCCATTGAGACATTGAGAGTGTATGGCTTGCTACTATGTAACTGTATGTTATTTATCTAGGCTGTTGTTCTGAAGATCGGCTTTCAGTGGCTAAAACTCATTATTTTAATTTACCAGTGATAAGACACAACTATAGTTAGTTTTAACACAATAAAAATCTTCCCTTTAATGCTTTGTTTATTTCAAATATGAAAATATACTCTTTTTAAAATTACTTTTTTGATTATTAAAGTAATAGATGACATGGTATAAAAAATTACTAAGCACAGAAGGATATAAAGTGACCATCAGTCTCCTGGTCAGTCTCACCCTCTAGAAACAGAAATGGTTAATAATATCTGTTCTTCCAGACATTTTAATGCATTTAAAGCTTTATATGCTTTTTCTTTTCCGAATAACATATCTTGTAGATCAGAATAATGAAATTTGGGGCTATAGCTTATACCATTTTTTATTTTCAACATTTTGCTGTTGATATTTTTACTTTAAATATTTTTCTTTTTGCTCTGTTTTTAAAATGTGTAAATATTTTATTTTAAAGAGTCTAAAGAGTAGGGGTATCTGTATGTATAGAATAACTTCAAGAACATTTACTTTCCTCTTGCCTAAATTACGTAATTTTATGTCTTTCAGCATTGGGGGCCTTATTCTGGACACAACTGTATCTGACCCAAACTTGGTTGGGATTGTTGTTTATACACCAGTTATTAATGGTAAGAATTGGATATACTATTTCACGATGATAGCAAATCTTTTTTTTTTTTTTCTTTCTTTTTTTTTTTTTTTCCTAGAAGCTGGCCAGTACAGGGATCAAACTGAGAGCAAATCTTTATATACTCTTAGAAACTAATAAGAGTCTTAGGACTAGGATTTTAAGAGATCTGTCCTTCCATCCCATCCATTCTCCCTCCAACCCCAAGTTGTTGCTCGCAGTAGAAGTTATATTCCCTAGTCTCAGTAGTAGAACATATTTTAAAAAGGAATTTTTCTTAATCTTGTCATCAGATATTAGCTTGAGAGTCAAGCATACCTAACTTTAGTGTGGCAAAATATTTCAGATCTGGATTATCATTTACTTTATCATTACAGTATTTTCCTTCCCTCCCACTCTACATAACTGCTTTTACTAATGACTTTATCCAATTACTTGTTTTCAATCTTCATTCTATTCACCTGTTTGATACTGTTTGTATGGCTTTTTTGCATCTCTCCCAATTCTGATCCCATTCTCTGAAAATTCTTTTCATGTTGTTTTACTGGCTTCTCCTTGCTACCTGCCTAGTTTGTACTCTTCATGACTCTGTTCTTGATCATTTTCTATCCTCAATCTTTACCTACTTTATAAGTGATATTGTCTAGTCCAAAGGTTTTCAAAGTGTAGTCCCCAGACCAGCAATATCACCTGGGATCTTTTTAGAAATGCGAATTATCAAGCCCCAACCCAGACCTCCTGAATCAGAAACTGACGTAGAACCCATTAGTTGATTCTGATACATCCAAAAGTTTGAGAACCACTTGTCGTTTGTCATATGGCTCCAACTCTTTATCTCTTGTCTTAACACATCTGTTCATTTCCAGGTCCATATTTTAAATTGGATATTTATCTCTACATGGAAGACCCCAAGCTCCTAACTTAACTCACTATCTTTCCCACCTGCTCTTCCTTCTGTGTTTCCTGTGTCAATTAGTGGTATCATTATCTACCCAGTGTCCCAAACAAGACATCCCAAGTCGCATACTCCCTCTCCCTTATATTTTCTACTTTTATTTGCTCTTGAAATATCCTCTGAATTAGTCTCAGTGCTTTGTCTCTATTTTCCATGTTTTTGTTCATTATCTTACTTGCGTAGATCTCCATAAATTGCCCCCCGCCCCTTCTCTCATCCGGTTTTAACCTATCCTCCACCTTGCTGTCAGAGTTACCTTTATAACAAACCTGATCTTGTCCCTTGCCTTTTAAAAGATCACAATTAACTTTGTTTCCTAGAGGATAAAGTACAAATTATTTAGTGTAAAATAATAGGCCCAATCTGTCCTAAACTCTCTCCAGTCTCATTTCCCCACCACTCTACCAACTTCAAAGTTCTCATCTTGTTGAATTTTTCATGCTTTCTCAAATACATCATGTTGTTTTTCTATACCACATCTTTGTACCTACTATTTTCTCTTACTTCCCTTTTGTTACTTATATAGTTCTGCTCATTTATTGAGATTCAATTAAAATGTCACCTCTTCTGCAAAGGTAAATACTTAGGCAGAATTAGTTGCTCTATTTTCTATGCTTCCACTGCACACTTTTAGCAATTTTATTATAGTATGTATTTATTTCATATGATAATTTTCTTTTTGTATGATTCTTAATAGTGCCTATCGTGTTAAGATTTGGTAGTTGTTGGATGAATAGAATGAATGCATGAGTTAAGGCATATACTTAGTTTTGTTGCAAACTATATTTCACTGAATCTGAGGAGATTATTATGTTAAATAACACAACTTAGACCATAAACAAAATTTTTTCCTATACAGTGGGAACTGGTGAGATGCATTTAAAAAAGCAAAAAATAGAAAAATAGTTCCTCCTGTTTGTATAAAAAATTGGCAGTGATGGCAACATTTATTACTTTCCTTAATAATTTTTCCTGTGTATAACTAGATAAATTGGTTTCTCAGCATTACCTCCTCTTTGGTGTACCTCCAAACACTTTAGATAGGAGTAAATATTCAAATAGCTCTTTAGATATTAATAGAGAAGGTTAGAGATCCAAGGAGTGAATATATAAAGCTAGAGATCCATTGGTTAGAAGAAGGACGATTCAAAAGGGACTATTTATTCAATGATTAGGACGTCATTTGAGAGTTAGGTTTGTTGAGTAGCAGGTTAAATAAATGAAGATACAGTCTTACAATAGGATATTATTAACAGTAAAAATGAATAAATTACATCTCACCATAAGAGCAAGGATAAATCTTAGAAACTTAATATACGATAATTTATTTCACTTATGTAAAGTTCAAAAGCATGGAAAACTAAGTGATACATTGTTTAGGAATACATATGTATGTGGTAATAACATAGAAAAGCAAGAGAATTAAAATCACAATTAAGGATAGTTACTCTGGTGGGGATGGAAGAGTGCAGGATTGGGGAGGGTCACATAGGGCACTTCAAATGTAAAGGTAATATTTTATTTCTTAAACTGGGTGGTGGGTACATGAGTTTTTGTATGATTCTTTATAGCTTACGTATATTTTAGAAATATTGTTTTTGTATCATTAAATATTTAGTATAAAACAATAAAAATCTTGGAAGACACCTAGAAATCCAAATGAGGAAACTTTTCCAAGATAAGAGAGATGTAGGTATGTTTATTGGCAAGGAGACAAAGGAGTAATAGAGAAGGAAAGACTGAGGATGCATGAGAGATGGTAAATAATGAGGGACCAAGCTCCATGAAATGATGGGCTACAAAAGTAGCCTTGGAAAGAAAAGATAACCCTTTCTTCAGTGTGGTAAGAAAAGGAGTCCTGAAGAAAGACAGGTGGAAATGCACAGATATGGGGTGGACTAAGATGAAGGGCCGTACAATTGACAATCTAAGTTGTTCCAAGAAAGTAGATAGACTCATTTCTCTAGGGCAGTGTTTCCCAACCTTTTTTATGCCATGGCACACATAGAAAATACTTTAATGCACACTAGGGTGAAGAAGGCAGCCATTTGTAAACAGAGGCAACTGGCTTGGTGCCATGTCGAGAGCTTAAAAGATCAATATTTTGACCCACCTATAACCCATTCAAGGCACACTGGTTGGGAAATTCTACTCTAGGGCACTGTTTCTCAAACTTACTGTTTGTTTGTTTCATTATCACCCTTTGAAGGAGCCATTTTAAACAATTTTTTTTCCCTATATGTGCCCACCCATGAAATACTGATATCATGGAAATATTCTTTGTTTATGACTTGTATGCATATCTGTGCTTTGTAAACAAAATGAGTAAGATTTTCTCCCCCCCTCCCCCAAGAACCAATTTTCACTTCCATTAACAATGCATGATGTAGGACAAAGGAAGTAGAAAATTTGGAGGCTTTGTCAGTCATTTAGCAGCCTTTCTACAAGTGTGTGGGGAAGGAAGTGGTAAAGGTGATGGATTAGGGATTTGGGAGTTGAGTAGGCCCTTATTTAGATGAAAGAGTCTTCACTAGTAGGGGGTTCCATGTATTTCTACTGAAAAATATGAAAAAATGGAAGACATATTTTCATCTGTTTGCATTTCTTGAAACTAAAAGTAATTCATGCATATGAGTTCTTTTTTTTTTTTTAACATAATTGGTTGTACATATCTGTGGGGTACAGCATTGAATACTAATACCTGTGTGCAATATGTGATGCTCAAATCAGGATAATTAGAATATTCAGCATTACACAATGTAATAATTTTTTGTGGCCCTTTAGCAATTTCTTGCTAAACACCCCTCTCCTTACCCCATTCCCACCTCTGGTGGCCTCAGTTCTGTTCTCTGTTTTTGAAAGTTCAATGAATTATTGTGATTGTTATCTTTATTTATTTATTTGGGTTTTTTTATTTTTTAGCTCCAACTTATGAGTGAGGACATGCAGTATTTCTCTTTCTATGCCTGGCCTATTTCACTTAACATAACTTTCTCTAAGTTCATCCATGTTGCTGTGAATAGCAGAATTTCATTCTTTTTTATGGCAGAGTAGTATTCCATTGTGCATGTATACTGCATTTTCTTTATCCAGTCATCTGTTGATGGATATTTAGGTTGGTTCCAACTCTTGGCTACTGTAAATAGAGGTATGATAAACATGGGAATGCAGGTATCGCTTCAACATGGTAATTTCCAATCCTTTGGGTATATATCCAGCAGTGGGATATATGTATATGGCAGTTCTATCTGTAGTTGTTTGAAGAACCTCCATATTGTTTTCCATAATGGCTGCACTAATTTATAGTCCCACCAACAGTATAGGAGGGTTCTTCTTTCTCGGCATCCTTGCCAGCATTTTTATTCTTTTTGATAATAGCCAGTCTAAAACTAGGGTGAGATGATATTTCAATGTGGTTTTGATTTGCATTTCCCTGGTGCTTAAGGATGTGAACATTTTTTCCTGTGTCCATTGACCATTTGTATATCTTCCTCTGAAAAATGCCTGTTTAGATCCTTTGCCTATTTTTTAATCAGGTTACTTGTTTTTTTACTGTTAAGTTGTTTGAGTTCCTTGTATATGCTGAATATTAGTCCCTTGTCAGATTTATAGTTTGCAAATATTTTCTCCCATTCTGTAGGTTGTTTTTTTGCTCTATTAGTTGTTTCTTTTCTTGTGCAGAAGCTTTTTAGTTTTACCTAACCCCATTTGTTTATTTTTTCTTTTGTTACCTGTACTTTTGGGGTCTTATTCATAAAGTCTTTGCCCAGTCCTGCTTCCTGAAGTTTCTCCTATGTTTTCCTTAACGAGTTTTATAGTTTCAGGTCTTATATTTAAGTCTTTAATCCATTTTGAGTTGATTTTGGTATATGGCAAAAGGTACAGGTCTAGTTTCATTCGAGTTGATTTTGATATATGGCAAGAGATACAGCTCTAGTTTCATTCTTCTACATGTGGATTACAGTTTTCCAAGCACCATTTATTGAAGAGGCAGTCTTTTCCCAGTGCATGTTCTTGTTGCTCTTGTCAAAGATGAGCTAGTTATAAGTATGTGGGTTGATTTCTGGGTTCTCTATTCTGTTCCATTGGTCCAAGTGTCTGTTTTATGCCAGTACAATGCTGTTTTAGCTTTGTAGTGTAATTTGAAGTTAGATAGTGTTATGCCTCCAGCTTTTTTATTTTGCTCAGGATTGCTTTGGCTGTTTGAGGTCTTTTTTTGTTCCATATGAATGTTAGGATTGCTTTTTTTGTTCCTGTGAAGAATGTCTTTGGTATTTTGATGGGGATTGCATTGAATCTGTAGATTGCTTTAGGTAGTATGGACATTTTCACAATGTTGATTCTTCTAGTTCAAGAACATGGAAGGTCTTTTTCAGTCTCCTTTAATTTCTTTCAGCATTTGATTGTAGTTCTTGTTGTAGAGAGCTTTTACCTCCTTGGTTAATTTGATTCCTAGGGATTTTTTTTTTTTTTTTTTTTTTTTTTTTTGGTGACTTGTAAATGGGCTTGCTTTCTTGGTTTCTTTTTCTGCTACTTCATTACAGGAGTATAAAAATGCTACTAATTTTTGCATGTTGATTTTGTATCCTTCCACTTTACTGAAATTGTTTATCGGCTCTAAGAGTTTTTTGGTAAAGTCTTTAGGTTTTTCTATTTATAGAATCATGCCATCTGCAAGCAGGGACAGTTTGACTTTCTCTTTCCCAATCTAGATGCCCTTTATTTCTTTCTCTTGCCTGATTGATCTGTTTAGTACTTCCAATACTATGTTAAATAGGAGTGGTGAGAGTGGGCATACTTGTCTTGCCTGTTCTTAAGAGAAAAGCTTTCAGGATGATATTGGCAGTGGGTTTGTCATACATGGCTTTTATTGTGTTGAGATATTTTCCTTCTGTACCTAATTTGATGAGTGTCTTTATCATGAAGGGATAATGAATTTTGTCAAATGTTTTTTCTGCATCTGTTGAGATAATCATATGATTTTTGTCCTTGATTTTGTTGATGTGGTGTAATCACATTTATTGATTTGTGTATGTTGAATCATCCTTGCATCCTTGAGATGAATGCCACTTTTGATCATGGTGTGTAATCTTCTTGATGTGTTGCTGAATTCTATGTGCTAATATTTTGTTGAGGACTTTTGCATCTATGCTCATCAGGGATATTGGCCTGTAGTTTTCTTTTTTTGTTGAATCTTTGTCTTCTTTTCATGTCAGGGTAATGCCTCATAGAATGAGTTTGGGAGAATGGCCTCTGTTTCAGTTTTTTGGAACAGTATGAAGAGAATTGGTATTAATTCCTCTTTAAAGGTTTGGTACAATTCAGCAGTGAGCCATCCAGTCCTAGGCTTTTCTTTTTTGGGAAACTGCTGATTAGTACTTCAGTCTCTTTGATTGTTATTGGTCTGTTCATGTTTTCTGTTTCTTCTTGGTTCAGTCTTGGTAGTTTGTATATATCCAGAAATTTATCCATTTCTTCCAGGTTTTCAAATTTGTTGGTGTATAGTTGTTTATAATAATCTGTAATGATTTTTGTATTTCTGTGGTATTGGTCGTAATGTCTCCTTTTTCACTTCTGATTTTTGTTATTTGGGTCTTCTGTCCGATTTTTTAGTTTGCCTAGCTAATGGTTTGTCTGTTTTGTTTATCTTCCCAAGAAACCAAGTTTTTGTTTCATTGATCTTTTGAATTGTTTTTTGGGTCTCTATTTCACTTAGTTCTGCTTTGATCTTAATTATTTCTTTCCATCTACTATTTTTGGGATTGAATTGTTCTTGTTTTTCTAGTTCTTTGAGGTGTAGCATTAGGTTGTTTATTTGAAGTCTTTCTGTTCTTTTGATGTGAGTATTTGTTGCAATAAACTTCCCTCTTAGTATCCCACAGTTTGGGTTTTTTTTTTTTTTTTCAGTATCCCACAGGTTTTAGTATGATGTATCTTTATTTTCATTCATTTCAAGAAATTTTTTGGTTTCCTGTTTAATTTCCTCTTGAAAGCATAGGTTGTTCAGGAGCATGTAGTTTAATTTCCATTTATTTGTATAGTTTCCAGAGTTTTGCTTGTTATTGATTTTTTGTTTTAATCCATTGTGGTCTGAAAAGATACTTAAAATGATTTCAGTTTTTTAAAATTTGCTAACACTTGATTTGTGACCTAAGATGTTGTCTGTCCTGGAGAATGTTCCATATGCTGATGAGAAGAATATATATTCTGTAGTTGTTGGATGAAATGTTCTGTAGATGTCTGTCAAATCCAACTGGTATAAAGTGTGGTTCTCTGTTGATTTGTTGCCTAGATGATCTGTCCAGTGCAGAGAGAGGGGTGTTCAGGCCCTCAACTATTATCATATTGGGGTCTATCTCTTTCTTTCGTTCTAATAGTGCTTGCTTTATATATCTGGGTGCTTTGGTGTTGAGTGCATATACATTTATGGTTGTTCTGTTTTCTTGCTGGATAGATCCCTTTATCATTATACAATGGCCTTCTTATTCTCTGTCTTTTTTGGGGGGGGGGATTTGGTTTAAAGTGTATTTTATCCTATGTAAGAATAGCTACATCTGCTTGTTTTTGGTTTCCATTTGCAGGGTATGTCTTTTTCCATCTCTTCAGTATTAGTCTGTATGAGTCTTAACAGGTGAGGTAAGTCTCTTGAAAACAGCTTATAGTTGGGTCTAGGTTTTTTATCCAGTCAGTCTGTGTCTTTTGAGTGGGAAACTTAATCTATTTACATTTAGCATTGTTGTTGAAAGGTATTGTCTTACTCCTGACATTTTATTGATTTTTGTTTGGATTTTTTACTGTCTTTTGTTCCTTTCTTCCCTTTTATTGATTGTCTGTGGTATTTGTTAGGTTTTTGTGGTGGTAAGATATATTTTCTTTCTCTTCCTTATTTGCATTTCTGTTCTACCAGTGAGTATTGTTCTTTCTTGTGTATTCATGGTAGTGATTATTGGTTTTTGGATTCCTGATGCAGTACTCCCTTGAGGATTTCTTGTAGGGCTGGTTGTATGGTGGTGATTTCCTATAGTTTTTGTATGTCTGGGAAGTAGATTATTTCTCTCTCATTTCTGAAGGATAGCCTTGATGAGTGTAGTATTCTTGGCTGGCAGTTTTTTTCTTTTAGTATTTTGAGTATATCCCATTTTATTCTAGCCTGTAGAGTTTCTGTTGAGAAGTCTACTGTTAGTCTGATAGGGACTCCCTTATAGGTGACTTGATGCTTTTCCCTTGCTGTTTTTAGGATTCTCTCTTTGTCTTTGAGCTTTGCCAGTTTGACTATAATGTGTCTTGGAGAGGACTTTTTTTTGGAATGAATCTGTTTGGGAATCTTTGAGCCTCCTACATTGGAAGGTCTCTGTCTCTCTGTATACCTGGAAGGTTTTCCACTGTTATTTCATTGAATAGATTTTCAATGCCTTTTCCTTTCTCTTCCCCTTCCAGAACACCCATGATTTGGATGTTCATGCATTTAAGGTTGTCTGCTAGCTCTCTTAGATTTTCTTCATTTTTAAAAAATTCTTTTTTCTTTTTTTTTTTTCTTTTTGGTCTGCCTGTGTTATTTCAGGAAGACTGTTTTCAAGATCAGAAATTCTTTTTTTCTGCTTTCTCTAACCTGCTGCTTAAGCTCTTGGTTGTGTTTTTTTATTTTGTTGAATGAATTCTTCAATTCCAGGAGTTCTGCACATTCATTTTTGAGGTAATCTCTGTAAATTTCTTCCTTCATATCCTGGATACTTTTTCTCATTTTGTTGTGTCATCTTACTGAGTCTTCATGTATCTGATTGAGTTTCCTTAAGATTGTTGCTTGGAATTCCATTTCATTCATTTCAAGGGTTTCCTGCTCTATGAGGCCTGTGCTTGAGAATTATTGTATTCCTTTGGTGGTGTCATATTTTCTTTTCTTTTCTTTTCTTTTTTTTTTTTTTTGTATTTCTAGTATTTCCTCATTAATGTCTGGTCATCTGATAGAGCAGTTGCTTCTTCTTTTGCTCTGGAGTGGGCTTTGAGGAGAGAGACTTTCTCCTGTAGATGTGTTTTACAATGACTGTTGAGTAGGGTATTTTAGTATTGGTTCCACATAGACACAGTAGTATAGTCTCCATATGGCTACTTCAGCTGTGTTCAGTATTGGAGTTGTTTGTGTGTACCTCCATGACCTAGGCACTGGGGCACTTAGTGATTCCTTGCTGAGGTTAGTAACACTGTGTTGGTTCATTGAGGAAATGGGTGAGCACTTGAGTTCTTAGGAGAAGTGCCTGGGTACCTGTCACTCTTTGGCTGGGGTAGGTGTCCTTATGCAGGCTTATTGGCACCCCAGCTAGCATCCCATGACCCTGATGGGTACACTGTTATACTGGAGCTCCTAAGTTTGAATGGGTGATCCTGGGCAGAGTTTCTCTTTCCTCTTTTTTACAGGCAGAGGCTCCTCCTGGGTTCTTGCTTACCCTGGTTGGGGGATGCATTGGTGGTGATTGGGAATTTTCTTTCTTACTCTGTTTGGGTATCTTGGGTTCCTGCACTCTTGGGGGGTCCTTGACTGGATCAAGGCAGTTGTGTGGTCTGCATATATACCTCCCACCCACAGGTGTGCTACCGTGTGTGGAAGCATAATTATTCCCCCTGTGGATTGGGCCACTGGGTTGCATGTCTGGGCTCACTCACCTTTTTCCCTGGGCTATACTGGTGACAGTGGAGTCAAGTGGTCAGTGGGCTGCCTGAACAGCGGCAGTGGCTGCTACTGTGCTGCCAAGCTTCCCTTGTGACAGCAGTGGCTGTGGTGGGCCATCTTTGTGGAAGCAGTGTCTGCAGCAGCAGTGGGGGCTGCCTGTGATTCCTAAGGTCCCGTGCACGCTTCTCCATCTGTTGGGTGGGGGCTGCCCACAGCTGCTAGCGTGTGAGTTCTGAAAAGGAGTCTTGAAAGGAGGATATGTAAAAATGCAGCGGCATAAGGAGGTGGCTATCATATGTTTGTCTATACGGAAGGTGGTAGATCTGTTGCATTGTTGATTATAAAGATGTACTTTTTAAGAAAATGAACTTTTGTTTTAGGTTTCCTTGGGGATATGCAAAAGAGTTTTTGACAGAATTTGAAATATATTCTATGACGCAAATGCTAAATATTTACTTGAAACATATATTTCCTTTCTAAATTTAACAAAACACAAATTTGGATTTTAAAGCAATCCCTAAATGAAACTTCTGATAATTTCTTTCTGATATCAAACTTTATATCATCAGCAGAGCTTATTGTAAGCATAAAGTACCTAAAATTAGGTCCCGTGGGTACTGAGGGCTAATTATTTTTGGTATATTGACAAGCTGTTTTTACTAACGGTTTTAATTTATATGAGACAATCTTTAGATGCTCTCCACTAGTTTTAATAATGCAATTAGTTTCTAAATAATTTAATTTAGAAGAAGTGCTGATGGACTAGCTCTTAATGGAAACATAGTATATGTCACAATAGCAAGAAAGCATTTTTTGACATTAAAGACACAGCTGTTCCAAGGTAGTATTTCTGCCGTAATTTAAAAATATAATCAGTGATCATGATGAGACCATGAGAGGTTAAAACTTCAGTTAGTCCCTTCATTAATTTTGTTGTTTACTTTAGCTTTATTTACCTTATCTGGAAAAAGTATATCAGTATCTTTTTAAAAGTCTTAATTCATTTTATTTTTAGTTTGGTGCAACTATAACATCAATTATGTCTGTTTCCTGGACTACAGTGTGATAAAATGATTAGATGATTATTTATAAGGGTTTTTTTATATTTTTTATCATTATGTTAGTCTATTGCATGGGAGCAAAGAAATGATAAAAGTAGTTCTGTAAAGTTCTACCAAAAAATTTGTGGGCTTTAGAAGAGAGCTGCAACTAATCATTACTAGCTTTTTGTTTCAAACTCAGTCCAAGGGAAGTTGTAACTAGAGTAGAAATTCTCAGGCCTAATAGCGTTTGCTTCCTTCATTTGCATTGACATGTTCCATATCTAATAAAATACTACACAGAACATTACCCCCAAGAGAATGCCCAGAGTAAATGAAGATGAAAAGAAAACTGCAATTTATGCATTCCTATGGAAAATATCTGGCATTGAAAAATGTTTCTGAATGCAATCTTTTGTTTTCCATTAGGTATAATTCTTAACATTAGATTCTTCTTCTTTTGGGCACTGTGAGGAGAAATTCATGAATGATTACAATGCTGTTTTTTATTGGTTGTCAGTAACTCGTGAAAATGCTTGCATTATGTAGTATATATACTCCTACTTTCACTTGTTAGGATATATTAATTTACTTTCACTTAGAGGTATAAGTTACTGGTCTTGCTTGTGTACCACTATCAGATGAGTATCAGTACATGCCAATTATTCAATGTTCTAGTCTAATTTTTTACTTTAGAAAATGAGCTCAGATTTAGAAAATCCAGACTTTTAAAAATAGTCATCACTGACTTCTAGTGGAAAATTCATTGAGTAAACAGAAGGCAGTTTAAATGATTATCGAAAATATGAGTGCCAAGTGATTTATTTTCTTATTTTTTAAAACAAAATAATATGTGAATTGAAAGGCAACACAGTTCCTGGACATCTTTTCACAAATAAGTTTTCCAGCAAGTTAAGTGTCAGGACCTACAATTAAAAAAACATGTCAGAATCAAATTATTTGTATAAATTGTGTAGTAGTAGTAGTAGTGGTAGTAGTAGTAAACATTTCCGGAGCCTTTACCATGTCCAGAAACTGCTAAACATTTCTCATGTAATGCATTATTTTATTTAACTCTCTTAACATCCTTATGAGGTAGATATTAAGTTATTCTCATTTTCAGAAAATGGAAGCTCCAAGAGGAGTGATCTTGTGAAGTTGTAGTTAAGTGGCTGAGGCAGTTTTCAGATCCAGATGATGCGAGTCAGAGTCAGAACTCTGCAGAGAACAGAGCTCTGCGTTTACATGCCTTAATTGTTCTAACTAGTCAATGTGACTTTTAAACACTTTTTTGAAGAAATTTATTTTCCTTTGGAAAGTTTTTTAGAACTCCCTGGGATCCATTTTTTAAACATTTTAATGATGCATTTTAAATTATCTTAAGCTTTTGCTTTTAATGAGTTTGTTATTTACTAAATGAGATGTGATAAGGAAATTGTGAAGCTACATTTACTTTAAGATCAAGTCATCATAATTTCAGTTTCAAAAATATAATTTTTAAATTGCTTTATTTTTGGTGCATTGGCACAAAAAGAGATTACTCTCTCAGTTTAGAAAGGGGGGAGTTCATGCTTTTCCTATTTCTTTACTTGTATTTTTTTCTGTGACTAAAAAATATTAAATTCTTATTTTCACAATATTTCACAATAACAAATTAGCATTGTTAGGATACCATGAATGCCAAAACTTTACTAGGTATCAGGCAATGTATAGGTAATATATAGATGATATAGACTGACTTTGAGTAAAATCACTCAATCTATATTTCTGAGCATAATACTTATGTGTATCCCATATAAACTGCTCAGATTTGGGGCCGAGCCCGTGGCGCACTTGGTAGAGCGCTGCGCTGGCAGCGCGGCGACGCTCCCGCCGCGGGTTCGGATCCTGTATAGGACTGACCGGTGCACTCACTGGCTGAGTGCCGGTCACGAAAAAACGACAAAAAAAAAAATAAAATAAAAAATAAACTGCTCAGATTTGGAGGCTGCTAGGGCTGGATTTCTCCATAGTAAATTCCCTATTGCTGGGTCCTAAAAATCAAATCCTAGGTTATCAAGCAAAGAACTCGTCATCCAGCAACAGCCTATCACCACATAATAATCCATTACTAAAAAGACAAGGTAGTCTCACCTCAGTTTTTAAGGTAAATCTATCTTGCTTCCAGGTAACTTGTATCAGCAAAGGGTAATAATCCTGGCCAGAGGATTGCTGCCTTCTGATTCTCTCTGATGTCACCAAAGCTTTTGACTCTTAGCACCTGGTTCAGACAATTTTAAAGAGTTAAAATTGTCCTCTAACTCTTCTTATTCAAAAATATCCCTTTCCAGTATACTCACTGTGATTCAAATGGAGTACTGCATAAATTTTTAAAAAGACATTCCATTCTTTTGATTTCATACTTCTTTCAGAGCTCATTATTCCACCTGGTGCACATATGCGGCATTTCTTTGAGTATTTATTTAAGAGTAGAATTGCCAGGTTGTAAGGTATGCACACCAACAACTTTATTACACAATGCCAAAGTGTTTTCCAAAGGGATAACAAGTTACATGCTTGCTAGCTTTGTGTAAGAGTTCTTGTTGCTCCACATCATTACAAACAGTTGATGTTTTCAGGCTAAAAGTTTTGCCCAATCTGATGGGTGTAAAATGACATTTATTGTGCTCTTATTTGCATTTCTGTGCTTACACACAGAATGAGGTTGAGCACCTTTTCATATGTTTGCTGACAATTTGGAATAACGTCTTTTGTGAACTATCTATACAAGTCTTTTGTTCCTTTTTCTTTCAATTTGTAGGGGTTCTTCATATATATTATGGATAGTAGTCCTTTGACAGTTAGGTGTTGTGAAGATCTTCTCACACTCTGTGGCTTGTCTTTTCACTTTCTCTACAGCATCTCTTGAAGAGCAGAAGTTTTTAATTACACTGCAGTCAAATTTATCATTCTTTTCCTTTATAATTCTGTTTTTCTATTTTGTAAAAAAAATTCTTCCCATTCATTCTATATTATCTCCTAAAGCTTAGTAATTTTGCCTTTCATATTATGTCTTTAATTCACATGGACATGGTGTGTAGGTAGGGATCAAATTTCATGTTTTTTTGCATATTAATAACCAATTATTTTTGCACTATTTATAAAAGTCTATAGCACTATTTATTGATCTGCAGTACCTCCTTTATCATATCTCAGATTTCATACATAAAGTTCATCTCTTGGTATCTGTGGGGGATTGGTTCCAGGATACCACCCTCTATGCCAAAATCCATGGATGTGTGAGTTTCTTACATTAAATGCTGTAGTATTTACATATAACCTATGTACAACCTCCTGTATGATTTAAATCATCTCTGGATTACTTATAATACCTAATAAAATGTAAATGCTATGTAAATAGTCGTTATACTGTATTTATTGTTTAGGGAATAATGACAAGAAAAAGTTTTCTGGAACTTTTTTCCCAAATATTTTCTATCCATGATTGGTTCAATCTGTGAATGCAGAACCCATGGATATGGAGGGCAGATTGTGTGTGTGTGTGTGTGTGTGTGTGTATGTGTGTGTATCAGGTTAAAGAAGTCCTCCTTGATTCCTAGTTTGCTAAATGTTGAATTTTATAAATTTTTCTGCATTTATTCATACAATCATATTATTTTTTCCTCTATTTGTTTGTTAATATGTGAATTTCATTAATTTATTTCCAAATATTAAATTGGCTTTGCATTCTTAGGATAAGTTCGATTTGGTTGTAATGTGTTATAAATTTAATATTTTGCTGGATTTGATTTGCTAATTGTTTAGTACTTTTTTAAGTTTATGATATTCCTACATTATCCTTTTAATGCTTGTACAGTCAGTAGTGATGACTTCTCTTTCTTGGTACTGGAATTTGTATCTTCTCTTTTTTTTTTCCTTGATTTATTCAAAGAACCAGCTTTTGGTTTCATTTCTTTGTTGTTTCTGTTTTCTATTTTATTAATTTGTGTTCTTATAATTTTATTCCATCTGAACGCTTTCTTTTAGTTTAATTTTTTCTTTTTTTCTATTTTTTTGATATGAATCATATCATTGATATGAGACCTTTTTTTCTAATTTGAGTATTTTATGCTGTAAATTTCTAAGTACTGCTTTATGTGCTTCCCACCTTCTTCAATATATTGTGTTTTCATTTGCATCAAATTCAACATATTTTCCAAATTTCCTTCCAATTTTTTCTTTGACCTGTGGGTTACTTAGAAGTGTATTGTTTACTTTTCATATATTTGAGGGAATTCCCAGATATCTATCTTTTCTATTATAGCCAGAGAGCAGCATACTTTGCATGTTCCAATCATTTTGAATTTGAGACTTGTCTTATGGCCCATAATATAGTCTGTCTTCATTAATGTTCCATGTGTGCATATGTAAAGTATATTCTGCTGTTGTTGGATGGTTGTGTTCTATAAATGTCATTTAGATCAAATTGGCTGATAGTATTATTAAAGTCTTCTACATAGTGGTCAATTTTTAAAATCTGTGTATTATATCAGTTAATGAGAGAGAGAGAGAGAGGTAAAGTCTCTAAGAATAAACACAGATTTGTCTATTTTTCCTTTTAGATTTACTGTTTTTTGCTCTATGTATTTTGAAGATTTATTTTTAGGTGCATCTACATTTAGGATTGTCATGTGTTTTTCATGAATTGACTTTCTTAAGTATTATTCAATGTCCATCTTTATCTCTGGTAATATTCCTTGCTATAATGTCTGGTTTTTTTTCCTGATGTTAATACAGCCGCTCTAGCTTTCTTTTCATTAGTGTTTGCATACATGGCATATCTTTTTCCATATTTTTACTTTTAACTTATGTCCCCATCTTTTGTTTTTTATTTTTTTATTTATTATTTTGGTGGCTGGCCATTATGGGGATCCAAATCCTTGACCTTGGTGTTACAACACTGTGCTCTAATGAGCTGAGCTAACTGGCCAGTCCACCATCTTTTAATATATGTTGTACACCTTTTCCACTGGATTCTTTAACATATTACTCTTGGTTACTTTAAAGTTCTCATCAGATGCTTTTAACAGCTGACTGATCACTGGGTCTGGTTCTGTTGACTTCTTAACTCTTTAAATAGTCTGTTTTCTTTATTGATTTTTACTGTCTTGTAATTCTTTATCAAATGCTGGACATTGTATATAAAGACCATTGGAGATTGAGATAAATATTATGCCTAGAAATTGGCAGTCATTTTCTTCTGCTAGGTCATTAGTATGGAGGATTGAGTTGTTAATCAAGTCAGTAGTTGAACTGGGCTTATTTTTTGTGGTTATTATAGTGCACCACAAACTTAAAATTGTTTTTATTGGTGGGCTCCTGCTACCTTATGCTTAGGGTGAAGCTGGGAGTGCTGTATGTGTGCAGCATGGAAGGCTTAACTGTCTGTACTCTTGCTCTTCTTCCAATGGTAATTTGCTGATGCCTCCTACAAAGAGCAAGGCATAGGATGGGATTTGGGATTCTCTTGCTCTATTCTCAATCTTAGACAGTCTCTGTATACCTGGTCCTCAGAGCTCTGTGTACCTGGTCCTCAGGGCTTTCTCAATGTTTCTACCCTCCCACTTTTGGCAGCCAAACTCTGCCAGATTGGTCTTGAGCAGAAGGTTTTGTTCCACTCTGTAGAAGCAGACAGCTTTTACTTGTATTTTTCCTCCAGTGATAACTAATCGTTGCCTGGGACCAGGTAGCTGGAGTATTTCTTCTACCTCTCCAAGCAGCATTTGCTTTATATGAGAGAGGGGTTCAGAAATGGGTGAGGTTTCTGGCCTGTATGCTGCTGAGGTTGGCTCTCAAGTTTCCTGCCCTGCCTCAGTCTGTCTCACGAGCACCTAGTAGAGGCTTGTGGAAAATAGATGGCAAATGAATGTGGACTTTCTCTGTGTCTAGGGCTCCCATGTATTCTAAATGGTTATGCTAGCCCACACTCAGTATTTAAGAATTTGAAATTTTCAGTTGTTTTCTTCCTACTTGCTTTTATGGCTACTACCTCTTTCTCCTATACTCTGTGAAGGGAAAAACAATTTGAGTGTTCTGTCTCACCTTAGAGGGGCTTACTGCCTTTTGAAATTCATGTCTCAGCATCAACTCCTCTGCCTCTGAGTATATGAGAAGATAATCTAGGTAAAAAGGTGACTTTCTCTGTTAGCTTTTTCAGTGGCTTATACGGATAAGCTGATATGTATCAAGTTTTGTCTATTTGAATAAATATAGGTTATTTTCCCTCTTGTTTAAGATGATAAATACGAAATATCCTGTTAACCTAATTTGATATCTTGGTTGTGATAATAATTTTTAAAAATTACCTGCTTTGGTCTGCCTTATACCAGATAGTGAGGTTTGAAAAAATAATGAATGAAACTTTCATAACAATGATTTTATGCCTTTGGAATGTCTACCTCAGCAGTAAATAAACCAATATTTCAGAAGAATGCCTTATTTTGTTTTATTGGCTCTTAGAATATGGCTTATATTTTTATTGGCCCATAAAGAGGCTTGCTTCTAGTTGAATTTATGCAAGTTGTTTAAAATATGAAGATAACTACTTTATTTTCTTATATTTCAGGTATTGGTGGTAATTTGGTGGCCATTCAGGCTAGCAGGATTTCTACTTACCTCCATTTACATAGCATTCCAGGAGAATTGCCTGATGAACCCAAAGGTTGTTACTATCCATTTAAAACTTTTTTTGGTTCAGGTATGGGCTTGTAGATTTTTGCATATTTTAAGGAACTACTGCTCTCTTAGATTATAGGCAGGCAATATTTGTTGAATATATATTTTGTTTATGAGTGCTGTACAACTTTCCTATTTCTGAGAGCAAATCTCGAGTGAACAGAAAGTCATTTGTATTAATTTTGCAGTTGCTGAGGATTTATTCTTCTCTCTAGAATATCTTATTAGTTAGGAAAGAGGAACCTTATACACACAAAAAAAATATTGAAGTGATTTAGGGAGACAGATGTACTGTCTTTTCTGTATTAGTTTTTTTGGCCTTTCTAAATGCAGGCATTTGCTCCCAAACAAACAGGATGAAAGGGGATGACCTCAATTACAAGGAATAGTGCATTATTTATGTCAGCCAGGCATGTGATTGCCAAAAAAACTAAGAACATAATTTTGAATCTTACAATTCTTGTCACTTTTTTTCCTAATGAAAATAAATGTGATTATTGACTTTCAAATGAAGATCAGAAATGTCTAGCCTTGTAATATCAGTGATAGAACTCTAAAGGAATAAGTAAAATTAAAACATTCCAGTACCTTAAGAACTTTATGTTTTCTCTTTTGTCTTCTCTCTGTTTTTAATGATAGATATTAAAGTCTGACCAGTGTTCTTCACAGCAAGTTTTTATCAACTACCTTTCATTTAATTAACATATAATATTATATTGGGAATTTCAAAGAATTAAGTGAATTGTAACTAGTTGCAATTCTTTTTTAGCAATTTAATTTTATGTGATGCTATGAAGTATAATAACTAGAAAGTAATCCTCAAACTTTAATAACTGTGACCTATTATTAACCAAAATATGATTTTGTTTTAATGACTTTTACATTTTATATTACAGGAGTAAATAATAAGTCTGCCCAAGTTCTACTGCTTTTAGTTATTCCTGGACATTTAATTTTCCTCTATACTATTCATTTGATGAAAAGTGGTCATACTTCTTTAACTGTAATCTTCGTAGTAGTATACTTATTTGCTGCTGTGTTACAGGTAAGAGTTAAAACCTCTTGAAATCTCTTTTATGCTCAGACTGCTGTAGAAGTATATGTAAATCAAAAGCATATGATATATTTGCCATTTCAAAAATCAACTGAATGCTTTCACATTGACTTGCTCTTCTTAAGCCAGTGAGCTCAGGACCACTTAAAACCTTTGTATTTTCTGTTTCCTGGATTTTATCCCTTTTTTGGTTCTCTCGTTTTGTATGAACACATCTTCCAATAGATTCCTGAGAAAGAAGGCATGGGAGTAAATTTTCCAAGACTGCATTTTTTAAAATGCTTTATTCCACCCTCTCAGTTGCTAGGTTGAGTGGATGTAGAATTCTGTTTCTTTTAGAATTTTGAAGGCATTGCTTCATTGCCTTTGAGCTCCTCCTATTACCATTGAAAACAGTCAGGCACCATTCCTGTTTCTGATACCATCACACATAACTTCTTTTATCTCCCTGGAAGCTTGCACAATCTTCTCTTTTTATTTATTCTTAAATTTCATGTTGATGTACCCTGGGAGTTCTTAAATTTCATGTTAGTGTACCCTTGTATGGGTGTATTTTGTCTGTTTTGTTTGACCCTGTCAATCTAAAAACTCATGTTCTTTGGTTTTAGGGAAATTTATTGAATTTTTTCTTTGGTCATTATCTCTCTTTTTTTCATTCTGGAATCTTATTATTTGGCTCCTGGAACTCTTGCATTAAATTTATATTTTCTCACTTTTTTCTCTTCTTCCTAGGAGATTTCCATGCCTTTCTAAATATTTTCTCTGTTTCGTTACAGAGGTTTTTGGAGAGAATAGAGTTATCAGCACCGCACTCTCCCGAGTGAGCCACAGGCTGGCCCAGAATAGAGTTAAATGCATATACAGTCATGTGCTGCATAACAACCTTTCAGTCAATGACAAACCAAATATATGACTGTGGTCCCATAATAGATTATAACAGCTATTCCATATAGCCTAGGTGTGTAGCAGGCTATACAACCTAGGTTTGTGTAAGTACGCTCTGTGATGTTTGCACAAATAGGAAATCGCCTAACGCATTTCTCAGAATATATTGCCATTCTTAAGCAAGACATGACTGTATTCAACTTGCCATCTTTATGTGAAGGCTTTAACTTTAAAACTTAAGAAAATTGCTTTTACTTTCAAAATGTGTGATCAATATAATACGTTTACAAAATTTTGAAATTGAATGCTACTAAATAAAAGGTTCTACCTTTCCAATCCCATCCCTCAGAGATAATCACTTTGAAATATTTTAGCTGTTTCTTCTAGTATTTATAAGTTTTAAAGTAATATATCTAAATTTAGAGTTTATGATTAATCTTCTTCAGGCTTTTGCTAATAAAAGTTGAGGACTTGGGGGCTGTTATAATGTCCCATCTTTTCCATGTAGTGTAGAGCCAGATAATTTACTATAACTGTATTTCCTTTTTCTGTATTTTATTTTTCTTGAGGTTAATAATTGCATCTTTTTTCACTTGCTTCCTTTTCCATAAACCCATCCTTAATTTTTTCTAACTATTCTAGCTTTATTTTGGTTTCTTGGGCATTACTTCTTGGTAAACTCTGTAGATTCGATACCTCCTACAGTGAGAAGTCCTAATCCCGTAAGAGATGGATTCAAATAATTCTTTGAAGAGATAGCATTTGATTTTGGCCTTCAAGGAGTTTGACATATAGTAATGAGGGTAGAGGGTAGGTATGGGACATTATTTCAGTCAGAAGAAACTGCATTGATAATAATGATGGTAATGAAATTAACTGGCATGTATAGTGTTTCCTGTATGGGCAGCATTATTCTAAGTGCATTACATGCGTTGATTCACTTAGTTCTCACAAAACACTATGAGATTTGTTCTTTTGTAAATCAGCCATTTTCAAAGTGGAGTACATGCGAATCAATGCATTGTGGGCACGTAAAAAAGATTAACACTTCTTTTTATATTTTTAACCTCATTTAAGATGTCTATTTTCTATTTTTATGATTGCTTAGTACTAAACATAATATATAGCACAGTGTTAAGTATGCTCACATATTTTATACTGAGAGAGGTGTATCATCTTAAACTTTTGGAGATTACTTAGTTAAAACACAGAGGTGAGAAAGCATAGAGCTGTGCTAGAAAAAGTAATTCATATACAGGAACTAAGAGGAAAGAATACACAAAATAAGGTTAAGAAGGTAGATTAGAACTGGTGTAGAAAGGCCTGAAATGCCAGGTAAGGTGCATGTTCTCATTCCTTTGTGGGAGCTTAAAAAAAAAAACTGAGAGTATGACAGTATAGAATAGAATTGTAGTTACTAGAGGCTAGAAAAGGGAGGAGGATGGAGAGGATAGGGAGAGGTTGGATAGCAGATACAAAATTACAGCTGGATCAGAAAATCAAGTTCTAGTGGTCTACTCTAAAGTAGTGCTAGGCATCTATAATTAACAATAACTTATCGTATGATCTCAAATGGCTCAAATGTTCTCATCACAAAGAAATGATAAATTTTTGCAGTGATGAATATGCCAGTTACCCAGATTTGATCATTACACATTGTATACATTTATTGAAATATAACTCTATACCCCATAAATATGTACAATCAATATGTGTCAACTAAAAAATGTTTTAAAAATGCCAGATAAGGGAAATTAAGAGTGTTCTTAAAATAGCAAAACGCTTGCAACTTGAGATTTTTAATTTTCTATAGTGCTTTATAGTGCCTTAGATTTTATTAAAATTTACATATCAAATCATTCATTTATTATTCATTCATTAAATTGTCATTCTGCTAGATGTAAGATGGCTTTTAAGTCCCAGAGAGAATAAATTCAGAGCTTGTCTTCAAGAACTTATAGTCTGGAAGGAAGACTACATATGAACTAATAATTATAATGTAATATAAATACTGGGTACAGCTATATAGAGTGCTTGAAAGAAAAACTTGGAAGAAAAACTAACTCTACCTGGAGAATAATATTTTTCTACTATTCAGTTGGGACAGAAGTTATTTCAAATGCTTTTTTTTTACTGTTGGCCACTTTTATTGCTGTATATGACATGATCATTTATTACCAGTTATGTTTTATGCTGTTCTCTATGCATGTATTATGAAAAAGATGCATTCCTCAATCCCATGGGAAATATTCAGAAACTAATCTTAGGTTGATAAACATGCCATTTCTAGAGCATGTTCCTATTTACAACTCTATCTCTTAGCCTCATGGATTGATTTGACGTTTATGTTTATGTTTATGGTTCTGTGCCAACATACTATCCTACATCATTTCACTTAGGTTGATGAAGGATATAAGTAATTTTTCTGAATTTATTAAAAAAATTAGATTTCAACCTGTATTCACAGTATACCTACATGCATTGTTTTAATAACCTCTGACCTAAATTCTCACCAGTGAAGGCTGAAAAACTGGAGTTTAGGAAAGACTAATTTAGGAAAAATGCTTTCTATGTAGTAGATGCCAATAAGTATTAGCTGGTGCTGTTGTTGTTATTACGCATACATAGAATTAAAAATGGTGTGCCATTGATCTTTGAATGACATCTGGAAAATATTTTTTCTTTGTCTTATAGGGTTGGTTGAGTTTTCTTATGTATTTTTCACAGTTTTCATTTTTATGGGTTTTACTTTTTATTTTTCCCCACGAATCAGATAGCTGCCAGAGTAGATCTTTTCTTTTACAGCCTGATGTTGTGTATTATTCCAATGTAATAGCTCAGAATCAGATTGTAAATTCTCAGATCAAATCTTCTTGCTCTGACACTAATAATACACAAACATACATATAAAGCACATGCACATTCACATAAATACACCTTCTTGAGGTTTAGATAAAAGATCTTAACCTTCCTCAGACTGTATCAATCAATCCAAAAGTGAACATAATGAAGACATAACTTTTTAAAGACAAAGAATCCTTGGCCACTTAAGATTCGTCTTTTAATATTCTTTACTTGATTGGCTTCCTTTTTTGATCTGGGTTAAAAAAATTTTTTTTGTCGACTGGCCGGTACAGGGATACTAACACATAACCTCGGTATTATAAGGCTGCACTCTAACCAGCTGAGCTAACTGGCCAGCCCCTGGATTAAGTTTATATTAAAAACCTTGGTTTAAGTCCCAGCCCTTACTCAAAGATTTCCATCCACACCACTCTTCTCATCCCTAAACTCTATATTTTGATTTAAGATTGTATAGTAAGGTTTCCTAATGCATGTTTAATTTCTCACCATCTATATTCCTGCCTCTTTGAGGGTACAGATCATGCTTTTTTCTCTTTGGTATTCCTCGCAGGTCATGATATAGTAGTTGTTTTTTGGATTCTTGGTGTTTTACTTTCTTCCCAGACTAATATCCTCTGAAAAGCCTTCCCCTAATTCCCCAACCAACTAATGAAGGAAATCTGAAGGAAACTTGATATTGGACTTATTTTAATAACATAGTAACAATCATTTGCGCATTTTTGCATTTGGTAATATGTCATTTCCTGGAAGCCTGTCTTGAATGTCTAATTTGGTCTGAGTGTCCTTATTCTCTATTTCTCATAGTACCCTGTGAATACTATTGTCCTAGTCTTTTCCATATTATATTGCTATTATCTGTTTATGTGTCTTTCTTACCCATTCTAGAGAAAGGGTCTTTGTTTTTTTTACTCATTTTTGTATCTACAGCACCTAGCTCCATCCCTAGTACTCAATTAACATTTGTTAAACTGAATGACCATATCTTGCCAGCTCCATCTCTTCCTCCTCTGGAAGGAGGAAAATATTTTACAACTGTATTTACGTACCAGACATTCCAGAAGAACTAAAAGTATCTAAATTTTCTTCTCCTTGTTTTCAATAAATGCTGATGTCCTCTCTCACACTGATATAGGTATTCAAAATGAAAGGCAATGAAAAATAAAACACAAAACTCCACAAATTCTGACAACAGTTGGTTAAGAGTGTAAAGTTTTACTGAAATGTTTAGAGATAAAATGACTTGATATCTAGAGAAAGGAAAGGGTAAGGGTAAAATTGGTCATGAGTTGATAATAGGTGAAGCTGAGCGATGGTACATGAGAGTGGGTGGGGTGAATTTATTCCATTCTGTCTACTTTTGTAAATGTTTGAGTTTTTCCATAATAAGGAGTTTTTAAAAATTAATGTTTTAAATTTCAGATGTTAACATAGGAGTTTTTTCAGAGCTCTCTACTTTTTTGGTCCTATAGCTGTTTCTTAATTCAAGTGAAAAGTAAAAAATCAATTTTAATTTGAAATTGTTTGGGATTTGGAATGATTCTTAATTTGCCCTTGACACACACTTACTCCATTTTTAAAAACTGTTTTTTAAAATAAAAAATCTATATGTTACAAATTACATTGTTTGGGGTACTTATTGTATGTCTTACTATTAGAAGAAACGTATCAAATGCGTTATGTGACATTAAGGCCAGTGAACCAAAGTTAGTAGATGTGATGGATTGTGTTCTTGTGCAGTCCCCAGAGCAATCGGAATAGTTGAAACATATCAAGACCAGAGTAATGTGCTGAAACGTTCATATTTGATACAGCACTGTCACATTGCATTTTGAGTTTGTTTTGTTCAACAATAAAGATGGGCTGGTACCAAGCTAGCTGTCCTGTATTATCCATTATACTTTTTATACCATTAGTCAGCATTTGTGAGACTACTAGCTGTGGTTAAGGACACAACTATTGGTTTTAGAATGTAATTTTTCATCCATGTCAAACTAGCCCATTGGACCCACAATTTTGATTTTATAGAAGCAGAGTCTATTTTCTTCTGCAAACTTAGAAATGATTGGGCTCTTTCTCTCTAAGCATGATTTCCCTTGCCTTCATACCTTACTTATCCAGATGTTTCATTGACTGCTGAAAGCCTGTTAATTTATGAAATCAAAACATGTTATAGAATTCCAAGTTGTGACAGACCTTGTTGGCCTTCCTTCTGAGTTGTAAAGAAGGGAGTCTTACTTTTTCAGGGTTTTCTGTCTCTTTGTTTACCTTACTCCCTAGAGTATTTTTCGAAGATATAGTACCTTGACAGCATAATAAACCTGAGAAGGTACAAATACAACTATTAACCAAATAAGCATACTGACAATCTCTTGATCAAAGAAGGAACAGAAGTACATTTTGGTTCGTTTCCCTATTTAATTTAAGGCTTCTACTAGTTCCCTTTTGTGTTGGAAATCCTAGATATGCATCCTTTGTGAAAAGACAAAAGCATAAAGTTTGGATGGCGTATCTTATAAGAGGCAAAAAGATGATCCCTAGATAAACTGAAAGAGGAAGGGAAAAAACTATGTAATTAGATGGGTGATCTCAGATATGAATAAGTTTGTTACCATTCAAATCTCATTGTTTTTATAATTCACTATTTATTTTAGTCATTTGATTAAAAACAAAAACAAAAAACCCTTTTGGTTTACTATTACAGATTTTCTTATGATGATTATATGGAGTATGTTAATATTTTTTCTGCTATAAAATACCCAGTGAGAAAGAAAAATGAGACTTTTCTGGCTCTTGGTGCCTATTGAATTCCAATAAAGTGATTGTTAGTATAATTAGTAAACAGTGAATTAAAATCATTTTTAAATGAAAATTTTAATTCACTAATTTAGGCACTGAATGTTTCATACAGTAAATTAGATTAAGATACCTACTAAAATTCTAGCAACACAAGATTCCATCAGAAATTCATTATGAACATTTGGCTGTAGAAAACATTTGCCCCTGCCTGTATCTATGTTTTTACATGGAGAGACTAAATATTTCCTTTAAGGGTGGAATAACAACAAATTCTCAGCAGGTAAAGTTGAAAATTGTGCATACTGGCAAGTACTATGCTGGTCACTGTACAGAAGAAATAGAAGGCATTGTCTCTGCCCTTAAGGATCATCTCTTAGTTGTAGGGAGTTAGATTTAAATGCATGAAACAGCCAGAGAAGGGCCTAAGACTTAATTCCGTACAAAATTAGAATTTTGTGCCTATGTCTTACTTCCATTCTTTGAAAGTACTTTAATAGATTCTTTTAGGAGGAGGAATTAGAATACAAGGGTACTTCAGAAAGTTCATGGAAAGATTCGTATTATCTTTTAATTATATTTTTCCACAAACTTTTTGAAGTACCCTCATATATATATTATGGTTGCTGAGATACTCAAATTAATATCAATAAATATAAAACTGCTCTTAGCAAAATAATAATATACTTCTTATTAATACTGTATAATTTTAAAAACAGAAGTCTCCTTAATTTTTGTTATTACTGTGTTTCAGTAGGTAACATTTGTTTTTAAACTTTAAATATGCATGCAAATTGCACCATCTTATATTTCCCAATAGATTCATATTCTCAAAAAAAAATATTTCTCAGCAAAGCCTAGGCCCCTCATAATAAGTGAATGCCCCTCATAATAAAATTTATACTGAGGATATTAAGTAATGAATTTCCTAATAAGTGTTCCTGTTTTACAAATAATAAAAGTTCATGGCCATTGAAATATATGTTTGTAATGTGAACATGCCCACAGCACTAATAGTGCAAATTAAAGGCAAACATCTTTCATTTCTCATCTAGTAGAACATGCTCAGGGCAGAAATATGGTCAGTGACTTTGCATACTTACTAAAAGGAGCAGTGACAGTATCTTAGTTCTGAAGTCGTATTCACATGATTCAGTGTTGTTATTTTAACTATGAAGATATAAAAATAAATGTTTTCCACAGAGGAAAACTATTTATAAACCAGATTGTCATCACATACAAAGGACAAAGGAAACAAGAGTGTAGATAAGTCCCCCAGTAAATAGAACATTGCAGAAAGATCACAGAGCTCTCTGGAGTCATGCTTTAAGTCCAAACTTCTGCTCTGCTACTTATTTTGTAACTGTAGTCAAGCTTCTTAACCTCTCTGAGTCCTATTTTTTTCTCTTCCTCAGAGGATAGTAATGAGGACTATGATAAAGTGCCTGGTAGAGTTTCTGGAACATAATAAGTTTACAATAGTGGTAGTAACTGCAGTTCATCATGATTATTGTCATTGGCCTCAATTTTGCCTTTCTCTCATTATTGGTGCTGGTTATTCAATGCCCTGAGGCCCCTTTCATCTCCTCACCACTCACCTTCCTTTTGGGTACCGTTTTTACTACAGAACTCTTTTCTTTACTCTTTCGATGAGTGCCCTAAGCTTCAAATACCACCCTTTCATTGCTTACTGTCAAACTGATATCTTCAGTCTGAACTCCTGTTCTACATCTTCAGTTAAGTGTTGAGAAGATGTCTCACATTTAACATGTCCAAAATGAAATTCCTTATTTCCCCCATAATCTTTCCCATACCAGTGGAGGTGGTGGGCAAGAAACTGCCACAAGTTGGTACAATGAAAAGGGAAACAGGCCAGGCTTAGGACACACAAACAAGGATCCCCTAAATACCTCATCCCTCAGCTTCTGACCCCAGAAAGTCCCTCTGGAATCTGGAGAGCCTTACTCTCATAGACTTTATATCTCAAGTATATTCAATATCTAAATAGCTAATTTTGAATCGATCTGTTTTTAAGTTAGAAGCTACCTATTCTTAAATTTGTTTAACCTAAAACAATCTCCTTCAGGTTCCCAGGTGGACCCTAGTTCTATTCTGTCTATGTTTTACCTAGAAAGTGTATATTTACCTATTTCTGCCATAATTTGACATCTTATTTTATAGTGTTTAGTTATATCTCCTCTTGATCTGAGGGAAATAGTAATGGTCCTCATATATAAGCCAGTTCATCTGCTTATCACCTAAGTTGTTCCTTCTGAAAGTCTTCTATCTTCAGCATTTCTTTCTTATGATTTAGTGATCTGAGCCACTTTTCCAATCAACATAAGAGTTTCAAAAGTAATAATAGAAAATATTTATGAAGTGTTTATTATGAGCCATGCAGTTTTCTAGGTACTTTACGTATATAAACTCATTGAGTTCTTACAATGGCCCAGTAAGATAAATTCTATTATTATTTCTTATTTACAGATGAGGCAATTGATATAGAAGTTAAGTGATTTGTCCAAGTCTACATAGCAAGATGGAGACTGGCTCCAGAGTCTACACTTATGTTTTACAAGAATAATTTATATACTTTGTTTTGCTCTTAGTGAAGGTCATAGTTTATAGGATGGCAACTTCTGAAGGTTTACAGGGTCTCTTTACTCTCGTTTTATTAGATCTTTACATTTTTCCCAGCCAGGCATTCTGCCTTAGATGGGTATGCATTTCACAGAATTTACACAGAATCTATGCCTACTGAAGTCAAGTAAGAATCCAGTCAGGGGCATAAATATATCATGAGTGTTCTGAGAGAAGGACAAAGTGCTATGGAAGTTAATAGTGGGAGAGTTTTTATATGTGGGGAGGGAGGTTTTATAGTGGATAAAATTTTGCTCTGTGGAATTTATAGAAAATAGGAGCAAAAAGGAGTAGTATCAGGTGAATGAGAAAACTCAGGATGTTATTGAAAATAGCAAAAAATTTCCTGGAGCATAGGGGTTATAAAAAGCAGTGATGGAAAATAAGATTGAAAATTACAGGTTTTGGCGAGATCATGAAAGATATTGAAGAACAAACTAAAGAGTTTAGTTTAGTTTTCCATTCCCAACAAACTAGGGAGATCTGATGAATTCTTCTTCTTCTTCTTTTTTTTTTTTTTAATTTTATTTTGTCGATATACATTGTGGTTGATTATTGTTGCCCCTTACCAAAACCTCCCTCCCTCCTCCCTCTCCTCCCTCCCCCCCAACAATGTCCTTTCTGTTTGCTTGTCGTATCAACTTCAAGTAATTGTGGTTATTATATCTTCACCCCACCCCCGGTTTGTGTGTGTGTGTGTGTGTGTGTGTCTGTGTGTGTGAATTTATATATTAATTTTTAGCTCCCACCAATAAGTGAGAACATGTGGTATTTCTCTTTCTTTGCCTGACTCGTTTCACTTAATATAATTCTCTCAAGGTCCATCCATGTTGTTGCAAATGGCAGTATTTCATTCGTTTTTATAGCTGAGTAGTATTCCATTGTGTAGATGTACCACATTTTCCGTATCCACTCATCCGATGATGGACATTTGGGCTGGTTCCAACTCTTGGCTATTGTAAAGAGTGCTGCAATGAACATTGGAGAACAGATATACCTTTGACTTGATGATTTCCATTCCTCTGGGTATATTCCCAACAGTGGGATAGCTGGGTCGTATGGGAGATCTATCTGCAATTGTTTGAGGAACCTCCATACCATTTTCCATAGAGGCTGCACCATTTTGCAGTCCCACCAACAATGTATGAGAGTTCCTTTTTCTCCGCAACCTCGCCAACATTTATCGTTCAGAGTCTTTTGGATTTTAGCTATCCTAACTAGGGTTAGATGGTATCTCAGTGTGGTTTTAATTTGCATTTCCTGGATGCTGAGTGATGTTGAGTATTTTTTCATATGTCTGTTGGCCATTTGTATATCTTCCTTAGAGAAATGCCTACTTAGCTCTTTTGCCCATTTTTTAATTGGGTTGCTTGTTTTTTCCTTGTAAAGTTGTTTGAGTTCCTTATATATTCTGGATATTAATCCTTTGTCAGATGTATATTTTGCAAATATTTTCTCCCACTCTGTTGGTTGTCTTTTAACTGTTAGTTGTTTCTTTTGCTGTGCAGAAGCTTTTTAGTTTGATATAATCCCATTTGTTTATTTTTCTTTTGGTTGACCGTGCTTTTGTTGTCATATTCATGAAGTCTGTGTCCAGTCCAATTTCCTGAAGTGTTTCTCCTATGTTTTCTTTAAGAAGTTTTATTGTTTCAGGGTGTATATTTAAATCCTTAATCCATTTTGAGTTGATTTTAGTATATGGTGAGAAGTATGGGTCTAGTTTCATTCTCCTGCATATGGATATCCAGTTATCCCAGCACCATTTGCTGAAGAGGCAGTCCCTTCCCCAGTGAATAGGCTTGGTGCCTTTGTCAAAGATCAGATGGCAGTAAGTGTGTGGGTTGATTTCTGGATTCTCTATTCTATTCCATTGGTCAGTGTGTCTGTTTTTATGCCAGTACCATACTGTTTTGGTTATTATAGCTTTGTAGTATAGCTTAAAGTCAGGTAGTGTTATGCCTCCAGCTTTATTTTTTTTGCTCAGCATGGCTTTGGCTACGCATGGTCTTTTATTATTCCATATAAATGTCTGGATAGTTCTTTCCATTTCTGAGAAAAATATCTTTGGAATTTTGATGGGGATTGCATTGAATTTGTATATCACTTTGGGTAGTATGGACATTTTCACAATGTTGATTCTTCCAATCCAAGAGCATGGGATATCTTTCCATCTTCTCGTATCCTCTCTAATTTCTCTCAGCAGTGGTTTGTAGTTCTCATTGTAGAGATTTTTGACCTCCTTGGTTAACTCAATTCCTAAGTATTTTATGTTTTTGGTGGCTATTGTAAATGGGCAGGCTTTCTTGATTTCTCGTTCTGCTTGTTCACTATTGGAGAAAAGAAATGCTACTGATTTTTGTGTGTTGATTTTGTATCCTGCTACTGTGCTGAAATCATTTATCAATTCCAAGAGTTTTTTTGTAGAGCTTTTAGGCTGTTTGATATATAGGATCATGTCATCTTCAAACAGGGACAGTTTGACTTCATCTTTTCCAATCTGGATGCCCTTTATTTCCTTCTCTTCTCTGATTGCTCTGGCTAGTACTTCCAACACTATGTTGAAGAGGAGTGGTGAGAGTGGGCATCCTTGTCTAGTTCCTGTTCTTAAAGGAAAAGCTTTCAGCTTTTCCCCATTCAGGATGATATTGGCAGTGGGTTTGGCATATATGGCTTTAATTATGTTGAGATACTTTCCCTCTATACCTAACTTATAGAGGGTCTTTGTCATGAATGAGTGCTGAATTTTATCAAATGCTTTTTCAGCATCTATAGAGATGATCATATGATCCTTGTGTTTGACTTTATTAATATGGTGTATCACATTTATTGATTTGCATATGTTGAACCAACCTTGCATCCCTGGGATGAATCCCACTTGATCGTGGTGAATAATTTTACGTATGTGTTGCTGTATTCTGTTTGCTAGTATTTTATTGAGGATTTTTGCATCTATATTCATCAAGGATATCGGCCTGTAGTTTTCTACAGGATATTGTATTTCTCGGATATTTGAGTGCTTAAGGCTGTTTGATATCTCTCTCAGATTTTCTTCAATGTCTTTGATTCTTTTTTCTTTTTTTTTTGTCTGCTTGTGTTATTTCAAACAGCCCATCTTCAAGTTCAGAGGTTCTCTCTTCAACTTCGACAGCCTGCTGGTTAAACTCTCCATTGTGTTTTTCATTTTGCTGAATAACTTCTTCAGTTCAGCAAGTTCTGCTAAATTTTTTTTCAGGACATTGATTTCCTTGTACATTTCCTCTTTCAGGTCCTGTATACTTTTCCTCGTTTCATCATGATGTCTAGCTGAGTTTTCTTGTATCTCATTCAGTTTCCTTAGAATTATCACTCGAAATTCCTTGTCAGTCATTTCAAGGGCTTCTTGTTCTATAGGATCTAGAGTTTGAGATTTATTAACTTTTGGTGGTGTACTTTCTTGATTTTTTGTATTTCTGGTATCTTTTTTTTTGATGTTTATTCATTGTGGCAGGGGGTTTCACAGTCCACCGGTTTGAGACTATTGACTGACTAAGATGTTGCTGTAGTTGCCAGTTTGGTATGGCTACCTCCATGACTGCTCAGTTGGCCTCTAGTGCCTTGTGTGTGTGGTTGCCTCGGGTCTTGGGCCTCTCCGGGGAGCCACCTCTCTGGTCAGCTTGGACTCTGCTGGGCTGCTGGATCACGGGGCGGTACCGCAGGGTGTGTGGTCTCTGCTGAGCTTCCACTTCCTGTGCAGGACTTCTCCCTGTTCCGTGCACTCTGGCCTGGGCTGCTAGATCATGCAGTGGCGGCCCCACAGGGTGTGTGGTTTCTGTCGAGTCTCTGCCTCCCTAGCCCGACGTCTCCCCACTCTGTGCACAGTGCGCTGGTCTGGGACGTGTCTTCTGCAACCCTCGTCTATCAGCTGGGCCTTCAAGACCCTGCTTGGCACTGCCTCGCCCAGGAAGTCTACCAGGTTTCTGCTAGGCGCAGATGACCCGTCACTCTGGGTGCCTTTGTAGTACTGTGTAGATCTTTCTCGGGACTTATCACCTTCCTCCTGGTATCACGGTTATTTGTGTACTTGTCTTATCTCCCACACCAGAGCATGAGCTCCTCGGGCGAGGAGCCCGCAGCACACGGTTCACCTTTGAATCCCCCCGGCGCAGACCAACTCTGGTGCCCGCCCACAGTCAGCTCTCCGGCAGGTTCAAGTGAACTTGAGAACTCTCCGACCGCACTATTCCTAACCAGAAATCAGTTAGGCGTTTTTCCAAACTGGTGGCCGCAGAGATGGTATCTGCCTCCTGGTAACAGGAAGTTTACCGGGGGCCAGAGCCCAGGGTTTGGTGGAGTGACAGTTGGCCCAGCCGTACTTTCTTGCCCTCTCACTGCTGGCCAGGGACACCCCACGCCACCAGCCCTGCCAGTGAACCGCAGAGGGAGTGGGAGGGGAGGCCGTCCCGCAGGCCCTGGGCAGCCCCGCGCCGGGGCAAGCAAGTGGGAAGGCTCAGTGAGGAGCCGAGCTGGGTGAGGAGGACAGGCTTGGCAGAGCCGGGCCGGAGCCCCCATCACCTGAGAAAATGGAGGCAGCCCCGGGGCCGGTGAGTGGCCTGGTGGGGCAGGCGGAAGCCTGGCGGTCTTCCACCCCCCGAGCAGAGCCGGGCCAGGGGTCACTCACGGGGCTGTGCCAGGCCGGACGGCTCCCTCTCTGCCTCTGCGTCGTCGCCGTCCCCGTCCCTGGCCGCCTCCACCTTGGGCTGCTCACTTGGTCCCGCGGTGTGGCTCGGGCGCTCCCAGGAATCTTCTTTTATGCCGGCCTGAAACCTCGAATCCTGAATAGGGCAGCTGGCCGCCTTCAGCGCGGCCCCGGCCTCCGGGATCCTGGCAGCATCAACAGCGGCCCGGCGCCATGTTCCCTGTTTAGAGACTCGCTTTTGCAGCTAAGAAACAGTTCTTTTCCTGCTCCATACTTCAAAGCTGTTGCCTGTAAACAAGGCAGCCTCTCCTGCCAAGGGCAAAGTGGCGGTCAGCCCCCACGACCGGCCACCAGCAGCGGTCCTCCCTTAAGAGATGGCAAGAGGAAGGTCCACAAGTTTCCCAGCTGCCTAAGGCCCAGTGGCCGCCTTTTCCACCTCAGCTACTCCGCGCCAACTGCCACAGCCACCGCCATCTTAGGATCCTGATGAATTCTTCTAATGCAGTGTGAGATAGCTTATAGGGCTTGGGCTCTCTGGCTTCCACCACTCACTACCTGTGTCAACTTAGGTAGTCATCTCTCAGGGACTGTGTTTTCTCATCTGTTAGAAGATGCTAAGAATAGACCTGTTTTGTGGGTTATTACAAGGATGAAATGAAACAATGCATGTAAGATGCTATTATTATCATTACTGTCTTACTTTATTTTTATTTTATTTTTTTTTTTATTTTTAAGTAGCATTCTGTCACTACCTTTTTTTTAAAATTTTTTTAATTTTTTTATTTTATTTTTATTTTTATTTTTTTATTTTTATTTTTATTTTTTATTTTTTTTATTTTTTTAAATTTTATTTTGTCGATATACATTGTAGCTCATTATTGCTCCCCATCACCAAAACCTCCCTCCCTTCTCCCTCCCCCCCTCCCCCCCAACAATGTCCTTTCTGTTTGCTTGTCGTATCAACTTCAAATAATTGTGGTTGTTATATCTTCTCCCCCCCCCCCCGGTTTGTGTGTGTGTGTGTGTGTGTGTGTGAATTTATATATTAATTTTTAGCTCCCTCCAATAAGTGAGAACATGTGGTATTTCTCTTTCTGTGCCTGACTTGTTTCACTTAATATAATTCTCTCAAGGTCCATCCATGTTGTTGCAAATGGCAGTATTTCATTTGTTTTTATAGCTCAGTAGTATTCCATTGTGTAGATGTACCACATTTTCCGTATCCACTCATCTGATGATGGGCATTTGGGCTGGTTCCAACTCTTGGCTATTGTAAAGAGTGCTGTGATGAACATTGGGGAACAGGTATACCTTCGACTTGATGATTTCCATTCCTCTGGGTATATTCCCAACAGTGGGATGGCTGGGTCGTATGGTAGATCTATTTGCAATTGTTTAAGGAACCTCCATACCATTTTCCATAGAGGCTGCACCATTTTGCAGTCCCACCAACAATGTATGAGAGTTCCTTTTTCTCCGCAGCCTCGCCAGCATTTATCGTTCATAGTCTTTTGGATTTTAGCCATCCTAACTGGGGTTAGATGGTATCTCAATGTGGTTTTGATTTGCATTTCCCGGATGCTGAGTGATGTTGAGCATTTTTTCATATGTCTGTTGGCCATTTGTATATCTTCCTTAGAGAAATGCCTACTTAGCTCTTTTGCCCATTTTTTAATTGGGTTGCTTGTTTTCTTCTTGTAAAGTTGTTTGAGTTCCTTATATATTCTGGATATTAATCCTTTGTCAGATGTATATTTTGCAAATATTTTCTCCCACTCTGTTGGTTGTCTTTTAACTCTTTTAATTGTTTCTTTTGCTGTGCAGAAGCTTTTTAGTTTGCTATAATCCCATTTGTTTATTTTTCCTTTGGTTGCCCGTGCTTTTGGGGTCGTATTCATGAAGTCTGTGCCCAGTCCTTACTGTCTTACTTTAATGCCATCACTATCACCACCACTATCGTCATCATCATCATCATCTGTGAGACAATGAGTTTGTTTGGGAGGGAATCAGAACCTATGGAACTAGCTTTAAGAGTCCTTTCCGTGATTCTGATACCCCCCTTCATTTCCGGTAGTCACTCTTCTAAATAAGGAAGAATGTAGTCAGATGGTGGCAACGTGACCATAATTGGAATTCCAGGATAACCACCCAGTAGCTGAGCAAGTTAGTTGGCTTAGCCTTTGGCAAGTTACTTAATTCCTTAGAGTCTTATTGTTCTTGCATGTAAAATGAAGATAGTACTTCCTCCTTGCACACTGGTTATATTGTTTAAGTACCTGGCTCATGGTAAGCCCTTATTTAATGGTATGGTTATCTTTTTTATTATAATGTTAACTCAAATCCTTTTCCCAGATGGCATCTCAAAGGAAAGAGCTAAGCAACTGGGGGATTTTTAACAGGTTGTGTGATCTCATTCACATTCTCTTCTAGATCCTCAGGATTTAAATCTACCAGATTTCAACTGGAAAGTAAGGATCTCTGTATTCTTCCTATGTGACTTTTCTGCTACTGTCTCTTAATTGGTTTCTGTCTGTCAGCTTGGTTTGAGGGAGAAGTGTGAAAGTAAAGGAGATGTGAGGGGAGGACCTATAGTTCCTAGAATTTTTTTCTAGTTGTAAAAATATCTACTTTAATTTTGTGAGTTGATTAATATAGTTACCTTAAGGTAGGAAGTTGAAGCAGGTGAAATTTTGAGATTCCTTTTTAAAAGCCTTGCGATTGCATTTTTGTGATACAGTAGTGTGATGATGCTGTTATAGCTTAGGTTGTAGGATATTAAATTGAGACACTTGCCTAAATCCATACTTATGATTAATCCTTTAGATAGGTATACATGGGCTTCAGGCCAGTAATGCACAGAAGATGAAATGACTGCTTTATTGGAGGCACAGCATGCTGGATTCCTGTGTAGCAAAGAATTGGGAATGGAGCTCTTTTCAGTCTTGTCAAGGCTGATGAAGATGATGGTAGAACCAGAGCCATCTCTTCTCAAGTGTTTTGCTTAAGATGTTACTGCCTGCATTCTGAATCCTGCTGAGATTGCAGACATGACTTAGAGGAATTTTCACATCATCTACAAAAAAAATCTTATAATATAGCTATGTGAAAGCACTTAATTGAAAAGCATAAAAACAAATTTCTCAGGAAATTTGACAGAATAAAATCTTGGTTGATTGTGATCCTAGAATATTCACCCCCAAAATTTTGACCTAAATGATCCTATAATTTAAAATGTTTAGCTACTTTAAAAAATAAATATTTACCACCATACCGCTCTTTAGCTTTAAAGCTAAATGTCTGTATTCATCTATTTTTGTGTTGCTATAACAGAATACTTGAGACTGGGTAATTTATAAAGAACAGAGGTTTATTTGGCTTACAATTCTGGGACTGGTGTATCTGGCACGGGCCTCTGGCGGCTTCTATCATGGTAGAAAGTGAAGGCAGCCAGCGGGTACCAGCAGATTGCATGGCGAGGGGAAGTAAGAGAGAGAGAGGAGAGAGGGGAGGTGATGGGGTCCTTTTAAAAAAACAGCTCTCATGGGAACTAATAAAGTGAGAACTCATTCGTTAGCCCCAACCCCCAGGGAGAGCATTAATCCATTCATGAGAGATCCACCCCCATGACTCAAACAACTCCCAACACTGCCACATTGGGGATCAGATTTCTTCATGAGTTTTGGGGTGACTGCACATCCAAACTCTGTCAATGTCCAAATTAGTTCAACATAACAAAGGTAATCTAAATTGTTATTTTTGTACCATCTAAGGAAATGTATTAAAGCAAAAGATTTCTAAAGATTTTTGCATTTATTAAAAGGGAAGATTTAAGGGTGTCTAAGGATGATGAGACCATCCTTCAGTATCTGAAATAATAAGACAAAGTTGAATTTTTACTTACTGTTGTAAGAGAGCTGTACTGGGATTAGGCATAAGCAGAGTGAACTATTGATCTTATGTGGGGTTTTGGTGAAGCATGACTTCAGGAATTGGCAGATGTTCAAAAGTATGAGTGGATGATGTCATCTGTAGAAGTATGGCTACTTGGTTGTGACTGTTGTTTGGTTCACCCTCAGGTGTGTTTATTAGAATGGATTAGTTTCTAACTGGCTACTTCAGAAACAAGGACTGTCATTGATTGGCTGGCTTCTAAAGCATGTTCAGTGAGGCAAGTTGTTTATTGACTGAATGAATTTAAAACCAATTCTGGTAGCTACTGATTACCATGGCCAAAGAACAGTCAGTCTTTTCCTAGGAGTGTGGATATTTTTTTATTCTCAGTTCCGACCTTTGCTCTTCACTGAGCTAAAGCTACAGGAGAAATCATTAAGAATTGTCCAGACCTTCACTTGTACTGTTGATTCTCCTAGAAGATGAGGTTTCATTTGTACAGATGTAATTTTCAGTTTTAAGTTTTAGCATAATTTCTTTCTTTCTTTCTTTTTTTGGTCTTTGAATCATTTTTTGAAACATCTGCCAGGACAGTAGCTCTGCAAAAAACATTTGAGATTCTGGACAGTAAACGTTAAATGACCATGAGACAAGCAAGAATATTTAGAAATATTTTAAGAAGGGCCTGGAAGGCACTTAACTACCAAGACCTAGGATTTTTCAGCCTTGACCAAGAAAACAAGTATAAATTATTTCCTAGGTAGCCAGGCTGGCTTTTCTTTTAGCTTAGATATAAATCATTTTATTTCACCTGTAATATTAATTCAGATATAGCATGAAGTGTTAGCAATAGTTTGGGTTGGCCAGAAGAAAGTCCAAAGCTGTTCTCTTATCTATAACTAAACTGTTATCTATTAACTATAACTATTAAGAAAATTCAGATGTGCCCCAGGGCTTGTTATTTACTATGTCAGCCAAAGTGAGGGGCAGATTTTCATTGATGACCTAGAATTGTCCAACTCTTGTTGATGGGATTGATACCTTTAGGAATCTGTTCCACCAGTTATTATTCCCCCAGAAAGGACTCTAAAGACACATGGTCCATCAAGGGTGTTGGGGATTCGGACCCTTGGATTGGCTTAATAGCTCTGCAGAACAATTAGCTTTGTTCCCAAATTGGCTTTGAAGAACCTAATTCCACACATAGGAAAAAAGAGTTAGGAAATGCACGAGAGCTGTAATCAGTAAAGATGGAAATGCAAAGGGGGGTGTGACATCTAGAAGAATTTTGCTCTGATGGTCTTGGGTAGAAGCTGTCTACTTTGTATAGTCCTCTCTTTGTTCTGAGAATCTTGGGTTAATAGTCAATTGCCATAGATCATCTGGAGGTACTCTGAAGAACCTCAGTTTAGGTTCTCTAAGGAGAGTTACTTTCTAGCTCTGCTAAGGTCCCTTCCATTTTTCCACAGGATAGCAGAAAATGTGGCCAATTCAGGCTTGTCTAGAGATTATGTTTTATTCATCATCGTGGCCTCAGCACTCAGCTGCCTGACTGGCACAGTAAATATTTTTAAATGAATATTCAGTTTTGTATCACTCTTGGATTATTTTAGGCATATCAGTTATGTTTCTTCATTTAGATTCTGATCTCATTGAAAGCATTAACAATGTCTTATTCTTCTTTCAATTCTCCAGAAATCTTATCACAATGTTTTCTATGTTAGGTATAAATAAATTTTGTTAAGTTAGATTCAAGATATATTGAATGTATTTCGTATGGGTAATAGGGCAAACACTTGACAAGTTTCCTCATCTAAAAGACATAACAGATCATTTGGAGAGATGAAATATGCACATAAAACAATTTGAAGGTATGTTTTTAAAAAGTAGAATTACATGCTTAACAAGTTCAAATAAAATATTATATAAATGACTACTTAAATGTTATAACAATGTAGGTATTTTAACATTTTAGCCACTTACATGGAATGCTAAACTTTACAGTTTTTTGTTTGTTTGTTTTGTTTTTTGGCAGCTGGCCAGTATGGGGATCTGAGCACTTTGACCTTGGTGTTACAAACTCTAACCAACTGAGCTAACATGTCAGCCCCATTACAGCTGTTTTTGAAAGTACATCAAGTTTCACTATGAAGTACTATAAAATAGGAATAAAGAATGATTACAGCGTTACACAACAATATATTTCAACAGTATTGTGAATCTCACAAACACAGGTTGAACAAAAGAAGCCAGACACAAAAAGAGTACATAGTATATGATTACATTTATGTTAAGTACAGAAATAGGCATAAAAAGTTGGGGAAGAAAAGTAAATTAAGTTTGATAACTAACTTCTTCCAGGATAAGAACTGGGGCAAAGTTGGGAACAATAGTTTGTGCTTTCTAACTTGACAGCTGGTTGGTGGGTATCAGGCTCATTTTTTTCCCCACATTTGACAAGACATTGTTTCTAAATGCTTTATTTAGAAGGAAAATATGAATTAATATTTATTGTTTACTAACTGCCAGTATGTATTTTATTTATATTATCTCGATCCTTTCAGCAGTCCTCTGAGATGTGTATTATCTTTCCTACTTACCAAGTAACAGATCAGAGAAACTGAAAGCTTAAAAAAACTTGTCCAGAGTAATATAAGTAGTTAAGTGGTAAGTAAGATTTGAATTTAGATTCATGTTACTTTAAAGCCTATGTTCTGTCTTCTCATCATTGAATAAGTAAAAGGATTGAGAACTTCGTCAGTTCCATCATTTAATGGAGGATGACAGGAAGAGGTCCTATACTCTAGGGTAGAGATCAACAAACTATTTCTGTAAAGGGCCAGATAGAAAACATTATAGGCCTTGCAGGCCACATGGTCTCTGTCACAAGTACTCAACTCTGCCACAATAGTGCAAAGGTAGCCATAGATAATACGTAAATAAATGAGCGTGCCTGTGTCTACATTTAGCCACTCTAGTGTCCATAAAAGTGGTATCATGGTGATCATAATTTGCTTTTACCTGATGACTGATGGTATATGGTATTGCGTATCTTTTCATGGTTTATTTGTCATTTATGTGCTTTTTTTTGTGGTTGTTCATTGAAAAAAATTGGGTTGACTTATTATTAAGTTGTAAGAATTCTTTATATATCCTGGATAAAATTTCTTTGTTAGATATATGTATTGGAAATATTTCTTCCCGGTCTGTGGATTGCCTTTCATTTTCTTTACCATGTATGTTAAGGGCAGAAGTTTTAATTAAATTTACTTTATCCATTGTTTTTTAATGATTAGTGCTTTTTGTGTCCTAAGAAATCTTTGCTTATCCCTAGGTCATGAGGTTTTTCTCTTATATTTTCTTTTAGAGATTTCCTAGTTTCAGCTTTTATTTGGGTCTCTGACCATTTTGAGTTAATTTTTGTGTATGGTGTGAGATAAGGATTGAGGTTCATATTTTTCGATATGAATATCCAGTTGTTTTCAGACTATCCTTTCATCCCTTGAATTACCTCCTTAGCATCTTTGTCAAAATCAACTAACTATATATGTGTGGGTCTATTTCTAGACTCTCTTCTGTTCTACTGATTTATATGGCTATTCTTAAGCAACTATTGCTTTCTTTTTATCCTTAACATGTTCTTCTTGACTTTAGTTTCAAAAAGAAATTATTTACCATTCTATTTCATCGCAAACTCTCTTCTTTATGTAGGTCTCAGTTCACTTACATGAGTATTTACATGTTTACAGGTGTAGATGTGCTGAATAACCAAATCAAATGTAGATCTTTTTGCCACTGTGATACCTGCCAAATCAACATCCTTTTAGTCTTTACTCTCAATGTAGAGTTCTGGCATTTCAACAGCAGCAGTATTTATGTCTACAAATCCTTATGTGATACCCTATCTCAAACCTTCTGGAAGTCCAAGATGATTATGTCTGGGCTTCTACACTTGTCACTTTTCATAGCTGCTTTTTCCAAGTTGTTAATTAGATTAATAAAGCATGGTCCTTCCTTTTCTACATCAAACTCTATTCTCTGCTTTTATCCCTATTGTCTCTAACCAGTGAATAACTTTTAGACTCTTCCATGTAAAGATAAGATCCACTTTCTAGGTTTCAAATTTCTCTGTTATTTCTTTGCTCTTTATTTTTGTCCTCTCTCAATAAAATAAGTTGCCTTCATTTCAGTGTTCTTTTTCTTTCTTTTTTTTTAAATTTAACCTTTCTTGTGTCAGAGAAGTTCAGAGTTGTACTTATATTTTCATTTTACCTGCAATTAAAGTGTTTTTCAGATAGTTTCATTTTCTAGATATATCTATTACTTAATTCCTACAGATTTCAAAATTATCTTTCTAAATCTGTTTTCTGAGACCATATGTCACTTAGTTAAGTGAAGAAATATGTCTCTATTCTGAGCTTAGGCTAGTGGGGGGGTTTGGTCATTGTTTCATGGGGCTTTTTTTCCTAGTTTATTGAGTTTTGTTTCTTATTGTAAAGCTACATATATTCGTCATTGTCAAAATTGCTCATAATTCCCACACTGAAACACCATCACCACAAATATTTTTGTGTATGTGCTATTCAAAACAAAAAAAAAGATTTTAAAAAACATTATTCCTCAACTTTGAGTAGTGCATCGGAAAGGCACTCAATAAATGCTTTTAAATGTATGAGTATTCTTTTTTTTTTTTTTTCAGTGAAATGTTTTGCTGGGCAATCTGTAGAAAGACCTCCTACTTGCAGGGGGCATGGTATTAGAATCAGGGCCATTTTGGGATATGGGCAGAGGGTGAAGAGGGAGCACCTATGTTAGTCAGGGCCTGGCCTCTGCTGATTGTATCTTTTCCCAATATTTTATTGATATCATAAGCATTAAAGTAAAATTACTTAGCATATAGTAGAAAAATCAATAAATGTTAATTTCTTACAGCTGTTTATAAATGCTTTATTCCTGTCTTTTTTCTTTTCCCTTCTTCTTGTTAGAAACTAAGAAACTACTTACTTAATTTGAATATTTCCTTGATTTTTATGTTTTCATTTCCTAACATCAAGTGACATTAGCTGTCACCGTTTCTTTGCATCATTTCATCAGAATGATGTCGTGAGATGGGGAAGTGATCATGACAAGCTTAACTAGGCAAGAGTTAATGAATGCCCAGCCAAGAATTATTATATTTTTAAAGATTTTAATTGTATATTAAATATTGAATAAACAACAATGATATGTATAAGATATAAAGAATATCATACAGTGAACACCAGTACACTCACCAGTCAGCTCAAGAAATATAACACTACCAGTACCCTAGTATCTGTACCCTTTGAAACCACCTATGTCCCCCTTTCTCCTCCCCAGAGGAAGCTTTTGATCCTGAATTATATAGCCTTCATTTCTATTCTTTTCTTTATGATTTTACTGCATATATTTAGGTAACCAATTATATGTTTTATTTTTGACATGTTTTCAAAATTTAAAAAAATGGAATCATTGAATATATGCTTAAGTTACTTTCTTCTTTTGCTCAGCATTGTATTTGAGATTCATTCATATGTGTAACTATTATTCATCTATTTTAATTGAACTGCTATTTAAGTATTTTACTTTTGTATAAGTATTCTGTTGTATGAATATCCCATAATTTATTCATCCATTCTTTTTTTTTTTTTTTTTTTTGTCTTTTTCGTGACCGGCACTCAACCAGTGAGTGCACCGGCCAGTCCTATATAGGATCCGAACCCGCGGCGGGCGCATCGCCGCGCTCCACGGGCTTGGCCCCATCCATTCTTTTCTTAATGGACTTTTAGGTTGTTTCTAACTTTTTGATATTAAAAATCAAGGCTATGAATATTATTGTATAGGTCTCCTGGAATACATTGTAAGAGTTTCTTTTGGACAGAAGGTCTTAACCATTTTTGTGTCATGTACTCCTTGGGAATTTTTTTTAATATTATGGGCTCCTTCTCAAAATAAGATTTTTAAATGCATGTAATAAAATACTTAGGCTTATAAAGAAAACCAACTCTCTCTCTCTGTCTCTCTGTATATATTTGTATATATATAATATAAAATTCATATAATATGTATTTTTGGAAGCCCTGATTTTTTTTATTATTAGGTCATATAGACATAAAATTAAATTTCAATAAATATAATCAGAACAAACATAGCATAGGGGGAAATAAAAGAATTAAAAAATTATGCACATTGTTCATTGAAAGTTCTGGTATAGATAATTAATACAGAAGATTGTTATTATAACTCAAGATTTTATGTAATTCTCCATTGTAACCAAATAAAAAGTTGAGTAAAAGAGCAGTTTCCCACATGAAATGCCTCAGTACATAAATATTTAAACAAATTCCAAGTATATAAATATTTAAAGTGTTAAATATGACAAATGACCTTGCTTCCTACTTGTTAATTTATCTGCTCTACTATAACAGTCTTCACAGGGACAATGTATATGTAAACTGTTTATAGGTTTTGTTTTAATGACACTTATACCAGTCTCATAGAGGTGTATTGATGAAGATGCAGGAAGATATTTGAAAGCATTATTAGACCTTGGCAGGATAGGAGGAGAGAAAGCCAGTGTGGAGGGAAGGGAGCTGCCACTGGCTTTCAGGTTCGCTATAGCAGATCTGGTCCAGAGAGTCAGGATGCCTGTTATTACTCAGAAGTTAGGAAACTTAACAGAACTCCTGTAACATCACAGCTGTTACCATACCTTAAGGCTGGTAACTGGCTGAAGAACATGGAATCTGGTCAGCCCTTGCAAAAACTCATACCTGTCAAAGATTTCACAGCCCTATACTCTTAACAGGAGGGAAAAAGGCTTCTACTTCCGTTACACCTCCAAAATCTTACCTGAGAGCGACATGGTGCAACCGAAATTCTATCTGGAACTCTGCTGGTAAGGGAGTCTGAGAGGTATAGTTCTTAGGCTTATCTCGCCTTGTGAGATAGGGAAGACCATAGAGGGGGTGGGATTGAGTGCTGAGTGCCAATAGTCAATATCTAGAATAGTCCTCATTTTTCATAGTTTATTTGTACCTTGCCTTTTTATCTTGATGAAGACTGTCAACATTTGTCAGTCTTACTTGCCTTTTCAGAGGACCAGCTTTGAATGTATCTCCACTATCATGTTTGTTTTCTATTTTATTTTATTTTTGGCAGCTGGCTGACTGGCACAGGGAATCTGAACCCTTGACCTTGGTGTTACACCATGTTCTAAACAACTGAGCTAACTGGCCATGTTTTCTATTTTACTTATGTTTGTACTTACTTTTATTATTTGTTCATTATACTTTGAGTTTATAATTATTCTTTTTCTAACTTCTAGATATGGATGCATAGTTCATTTATTTTCAGTCTTTCTTTTTTTCTAACATAAGCATTTAAGTGCTGCATTACCACCCTTCAACAATTTTGATACATGAGATTTAATTATTGATCAGTTCAAAATATTTTATAATTTGCATTATTTCTCTTTGACTCATGATTTATTCAGAAATACACTTTAAAATGTCCAAACATATGCAGGGAAGGGTTGGTATCTGTTATTAACTTCTACTTGTATTTAGAGAATGTTGACTTTATGATATTAATTCTTTGAGATTTTATTGTAAATATTCTTATGGCCTAGTATGTGGACAGTTTTTATAAATAATACCTGTGCATGTGGAAAAAAACATGTTTTCCAAATGTTGGATACAGTATTCTATATATGTCCATTAGATCAAATTTGTTAACTATGTATTTCAAATCATCTGTGTTTTTTCAGATTTTATCTAGTTGATCTATTGATTCCTAAGAGAAGTAAGTTAATATCTCCCACTAAGATGGTCAATTTCTCTTTAAATATTTTATCTCTCCTGTTATCTCTTGTCTCTCCTCCTGGATCTCCAAATAGATATATTTAAGAATTACTTATGTTATCCTCCATGTTTCTGTTTTTTCATATTTCTCAACTCTTTATGTCTTTGTGCTACTTTTCATTAATTACTCTAGATTCATCTTTAATTTTGTCTTCAACTCTGCCTGATATGCTAGTAATCTCATCCATCTACTGAGTTTTCAATTTCAATAGTTAACACTTTTATTTCTAGTTCTAGTTGGCTTTTTTATAATTTATTTGTTCATTTCTTTGTTTTCCTTTGCTCCATTCTAATATTCATAGTCCCTTCTTTTATTTCTTTAAAAATATTCTACAGGGTGGGCCCCGTGGCTTACTTGGGAGTGTGCGGTGCTGGTAGCGCCAAGGCCGTGGGTTCGGATCCTATATAGGGATGGCCAGTGCGCTCACTGGTTGAGCGTGGTGCAGAACGCACCATGCTGAGGGTTGCGATCCCCTTACCGGTAAAAAAAAAAAAAAAATTCTACAGACATATTCTGTGACAAATTTGTCAAGTGTCTAAAATCTTTCTGGTTCTGATTCTGCTTTGTATTATTTTTGCTGTTAGTGTCTTGTTTCGCTTTTTGTATTGTGACTGTTGATACTGAGCACATATACTTTTTAAAAGAATATTGATGCTTTTTATTTTTTTAATTAATTTTTAAATTGATGAATAGTAATTGTATATATTTATGGTGTACAACATGATGGGGTGGGGAGGTTGTGGCTGGCCAGTACAGGGAACAGCATGAAGTTTTGTTATATGTATACATTGTGAAATGGCTAAATCAAGCTAATTAACATATGCATTATCTCACATACTTTTTGTGTGTGGTGAGAACATTTAATATCTACTCTGTTAACAGTTTTCAAGCATGTAATACATTGTTATTAACTTTAGTCACCATGTTGTACAATAGATCTCCTGAATTTATTCCTCCTAACTGAAATTTTGTAAATTTTTTTTTTTTTTTAAAGATGACCCAGTAAGGGGATCTTAACCCTTGACTTGCTGTTGTCAGCACCATGCTCACCCATTTCTGTATGGGATCCGAACCCAGGGCCTTGGTGTTATCAGCACCACACTCTCCCGAGTGAGCCACAGGCCGGCTCAAATTTTGTAAATTTTGACCAATCTCCCCAGTCCTACCCCAGACCCCCAAACCCTCTATTCTACTCTCTGCTTCCATATATAAGTGAGTTGATGCAATATTTTTCTTTTTTTATGTTTTTAATTATGGAAGTTCTTTGAGGCCTGGATTGAAGGTGTATGTTGCTCCAGAGAGGATTTTTTCTTTCTTTCTCTTTTTTATTAATTCAGAACATTTAATGTTGAGATAATACCATAATCTAAATGCAGGCCGTATTTGCCAATTTTTCTAATAATGCTATCTATAGTTTTTTGTTTGTTTGGAACAAATCCAAGAACAAGTGATGTCAGAGGAAGGGTCTGGGAGGCCCGATAACCAGCCTCACCCCGCCTCCATCTTCTTACCAAGTTCCTGACTGCACCACAGGAAAGAATTCAGGAGCAGAGTCAGAGTAGAAAGTGTTAACAGGTTTAATATAACTAAGAGATACAGATTCCACAGAGAGAGTATGGCATACCTCCAGAGACTGAGCAGGGCCCACACCAAGTTTAATACAAAGTAAGAAATACACACTTAAAGTTTAATACAGAGAGTAGGCTGAATCAAGAGAATGAGCAGCTGCTTGCTGAAAGTAAGTTTGATAGAAAAAGAAATACACACACGCCACAGGCAGAATGCAGGCTAGCTCTAGGAGAGTGAGCAGCAGCCCCGCCTTCTGCTTTTATAGTTTCAATATCTAATGAATATTCAGTTAAGGGGGTGGTTCCCAGTTATGTAACATTAGTCTTACACATGCTCAGTTGGTCTCTTTCTGGAGCATGTTCATTGGTCAAATCTGATCACATGTACCAGACACATTCAAGAACACTCTGTGCTCTTTAGCACCCCTAGTGGAAGGTCATTCAGCTACCAGGATTATATAACTCTCTCTACTGAGCATGCCCAGACACTGGGTTTGCATAAGCCAGCCCCTTGTGGTCTCATTTGCACATGTTGGTGCTGAAAATAGGTCTAACTCTAGGGGAGGGCCTGGAGGAGAGGGCCTGAAACCTTGGGGAATGGCTTGTAACCCGGAGGTGTGTCCTGTAACCCAAGCCTGGGGGAACAGCACCTCCTGTCTCACAGGTATTTTATTTAATTGTTATGTCTCTCTGTTTGTTTGTTTGTTTGTTTATTATTTATTTATTTATTTGATGCTTAAGTATTATTTTATTTCCAGCGCTTATGTTCATCCTGGAGTTAAAAAGGTGTAATACAATCTAGAGGGTTCCTTTTAAATATGTTTATCTATTTGTGATGGAGAAACCAACAGAAACCAGCAAACCACTGTTTATTTAAGTAAACATATCTCCAATGGAAGATGGGCTAAAAGTGTACCTGTGCTCTACCATTTTTGCCTGGGAATCTTTAGTCTTCTTTACCCTGGAACAGTTCTTCAGCTTTTTGTTGTCTTTCATGACAGATGTCTTAAAAAAAATACTAGCCAGTTATTTTTGTAGAATCTCAATTTGTGTTGTTGGACTGTTTAAATTCATATTTAGCTTAATATTGAACATTTTTCGCAGAAATATTGCAAAAGTAACATTGGCTCTGCTGATGTTAAGCTTGACCACTTTACTTAAAAGGTGGTGTCCAACAGATAACTTTGAAATTTTGTAAACATTTTGTACTCAACAAATGTTTACTGAGAAGCTTTAGTATTCACTGAAGATTATTACCAAAATCAGTAATTACTATCAGTGGTTACAAATTTGTGAATTTTTTTATTTTTAAAGAGGTGTATTTATTTTTTTAATTTAAATGTATTGATTGTACATATTTATGGGGTATAGAGGATTTTCATTTGCTTTTTCCAAGGGCCTTGGGGCATTACCAACCTGAGAAGAGTTTAAAATTGACACTTAGTTTGAGGTTGTTCAGACCACGTAGGTAGTTTGACACTGGCCTCAAATACATGTAAGGATCATCTTGTGGTTATGGTTCTTAGGGAGATTTTTCTCCCACCACAGTCAGACAAGTTTCCTTCCTGCCTCTTCTGGTGAGCAAGTTTATTTCTTATTCAGAAGGTGTAGCTCTTTAGTTTATGTAAAAATCTCCGTTAGGCTTCCCACCTAGAACAGGTCTTGCCTTTGTCTCCTGACTACTATACCCTGTGCTACTGTCAAAACCAGCAGAGGATGCCTTGGTGTCCCCATGAGAGGCAGAAGGCACAACGTCCCAGAGTAGTTTGCACCCAGTGAAGCAGTCACCTCAAGATCTTCAGTGTCTTGTAGATTCCTTCACTGCCTACCCCTCTGCATGCCTGTTTCCCTTTGTTTCGGGCTCTGAGGATTCCTTACTTTCATGCCAGCTCAGTGATGTATTTAAAGACATAGTTTTTTTATTTTATCAGACATTGTAAGTTGTTTTCAGTGGATGGGTTATCTGCATTATTTTGTTTACAATGCTACTAAAAATGGAAGTTTCAAGCAGTGGTTTTGTTGTGTTTTTGTTTTGGGGGGGTTAGGTTTTTTTTGTTTTTGTAACTACAGGTACAAACACTTGTTTCTTTTCTGGCACCCTCAGTCACTGCCCATCAGGGGTAATGTGATACAAAGGGAAGCAGCTTTGGAGTTGGAAGCAGCTATGGGCTTTGGAGTTAGACTTTGGTTTGGCTCCACCGCTCGCTAGTTGTGTAACTGGGTAAATCACTTAACCTTTCTGCATCTAAATTTTCTCTTCTGTAAATAGAGATAATAATACCCACCACAGTACCCAGGAAGAAAAAAGGTAATCAAATATTAGTTTTCTTTCAGCAGCACCATTCATTTCCTGCCTTCCTTTACCTGCCCCTCACAAAAATAGTTCAAGCCAAAGAAAAGATGCTTTTATCTGAATAATAGAAGTAGACTGAATTCCTAACTGACAATCCTAAATTATTCTTAGCAGACATTTAAGTATTAGATTTTAATGAGTAGAGTTTCCAGACTGGAAACTGGATTTGGGAAGCATGTTTTTGTAGGGAACATGAATTCAACCTTTGTAAAGTAAGGGGTTAGGAAGAACTGTACTAATTTGCTACTTTTGGGACTTATTTGTATTTTATTTCTAAGCATTCCTCTCCCAAAGAAATCATCTTTCTTCACACAATACACAAGGCTGTTATTGGCAATTGAGGCTTTAAGGAATGCTAATGCATGGCAATGTTGATTCTAGCTCAAAGATGGAGCTGGACTAGAGAATCAATATCATCCAAAGCAAATATATATTCTTGTACTTTATATATTTATTTAAATTCCAAGCAATATGTCTAGAACGTGCATAATCAGCTGAGGCTACAAAGTTGCCTTTTCAGAAGGCCTATTTACTTAGAGAAGTTATGTGTATTTCATAAAGAACAGATGATGTAAAAACATAGTCTACCCATGGTTTGATATTTCATGTGCTTTCCCAGTGAAAAGCAAGAATTCCTTATATGATCATTTAGTTTCAAAACAAAACATGTAGTGTTAAGAAGTATCTGACACTTAATTGTGATGTTAATAATTTATTACACGTGAAGTTCCAAGGAAACACTGATATCCTTTAATTTGCAAAAAAAATTTTAATAAATTTAAAACTGCTTGAACTCTAAGTCATCACAATACCTTTAAAAAGAAATTTCATGGGAAGGGAACTTGATTTTATCGCATATTGTGGAACAAGAATGTGGGGGAGAGGGGACACAAAGGTGAGTAGAGCAATCACTGCATGGTTTACCACAAATTTCTTACCTCTTTAATTTAGAGATAGAACAGACACAAAGTAATACGTTCATTCATTTTAAAGAACTAAGGGTCAGAGAGGTGAAAAGTCATGTAGCTGATTAGTGTTAGAAACCAGTGTTCACACTCCTGTTTTAATAACCGTTTAAATAAAGACCATAAATTCTGAGACAGTGAAATAATTCTTGTAACAGTGATGATGGCATTAATGTTTATTGAGTACTTACCATAAACCATGCATTTGCTTAGCCCTTTACTTATAGTATCTCATTTAATTTCTGCAACCTGCCTGTGAGGTAGGTAACAGTAACCTCATTTTAGAGATGAGGAAACTAAGACTTAGAGGTTTTTTTCATTTGTTGATAGTAATGTGGTTTTTCAGTGGTAAAGCCTCTTCAACAACATACATTTATTTTAGGTTTATCATGTATAAGTATTTTGCTAGAAACCAGGGATCCAATAGAAAGAAGACATGTTTTTCCCCTTCCAGGGATTTACATGTTGAATCCCTAGAACCTAATATATAAAATGCATATGTTAGATAGGTAGCTTTCAAATGTTTTTGAACATAGCACTCAGTAAGAAATATGTTTATACTGAAAAATATACACACCTTTATAAATATGTGTAAATTTATAGCTAAAACAAAGTTCTATGAATTACCATTACTGTATGCTATACATGCTGATATTTTCTATTCTAATCCATTCTATTCTATTCTATTTCATTCTTTAAAGGCCAGTTGTATATTTATGTGTATACATATGTATATATAAATATACATGGAAATGTGTGTATGTATGTGTATGTGTAAAATACCAGCTACTAATAGTCCTCCAGAGCTCCTTTAGCTTTTTTTTTGTTATCTCCACATTTTTTAGGGATTGCTAATTTTGCTTTATCAATTTTGGAAATTTTCTATTGACTTCTAGTTGTGTAGATAAGGATTATGTCTTATTTCCCCAACTTCTGTCCTATAAATGTAGTAGTGCTCAATTTTTATTTAATAAATGAGTACGGTTTATATTACTATAACTTAAAAATATTATTTTTTCACAGAACCAAGTGGTATATTATAATTCCTTTCTTTTTTATCTCTTTTTAATTGCTTTCTGGAAATAATTGCCATATTTTTTTACTTGTATAGTTTTCTATATACCTATTAACTCCAAGTGCTCCATCACAGCTGTCACACACCTGCAATTAGTGTTTTGACCCCAAAGCAATATTATATCTGATAATTTTCCAGTTTGCCCTTATCCTGGAGACCTCACTTCCAGAGGACTCCATCGTCTTCCTCTCAGCTCCCCAGCCCACCTCATAGCTCTCGTCCTGGAACTTTCCCTCACTGCTCTTTAATGTTTGTGTTCTATTTCCTGGATCCCATTTCTTTTTCTTTCTTGGTTTACTCTCTCATTTTGCTTCAACACATTTTCAAGAAAGCTTCAAAGAAAGAGAACATGGGAGAAATCTTTTCTGAGTGCATGTATGTCTTTAAATGCCTTTAGTTTACCCTCAACACTTGATTAATAAATTGACTGGACACAGAATTATAGATTGAAATTACCTGTTTGTCAGGACTTTGAAGGCATTGCTCCCTTGTCTCCCGAGTGTTGCTGTTTCAAAGAGTCAGATTCTTATTTCTTCATATATGACCTATTTTTTTTAATCATAGCTAATCCTTAAGTTGTTTCTGTGTGTCAAGCACTTGTTCTAAGCATTCTGCATTTTTTAACTTCACATCACCATCTCTATGAGATAGGGATTATATTCTCTCTTTAACAGGGAAGGGACCAAGGTGTGGAGAGGTTAAGTAACCTGGAAGTGGGGGTGGGCTGTTGACTGGGTGCTTTACTTTTGGAAGATGGGGGGATTGGCCATTTAACTAAGGGCTCTCCAGTGTGAACATCTAATCTCTACTCTGGGGGTTTATACTCCTGCCTGCCACTGGAACAAAATAAGAATCTGAAGGAATCCTACAGTTAACTATGCGGGCTGGCAGTCAGTCCTCATTCTCAGCCAATATCTTGTAGTTCCTGGTATTCTTGATTCCTAAGTCTTTCCATTCAGTTTCTCCAGAAAATATTTGTTTCCCTACTTGGAGAGGACAGTTGCAGAAATGAGAGAATGTGGACATTTGTTCACTCCACACACAGGTATTTAAATAATCTTTTGGTGTTAGCTCACCTTCAGCCTCAACACCACTGGGTACATCCAAGTCCAGACATTTCATGGATTCTACAGGGCATACCAATTTCCTTTCTCAGATATCCCTCTCAGTAGATATTCTAAGTTATAGCTCATGAAGCCCTGGTCAGTGAGTTACGACTGCCCCAGCTGCTTACATCTTTTAAATTGGAAATACAAATATACAGGAAGTAATAGGAAATAACATAACCGTGTATTTATCACTTAGCTTCATCAACCCTTAACAAATTATCTGAAGCAAATATTTCAAAATGATAGATAAAAATGCACCATATGTTTGGTTGGTGCCTCCTGTGTATCTCTTCCTGGTCCATTTCATTCCCTCACTAGCAGTTATCGGCATTCTAAATTGGCACCTATGATTGCTGTGCATATTTTCATACTATTGCTACAAATATATATATAGTCAGCCTTCCATATCTGTGGGTTCCATATATCTACGGATTCAAACAACCTCAAATCGAAAATATATGGAAAAAATAAATAAAAGTAACAACACAATAAAAAATGATACAAATAATAAAACAATACATTATAACAACTATTTACATAGCATTTACACTGTATTAGGTATTGTAAGTAATCTAGAAATGACTTAAAGTATACAGGAGGTACCTGTTGGCCATTTGTATGTCTTCCTTTGAAAATGTCTATTTATCTCCTTTGCCCATTTTTTAATTGGGTTATTTGGTTTTTTATTGTATAGTCGTTTGAGTTCTTTGTGTATTCTGGATATTAATCCCTTGTTGGATGTATAGTTTGTAAATATTTTCTCCCATTCTGTAGGTTGTCTTTCCACTCTGATGATTGTTTCCTTTGCTGTGCAGAAGCTTTTTAGTTTGATATAATCTCATTTATTTATTTCTTCCCTTGTTGCTTGTGCTTTTGGGGTCTTATTCATAAAGTATTTGCCCAGTCCTATTACCTGGAGTGTTTCCCCTATATTTTCCTTAGTAATTTTATGTTTCAGGTCTTATATTTAAGTCTTTAATCCATTTTGAGTTGATTTTGGTATATGGTGATAGGTACAGGTCCAGTTTCATTTTTCTACTTATAGATGTCCAATTTTCCCAGCACTATTTATTGAAGAGGCCGTCTTTTCCCCAGTGTGTGTTCTTGCTGCCTTTGTCAAAGATTAGTTGGCTGTAAGTTCGTGGGTTGAGATGAATAGACATTTTTCAAAGGTAGACATACAAATGGCCAACAGGTACATGAAAAAATGCTCAACATCACTAGTCATCAGAGAAATGCAAATCAAAACCACATTGAGATATCATCTCACCCCATTAGACTGACCATTATTAAAAAGACTGAGAATAATTAAACTGATAAGAACAGATACTACACTTGATCTTAGCCAAAAGGCCGAGAAGCGATAAAAAGACTGAGAATAATAAATGCTGGTGAGGATGTGGGGAAAGGGGAACTCTTCTACACTGTTGATGGGACTGTAAATTAGCACAGCCATTATAGAAAACAGTATGGAGGTTTCTCAAAAAACTACAGATAGAGCTGCCATATGATCGAGCAGTCCCACTACTGGGTATATATCCAAAGGAATGGAAATCATCATGTCGAAGGGATACCTGCACTCCCATGTTCATTGCAGCTCTATTTACAATAGCCAAAATATGGAACCAACCTAAGTGTCCATCAATGGACAACTGGATAAAGAAAATGTTGTATATATACATCATGGAATACTACTCAGCCATTAAAAAGAATGAAATTCTGCCATTTACAGAGTCTGGAGAAAATTATGTCAAGTGAAATAATCCAGACAAAGAAATAGAAATACCACATGTTCTCACACATAATTGGCTGCTAGGAAAGAAGGAAGGGAGGTAGAGAGGGAGGGAGGGAAGGAGGAAAGAAGGAAAGAATGAAGGAAAGAAAGAAAGAAAAGACCACAACAAAATGTTGAACTTTCGGAAAGAGAGAACAAACCTAAGGATACTGGAGATGGAGGAGGTAGGGAGGGGGTTTGGGAAGTGATAGGTTGGGCACAGGGCATAACGAAATATCACGATTTGTAAGAGTGAATATGCTAGTAATAAAATTTTTAAAAAATTTAAAAATTAAAAAAATACAGTATACAGGAACATGTGCATTGCTTAGATGCAAATACTACACCATTTTATTTATTTTTATTTATTTTTTAATTTTATTTTGTCGATATACATTGTGGCTGATTATTGTTGCCCATCAGCAAATAATACTACACCATTTTATATCAGGGACTTGAGCATCCATGGATTTTGGTATCTGAGGGAGTTCCTGGAACCAATCCCCCACATATACCGAGGGATGACTATTTCTACCAATAACATAATGTATTGTTTTAAATATTTATAAACTTTATTTAAATAGCCAGGAACAGTTTTATCCTTTTACCTCAGTGGTGCAGGAAAAAAAAACAACAACATTATTTCTACATGGAATCGCTCAAAGAAACGTGCATCTTCAAATTTAATAGGTATTGCCAAATTGCTCTCCAAATTAGTTGTGCCAGTTTACACTCCTGTAGTTAATGTAGAGTTACTTTTTTACCAAAATAATGTACTGATGATTGAAAATTTGGATTTTAGTGTTAGACTATATGAGTTTGAGCCTGACTCCCTACAAGCTGTGTGATCTTGGGCAGGTTTCTTACACTCTATACATGCCTTACTTTTCTCATATGTCAAAGAGGGATCATAATCCATAATGTTTGTTACTATTGTTGTTAAAATTTGATTTTTGCCCATCAGATGGGTATGGAATTTAATTGTGGTTTTAATTTGCATTCCCTTATTACTACTGAAGTCAAACATCATTTCATATGTTTATGGGTACTTTTTAAGTTTCCTTTTCTCTCTCAAATTATTTTTCTTATGAACTGTAGGAGTTCTATATATTCTCCCTAAATATTCTGAATACTAATTCTTTGTCAGTTACATGCAAGGCAGAGATTTTTTTGCATGCCTGGGCATGATTTTTAACTTTATTTATGTTATCTACTAAACCGCAGAAATCTTCAATTTTAATGTAGTTTAACTTATCATACTCCTCCTTTAATATATTATGCATTTATGAAATCATTCCCTAAATCAAGGTCATAAAGACATTCTCTTATTTTCTTTTATAAAAGTTTTCAAGTATTGCTTTTATACTTGGGTCTTTACCTGGAATTTATTTTGGGTGTGAGGTAAGGATGCTATTTTCTTTTTTTCTATGTGAGTAAACATTTGCCTCCTGAGTAGGAGTCAGACACTTTTCTGTAAAACGCCAGATAGTAAATATATCAGATTTTGTGGACCTTATGACAACTACATAGCTACTTAACCTTTCTGATTCAATTTCTCCAAATGAACATTAGGAATAATAAAAGTACCTACTTCATAAGAATGTTGTAAGGATGAAGTAATAGATTATGCAACAAGTTAACAAATGAGTAGAGATGTGCTCCAATATAACTTTTTTTTACAAAAACAGGTGGCAGGTTGCATGTGGCACATGGGCTGTAGTTTGCCAACCCCTGCTCAAGATGAATCTCTCATTCAGTGCAGGCAATATACAAGGAATTAGTAAATTATATCTATACACACACGTGTGTGTGTGTTTGTGTAATTTCTGTAAATGTATATTTAATATATTAATATATAAGTATGTAATATAATAAATACATAGTATAAATTTATTCATTTGTATTTTCTGCTAATCCCAGAGAAATTAGCTGCCTTCATTCTCTTATTTATTTATTGGGCCGGCCGGCTAGCTGAGTTGGTATGTGTGCAGTGTTATAACACCAAGGTCAACAGTTTGGATTCCCAACCATCCAGCCACCCAAAAAAACCCCAGGCATTTATTTATTTATTTATTTATTTGACACATTGTAATTGAACATATTTATGGGGTACAATTTGATGTTTTGATACGTATATATGTTCTATAATGACCCAATTAAGGTAGTTAGTATGTTCATTATCTCATGCATTTATCATTTCTTTGTGATGAGAACAGTCAAAGGCTTCTCATTTAACTATTTTGTAGTATACAATATTTTACTGTTAACTATAGTCATCCTACTGTGCAATAGAACACTGGAGCTTATTCCTCCTATCTAATTGTAATTTTATACCCATTAGCCAACCTCTTCCCACCCTCTTCTCCTCCTCCCCTCCCCAGTCTCTGATAACCACAGTTCTACTCTCTGCTTCTGTGATATCAACTGTTTTTTTAGATTCACAATGAATGAGATCATGTGGTATTTGTCTTTCTATGTCTAGCTTACTTCATTTAACATGATATCCTGTGGGTTCATCCATGTTGTCACAAATGATAGGATTTCATTCTTTGTTATAGCTGAATAGTATTCCATTGTCTATATATACCACTTTTTCTTTATCCATTCATCCATTGTTGGACACTAGGTTGATGTCATATCTTGGCTATTATAAATAATGTTGCAATAAATATGGGAGTGCAGATATCTCTTTGACATACTGATTTAATTTCCTTTGGATATATACCACATAATGGGATTGCGAGATCATATGTTAGTTCTAGTCTTAATGTTTTGAGGAACCTCCATACTGTTTTTTATAATGACTGTACTAATTTACAATTGCTCCAACAGTATGTAAGTGTTCTCTTTTCTTTTTTTTTATTTTTTTTTTTTTTATTTTTTTTTTTATTTTTTTTATTTTTTTTTTATTTTTTTATTTTTTAAATTTTATTTTGTCGATATACATTGTAGCTGATTATTGCTTCCCATCACCAAAACCTCCCTCCCTTCTCCCTCCCCCCCTCCCCCCCGACAATGTCCTTTCTGTTTGCTTGTTGTATCAACTTCAAATAATTGTGGTTGTTATATCTTCTTCCCCCCCCCCCCCCGGTTTGTGTGTGTGTGTGTATGTATGTGTGTGAATTTATATATTAATTTTTAGCTCCCTCCAATAAGTGAGAACATGTGGTATTTCTCTTTCTGTGCCTGACTTGTTTCACTTAATATAATTCTCTCAAGGTCCATCCATGTTGTTGCAAATGGCAGTATTTCATTCGTTTTTATAGCTGAGTAGTATTCCATTGTGTAGATGTACCACATTTTCCGTATCCACTCATCTGATGATGGGCATTTGGGCTGGTTCCAACTCTTGGCTATTGTAAAGAGTGCTGCGATGAACATTGGGGAACAGGTATACCTTCGACTTGATGATTTCCATTCCTCTGGGTATATTCCCAACAGTGGGATGGCTGGGTCATATGGTAGATCTATTTGCAATTGTTTAAGGAACCTCCATACCATTTTCCATAGAGGCTGCACCATTTTGCAGTCCCACCAACAATGTATGAGAGTTCCTTTTTCTCCGCAGCCTCGCCAGCATTTATCGTTCAGAGTCTTTTGGATTTTAGCCATCCTAACTGGGGTTAGATGGTATCTCAATGTGGTTTTGATTTGCATTTCCCGGATGCTGAGTGATGTTGAGCATTTTTTCATATGTCTGTTGGCCATTTGTATATCTTCCTTAGAGAAATGCCTACTTAGCTCTTTTGCCCATTTTTTAATTGGGTTGCTTGTTTTCTTCTTGTACAGTTGTTTGAGTTCCTTATATATTCTGGATATTAATCCTTTGTCAGATGTATATTTTGCAAATATTTTCTCCCACTCTGTTGGTTGTCTTTTAACTCTTTTAATTGTTTCTTTTGCTGTGCAGAAGCTTTTTAGTTTGATATAATCCCATTTGTTTATTTTTCCTTTGGTTGCCCGTGCTTTTGGGGTCGTATTCATGAAGTCTGTGCCCAGTCCTATTTCCTGAAGTGTTTCTCCTATGTTTTCTTTAAGAAGTTTTATTGTCTCAGGGTGTATATTTAAATCCTTAATCCATTTTGAGTTGATTTTAGTATACGGTGAGAGGTATGGATCTAGTTTCATTCTCCTGCATATGGATATCCAGTTCTCCCAGCACCATTTGCTGAAGAGGCAGTCCCTTCGCCACTGAATAGGCTTGGTGCCTTTGTCAAAGATCAGATGGCAGTAAGTGTGTGGGTTGATTTCTGGATTCTCTATTCTATTCCATTGGTCAGTGTGTCTGTTTTTATGCCAGTACCATACTGTTTTGGTTATTATAGCTTTGTAGTATAGCTTAAAGTCAGGTAGTGTTATGCCTCCAGCTTTATTTTTTTTGCTGAGCATTGCTTTGGCTATTCGTGGTCTTTTATTGTTCCATATAAATGTCTGAATAGTTTTTTCCATTTCTGAGAAAAATGTCTTTGGAATTTTGATGGGGATTGCATTGAATTTGTATATCACTTTGGGTAGTATGGACATTTTCACTATGTTGATTCTTCCAATCCAAGAGCATGGAATATCTTTCCATCTTCTTGTATCCTCTCTAATTTCTCTCAGCAGTGGTTTGTAGTTCTCATTATAGAGATTTTTCACATCCTTGGTTAACTCAATTCCTAAGTATTTTATTGTTTTGGTGGCTATTGTAAATGGGCAGGCTTTCTTGATTTCTCCTTCTGCATGTTCACTATTGGAGAAAAGAAATGCTATTGATTTTTGTGTGTTGATTTTGTATCCTGCTACTGTGCTGAAATCATTTATCAATTCCAACAGTTTTTTTGTAGAGGTTTTAGGCTGTCCGATATATAGGATCATGTCATCTGCAAACAGGGACAGTTTGACTTCATCTTTTCCAATCTGGATGCCCTTTATTTCCTTCTCTTCTCTGATTGCTCTGGCTAGTACTTCCAACACTATGTTGAATAGAAGTGGTGAGAGTGGGCATCCTTGTCTAGTGCCTGTTCTTAAAGGAAAAGCTTTCAGCTTTTCCCCATTCAGGATGATATTGGCAGTGGGTTTGTCATATATGGCTTTAATTATGTTGAGATACTTTCCCTCTATACCTAACTTATAGAGGGTCTTTGTCATGAATGAGTGCTGAACTTTATCAAATGCTTTTTCAGCATCTATAGAGATGATCATATGGTCCTTGTGTTTGAGTTTATTAATATGGTGTATCACATTTATTGATTTGCGTATGTTGAACCAACCTTGCATCCCTGGGATGAATCCCACTTGATCGTGATGAATAATTTTTCGTATGTGTTGCTGTATTCTGTTTGCTAGTATTTTAGTGAGGATTTTTGCATCTATATTCATCAAGGATATCGGCCTGTAGTTTTCTTTTTTGGTTATATCTTTACCTGGTTTTGGTATCAGGATGATGTTTGCTTCATAGAATGAGTTTGGGAGATTTGCGTCCGTTTCAATCTTTTGGAATAGTTTGTAAAGAATCGGTGTCAATTCCTCTTTGAATGTTTGGTAAAATTGTGCTGTGAATCCATCTGGTCCTGGGCTTCTCTTTGTTGGGAGCCTTCTGATAACAGCTTCAATCTCCTTTATTGTTATTGGTCTGTTCAAATTTTCTACGTCTTCACGGTTCAGTTTTGGGAGCTTGTGTGTGTCCAGAAATTTATCCATTTCCTCCAGATTTTCAAATTTGTTGGCGTATAGTTGTTTATAGTAATCTCGAATGATTCCTTGTATTTCAGATGAATCAGTTGTAATATCGCCTTTTTCATTTCTAATTTTTGTTATTTGAGTCTTCTCTCTTCTTTTTTTTGTTAGCCATGCTAATGGTTTGTCAATTTTATTTATCTTTTCAAAAAACCAACTTTTTGATTCGTTGATCTTTTGAATTGTTTTTTGGTTTTCAATTTCATTCAGTTCTGCTCTGATCTTAATGATTTCTTTCCGTCTGCTAACTTTAGGATTGGATTGTTCTTGTTTTTCTAGTTCTTTAAGGTGAAGTGTTAGGTTGTTCACTTGCCATCTTTCCATTCTTCTGAAGTGAGCATTTAATGCAATAAATTTTCCCCTCAATACTGCTTTTGCAGTATCCCACAGGTTTTGGTATGATGTATCATTGTTTTCATTAGTTTCAATAAACTTTTTGATTTCCTGCTTGATTTCTTCTTGGACCCATATGTCATTAAGTAGAATGCTGTTTAATTTCCATGTGTTTGTATAGTTTCCAGAGTTTTGTTTGTTATTAATTTCTAGTTTTAATCCATTGTGGTCTGAGAAGATACATGGGATAATTCCAATTTTTTTGAATTTATTGAGACTTGATTTGTGACCTAATATGTGATCTATCCTGGAGAATGATCCATGTGCTGATGAGAAGAATGAATATTCTGAGGTTGTTGGGTGGAATGTTCTGTAGATATCTGCCAATTCCAATTGGTCTAGAGTCTTGTTTAGATCTTGTGTTTCTCTACTGATTCTTTGCCTAGATGATCTGTCTAATATTGACAGTGGAGTGTTCAGGTCCCCTGCTATTATGGTATTAGTGTCTATTTCCTTCTTTAGGTCTAATAGAGTTTGTTTTATAAATCTGGCTGCTCCAACATTGGGTGCGTACATATTTATGATTGTTATGTCTTCTTGATGGATCAGTCCTTTTATCATTAAGTAGTGTCCCTCATTGTCTCTTTTTATGGTTTTTAGTTTAAAGTCTATTTTGTCAGATATAAGAATAGCCACTCCAGCTCGTTTTTCTTTTCTGTTTGCATGGTAAATCTTTTTCCATCCTTTCACTCTTAGTCTGTGTGAATCTTTATGGGTGAGGTGGGTCTCTTGTAGGCAGCATATAGTTGGGTCCTGCTTTTTGATCCAGTCAGCCAGTCTGTGTCTTTTAATTGGGGAATTTAAGCCTTTAACATTAAGAGTTGTTATTGAAAGGTGTTGATTTATTCCTAGCATTTTATTGGTTGTTTGGTTGTCTTAGGTGTCTTTTGTTCCTTGCTTTCTGATTTACTGTTTGGTTTCTTTGTTTGTTGGTTCCTTAGGTTGTAGATAGTGTTTTTGTTAGCTTGTTTTCTCTTCATGAATGCCATTTTTATTGTACTAGCGGGTTTAGATTTTTCTTAGGTTTTTATGGCAGTGGTAGTTATTTTTTAGGAACCAAACCCAGTACTCCCTTGAGGATTTCTTGTAAGGGTGGTCTTGTGGTAGTGAACTCCCGCAGTTTTTGTTTGTCTGAGAAATATACTATTTGCCCCTCATTTCGGAAGGATAGCCTTGCAGGGTAGAGTATTCTTGGCTGGCAATCTTTGTCTTTTAGTATTTTGAAAATATCATCCCATTCCTTTCTAGCTTTTAGGGTTTGTGATGAAAAGTCTGATGTTAACCTGATTGGGGCTCCCTTATAGGTGATTTGACGCTTCTCTTTTGCAGCTTTTAAGATTCTCTCTTTATCTCTGAGTTTTGCCAATTTGACTATGACATGTCTTGGAGAAGGCCTTTTTGGGTTGAATACGTTTGGAGATCGTTGAGCTTCCTGGATCTGAAGATCTGTGATTTTTCCTATACCTGGGAAGTTTTCTGCCACTATTTTGTTGAATATGTTTTCAATGGAATCTCCATTTTCCTCCCCTTCTGGAATACCCATGACTCGGATATTTGAGCGCTTGAGGTTGTCTGATATCTCTCTCAGATTTTCTTCCATGTCCTTGATTCTTTTTTCTTTCTTTTTGTCTGCTTGTGTTATTTCAAACAGCCCATCTTCAAGTTCAGAGGTTCTCTCTTCAACTTCGACAAGCCTGCTGGTTAAACTCTCCGTTGTGTTTTTTATTTCGCTGAATAACTTCTTCATTTCAGCAAGTTCTGCTACATTTTTTTTCAGGACATTGATTTCCTTGTATATTTCCTCTTTCAGATCCTGTATACTTTTCCTCATTTCATCATGATGTCTAGCTGAGTTTTCTTGTATCTCATTCAGTTTCCTTAGAATTATCACTCGAAATTCCTTCTCAGTTATTTCTAGGGCTTCTTGTTCTATAGGATCTAGAGTATGAGATTTATTAACTTTTGGTGTACTTTCTTGATTTTTTGTATTTCTGGTGTCTTTTTTTTGGTGTTTATTCATTGTGGCAGGGGGTTTCACAGTCCACCGGTTTGAGACTAATGACTAACTAGGATGTTGCTGTGGTTGCCAATTTGGTATGGCTCCCGCCGTGACTGCTCAGTTGGCCTCTAGTGTCTTGTGTGTGTGGTTGCCTCGGGTCTTGGGCTTCTCCGGGGATCCACCTTTCTGGTCAGCTTGTACTCTGCTGGGCTGGTGGATCACGCACCACAGGGTGTGTGATCTCTGTTGAGCTTTCAGTTTCTGTACAGGACTTCTCCCCGTTCCGTGTGCTCTGGCCCAGGCTGTTAGATCGTGCAGTGGCGACCCCACCGGGTGTGTGGTTTCTGTCGAGTCTCCGCCTCCCTGGCCGCACGTCTCCCCCCTCTGTGCACACTGTGCTGGGTTGGGGCGTATCTTCTGCACCCCTCGTCTATCAGCTGGGCCTTCAAGACCCTGCTCAGCACCGCCTCGCCCAGGAAGTCTACCAGGTTTCTGCTAGGCACAGACGACCGGTCTCTCTGGGTGCCTTTGTAGCAATGTGTAGATCTTTCTCGGGTCTTGTTCACCTTTGTATCCCCCCGGTATAAACCGAGTCTAGTGCCCGCCTGCAGCCTGCTCTCCGGCAGGTTCTAGCGGACCTGGGAACTCTCCTACCACACTATTCCCAACCAGAAATTCGTTAGGCTTTTTTCCAAACTGGTGGTCGCAGAGATGGTATCTGCCTCCCAGTAACAGGAAGTTTACCGGGCCGGAGTCCAGGGTGTGGTGGAGTGACAGTCGGCCCGCCCGTATTTCCTAGCCCTCCCAACACTGGTCGGGACGCCCCACACCCCCAGCCCCGCCAGAGAACCGCGGAGGGAGTGGGAGAGGAGGCCGGCCCGCAGGGTCCGGAAAGCCCCGCGCCAGGCCAAGCAAATGGGCTCAGTGATGGCCGATCAGGGCGGAGCTGCCCGCACCTGGGAAAATGGAGGCAGCACTGGGGCAGTGAGTGGCCTGGTGGTGCAGGCGGGAGCCGGGTGGGCAACCACCCCCCGAACAGAGCTGTGCCAGGGATCACTCACAGTGCTGTGCCAGGTCGGGCGCTCGCTCTGTCTCTGGTTTGTTGCCTTCCGTGTTCTCGGCGCTGCCGCCTCGGGCTGTTCAGTCGCGGCGGCGCCGCTCGGGCGCTCCCAGGAATCTTCTTTAATGCCGGCCTGAAACCTCGAATCCTGAATAGGGCAGCTGACCGCCTTCAGTGCGGCCCCAGCCTCCGGGATCCTGGCTGCATCCACAGCAGCCCTGGCGCCGTGTTCCCTGTTTCAAGACTCGCTTTTGCAGCTAAGAATCAGTTCTTTTCCTGCTCCACACTTCAAAGCTGTTGCCGGTAAATGAGGCAGCCTCTCCTGCCAGGGGCAAAGTGGCGTTGAGCCCCCACGACCGGCCAGCAGCAGCAGTCCTTCCTTAAGAGATGGCCAGAGGAAGGTCCACAAGTTTCCCGGCTGCCTGAGGCCCAGTGGCCACCTTTTCCACCTCAGCTACTCCGCGCCAGCCGCCGCAGCCGCCGCCATCTTGAAACTCCCCAGTGTTCTCTTTTCTTCACACACCCACCAATAATTGTTTTCTTTGTCTTTTTGATAATAGCTGTTCTATCTGGAGTGAGGTGATATCTCATTGGAGTATTGATTTGCAGTTCCCTGATGACTAGTGATTAGTTTTTTCATATACCTGTTGGCCTCTTGTATATCTTCTTTTGAGAAATGTCTATTAAGGTCTTTTGCCCATTTTTTAATCAGGATTTTTTCTTCTTTTTTTTACTGTTAACTTCCTTATACATTCTGGGTATTAACCCGCTGTCAGATATATAGTTTGCAAATATTTTGTCCCATTCTGTAGGTAGTCGCTTCACTCTGTTAATAGTTTTCTTTGCTATGCAAAATTTTTTTAGTTTGGTATAATCCCATTTGTCTGTTTTTGCTTTTGTTGTCTGTACTTCTGAGGTCTTATTTAAAAAATCTTTTCCCAGCCCAATGTTGTGAAATGTTTCCGCTGCGTTTTCTTCTAGTAGTTTCATAGTTTTGGGTTTTACATTTAGTTCTGTAGTACATTTTGAGTTGATTTTTGTATATGATGAGAGATAGGGGTCTAGTCGCATTCTTCTGCATGTGGATATCTCATTTGCTCAGCACCATTTATTGAAGAGACTCTTTTTCCCCTAATGTGTGTTCTTGGCACCTTTGTTGAAAATTTGTTGGCTGTAGGTGTGTGAATATATTTCTGGGTTCTCTATTCTGTTCCATTGGTCTATATGTCTGTTTTTGTGCTAGTACCATCTGTCTTGGTTACTGCAGCTTTGTAGTATATTTTGAAGCCAGATAGTGTGATGCCACTAGCTTTGTTCTTTTTGCTGAGGATTGCTTTGGCTGTTTGGGGTCTTTTATGGTTCCATATGAATTTTAGGATCGCTGTTTCTATTTCTGTGAAGACTGTCATTAGCTTCTCTCATTCTCTTTAAAACTATTGTTTCCTCCTGTACACATTACTGATTCAGTCAGCAGTTTTCTTTATTGAACCTCCATATACTCTAGTAATATAAAGTTTACTATGTAACTTGTTCCACTTATAGATAGCCTAAATTGTTTGGTTTTAAAGTATTTTAAAGTTCTGTCTTTTGGTCTTTTGTTCTTTAGCCTAACACTGAAGCAATGTATTATAAACTTAGTGTCTCCTGACACAAACCTTTGTCTTAAGTTTATATCTATCACCCTCCCTCCTCAGGAAAAACAGTTCTTGTTTTTACAGGATTCTCTTATATGACATTGTCTCCAGCTGATTCTCACTCATTCAATCAGATATTGAATGTCTATTTTTTAAGCTTGTCACTTTGCTTGGCACTGAAGATACAAAGGCGAACAAGTTCTTCTGAAAATAGGGCATCTGAAACAGAACACACTGCCGAGATGTGGCCTGACGCCTTCAGGTCCAGTGGGATGACTTTCTCTCTTGGTCCGTACGTTATGCTTTTAGTAATGGAAGCTGATATCATGCTGCCTTTTTACCTTTCCCTTCATCCCCCTAAACCAAGGCTCTTATTATCTCAAAGTAAGTTTGGCAGATATTAGGCCCTATTGTATTTGTTTTCTTCAAATGAGGAAATTTAGACTCAGAGTGGTAAGAAAGTTGCCCAAGGCAGAACTGAAAATCAAATCCAGGTCTTATAACTTCCAAGCCCAGGATTCTTTCTAATATTCCATGCTTCCTCCACACCCAAAACAGGGTCTCCCGATCAAACTTTATATGATTCTAAAACAATCTTTGCCAGTGAAACATGAAGGAAGAATTGGTGGCATGCAAAAGACAATATGGCTTAAAGTACAACCTCTCTCTGACAGATGTCCAAAGGCATTTAAAGTTCACTCCTTTGGAATGGGTACATTTCTCCCTGTTTGGACAAGCCACACCTTCCTGTAAAAGATGTCAGAACTAAAACGACAGCCCACAGCAGTTTGGGATCCAAGGTAGATGCTTCCCCCGTGCCTTACTTGCCAGAATAGTAAAATGTAGCAGACTCTTGGCATAGACTCTGGACGTAGGGTATGCTTCCTCCTGCACATACTAAGTGTTCCCAACACCTGAGGGGCCACAAATAGTAATAATGAAACTGTTAAAATCTGCTAATAGCAGACATTTATTGAAAGTTTACTTTGTGCCAGGCAATGAATTATTTAGTCTGTTATGTAATACTCACAGCATCCTCATGAGTTAGGGACCATTATTATCCCTGGTTTTCACTTGGAGAAATAGAGTCAGAGATGTTAAGTAACTTGCGTATAGTCAGCGAATAGGTGATAGAGAAGTGCTCTTAACCACCAGGCTGTACTTGCCAACCTGTCCAAAACCAGGGAACATTAACCCCTCTAACCCAGGGTTTTTTTTTTTTTTTTTTTTTTTTACTACTTCAGAAGTTTGAAAATTAGAGAATCCTCTTACTTTAAATGGGTCAAAGAAAAAATTTATCTGACCCCAAAATTGAAAGCATCCCAAAGGTCTTTATATTCCTGATATTCTAGAAAATACTTACACATATCACCTTAGTATTTGAATAGCCCTTTAAAATATTTTGCCTCTATTTGTCTATTTCTCTATCTATACAGACAAGTCACTCAACACACTTACCTTCTGATTATTGGCCTTACTGAAATTGCACTGAAATTTTCCTTGACAAGCCACAAATGGCCTCATAATTGGTAAATGAATGGCCAGTTTTTCATCTTTATTTCATTTGATATACCTACAATAGGAGACTTAAATAATTTATTTTTATTTTCTTCTTCATATATCTTCTTCCTTCTTTAAAAGGTTTATTATATTTTTAAAAGCTAGAACATAAGAGTGTCTTGGTAATTGTACAATGCTAATAAAATATAAAGATTATTGTGCTTATTGGGAATCTAGATGAAAAAGAAGATATATGTGAAAAGTTGAAGAAAAATTTTAACAGCAAATACATGCTATTTTTTCTTGTGAAAAGAAAATATTCTTTTTAATTAAAATTGCTTCTTTTCAAGCATGGTTCTTGACTTAGACACATGCTGTTCTTTCCAGAAATAAGTGGTTTAGGCTCATGGCCATGTTTAATGGGCTAGGAATGTCCAGGTGAGAGGAGTGATCTCTGGTGTTCTCTTCTAGGTATTCACTCTACTGTGGATTGCTGACTGGATGGTCCATCACTTCTGGAGGAAAGGAAAGGACCCAGATAGTTTCTCCATCCCCTATCTAACAGCATTGGGTGATCTGCTCGGGACAGCTTTGTTAGCCTTAAGTTTTCATTTTCTTTGGCTTATTGGAGATCGAGATGGAGATGTTGGAGACTAACAAATCCTACAAACTGCTCTCAAATTGCCAAGGAGGAAAACACAAAACAACCACTTACAGCCCTTTTTCAAAACTCAAATCAGTAGTTTGACTTCTGCCAGGGTAATCTTCACTTGGCCCTGGTTTAGTTATATGGCCTTAACATTTTTTTAAGGAATTTGTGTTGAAACCAGAATGAACAGTATTTGCTCTGCTTTTCATAGAATAAACGATAATTTGACATAGACATAGATACAGCTCAAGATCTGAAATTAATTAAATAAGAAACAATATATAGGTTGTTTACAATGTGAAATAATTTTGAAACCACAAACAGCAGAAATGTGCTTTATTATTGTTTGGCTTGTAATGCAAGATTAGAGGAAACAGCTCTAGTTTAGCCTTTTTTTTCTCACAGATGTGTTATACTGCAGAGCATACTATAAAATGAAGGGTGCCCAACCAAACTTTTATAGTTTTAATTGTGTCCACTTCTGTGCTAGCTGAGGATAAATTTACCAATTACTTGTTCCTAAATTGACCTAAATATGTTCTGCTGAGCATGAGATAAACTGACTTTTACCTGCATCTGAAATTATCCTGTGCTACTGCTAATTTAATTCCAGCTCTGCAAGTTTTTGGCAGGCTAACTTTTAAACATAGAATGATCTTGAGAGACCCTTAATGAAAGCAGTGGGTCATTTTTGACCATTAATTTGTTGAAAAAGTGTTGATCATTTTCAGAAAACTTAATAGTCAAAAATAGAAGATAACCTAATCTGCATTTGTAGAAGCAAGATGGTATGGGAAATTGTGTGTGTGAGAGAGAGACAAAGAGGGAAAGAAGCTTTTGGTGGAGAACTATACTTGGATTGTTGGTAGCAGGGATTATAGTGCCATCGGAGTATCAGCATTATAATTATTCTTAAACACATTTTATTGATATGCTTTTATCATTTGGTCCAAAAATTTTGCTACTGACCAGAATTCAAAAGTACTTGTTACCTATATTATGATTAATAGTTACTGGTTATTAAAAAAAAAAAAAGCTGTACCATTTAATATAATTAAGGTCAAGGATTTAGTATGAGCAAGTGATTCATTTGCTCCTTTAAAGAAGCCTACTACTTACCCTTTTAAAAGAGAAGTTGGTGGGTTATCTCAGTTATTGTTCATGCCTATACCTACCTATTTGCACAGGCTTATTTGTACATGGGACCCTATCATATACACTGATATCTTTCTTAAATATTTTTCTAAAACTCTACCCTATATTCTAAACACTTGACCAACACCTTAATTTTTCAGTAGGTAAGCATTTTGTATCACATACAGTTCATTTAAAAAATGCAGTGCCATCTCTTAAGACCATTAGATGTTTAATAATTTAAACTGATAAGGGAATAACAAATATACATTAACTTTGACCATTATGGTTTAAGTTGTGAGTTGAGTGTTATTATATAAACAGTAGGTTGTTTATAAATATATTGGAGGAAGTATTCTTATTAAGCTCTTAAAAATAAGGGGGCTGTGATTTAGAGTTATATATTTTTGCTTACTTTTAAAGTTTAATTATTCCATTCTTCTGCCATATAATGAAGTTTCTAAGGCAGAAAACTGAACTAATTCTAGAATTTCTCCTCTGGAGAGTTATAATATCATAAAGTGAACATTCTTGTAAAAGAAAGAATGATTAAGTTTAAGTTGATGAATATTCAGCTGCAAAGATTTTTTATTTTAAAAAGTTCATGAATAGTATCTTTGATTTTACTATAAAGCATTTATAAATTACTTATTTACACTTGGGCTGTATGATTCATAAACATTTATATTTCCCAATGATTTCTATCTTGATTTTTTTAACACACACACACAAAAATGCACAGCAAGCCACATTTTTAAAGCATTAACCAATAATGTTAGTCTTGTTCGTTACATATTCCAAAGCACATTCAGATACACTATATCATTTAGTGCTCACAACAGTGCCTGTAAAATAGGTCAGGTAGATATTCCTGTCTCTATTTTACAGCACAGGAAGCTGAAACTCAAAGAAGTTAACATTTTTAAGGTTGTACAACTGCAAAGTTACGGAGTTGTGAAGTTCCTAACATTTAGGTCTTCATTCTCCTAGGCTGATACTCTTTCTATCTGCGATGCTCCAAATGTACCAAGAGTACCTAACTAATTAACTGAGAGGAAGCCAGCTAGAGAAACAGGATTTTCTAGAATAACATAGAGTATTACTACATGTTTTAGATTTCAGACAGAGAAACCTCCATTTAATATATCTTGATAGTGAGTATGACCAACTCTAAATTATTCATGTTACTAAGACCAAAGGAAACACAGATAAATGAAAACTTTAGAATAAAGAATAATGCCTTATTTCATAAAACATTTAATTGCCACCACTTTTCCCAGCTCTAGCCATTTGACACAGATGCTAATAAATAACTAGGATGACTCACTTGAGTTCTGTCTCCTTTCTTTTTTGCTATTCATCCTTGGTTAGAGCAACAAAATGTCTAAAAGGCATGTAATGGGAAAAGTCAATTATAAAAAATATGTAGATTCCTTTTAAAAAATGATTACTGGTCTTTTGAAAGCCTTTACATACTGTGTAACCAATAAGATTACTTCTTTTATTTACCCACAAAAATCATTTATTATCAGTCTTATGTAATGTAAACCCGTAGTATTTGTATTTACACAACATAAAAACTCCTGCTTTCCAAACTTCTCCCTTTCACAAATTTATCAGACACTCTATTTATACACAGATAACCTTTTTAAAAACACATTTTTCATTCTTGCCCACCAACCATTTTTTTTTTCTTTCAAAAAATAAAATTTCTTAGAAATCTGATAAAATGGAAACTCCTGGTAACGTATCTTCTGGGAGACATAAAAAAATTCCACACCATAGATTATGAATGATGTAGCCAAATGAAGTACATTTTATAAAGTCTTTTCAGGAATTGGGCTTCCTTGCCTGACATCTATGATATAGTATTCCCATTTATAATGGGCTTCTGCCATCTTTGAATTGTTGTAAACTAAAATAAGAATAAAATTTAAGAAATATTTACCCAGCCTTGTTGTGCTTGCTCCTTGATGAACTAGAGAACATTGAACCTGTGTAGAAATCTCCCAGAAGAGACTGGGGTGATCTATGTATATATATGGTATATTTATGAAGTATAATAAATAATACCTAGACCTCCAATCCATTGCTTTACCACTTTTTGACTGTAAAATATTCTCCTCATTTCCTCACTCCTCTTGTTATTCAGCTTAGATTCCTCCATCTATCAATCTATGCATCTGCATCTCCCTCCTTCATACTTGCCCGACAAAACACCAGTTCTGGTTAAATACAGCTCTGTCTATTCTTTGCTTGTACCTGAGCAGCTAAATGTGGCTCATGAAAAACACATAACTGCTGTGATAAATCTTTAAATTTATAACCTCAGACATCAGATTAACCCTCAACAGCCCAGCAGCAGCCTAACTATATTTCTCTAACCCCTTCACTTTTTGGAAGATAAGGCTTTTGTCCCCACTGCTTCACTGAAAGTGTTCCTGTCAAGGTCACCAGCAGTCTCCATATTACCAAATTCAATGATCAGTTCACAAAAACAATTCTCACCTTATTCAGTCTCTAAAAGCATTTGACAGATTCTCCTCTCTCCTTAGAATATTTTCTTTACTTAGCTTCCAAGAGTTAGCCCTTTGCTTTTTCCCTACCTTAGTTGAAACCCTTTCTCAGTGTGTTTTGCTGGTTATTCCTTCTCTTCTATCTCTAAATGTTGGAAAACTCTAGGCTCCATTTTTAAAACCTCTTTTTTATCTACTTACTTTCCCTAGAGCATATCACTTATCTCATTGTTATAAATATCATCTATACTGATTATTCCCAAACTTATTTCTCGAGTCCCAGCCTCTCAATTGAGTTCCATATCTGTATTCCCAAATGCCTGCTGGACAACTCCACTTGAATGACTACTAAGTATCTCAAACATTTGAGCATCATTATCATCCACCTTGACCTAACTGACATCTATAGACCACTATATCTAACTACTGCAGAATACACATTAAGGGCTAATCTCCATAATGTATAAAGAACTTCTGTAAGTCAGGAAGAAAAAGACCAGTAACCCAATAGTAAAATAAAATAGCTGAAGAAGAGATGGTTCATAGGGAACAAACCAACCAACCAAATAGATGTTCAGTACCACTCAAACTAAAGGAAATGCCAATTAAAATCACACTGAGATACTACTTCTTACCTATCAGATTGGCAAAAATTCAAAATTGTATAAAACATCCTCTTGGCAAGGCTGTAGAGAGACAGACAAAATTGCTGGTGGCAAAAGCTCTGCAGAGGGGAATCTGGCCATATATAACAAAATTACAAATGCACTTATCATTTGACCCTGTAATCTCACTATTATCACCCTGAGAACCATGCAAGTGATGCCCCTGCCCTTGGCCCTCTGCTGCATGATTTTCAGCAGAATTTGGCAAACTATAGCCAGCAGGCCAAATTCAGTTCACTGCCTGTTTTTGTAAAGTTTTATTAGAATGAAGCCATGCCCATTCATTTACGTACGGTATGTGGCTGCTTTCCCTCAACACAGAATTGAATAACTGTAAAGGAGACCATATAGCCTGCAAAGCCTAAAATATTTACTATCTGGCCCTTTACACACACACACACACACACACACACACACACACACACACACACACACACACACACACACACACACACACACACACACACACACACACACACACACACACACACACACACTTCACCCACTCCCGCTTTAGAGCGAATTGCTCACACACACACACACACACACACACTTCACCCACTCCCGCTTTAGAGCGAATTGCTCAAAGTTTATTTTTAAATCTCCTCCTGGTACCTGGACTAACTGGGGTCAGCAGTGCCATCTAGGCAGGGTACCCCAACCTGGAACTGGTCCTGTATGGTCTCTGGTTGCCAGAAGCACCTACCTCAGTTTTTTAAGTCACCATCCAAGGCCTGGGACTTTTCGGGGCTGACAGTGGGCCCCCATTTCTGTTTCTCCACTTCAGAGCCCTTTCTAACCCTTGTGTGGGTCAACTAGATGTCAGAGGTAGTTTCAGGATTCCTAGTCAGCCCCAGTTCCAGGAAGTCAACTTGGTGAACCGAGCACTCTTACTGGCCAGAATGATAATGGGCTGCCCGAATGGTGCTAACATCGATTTGGGGTGACTCATGTCAGACAGAGGAGAAGTTCAGAGTTCTGGGCCACTGACAGTCCACAGTTAGCCCTTGGACTTGAGCCTCAGCAATCTTTTGTCAGTATTCTGACTGTGGCATTGCCTCTGGTCTAGAGCATCTGAGGGTGGCAGGGTGGTGGCAGGCATCCTTTACCTTGTGCATCCCTTGCCACTTGCACCCAGGGAAGTAGGTCTCCCCATTTCCCTCTGCAGGCTCTATGCCATGTCAGGCAGTCCTCTGGGAGTGGCTGTCCCTTTCTATTCTGAAGGTTTACAAGACCATTGCTGCACAATTTGCCCTTTTAATTGGTGTCCTTCTTGCCTGCAGTAGTTGAGTGGTGATGTCACGCTTTCTCAGGTCTGTCTTAAGTTGTGCTAGACAAGGAACAAGCATTCATTGGGTGGATGGGACCATTCTTCTCACTCTGCTCCTGGGCCCCTCACCTATCCTTCCCACTGGCAACAGTGTTTAGAAGACAGGGATGTAGTCAACATTGAAAGAGATCACAAGTTAGAAATGCAGTAATTATAGCCCAAAAGCTCAAGAGAAAACATGGTTGGAAGACTTGTTCTGCATTAACACCATAAAATTCCAAATGGTAAATTTAGTATGACCAAAAACAAGTTATAGTTCACATTTTCCTGCATACTCTGAGTATGACTGGACTTTGTGGATACCATCAGCAAAGCATGGTAACAACCTTTGAGAGACTCATTGGAAGCCAGTATTCACTGAAGACAAGATGGATGATGTAGAAGCAGGAGTAATGATGTAAACAGCATCAAATAAATGGTATTATGGAACTACAGAGGCAAGAAAATCTATACTGTTTCAATGCAAATAGGCTCTGAAGAGCCACAATATTGCAATTAATAATGGTGTTGGTACCTTTTTCTTGCAGTGGGAGATGTATAATTAACAAGGAATGACGCATTTGACAATAAACACAAAAAGATGGTGCCTGGACACTATGAAGAATCATTTGTATTTACTGTACAGTAATCAAATATGTAAGTTCCTCTTTTCTACCCATTACACTAAATCTTCATTGATAAATCACTATACTTCACATGGATTCAAGAATTTTGTAGAACAATTTAAAGTCATATTGCTTATGAGGACAAGGGCCCTGCAAAGAATATTAGCCTGGAGCCCCACACATCCTAGGGTCTTCCTTGCATCCAGCGTTTTGTAATCTGTTCTAAAGATATTCCTGAACATATACGTAATGACATACTTCAGAGTTATTAAAACTTTGTAATAACCAAAGATAAGAAAAAAGTTGTTGGTCCTAGTGGAATAAGCTGGTATAGCCACACAATGGAACATTATGCAACTGGGAGACGAAAGGACTAAGAGAGAACTTTACAAACTAATATGGTGAGATCTCTTGGATATATAGTAAGATGAAAAAAGCAAGGCATGGGACAGTGTATAAAACATTCTTTTTGTAAGAATGAGGATAATAAGGATAAACATTTGAGAAAGAAAGACTGGGAGGAAAAACAAGATACTAAGAAAAAAGAAGATGCATGGAAACAGATGGGGACGAGATTTGTTAGTGTAAATTTTTTAGATCATTTTGATTTTTGAACCATGTACATGTATTACATATTCAAAAAATAATTTAAATTTTTTATTTTAAATGAAAATTTATTTTTAAAGAAAAGTATATTCTTAGACCTATTGATCCCACTTCTGTCCTAAGGTGATAATCAGAATATACATAGCAGCAATATTCAGCTTGAAATTTTTTATTTGAAAACAGACTTAGATTTTTAAAAGTGGTATTATATGTAATATTGTACAGTCGATGAATTTATATTTTAAAGAGCCTTTGATGAGTTAGAAAAACATTTATGACAGAATATGTGAAACACACTGTATACAAAACAATGTATGGAATGATACTAATTTTAAAATTTTTTTTATTTTAACATTTACTTGTACATATTTGTGGGGTACAATGTGTTTTCTCAATACATGCATATACTGCGCAACAGTTTACTTAGGGTAGATGGCATAGTTTTGTACCCGTTAGCCTACCACTTCTCCTCTCACCACTCTTCCCCGTAACCATTATTCTGCTCTCTGCTTCTGAGAACCACTTTTTTTTTTTAAGATTCTACATGAGTGAGATTATGCAGTATTTGTCTTTCTGTACCTGACTTACTTCACTCAACATGATAGTTTCCAGTTCCATCCATGTTGCTGCAAACAATAGGATATCATTTCTTTTTATAGCTGAATAATATTACATTGTGTATATATACCACAGTTTCTTAATCCATTCGTACGTTGATGGGCATTTAGGTTGATTCCATCTCTTGGCTATTGTGAATAGTGTTGTGATGAACATGGGAATGCACATGTTTTTTTTGATATATTGATCTCATTTCCTTTGGATAAATATCCAGTGGTGGGATAGCAGGATGGTAAGGTAGATCTATTTTTAGTTCTCGGAGGCACCTCCAACTGTTTTCCACAATGTCTGCACCAATTTATATTCCCACTAACACTGTAGGAGGGTTCCCTTTTTTCTGCATCCTCGCCAGCATTTGTTATTTTCTCTTGTTAATAACAGACATCTGTTTTAGTCCGTTTTGTGTTGCTATAACAGAAATACCTGAGACTGGGTAACTTAAAAGGAAAAGAGGTTTATTTGGCTTACGATTCTGGGACAGCTGCATCTGGCGTGGGCCTCAGACTGCTTCTACTCATGGCAGAAAGTGGCAGGCAGCCGGCGGGTACAAGCAGATCACATGGCGAGAGGAAGCAAGAGAGAGAGAGAGAGAAAGTGCCGGGGTCTTTTTAAGCAACGAGCTCTCACAGGAACTAATCGAGCGAGAACTCACTCATGAATCCCCCCTCCCCCAGGGAGAGCATTAATCCATTCATGAAGGATCCACCCCCATGACTCAATCAGTTTCCAACACTGCCACACTGGAGATCAAATTTCCACATGAGTTTTGCAGGGGACAACACATCCAAACTCCATCAGACATCCTAACTGGGGTGAGATCATATCTCATTGTGGTTTTAATTTGCATTTCTCTGATGCTTAGTGATTTTGAGCAACTTTTCATGTGCTTGTTGGCCATGTGTATGTTTTCTTTTGAGAAATGTCTGTTCAGGTCCTTTGCCCATTTTTTAATTGGGTTATTTGGTTTTTACTGTTTAATTGTTTGAGTTCCTTATATATTCTGGATATTAGCCTCTTGTCTGATGTGTAGTTTGTGAACACTTTCTTCTTTTCTGTAGATTGTTGCTTCACTTTGTTGATTGTATCCCAAAACTTTTGCTGTGCAGAAGCTTTTCAGTTTGATATAGTCCCATTTGTGTATTTTTGCTTTAGTTGCCTGTGCCTTTGTAGGCTCCCCTCAAAAAAGTGCTGCCCACTCCCATTTTGTGTAGCATTTCCCCAGTGTTTTCTTCTAGTAGTTTTCACGGGGTCTTAAATTTAGGTCTTTAATCCATTTTGAGTTGATTTTTGTGTATGGCGAGAGATAGGGGCCTAGTTCTAGTCTTCTGCATGTGGATGTTCAGTTTTCCCAGCACCATTTATTGAAAAGGCTGTCCTTTCCTCACTGAATATTCTTGGCACCTTTGTTGAAAATCAGTTGGCTCTGTTTAGTTTTTCTAGTTCTTCATGATTTAATCTTGGTAAATTGTATGTGTCCAGGAATTTAGACATTTCTCCTAGATCTTCCAGTTTGTTCACATACAGTTGTTTGTAGTAGTCTCTTAGGATCCTTCATATTTCTGTAGTATCAGTTGTAATGTCTCCTTTTTCATTTCCGATTTTATTTATTTGAGTCTCCTTTCTTTTTTCAGTAGTCTAGCTAAAGGTTTATCAATTTTGTTTATTTTTTCAGAAAACCAACTCTGTTTCCTCAATCTTTTGTATTTTTTAAATCTCTAATTCATTTATTTCTGCTTTGATCTTTGTTATTTCTCTCCTTTTACTGATTTTGGGTTTAGTTTGTTCTTGTTTATCCAGCTCCTTGGGGTGTAATGTTAGGTTGTTTATTTGAAGACTTTCTTCTTTTTCGATGTAGGCGTTTATTGCTATAAACTTCCCTCTCAGAACTGCTTTTGCTTTCTATATCCCATAGGTTCTGGTATGTTGTGTTTTCATTTTCATTTGTCTCCAGAAATTTTTAAATTTCCGTTTTGAGTTCTTCTTTGACCCATTCATTGTTTAGGAGCATGTTGTTTAATTTTCATGTATCTGTACAGTTTCTCATGTCCTTTTTGTTGTTTATTTCTAGTTTGATTCCATTGTGGTCAGACAAGTTAGTTAATATGATTTCAGTTTTTAAAATTTGTTGAGATTTGTTTTTGTGACCTAACATATGGTCTATTCTAGAGAATGTTCCATGTGCTGCTGAGAAGAATATGTATCACGCAGCCATTGGATGAAATGTTCTATTTATGTCCGTTAGGTCCAATCACCCTAGAGTAGAGATTAATTCTAATGTTTTCTGGCTAATTTTCTGTCTGAATTATCTGTCCTTTGGTGAAAGTGGAGTGTTAAAGTACCCCCCCCCAAACCAACTGTTATTGTGTTGGACTCTCTTTCTACCATTAGGTCTAATAGTAACTGCTTTATATAATTGGGTGCTATGGAGTTGGGTGTGTGTATATTTAGAATTGTTATATCTGGTTGTTGATCTCTTTATCATTATATAATAACCTTCCTTATCTTTTTTTTTCTACTTTCCTTGGCTTGAAGTCTATTTTATCTGATATTAGTATAGCTACTCCTGTTCTTTTTTGGTTTCCATCTGCATGAAATATCTCTTCCCATCTCTTCACTTTCAGACCGTGTGTGTCTTCATAGGTGATGAGTTGCTTATAGGCTGCATATTGTTGGTTCTTGTTTTATAATCCATTCAGCCACTCTGTCTTTTAATTGGGGCATTTAATCTGTTTACACTTAGAATTATCATTGATATATAGGGACCTATTACTACTATTTTGTTCCTTTTTTTCTGGTGGTTTTGTTAATCCTTTTCTCCAGTCTTAAAGTCTTCCTTTGTGATTGAGTGGTTTTCTCTAACAGTGTATTTTGATTTCTTGCTATTTATTTCTAGTGTCCCATATGTTTTTGTGTTATTTTTGTTACCATGAGTCTTACAAAAGACATGTTATAATTATAACAGATTATTTTAGACAAATAACAACTTAACTTTGATATCTAAGAAAAAAGAAAACTAAAGCCAACTCTGTGCTTTGGTGCCAATTCCCCCCATCCATTTTTTGACAATTTGTTGTTTCAAATTACATCTTTTAATATTGCCTATCTCTTATATGGTTGTTATATAGGCTAATGTTTTGTTAGGTGTGTCCTTTAGACTTCATACTAAGGATATAAGTGGTTTATTCACTACCATTACAACATTGGAGTACTCTGAGGTTGTCTGTGAAGTTACTTGACTAATGAATTATGTACCTTGAGATGTTTTCTTGCTGCTCCTTAGCTTTGTTGTCTTTCAGATTGAAGAACTTCCTTTAGCATTTCTTGTAAGGTAGGTCTAGTGCTGATGAATTCCCTTAGCTTTTGTTTGTCTAGGGAAGACTGTTTCTCCTTCATATTTGAAAGTTAGTTTTGCTGGATAGAGAATTCTTGGCCGACAGTCTTTTTTCCTTCAGGACCCTGAATATATTATCATCCTATTCCCTTCTCACATGTAGGGTCTCTGCTGAGAAGTCTGCTGGGAGATGTATTGGGGCTCCATTGAATTTTATGTGCTTCTTTTCTCTTGCTGTTTTCAGTATTCTTTCTTTGTCTTTGGTTTTTGATAATTTGATATTATGTTCCTCCTTGGATTGAATTGGATTGGTGAATTCTGAGCTTCCTGTACCTGGACACTATCATCTTTCTCCATACTTGAGACATTTTCAGCCATTATTTCCTTGAATATGTTTTCTACATCTCTTCCTTTCTCCTCTCCTTAGGTATGCCAGTTATGTGGAGGTTACTTTGCTTAAGGGAGTCTCATATTTGGTGTATTTATGTTTCTTTTTTTATTCTTTTTTCTTTTTGCTCCCCTAATTTGATAATATGTTCTATCTTCAAGCTCACTGATTCTTTCCTCAGTTTGATTAAGTCTGCTGTTGGAGCTTTCTATAGAGTTTTTCAGCTCAGGTAATGTATTCTTTATTTCTAGAATTTCTTTTTCTTTCTTTTTTTTTTTTTTAATTTGATTCAATTCATTTGTCAAGTTTCTCATTCTGCTCCTGGATTTTTTTCCAGATATCATTTAATCTTCTATCTGTATTTTCTTGTGACTCTGTAGACATCCTCAAGAGGGTTATTCTGAATTCTTTGTCAGACATTTCATAAATCCACTGTTCCACTAGGTTCATTGATGATGGTTCCTTTGTTTCCTTTGTTATTGTCATATTTCTCAGTTCTTTCTTGATCTTTGTGTCTTTACACTGATGCCTGGCCATTTGAGGTGACTGCTACCTCTTCTAGGTCTTATAGGTGTTCTTTGGTGATGTTAGACCTTTACTGGTTATTATCAGAGCTTTGTCTCTGACCTACTGTTTTGGTTAATTTGGGGAACTTCCTGTGGGGACCAGCACTAGAGCTATGTGGTTGTACTAAATTGCTGCTTTGCTTCTGATTCTCTGTGAAAGGCTTTTGGTATGGACCGGATTTTAATTGTTAGCCTTTTAATCACTTTCAGGTCTTGTGAGGTCAGATATACCTGGGCTGTGTGGAAATTCTGGCCAGGGACTGAGTCTTTCCAGCAAACTGTGTCCCTGCAGTTCTATCTCCCTGACCAGTCTCCAGTGATAGCACAAGCCTGTCAAAATCAGCTGCCCACTCTGCACCCCAATGTTCTTCCTGCAGGCCAGCCTCCCTCTTACACTCCAAATGCTTCCCATGGGGTGGACTGTGGGTGGATCCCTCACAGTGACTCACCAGCCTCTGGGTTCCTTTGGACAGCTGCAGCTCTCCCTCTACATGGGTCCATGGGAGCTCTGTCAGTGGTCTCACTGGCCTGGGGACTGGTATGGCGTGCTCTGAGGCTCTCTTCTCCTCTACAGACTCCAGGCAACTTCATGCTAAAGGCTCAGCTGCAGCTTTTGCCAGCTCCTGCTCCATGTGTTTTAGCTTCTTCCACAGTACCGGCCCTGAAGCTTCCGGGGCTTGAAATGGTCGGGGAGGTTTCTTCTTCCTCTTGCATGGCTTCTCTTGCCCTCATGAACTCTACACGTCTCTCCTCTTCTTCCTCCAAGTTCCAGGGTTCCAGGTTGGCAGTCTTTGAGTCTTTGTTTTTTAACAGTTGTAAATTGGTCAATTGTCAGGGAGAGTGACACTGGGGACAGCCTATTCCACCATCTTGATGATGTCACTTCTGTCTGGAATGATACTAATTTTTTAAAACATCAAAATGTTTTAAATGTTTTTCTCTGGATGATGTGACTATGGATGCTTTTTCTTTTTAAAATTCTTCTGTACTGTCCAAATTTTTAGCAATGAACCAGTTACTTTTATTTTTTCAATTACTTGGTAATAACTACTGTTCCAGATAATAAATCCCCACCTCAAATTAGTATTTAACCATTGTTTTGGCTCTTAAGAAAAAAAAAGAGAGAGAGATTGATTTTATTCTGTTTAGTAACGAGAACCTAATGTTTAAAAAAATGTGAACTTTCTTTTTATTCTTGCAGGTGAGGGATGATATTCTGTGGAAATGGAGCATGTTAGTACTTAATGACATTGCTGTATCAGTAAAAAGAAACTGAATAAATATGGGCCTGGCAGAAGAACATTTTTCTCCCTGTCATCTGCTCTTTAGGCTAGTTATGGAGTCATACTGACATAGGCTTCCAACTCTGGGTAACTCCCACAAATAGCCTTTTCTGATCTTTCTCCAGGTCACATCTAACTCCAGGGGTTTGGCACAAAACCCTTCATGCCTGGCTTATCACAGTTCCATGCTGTCCAACTCCACTAATTTGCCCTGAGGGAAACTTCAGACCTCCCCCTTTTCCACCCTTCTTTCCTCCCCTTCTCCTTGGCAAGTGGTCCTTACTGTCCATGGAGAAGGTTGAGCTCTTTGCCACAAGCTTCCCCATTAATTCCTGTCTGCCTTGACATCCCCATCTTGTTTAAAGCTAACCCTTCTACCAATCCCTTTTCTACCACATTTTCCCATACTTCCTTTTCTTCAGCTCTTGTAAATATCTCACTCTCTGTTCCCTGATATGCATAAGCCTCTCCCAGAAGGAAAGGACTCCAGTCCACCTTACCAACACCATTTTATTATTCTTCTCTTTAATTGCTGAATATCTGTATGGTAAGAAACTCCTGCCTTCTCTTTCTCACCATTTCCTCTCTGCTAAGCACCTGACAGCCCATGATCTTTTCTTTTTCCTCATCTTCTTTGACTTCTGGGCTATATCGCATATGTGCCAAGACCTTTCTTAAGATCTCACTTCCCTTGGTTTCCTGTGTATAATGACATGGTGGAATGAGCACAGCTCACATTCTGGCTTTGTGCCTTCCTAGCAGTATGTCAGTTAGACAAGTTACTGATCCTACTCTTTTAATTCCATTTAATTCAATAAATATTTGAAGTCCTTAGCCTATTGATTCCATTTAATTCAACGAATGTTTATTGAGCACCTGTTTTGTGCTGGAAATTGTTCTAGGAGCTGGGTTTTACTTGTAAACAATTCAGACAAATCTTAATGGGAGTTATATTCTAAAGTGAAAATTAAAAATGAATAATTGATAATATCAGACAATGATAGTATCAATAGAGTAGGAGGATGCAAGGCACTTTACACAAGATGTTCAGGGAAGACAACCATCTCTTTGTATGATTTTGAGCAATGATCTGTGTTTCTAGAAAGAGCCAAACATAAAACCTATGGAGGCATAGCATTTCAGGCAGAAGATATGCAAATACAAAGTCCTTGAGGAAGGAATAAGCTTGGTCTGGTCTAGAAACTGATAGTGAGAAGTTGGTAAAGGGCCACGGAAAATGATTACATTGTGTAATGTTGAATATACTAATTATCCTGATCTGAGCATCACATATTGCACACAGATATTGATCATCAATGCTGTACCCCACAGATATGTACAATCAGTTGTTTCAGTAAAAAATAAATAAATAAATAAATAAAATAATGAGTTAAATTTTCTTAAAAAAAAAAAAAAGGTACTGATAGAAGGCTAGTGTCAAAGTAGGGTGACATGCTTCTTAAGAAAAGGAACCATGTCAAGGATGCCCACTCTCACCACTCCTATTCAACATAGTGTTGGAAGTACTAGCCAGAGCAATCAGAGAAGAGAAGGAAATAAAGGGCATCCAGATTGGAAAACATGAAGTCAAACTGTCCCTGTTTGCAGATGACATAATCCTATATATCGAACAGCCTAAAACCTCTACAAAAAAACTGTTGGAATTGATAAATGATTTCAGCACAGTAGCAGGATACAAAATCAACACACAAAAATCAATAGCATTTCTTTTCTCCAATAGTGAACATGCAGAAAGAGAAATCAAGAAAGCCTGCCCATTTACACTAGCCACCAAAAAAATAAAATACTTAGGAATTGAGTTAACCAAGGAGGTGAAAAATCTCTATAATGAGAACTACAAAACACTGCTGAGAGAAATTAGAGAGGATACAAGAAGATGGAAAGATATCCCATGCTCTTGGATTGGAAGAATCAACATAGTGAAAATGTCCATACTACCCAAAGTTATATACAAATTCAATGCAATCCCCATCAAAATTCCAAAGACATTTTTCTCAGAAATGGAAAAAACTATCCAGACATTTATATGGAACAATAAAAGACCACGCATAGCCAAAGCAATGCTCAGCAAAAAAAATAAAGCTGGAGGCATAACACTACCTGACTTTAAGCTATACTACAAAGCTATAATAACCAAAACAGTATGGTACTGGCATAAAAACAGACACACTGACCAATGGAATAGAATAGAGAATCCAGAAATCACCCCACACACTTACTGTCAGCTGATCTTTGACAAAGGCATCAAGCCTATTCAGTGGCGAAGGGACTGCCTCTTCAGCAAATGGTGCTGGGACAACTGGATATCCATATGCAGGAGAATGAAACTTGATCCATACCTCTCGCCGTATACTAAAATCAACTCAAAATGGATTAAGGATTTAAATATACACCCTGAAACAATAAAACTTCTTAAAGAAAACATAGGAGAAACACTTCAGGAAATAGGACTGGGTACAGACTTCATGAATACGACCCCAAAAGCACGGGCAACCAAAGGAAAAATAAACAAATGGGATTATATCAAACTAAAAAGCTTCTGCACAGCAAAAGAAACAATTAAAAGAGTTAAAAGACAACCAACAGAGTGGGAGAAAATATTTGCAAAATATACATCTGACAAAGGATTAATATCCAGAATATATAAGGAACTCAAACAACTGTACAAGAAGAAAACAAGCAACCCAATTAAAAAATGGGCAAAAGAGCTAAGTAGGCATTTCTCTAAGGAAGATATACAAATGGCCAACAGACATATGAAAAAATGCTCAACATCACTCAGCATCCGGGAAATGCAAATCAAAACCACATTGAGATACCATCTAACCCCAGTTAGGATGGCTAAAATCCAAAAGACTATGAACGATAAATGCTGGCGAGGCTGCGGAGAAAAAGGAACTCTCATACATTGTTGGTGGGACTGCAAAATGGTGCAGCCTCTATGGAAAATGGTATGGAGGTTCCTCAAACAATTGCAGATAGATCTACCATACGACCCAGCTATCCCACTGTTGGGAATATACCCAGAAGAATGGAAATCATCAAGTCGAAGGTATACCTGTTTCCCAATGTTCATCGCAGCCCTCTTTACAATAGCCAAGAGTTGGAACCAGCCCAAATGCCCATCATCGGATGAGTGGATACGGAAAATGTGGTACATCTACACAATGGAATACTACTCAGCTATAAAAACGAATGAAATACTGCCATTTGCAACAACATGGATGGACCTTGAGAGAATTATATTAAGTGAAACAAGTCAGGCACAGAAAGAGAAATACCACATGTTCTCACTTATTGGAGGGAGCTAAAAATTAATATATAAATTCACACACACACATACACACACACACACAAACCGGGGGGGGGGGTGAAGAAGATATAACAACCACAATTATTTGAAGTTGATATGACAAGCAAACAGAAAGGACATTGTTGGGGGGGAGGGGGGGAGGGAGAAGGGAGGGAGGTTTTGGTGACGGGGAGCAATAATCAGCCACAATGTATATCGACAAAATAAAATTAAAAAAAAAAAAAAAAAAAAAAAAAGAAAAGGAACCATGTCATACTTTTTCCCTTTTCTCCAAACTACCTAATTGTGTATAAATAATACACAATCACATATTGTTTGGTACTGGTGAACATTTTCTAGCACGTCCAGAGTATACTTGACTGTGGTTCAAAAGAAGTTTGTTTTTTGTCACAGCAGTGAATTTAAATTTAATTTAAATTCAGAGATAGACATAAAGGTAAAGTCTTCCACTGCTTAGCTAATCCAAACTGAAAGCTGGAGTGCTATATTTAACCTGTGGGTGCTGTTACCAGGGAGCATAGATACTGTCTCTGACCTGGGCTGTGTATTGTCATTTTTCTCTTTTCAGTGTAAATCTGAAATGAGAATTTCCATTTTAATAAACAGTATGCTAATTTAGGAACTGTATTGAGCTAACTTGATATTTTATCTCTCAATAAACTTATGTTCAATCATTCAAATACAAGGCAAAATGCATTTTTCAACAGACGGGTTCTATGTATATCATATTATTAATTGGCCTCCCCATTGTTGCATGGGAGAATTATGACCCATCATTAAATTTATTTTTCAATTTGTGTACTTTTTATTGCAGTAAAATATACATCACATGAAATTTGCCATTTTAACCATTTCTAGTGTACGGTTCAGTGGCACTAAGTACATTTGCTTTGTGGTGCAGCCATCACTGCCATCCATCTCCAGAACTTTTCCATCATGCCCTATTGTAAAATTTTTTTAAATTTCTAAAATATCGCTGTTACTTGTCATGGAACATTGTATGTGAAGGAAGCAGTTGGACTGTAAATCAATTGACTGCAATTTGCCTCTATGACTTTTCACTTCATAGGCATATTCGGAGCCACATATGTGCATATTTTATCCACAGATCTTGATATGGATTGCTTCTCAATCTGCAGTCACACAGAGCCTGTATCTATCTCTAGTTTCAGCTGCTCTGGATGAAGATATCCTGTCTCTTTGAGGTGTTTTCTGGCATTTCCAAGAGGACTGTTCTGAATGCCGCATTTTAAATCAGATCATTCCAAACAGACATGACACATTTGCAAAAATCTTCCAGCTATTTCTCAACAAACTGGGAACTTCATTATATTCCTGTGGATGATACAAGTCCAGTACTTGGCACATAATCGGACCTCAATAAACAGTCAATAAGCAATGGGGTTCACAGGAGAGCTAGCATACTTACAAAAAAAAGAATAGATCTGAAACAATATGCACTGGCTCTAATCTCAGTGCCACCCTTGTCCAACTGTGAGACTGACTTTAGTAAATCAACCTCTTCCAGGGTCAGTTTCCTTCTCTATTAAACAGCGATGATACTTACCTTACAGATTTCATGAAGACTAGGGATAAGATACATACGAGGGTACTTCAAAAAGTTCCTGGAAAAATACAATTAAAAGATAATTTGAATCTTTCCATGAAAATTTTGAAGTACTCTCATGTATTACAAGGTCTGAGCAAGTAGTAATTATTATGAGAACATGTTTTCCGTAATGTTTTAAATGAAATATATCTACTCAGTTTGTTGTGTTCTAAAGATATGGATATTGCCATTGGGTTTGAATCTTGCTTCTGCCCCTTACTGAGCAGCCCAACCTTGGGTTGATCATTTAATCTCCAAGACTCAGGTTTCTCATTTATAAGATAGGGGTAGTAATTTTACCTTACAAGGTGGTTGATAAAGTTAAATGAGATAAAGTATGTGGAACTAAATGGCAGGCAGGTGGGATGTACTTGATAAATATTATTTTCTCTGCCTTCCCCCAAACTCTTTACACAAGATTCAAATAACAACTTTTGAACCAAGAATTACAAAGTCTGAATTATCTGTGAGAAAAACAATCAGAAGTTTCTTTCCTATGGGGCTCAGAGAATAAGTTGGGCAACCTGAGATGCCCATCAAGTGCAGGAGAACCCCCTCTTCAAAGGTGTGGACATCTACCCCAGTGGTTATGCACTCACTGTCCATTCTCCTGTACTCAGGTGTACATTATTAAGATTATGTAGACAATTAACAAAATTGAGCCACTGGTATGGTCTTTAGTGGACTCGTTTGATAGATTATTTCTAAATCATAAGATTAAAGAATCTTTGAGGAAGTGGAGACAGAAAAAAAATTACTTTTAGATTGGGAAAACTTACACAGACAACTGTATTCTGGGAAACTAAATTACCATTCTATACACACTGTTCTTGCAAGACACATTTGGCTAGTGATGGGAAGGGGGGAAATGCTATTAAGGAGAAAAGAAAATGAAGACTCTACTGTATTTTGGAGGGCAGACCAGTTTCAGGGTAGCAGAATGGCAAACACGGAAACCTCATCCCCTCTCACCAAATCTACCTTCATCTGCAATTTCTTCAAATGCCTTCACTACCATCACAGGTTCCACCCCCTGGTATGTGCTGCTGAGAGCTGAGAGGAGGGGGCCATAACAGCTCAGGGCGCAGTTGGAAGAATTCTTTCACAGAAGCTGAGGTCAAAACCAGAATGACAGAATACGTGAAGAAAGTCAAACCGACAAAAGAGATTCACCAAACGCCTTCTGGGGAGGGCTTGGGTGCGGGGGTTGCCTGAGGAAGAAGGGCTGTTCTTCTGTTTGGGATGCTCCTTAACAGATATTTCTGGTAATGATAGCGAGTTTCCTGGGCTTAGCTAGAAGGAGGAGAATTATTCTGCACAGGAAATTTGTCTATTCTCCCCCATTTGTTTTTTCAGTCATTTATTTACATCAGTATGGACTCATGGATATTTATTCAATACTGCTTTATTTATTTTCTTGCTCAAATTGTTCCAAATTGACCACTGGGAGCTCTTTCAGTTGACTCCTGTGTCCCATCATTGTAGGTTTTGGGGGGGGGGGGTTGTTTTGTTTTAGCTCTTTTGTACTTCCTAGCAACATGAGATGCTCCAGGCTTATTTTGTACATTTCCTGCCCCAGTCCTAGAATAAGCCATTTCTCCAAGGAGCCCTGCTTTGTTTTATTGAAGATTGGTATTAGAAACAAAAGAACTGGGTGCTAGATGTGCTCACTGCTACTGGGATGTCATGACTTCAAGGCACTGTCAGCTAAGAGAGCAAGGAAATATAGGTTTGTATACTAACCCATGGATACACTCATGACTATAAATATTTCTACATGTAACCATCTATACGTTAAGATAAACATGAGTTATACTGGATGTCTCCAGCTCCAATCCATTATCACATGGGTAATTCTAGCCTCTTTTCCTTGTTTATCTGTAAACTCACTCCAACAGTGAGAAACCTGGCTTCCTCCATTGCAGGATCAGAATTGTTAACCTGGACCCCCATGGGATGGCCACACAATATTATTTGTCTAACAGTCAGTTTTAAATTGTCTCCTGTTGTGTGCGGTGATGTTGCCTCATTCCATCGTCTCAAAGTTTTCAGTGACAAGACTGTTACACACAACAGCTTCGTAGTAGAAAAAGAAAGGTGTTTATGGGGTGGAAGGGGAGAGGAGGATAGGAAGCAAGGAAAACAACCCCAGAGAACATCAGGAATTCAGCAGGAACAGGAACTAAGCAAAAGAGAGGACTGGAAGAATTGAAGTCTTCACTCGCGTCCTTGGAAATTTGCAGAAATGTTTCTAAAGGTTTGGGAATTGTCACAGTAGGTAGGATGTGGCTTGTCTTCTTTAAGCTAAGATAGGTTGAAACCCTGAAATCTCTGTGGCTAGCACAGGGAACATTTTAGCCCAATGTGGGTCATGAGGTTCGCCTCCATCTTACAGCCACATCATCTTGAACACACGGCACCTAACATTGCTGCAGAAGAGAAAGAGAAGACTGGGGAACTGTACATTTTGGGGGGACTGGGCATGGAAGTGACTTAACATCACTTCTACCTGTGGCTCAACTGAACTGTGAGGGAAACTGGGAAATGGGGTCTTCCTGTGTGCCCAAGAGGAAGAGGAAATGAAATTTTGTTGAGTACATAGCATTTGTCTCCACCACAGGACTCAAGCCATTTTATTTGGATGTTCAAGAAAGACATGACCCAGAAGGCTGAAGGGTTTGATGCTGAGGGAACACAAGAAAGAAACCCTTACAGCTAACAGACTCCGTCACAGAGTCAGCAATTCCAACCGCTCACAGCAGAAAATCTAATTGACTCATCTTGACTCTGGCATCTGATCATCTGTGGCCAAGTTAAGGGGCAAGGATCACATGGTAATTGGATTGCCTCTTCCTGTGCTGTGATTCCTCTAACAAAGTAAGCAAAGAGGAAATGATGGGGATCTCTGTCGTGCACACCATGCCAAGCCACACATCGTAGGGAAGGTGACCTGAAAGGTTATTTTATGAACTGCTTAGAATAGACTAGAAATAGCCTTTGCCTTATACAATACGTATTACTATATCCAGGTACTTTCAAGAGAAGAAAAATTTCAAAGTAAAGTTATATAACCTAAAGAGATAATAAAAGCCTAAAAGTAGACTACAAACACATGCACACAAAGTGTGAAGTGTTCCCTCAAGCAATGAATGATTTTTAAAATGATAAATCTCTTCTACATTGTTTAGGAAACAGGATACTCTCTTGGATTGAAGATGGACAAACCCGTTTAAACCTTCAGATCAAAATGACAGTGTCTATAGGCAAAAATCAGAGACTGGACCCAGCCCCAGACCTTCTTGTGGGAATGAGAAACAAATGGATTCAATCTAAATCTTGGTGAAGTTAACATGTATTCCACGGGCATCTCTGGGCCTAGGGCTGGGCAAAGAGGAAAGTCCCACTTAGATTCAGCCTTCTTCATGGCGATGGTAAAACTAAAGTCTTTAAAAGCTAATTTCCAGGGCCGAGCCCGTGGCGCACTTGGGAGAGTGCGGCCCTGGGAGCGCGCGGGTTCGGATCCTATATAGGAATGGCCGGTGCGCTCACTGGCTGAGTGCCGGTCACGAAAAAGACAAAAAAAAAAAAAGCTAATTTCCAGAAGATTTCTCTTTTGCCTGAAGACAGTAGTTGGGTAGCTCTAGGATGTAGGTCTCCTCTGTCTTGGCATTCTGTTTCTCTTAGTGAACCAACAGTTGATGCCTATATCAGTTATTGGAACATTACTGTCATACGTGTAATTGTGTGTGTGATCATCAAACCTGGACTCAATGCTATGATTTACACACAATAGTGTACATCATATAAAGCGCCAGGAAGAGAGCTTCACCTAGTACTGCCTTGAATTTGTTACATAGTTCCTCTTGAAAGAACACCCTCTTAATATGTAAGGGATTCTGTTGCTGTAACTATAAATAAATATGTATGATACATTCACTGCAAAGTGTTTTTTTAAAAAATTATTACTTGTGTTTTGTTTCTCCGGTGCCTAATGGTTTCTGCTAATAGCATTTCAGAAGCTGAATATAACAAAACATGAAATGCCTGTTTTTAGAGTGAATGGCTCGTGATAGATGGTAACTGGATTTGGCATACTCTTCTGATTTTGTATGGCTTAATATTAAAGAGACAGGTTTCATGAGGCCCCAGTGCAAGCTGATCTAGATCATGAGTGAAGTTAACAAGTTTTTATTAACTGCCATATGTGAAAACACTCCTGCACACCCCAGCAGGCAATATTCCACAGCCTTGGTCATTTCAGAGCCAGGTACTAGGCAACTAGGGAAGACCCCTATACTTTAGAGCCCACCAAAATTATTCAAACTAGCCAGTTCTGTTTACCCTGTCTCGTCTGGCCTTTCCCACAGAAACCCTAATGAAGGTTCTGGCCTCGGCTTTCCTGTTGCTCCTGCTCCTGCCCCTTGACCACCTTGAAGCTTTCTCATGTGGCCTTGCATAGTGTGCAGTGCTTCCAGGACCTGTTCTGGGACCTGTGAAAATAATAAACTTGTTTTCCTGAGCCTCTCCTGTGTCCTCTTATGGTCACATCTGACTGACCATCACATAAAAGAAGAAAGAACAAAATATACGTGTAATATGTAACTATGCATTTTTAAAAGATTGGAAGGAAACAAAATAACATTGGTTATCTTACGGTGAGATTTTAGATGATTTTCTTCTTTTCATATTTCTCTATATTTCTCAAATTTTCTGCAGTGAACATGTATTTTTATTTTTTAATAAAGCTGTATAGCCTACAAAAAAGAGAGAAGGAAATCCTGGCCTTCCAAAAATATGTGTTCTAAATGGGGGTTTCAAGTGACATTAGCTGTTGGAGTATTCATCTGGCTACAGTGGCTATGATGATGTCATGAGTACTTGTGGTGTCGGCATTGCACAGGCTACTGTCACTATCACTAGTGGTAACACAAGTTGATTGACATCATTAAAGGGTAGTGATTTAAGGATTTCCTGCATCCTTTTAAGGTGATTTTGGTGAGCAACTGGTACCTTTTATATGAAATGGCCAGAGACACACAGGACTAGAGTTCTTCATTGCATTTCCCAGGCTCTAAGACCTCCGTCAGGCATACACTGGGCAAAATACATTCTCACTTGTATCAAGTATCACACACTTCATATCTCCCTAAGGCCTGGTATGCAATAAAATATATGAAATGCAACTTCAATTGCTATGTCACGTCCTACTGATCAGATCATTGGAGTATACTGTCCTTTGGGCCCAAGCAGATCACCCACATCCATTGAAATGCACTATCAGAAGTAAGATAGTGCCCTCAAGAATATTAACAATAGGTGCCCACAAAAGTAAACGGTTAAAGATAGGGACATTTCGAAGCCCAGTTAACCTGATAGATAGGGATGTCTTGATTAGCTGGGGAAAATCTTGGCTCCTGGAACTACTAGATCAGATGATAAATGGTCTTCTTCAAGCAGTTCCGAAGGATGGAAGGCTATTAACTTTTCTTTAGTAGATCTTTCAGTCAACCTTCTGAGAGGGAAACATCCATAGGGTTGATTTTGAGTTTGAATTTAAAGATATTATGAGGTATTTCATATAAGGAAGAATTTAAGATTTCTCAGTCATTCATCCAGAGGCTAAATTCGAATTAAGACGCTTTATTAAGCCCCAACTATGAATCTGGGCAAAGGAAAACGTGGTTAGTGGCCTCAGAGGAATCAGCACATTAAGCATTCTGTAGGAATTTAAAAACATTCTGTGTGGGTTAATGGATACAATTAACACCAAAATTAGACACCATACATAAGTAATTGAGGCTGTTTAACACAGTTATTGACTGTAGAAATCTCTGGACTGTGGATTAGGCAGTCTCACAATTCATTAGAGAACATAATTAGCAAGACTTTATTGGATTTCGTTTTTGGCTCCAGAGCAGATTAGTATAGGAAACACCTTGGTAGGTAGTTTTCTGAGAAGAATGCTGCATTGGTCCATGTCTGTTGCTTATAATAAAGTACCTGAAACTGGGTAATGTGTAGAGAAACAATATTTATTGCTTACGGTTTCAGAGGCTGGGAAGTTCAAAGTCCAGGAAACATATCTGGTGAGGTGACTCTACAGCAATGCAGGGTGTCACGTGGTGAGAATGGCAGAGAAGAAAGAGCTACGTCCTCACTCCTGCTCCTCTTAACGCCCTCAGAGCCACATCCATGACCACCACTGAACCATCAATGGATTAATCCATTCACTTGGGCGTGGTCCTCACAATCTAATTACCTCTTCAAAGCCCCACCTTTCAATGACCATAATAGGACTTCCCACCCTCAGCAGTTACAGGGGGGTCAAGTTCCCAACACATGGACTCTGGGGGCTGCAACTGAATCCACAGCAAATGTCTAAGTGATCATCATTTTGATACTTGGTTTTAAGTGGTTAAATATATATTTTCGGATACAGATTTAGTTTACCAAGCTAAGCTTAACTTCATCATATCCTCTCTCACCTCTTCTCTCCAATCGTCAAGGCCTCCCTTTCCCCACAACACATTAAATGGACTCTTCTGCACAACTAACAGGGTCCTTTGTAATTCTCCCTATCAGTCACTTCACTTTGACACAAGATTTTGCTGGTGTCAGGGCTGGCCTCCTTATTACCCATTTTATCAGCTGAGCTCATTTCTTCCTTATCTCCCAGATCCTCTACTGTTGACTCCTGTCAATCACTGGACAAAGAATCATTTATTGAGATAAGGGGAGCCAGAGCAGGTAAGCCCACAGCAGAAGGAGAAGGGAGTCTGTAAGGAGGGCAGCCATGGTAAAAACTTTCCTGAAATGTAATGAGACTGACCCTTTGAGCAATAGTTTTCAACCCTAGCTGGCCATTAGAATCACCTGGGAAGATTTAAAAAATACTGCTGCCCTAGTTCTATACCCAGGGATTCTGATTTAATTGCTTCGAGGTGGGACCCAGGCATCCAAATGTCTTAAGAGCTCTCCAGGTGATTCCAAAGTGCGACCGAGTTAAGAACCACGCCTTAAGAGCAGTACTTCTCAAACTTTGATATGTGTATAAATCACGGCAGGATTTTTTTACAATGAAGATTCTGGTTTAGCAGGCCTGGGGTGAGGTGTGACATTCTGCATTTCTAAACCGATCTCAGGTGATGCTGCTGCTGGTCTGGGGGCCACATGATGAATATCAAGTCTAGAATGGTGAAGTTAGAATAGGACACGCAGACTAAAATCATTTCGTAGCCAAAAAGAAGTTGTGATAAAGCACAACTGCTATTATACTGAGTTTGTATAGAGTAGGACGGTAATGATGATGATAATGATAATTCTGGATAAATATAATTTGAGTTTCCCCAGACCTCAACAGCCTGTGAGTACAAATAGGTCTCCTGTTTACAATATGTTTACAGAAATTACTCAGATTTCTCCTGCTCATTACTCTATTTGCATATCACAGAAACTCTCACTCTCTCTTTAAGTCTCACCCAATTATTTCTAGGAGTTTCCGGGGGTCTCTCACTTCACTTCAACAACAGTCCTCTCAGGCTCTTCAGCTCAGGATCACTTTCGTTCATACTTAAAGTGCAAGACACCACTGGGGAAGGGTGTCACTGCTATGGGTGCCAGTAGCTGCCCTGACCTCCCTGTCGTCCACTCTTATGGTGCTGTCTCCTGGGGTCCAAAGCTGTAGAACCTTGAGAGCCAGAGCAGAGCTCCATTCCTCAGCGGAGGCCAGGCAGCGTCCCACACAGCAGCAGGAGGCTACTTCTTAGCAACACTTTGGACTGAAGTGGCCCCATATGCTCCCCTCTGTGTTGGCCTGAATCTCTTGGGAAATGGCATCAGATTCTGCCTATAGCCCCTCTTTAGGCCTAATCCACTGGCTGCCAAAGAAACAGACATCATATCTGTCTCGGTACAAGAGGAGGAATGTAGATGGGCTCCAAACTGAAAAATCTGCCTCCTGTAATTGAATTCCTTACCTGAAGAAGTACAGAAATAGGAGCAAGATGGCCAGTGCTTATGAGTGCTGCAGGGCAGTGGTTCCAGATTTTCCCAGTTTTTTGGGTGGGAGGATCACCTGTTCTTTTATTATTTTTAGATGCATTTTGAAATTAAACTTAAACAGTATGGAGGTAAAGTCTTGCTCCCCAATTCCTAGCCCAACTGCTAAGGTAATCCCTTCTGATTATTTCTGTCTCTTAAGTCTTTTCGTGGCTACCTTTTTAGTTCTAAACTATTTGCTTATACCTCTGCTTTATGATTTCTTGGTTTTAAGCAATGTCTACTCATAGTCATCATGAAAGATGAGAAATTTTATTTCTCTTTTCTCTTTCTAGATGTCTTAGTTAAATTTGGGCCTTCTTGGATTGATCTTATGTGTTTCTTATTTTTCCCTCAAGGAATCCATATCTTTGTCTTTTTGTTCTATATTCTGGGAGATTTTTCTTATCTATTTCTTCCACCCCATTTATTATTTCATTCTTAATTTCTGCATTCATAGCTTTACTTTTCACAACCTACTTCTTGTTCTTTGCTTTTTTTGTTAACACTTTGAAGTTTTTAATGGATATTACATCTATCCATATCTCTTTGTGGCTCTTAATTAGATTTGTTTTATGATCTCCAATTTCTGCTAAATTATCTCGGTTCCTTCCAGAATGTGGTGAACAACAATCACAGACATCTCAAATCTCGTGAACACTCCTTCCATATTTTGATACTTCTTTATGATATTAATTCCAGCTTCCCATAATAGAAATTGTTTAAATTTACATTTTCTAGCTCTCTGGAGCTAGGGTATAGACTTTAGTTCTGCTAATGAGCGTGTGCACCTTTGAGATTCTACAGTTAGTTACACGTGGAAACTGCTAGAATACCTGGCACCTATTTTGCCAACACTAGGGGGAGGCAGAGGCACAGCATGTCTAGGGTCAGCAGCCACAGGGGCCACAGCAGATCTCTTACCAGACCAATTCCACAGTATAGCTCTGGGAGATCTTCCTGGAGACTCAGCATACAGTTGATTCCTTTGGTCTTTTCAAAGATTGTCCAATAATAAATATATTCCTGATGATGACTTTCCATCCTGGACTTATCCCTCAAATTCCAGAGTTTTTCCAGCTGTCTACATGCCCTTGCCATACGGGCAGCCAATGACCCCCACCACCTGGTATTCATGCCTGTGTGTAATGCTCTTTCCTTGAGTGTAGGCAGGCTGGGCATATTGATTCACTTCTTATTAATAGAATAGAGTGGAAGTGATGGACATCACTTCTGAGATCAGGTAATAAAAAGACTGTGCCTTCTATCTTAGGCACTTACTTTCTCTAGAGCTCTCTTGGATCACTCCCATATTATGAGGCAGCCCTATGAGAGGCCCTGCCACATAGGTCTACAATGTAAAGGTCCCCAAAACCATGTGGGTGAGCTGGGAAGCAGATCCCCTCACTCTCAGTCGAACTTTCAAATGAGACCACGGTCCAAACCCCAGTAACTTCATGACAGACATTGAGTCAGAGGTACTCAGCTACACTGCACCCAATTTCTGACTGGAAACTGTGAGATAATAAATGTTTGGTGTTTTTCAGCCACTTGTTAAATTTTGTTATGCAGTAATAGATAATACAGGTATTGTAAATTAATGTGCCTAGAACCAAACTCCTCATCTTCAACTCTACCCCCAACATGCTCCTTTCATAGTCTTTCCTATCTCAGTAAATGGCTTCTCTATCCTTCCAGTTGCTGGGGCCAAAAACTTGGAGTCATCCTTGACTTCTCTTCCTCCCTCATAACTGACAGCCAAACCATCAGCAAATCCTCTCAACGCTATCTGCAAAACACTTCTAAAGTCTGACCATTTCTCATCACCTCTACCACTATTGCCCTGGGCCAGTCTCTGATATGGATTATTCCAATAGCCTCCTCACTGGTCTCCTGTCTTCCATTTTTACCACTGCAGGGTCTTATCTACATAGATCCAAAGTGATCTAGTTAAAATCAGATTGTTTCACATCTTTGCTCAAAGCTCTCCAATGGTTCCCCATCTCCCTCTTAGTAAAGACAGTTAATGACTTAAATGGCCCTATGTGATCGGACCTTATCTCCTGCCACTCTTCCCTCTTCTGCCTTCCCATGCTATGCTGGCACCTGCTGTTCCTCGAACATTCAAAGTCTGTTCCGATCTCAGGGCCTTTGCACTTGGTGTTGTTCAGCTGGAAGACCTGGATGCACTTGACTGAAAGGAAGGGACTGTGCCTATTGTGTTCATTGCCGTTCCCCTAACACCTGGAATAATACCTGGCTAATGATAGGTCTTTAAATAGTCATTGAATAAATGTATAAATCCAAGTAGAGTGGATAGTGCACTCTGCAGCTATTAGCCCAGACTGATACATAGGATTCATTGTTTTCTTTGTTCCCCTAGGTATTTCTCCTTGGGCAGGAGTTTTTCTTTGGATGTCTTATGATCTTTGGTTGCCCATTTATGTTTAATAATGAAATATCAGGTTCATTCATTAGGTAGTTGGTATGATTTTCTCTGTCTTTACTGGCCTCTCCCTTGAATGAGAAGGTTAACTATATCATGTGCATGTGTGTGCGTGTGTGTGCGTGTGCGTGTGTATGCATGTGTTTGCCTCTGTGTGTGTGTGTGTGTGTGTGTGTGTGTGTGTGTTTGGGGTGGGGGCTGCTGAGCATATCCAATGGCAGGCATCCCTAAAAGCTTTCACTTATGCATGTCCAGGTTAGGAATAGGCAGATATACTGGGTTTCTCTCCCAAATATACAAAAGGAGATGTTTTTCTCTATTTTAAGGACTTAGCTACCACTAGAGGAGCCCTAGTTCAGTTTTTTAGAGGCTGTTTCTCTGGTTTCAGCCTAGGGGCAAATGTAACCATCGCTGATATAGGAATGAAGGAAGCTGATATTTGATGTTTTTCTACCGTTTCCATCATCAGCATTTTTTTTTTTTTCTTCCCACATTTGTTCTTTGTACCTGCTGACTTTGGAAGCATCTGGAGGAAAGAATTCTCTACGGTGTGCTTTGGGATGGGGCTCCTTCCCTGCTCTTTTGTTTTAGCCTACCCACTTTCTATCCTCCTGGTATTCACAATCTAAGAATACAGAGGCCCACTCCCTTTTATAATCCCAGCAATTTTATGACTTTATTTTCTTTAATTCCTCTTTGCTGTGAGGGTGCTTCAAACAGTTCATGGAAAGATTTGTATTGTCTTTTAATTGTTTTTCCGGGAATTGTTGGAAGTGCCCCCATATTATTTCAATGGGTTTCCAGGAACAAGAGGTGGAAAACTCAATTGCTTAGTATGTCATTTTCAATCAGAAGATATACCCCATTATATCATAATTTTTATTATTTGCCTTCCCCATTATGTGATACTTTTATTTATCTACTTGCCTTTGTTTTCTTTTACCAGAAACATTTGTTCCTAGTGTTATGAAATTTTGTAATGATAAGTCTCTTGGTGTGGGTGGTCTTTTTATTCACTGTCCTGAGTACACAGGGTTCCTCCATTACTTCTGGGAAAACTTCCACTATTTTTTGATAATTTCCTACTCACTATTTTATCTTTCTGGAATTCCTATTATTTGGAAATTGTACCTCCTGGATAAATTAACCACCTCTCTTATCTCTCTTGTTCTCTGTCTTTGCATTTAAAAAATCTTCCTGTGAGGTTTCTTCAACTTAATCTCCCAGTCTTTCAATTGATTTTATTTTGGTTATGCTATTAATTTCCAAGAGCTCTTTTTATTCTCTGTTTGTTCCTTGCTCTTGGCATTTCTTGTTTCAGGTGTAAAATATCCTCTCTTACTTCTGGAATATACCAGCTCTACTTGATGTTTTTGTTTGTTTTAATCTTCCCTATTATCTCCTGGATTTATTTTTTCTCTTGGCTTTGTATTCTTTCCTTTGCTTTGGATGGCTTTCCCAAATATTTGGAGATTCTTGGCTATAGACTTATATTCAAGAGTAAGACCATGCATAGGCTTCATTTGTTTAGTAATGGGTTTCACTTTAGAATAATTAGGACAATTGGGCATTTCTATGGTGGTCATTTCTCCGAGAGCCTGAGTGACATGTATACTGCAGGAGGCTTATTTCCACACTAGAAGGTAAGAAATAATAATCATAGAAGGGCAAATGCCGGCAATGAAATAGCATTGTCTAAACATGTTTTCCCTCTAACATACTGAGCTTTGTTCTTACCATATTTTGCTGTTACTATCTTATAATCTGTGACAAGTATTAGTACAGTTATTTATTCATCTTGATCTATGTCTCAATAAATGCATGTAGAATGAATGAATGGATAAGCCAAGCCTGGTGGGGATTTACTTAGAGCCTTTCCCAGCACCTCAAATAACAGCAACCTAATAATGTTGGCCAATCGACAGCTGTGTCAGTTCCCTGCCCGGCCCTGAGCGATCCACTCCAGGTGAGGCAGCTCAGACCTAAATAAGCAAGGCAGGGGTGCGTATGTGCCAGGGTCCAGCAGGAGGGTCATCACTGCTAGGTTGTGCTGCTGATGGTTCTTACCTGTGAGGCTGAGCTCACTGTTGGGTTCTTGTTACCAAAACTGACCGTGAAGATCATGGCTTCCAACTGCATGGCTATCTCATACCGCCCTTGTGGTCTGAGTATTTTTCCTTTTGTATTTTCCATGTTAAAGTGCTGCCAGCCCTGTGTCAGCCTGCTCATTTTGCCATTTCACTAATCTGAAGAGCCTCTTGTCATCTGAAAATGTTCCCTTGTTGAGCTTGGTAGTGAACATTGTACCCTTTTCCATCCAGGAAAGGAACATTATTCCTACTCTCTTTCCCTCTTGAAGTCAGTTTGTGTCATATTTTCCCCCAGTGCCAAGATAATTAAATTTTTAATAGATTTTCTGAAGACTTTCTGAAAATAAAAATAGATGATGCCTTTTCCATTTAAGTATGTATTATTCACTTGCATCATACTAAGTACAATAATGGATGAAGAGAAAAATACTCCCTTTAGAGTCTTACCATGTAATAGAGGAAAAACGCAAAAACATAACTAATGTAAGTTTGGCAAATGCAATTTTAGTATTGACACCTCAAAAACAGTATTTAGGGATGGAGAGCAAACTAGTTGCTTCTCTGTGACCCTAGCTGGCTATGCACAGAGCTTCTACATGACCCTCAGATATAACACGTAAAATTTAAAATCAGTAAAATTACCTTGTGCTATGCTTTTATCACTTCCAGTTCAGATTTGTAAATTAACAAATGGAAATCTGAAGTGACAGGCAGGTGCGAAAGAGAACTCAAAGAAACAGCTGCTTTAAGGAATAATATTGAAAGAACATAAAAGCTGTTAATAAATAAAAAGGAGCCCATATGTATATTTTAGAAATCCAAAACACTTCTTTCCTGGCTTCTTCACAATCCGTAAGTGTAAATAGATTTTTTAAAAAAGTTAACCAAATCTGTCCAGATTTTCAAAGACCATCAAGGAAGCATAAAGGATGAGATATGGGCTAATGTAAAAGATTAAGAAATGATTGTTTACAAGGAAAGTAAAGCAAGCATGAAAGACAAAACTAAGGCTGGTAAATGTAGCTAGGGAGTAAAACCAAGGTGGGGAGGCAGATTTGACATAAGAGCTGCTTAAACAAAATGACTTGGTGAGGCTTTTGGATTCTCAGAGTTCTCTTGGGGTCTGGCGGTGATGGGGGATGGAGAGGTTGGGAAGGCCCTGGACTTCAGTCCCCTTCCACCACCACCAGCAAAGACCAAAGCAGCTCTGTGGGTGTCTGTTTTTTAGACCGGACTTCTGCATAGGATTTCATTTGAACCAAGTGTTTGGCAGTTCATGCAAAGTTTTAGAAGGCTATTGCATCGGCACAAAGATCCACTCAATAAGGTGGAAGGTGCACCTGTATAGCAACTTAAATCGAGACCAAATCACAAAAGCAGGCACAATAATGCAAGAAAAATGAGCAAGCCTTGGGAGTCTTGGCAGGAACTTGATAATCTGAGTAGAACAAACAGATCCCAACACTGTCTAGGGCTCCAGGGGAAAGTCCAGTGCTAACAGAAATCATTGAAGATCAATATTCTAACCTGGATGGAAATTTCAATTCAGTCACTGGGAGAGAGTGACGGAAATCCACATAGTAGCCACACTCAAGGTAAGTCAGCTTCTGATCAATGTTTTAAACATCAGAATTAAAGATGGGCTCTTTTAAGGATTTAAGAAGAAATAAAACTTTGAGAGATGTAAGAATAAAACAAATTTGGAGTTTACTCCTTAAACTGTAGAGAATAGAAAAGGTAGGCTTTGGGGAAAACTTATACAAAGCTAAGAGAAATGGGGTTGTCAGTATTTACACAGGGCCAGCCAGGTTGACCTTTCAAGGTCAGGATGACCTTTAACTTAATCTTTAACTCAGGCCAGGTTGACCTTTCTTTTATGAGCCAAAACGAGGTACTCAATTTGTCAACCCCAAATCCAACAGCTGCAAGAACTTTCATGAAGGGCAATGCAGATTTGAATTGGATGAAAGCCCTTTAAACCAGAAATTATCTAGTACATTCCCAGAGGACATGATTAACAAAGAAACATGTCTATTTGCATATCTATAGATAACACCATAAAATATGGGAAGCACAAGATACAAACTTGACTCTTAAGAGTTCTGACTACTGGGTTAATCCACATACCTGGTCTCCACAGCATTCATAGAAGATCTCAATAATTATTTTTAAATGAATAAATCAATGTTCCACACACTGTGCTAGACACTAGGTTTATGGCAGAAACAATACAGATATGGTCTGTGGAATTTCAAGTCCAGTAGATTGAGAGTGAAGAATGAAAGGAAATCAAGATGTTAAAATTTACTACAGCAGCTATGCAAATAAAAAGAGAAAACAAGCCATGGTAGCAATTGAAAATGTACTTAGAAGGTGGTGAAAAATACAAATGTATCAATTATATTTAAGTCAAAAAGATGAAATCCTCTAGATAAAGAAGAGCCATTGACAGAATTAAGAACAAAATCTAACAATCTGTTGCTTTTAAAGAGACATAAAAATGAAAATCATATGTAAACTAAGAGGGGCTTAAGCTATGTAAAACATGCAATGGATAATAGCTTACTATCCTACAAAATATAATGAGGTCCTACAATGTAAATACCATTATTCCACACAACACATCGTCAAGATTGAGGAACAAATAGTTTATACACAAGAAAATTCAGACATTTAATTATCCGATGGGAAAAAGCACAATTTTCCTAGCAATATAAGAAAAAAATAATAAATTGAACCATTTTCTAAGCACCATTACTCACGATTTCAACTAATGAAAATTAAAGTGATAAAGTTCAATGCTAGTAATCAGGAGAAATATGTATTCATATTCCTAGAGGCACTATAAATGGGTTTTATCTTTCTGGAGACAATTAAGAAAATATTGCAATGAGAACTATAAAATTATTCATATACTTTGTTCTGGTAACTCTAAATCTTGAGGAAATATCCTTTAAAGGGAAAAAAAAGCATTTTTAATACTAACGTTCATATTGGCACCATATATAATTTTTCTAAAAATTATAGAAATAAGTAGAAACACTATTATAAAAAAATAATTTTAAAAATTAGACAAATAACACTAAATCCTTAGTGTTGAGGGATTAAATAAGCCATGGGATATTGGCTTAACGATAGCAATTAAAACAGGCAGACTTCTTCATCTGACCATGAGGGTATAAGACAGTCCTGAATTAACTTTTCATAATAAAAACCTAGAAAAATGGCCAAAATATAGGAAACAACTATTTTCAGACATTGAACAACAGGCAGAAATGGACTGTGATATGAGAAAAGGGAACAAAGGAGGTGGGCTCTACATTGCCTAGACTTTATGTCTGGAGGTAATTCCCAAACTATGACTCACAGAGGGGAATCCTATATAGACTTTCTGAGTTGAGGAGATGGACTGAAGCTCTGAAAGACCAGGGTGGCTGAAATTAGGTGCACAGCAGTATGCAAGTGAAGAGAGATACGCTGAGAAAGAGCTCCTTCAGACATTTGAATGGAGATCCTTTTGAGTCTTTGACTGAATACCAATGACTTCATGCATAGAGTACAACCCCACAAGACCAGAAAAGAACAAGTTCTAAGGAAAGGACAATTGCTGGGGTGCTATATGAAAAATAATTTCCAGAAAAGAACAAGTTCTCAGGAAAGGACAATTGCTGGGGTGCTATGTGAAAAATAATTTCCAGAGGTCACGCAATGCCAGGAATTATTTGAGTTGCCTCTCGCCAGAGTGAAATCTGTCATTGAATAGTCATGGAATTAAGTAAAATCCTTAGAAAGGGCATACCTTACAAGTGAGGCTATATTAGTTCTAGAATAAATGCTACTGTAGACCTACCCTAAATGAATTTTAAAACAAACCTCAAACAGATTAATCTAATCCAAAAGTAATGTAACTGCCTGCCAGAAAATGTCCAATACTCCTTAAAGGAATACATTACAATAAAATCCAGCACTCAACAATGTAAAATTAAATATCCAGCATCAAATTAAAAGTTGCTAGACATACAAAGTTAAGAAAATGTGAACAGTAATCGGGGGGAAAATCAGTTGGTAGAAGCAAACCCCAAAAATGATAGTGATGATGGATTAGCAAATATATGAGGAGACTTCAAAAAGTTTGTGAAAAATATAGAATTAAAAGATAATATGAATCTTTCCATGAACTTTTTGAAGTATGCTAGCGTGTGTGTATATGTATGTTTGGGTGTGTATATTTGTATATTTGTATATATGTATTACATATCTGCAAAGGAAAATAAGATCATGATAGGGAAAGACAAGGAATACTTTATTTTATTTTATTTTATTTTATTTTTAAAAGATGACCGGTAAGGGGATCTTAACCCTTGTCTTGGTGTTGTCAGCACCACGCTCACCCAGTGAGCCAACTGGCCATCCCTATATGGGATCTGAGCCCGTGGCCTTGGTGTCATCAGCACCACACTCTCCCGAGTGAGCCACGGGCCGGCCCAACAAGGAATACTTTAAAAAAACCCAAATGGAACTTATAGAGATAAAAAATACAATGTCTGAAATAAAAATTTCACTGCGATGAGATTAACAGCAGAAAAGACATTGCAGGATTAACAATCAGTGAACTTGAAAACATAACAATTAGAAACTATTCAAAATAAAGCAAACAGAGAAAAAAACTGAAAAAAATGAACAAAGCATTTGTGATGACTGGGACTATATCAAGTGGACCAACATACAACTGGAGTTTTAGAAAGGGGTTGAGAGCAAAAAAATATTTAAAGATGTAATGGCCACATATTTAAAAATTTGATCAAGAGTTTTTATGAAACAAAAGATGGGAGAATTCACTGCCAGCAGACCTACAATACAAAAAAATGTTAAGGACTTTTTCAGGATGAAGGAAAATGAGACCAGATATGTGGAGTTATAGAAAGAAATGAGTGCCAGAAATGGTAAATGAGTAGATAAATGTTAAATTGTTTTTCTCACTTTTTGTTTCTTTAAATAATAATTGACTGAAAAAGCAAAAATAATAATACATTGTATGGTTTATAACATGTAGAACAAAATGTATGACAATGGCAAGAAGGAAAAGGGGGGTAAATGGAAGTAATTTGTTGTGGGGTTCTTATACTAAATTTGCATGTAGTGCAACATTTTTTGAAGAGAGACTGTAATAAGTTCAAAGATGCATGTAATAAATCCTAAAGCAACCACTAAAACCAAACCAACAAAGGAATAGTTAATAAGCCAAAAGTAGATGGAAAAAATAAAATTGTAAAAATATTCAACCCAAGAAAAAGAAGGGAAAGAGAAAAAAAGGAAGAAAAACAAGACAATAAAAAACAATGACAAGATGATAGACTTAAACCCAACTATATCAATAATTGCATTAAATATAAATGGTTAAACACTCCAATTAAAAGGCAGAGATTGATAAGTTTTAAAATACCTGAAGCAAAAATCGATAGAACTTCAGGAGAAATAAGTAAATCCAAAATTATAATAGGAGATTTCAACACTCTTTCTTCAATAGTTGATATACAAGTGGGAAGAAAATCAATAAAGATATAGCAGACTGGAACAATGTTATCAGCCAACTTGACCCAGTTGACAGTTATAGAATCCACCAGCAAAAATAGTAGAATGCACATACTTTTGAAGTGCACAGGGAACATGCACCAAGATAGAACCTATTCTGGTCCATAAAACAAGTCTCTGTAAATATAAAAAGATTGAAATCATACAAAGTATGTTCTCTGACCACACCAGAATTAAACTAGAAATAAAAGAAAGATATCTGGAAAATTCCCAGCACACTTCTAAATAACCCATGAACAAAAAACAAAACAAAACAAAACAAAACACATACACACACAAGGAAAATTAGGAAATACTTTGAACTGAATAAAAATGGAAACAAAAATTACCAAAACTTATGGGATGCAGCTAAAGTAGTACTTAGAAGGAAAATTACAGCTTTAGGTGCTTGTTTAGTAAGGAAGAAAAGACTCAAATTAATAATCTAAGGTTTTAGCATAAAGTAGAAAAAGAAGAACAAATTAATCACAAGACAAACAGGAGGAAGTAAATAATAAAAGTGAGAACACAAATCAGTTAAACAGAAAACAACAGAGAAAAATGAATGAAACCAGAAGCTTGCACTTAGAAAGAATTAATAAAACTGACACATATTTACCCAGACAATTGAAGAAAAAAGAGGCAAGACACCAACTACCAGTGTTAGGAATGAAAAAAGAGATATACTTACTTATCCAACAGGCATTAAAATGGTAATAAGAGGATAATGTGAACAAATGTATGCTGATAAATTCAGCAACTTAGATGAAATGGACATATTCCTTAAAAGATATATTACCAAAGTGCATTCAAGAAAAACCAGGTAACTTAAGTAGCCATATATCTATGAAATAAGATGAATTTTTTATTAAAATCCTGCTCACAGTGAAAATTCCAGGCTCAGATGGCTTCACAGGTGAGTTCTACCAAATATTTGAGGAAGAAATAATATAATTTCTGCACAAATTGTTCCAGAAAAAAGAAGAGGAAGAAACACTTCCCAAGTCATGTTCAGAGGCCAGCATTCCCCTCACACCAAAACCAGACAAAGGCATTGCAAGAAAAGAAATCTAAAGAGTGATATTTCCCATGAATGTAGATGCAAAAATTCTTAATAAAATATTAGCAACTCAACCACGTCAATCCAATAAAGGTCATCTACAAAATAATCTATAGCTAGCGTCATACTTTATAGTGAAAAATGGAATGCTTTCCTCCTTATCCACTTTTATTAAACCTGGTATTGAAAGTCATAGCCAGTGCAATAAATAAAAAATAAAAGTGTACTGGAGGACTTACACTACCTGTTTTCAAGGCTTACTAGAAAGCTATAGTAATTAAGACAGTGTGATATTGGCATAAGAATGGACATACAGATCAACAGAACAGAGTCCAGAAAGATGCCCACATACATGTGATCACTGGATTTTTGAGAAAGGCAACAATGTGAGAAGAGTACAGCTCTTTCAACAAATGGAAATGGAATGACTGGATATCTATATGGTCTGAACCGTGACCCTTACTTCATACCATATACAAAATTAACCAAATGGACATAGATTTAAAGGTAAGAGCTAAAACTATAATACTTCTATAAGAGCACAAAAAACCCAACCATAAAATAAAAATTGATAAATTGGACTTCATCAAAATTGAAAACGTTTGCTCTTTGAAAGACATTGTTAAGAAAATGGAAAGGTGAACCACAGACAGGAATATTTGTAAAACATGTTTCTGATAAAGAACTTTTATCTAAAATTTATAAAGAATTCTTACAACAGGCCAATTTTTTAAACAGGCAAAAGATTAGAATAAACACTCCTCCAAAGAAGAGGCAAAAGATTAGAATAAACACTCCTCCAAAGAAGATAAAGAAATGTGTATATAAAATAAAGTGATAAATACACATAAGTGTGTAATTCATATATATACAATGGAAGGAATCAAATGAATCACAAGATGATTTTGAATTCAAGATTCACTGGAATACTCTTAAATAAAGGTGGTTTTAAAAAATTTTTTTACATAAATATTTTTAGCAAAGTTTAAGTTCATTGAAATGGTTGATGGGTGATCATTGATTCTGGTGACAAGATACCAAATTTCCAACAGTCATCTCATGGCAACATCCAACGGGTAAGTTTGAAAGGAAAGAATACAGATATAGGTCTATCACGTGAATATAATTTTAGAGTTTGCAACATTTCAAAGAGGAAGTTACATTGACTCTTACATGGCAGCTAATTTATAGCTCTGGCGTATTTCTGCAAGGAAAATAAAGCCTATTCTCTCTGGATGGAGCAGAGGAATCAGAGGAACCATTGATTCTGAAGAGATGATGGATACTGTTCCCCAAAGCATGCAAATGTCATTTGAGGAAGGAACTGGCATTTGGATCCCGCCTCTGCTGCTGGAGACTTCTGTCCGTGGTAAGAATAGCACAACAGAAGACCTTCCTGCTGTTTGCTCTAGTTTGCCTAGTCTCAATCATAGACCCAGGAATTCGCTTGCTTTCATCCTTTTGCAATATTGCTGGGATTGCCAACGAGGCTGAAGGTGATGGATGCTTCCAGCTCAGGGGTGCCTGGCTTTGGGCTAAATGCTGTCAGAACTCACAGAGGCTTGTTTGGAAAAGTGTTGCTCAAGTGTACGGATTGGCATTCTGTTAGGGGAGACCCACACAAAAGGCGATGACTTTATTCTATGCCCCTTGTGCCCCTTGCTTGTGTTTCTGTCTGAAAGTACACGTTGCTTGTGAAGGAAGACCTGGACTGTTTACCTGGCAGTGTCTTACTCAAAAAGCCTCCTGGAACTAGTGTCATGCCAAAAAAACATGGGGTCTGAACCTTAGCTCCCTCATGTACTAGCTTTGTGATGACAACTTTTCTGACCCTCAGTTTCCCCATCTGTAAAAGTGAGGTAGTACAAGTTCATAATTCTTATGTGAAATTCTTGGATCAGATGTGTTTTAGAATTCAGAATTTTTCAAATAAAAAATTGTGTAAATAGCATGTATTACCTAATACCCAAGTAGAGTATGGGGCTCTACTCCTATAATAAAGCTTATGAATATTTCTTCAGGAAAATGCATAAATATTCACAGTAAGTGAGATAAAATAAGACTATAATGAGTCTCATGTTAGCTAAGGTCAGGTTTTGCTGCCAGATGAACTTGCTGCAAATCTATGAAAAAACTTTTGGTTTTCAGGGTTTGTGGATTTCAAAATTGCAAAGAAAGGGGAGTGGAACTACATTTGCAGGGCCACCGTCCAGCCATAGGGCCTTTGTGCAAATAGAACAATGTACTTTACACGTGGTCACAGCCCCCTGGGCCCATAACTTGGCAAGCAGGATTAGAGAAAGTCACCCCTTTCTTCAGGTAAATATCAAATGTCAGCCCCATCTTCAACCTATTTTGTGCAGTGCACAACCTGTACAACCAGACACAGTACAACCCTGATCATACACATCTCAGGGTTGTCAGAAGAATAAACAGTAATGTAAGATGACCCTTCCCCCAAAGCCACAGCTTCACCTCAGCCTGTCTCTTGTGCACCAGACCAGCACTTCTCAAATGTGGATGTGCATATAAATCACCTGGGGAACTTCTTACATTGCAGGAGGGCTGGTGTGGGGCTTGAATACTGCGCTTCTAGCAAGCTCCCAAGTAATCTATGTTGCTGGTCCATGGACCACACTTGAGTAGCAAGGTTCTAGAACCACTTATTCCTCTCTCCCTAGATGACCCACCTGAACCTTAATTCAGCATGTCCCATACTGAAGTCATGGCCTTCCCTGAAACCAGTTTCTGCTCCTGATTACCTGACCTCCGTTAATGGCCCCATTCTCTAGCTACTGTTTCCTAAGCTGGGAACGTGGCAGTCCTTCTTGCCTCCTCATGTTCCTCTTCCTCACCTGCATATCCATTCTTTACTAAAAGCCACAGGCTCTATCTACCCTCTTAATAGTTCTCCAATTCAGGGTTTCCCAACCTGGGCATCATTGGCATTTTGAGCCAGGCAATTCTTTGTTGTGGAGATCTGTCCACTTGGCAAAATCACCCCTGGTTGAGACCCAGTGCTCCAGTCCCTCATCTTCTCTCCATTTCTCCAGCTACTGACTTGGGTCACTTCTTTCCCAAAGAAAGTTTGGTGTTTTGTCTTTATATGTATGTATCCCATAACTACCCATTAACATTTCTCTGTTCTCAACTGATTATGCCCTAAAAATTTCCATATTCCTTGCATCTTGCACTGGGTTTGACATAGGCAGATGCTTAATATACGTTTGCATGAATGAATGCATCTCCTGACAGCTGCAGGTTCTGGAGAATGGTGGGGGAGGGGAAGTTAGGAAAGCTTGGAGTTCTCAGCTTGCAAGAGATCTGCCCCAGGACTAGAATAAGCCTAGGCCTGTCTGTAGGGAGTCACCAGGCACAGGAAGCTCTGTAGGCTGGGCATCCAAAGTGGTTTCTGCCCCAAGACACTCCCACCTGCCCTTTGGTCTTTCTGTCTTACTCTGTTTTTGTCGGGCCTGTCTATACTGCTTGGAAAGGCCATTTGTTCTAGCTAAGTGAATCCATCCCCACTGCTGCTCACTCCAGAGTGCACTGCATGGCACTGTGTGAGCAGCTGCTCGAACACACCTTTCACCCTGAACTGCTGCCCTCGACACTTGATTTGGTCCAACCTTTCTAAACAATTTATCCGAATCTGATAATCGTTAGCCCAGTGGTTTTTGCAAGATACTGTAATAGGCTACACAGGCAGAAACTTAATTTGTTTGGACAGATCATCCACTTTTCTGTGACTGTTTTAGCCTGGACTTACCCTTTTCATCTTCCAGCTCTACTGTTTTATCCTTTCTTAGTGTCTTTCAATTGTACGTAATCAGCTTTTGCAGCTTGGCTAAGGATTTAATCTCTTTTTGTAGCACCACCATCCCCCAGTTTTAGACTTCTGACCTCTTGCTACCTTGGCCCACCAGTGATACACAATTTCAGTGATACCCAATTTCACTGGACTCGGGTTTGAATTCCGGCTCTGCCACTTATTAGATGAGTTAGGGCAAGTTATTTAGCTATTCTAATCTTCTGCTTCCTTCTCTATAAAAAGGGCCCAAGTATCTACCTTGTTGGTTGTTGTGAGGATTTAACCGAAAACACACTGCATGGCATATATTAAATAAACTCTACAGTAGTTAATAAACATTAGCTACTTTTATGGTCAACTTTCCTAATGAAAATATATAATTTGGAAAAGACCACATTAAAGCAAACATTTCTAAGCCACCTGTGGTTGAGTTTGCGCTCATTGTGCAAAGAGGCTCAGCATAAGGTGTCATTTCTTTAGTCTGAAATCCATCCTCCCTCATGTCTTCCTTGGACATTTTTTCTCCATCCAGTTGCCAGTTTAGTTCCAGGCATGAAGTTGTTTCTGGCTTAATTGATCAGGTAAAGGCCCAAGGCTGGGCCCAGCCACAAACAAAATCTTCTCTGGCTGCCGGCTTGTCTAACCCAATGTGAAATCCAAAGCCCTTGCTATTCTCCCATAATGAGATGCTCTATTATTTTTAAAAACAAACAATTAAAAAATAAAAAGATTACTATAGAGACTGTTTTGCATTCCAGTCTCTTGTATTTCAAATTAATGGGGTCCTGTAGGAATCTGGAGCCTGTGTTTTCTTGGTAGACTGTTAGGAAAGAGTGTGTAAACTTCGGTTTTCATCTTGACTCTGGGTGTGAGATATTTCTTTCTTGCATCTGCTTTTACTTTGTTATTTTTATTTTTCCTTGTTTATTTTCTCCCATTTTAATCTCATTCCAGTGCTGTCTCCTTAACTCTTTACTTGAAGCAAATTTTACCTCTAAGGTAGCATCTTATTGGCTAATAAATCTGTTTGGTATAAAGCAGTGGGAGCCACAGAGAGGATCTAATGGGTAGAACATTAGAGAATGTCAAAGCCAGAAGGGCTCAGAAGTCATCTGATTTAGTGGTTCTCAAAATGTGTTCCTTAAAACGCTGGGGGCCCATGGAGGCCCACAGGAACTTTATGGGGAAAATAGATTGTCTCTTTTTTGTACTATACTGGGGATATCCATCACCCCAGACCCCAAGTGCCTGATAAACTCTCTAGTCAGTACAGGCCAGACCAGTCTTCAGCTTCTTATAGGTCATCCCAGAACCCCAGGGGCCACGGCCACTGGCCACGATGTGCATTCCGGCTTTGAAAAGCTGAGAATGGTGCTTCTGGAGGGATTTCCCCTGAGTGCTGTTCTCCACCAAGCCCTGTTCTCTCCCCACTCCATTCATGCCTCAAATGTATTCTTGCCCAATGATTCCTGGTCTTTTTAGATATCATGACTTTTCCAGAAAATGGTTGAAATGACTTTGGGAGCTGTCATGAAGTTGCCAACATTTTACTCATATCCTAGTGTCAATAGATAATTATCATAAAAGTTATTTTAATACCAAAAATGTAGGAAAGATGTAACTTGAGAAAAGAGAGCTCTTCCCAAGAAAGGGCACTTCGACATCTTACACTAATGATTCTGCCTTATCCTATTTTTGTACACTTGGTGGTGGATCAATAATAACCTCATCCTGACCTGGCCCTAGCGATGTTCTGGGCCACAGGTTCCTCAGTTCCTGTAGCTTCTGCAGTGCCAGACAGAGGGTACCTTGACACTATCAGAAATACCTACTAACTAGCTGGCCACTGGCAAGATGGCATTTCAGTCTCACTCCAAGAGAAGCAAACTAAGGCTAAAGATGTCCTTGTCCAGCTTTACTTCCCACTGACATTTACAATGTCCCACAGGAGAACGGGACAGGCTATACCAAAAATTATATCCATTCACCAATTAAAAAAGAAGTATGTTTTCTATTAATTTAAGATGACTAAGCCCTACCATCTGGGCATTTCCCAACCAGATGCGGCCACAGCAAGGACGATGATGATACCAGGAATGCATGGTGGAGGCCAGGTCACCGGTGATACAAACCAGTTGGTGAGTGGACATTAGAAACCATATCTGGCATGGTTGATAAATGGGATCTATTTCCTCACCCAATATCCTCATGTTAAAATGTTTACAATACATGTAAAGAAATTAGAATACAAAGAAATAGAGAGTCAACTTTGAGTATGATTTCTTCTTTGGAAAAGTAAATCATTTTTACCAATAAAGCTAAAAGATGCCCCTCATGAGGATGAAAGAAGCTATATGGGGCATCTGAAAAGGAGTAGATTTGAAATGAGAAAATTGGGGGTTAAAGTGTAAGTCTGCAACTTGCTAGCAGCAGGACCGTGGGCAGTCGCTTGAAGGTACGTCATTTATCACCAAAAGCTTGGGGTTGTGAAGATGCATCAACCTGGGTTGAATACCAGCTCTGCCACCAAAGCCATTTAACTTCTGGGAGTCTCTGTTGCCTATTTTTCCTGAGTGGTGGAACTACACGACCACAGTGGGCCTTCTACTGTATCCCTCTATAGAGAGTTTATAGAATAAATGGGATGAAGAAAAGCTTCCATTCATCCAATAAACAGGAAGGATTTGGATCTATGGTGGTCTTTACCATGGCTGAGTTGGCCAACAGAGCCTGCATCTCCATCCTCTGATACACATGAGCAGGGCCCCCCACATGCTAAGGAACACGGTCCACCCCACCCTACAGTCTTTTGTTAATGAGCCACGAACAAACCATACACAGAAAGAAGCTTCTTTTCTTCTTCAATTTAATTGAAGTTACTTAGAAAAATAATCAGGCTTGAATGGCTTTTCCTGGAGGAAGGTTCATGAACATTTCACACGCTTTTGTTGGCAATGTGGAATTCAGCTTTCCTTAACAGTACAGTAAGATACAGGGAGAGTTTTCTACAACAGGCCTTCTACTGCATACAAATACGTTAAAAAAAAAAAAAAAAATCACACTCCACAAAGATGTTACGTTTTACGTCCATATGCCATACTGAGCGTGCTCATAAGAAAATAGTACGGGCAGTCCCTTCTGTACCTAACAAAGAGTAGCAGACTAAAATTCTGTTAATGGCCAAGGATCAAGCTGGTTCTAGAAGGTCCTGTTGCCTGTTCATAAGGTCCATTTGGTTGTGATGGGAAAAGGGTGGAGGGAATGCTGGTGGTGAGACTTGGGGGAGTGATGTGGTCAGTCCTGCTGACATAGAGGTGGGCAAGGGATTTGGTCACTGGGATTGCACAGAATGGAGCAGCTTAGATTGTGTGTGTGCGTGCGCGTGTGTGTGTCTTTGTGCATGCGTGTGTGTGTGTGTGTGCGTGTAGGGGATGACTGAGCTGGGAAAGCAAGTAGAGTCCCCCTGCTTTTCGCCAGGTTAGAACAGGGACTTTTGCGATCACTGTCTTGGCACTGGTTCAGACCCCACCAGTCAAGTGTGCTGGAGACACACACTTTGTTCTGGAGCTTTCTATTGGCCTGGATTCCACACTTTTGCCACCAGGCGGACTGGTGTGACAATTTTCCACGGCTCACTGCTCTCCCATGGCCTTCAGCAGGAGAATGAAGCTCACCTGGCAGGCAGGGAGGAGGAAAGTCCCGAGACACCACAGGTCAGCAGGATGCCCTTCTTCCCAGGCCAGCTGGGGAGGGCCCAGAGGGGATCTGGAGAAGCTGCAGGAGTCAATCCTTGTGGCTAATCATCTAGAGTTTTCCAATCAAAGGGATAGGGTAAGTAGGAATATCCTTGTAAATACTACCTTGACTGTACCTGGTTTTAAAAACACAGCAGCACCTTTGAAAAGTGGCTCGGAGATAGGACACCTGCCTGTACTTTTCTCCAGCTAAGCACGCAATAGAAAGTGTTTTCAAACATTTTTCTTTAAAATATACTAACTTTTGCTTTCCAGGCACACTTCACCAATGGATTTCTTTAACCAAGGACGCAGAATACTTTCTACATTCTGCAAAACAGTTAAATCAATTTTTTTTTAAAAAAAGTTTTTATGCTATCAGAAAATAAAATGTGAACACAAAACAGAACACGAGGAGAAAGAGTCCCTCATTTCTGAAACATACTGATGTGCTGTCCCCTGGAGGACAATCTTTCTCAATTAAGAGAGAGAAGGGGATGAAGGAAGGCCGTCTGCACGTAACACTGAGCAAGCTTGCACGACCGAGCAAAGACGGACACAGAAATGCAAAACCCAGGAAATGTATATGAATTTCCATTTAGAAACCAAAAAGCACATGGTGAACAAGCCCAGGCTCTGGAACTGAAGAAGCACTCACCAAGAGATCGTCTGCTCCCACAGAACAACCTTTAAGGCTTGAAGAGTAGGGGCCACTCGGTGGCCTTATGCCCCGCCCCTTCCTTCTGTCCACACCACCCAAGACTTCCCTCCAGTGCATTTGGGAGGGATGGCATCATTGTCCGTGGCAGTGTCCAGGATTAGAACCATTGCACTTAAGTAAAATGTAATTCATTTGATAAAGCACCTCTGTTGCTATAAACCAGATGGAGACTGTGGTGCTGTTTTGTTTGTTTTTTTTTGTTTTGGAGGGGGGATGGGCAGGCAGTTATTACCCTTGAAGATCTCAGATGTGCTAAATCAACCTAACCAAAGTATATTCTGTGGAAAACTAGCTCTGTGAGATGATCTGCAACATACAGTATCCCGGTCATGTAAATCCAGGAAATGTTACTGACTCGATGCTCTAGGGGATTCACAATGTACAGCGCAAAGCCAAGGCTCTGAAAAGTGCTGTCTGCAGAAAGGAAACTGACTTAGTTTCCCAGGGTAATCTGACCACCAAACCCTTAGTTTGCATCACGCCACGTCCCCTAGAACCCATGTTCTGCAGAGCACATACTAGGAAATGCTGTACAACCTGTTTGATTAGCAGAAGCTCTATTTCTGAGGACAGTGTTCCCTGCCTGTAAATAAGGTCCAGACTCTCACTTCCAAGGACAGCCAAGGTCTGTCACTCTACTTGGTAAAACACATTGCATAAATCTCTGTCCATCAAGGGCATAGTTGCTATGCCCTTCACAAAGGGGAGACAGCTTGGAAGAAGGTACACAACGTTTTATAAATTGCTTTAGCCGCCCTCTCCGGTGCACATCTCACTCACATTAAATAAAATAATTTCTTTGGTGAGATGTTGCAGTTGCTGCTCACTGAGCTTGCTGTGAGCTTTACAATACAATTTTAATAGTATCTGTGAATAAATTATTCATTTTTTGTTTGTTTAGAATATTCTCACCCCTTCACTATAAACTGCATAAAAAACAAAACAAAAAGCAAAACTTACCCACACCCCATCCCACCCTCCCCTATTATTAGAACTATTATTATTATATACAGTATCTGCTAACGACTCATTCACCAGCTGTAAGAGGGATGTGGCTCAAACTTCAACCGAGAAGCATCGGAAACGGCTGGAAATGAGAAGCGTGTGTAGATGATGTTAATTAGCAAGGAGCAGGAAATGGGAAGTTTCCAGCTTTCCAGAGGAAAGGGGTATGGATTAAGCTCACGGAAGGCTGTCCTTGCCGCTCATGCATGGCATTCACAAACGTGCCAATGCTCTCTCAGCCTCTGGAGGACATGAGAGGGTGTGCATGTGCCTATGTGTACAAATGGTCTACCTTTGACCTTCATGAGGGTCAGAACACCAGACCATTGCAAATCCCCGAATGGATCGGTCCTGCCACAGCATTTCACACTTCCACGTCACAAGCAGAAGAAAACAACACTTCTGCATGGGGATGTGGACGTTGGGCTGCAGATGACAGTAGGAGGCAGCATTCCCCTTCCCTCACCCAAGACAGACACTGCTAATCAATCGCAGCACTCTTCCACGCTGTGCCTGGAGAATCCATTCTGGGGCTTGAAGGCAGACACTACCAATAAATTGGAGAGGGCACATGATAGGAGACTTTTGCCATCTCTTTTTTTGGGCAATGAGCTTGGATCACTCACCAAGTTAAGTGGCCTGCTCCAAGCATGTGGTTTTCAAATTTGGGCCATAGAAAAATGCAAATTTGTAGGGGTCATGGACCTTCTGGGGTTGCCCATGAATAGTCCAAACCTCATGTGAAGTCCACGAGTAGCAGGGATTTGCTAATTGTTGAGCTGGATGCTCTGTGTCCATGTAAAGCTTCTTGAGGGCCAAGACTAATGTGTTTGTTCAATGCTCTGTCCACAAGACCTAGAATTGGACCTAGAATATAGTAGATGCTCAATAAATATTTGTTGACTATAAAGCAACAGCCACGTTACCTTCACCACAACTGGCACTGCCAGTTAAAAATTTCTGCCCCAAAGCCTATTCTATCAGACTGCTAATTCTGGTGAAAAAATTGCTACAATCAGCTCTCTCCTTGGGTTAAAAAAAAAAAGCATCACATTTCTTTAGTGCAAAGGACTTTCGGGTTGATTGAAATTAGTTTGGAATTAGTCCCTTGCAAAGATACATATTTCTAAATGCAGTAGCAACCTACTTATTTCTAGCAGAGTCTGAAGGATGGTGGCATCCGTACACATCACAATGGTTGTCATCACACGACTCCACGAGAGGTTAGTGAGGAGAACACTCATGCCCCCAATGAGCTGCAGCAGGTAAAGCATGAAACAGATTTCTTCTGGAAAGACATTAGAATTTTGTTGCCACAAAAAGAAATCTATACAGAGACTGTGTTTAAATAACTATAAATAAAATTAATTAGAATTTATGGAATGCACAATTCATGGAATTCACCAGAACACAAAGAAACCTTTGAGACAGTGTTGCAGTATTCACGTCTAGAAACAAGGACAACCCATCTATTCCCCTGCAAAGACAGCAGTCCTTCCCTATGAAGGATTTTAAATAATTCTCACTATGCTGCTCGCAGCATCTCCCCAAAGAAATATTAATTTACAAAATAACCCAATATCCATATAATTCTTTTGACAAATAAAAATCTTAAATTAAAAAGCACGATTCTCTCCCTCTCCCCATCCCCTTTATTCCAATTTCAGGTAGCTTGGCACTGAGTAATTGAACATTAAAAAATCGAGTTTGTAGACTTCGTAAAGCTGCGTCTGGTGCTCCGAGCTGATGTTCTGGAAGAATTCTGTGGTCATTTCATCAGTAGTTCTCGTAGACTTTGCATAGGTGGGGAACTTCAGGTAGCTGCCCACTCCTGCCAGCTGCAGCACGTAGTTAGAATCCTCTTCCAGTGTCTCGTACTTGCCCACGAGGTCGTAGTGGATGTGGCAGGGGTGGCAGAGGGAGTACACGGTTTGCCAGTGCTCGTTGAACGGCTCCTCCCGCTGGGTGTGCGGGTCGATGAGATAGGCCACGAACTCCTCGAACTTGACATCGTCCCCTTTGCGCAGGGACTCCTGGGTGGCGTTCTTCCGCTGGCGTTTGATGATCTTGGTGCCGTACCGCTTGTGGAAGGAGGTGTTGTACTTCTGGGTGAACTTGTTGCGGTAGGCAGACACCAGCCTCTCGAAGGGCTCCCGGACAAACAGGAACTTCATGTAGCTTTTCAAGCGGTGGTTGATTTCCGGGATGCTGTACTGGTTCAGGGTCTTCAGGTTGGCCGACACGTGGGCCTCGTTTGCTGGGATCTCCATGGGGTCATTGTACTTGCCCCGGCCCGTCAAGACCATCATGAGCCGCTTCCAGTTGGTACACGCCACCTTGGGCACGTAGCAGTAGATGAGCTCATGGTCCTCGTCCACCACCAAGTGTTTCAGGTCATTGGGGGTCAGCACCCGCCGCTTGCGGCTCATGGCATTGTTGGCTCGGCACGTGTCTGTCACCTGGTCCCGCCTCATCTGGTGCAGGACAGCGGTGTTTGAGAGCTCCAGCTGCAGAGGGGACACAAGAGGAACAGGAACTCAGGACGTGTCTAGAGCATTTGCACTTGACACAAGTGGATCACCGATCCATCCATTTGAACATGTAACCAGACCTCACGATGTACAAGGCCCTCTGCTCAGCACCGCTAGGAGACGTAACCTAAATTGCTCACAGTCTAGGAGGCGCCAGGCAGAGAGCTGGCAGCCTCCATAAAGGTCAAGGGGCAACGCCTGGGAGGATGTGTGTGCTCCTCCAAATTCTAAGAATGAAAAGTTTCTCCCCAAAGGCCATTCATTCACTCCCAGCTGGACTAGTCCTCATGAGACCACCCGGAATAGGAAACATGAGACCACTCTGCCCTGCTCTGCCACCATCTTGGTCTCTAACACCCAGAGACTCGAGACCTTTATGGAATGGTGACACCCTATTGTTGGCTTAATTCCATACCTTCATCTATGACGCGTGAGTGTGCAATGTGGCCCTTCTTTTAAACATAAAGGGAGGGCCGGCCTGTGGCTCACTCGGGAGAGTGTGGTGCTGATAACACCAAGGCCACGGGTTCGGATCCCTATATAGAGATGGCCGGTTAGCTCACTTGGGAGAGCGTGGTGCTGACAACACCAAGTCAAGGGTTAAGATCCCCTCACCGGTCATCTGAGAGCGTGGTGCTGACAACACCAAGCCAAGGGTTAAGATCCCTTTACCAGTCACTTTTAAAAAAATAAAATAAACAAACATAAAGGGAATTAATGTAAATTGTGGCTACAGTTATGGAGACACAGGGGACATCAGATACGGAATGGCTGCTCTGGGGCTGCAGACAATGTGGTGTCCTGGTTGCCTCCCTATGCCAAGAAAGGAGTCCCCCTCTACACACGCATCTTTTGAGGCCCTCCATAGTCCAGCACAACCCAATTCTCCACCTTGTTTCTACTCCTCACCCCTTCACCACTGAAGGGGACTCCTGAGAAACCAATGATCCACTCTTGGCTTTTTGCCCCAAGCATTTCTTGGGCTGGGTCCATCTGGGACTCTCCCCTCTCCACCTCTGCTGGTATAAACCTGATGATCCCTCAAGGCCCGATGCACTCCCCTGGCACACAAGTGCAAGACCATTCCCTCCTCTGAATGCCCACAGCGCTGAGAGTCCTTTAGAGGACAACTCCCCAGTCTACGTCATGCTTGGCTTTCTCAGGTCTTGTAGCCATTTGCATCACAGGAACTCGGAGCCCCAGAGCCACTGCCTCCTCTGGGCCAGACTGTGGGTGGCCCCGGAGTCCTGAGAATGCAGAGGGACCAGTGAAATTACTTCAGCCACCTGAACAAACCAGTTAATAGAGCCCTGGGCTAAGGTGTGACCGAAGAAGCTGGCCATGCAGTTCTGACTCTGAGCCACAATCTGCACAGTTCATCCTCAACCGTGCTCAGGGCTACTGGCATGGTCCTAAATTAGGAACACTGATGAGTGTCCTGGGAACCTGAGGGATATCCTGGTGGCCACTAGAGAGAAGCCACTGCACCCTGCACTAGAGCTCTGTGTCTGCCTCCTCTCGTGGTCCCCAGGATGACAATGATGGTGACAACAGACAGCATGACTAAGGAGCCACTCTGTGATTTAGATGCATTATGTCTAACCTTCCCAGCAATACTCTGAACTGGATGCTATCACCACTAGATATTCCCACACTCAAGGGAGGAAGCAAACCAGGACACAGTGCTAGTCCCTGTGATGCAAGTGGCTTTGAAGAGTCCACGTGTGAACAGTAAAGGGACGCTCTCGCTGCTTCAGCCTCACAAATAACCGGAGGAAATCTGGAAGGAGTTGTCAGTCCCCTCCCGAGGCGTGCGCCCCTTTGCAATTTGACGTGGACGCTCATCCCATCAAGAAGTGGAGTGTCTCGCCAGCCCCCTGCATGTGGCCTGAGTGCTGCCCTGAGCCAGCCGTGCCTGACAGCCACGCGAGCCTCCTGGAGGACGGGAAGCACCGACGGCTGGCCACCCAGCAACGGCTGCTCCATGAATGATCCCACGTGAGGCCAGCAGAACTGCCCAGCAGCTTCCCCACAGAATGTGACAAGCAGTACCTCACTGCTGTCTTAGCCACTAAGTTTTGCAGTGGTTTGTTACTCAGCAATAAATAACTGAAACAGGAGAACTAGAAAAGATAGCTGGGACATGATGCTGAGACCATCAGCCAGAGTTCAGAGAAGCAAGGGTCTCATACGTATTTTGAATTTCCACTTGGAGGGCCAGCCTGTGTCTCACTCGGGAGAGTGCGGTGCTGATAACACCAAGGCCATGGGTTCGGATCCCTATATAGGGATGGCCGGTTTGCTCACTTGGGAGAGCGTGGTGCTGACAACACTAAGTCAAGGGTTTAGATCCCCTTACCAGTCATCTTTACAAAATAAATAAATAAATAAATAAATAAATTTCCACTTGGTAAAACTGGCCTGGCTTGGGGCAGGAGAGGCTCTCAAATAACTGGTAAATTATTGACTTCCAGTTATTCATAGGCCACCAGTCAACAAGCTTCTCCCCACTATAAAAGGCAGGGCAATAATCTCATATGTGCAAAGAGGACTGGGCTACTGAGTCATGGGATCCAATCTCCGTATCATGATGACCCAAATGTGGGTCTGGATCTCTCTTAGCCTTAGTTTCGCTGTCTACAGTGGAGATCACCACTCCCATGCCTTCTCAGGCTGCTGTGAGGATTATAGAGAATGAGCTGTGTGGAAAGGCTTGAACACAGTAGACACACAGTATTATTTTTTCCTTTCTTCTCTCTCTAGGCCTCACCTGCCTTGTCTATAGAAAGAGGAGGTTAGATTAGCTGATTACTGGGGTCTTGGCCACCTCGTATGTTGGTAGAGCCCAGTTCTTTCTAGAATGCTCGACAGGTGGCCACGTAGTCTGTTCTGAGTCCCACAGAGAATCTTCCAGAATCTTCCTCCTCAGTGCCTGGGCCCTTGCATCACTTTGTCTTGATAAGATTTTGCCACAAAGGCTCAATGCCTCGTGGCAGTGGTTACCCCATCAACCCCAATCTCTAGTGATGTTATTTTTCAGCTCTCCAAGTATAAGTGACACTAGGAATATGTCCAGAAATGTAGAAGGCAAGCTGCAGAATTTCCCAATTTTCCCTGATGCACCACATATATCAGAATGAGAATGATATCCCACATTGATGGAGTGAGCGCTCCTTGTGTGCCAGGCACTGCTCTACATGCTTTACACTGATTAGCTTATTTAATGCAATCAATAACCCAAAGAGTAGGTGTTATTATAATCCTCTTTTTATGGCTGAGGATCTGTCAGATGGATAATAATATTGAGAAAGATCTGCAGGGCACCCCCTTGCTCATTATTTTACAAAGATCCTGCTAACATTTGTGAAGCTGCACTGGTCTCAGCATTCCCATCCTGTCAATGAGGAAACAGGCTGAGACAGGCTCCAAGACCACCCAAGGTGTGTCATCCTGTGAGAAGCAGAACTGGAACTCAAACCGGATCTTGTGACTCCAGACCTTGTCATGCTTTCTACACCACACTGGCATAAAGTATTCTCTCTGTCGAATATAAGGAGCACAAAGTGGGACTTTGCCTTTCCACAGCTGTATCTCCAGTGCTTGCAAAAGTGACAGACACATAGTAGATGCTCAATAAACACATGCTGAGTGAATGAATGAGTCAGCTAATAATCTCTTTAGGGAAACTTGGTATGTAAGTAGGAAGGCCCCTCTGTAGCTAACGAAACTTTGCAATTTTTCATAGGTATCAGAAAGTTCTGGAATAGGGGCTATGCTGGGTTTAATAGTGTTCCCCCTGCCCCCAAATTTGTGTCCACCTAGAACCTCAGAATGTGACCTTATTTGGAAATAGGGTTTTTGCAGATGCAGTTAGTTAAGATGAGGTCATACTAGATTAGGCTAGGTCCTAATCCAATGACTGGTGTCCTTGTAAGAAGAGAAAACGGACAGAGACACGCATGGAGAAAATGCCACGTGAGGACAGAGTCAGAGACTGGAATGATTTGTCTCCAAGCCAAAGAATGCCAAGAATTGCCAACACCACCAGAAGCTGGAGAGGTGAGGACAGATCCATTCTTAGAGCCTTCAGAGAAAGCAGGGCTCCACCAACACCTTGACTTCAGACTTCTACCTTCCAGAACTGTGAGAGAATCAATTTCTGTTGTTTGAAGCACCCAGTTTGTAGTGATTTGTTACAGCAGCCTTAGGAAACTAATACAGGAGTCAAGCATCCAATCAATAACTTTGAGCAAGTTGATACCAAAGTATAAATGTATAAGAGAAGATAACATTATATAAGAGAATATTTTTACATATGAGAAAAAGGAAAGGATGTTAGGGCATTAGGAAGTACAAAGAGGATGAGATTTGAAATTAGAAGAACTGGGTTTGATCTTGGGCACAAGCCTTCACCTTCTGAGCCTCAGATCCCTTATTTGCAAAATGTGGATAGTACCACCTACCCTGCAGGGGTGGCGATTAAATCAAATAAGGTATGGTTCAGCGTTTAGTAAATAAGATCAAGTCTGCTACAGGATTTGGATGAGGCATGACACACAGTAGGTGGTTAATATGTATGTATTGTTTTATAGAAGAAGAAAGAAGAAATCCAAAAAAGAAGGCCAGGAATCTCAAAGACAAATTTCACCAGCTCTGTAATTGGGCTGCAGGTCAGCCCTAGGTCACTGAATTCAATTAATACTTATTTTTGAACAGGAAAACCCTGAACTTTGCAATTCCTAATTTCTTAGCAGATGTATTTGTCACCTTAAGAGGAGCATTCATGGGCTTCTTGGGCTATTAAGCAATGCCATTAAAAAAACAGCAACACTGTCCTACATGAAATGTAAGGACGAGGAAGGAAAGAGGGTCCATCAGTGCTGCCATTTGAATCGCTAAGGACAGTTCCGAAGGCAATAAATTACTAAGATAAACGGGGACAATGGGATCTCCCTCCACCCCCAGCTCTGTTCAGTTGGAGACAATTTTCTGGCCATCTGAATCCCCAGGGAGGTGGCATGCTAGTTAATACTGCACTCAGGACCACAAAGGCAGAACAATGGAAAAGATACCACGGTGTCATTTCGCATCCAATTGCAGAGGCAGAAAATAACTCAGTGGGGCTTTGAAATGTGGTATTTGAGGTTTCTTTCTCTTCCATTTCCTTCTCCGCAGCAGTTTAGGAAGAAATTCACCTGGGCTTCTAATGTTGAATTTTTCGAAACATATATTTTAACTTGTTTTTATAGTTTCTTATTTTAAAATATTTCCAGATGAGTATTAATTTAAATGATTAAACATACAATGTTACTAAAATATGCATAAATATAAAGCCAGGTATACAACTACAAGACCAAAACAAAAGCAAACTCAAATGAACAACACTAACATAATGGATGATGATGTTTTACTGGAACTAAATCCTGCTCGAGAAATGTAATCTGCTGACTGCTCCAGGGCAGGCTCTTGGGATCATAGCATCCCTTCTCTACTGTGCTGCAGGAGGACTCAGTTTTCCCACTACTTTCTCATTCCTAGTTACTGTAAAACCCAGCACCCTGTAACTTCATTTGACCTTTACTCGGTACAAGCTCATCATTTATATATTTTCTTTCTCTGTCCATTTCTAATTAGTCCAAGACAATAAAAATGGAGCTACATGGCTCCTCTAAGACCACCAATGACCACATGCACCATGATTTCACACGGCAGGACGAGGTCATCAGGGGCGGGCCTGATAATCCAGAAATGCTTTGATTAACTTTTTCAAAGTATTATCACCAAAATAAAAACACAAAATTATTAAAATCCTTATATAGAACTCCAGACCCCTGGCAGTTCTATCTGTGGATTCCTTGGTTAAAAAACCTGGATTAAGGTCAGGGAAGAGAGGAGCTATTTGCCATAATGCCAAGAGGGGGCCGGAGAGATTTCTGATGGTGGCCTGGGCTGTTTCAGAAATCTCCACGTTTATTCATACGACCAACAGCACGTTAGAAATTGTGATCAGGAAAACAGTGACTTCTAACCTAAAAAATGCCAAATCACTTCCACGCTTCCCCTGTCTAGAGGATGACATTCTCCCCACTAGGGCTCAAAGGATTTTTTGTAACTGTCATAACTCATAACTTTTCAGCAACTAACATGTTTCCTGAGCACAGTTGGGGAACTATCCAAAGGACTAACAGCTTTGGGGACATCAGTGAAGGAGACTCATTATCGAGGAACAATTTGCTTCCTCATCACTGAAAGGGAGCAGCGGTCTTTTGCAACCAAGTTTTATCAGTTTCACAAAGCAGAGATTTGTTGATCTGACAATTACCTGAGCTACGAGATCAATCTCTCTCCCTCTTTCATTCCCTTTGTCTCCCCCCTTTTTTTCTTTCTCAAAAGGGCTTGAAGAGACCATAACTAAGGACATATGTGCAATATAAGATTGAAAGAGGAAAAAACAAACATGAGGGCTGGGATTAAGAATCTCATTTGGTTGTGGGCTTCCTAGCAGCAGGGACAAAAAGAGAAATGTGATTAAATTTCCTGGCTCTAGTTCCCAGAAAGAAGAAGCATTCCAATTGTTGGGGTGGAAAATGTACAAGATTTTAAGGGACTCAGAAAATTCAGTGGAGGAGGGAGAGTCTTGGACTCAGCTCACGTTAGAATATTCAGAGGGTCGCATTCCTCACCTGACTGAATACTAACGTGATTCACTTGTGAGTCACTTCCACCTAACGTCAACAGAATGCTCTGCATGTACACAACACTGTCACACACACCATCTCATTTAAGGAACCCCTTGGGACTTCTCCAGAGACCTCAGAGCCTACTAAAAGAAAGTTTATATTTAGCAGACCAGTCCCTACTTCCAGGCATGTGTCATTTTCTCTTGGACTGGCTCCCCCAAGAATTAGTAATACCTTATGCCAGCAGATCTCAAACTTTAGTATGCACGGAAATCACCCGGAGGACTTGTTAAAACAGTTTGCCGGGTTCTACCCCCAGAGTTTCCAGTTCAGTAGGCCAGGAATAAGGCCTGAGAATCTGCATTTCTACCAAGTTCCCCAGTGTGTTAGTTTGTAAAGTCTACTGTAATAAAATACCACAGACTGGGTGGTTGAACAACAGACATTTATCTTCTTACTGTTCTGGGGGGCAGAAGCCCAGGATCGGGGTGCTGGCAGGGTTGGTGTTCTGGGATGCTTCTTCCCTTGGCCTGCGGATGGCCGCCCTTTCACTGCCTCTCACATGGCCCCTCTGTGCACACGCCCCTGGTGTCTCTTCCTCAGATTGGGGCCCCACCCAAACATCCTCATTTTTATTTAATTACTTCTTTAAATTCCCTGTCTCCACATATAGCCACATTTTGAGGTACTGGGGTTTGGGAGATCAACATGTAAATTTTAGGGGGCACAATTCAACCCGTAAGACCAGGTGATGCTGGACAAGCTGATCAAGATGGCAGAATAGACGGTCCCCAGTGTCACCCTGTCCCACAATCAACCAATTTACAACTATTAAAAAGCAATGACTGCCAAGCCAGGGCCGTTAGAGCTCAGGGGAAGAGGAAGAGAGACATACAGAGTTCATGAAGGTGGGAGAACCCACAATGAGAGAAAGAAAGGATCACTCTGACCATTTTGAGCCCTGACCATTTCAATCTGGCCCTGGTGAACACATGGAGCAAGAGCTGGCAAAAGCCACTGCTGTGCCCTTTGTCTGAAGTTGCTTAGAGACTGAAGGGGAGAAGAGGGCCTTGGTGGCCCCCAGGCCAGCAAGACCACTAATAGGGTTCCTGTTGATCCACACAGCAATGAGGCGCCACAGACAACTGAAAAAAAGGAGCCACTCAGAGGCCAGTGAGTCATCGCAAGGGAACTGCGTGCCTGGCCCGACTTCGTTTGGAGTGTGGGGGGTGGGGGAGACAGGCCCACTGGGGAAATGTTGGGGCACAGCAAGGACGGCTGATGTGCTCCCCAATCAGCACAGGACGACTCAGTGGAGACTAGTCAGGAATACAGATCTGCAGGGGATGCAGTTTACTGAAAAGACTCAAACCCAGACCAGTTTCTGCACAACCCAGGTGTACCGGACCTCACAAGACCTGCTTACAAGGTCAATAATTAAAACCCGAGCTGCACAAAAAGCCTTCCTTAGGGAATCAGCAGCAAAGCAGTAATTTAGCCCAGCCACAGGGCTCAAGTGCTGGTCCCCACAGGAAGTTCCCCCATTTTAGAAGTAACCAAAGGACAACAAATTAGTTCCAGAGCAGAGTTTAAGTGGTGGGAATAGTGAATAATCCAACATAGAACTGAAAGAAAACACAAAAACCCCACACATCAGAGACAAAGTATTTATATTAACCAGTACAGGTCTAACACCACCAAAGAACACCTATAAAACCCAGAAGGACTAGAACTCCCCTAGGCTACCAAGCCAGGGTCAGGGGAGGGCCACTGGCCTCAGCCATGTCCCCCCAACATCTGCATCCAGCCCAGTGACAACCATTGAACTGCCACCAGAAGTGCCCTGGGCTCCCAAGCTAGGGTGTATGGTGCTGAGGGTCTCAGCCACGCCCCCCTGAAGTCTGCATCCAGCCCAGCCACAACTGAGCTGCTGCTGGAAGCCCCCTGGGCTCCCCTGCCTGAATGAGTGGGGTGCCATGGCGTCAACCATGCCCCCATACTTCCTCCTTCCCACATCCCTTGACCCCTTTCCCCCTCCCCCTCACCCCCAACTGTGCCACAACATCTTCAAGTGTAAATAATAAATAAATAAATAAATAAATAAATAAATTAAAATAAAAAAAAAAAGGACAAGCTGATGGATGCTGATGCTGCTGGTCCGGGCCCACACTTTGAGAACCACAGCTTTACACTATGCGGAAATGACTGTAATCTCACATCTTTTACCAATTCACAGCTATTCTTAATTACAGAACACAGAACCAGGTTCACCTCCTGTTGCCGAGAGATTCCTGGATCCACCCCCAGCCCCAGCCTCCAACTCCCTTCCTCTCTGTTTGATCTCCCAGAGGCATAGATTAGGTCAGAGAAGGGCTGATTCTAGGAAATGCTGAACATGGCTCCAGGCTCAGGGCTGTGTCCTGCATTCTCGTTTAGATGTCTATTTTTAATTTGGACATTTTAAAAAGGCAACTGTAATTAGTTTAAGTACCAAATTTAGGGACCGTTTGAAAGAGTCTTTAAAATTTTACTGCGTTTCATCTTAAAAGGAAGAAGAGCTGGTTTCCCTTAAATTAAAACATCTTCTGTAGTGTTTGCAATCTCTCTTAGACACAAGAACTCAAAGAGAAGGAAAAGCAGCTGCCCCATTTTACTGCCCTGGGTAGGGGAGATGCAGGGAAATGGAAACCCAGAGAAAAAGGTAAATTTGGAAGCATCAGGTGACTGGTGGTTGCGTGAATCTGCCTTTAACAACTGTTAGTTTGGACCCGGCTTCAGTTTCTCCACTTGAAAATCCAAACGCCATACACCTCCTGGTATCTTGGCTGCATCTGTCAATTTTAGAATTGGGGGAGGGGGAGGAGAACCTGACGAGCTGATTTGCTGTGATTGTACTACATGTCCTTCTGGCACAGGAATTCCTAAACTCACGAGAAGGGCTAGTCACAAGGAATCACTGAGGAAACCACATGAGCTCTTACTATGTACCAGCTACTGTGAATCTTCACATTCCGTGAGGTATTCCCAACTCATGGATGAGGAAACTGAGGCACGGGGAGAATAAGTAAGTGTCTATAAACTGGGGCTGGGGTTCGAATCCAGGCAGACTGTGTTCTGAGACTCTGCATTGTGTGGATCCTGGAGTCTGCAGGCCCTCCTGGGAGTTCCCATTCCCTGGGCAGCCGCTGGAGCTGAGGTCTCCACCCAGGCAGCTCACTGGGATTGCAGGGGAGCTTTAAGTCTTTAAGTACCACTGAGGCCTGACACCCACTCCAGAGACCTGATGTGATTGCTCTGGGTGTGGCCAGCTCTCCAGAGATTCTAAGGCTGCCCGGGTGGGAACCCTGGCTTCAGAGGCTCTAATGCCAGCAGCTATAAACTAAGTAGAGACCGGACTTGAACAATGACCTGTGTGTGATCTTGGGCAAGTTCAGCTTCCTGGCTTCAGGTTGAAGACTAGGGGCTTTCTGTGGTGTTTGCAATCTCCCTCAGACACAAGAATCCAGGGGTTGGGAGTCTAGAAGGCCACAGCTCTCACACATCTTTGGGTGCATCCTTTGGAAACCACTACATAATGCTTAAAAACTCTCACGTGTAGAAAAGAAGGGAGAAAAATATTGGGCCTTTAAAGAAACAATCTGGTCTGAACCTGTTGCAAAACTTATGGGTTTAGGGAAGAAGTGATTCCATGTTAACTAATATTAACATTGCCAGGGAGATTGGTTTCTTAGGATTTCAGCTTGTCTCTAGGGAAGACACCTGTTTGCAAGAAGCAAGGGCTGATTCTCTGCAGGAGCTTTTCCTACTTTTCCAAAGCAAAAAGAAGAGAAAGGAGCAACGGATGGTGTAGTGGATTGAATTATACCCCCCAAACTCACTGAAGCTTGAATTGTGTCCCCCAAATTTTCTGTATTAGAAACTTGGCCTCCACTGTGACTGTTAAGAGGGTGGGAAATCCTATTATGGTAATTGAAAGGTGGGGCCTTGAAGAAGTGATTGGATTATAGGACCACGCAGTAGTGAATGGATTAAAAATGGTGGTCAAGGGTGTGGTTCTGAGGGTGTTAAAAGAAGAGTGAATGAGGAAGTCGGCCTCTTGCTCTCTCTGCTCTGCCGTTTTTGCAATGTGATACCCTGTTGTCACTGAAGTCACCACCAAAGAAAACCTTCACTAGATGTGTTCCCTGGACTTTGCACTTCCTAGTCTCTGAAACTGTAAGCAATAAATTTTGTTTTTTTAATAAATCGCCCAGTTCCATGTATTTTGTTATAAGCAACAGACATGGACTAATACAGATGGGAAGCATTTTGAGTCCTGAAAGATGAGGCAGGAGTTGCTGCATGACCGAGGGCCTGGTGTTGGCCTCTGTCTGGATGCAGCCCCCAGTCAGGCTTAGCTGGCACTGGCCATGAGTGATCTACGGCTCTGAGCTCCATTTTAACCTTGGGAGCTTTGTGGGCAGAAACGAGTGAGCAGAAAGGAAAGCCCAGGCTCCTCTGAGCAATGGGGAAGGGTTGTTTCAGGCTGGTGGTCAAAGTATTTCTTTTGTAGGCAGGGTTTAAATTTGGTGACCTGGGTTAGTGTCGCAAACTCCAATGCCCTCTGGAGCCATCAGGCAATGAATAGTGTTGGCTGCTTGTGTGGGACTGAACTCAACCAGAGAGTCCCTGGGACACCGAAAGTGGGAGATGCCACATAGAGCTCACTGATATTGTCATGAGGGAATGGGGCTCTAGTCTTTCAAGATATTTCAATTTCTCAAGAGAAGCCAGAATATTAAGTTTTTATGTGAAATCTCCATATTCTTAAATGTTAGATACAATTAAAAAAATTTTTTTTTAATTGTGTGGGCCAAACTACACCTGTCTGAGCTGGGTTTGCCTGTGGGCCCCCAGCTGGCGCCTCCCGCAGGCGTTTAGGATAGTAAGGAGGTGCCCTCTTGGAGCTGGCTGTTCTGAGCCTGTTGCTTCCAGCCCAGCTGTCCCGGATCAGTTAATGGAACCCAAAGGCAACTGCAAAAGAAAAACTGGGTGGAAGCAGCCAGGCTGGGGGGTCCCTGACTGCACTTGGGAAGGCTCTAAATCAGCGGTGGTTATCGAGAGAAACTGCTGGAACCCACACTCTCCCCATCCCCTTCCCCACTTCACTTTTCTTTGCAGTAATCATCTCTTCCTAACACACATCACAATTATTTTGCTTGTCTCACCCTTCTAGAATGTTAACTCTGAGAGAGCAGGTATTTTTCACTTTTTTGTTCACTGTTGTATCCCCAGTGCCTGGCACACAGTACTCAAAGCTTTGTTGAATGAATGATTGAGTGAATGAATGACATAGGGATGGCTGGGACTGTAAAGGTCACAGGACGGCTGGTGTGGCTGCAGGGCTTCCTGGTGCCTGAACCTGTAGACCCTGCCCTGCCCCCACCGTTCCATGGAGGCAGCTGCAGCTGCAGCACGCAGAGCTTAGCATCAGCCCAGAGGTGGCGGCCAAGGGACAAGCAGCTGGGGCTCTCAGCCTCAGACAGAAATGGGCTCCGGCTGGCTGCAGCAGCTTTTGCTGAGAAGACCCTGGCACTTTCCACCGTCTGCGGAGGCCAGGAAACAGGAGGAGGGACCAAGGCTGCCCAGAAGGGCCTGGCGTGAGGCTGTGCCACCAGGGCTCCCTTTCAGCCCGGCCAGGTGCAGCTGGAAGGGCCTTCCCTACATCTCCGATCAGTTGTGTGGGCTTCCGGAGGCCTGGGCAGGGTGCGGAAGGGGCGCAGGAATGGCAATGGGGCTGCTGCCAAGCTGGACGGGCTTCCGATGAATGGTGGCCCAGAACAGCGACAATGGTGAGGAAGGGACGCTGCTCCCACACTGCGTGGGAGGCTGGATTTCCCGGGAAATCAGAAGCCGGAGGGGCGGGCGGACTGTGCACCTGCTGGCTGCTGCTCTGGGCCCCTCGGAAGTCGCTGCTGGAGGAGGGTGGGGAGAGGAGGGTGGGGGGAGGAGGGGGAGGTGGGTGGGGGGTGGAGGGGGAGGAGGGTGCGGGGAGGAGGGGGAGGGGGCTCCACTGGCCAGCCGGGAACAGCTCCCAGCCTCCCGCCACCGAGAGGGTGATGCTCTTGGGTGGGCAGGTCTCCTTCTGGCCTCACCCTCCTTGAACCAGTTGGTTTTGCTGTTCTCTTCCTGATTCTCTTCCCAGATTCACCAGAATATTCTACTCCTATTTTGCCCACATCCCTGGAGCCCTTCAGGCCTTAGTTTCTCCACTGTAAACTGGGGACAATACTTGTGTCCACTTCTCAGGGTTGTTTTGAGGATGCAGTGAGAGCTCACAAGGAAAGCACTCAGCACAGTGGCTGGCACACAGCACTGAGGAAGGAGTAATTCTCTCTGTCACTGCAGACGTTAGAGGGTTGTTTCATAAGTGGCTTGGAGTACAGGAAGCATAATCCTCCGCCTTCTCCTGCCTAACAGCAGTCCCCAATCCTCAGTGTATGTGAGAATCACAGCAGGTATTTGGCGATGTGGATTTCCAGACAGCACCCTGAGAAATTCTGATTCAGTGGGTCTGGTTGGCTGGGGTGCCTGCTCTTGACCGCTGCCCCGTGGTGATTCCAACCAGGCCAATTCCGGGGCCGGTGATCTCTGTTCCACTTTGAGAACTGCTGATTGAGTGTCATTTTTACATGAGTGGATTCTGCAGTTAACGCCAAACACATTTGTCATCTGTACAAAATGCCTGGCTCATGTGATTCAATATCTCGCTGACATGGGAGACCAATAGCAGCAATTGGTGGTAACTCGGATTGGCAGCTGTTAAGCAAATTGAAGGTCTAAAGAGCAATTTTCTAGCTATATAAAGATTAGCTGTTAGTGTATGTATTAACAGACTGTACAGTATGCATGGAATTTCAGAGTAATTGAGCTATGGCTTGAAAGACACCTAAAAACGTTGACTTATTCCTTAATCAAGTAGCACATTTGAACAATATCCCATTTCTCCATTGCTAAAAGGAATGTGTGAGCCATTATCTGGGGCTCTCATTTCTGCATGTCATGTGTTTCCTGGTAAGGGGAAGGCTGGTCTTTCACTGCAGATCAAGCCCTAAGCCCTCTTCCCACCCAGCCTAGGAGACGCAACAATCACCAACAAACCTGGGGTTCCCAAGGAGCCACTTCCACACCTTCACCCAGGCCCATCTGTCTCACACAGTTCCATCCTGACCACAATTACGTCACCATGAACGATGCGAGTTCAACTCATTTCCCTCCTGCAGGGATGCTGGGACAGGCCCTGGGTATGTGTCCCAGACACGTGGTGCCCAATATTTGCAGGATTTAGCAAAGGGTGATTAGCTTTGTACTAACACATTCATGTCTTTCCAGCATTAAGATTTTTGTTTGTTTTCCCTTCACTCCTTTTTCCTCTTTCAAGAAGGACGGCCCATTTGGAATCACAATGGACAGGGACAAGCACACACAAATTCATCGGCTGTTTGCCAAGAAACTTAAGCACCTGCACTGCTTCTTAGGCCTCGAGTGAGGACCTGCCGATACACAGAACAGCCAAGCAAAGTCATGGATGAGGACCTGGGGTCCAGAGATGAGTAAGACACCCTCAAGGTCATGACATCCCAGGGGTCAATGCCCTTCTGTTTGTAGAGCTTTCAAATTATTTCAAATGATCCAAGAGTCCTTGGAACACGGAGCTTCAGAGTTGGGAAATACCTTTGTGGTCATCCGCTACCACACTGATTTTCAGATGGCAAAAGGGAGGCCCAGAGATGGGAACTCACCCACCCTCTCCCAAGAAGCAGCAGAGCTAAGACAGGAACCCAAGCCTTCTGTCTTTTTGTCTGCATGGCTACACTGTACAGCGAAAAGTGGGATTTTCTCATTCCATCCACCCAGCAGCCCAGGTCAGGGGTGCAGGGCTGGGCTCTGTGACAGAGCGAGGGAGGCCAAGCCAAGCAGCCACGGCAGTGCCACCTCTACGAGATGAGGAAACTATCCTTGCTACCTTCTGCCAACCTAAGAGAAGTGCTTTGTGACATAGGAGGAGTCACGACCAGTGGGGATTCTGAAACCAAACAGGAGCAAGTGGCCTATTTTATTATCTAGAACAGGGAACAGGAGGTAGCCCCCTGGCTGGCCTGATTTGGGAACTCAATAAAGGAAAGTGAAGCATGAACTGAGGAAAATCTTGACAATTTTTTTTTTCTTTTTTTTAAGGACAGTGACTCTGCTTAATCCAGTGGAAGAAACTAAATGAATCAACTTCAGGGTACAATTTTTATAGAAAATTAGAGTCTCCCTGGCCCCGTTAAATAAATACTGAACAAAGTGGAGAGTATTTGCTTTGAAGAAACAAGGCTTTCTCTGCCTAGGATGTCCGGGATTCTGCTAATTGGACTGACACAGGATGGAGGTCAGACATCTGGATGTGAATCTTAGCAATGGCCCTGACTAGTTGCATGACCTCGGGTCAGACATTTCCACCTGCCCAGCCTCAGTTTCCTCATCTGTAAAGTGGGGCTTGTCAACAGCACGTACCACACAGATTGTCATGGGGTTTTAAGGGATAAAGTCTTCAAAGAACCTAACATATCACCTGGCCTGCAGCTGCTCTTAACACATGTGCAATTAATATTCACAGTTAAATGTTCTTTCTCATGGAAAAAATACAGGTTTTTACTATGTGGCTGTTTCCATCAAGGGGCAGCAGAGCAGAGTGGTTCAGAATACAGACTCTGCAGCCAGACAGCCTGGGTTTGAAATCTGGCTCCACCACTTACTGGCTGTGGGCCTTGGGCAAGTTACTTCCACTCTGGGTCTCAGTATTCTCATCTGTAAAATGGGGATAATAACAGTACTGACCGCCTTCAATCACGTGCAATGGTGAGAATACCTTACAGCATGCCCAGCACACTAGAGAAGTCACCTGTGCACCTTCCCTGGCCCAGAGAAGTCACTCTACCTTCTAGAAATTTAGGCCAATGTGGTAATGAAAAGATGAGGAAATTCTCTACATATACTTTTCCCACCAAGACCTATGCCTCGTGGTGCTGACGAGGAGGGAGAGTGGCTGAGGTGGCTTGTCCTTTCACTCCCCTGCCTTCTTTGAGTGGAGGCCACAAAGCAGAAAGTTCAGACCGCGTGGCCTCCCCCCACCTTGGAAGGGCCTGCCTGCTTTGCCCCTTGATGGGCTTTGGGTTGGGGGGCTCACCCCTCCCCGCTGCCCAGCAGGTTGTCCTCTTCTGGCCCTGTTCTTCATTCCCAGGAAGGACACTGCAACCTGTCAGTGGCTCCATACTTTGCCCAAATCAGTCAGTTGACCCCCCAGTTAAGCAGCCATGTCCCCACTAAGGCACGGGGGGAGCCCAGCTCCAAGCAAGATAGGATTCCAGGGAAAGAGCTCACATCTAGCAGGGGATGCAGAGGAGGAAAGGAGAAGATCACAGCACAGTGTGGCAGCTGACAAGCACCAGCCGAGGGTTAGCTTCATGGCCAAGAGAGGATGCTGGTGTCAGACTCCAGATCCAGCACCTCCCAGCGGCGAGGCCTGGGCTTTCTCCCCAAGCCTCTATTTCCTCATCTGTAAAATGGGCCAAACAGGATCCCCTGCCTCAAGGGTGGCTGTAAAGCTCAGGTGAGAGGAAGGAGGTATGTAAGTGCTCAGGAGACGGAAAGCTCACCCCATTATGCGGTGGTGTGAGGATAAAGACAGCCAGCCCGGGCCACGCCCTTTCTCGGTGGGCATTCAGTTAATGGTGCCGCCGTCATTAAGCACAGATGCTGTGGGTGTGCAGAGCAAGAGCGCTGGGCCAGTGTGGGAGGGTAGGGAATCAGGAGTGAGCTGGGCAAAAGGTGAAGTCCATCCAAGTGGGAGTGGGGGAAGGTGGGAAACGGAGTGCAGACTCAAGGCAAGAGGGAGCGGTGGCTCTGTGAATTTGGATGGCTCGATGGCTGTCCCTGCACAGGCTGTCCTACAGGGCCAGCGGAGGCTGCCGCACACACCCCACCTCAGGCCCTCCAGAAAGGAAGCTTCGCAGACATAATTACACTGGTCGAGCAAGGAGGGGCGCTGGGGTCTTTTCTTTGTGCACCAAGTGGCATTCTCTGAGCCAAAGCAATGAACAGAGAAGTTCAGAAAAGCAAGTGGGGTCAGGGCCTGGGGGATGGGTCCTGAGGGGCAGGCTGATTTTCATGAATGAGTCTATGTCCTGTGGTAACTGAAGCCTCTGGGGAGGGCCCTCCACTCCAGGGAACAAAGGCACCTGGTGACAGCCTGGACAGGCCACCTCCACCTTCCCCACCCTCCCCCATGGCTCACCTTTCACTTCCCCTGCCCAGCCAGCTCTCCTGCAACACCAGCTGGTGGGGGGATTCTCCCTCATCTACTTCTGTTTTCTTTTGAAAAATATAAAAACTATAATTATATAAATATATTTTAAAAATATAAAAAAATATAAAGTCTCTGAAGAGGAGGCAGGAATACCTCTTCTCTGTGTCTCCTGACTGGCCTGAGGAAGGCACTGGGCAAAAGGGTCAGTGTGAGGTCTGGAGGGAAACAGAATGGTCTAGAAGATTCTAGATCAACTGACTATTCATTAACAAGCCTATGACCCCAAGGTGGCCAGACAACAGAAAACTGCATCTGTGATGTACCAGGCACTTAATAGCCACCATCTCAGTTAATCCTCACAATAACCCGAGGTGTGTTCTCCCCATTTTACAGATGAGTAAACTGAGGCTCAGAGAACTTAACTACACCCAAGGCCCACGCCCGGTAAGTGGTGAGGCACCCTGGTGGTCCAGTTCTGGAGTCCAGGTCATCTGCTCCAAGTCAGCAACCCCCACGGGGACCTTCAGCTGATCCACCTGTGTGACCTCAGTCATTCCCACTGGGAAGAGCCCAGAGCACACAGGCTGATCCAGCCCAGCTCTACCTGGCAGGGGTAAGTGTGCCTCTGGGTGCCTGGAAGACCCTTGGGCAATGATTACTGAATTAAACTCGTAGGAGGGAAGCTCTGATTAACTTCCTTTCCTGAAGTTGTTATGGAGTTTAGAAATTCCTATAACTAATTGCCTAGGCAGGATATCCCATAAAGATCATCTGTAAATGGTGTTAAAGGGAAATCAAGTTTTCTTCTTGAAGATACTCCAGGTCTCAATTCTGTAAGTCATGGGGCATGTGACTTTTTGCCTTCTTGTCCCCTCAAGCCACATCTTGTTTCTATCAAGACTCACAGTGGGGAAGCTTCACACACAGGGAGGATGCATCTCTCCTCAGCTTTCATAAATCAGATTTTCAAGGAGGTTTAGATGTGACTTCCAGCATTCCTCCAGCACCATGTGGGGAACCTGGAGAGACCCAAAGGACTCCTGTCTTTCATGGACACCTGGGTGGAGTTCAGAACTGAACCAGCTTCTCAAAGGCTGCTTACAGCCCCCCACTGGCCAGCTCCGGGCAAGGCCAAGAGTTCACAGGCGAGGCTCACAGATGGCCACGGGGGCTTCTCGAGATGCCCATGACAGGGCCCAGCCCGTGCCCACCCGGCTTCTCTGGGGCGCTCTTCAAACTGGGCCAGAATCCAGAAGGGCGGGGCGCTTTCTCTGAATTTTATAGGAACCTCTCACCAGAAACATCTGGAAACACACAGGACTAAGTTGGATGCCTCAGGGTGAATCTTCAGCTCAGCCAGGCCACGCATTCTCTGTATGGGCTTGAGAGTCACTGGCTGCCTTCCCAGCATGGCCCTCTACGAAATGGCCCTCTTGTTCCCTCCCTCCCTCCCCCCCAGCTCCCTTCCTTCCTTCCTCCCAGGACAGTTGAGCTTCCTGTGCCTTCTCTGAGGAATGCTCTTTCCCAGACCTCGCAGGGGCACATGGATGGCCATGTCATAGCGAGGGCTTTGAGGAAGGCAGGATTCACAGGGGAGGCGAGAAACATTTCTCACTTTCCTGTTGGTCACTGCCCCTGGAATGTCCCACAGGAGCCTGCAACTCAAAATGCCTGAAAGTGAGTTGTCTCTCTTGGGGGAATGAAGGCACTGCTGTCTCCCAGGAGCCCTGCCACATACCGGGCATCTGCCCCTGCAGCCTGGCCACCTTGGCACAGACCACATCACCTCCAGCCTGAACTGCTGCTGATGGTCCCCTGGTTTCTGGGCTCCACATCTGGGTCCCCTTGAGACCAGAGCGGTCCCTCTAATCACAGCTTTGACTCCATTGTTCCTGTGATTTAAATGCTGAAGTCTCCACTGGCTCCTGTGAGGCCTGAGTGCCTGGCCCCTGCCCACCCACCTGCAACCCCATCCCACAAAGGGCTGCCTGGTGGGCACGCGGGACCCCTGGGGGTTCTCCACAAGTGGTGCATTTTCTTGCACCTGAAGGATCTGCACTGGCTTGAGTCCTCTGCCCCAAAGTTTCCCTCGATCTGCCACTCGCCTCCTCCTGCAGCTCCTACGGGGCTTTCGGACCTTCCCCATACCTCACTTCCTCCAAAGCCCTGTCTCTGATGACCCAGCCCCACCCTGGCCCCAATCATCAGGAACCCCCACCCTTGGGGCTCTGCTGGGTCCTGGGCTTCTCTCTCTTACAGCACATGTATTCTTATCGCTGTTAGCGTTGCTGCCAGTATTATGAACAGCACAGCCTCCAGCAGACCAACAGAGCTTACACATTTTGAGTGCTGTGTGCCAAGCATCGTTCTAAGGTCTTGTGTAATCACATTTAATCTTCATGCCAATCCTACAAGGTGAAGACTTATTATCCCCATTTATAGATGAGGCAGCTGTGGCCCCAAAAGGCAGTGATTTAAGTCACAAAGCTAAGCTAGCAAGTGGTGGAGCCAGGAATTGAACCTAGGCAGCAGGATCTACAGTCACAGTGTTACTTCCTCCCACAAAGGCCTTCTGAAACGTCCCCTTTCTTCTTTCTTCATTCCACTGGGGGATCTCGGACCTATCTGGAGATCTTTTCTCTGTGGGATCTAGACAAGCAAGACCCCAGATCTTGCATCAAGCAAAGACCAAAGTCTGGCCTCATGCCCTGTACAGCTATGTGCAAGATACTTCTCACCTGCATCATCTTCTAGTTAAAGAGCCCGACAGCAACACAACACTTGGAAAGGGCCCACATGCTGGAGACGACAGGCATGGATGGGAACCCCAGCTGGGTGACCTCGACTGGCCTGGGCCTCCCCATCTCTAGTGGGGCCAGTCATACCTACTACAGAGTGCACAGTGAGGGTTAAAGGAGATGCTCTGTCCACTTCAAAGCACAGGGCTGATGCCCTCTTTATAGATCATGTGTGAGAAAATAAATGCTGAAAAAAATACTTAAAGCCTTAGTTCCAGAAAGGAAGAAGGATTACGATTCCTTATGTCGCTGCAAAATAAGTCACCATTTGTTTTGCCATCTGGTCTCATAAGTGATTAGGAAGCTGGGAAGGAGGATGCCAGAAAGAATCTGGAGACTGAGAGTATCGATAGATGACATCAGCTGCGGGCATACAGCGAACACCTCAGTGACACAGACACAAGTCAGATATCGGATTAAGCTCAGGTTTCCATCCGGCCACTTTAACATAGGGACATTTGGATTGGTGCTCCCAGGTGGCCCCATGCCAAAAGGTGTTTTTTTATCTAGAGCTGTGTATGACTGGTACTCTGCCTGTCACCCCATCCTAGAGCCCTTGGAGGGTAGGGTTGGAGACGGGGTAAGAGATGGGGGGAGACCCAGAGATAGGGCAAGAAAAGAGGTGAAATGTGATGAGAGGTGAATTTTTTAAAAAGTAAGTGAAATCCATTGGTTTGGTTTTCTGGCTACCTACAAATGCCCCTGGGGTCAAAACTTATGCAAACATGCCATGATTCTAGCTTCCCTCCAGGGCCCAGTCGAAAGCTGTGGAGGTCCTTAGGGTGCCAGGCATCTCTGCTTTCCATCTTTCTGTGCTAGCCATGTGTTTGGGAGAAGCACTGCTGGGTTCTGGCTATGGCACGTGGGCCAACAGAGGACTTGCTATTGGCATGTCCTGGTCCATGCCAGCAGAACCCACTAATCCCTGGGAGGCCAGGCCATGATAGGGCACAGGTATAACCCACCACCCCCTGCTTCTGAACCCCCAATGCAGGAGGTGCCACCAGAACAAAACTTCTGGTCACAAGCTGCTTTTTTTTTTTTTATTGAATTGTGTCCCCAAAGTTCCGGGTATTAGAAATGTAACCCCCACTGTGACTGTTAAGAGGGTGGGAAATCCTATTATGGTAACTGAAAGGTGGGGCCTTGACGAGGTGATTAGATTGTAGGACTGGGCCATAGTGAATGGATTAATCCATTGATGGTAGTGGTGGTCATGGGTGTGGTTTGAGGGCTTTAAAAGGAGAGTGAGTGAGATTAGTCTCTATCTGTCTGCTTCTGCCATTTTGCCATGTGACACCCTGTGTTGCTATAGTTACCACCAAGAACAAGGCCCTCACCAGTGGTGTTTCTTCCTTGGACTTTGGACTTCCCGGCCTCTGAAACTATAAGCAATACATTTTATTTCTTTGTAAATTACCCAGTTTCAGGTATTTTGTTATAAGCAGCAGAAACAGAGTAATACACCAGCAGGTCAATCCTTTCCCCTGGAGGAACCAAGCACCGCTGTGGAGCCAGACCCAGTTTCTCCTGCCGTAGGCTAGATGGGAGGATGAGGAGGCAGCCTTTCTGCCATTGCAGCTGATGCACCAAAAACGTCAGCAAAGGCCAGGCTGCCATGTTGTCAGGCCACAGGGGCAGGCTCCACATCTGTCTCATTCACAGCTGTATCCACGCTGCCTAGCACAGTGCCTGGCACTCAAGGACTGTTTAGTAAATGAATGCACCTCAAAGGAGGCCACAGTGGCATTCATTCAGGCCACACTTTGGAATCATTACACAGCTGGGCATCACCCCAGGGAAGGGAAAGGAACTAGCAATTGGGAGACCTTTACTTGGTTCTAGAATCCTGACACATTATATCCTGATCTCTGGAACTCTGAGAGGTGGATGTGCTCATCTCTGGTTTACAGATGAGCACACTGAGACCCAGAGAGTTTGAGTCCTTAGTCCTCGGTCTCAGGGCCAGCAGGGCGAGGCACAGGGGTTTGCACCCAGTTTGCTTGCTCTTCCCTTGAAAAATGTGTCCTCAGAGCCACAGCCCACGAGCCTATTTACAAGACAGGGCACCAGGTTCTCCCCCTCGTCCTGTCTCCATTCCCCCAAAATAAAACCGGGAGAAGCCTGTCAGGTCTGTTCTCATTACATTTCTAGCCCAAGTGGACTTACTCTGAGGTCTCAGCGTGGTAGACAGCCACCACCTGCTCACGCTCGAGGACGATCAAATCTCTCTGGTGCACTTGGCTGGGCTTTGGTTTGCTTGTGATGGAACTTCCTGTTTAGTTTGCTGGTGGCGAGTCCCTGTTTGGGCTGCACTTGCTTTCCAGGGTGGGGGCGGCTGTGTCTGGGTGATAGATATGTCCACCCTCCACTCCTCCAAGCCCTCTGGCGAGGGTTCTGGTCAGTGTGTGCTCCTCAGCCAGGAATGCCCAAGGACAGCCAAGGTCAAGGCACACACATAGACATGATGAAGTGGGGCAGGCGGCAAGCACTGGCCTCAGGAAGACAGCTGTCAGCGCAGAGCAGACGGCCACATGCAGGATGCCAGGCAGCTGCTGCTGTCCAGTGTAGAAGATGAGATGCGCTCCTGGCACTGGCACTGACACTGTGACAGCTGCACAGGTGCCTCGACGGTTAACTGCCCACAGCTGGGACCAGGGCGCCTGTGGGATCAGGCTCTTCTGGCATCTGCAACCCAGGAGCCAGGAGAGCCCTTCTGGGGACTTGGTGTGTCTTCTGTCTGCTCCAAGTTGGCCTTGGATTTGACTGCTGGCCTCCCATAGAGACGAAGAGAGTGAGGGACCATGAGCCACCCATCTCTATTTCTTTCCAAAGCAGAGCATAAAACGAGTGGGGATGTGACATTCTGGACTTGGGGTTTTCCACATGCTCTTCCCTCTCCCTGGAATATCCTTCCACCCTCCCATGTGTCCTTCTCCTTTCAGGATCCAACCCACTGTCTCCTCCTCTGCCAATAGCTGAGCCAGCCTCTGTGCCACCTGCCTAGACGCACAGTTGTCACCACACGGAGCCACAGGGAGCCATCTCATGCCCCCACCATGAGCTCCTTGTGCTTCTGGCCACCCCCCCACCCCCATACCTAGCATGGCAGGTGTTCAATAAATGGCTGGATGAACCACCTTACCAGCAGCTAACATTTCTCGAGCCCTTGCGAGGTGCCAGGCCCTGCAACAAGGGTTTTGTGGGGATTATTTCAGTGATAATCCTATGACAACCTTCTGTGGCAGGAACCATTCTTCTCCCCATTCGATACAAGAGGCCACATGGACAGAGAGATTAAGTAACTGGTCTCGGGCCACACAGCAAGTGAGAGGCAGAGACAGGATTCCAACCCAGGTAGGGTGGTTCCTCTCAAACGAATGAGCGAAGGAACCACAGGGGAGCCAGAGGGGAGCTTTTGGAGTCCACAGGAAGCCAACCAGGGAGTAGGAGGCACTAGAGGCAGGTCCCTGTGCCGTGTTTCAGAGTGGCTCTGCTGTCATCTGATACCAGCCAGTCCAGCAGGTTAGGGGACGAGGGTGCCTGTTTGCACGGCCAGTCCAGTGCTACTTAGAGCCCCTAGTCCTGGGGGCAGGTGGAGATTGGGGAACAGAGAGTGCAACACCTCCCCCCCACACCCCAACAGCCTGATCCACAGCCAGAGAGGGAAGCCATGAGAGCAGGCACTCCCCTGCCTGAGGCCCCACTCACCTGGCACTCCCCCAACCCCTGATCTAGACATCCCGCGCCTCTCCCCCTTAGTCGTCCTAAATCCAAGCCCCCTGCGTAGACCCCCTTCCCCAGCCGCACTGAGCGCCCTCTGAACTCCCGAGCTCACACAGTACCGCACCATTTAGCCTTTGCATGCTGTGTGGTTCATGCACACCTACTTCTCATTTCTTCAGCGAGGTGCAAGAGGCAATAAACTAGACCTTGTGCTGCTCGTGGTTCTCCCTGAAGCTACAGCCACCATCCTTCCACTTTCCCGCCACGACGCACTTTGCTCTAAGTGCCTGGATCTCAAACTAATGAACACAAGAATCTGAGGGCACGTGCTTGTTAAATGCAGATTCCTGGGCCCTGTTCCCAGAGATCCATTCTGTGACGCAGGCCTGGGGAATCTGCATTTTCAAAACAAATCATTCAGGTGAATCACCTGCGAAGAAACATGGCTTAAACCCTCAGTAACTAATTACTGGATTACAAGAATCCTCTACATGTGTACGGTCACTCCCAATTTGCCAGGTCCCCTCTATCCTCTCACCTGAGCATCACAACAGCTGCTAAGATGGTCAGGACAGGAGGCACAGGCAGGATTTCATAGTTGAGGAAGCTGAAGGTGAAAGAGAGGTTTGCTCAAGGGGACAGAGCACGTGGGACAGGAGGCAAGTTTCAACTCCACTGCTCTGTTGTGTCTGTTTTTGTAGCTTGTTCTTGGTCTCTTTGTCCCTGTGTCTGTCTCTGCTTTTTTCCCTCTTGCTATAATTCTAAAACAATTCTAGACACTAAAGGTAATAATTAGAGGTAAACAAAACAAGGAAAATAGAAATCCCCCAAACTCCTATTAACCAGAGATAATTATTATTCATGTTTTGGTGTGTTTTCCTAGCTTTTTAATGCTTTAATTGAGATTATTCTGCTTTGTAAGCCACATTTTTCCATCCAGCAATTAACCAGAACAAGAATGGTGTTGCTTTAACTGGCCCTTGAGGCTGGGAGGGGTACACTGGCTGTCCACCTGGGACTGTCCTCTTCCCATCCATCTCCATCCCCACTGCCTTCCTTAATGGCTTTTTTCATCCCCCCCTCCCCCGCCCTCCAACAATTGTAAGACCTGGTGGCACCAAGAGGGCAGGGTGGGAGCAAATCTTCCCACCCTGGCAGGGATGTGGCTTCCAGGATGCAGGCACTGAGTTCAGGACTTTAAGGGTCCCCACTGTTGTCTTGAGTTTGACCAGAGGGACAAGAGTACATGCAGCCAATGAAGAACAGGAGCCGGCACTTTCCAGAGGGGCATTGCAAAATGCAGAGCACCGTGAGAAATTAGTTCTGAAACACAGGTGGGAAGTCTGCAATCCATCACAATCTCAGGTGGCTGGCTGGCTTGTGTCTCGATTCCTTCTCAATTCCTGGTATCTTAAAGGGAACAAACTTATAGCTGATGCAAACTGACCTCCCTGCTCTTTTTTTTTTTTAAAAAAGGAGATTGGAGTGGAAGACAGTTTGATCATTCCAGATGCTTTTGAACAGAGAATAAGACACTGCTGGTGTGGATGCTGACCCTGGGAACGTCTGACTTCCTCTTTTCTTTCTGTCTGAGATTGTGGTTCCTCGGGGCTTTGCTTTAAGGCTCTGGGGAAGTTTCAAGGCCAAGCTTGAAGAGACTTGCAAATCAGTTCCTGTGGAAGAGTTCTGAATAGCAACTGATTACAATCTCTAATTATTTCTAAAGGAACCACTTAGCCAATTAGAGCCACAGCCCATGAAAGGGAAGAGAAGATTCCCTGGATGGAGAGCAGTGAGAAATCGCAGGTACTGTTATTATCACTACTATTATTGTTGTTTCAAATCATGCTATGTCTAGAGGCCGTCAGCTCTTTTAACACCGGACTTTACTCCAGACATTCCAGGTCACACAGCTGTCTGCCTGGGTCCACTTCTCCCTTCCCCGTGCCTGGCTGATTCCTACCTTGCCTGTCAGGCCACAGCTAAAATGTCGCTTCCTTGGGAGACTTTCTTAAACAGGGTAGGGTCCCTGTATTCCTCCTTCACGACACTTCTCATGGTTTTGTGACCATCTACTCGTTCTACCAGTCTATAAGCTCCATGGGGTCAAGAAGCTTGTTAGCCATTTTCACTGCTGTGTCCCCAGCACCTAGAACACTGGCTGGGACATAGTAGATGCTCAATAAACACCCGCAGAATGACTGAAAGAGACTGGAGAACGAAATATTTCCTCCTCGGGTTGTGAGTGTAGATTCCTGTTTAAACCTGATGATAAAAGCACTTGATTGATTAATTCATTCAATAAACATTTATGAACATCTACAGTGTGCCAGGTGGTGAACTGGTTGGTCCAGTCTCATCATCTCCACTCCATCATTATGTATCTGTTTTCCTAGAGCTCTATTTTATCATTCCTTCTAGAAGGTTCTAATAATGTAATTTGTCACTGCCATAACTACACCATCATTCTGGAGTGTGTGTGTGGCCAAATAAATGCCTGTTTCCTTGTAGATCCCTAGAGATCCACCTGTTCATAATTACACTGGTGACCTAAGGCAGTTTGGTGGACCAGAAAAAATGCCAAGTGGGCAAAACCATCCCCCCCCTGATTATAGTAACATTTCACATGATCTAGAATATCTTCCCTATTCCATCCACCAAAATTTAAATTTATCTGCCCAATATCCTACTCTTTCAAGGGCCTGAATGCTGCTAGACAGATGAGATTGGTCAGATATATCTACCTTGCTAATGGGCAATGTATTTCAATCACATATACTACCATATCTAAGCCCCGTTAAAATACATGTGTCTAGGAGATTCTTGAGGAATCACACTCTCATGTCTCAGCCCTGCAGTAGGTTTGTAGCTGCCATCAATGCCCCTCAAATCCAAGCAGACCCCATCCCAGCCTATTACACCAGTAGATGAAGCTGGCCCTTTCCAGAAAAGCCCATCCTAAAGCAGGGTTGCTGAGCTCCTGTGCCTGCAGGGAGAGAAAGGAAGGCAGATGGCTGCCACCTCTTTGGTTTTCCAGCTCCCAGTGGTCCACCTTCACAGGGATTTTTCTGCTTGTTTAAGGGTCTATTTTTAGTTTGCAGTATCATATACCAATTCCAGGCCTCTAGTTTATGCCACAACCTTTTAAGTACAAACCCCTTAGTTTTCCATTAGAGTCCAGCTGTCTTGGTTTTTCTCTTGGACCATGCTCAGTGGAAGATCCAGGGTCTACTTCAAGCTTGGACTCTGCACCCGGGGCATTATAACATGGTCCTCACTAGTCAGCAGAGACCCCCTAAAACTCAACTTCTGAAGGGTCTGTCAGAAAATGAAAAGGACAAAAATTACCTTTGTACTTTAGAGCTGCACCCAAAGCAAAGTGTTAAAGAGTCTCTACATATTTTGCTAAGGAGGCTGGGTGAGACACTTAGAACCCCTTATGAAATATGCAATATTTCTCTGCTGTGTGGGAAGGGGACACATTGGTTGTCTTTCCTCTTCTCTGTTGACAGACCTGGCTCAGAATGCCTTTACCACAGGCGCTGTTCTTGCCAATCTTACTTCACTGGCCTAAAGGTTGGACAAAATGGGATTGATGACTGAAGAGCTCCCTGGTGTCCAGTTACATGTTGACTATTCAAGATGGCGGAGGCAAGGCCGTGGGGAAGATAACCCGTACGCTGTTCCCACTGCCTCTGGAGCCATGCAGACTGCCCCACCTCACCTTGCTTGAGTCTGATAAGTGGTAAACCTGCCCATGGATCATCCGTCTGGGGAGACTTGACCTGGGGCTGTGAGACTGTGACCACCCTCCACCACCTCCAAAGAAATCAATCCCTGGTCTGTGGAGGATGATGAAAATTCTAGTATAGGAAGACTAGGGTTGGAAGCTAGGCTCTGCTACACAGTAGCTGTGTGACCCTGAGCAAGTGACGTAACTTTCTGAGTCCTGAGACTCATTAGCCAAGGGGGACAATAACACCTTGTCACAGCTGTGAGCATTAGGTGAGAAAACACGTACAGGCACCGTGTGCAGTGCTGGGAGAGACAGGGAGGTATGCTTGGAATTAAAAAAAAAATTAACATCTTTACTTAAGTATGTTTTATACTTCTGAATTTGAAAGGAATCTTAGAACTGTTTAATCCAATTTAGAGCTGGGGAAACTGAGACCCAGAGAGGTAAACTGATTTGCTCAAGGTCGCATGGCTCACATGGCAAGGCTGGGACGAAGAACCAGGTCTTTGGGCTGTTTTGGTGCCACAGCTTAGTGCTCAGCAAGCACATGGCCATCTTTAATTCATAAAGGAAGGGATGCAACAAGAACCCGAAGAGCAGGCACTAACGGAGCCCGTACTGTGCTAAGGGCTTCACAGGCACTGTCATTGAATCCTCTGCTGTATCATGAGGAAGGTACTATTACTATCCACATTTTAAGATAAGGAAAGGGAGGCTCAGAAAGCTGAGTGACTTGCCCAAAGTCACACAGCTACAAAGCGAGGGAGCTGGACTCAAATGAGTGGATTCCAGAACCTGCGCTCCCAATGCTGATCCTCCACCACCAACCTCTAACCCTAAAGCACCGAGAAACTGGGGAGAATTAGAGCCCTGGCTTGCCTCTTACACAGGCTTGCTAGATTTAGTGAAACACAAACAACACCCCCCAAAACCCCATAAAACAACAAAGAAACAAAAACAGAGCACCACTTAAGTTGGAATTTTAATGAGCAGGTCCTATATATTACATGGGACATACTGATACTAAAATTATTCATTGTCTCTCTGAAATTCCACGTAAACTAGGTGTTTCTGTATTTTATTTGTCAACCTACTAACGTGCTGTGTTACTTTAGGGAAGCTTCAAGACTGACCACAGCTGATCTCAGAGGCTATGTGACAAAACAGTACTGGAGGAGGGAAGGCCTGGGTGAGTTCTCCAGTGACGGTTCTGAGCAAAGAGCAGCCCAGGAAATCCGTGCTGAGGCCTCAAGGATGCAGGGGGGGGCCTGAGGGCAAGTCCCTCTGCCTCCTAAAACCCCAGCAGCTACTCCTGACTCTGCGGGAACAAATGCTTCGCTCATGGCCTGAGCTCCATAGCTAGTGACATGGGCAGGAAACCACCCAGAATCCTTTATCTAAATTGTAGTAAAATATATACAACATGAAATTTACCATTTGAACCATTTTTAAGTGTGCAGTTCAGTGGCATTAAGTACATTCACCTTGTTGTGTAGCCATCACCAACCACCCATCTCCAGAACTTTTTCATCTTGCTGTGTAAGTTTTCAGAATCAAAATGGAGTCGCTTGTGTTAAAACCCCTGACAAACAGAGCCAGAGAAAGGCCACAAAGGGGGTTGTTCTCATGCACAAATGCCCCATAACAAGAACTATCACAAAGGACTGTGCAAAGCCAGAACTTTGCACAGAGGCCATCACAACCTTAATTAAAAAAATACTTCTGCGAGGACATCTGCCCAGCAACTGCCTGTCCAACCTTGGACTGGTTATTGTTATTGATCCTTGTAGCCGAGGACAATTATCCGGAAATGATTATGTAATCCTCCATCAATTTTTCCTTTAAAACCCTTTGTTTTCCTTTACCTCCCTGAATACGCAAATAGTTTACTATGGCATGTGCATTCCCATTGCAATGCCCTCTTCCCGAGGGAATATCACTTTCTTTTAGAAAACCTCTGTTTGTTATTTAGGTGACATTCCCAAACTGCAACTCTGTGCCCACCACAAACAGCAGCTCCACATCTCCGCTCCTTCCAGTCCCTGGTAACAGCATTCCACTTTGTCTCTCTGAATAAGTGGGATCATGCAGTACTTGTCCTCTGTGTCTGGCTTATTTCACTTAGCATAATGTCCTCACAGTTCATCCACATTTAGCATGTGTCAGAATTTCATTCCTTTTTAAAGGCTGAACAGAGTTCATATTATAATAACTGTTTTTCTCTGAGAAGAGGTCAGAAAACACCCTGGTATACTCAGTCTTCTGGGCTCTAATGGGAAAGGATGGAACCCTTTTCCAGCAGGGGCTGTCCAGGCCCATAGTACTGAGGGGTGCTCAGAGGCCAGGTGACTGAGGCAGCCCCTCACCCCATAGTCTAATTTAGGCACCCCGTGGACTGACCCGATTCTTGCTGGCTCTTGGGGACACACCTCTCTATGCCAAAGGCCCTCTAAATAAGCCAGAGGCAGATATATAGGGCACACCAAGGAGGTTTTATTTTTGCTTTACCAGTGAAACTAAAGCAGGGAGTGATCTATCTGGGGTGAGTGTCCAAGGCAGGAGAAAGAGTAAATTCCCACTTCGCCACATGCCTCAGATGGAACAAGCCTTCAGCGTCACTGGGTGGTGCAGGCAGAGTCCTGGACAGACCCATGGGCTGCCAGATGCCCACTCTGCCCTCCAGGCCACAAGACTGCAGCACGTGGCTCCCCCAGTGAGCTAGTGGTACCTACAGGGCGGCAGGGTACTGATCAAATGCATCACACAGCCCCTGGCATACAGCAGGTGCTCATGAGAGACAGCCATGGGGGTAACCTGTTGGTGGCTCAGAAGACAAAGTCCTGATTGAATGTGTGTGCTGGGAAGTTTGTTAATGGGATTTGGGGAAAAGGATTCATGGAGATTAAAAAGACAATTGATTTTTCAAAAATCAAAAAAATGGAAAGTGAGGGTCAGACAAGCCCTTGCCTACAGGTGGTTTTCTCCAACCACAGGCCTATGGACCATGTTCTGAGTCCCACGCAGGGGGACACTGGGGTCCTGGAACATGTAGGTGCCCTTAAGGGGGACACACCCCTCCTCCTAATCCTCCAGCTGCAAAAGGACTGACCCCACATCAATGTTTAGCTGCAGTAGAGCATTTCCTTTACCGATGACTCTGGATTTTTAAAACAAAGTGCATGTGTTTAACACAACTATAAACTGGCTCCCTCAGAAAGAGAAGCCCCTGGTCTGTAGCAGACGTCCAGATGAGCAGCTCATCCCAGCCTCAAAACCGCACGCAGGCTGTGATGGGCTAGGTCTGGGTTTTTACAGAAGAAAAAATTGAAGGGCAGAGGTTGGAAGAGGGTCAGAGAGAGAGGAGCCTGGGGAGGCTCTGACACTACTTGTCATTGTCACCCTACAGGCAGGACAGGCTGCTGGCTGCACAGTCACTGTGGAAGGAAAGAACCTTGTCTTGAGAAGCCACTGTACGCCGTGATATGACAGGACGGGGATGTGGGTAGGCACCAGGCCCAGACCCAAACCCTCCTGCCCTGGAGTTTGCCCTTCCAATAAATTCCCCTTTGTTTTGGTGGGACAAGGTGGGCTTCTGCCCTTTGCAAGCAAACTTTTCCCAAGGAAGACATGAATAGACGGGTAAGACCAAGGAACCAAGGGTGGCTGAGGACCCCGCCCCTGGGAAACGGTGAAGGGCACACAAGATAGTCTCTTTCCCCCTCCCTTACCCAAGGCCACAGCCCCACTCCTTTAACCCCCAGAATTTTTTTTTGTCTGGTGGCCAGTAAGACCCCCAAATTCTAAGCCTAAGCACCCGAGCTCATTAGGAGAGGCGAGAATGTGTAATATACATGCACCGTCATTTTAAGAAGTCCCGAAGCAGCACAGATTAGTTAACAGCACGCCACATTTCCTGTTCGTGTAAACTCGTTTTGTTTTTTGTCAAATTAGATTTCTACTCACTGATCCTCCACTTTTTCTCTTCTTTGTTTAATTGAATAGCAAATCAAAAGGAAAGTGCAGGGGGCTCGTGGTGGTCCTCTCCCTCCAAGGCCAAGGATCTGTTGACTTTAAGTCCTGGCTGCGCACTTCATACTCTTTGAAATTAGCAACTGTGACTATTCAGCATCAGTGGCAGTGGGTATTAAATGGCCATGGTCCCGGGGAGACCCTGTGGAGGCTTGGCCACTCTGGCCCCATCCTCCTTGGTGGGGACATGCTGGGCAAGGTCTGGGAGAGGAGGCTGTGTCGCAGCCCTCAGAGGGCAAGGGGACACCGAGCCAAAGGCAAACATACTTACAGACATAGGGCAGCAATGTTTGCACAAATTCCCCCAAAACTTGGGCCAAGTGTTTGTCCCAGCCTTTGATGTCATGAGTCCTGGCACTGTCCCTCACTATTGTGAGGCCCTGGCCAAGCTACTCAACCTTCCTTCGTTCCATTCATCTGTAAAAGGAGGGAAATCATGGCCCCCACAGCATAAGATTGTTGGGAGGATAAAATCAGATTGTGCAGGTAAGATGCGTGGCATGCAGGAGGTGCTCAAGGAATGGGAGCTCAAACCTTACTCCGGGCGCCGTCCCGCCTGCACGCTTCAGGAGGAAGCTGCTGCCTGGGGCTCCGGATGCTCCGAGCGATGTTTATGCAACCAGAAAAGTCCACTTACTCAGTTTACAAAAAGCAACATGTTTACAAGACCACACGGCCTTAGATCCAAGGATGTAGAAGAGCAAAAGCCCGGAGAGAGGGACTTATTCTCAGAAGCTGCAGAGCAGGGACCAATTCCTAAACTGTTTTTGCTTCTCAGCAAGTGGGCACAAGGCAAAGAGAGCTGTGGCCTGGACTATGTGTAGGGATTGGCGAGGGGCTTCCAGAGGAAGTGGGGCCTGCAAATCGCCCCTGGCCACTGGGGTGCAGCCACGGCAACCCCTCCCTGAGCGCCCAGGGCCAGCTCAGCCTCTGTGCCGCACCCCAACCCCACTGGCCACTCCATATCTCCCCATTCTTAAGCATACTTAAAATAAACGAGGTGTCCCAGCTAAAAGGGGGTGTCTATAACTCAAAAAGTGCTGATATGCCAACCAGCCATTTGCCCCGAAGTAGGTATTAGCTAGAGCAGCATTTCTTAGAATTACAAAAAGAACTATGAATAGACTGTTATGCTGTGTCTGCAGTCAGGGCCTTCCAATTAATGGCAGGAAGCCTATATTCCTGTCGGACAGCAGCCAGCGCCGTGTGTGTGTGTGTGTGTGTGTGTGTGTGTGTGTGTGTGTGTGTGTGTGTGTGTGTGTGTGTGTGTGTGTGTGTGTGTGTGTGTGTGTGTGTGTGCGCATTTGAGAGAGAGAGAGAGAATGAAGAATGGTGGGCAAGGGGAAAATGGATGGACGCATTTGACTGTACAGTAAAATGATGGACAGTGTGTTGACTTCCAGAATTTGGATCTCAGGTGGTCATCCAGGAATCCAGCTGATAGGAAGGGACAGGATTTTACAGTATAAGCCAACACAGCATTTCATCAGGCAACCCTTTTATCCAGAAAGAGAAGGTGACATCACTATAAAGGGACACAGGGACCCCCCGATCTCAGCCTTGGCCCACCAAGTGTTTATTCAAGCTGGGAGGCAAGAGCCACAGGACTAGAAGACAGCACACTGGAGCTGCCTGGCACGGGGGCTCCCCTGTTCTGGAAGCACTGCAGCCAACTTAGAGTACTGGGGCCAGGCCTGCAGCTCAGCCTTGCCCAGCAAGGGAGGCCAGGGAGAGGAGGCTGGGTTCACAGCTGTGCCCCATTCTGTACCCTCGACTCCTGATTCTCCAAATGAGAAATGCATTGGGGTTCCACACACCTGGAAAGTTAGAGAACCTTTCCTGATGGTCGCTCACTTCCTGCAGCTTGTCATTCAAGCATTCGGTCACTTCTGCCTTATTCCTCAAGAGCCTCGCTGGTCCTGTTTAATTTAGACATGGGTACTAATGAGGGTTGTGTCTACTACACTGTCATTCACAGGATTGAAAATTTTCATTGAGGGGTTCCTGGGAGACGAGCCACACTTACTCTTTTGGGCATCGCATCTGCCTGCTTGTTGCAATCTCCAGGCTGGCCGGCTCAATCAAAGACCTGAGTGGCAGGCAGGAGATGCCAGCCAATGGCACTTCTAAAGTAGCAGTGATTTCTTACCTGTATGGGGGGGTGGGGACAAAAGCCAGCCAACACTCCTGAAAGGGATTGTGGGGGGCAGGGAGTGTTGTGAAAATATTCATTTTTTAAAAAATTAATTCTTCATTAGTAATACATGGTGAGTCAGCGTGATGCAGAGAAAGAGCCCAGGCAGGTCACTTAACAGCTGGGTCAGGCTGGGCTGGCTACACGATCATTCTCGGCCTCCTAACTTAAGCAACAGGGATTAAAAAGAAATCCTGTTCTCACCTGGCAGTTGTGCCACTGAATGGGACGATATGCACAAACAGCAGAGAAGCGGGAAGGCAAGCCATGAAAGAGCAGGGGTTCTGGAGTCCAACTCCCTGGGTTCAAACCCCAGTTCTGCCACTGATGGGCTGTGTGACCTCAAGCAAGTCACTAAACCTCTCAGTGCCACGGTCTTCTCAATCTGTCAAATGGAGGTGACAAGTGAACTACTTCAAGGGGCTGTTCTGAGAACTCAGTGAGGGGATGCACAGCCCATGCCTGGTAAAGTGCCTTTCACTTAGGAAGTGTTACATACAGATGGGCTCTGAGCAGTAGGAATGCTGCTGAACACAAGGAATGCCGGCGCACAGAACGGGCTCCATGAGCAACTCTGGATTCCGAATCTGGGCTGTTCTCCTTTACTGAGGCTTGTTATTCTGGCACCTGTGACCATCCTCAGAGATTGGCTGAAAAAAGGCAGAGAATTCGGTAATGGGCCACAATAATCAACCACATTGTATATTGACAAAATAAAATAAAATAAAATAAAATAAAATAAAATAAAATAAAATAAAATAAAATAAAATAAAATAAAATAAAATAAAATAAAGGCACAGAAGCTCAGAACCATGAATTTCAGGAAGAGATGCCATGAAGACCTACTGAAGAAAGCGCCGGTTGTTATCCTGCTCCCTCTTAAATAGAGAGTTCCTGTGTGAGCTTTCCCACCTTTCTGAAAATCTGAAAGTCCCTGTGGTCTGCAGAATCACCGCCCCCTCAAAGATGTCCACATTCTAATCCCCAGAAACTATGACTGTTATGTTACATGGCAAGGGAGATCAAGGTAGCAGACGGAATTAAGGTCACTAATCATCTGACCTCAGAATAAGATGAGCCTGGATTATCCAGGTGGGCCCCATGTAATCACAAGTGCCCTTCAAATGTGAAGAGCAAGGCAGAGGATACACAAGAAGGACTCGACTGGCTGTTGCTGGCTCAGGATGGAAGGGACTGTGAGCCAAGGGATGCAGGTGGCCCCTAGAAGCTAAAAACGCCCTTGGTTTTAGCCAAGTGAGATCCATGTCAGATGTCTGACCTCCAGAACTGGAAGACATAACTTTGTGTTATTTTAAGTCACTAAGTTTGTGATCATTTGTTACAGCAGCCACAGGAAACTAAAATAGTCCCAGATGTTTCCTTCATCTTGTGAGGTAACTTCTGGGCCTGTGAACCCCTAAAGGGCTTGATGGCATCCACAGATCACCTCGCCTGTCCCCAGTCACGTTTGGGGCAGTCATGTATGCACTTATTCATCCTTCACATGTTCAGCAAATACTTTCTTGGAACTTTCCCTGTGTCAGTCCCAGCACTAGGTACTGGGGACACAGCAGTACAGAGGACAGACCGGCCCCTGCCCTCATGGGGCTCAGAGCCAACAGTGGGTATGGACTGTTAACAGATATTTGCAGAGGATGACAACAGGGACACTTTCGAGTGTTTACTGTGTGCATGGCCCTGTGCCAGCCCTTCACCTACATTAACTTGTTTACTCCTCACAAGCATTCGCATGGGAGGTACTGTTATCCTCTCCATTTTACAGATGGGAAACTGAGGCACAGAGTGCTTCAGTGATGTGCCAAGGTCACACAGCTGCGTGGGGCAGACCTAGATTTGGAACCCAGGCAGGGTTTTTGTCACTGTACTATGCTGCATCTAAAACTACAAGGGATGGGGACAGTCCTGGAGAAGACGGAGGGTCTGCCTGTGGCCTCTGAGGCTTCTCTCTGGCTTAGTGGATGGCAAGTCCCATTTAAAGCAAGTCTCTGTGACACTGGCTCTGGCAGCTGATCTCGAGAGGGTGTGTGTGAAAGTAAATGTGAAATGTGGTCATAGAGCCCTCGGTGCTCCCCCTGACCCCCCGTGCAAAACGAGCACCCCCAGATCCATCCGAGCCTGGGGTTGGGGCCATTCCTTCCTCTGGGCTTGCAGAGCTCCCCCCACCCCGCCCCCAACACCCGCACAGAGCCGGAGCGGAGCGGAGCCTGCTAATAGTCACAGACCTTTATTGACTGTTCATTCTCCGTGAGCACAAGGCTGTGAATTTAAACGCTCATCCGATATTGCTCTACAGTGGGTAGCTCATGGAGAATTCACAGGGGGACGCTCACTCCCAGGGCGACAGGCATGCACACATGAGCCCACTTACTCCAGCAACAGCCTGCCATCCCAGAACCCATTCCTCTCCAAGCAACATTCCCCAGGGTGGGAAGGGGTGTGTGGGGGGGTAGGGGGCGTGAGCCACGGGAGCCGGGGCAGGGAGGAGCTGGTATCTGCAGAGGTGTCCCTTGGCAGTCAAGCGAGCCTAGGCCTGGAATCACTCCCAGCTGAACCTCACTAGCTGGACGACCTGTAACACCCTCCTTGACCTCTCGGTGCCTGAGTCTCCACATTTATAAAGTGAGAAATAATAATAGTACCTGCCCACTGGGGTTGTTGGGAAGATTAAGTGAGACAATATAAAGTGTTTCACTCGGAGGCTGGCACCTAATAACCACGTGGTTATGTCACACAGTCTTATTTCATTCCTTACAGTGGCTCTGAGAGAAGCCACTCTTCTTGTCTCCCTTGTGCGGATGAGGAAGCGAAGGCTCTCAGAGGGACCAGAACTTGCCCAGGGACTCCTGGCAAGTGAAAGGTCTGCCTCAAGGTCAGACACCCTAAGCTCGCCTGTGGTCTGGGTTTGAACATCAGGGCTCGAGTTCCAGCCCACGGTCTTTGAAACTGAGTATTTTGTGAAGGAGGTACTGATATCATCCCCATTTTACAGATGAGGAAACTGAGACACAGAGAGTTCGAGGGACCTGCCCAAAGACACAGAGCAGGACGATGCACCCAGACGTGGAATCCAGGTAGTCCTTTAATCCCTATGCTATACAGACCGTACACTGTGGCGTTCCTCACCACCGCAGAGCTCAGTGTGAAGAGGAGCCTCCTGACGCTGTGCCAGGGTCAATGTCATGCCCTGCTGAGTCTGGCTGAGCTCAACATCATCACTGTCATCATCATCATCATCATCATCAAAGCAAACCCTGATTCCTCACATTTATCAAACATGTTTTTTTTTGTTTTAAAAGATGACCGGTAAGGGGATCTTAACCCTTGACTTGGTGTTGTCAGCACCACACTCAGCCAGTGAGCGGACCGGCCATCCCTATATGGGATCCGAACCCGGGGCCTTGGTGTTATCAGCACCGCACTCTCCCGAGTGAGCCACGGGCTGGCCCTCAAGCATGTTTTTTATTTTAAAGCCCTTTCCCATCTGCTGTGGGTCAACTGTATCCCCCAAAAGTTCATGTATGGGAAACAATCCCCATCGTAACAGTATTAAGAGGCTGGGAAATCCGATTATAGTATTTGAAAGGTGGGGCCTTTGAGAGGTGATTGGATCATGAGGACTGTGCCCTCGTGAATGGATTGATCCACTCATGGAGTAATGGGCTGTCATGAGTGTGGACTGGTGGCTTTACAAGGGGAGCATATGAGAGAGCTCTAGTTCGTTCTTGTTAGTCTCTCAGGTGATACCCTGCAATACCACAGGACCCTATAGAGAGTTCCCACCCTGAAGAAGACCCTCACCAGATGCACCCCATGGACCATGGACTTCCTAGGCTCCAAAACTGTAAGAAATAAATTTTATTTCTTTATAAATTACCCAGTTTCAAGTATTCTGTTATCAGCAACAGAAATCAGACCAATACACCATCCATCAGCCCCTCCGACTTTCACCCCACCCCTGGCAGGTGGCTACTAAAGCAGGAGAAACTAGCCCCATGGGCAGATGGTGAACTTGTAGGCCCCACGGCCATCCAGTAGCAGGGAGGCTTTGCATCAGCTTCACAACCCCCCAAGGCTGGGGACTTTCTCCCTGTGCCTCAGTCTACTACATTCTTTGGCATTTGTGGGAGAGGAAGCAGGAAGCCCCCTCACCTCCAAAAGGGGAAGATGTGCCTCAGTAACAGGGACTTGGGTGAGTTTATTTACAGGGATGGGGCTCCCCTTGGTGGGTTTCTCCCAATGTCCCTTCTTCATGTGCTTTAGCCTTTAAAATATAAACATCCATATGCATGTGCAACTCACCGTATTGGACGTGAAATTATCAAATTGAAATGTTCCAAGCTATGGCTAGGTGGGAGGCAGGGGGTAACTGTGCTACCCATGAAGCATCTTTATAGTACATGACAGGTGGGGGGGGGGCTTCCAATTTGGAAGCAGCTCTTTCTTTCCACTCCCCTGAAAAGCAGTGTCCTGACCCTAAGGAGGACCTTAAGGAGGACCCAGAAGGAACACAAAGAGCCTGCTAAGGGCAGGCTGGGAAAATGCAACCAACATGCCTCACTCCCCAACCTTGCCCGCTGCTCCAACTGGGTTCTTTGGGCAGCCTCTCCTCATCCCCAGGAGCTGGCATGGAAGGGCAAACCCACTAGCAATCCCTGCAAGTAGAAGGCTTCAATGCAACATTATGGGGTATTAGGATGAAAGGCTGCAGATCAGGAACCAAACCTTCCGATACCGACCAGACCTCAGGAATTAGCCACATGGGACTGAAATAAAAGCGATCCGGCATGGCATTCTTCACCTGCAGGGCTTCTTAGGGTGGAGTTCCAGAGCCAGGTATCAGCACCTGCCACACACCCTTCATCTGCCATTAGAGACCTTTGTAGAGTAAGCTGTACAGAGTGTGGGTTCAGATTGCTTATCTTCATACACAGCTGAGTTTAAAAGTTCCTTCACATTTGGCTACTTACACCTGAAATTGGTGGTTCCTACCTGAGTTTTGAAGGTACGACTTTGAAGCTCAGAGTGGGCAAAGCCAGGTAAATAGCCCCGGTTACAGGATACTGCCTTAACTTGGCTGACTCATCGCCCAGCAGAATAAACGCAGTTCAGCCAACTTCTCCAATACCTGCTGGAGTTCTGAGGAGGGCCTGTGGTGGAAATACCCACAGCTTGGCCTGTGTTTGAGGAGGCAGAGCTCCCAGAACGGTGGCCAGGCTGCTTTACAAGGCATTATTTGTCCTCTGCAGTTACCAGCAGATCCTCTACCAGAACACTCTACGGTGTGCTGCCCATTCTCCCCGTGTCCTCACAGCGAGCTGTACGAATTGGGCTGGAGTTGTTTAATGAGTGCATTTTCTTATTTATCTCGGGGGTCCTGGCAGGGGAGGTGGGAAGGGGCATGGGGTTTGCTTGCACAGAACAATAGAAGACTGTCCCCTAAAATAACGATCCCCCTGCCTCCAGCCAAATAAGGCAGGACTTTAAGTTGCCAGGGTTAGGGCTGACGAGAACCACCCAGCCCAGCTGGCATCACCCCATAAATTGGGAGATACGGCCTCCATTCATTCAGCCAGGAGAAAAGGGCATTTATGCTGGTGAGGAGAGAGGCGTGGTTTAAAGAATGATGACAGAGGCGCTTTAAGAATTTCCATTCACTGTCAGAGGGGCCGTGGGGGGCGTGGGGCTCCTGCTGGCCAGGATTCCTCTTGGCACGTAATTCTGAGGGTTAACAGCTGATCCGTGTAGATGTGTCCAGCTTTACACCTAACACTTTCCACAGAGTTCAGTGGCTGGGAGAAGGTGGCTGCTGGGACTTTGGAGCCAAACAGACTTCGATTTTGACCTTGGCCCCACTACCTTTTAGCTGTGTGACCTTGGACATGTTACTTAGCCTCTCTGGGTTCTAATTTCCACATCTGTAGAGAGGGCATAGTGGGAAGAGTGGGGCTGCTGTGAGGAGCTTTATGTCTGGCACACAGTAAACGCACATCAAAATTCATCCTCTGTCTCTTTTGCCTGTTCCCTTGCCATGGAAAATGAGGAGTCAAATGGGGTTCTCCAGGCAGACTCCAAATCCTAGTTTTACCTCTCAGTTGGTGGTGGACCCTGCGGGATGTTGTGCTTCTCTGTGCCTCAGTTTCCCCAGGAGTAAAATAGGAATAATAATAACAGTACCCACTTCATAGAAACCAAATGACACAATGTGTGTAAAATGCTCATGCAGTGCCTTATACATAGCAAACACTTGATAAATGTGAGTTCTCGGTGTGACTTTTCCATCTTAACAAGTCACTCCTGACCCTACCCCAACCCAACCTTAATTTACTCTCACCCAATCAACACATTTCCAGAGAGACTCAGCTTTTCTTGAGAAGATTCCTTTCCTACCCACGTCTGGTACCTACCACACTGTCCTTCTGCTAAAGCTAATTCTTTGTGGTTAGAGAAAGCACTGGGTGGACCAGGCTGAAGCTTCAAAGCAGCTTCCTCTGTCTTGGTGGCCTCTCATGTTTCCTTGTTGGAATGAGACAGTGCATGCTTGTAAGATACTGAGCTCGCTAGAACCAAGTGATGCAGGACGCATCCCGGTCCTGGGCTTTAGTTATTTCCTTTCAAAGTTTTGTTGTTCTTGTTTTTAAAAAAATTTCCAAAGCATCCCTTGTCTTCAGAGTCTGGCTGTCAGCCTCTACTTCACTCTCCGAGGTCCTTTTTAATTTGCCCTTGTAAACACTGCTTGAAAAATGTCACTGCACATGGCTCAGAAGAGAATAAACCTCTCACTTCCCACCCCCACCACCCCCAATTGGATTCAATTATAAATTGGCTCACGTTGTCCTTTGTTCCTCCCCAAGATTAACTGGGAAATCCACATTAAGGGCATTTAAAAAAAAATGAGCCTGGCTGTTTATTCCCAATGGAAGGAAAGGGGGTATTATTTTTAATGCTATTTTCTACCAACTCCTTGTGACATCCCTGCCAGAGGCTTCAGGATAAATGTGCCAGAGAACAGATCAAAACTGCAACGTAACTCTGCAACTTCAACTTTCTTTTCTATTTTTTTTCCTAAGTATTTGTTATTTATTTGGATATATGACCTATTTAAAGGGTGTCTGGGTGGAACAAGAAAGTGCTGGGACAACTTAGGAAAAGAAGCTCATCCATAAACTAGTGGAAAAATCAAATCCATCTGGGAACTTCAGGCAATGTTTTAAAAGGGACATTTTAAAAAGCACTTGTGGGGCATCTCAGGGGATGTGTTCAGTGGACGTGCCTATCTTGGCACGAATATGGTTTTAGTGAACATGATATGACATGGCTGCTCTAGGAAATAAGTGACAATATGCTTCCCCATCGCCCCCGCCCAAGCATTTGATAACTGCAACAGGATGTTAAAATGTAGTGCCAAGCTACATTAGATGGCACATTCCAAAGGAGGTACTGGCTATGTACAGACTTATAAAAGAGGTGCTAACCACTGGGTTATCCAGCTCTTCACAATCCCATTCAACTTTGCCCTCATCAAGTACAAAAGGGTTGGGTTTTAGGAGATGGAAAAAAACATTTTAGAGAAGTTTGCTGGAGAGAGGGGTTGAATAGCTGTAAGTCCCACCTGCCCATACACCCAAGTATTGGGGAATTTCCTCCTTCATCTTAAATTGAGAGAGAGGGGGTTTCAAATCACTGTGCCCCTACAGTCTGCGGGGCCACGTTTACTCATTGTTGGACTTACTAGCTACTTTGACAACTAAAGGAAGAGTGGCCTCCCCTCTCACTCTGCCAGGGAGAGCATGAATGTGGCTTCCTGGGGGCCAGATGGGGTCTTGCTCAAGGGAGGGCCAGCAGGGGTCATCCTCGGGCCTGTCCAAGAGGGGTCACCTGGAGGGCTAACTGTGGGGTGGATTCTCAGTCCTAGGTCCTGCAGAAGGAACTGAGGAGTCTCCAAAAAGCCCATGAATGTGCCACAGAAGGAAAATCCCACTGGAAACATCTGTCTGGTCTGGAGAGAGTCAACATCAACTCAAGCCCATGCTAGTGGTGCAAGAATTTTCTGGCGTCTTTTCCTTTCCTCCCGCCACGCTCCTCACCCTGCCATCTAGTGGAGCCAAAAGCCATCAGTGGGAGGAGAGATAAAAGCTGAAGGCAGAGAAGGAAAGAAGAAACAGCCCCAGCCACTCCCCAGCTGCAGCAGCTGGCCGGCTGAGAGGGTAAGAGGGCTTGACTTCACATGACAAAGTTTAACAGCAGCTTTAGGGAGATATGATTCATACACCCTACCATTCACCCATGTAAAGTGTACTATTCAATAGTTTTCCGTTTTCATTACTTCCCAAAGAAACCCTGTACTTGTCACCGCCCCCCCTTAGCAAGTGTTGGCTGGACTCTGCAACATCCTAGTCTTGGGTTCTTCGGCGGGTCACAAAATGAGATGTCCCCAGTCAAGTCTTCCTGTGAGTGCTCACTCGAGCTCCTCAGCTCTGCCCAGTGCTGGCAGAGAAACCAACCTCCCGCGTTCCTTGCCTGTCCCTCCACCAGCTGCGAGCCTCTGTGAAGGCTGCATCTGCCTCATTCATGCTTCTCTCCCCAAAGCCACCTGGCACATGGCTGGCACGCATCAGAGCCTCAATAAACACTTGCTGGCTGACAATGGGAGAGAAGGCCCTGGGGATCACTGTGGGTGTGGGGGCGAGTCTGAGGCAGAGGGGTTCATGGCCTCCCACATGAGGGCCAGGAGGCAGGGCCAGACGGCACCTTGCCCTTGGACCCAGCACCGCTGGCCACCACTCCCCGTCCCGCGACCTTCCTCTTTCCCTGCATTTATCTCTGTCGTTTTCTCCCTTTAAGAAGGAGACACCATGAAGCTACTCACGTGCATGTGACACAATCTTTTCAGCTGATGCACATGAGTGAATGTGATACAGGATCATCCTAGCAGAGCCTCTGGGGATGGGGGAAGGCAATCCTTACAAAGCAGGAGCGAGAGTGGGCCCATCTGAGAAATCACGGATGGCATTTCACAGAGACCCCTCTAAATGGCCGAGACAGCGGTCTTCTAGGGAGAGTTCTCGCTGGAGGGGAGCCCAGCCTGGACTATATGTGACCCCACAGGTGGTGAGGACAGCATGGGGGGGACACACAGGGAAGACGCAGCCTTGGGGGACAGAGTAGCAACACCCCCTGAGCACCTTCTAGGCCTCTCCAGCCACTGTGCTGGCATGCCTCCCATACGCGTGGACTTCAAAATGTTCACGGAAAGGTTCATATTATCTTAATTCCATTTCTCTATGAACTTTGTGAAGTACTCTGGTAGAGCCTTGGTTCTTCCTCACAAGGATCCCACTGGAGAGGACATCCCCACTTTACAAAAGAAGTATCTGGGGCCAGGGAGCTGGTCCAATGCCACACAGCTAGGGAGGGACACCAGTGGGCCCCAATGCACCTGCGGGGACAGCTGGCGTGTTCGACATCCATGCTCTGGGCTCACCCCCACAGCCACCGGCCCCTGTGAAGTCGGCCTGACCTTCATCAGCAATATTTCTCAGGAGTCAGGTCCGTGAAATGGAGTTACCTGACCAAGGTCACTGTCAGTCAGTGGGAATTCCAGCCCAAGTCAGCCTAACTGTACAGCCCAGGGACTGACCCACCCCTACCACCTGGCTGACTCTAATTACTGGGAGAGGCTGTGTTCAGATGCCTTCCTTGCCAGTGCGCAGACATGAAATGGCCCAGGAGTTCCCATGGGAGACGAGGAGGTGACAGTGCATGAAATGGAATAAGGATGTTCTTGTGTGGACATGTGTGTTTGTGTGTGCATGCACGTGCGTGTCTATAACGGTGTCTTTATAGTTTACATGTCTATGTAAACATGTACGTTTGTAAGTATGAGTGTCTACATGTATTTGTATCTGTGTGTATACATGTATGTCTCTGTATACATGCGTGTTTGTGCATATAGGTACATATTTGTGAGTGTGAGTGTGTGTGTAAGTGTGGATCCATCTGCATGCATGTGTGTATGTGTCTATGTGTGCTTATGTGTTGGTGGGTGCAGGAGTATATATGCGTGTATCTGTGTGTGTTTGTGTGTATTTGTGTGTGAGTGTGTAAATAATCCCATGCATGTCAGTGGAGACTTAGGAGATTGGGTCCTTTCTACACTGGAAGATATTCATTTTTTTCAGTTAATAGAAAACAAAGGAATCTTTTCTAAAAGTTCTGCTTTAGGGCCCCAGAATGTAAACTTTATGAGATTGGGTTTGTAGTCTCCAAGGGAAGAATGTTCCTTTTAAAGATGTAGGCTGAGAAAACTTAGAATTCACTGTTGATTTTCAGGTTTTTTTTTGACAACTCCACAGTGAGAAATAAAGTATATCATTCCATATATGTATTTCTTAATACTTACCCTTACCATGCATAATAGGCTCCGATATTTTTTATTCTTTTCTATTTTTTTTTTTTTTTTAATGTTAGCTATGAGTCACTAAACTGATGTCACAGCCCACTACCAGGACATAACCTGCAGTTTGAAAAACACTGGATAGGATGACCCCTGTCCCAACTCTATGTGAACAAATGAACACTGGACATTATCTTTATGCCAGCTACTTTTCTAGGTTTTTGCGAAACAGGTTTCCAGACTTCTTGGCATTCTAAAGGAGAAAATGACATGCAAACCCAAAAGAGCTTAAATAAGGTCATTTCAGGAGGTGACAAGGTCTAGGAAGGTAATTCAGTGGGCTGGTCAGGACAGACTTCTCTGAGGAGGTGACATCTGCACTGAGACCAAAATAATGACCAGGACCTGGCCCGGCAAGGGGCGGGAGGAGGATCGTCCTGTACCTGCCTCCAGCCTCCACCGCCACAGCGCGGAAACAGAGCTTGATTCAGACCCTGCAGTGAATCTGCCTCCTGCCATCTCTCCTCTCCTCTCCCCTTTCACAGCTACGTTTCACCCCAAGTTTGCCACATTAAAATCTGGCAGCTCTGCAGTGACACACATTCATCTTTCCCCCCTGGAACATCTAAAAATAACATTTGGTCTGATTCATTTTGTTATTGAGACAAACTCCCTAAGACACAGCCGATCTTCTGGAGGGTGATCGGGAAGGGGCAGAGAGCCGTGCGATGACAAGCCCATGTCAAAGACACAAAGGCAATGAAAGGGGACCTCATCCCTCCGAGTCACCCCATGGGTGGGTGCTGCTTCTCCAGAGGCGTAAAGTGCATGTTTCCTGGTGTCTGTGTGGCTGGCTCCTTCAGCACCGTGGGGTCCTCAGCTGCGGCCCCTCCGTCCCTGACTTGCTGTGTGTGTCACATGTTTATCTGCTCATTGTCTGGCTCCCCATCTAGAGTGTTAGCTCCATAATGGCGGGGATTTTTGTTTTATTTCCTGTCTAGTGCACAGTTGGTGCTCAATAAACAGCTGTGGGCCAATGACTAACAGCTCCCATGTACTGAGCACCCAGCAGGCGCTGAGCCCTTCACATGTGCGGTCCCCAGTCCTCACAGAAGCCCTAACAGGAAGGCGGTTGTTATCATTCCCATTTTATGGATGATAAAACGGAGGCTCAGAGAGGTGAAGTCGATGCAGTGGCAACTGCTGGATTTGGAGCTGAAGCTCGGGTCCCACCAGGCTGTGATGCTCCCTCTCACAAAACAGTGCCACTGTATACATTGGGTAACCCGGACCGAGGTCCCCCACAAGGAGATGTTGGCACAGGGCACTTCCCACTGTTTTGCCTGTAGAGGTGGGTGTTGTCAATCACAGAGATGCTTCTCTGCCAAACATTAACTCGACGCCTTCTCTTCATGGTGTGGTGTTATTCGTAAGACGTTTCCAGGCTTTGTGTTTTCCAATACACTGAGGCACACAGAACATAAACAGGCAGAAACTCATGCCACTAAACACCCTCCACTGGGTCCCCTGAGGCTGAAGCTGGGTGTGCACCTTCAGAGGAGTACCTAGGGACTGAGGTGGCCCAGTGACACGGGACATGACAATCTTCCTACTTCCCTCTGTACCTCAGGGACAAACAGTCAATGTCAAATTAACCCGGCATCTGAGACCTCCGAAGCCAGGATCCTGGGACACCAACAGAGTGATTTTGCTTAGGGACAGCAGCTGCTTCAAATTTGAACAGAGAGCAGATTCACAAGGTTTTTTTCTGCCCTGGAAAGAGACCAAGAGACAAGGGCCACAGCCTTCACCTTTAGACGCGTCCATGCTAAAGCCTTCAGCTTAGAGGCAGAGAAAGAAAGGCCCCAGCCCCCTCCCTGACCAACAGCAATTGCCAGAATGCCTGGGCAGAATCCAAGTGCCAAAGGTGAGGGTGGGAGAGCCCAGCAAAAAGGCTTCCCCTCTGCAGGGGATGCCACCCCGTCCTGCATCCCCCACCTCCACCTCCAGCCACCCCTTAAGCCTCTGGAGCTTGGTTCCTTCCACGGAACCTCACCCTGGCCTTCCTGGATCTCCCTGAGCATGGAGCCGGGAAGCAAGGGTTAGGCCCCAGAGAAGTGGCACAGGCAGGGGTAGTTCCCGGGGTGCAGTGGGAGGAATTTGCCCCCAGAGTACATAGAAATGAGGCTCTCATCTTTTTCTCAAACTGCAAACTTCTTACAGCCTGTGCCAAACGGGTGGACACTGCCTCACAAGTTCATATCTGCATCTTCAGTTCAACCAACATTTGAGGCCCCCCCTTGGTGCCGGGTGTCACCAGGCCTTGGACATGTGTCCCACTCAACAAACAGGATCTGCTGTGAGGCCCTGAGGATCCACTGTAACATCACAGCAATAACTAACAGCCATCGAGCCAGGCACCGCTGTAAATGCCTTTCATGTGCTAACTCCTTAAGCCTCCATGCCAGGCCTGGACAGTCGGCAAGTGGTTTTCAAGCAGAGGCCTGAAAGCAGCGAGGGGGCTCCATCTCCATCTCCATCTCCCCAGGGAGATACCTGGGAGAAGGTGTTCCGGGCCGAGGGGACAAGTCAGGTGTGTGCCTGGCGTGTGCCAGGACCCCCACGGTGAGCCTGGAATGGGGTGGGGTGTGCCAGGCCTCACAGGCTCTGGGCCCCCACTCTGAGCAGGGAGCCCTGGGAGGTGAGTGCTGGAGACACGATCCCACCTACGCTCTAGAACAGCTCTGGGCGCAGCAGCAGAATGTTCTTTGGTGGGAGGGGGTGGCGAACCCACGTGAGACTGGAAGAGAGACACAGCGGTGGGGGTGGGGAGGGGCAGGCCAAGCTTGATGTGTTTGGAAGGTAGAGCCCAGAGGATTTGCTTGTGGCCACACACGGGCCCAGAGAAGGAGGGTGTGGAAGAGGACTCTGGGGATTTGCCTGAGCAGCTGGGAAGTCGGAGTTGCATTTGCCGAGGCGGGAGATGTGGGCTGAGCAGCTTTCCTCAGTTTCAGACACGGTAGACTAGCAATGCCAAAGGAAGACGTCCAGCAGGCAGATGGGGAGACAGCGTGGCTGCGGAGGCTGCAGGCATGCCGGGGGCGGGAACCATGACTGACTCAACACGTGCGCCGCTGTGGCCTGCTGTGGGCTGGCACTGTCCTGGGTGTGGGAGCAAAACAGATGAGGTCCTGGCCCTGGTGAGTTTGCACGAACCAGCATTTCTTGTTATTCGGCCCAGAGGGTGTGGGATGGGGCTGAGGGGCCAGGAAGTCAGTCCCCTCCAGGCTGCCTTGGAGCCAGCTGAGAATGCACGAGGAGGTTGGGGCTCTGAGTCCACCGAGGACGCCAGGCTTGCATTCGATCTGCACAGCGTCCAATCTGCTGGAATTCATGATCGACTGCTTGTTGTCCGCCCTTGAGAAATGTCGCAACTGCACTGTCTGAGCCAATGTCAGTTAAGATGAATAGCAGGGGTCGAGTTAATGTTTCCAACTTGCTTTAAGATACTGCTGGGGGCAGGGTGGAATCTCAGAAGGAGCCAACAGAGGAGGGGAGGGAGAGATGATCTGCCCCAGTGGGCTGGGGAGTCCTGGAGCTTCCTAAGGAACCCTGAGGAATCACTTGGTCCCATTCTCCGATATTCCATAGGTCTGCATCTTTGTGTCAAAGTTCAGAGCATGAGCCCGGGGCCAACCTTGCCAGCTGGGTGACCTTGGACAAATGACTTAATACCATCCCATGCCTCAGTTTCCACATCTACAAATTAGGCTACTGTGAAATCTCACAGAATTGTTGAGAGGGTTAAGTGAGCTAGCACAGAGCATGACTTAGACACAGCAGAGGAAGTACCATCAACCGTTAGCTATTACCATACGTGGGCATTAGAGATGTCTTTGACATTCACGATGGACAAGTTGGTAAGTTGGCAACACTGCCATGAGTTACCCAAGGTAGAGATGCTCTCTCCAAGAGTTTTTGAAAATGAAAATAGAGCAGTTTCTCAGCCTGCTTGTCCAATGAATAAAAGATGGGCTTCTAGAACCTAAGGTGTGAAGGTTCATTCTATGTGTCAACTTGATTAGATTAAGGAATTAGATGAAGAAACCTAGTAAAGCTATCTTTTTAGGTGTGTCCATGAGGGTGTTTCCAGAAGAGAACCTGAGTGGACTGGGTGGGAAAGATCCGCCCTCAAGATGGGTGGGAACCATCCAATCCGGTGGGAGCCCAGAGGAAAAAAACCAGAAGAAGGTGAATCTCTTCTATCTGCTGGAGCTGGGATACACTCTTCTCTCCTGTCCATGGACATCAGAGATCGAGACTCTTCAGCTTTGGGTTCCAGGACTTACACCAAGGACACCATCACTTCCCTGGTTTCGAGGCCTTTAGACTTGGACTGAGCCAGACTACTAGCATCTGGTTTGCAGACGGCCTATTGTGAGACTTCTCTTCACAATCACGTGAGTTAATTCCCCTAATAAATCCCCTCTCATATATTTATAACATATCCTACTGATTCTGTCTTTCTGGAGAACTCTGACGAATACAGATTTTGGTACCAGGAGTGGGTGACCTTGTGATCAGGTTCCTGGCACAGAACATGTGAACCTGTGTGCCCTGCCCACCCAGCCCAGTTGGCTGCTGGGAGTAAGTGCCTTTATGTCCCACCCTGACCCCAAACCAAGGTGACCCCAGCTTGGAGAAATATTGGGAACCCATGATTGGGGGGAGGGGAAAATGTCCAGGGTCATTATCTAGCATCCAAGTGAGTATGAGGCTCCATCTCCCCCACCCAGTCCCACTGGATTTGGACATACTGCCTGGCTTCAGGGTGGCCCAGCACCTGGCCTCCCATCTAATTCATGACTGACTCCATCCCCTGTGTCCCGCATCTTGAAGCCTCACCTGGAGGGACGTGCTGTTCTACTCAATGCCAAGTATTCCTGAATGCTGTGTCTTTAGCCTCTGCTTGACTCCTGCAGGGACAGACAGCTCTGCACGCCCTGGCCACCCCCCATTGTGTCAGCGTTAATCACCACTGGGCCTCTCTTACACTTCAAGGACAGCCACCCCACACAGTGTGCCCGAAGGGTGTGCTTCATGCTTGTGCCCCTGGTCTAGGGCTCACAGGAAGCAGGGACCTTCTGATTCTAACCTCGATGATTTATTCTGCCCGGTCTGCAATAATGTTGGGGATGAAAGATGTCTTAATATAGAAATAGATTTCAGATACATCAAAAGGATCGATTCCTTCACTTCGATGGAGAGAACTGTGAGTAGGTAAAAGCAGAGACCTGTCGGGCAGAAAGACCTGAGTTTGGCTACAGCTCAGCCACTCAGTGGCAGGTTAACCTTGGACCAGTGACTCAGGTCCTCTGAGCCTCAGCTTCTCCATCTGTGTCGGAGATGAGACTATGTGCGTAACATGTCATGGGACTGGACTATGACAGGCATTTCCTGTTGTTGTTGTCACTGTTGTTATTGCCTGTCCAGCTCCTGTGACTTCTTCTTTTTGAATCTTCTCACAGCTTACATCATAACCCTTTCACTAGGCCACTTTCCCTAAAAGCTGCCGTAAGGGGGGAAAGCTTCACTTGTCTGGGATATTGGGTGATATACTAATAATACCTGGCATAGAGTGGGTGCAGAATAAAGATTTTTGAAATGGCAATCAATAATATAATCAACAATAATACCAGTGTACTACCAGGTGCCAGGTACCGTGCAGCTGTTTACACATATTATTCTCATGTAACCCTCCCCTTCTTACTCAAGTTAATTACTGGTATTATCCCCTTTTTACAAATGAGGAAACTGAGGTACTGAGTTAATTTGCCTAAAGCTATGTAACTAGTAAGATTTAGGGATGGGATTTGAGCTGAGATGATCCAACTTTGGAGACTGCCCTACTGACCACTGTACTGCCACACGAGTATATAACTTTCAGAGCAGTTTAAGCAAACAGCCTACACTGTTTCCTGTGAAATAATGAAAGATGGGGGCATTTCTGTATTCCAGGACTTCTTGGGGTTTTAGAATGGGGTTATATGATTTTCTTCTTTTATTTTTGGTAGTTTTTATTTATTTTATCATGTTTTTAACAAGTGTTTATTGCTACATTTCCCCCCCAGTGTATCACTGTCTTACTACTCTTGTAGTACTGAAATTTAGTTGGAAGAATAAAACATTTACTTCTGATCTCCTTTTTCTTTTTAAAAAAACAGCTGGGTAGTATTTGAATAAAGCTAGTGTTTTAAATGTAAAAAAAATTTAATCTGGTATTTCTAGAGTTGCATCATGAATTACAGGCAATGGGCTAAAAGTGAATGAGGAAGTCACAGCAGTTCTGTGGGCACAGCTGTAAGGAAGATGGCACCACAGCTTGCCACAGTGGCAGGACTATTCCCAGTTCTGAGTGCAACCAATGAGAGATTTAGACAAGGATTGTGAAAGAAGACGGCATTATAGAGGGTTCCCAAGAGGCTTCTGACCTCACTACTCAGCCAAGTGGGAACAGCATTTCCTGCCACTACAAGTGGAGGACTAAGAGCCTTTCCCTGCATCACCGAGATCCAACTGGAAATGAACAAAAGGGCTCTAGTTACTCTGCTTATATTATAGATGGGAAACTGAAGCCCAGAAAGTGAAACAGCTTGTCCTACAGTAGGTGAGTGGAAGCCATGTGTTCCTGGCCAACCTCATTCATTCATTTGTCTGATCTACAGACACTAAGTGAACACCAGCTATCCAAAATTCACCAGGAGAGAAGCACCATGTTCTCAGTGACCCAGCAATTAAGACCAGTGATGTCCCAGAGAGAGAAAAATAATGCAAGTGACACTCATACTCTAGCAGCCACATTCAAAAGTAAAAAGAAACAGATGGAATTAATTCTAACAATTTGTTAACAATATATCCAAAATATTATCATTTTAATATGTAATCAATTTCTAACAAATATTAATGACTGAGATATTTTATGGTTTTTCTGTACTAAGTCTTTGAAATCCAGCATGTATTTGATACTTATGGCACATCTCAATTCAGGTTAGTGACATTTTAAGAACTCAGTAGCTACATGTGTCTTGGTGGCTATTAAATTGGAGAGCTAAGATCTAGATGTATGGTTCTCAATCTCACGTGGAGAGCTTGTTCAAAATACAGCTTTCCAGGCCACACCCAGAGATTTGATTCATTACAGAGAGGGTGAGGCCTGGGAATTTGTATTTTACCCAGCATTCTAGGGGATTCCAATGCAACTGGTCATTTTGGAACCAGTGAGCTGAGAAAATGCAGCCCAGTTATTTATTGAGCTTAATAGAGATTTGCCAGATAGCCAGTGAGGACTCTTCCCTAATACATATTGATTAGGAAAAGCTTGGTCTGAATTAGCAAAGTCTGAATTAAAGACAATATTCAATCACATTCAGTTGAATTACTTTTAAGTGTAGTCAACTTGAAAGAGTTTCCAAGCAGACGGGTGCTTGCTTTAGTGAATAGATAAGACTTCCTGATTAATAATAAAGAATATTCATTTGTACACGCTATGTTAAACTCTTGAAAAACCAATTTATTTTCTTAAGATTAAACAAACCTTCAATCATGTCTCCACTACCAATTTGCTCAACGGAAAAACTTTCTAACAGATAATGGATAGTTGGGTTGTGGTGCTGCTGAACTGCTAAGTGCAGGAATGAAAGGAGTTAGGAGACATTCATCAATATGCCTTAATTAAACACCTTCTGTATGCCAGACACAGCCCTCAGCCCTGAGACCACAGAGACGAAGGAGAACTCTGGAAGAGTCTGCTCTGTAGTTGGCGAGTCAGGTAATGATGTGCAAAACCCTATGGAAGCACAGAAGGGAAAAGACAGTCCTGTCCTGGAACATGGGGAAAGCTCCTCAGATAAGAACTAAGCTGAGCCTTAAGTGACAAGAACGTGTTTCACAAGTAGGGCAGAGGGAGCAAGAACGTTGTCACCGAGCATTTGGAGAACTGTGAGCAAGGAGATTAGATGTCTAAGGTGGAGAAGATGGAGACGATACTGGAAAAACAGGCTGGAGTTGGGACGGTGACATGCCTTGAAGGCCAGGCTAAGGCAACTGGATTGGGTCCCATGGGTAACGAGGGGTCATAATTGTAGTTACCGGGATGCCCATAGCAGGTTTCCGTCCATGAGTGATGAAGAAATGATAAGTGACTGCATGAAACAAATGGATGCATTAAACTGGGAGACACGGAAGCCGGGAAATCAGTGAGGATACAGGACACCTATCCAAGTGAGAGGTGGGTAATGAGACTTGGACCAAATGCTGAGAGTGGATGGGAGATGAGGCACAGATGTTTTTAAATGACCTAGAGTAAGAAAGTCAAGACTTAGTAAAATCACTGTAGGGAGTTGTCCTCCACTTGGCTAAGGATGAAAGGACCCAGGAAAAAAAGAGAAGGGACTCATAAGGCCAGAATCTCCAAGACCCCCAGGGAGGAAGATGCTGAACCCTGGTGTAGTTATATGACAGAATACGATATTGCAATAAAACTGAGGGATCCACAGAGCTGGACCTTAAAACACACGGTTGAGTGGAACAGGCACAGTAAAGAATAACACATTCAGTATGACAGCGCCTATGAGAATCACAAAAACCCAAACCTGTACTATAAATGGTACACAGCTACAGATATAGGAAGGAAAAGTATATAAACAAAGACTGGAATTTGTTTAGTAAATTCATAATTAGAGGTTGAGAAGAGGAGGATGAAGGGGATACTCAAAAAAGATTTCTACCTTACTGATGGTTTATTTCTATTATTTAACAGACCTATAAAAGATCTGAAGCAAATACGCCAAAATGCTATATCTGTTAATTTGGATAATGAGTAACAGAATGTTTATTATATGAATCGCTGCACTTTCCTTTATCTTTGAAAACAGAAAAAGAAAAGAAAAAAGGAGGGGTGGGTGGGAGCCAGACACAAGGCCTGGAAACCGCTTACCAAGCCCTACCAGCTGGCCTCTGTGCACAGCCAAAGGAGCATGCAGATGGAGGCTTAACGTACCTAGGAGGCTCCCCCTGGGATCTGATGTTGCATTGTGTACCCTCGGGATGACGCTTGGGCAAAGGCAAAATAAACACATTTCCTGGGCTCTGCGTTCTCAGCCCTGCACCCCTGCTGAAGTGGGGGTGGGGTAGCATATCATTTATTTACACAAGGTCCTCTTTATACGTATGCCTCCAATAACCTTATTCATCTGGCTGGCTCCTCCAGGGCTGGTCCACCGCTCCCAGGAGACCAGGAGCATGACTTCACTACGAAGCAGTATGTCCTAGTGACCTCTATACGTGGCAATGCCAGAGATGCACAGGAAAGGAGGACTGGGACAGGGAGAGCTGGGGCCGCTTCTGGATAATGGCTGTCTTCCCCCATTTCTGGCAAAGAGCTCTGTGGTCACAGAATAAAAAACCTACTTAATAGTGAGCTAAGGCACATGATGGGTGGAACTGAGAGCGAGGAAACCTGTTCTTGTCACTAGCTCTGAAGTAAGGCAAAATCGTCTGTCTGAAAGCACCCTCTCTGCAGCCAGGAGCTGTGCCTTAGTCATCCTTCTTTCTCTGGGGCTTTGCACAGAGTAGGTGCTCAGGAAATGCTTGCTCAATAAGTGAGCCACAAGGCCACACACACGCACGCTGAGAACTGTATTTTCATGAGTTTATCATTCTTAATGGGGCGATGCTGCCTAGTGGTTAAGGATGTTGATTCTGGAACCAAATTGCCTAAGTTCTTGGAACAGACACAAAACCTCTCTTTGCTTCAGTACCTTCACCGTGAGATGAGGCCCTCGCACAATAGCTGGCACATAAGGAGCACTTGCTAAATGATGGCAATTTTCACAATTTAGTCCTCATGGCCAGCCAGCTGGACAGGCAATACCATGTCCATTTTACAGATGGGGAAGCTGAGAGTCAAAGAAGTCCTGTTACTTGGTCAAGGCCACACATGTTACCAGTGAGTGACGATGCCAGGATTTAAAGGCAGTGCATCTGGCTTCAAAGAGCTCCCCAAAGCCCCTTACAGCTGCCATTTCCTAATAGTTGACTCAAGGACCAAATTCCAGATTCTTCTCTGGCTGCTTTGTTTTCCACTCAGCACAGGATCTGGTGGGAACCTCACCAATGAAAGCGACTGACTGGAAGTGACTGACTTCTGCAGCATCGGGGTCTGGAATCTGACTCAGGCTCAGGGAACCCTCATTCCCACATCAAAGCTGAGGACTCAGAGTCACTCTGGCTAAACACACAGAGAAGGCAAAATGTTCTGACATGAAAAGAAGCCAGTGTAAACTCCAATGGGCTTCAATCACTCCTCCATCACAAACCACTCTAGTGACAACTTGGCCTTTTTAATCCCAGGAGTTCAAAGAACTTCAATAACAATGTTCTCATAAAAGCACACACCCCTTCTGCCATGTTCGTGCTTCCCTTTGTTGAAACAATCCTGATCCCAGATAAAAGCCTGGAAGGTGACCCTGGTGAAGGCACCTCTCCATCCAACTCATTCCGTCCATGGAAGCAGCGTCAAAACAGGTGGCTGTGCCCTGACCATAGGCCCAGGTTTTTCAAGAAAATGACCACAAAAAAACACATTCGAAAAATATGTGTATGGCGTCCTGGCTACCTTTGAACCCCAGGGTCTTGTGCCGTGCCTGGCACAAAAGTGCTTGACGGTTTTGAATAAGGAATGGGAAGGTAGCTGACAGGTGGACTCGTGGCAGTGCTGAGAAGCAGGAGGTGCTATTCACATTCCACAGGTTGAGGAAACTGACATTGAGAGGTGAAGTGGCTTGGCCAGGGCCCACCTCTGCTGAGTGGCTGTGGTGGGTTTGAATAAGGGCTTTTGCTGGGCTTTCAGACTTTTGAGCTTATGTCCACGAAACTAAGATGCTCCCCCCACTTTCTGTGTGACACCCGGCAAAGCTTCCGATGACTAGCTATGCCAATTCAAGCTGGGCAAGTGTCGCCTCTGATATAAACCCACAGGCCAAATCCAATTAGCTGCTTGTTTTTTTATGGTCCTAGAGCTAAGAATGATTTCCCTATTTTTATTTATATTTATTTATTTATTTAATTTTTTAAAAGATGACCGGTAAGAGGATCTTAACCCTTGACTTGGTGTTGTCAGCACCACGCTCACCCAGTGAGCGAACCAGCCATCCCTATATGGGATCTGAACCTGGGGCCTTTGAGTTATCAGTACCACACTCTCCTGAGTGAGCCATGGGCCGGCCCATAATTTTCCTATTTTTAAATGGTTACATTTGAAATGGTTAGATAAGTTCCTATATAATATCCCCGAATTTGCCACTTGGCCCACAAATCTAAAATATTTACCAGCTGGCCCTTTAAGAAAAGTTTGCAGACACCTGATGTAAACTATACCTCATTTTATTTAGGAGGTCCCAGACAGTGGGGGTGTACCTGAGGCCTGAGGCCAGAAGCCAGAGACCTCCTCTTAGACTCACTAACTCCTACTCATTCATGAAATCTCATTTTAGTTGTCGCTTCCTCCAGGAAGCCCTCCCTGATCCCCAGAGACCAAATTTGGGACCCTCCTCTGTGCTCCCATCTTCTCATAATCCCCTGAAGCCCCCACCCTGGCACTTGGCACGCTGCATTAGCATTGCCCCTTTCTAGTCTCCCATCGAATGGACTATGTGTAGACTTCATGCAGGCAGCCACCATCCTACCAGGGTCGAGAAGCAGTATAATTTAGGTGACCACACATCTGGCTTGCCAGACACAGCCCCAATATATGCCTGTTGGCCCAGGATAAATATTAACGACATCCCCCACTTTCACTCTCCAAGTGTCCCAGTTTGGAGGATAAATTATATTGCCATCCTATTTACGGAATAGCAGTTAAGAGCATGGGCTCCAGTCTCAGTGCCTCCATTTGCTAGTGGTGTGACACTGCGTAAGTGTGATGAGCTGAACTGTGTCCCCCCAAAATTTGTAAGTGAAGCCCTAACCCCCCGTATCTCAGAATGTGACTGTCTTTGGAGATAGGGACTTTAAAGAGGTAATTAAGTTAAAATGAGGTCTTTAGGGTAGGCCCTAATCCAATCTGACTGGTGTCCTTATAAGAAGAGGAAATTAGGACACCAGACACATGCACGTACCGAGAAGAGACCATGTGAGGACACAGTGACAAGGTGGCCATCTGCAAACCAAGGAGAGAAGAAACCAACCCTGCCACACCTTGATCTTGGACTTCCAGCCTCCAACTGTGAGAAAATAAACAATTGTGAGGAAATAAACTTCTGTTGTTTAAGTCACCTAGTCTGTGGTGTTTTGTTATGGCAGACCAAGCAAACTAAAACCGTAAATTATTTAGCCTCTCTGTGCCTCAATTCTCTCCTCTGTACAATGGGAATAATGACAGTGTTTACTTCATAGGTTTGTTGTGAGGACTCGATGAGTTAATATATGTAAAATGCTTAAAACACCCCTTGGCAAATTGCAAGTGCCATGGTCACACTGCAGTGTCCTGTAACTGGAAGACAGTCATATGCACGGCCTGGATGAACAACACTGGACTTCAGAAGGGGACAAGGCGGCCCCAAGGCCCGGCCTGCCAGAGCTGCTCAGGGAGCACTGTGTTGGGGCAGCTTTGCCCACGGGCGTCACGCTCTGAGGACAGGGGCTTGCTTAAAGGATGTAACTGTGGGGACTGTGAACAGGAGTGGCTTTCGAGGAAATCACCATGTGGCCAGAACCAGGTGTTCCAATCAGGAAGAAATGGACGTTCCTTGCACAATTTCATCATCTTGCTCTCAATATTCAAATATATGTGTTTTAAAAGTGATGGTAAAGTCAAAACAAGAAGGAGGCAGGCACAAGGTGTGGTCTGTGCGGGGCACTGCTCTCCAGAGAATCTGCAGCCAAGAGGAGAGAAAGGGTTTGCCTGAGACACTGACTCCCCGACGACAGGCATTCACCACATCATCACACTTGTGCCAAGTCTGTGTACCCAGCCCCACACCTGCAGTTCATCCGGTCCACACAGGCTGCTTGCCAGAGCCTGGTATCCCTTGTTCTGCCTGTGAAATTGTGCCTCTAATGTGCCTGTTATCTTTTCTTCTAATACTCTTTAAACAGGCATATCACCATTAAGATAAAAATTGTTGGTCCGGATACCATACTGGGGGGATGCTGGCTTGCGCTCATCTAGCAATCAGTGGCTGAGCTGAAAGTCCAACTCTCATTTTACAACCTGCCTGATGCTCTCTCTTGGAACCCTTCCCTGGGTGAAAGATGACAGGACACTGAACCTGCATCATCATGGCACGTCCAGAGCTGAAGAATTCAGATGGAGCTGGGCCAACCCCTCATGTGCCTAGTTGGACACTGGCACATTTTCCTAGTTGGGAAACTGAGGACCTAGAGACCAGTCCAAGGCCACCCATTCCTCAGCAGCAGAGCTGAAGCTAGAACCTATACCTTCTGACTCCAGACCTGGTGAGAGTTGGGAAGAAAAAAGATGGTAGTAGTCTATGCATTCCCTAATTTTTTCAACGTAGCCAATAATGGATTCTTTCAGCCAAGCAAAGACCACTGTTTGACGCTGGTCAAAGGTGATTCTGATACATAGTGAAATAAACTGCACTTGTAAGAGTCCTGTTTGGGTCTCACATTGTCTGCTCAGTCTTTTTTTATTCTCTTGCTCATACCTTTTAAAGCAGGCCTTCCTCATAGTTTTCTCTGTGACTGGCCAGAGGAAGGCCTCTGATGTTGGACCTAACGCACCCATTTGTCATATGAGCCGGAGTCAGAAATCGACTTTATTCCTACCCATCAACTATTCCTGTCCATCAAGAAGCAGCAAATGAAGGCAACTTTAAAAAAAAGTTAGAATAGTTTAGCAAATTGAAATGAGAAACACAAATGAAGTGATTCAGAGTGCAGAGAGATGTGGGACAGGAAGGGGGTGCCTAAGTCCTCAGGGACTCCCCGTGCAAAGTGTCTTGAATGGGATCCCTCCCATCAACTCCACTTTAATAGAAAGCTATTAACCGGATTCTCACCTGATTTACAGGTACTGTGTTATTTTAATGAAAACTAAATCTTGCTTGCTCTTTCTTCTGAATCCTTTCTCTGTGCAATTGATTTCCTGTAGCTACATGGGAATAATTTATTTTTAAATCTTCATCTTAGTCACAAGAGTTTTAGCCCACCTGAATGAGGATACAACCATTGCTGTTAGATGAACTAAAAATACTCTAGAGAATGGCATACAAACTCCTCCAGCTCTCCGTGTTGAGTCGACCCAGTTTCGACCTAAATCATGATTTTTGCACAATGATTTTAAATCAAAAATACACACTGGCATTTTGTGACAGACGTGTCTTGGGGGGGGGGGTTAGGAAAAAGAAGAAAGGGGGGAGAGGGGCCATGGGAGAGGGGGACAGGGGAGGGGGCGAGAGGGAACTGGGTTTTTCTCCAGAGTTAAGCAGATGGTGGCCGTGTTGGGCTCAGTTTTCCCACGATGGTCTTCATGGGGCTTTGCCTCTCCCAGGGCAGCCCTAACCTCTCCCCTGTGTGAAAGGCCAGGTGTCTCCCTGACCCAGTCTGTCTTGGGCACTGTCATAAGGCAGCACCTAACACAATACCCAGCACAGAAAAGCAGCAAATAAATGTAGTTACTGTTATTAATCATGTAATTATAGTGAGTGCTCAGGAAAAGGTTGTTCAATGAATACATGAGAGCGAGACCTGAAAGGACTATGCTCACCTGGCCTCAGCTTCATGGATGCCCCAGTCTTAACCACAGCAGAACACAAATGAGGGTCTCACATGTCAGCTTGATTGGGACAGAACAGTCATGGGGCTCCACCCTGGGCAATGGGAAAAGCTTCCACTGTAGTTCTACCAGAAGGAAGCATCTTCACTGCAGGAAGCAGCAGGTGACCCAGCCCTGAGGTTTCAGGTTGGATAGGAAGAAACATTGGCTGGGACCAAGGCTTGTTTGGGGGTTAAAATTGCTTTCCCCACTTCTTGTTTGTTGCAGACAATTTGGGAGGAAAACAAGGAAAGTTACCAAAGAATGAAACCCATATCACAATAGACTCTGACACCAGAAGGAAATACGGTTCACATTTTGATGTATGTTCTTCTAGAAATGTTATTCTATGCATATATGTACGAGGGTACTTCAAAAAGTTCATGGAAGGATTAGCATTATCTTTTAATTCCTTTTTCCACGAACTTTTTGAAGTACTCTCATATGTATCAAGAATTGTATCATATAACAACTATACTAAAAAGCCTATTATTTTTATTTAGCTCAGCATCTTCCCATGACTATAAATTTTATTCCTCACCATCTTAAAGGCTCTCTAAGTTTTCCTAATACGGCTGTGACAAAGTGTACTTAATCAAGTCCCTATTTTTGGTTATTGTCTCATCCCGAATTTTTATTATAAATAATACCCAATGGAATATCCTCAAGGATCTTCAACATTCTACTTTTGCACGTATGTCTGAGGGTTATCTTGGGAATTTTTAGAAGGTTTCAAGAAAAATTAGTAACAGGAAAAAGCAGACAATTTATTTGGAAGGATTTCTAATATGTGGTTACTATTCCTATAGCATCGTGGTTCAGTACACAGGCTCTGGGTCTCTTGAGCTGTGCCACCTGGGACCACATCTCACTTTACTGCTCAGGGACTAGTGGTAAGGTACTTAACTTCACCTTGCCTCAGTTTTCCCATCTATAAAATGGACAGAATTGTGCCCACCTCATAGAGTTGTTGTGAGGATTAAGCGCATCAAACACATGCAAAGCACTTGTGATCAAGGATCAGGATGACAGTACCAGGAATTTATCTGTGCCCACTTTCGTTACAGCAAACTATTCATCCAGAGTCAAAACCCAACTGCAATAGTCATATGAATGCTTGCATCTCATTTGAGTGAGATGAGTGGGTTTCTACGGTTTCCCTCTGCTCTAACATCTTGGCGTTCTTAGAGCATGCACAGGGACCCCAATTTACAGCTGCACAAATAACCACATCTTTGTGTTTTCTGAGAATCATAAGACCCATCTGACAGCATGCAGGGAAGTGATGCACAGAAAACATGACCACACCGCTGCCAGATTCAAGTGTGAACTCTCACCTCTTCACACACTGGCCAAGAGCAGGAAACAATGAACTACAACCCTCACCCCACACCCAATGGCATTAAACGGTGTGAAATGCGGGTATGGTATGATAACATGGCTCATGTACCAGAAGGCTGCATTTGGAGTATTTCCCCATGAAAAACTGTTAGTGTTACTAAAATCTGAAATTATGAAAGAAAACATTTCTTTGGAGCTATGTGGAATATGATCACTCTGGACAGAAAAGCCATTTCCTTAAAAGGACTCTTGAGCTCCACTGACCTTTACATCTGTCTTCCATCTCAATGTGTAGCAGCTGTTCACTTCCTGGAAGTTGTCTAAAAACCACCCCAGGATCAAATCCTGCCTCCTGCTTTCTAGCTATGACTTTGAGCAAGTTCTTAAGCTTTTTGGCCTCAGTTTTCTTATATCTAAAATGGGGACTGTCCCAGCATCTACTTAATGAGGTGGTTGAATGGTGAAATAATTCGAGTAAATCACTTAGCACGGTGTGTGGTGCATACTAAGTGTTCAATAAATGTGAACCATTATGTTAATCATCAGTACTGCTGTGCTGTCTAGGATTTATACACATTTACTTAGTGCTGCTAATGTGCAAGGTGCTTTTAAGAATTCAGTCAACAATCATTGGCTTGACCACCCAAATGAGAAGAAGGCAAAAGCACTTAGCTTTAGATGCTAAAAAAAATGGCCCCAGAAGTATTGGTGATCTGCATAGGCTCTACTGACTTCCCAACCCAACTCCTGAATCCTAGGCCCTACGACAACCACTCTTAGTACCTGGCAATGCCAGAAAGATTGCGGCATTAACTGTAGTTGGCATCTATACAGGACAAGGACCACCTGCCTTGGAAGTTGGAACCTACGCAATTTTCAAACCAATCCCTACAGAGAGACAGAGGGAAATAGATTCAAAATACAAAACCTTAAAACAAACCAAAACCAAGAACAACAACAAAAAACCCAAAGGCTCAACTTAGCACCTACTTCCTTTTGATACAGTAGTATCCACTGTTGCAAGACATGTCCAGAAGTCCTAAAGTTTGGAGCCCACAGGAAGCAACACATAGTAACTGAATTTTAGATGAGCCTAGGACCAGAATCAAGTTTCCCATTTTTTCTTACAGCAGTCATCAACCAACTACCAAGTCTTTAGTGTCATCTGCACCTGAGTGGGCAGGGAAATTCAGAGGGCTGTCTCTTAGAGCACAGTTGTCCCACAGTCTGGCACCTGGGAATAGTCAGCCAAGATCTGGACCATGGTCAGAGATGTTGAGCAGCTATCCATCTGATTTTTAGGAAAAGTAAGGTTAACCCTATGAATCACTATGTAGAAATGTTTTGAATGAATTTCTGGAACCATCAGAAAACACCAGAGCATCTATCTGAGAAGTCCCTGAATAGCACAAGAGTAATGGCATAAAATATTCACGTCTCTGCAAGTGCATAGGCAGAGAGCACAAGTTCAGCACCAGCAGTGCCAGAAGCTGTTATTCCAACCTTAATTGCTCCAAATCAAATTCCAGGCACAATCTATCACACAGAATCCTTCGTCAGCTCAACCACCACAACAGTGCTACATAATAGCTTGTATTAAGTGCTATTATATGCCAGGCATATACCACATACCTCACTGTATGACAGTTGATTCTCACAGTAGTCCTGCAAGCAAGGGTCCACCTAGGTGATGGAAATGGAGCTCAGCTAGGCCAAGAGACTTGCCTGAGGTCACACAGCTAATAAATACTGGAATCCTTGGTCACCAACTCATACATTATGCCTTAATGATTAATGTTTAAAAAGAAAGAAAAGGTGTTCAAAATTTATCCTCAGGTAATAAATCACAGCTTAATTTTTCTCAGTAAAGAGCAACTAAGTAACTTGAGACAAGCATATGCATTATAAGTCATAAAATAAGTTTGGGTTTCTTATATCAAATAACTTAATTTCCTTATAAATAAATATCAGGGGATAGAAAAGCAGAATTTCAAGCCAAACTGAGTAAGAAGGTTGCAGTAATGTCGCACCTCAGGAGGCTGTATATTAAGATTTTTTTAGGTCTTGTATCTAATGCTGCTAGAGCAATAAGATGGATGAGGTTTTGCAGATTTATTTCAGCATAAATTAATGCCAACCATCTGGATGGAAAAGATAACCAAATAGCCATGAAATTTTGGCAATCTCTAGTGTAAGAAAAATTGCTTGGGAGCTGAGGAGGGAAAAATCCATGCAGAGTTTGCTGGAGGAATTCCAAAGTGATCAGAGTTCACTAAAATCTTGACTCACACTGTTCACTTTCATCATAATGTATTTGCAGCATGGGGGATTGGAGACAGTCTCTGAGGGAAGAGTTGCATAGATAATAATTATAGTTGCAGAGCACCTTGACTATGCAAAGGTGTCCAGCTTTCATTTTGAGCCTTCTGATAGCCCTTGGAGCTATGGAGGGGCTGGGGTTATCATTCTGTTTTCACAGATGAACTGGGCTCAGAAAGGCTGAGTAGCTCTGCCATTCAGGACCAATGCTCTTTTCACTATTCCATATTGATGCTCATCCATCCATCCATCTACTGTTCCATCCATCCAACCACCCACACATTCACCCACCCGCAAATTCACCCACTCATTCATCCACCCACCCACCCACCCACCCATTCATCCATCCATTCATCCACCCATCTGGCCATCCATCCATCCATCCAACTAACAGTCCATCCATCCATCCACACACACATTCACCCACTCATCCACCCATGCATCCATCCACCCATCCATCCATCTGTCCTTCCATCCATCTACCCACCCACCCATCCACTCACCCACTCACCCACTCATCCATCCATCCATCCGTCCATCCACCCATCAACATTTCATACTAATTCCTATTTATTCTGTAATCCTTCAAGAAAGGAAGTAAGGAAGGCTAAGCCTATGGGAAGAAGCCACACCCATGTGTTTAGGCACAGTTTTGCAGGAGTCCTTCACCAACAGTGCCACCAGCTTGGGGACTTGGAGCCCTGCCCTCCTCCTGGTTCTGCGGCATCTCCTTGCTCCTCTTTCATTTCTGTTTTTGACTATTTCTCTGCCAGCAATGTGCACTTACAGTCAAGTGCTAACCATTATAGGAACATTCTTTCACCTCCCTGCCCTTCTAATCCACCAGGCTGGTAGGACTCCAGGCCTCTCCAGCTTGGGTTACTTGGCTAATGAACACTAGCATGACAGAACTGAATCCCAAGGTGAATATCCAATAGTCGTGGAATTCCTCATAGCTCTGAACACATGCATTCACTCGCACATTCATTCACTCACTGTCCAGCAACGTGCCCAAGGGATATAACAATGAACAAGATTCAAAGGTTAAATGGAAATGTTCAAATAATGATTTTGAAAAATTTTCCCTTGGAGGTGGTAGTCTGGTGTTGGCAAATCAAGGATGGGCCCATTGAAGTTATAAGGTCTGGGGTGGCTGTTTGGGGAATGTCCTATCTTACTATTTCTGCTTCTACCCAGCTCACTTGTCAGCCAATGAGCACCCGTTCACCCCTCAACAGCACGCTCAGACAAAATCTTTAAAAAGTTTTGCTCCCTCACTTTGTCCAATTCAGACGGAATGTGCTGTTTCTACTGCCGTACAACATATGTACTTATCTAACAGCCTAATCCCACATTATTTCAGCATTTGTCAAAATATTCTGTGATATGCCAGTTTCTTTTAAAAAAAAATCAAAACAAACAAAAAGAAAAGAAAAAGGTGTGTATGAGTGTTTCTAGAATGATTAGGTTGAGAAACTGTGTGTATGTGAAAGTAAACAGGTTTCCTTCACTGCATGACTTGTCAGGGCTTTTGGTTTGCAAGTGTACACTTTGAATTCCCAGGGAGATAGGATGCAGTCATTCTTAACTCTTCCAGGAACTTTGGTTGAAGGGGTTAGGGGCCAGGACATTTCACTGAGTTAGTGTGTAGTACATTTTATGTGTAAATTTGACTGAGCCATGGGGTACCCAGATATTTGGTCAAACATTACTCTGGGTGTGCCTGGAAGGGTGTTTCTGTATGAGATTAAAATTGGAATTGGTGGACTGAGTACAGCAGATTGCACCCCCTAATGTGGGTGGGCCTTGTCCAATCAGCTGAAGGCCTGAATAGAACAAAAAAGGCTGACTCTCCATGAGTAAGAGGGAACTCCTTCTGTCTGTCTGCCTTTGAGCTGGGACATCAGTTTCTCCTGCCGTCCAACTTGAACTGAAACATCAGGTCTTCCTGGGCCTCGGGTCTGCTGTCCTTCAGACTGGAACTACACCATCAGCTCTCCTGGGTGTCTAGCTTGCTCACTGCAGATCTTGGGACTTGTCAGCCTCCGTGCTCACATGAACCATTTCCTTAAAACAAATCGCCTTCTGTATGTACACATCCTATTGGTTCTGTTTTTCTGGGGAACCCTGACTGATACAGCTAGCATCTTGAGGAACACCTTTTGGTTTTACAGGGCCAGCCTGCAAACTCCTCAAAGACAGCCACCATACCTAGGCCTGGTTCAGCATTTAGAACAGTGGTTCTAATGGGTTCTTTTTTTTTTAAAGATGACCGGTAAGGGGATCTTAACCCTTGACTTGGTGTTGTCAGCACCACGCTCACCCAATGAGCAACCGGCCATCCCTACGTGGGATCCTAACCCGTGGCCTTGGTGTTATCAGCACCACACTCTCCCGAGTGAGCCAGAGGCCGGCCCTCTAATGGGTTCTTAACATGCATGTTTGGACCGATGCTCGTAAGATTCAATACTAAATTAGGAATCATTTCTACAGCTGTGATTATTTTGAGTTATACTCTGAAAAGGACTGGAAATCCAATCTTCACAAAATCAAGGATTCCTCCCATTTTCAATATTTCCTCCTAATGTCCTGTTAGGGGGGGGAACAGAGGCAAACCTTAAATGGTAACCTTCTCAGATAACTGATGTGGTTTTTGGTATTAACACCTAGCATGTCTTATTTTTAAAGTTTTTATTATTCCTGAAAGTAATGAAACTATATCTCTTTTTAAAAAAATCATATCTCTAAAAGCTGTTTGTATAGCTGCTTTATGTTTATATATCATAAAATTCACCCATTTAAAGTGTACAATATAATGGTTTCTAGTATATTTACAGAGTTGTGCAACCATCACCATAATCTAATTTTAGAACGTATTTATTGCCCACCAAAGAAGCTCTGTCCCTATTCACAGTCCCTTCCTGTCTTCCATCCCCACCCCCAAGCCCTATGCAACCACTAATCTACTTTCCGCCTCTGTGGATTTGCCTATTCTAAACATTTTACATTAATGTCATCACACGACACGTGGTCTTTTGTGAGCGACTTCTTTCACCTGGCGTGTTTTTGAGGCTCATCTGCATTGCAGCATGTGTCAGTACTTCATTCCTTTCTATTGATGATCTGTTTGTGTGTATATTGTCATTAGATGGTAACGCACAAAGTCACTTTGCCCAGCCCTATTCATCCTCGCCCAGTGATGTGTGACTAAGAGAAGTGTCCCTTTGCTTCTACATACTATACAAAAGACTGGGAAAACACTGGGAGAAGAGGAAACTTTAGATTGATAAGCACTTACCTTGTGCTAGGTGTTCTCATATAGTATCTCAATTCATCTCCACAACAACCTTTTGAAATAGATATTATTATTGTTATTGAGGTTGAGAGACTTTAAGAGACTTGCCCAAGATCACACAGCCATCATGAGACTGAGATTCAAACATAACTCTGTCTGCCCGAAACCTCTATGCTCTTTCCACCTGAGTCGTCCACTCCCAACAGGAACATGGAGTTGCAGCATCAAAACTGTGCGCCCAGCGGGTCAAGCTTTTTTTCCACTAGAAGAACTGTGCAGTGTAAGTTAAAAGTCAGAGTGACTTAATGATTTCAAAATGAGTTTGGGTGGGTACAAAACCAGAAGAGAAGGGATTGAGAAGGACTGACTGTACTAAATGCACAGAAATTGACGGAAAGCCTTCATTTCCTTCCCACCTGGAGCAGGTGCAGGAGCTGAATCATTGGTCCAATAAGCAGAAATAAACCTTCTAAGGAGAGGACACCAGTGGGAGGCTGCACACTTCTGCCCAGCAGTCAAAAGCAATGGTGTTTCCTAGTAAAACATCCTTATGTCTGTGGCCTACCTAGGCTCCGCGGATCTACCCCTGCCCGCCTGGCCAGCCACATTTCCTGCCCTGTCCCCACGTTCATTCAGGTTTAGCTGCTCTGCCTTCATGTTGGGTTCTTCAAGCCACCAAGCTTGCTTCCACTGTGGGACCTGTGCACTTTCTGTTGCCTCTGCCTAAATGTCACCCAAATGTCCCATGGCTGGTTCCTTCCTCTCATTAGCATCTCACTCAGCTTAAACGTCCCCATCTTGGTGAGGCCTTCTCTGACCCTCTCCCCCCAACACACACACACAGTCCCATGCCCTCAAAACCAGAACGCATCCCCCTTGAGAACAAGGAGGAGCTGGCCTCGTGCACTGCTATGTCCCTGGGGCCTAGCACAGAGCCTGGCATGCAGTAGGAGCCAAATCAAATGCCTGCTGAGAATGCTGAAAGAGGTCCAAGTCACTCAAATGAAAGCAGATAACCCTGATTCCTGGGGCGATAACAAACCAACCACAAGAAGCCAGAGGGGTTTGCAGTCAGACCTGCCCTTTGACAGGGGCCCGGCGCTCTGATGCTGGTGGCACTGCTGGGAGCTAGTGAAGATTTTCCGCAGGGCGGGGCTCTGTTTCATCTTCTGGGCTCCTTGGTGAATCAGGCAAGTGTAGTTTCCAATGGTGAAAGCAAGGTGGCCGCTCTCCTCCCGGCAGGTGTCAGTGCTGGCTGTCCCTGCTGCCGGGCTCAGCTGCCACACTGCAGTCAAGCCCCGAATCCCACTCAAGTCCATGCAGAGGGCCCCCCAGCAGATGGAGTCACTTCGGGTCCCCTGTGGGCAGCCTCCCCAGGGATTTACAAATGCATAGACCGTCCTTCTCCCCTGGTCTCTCTCCTGGTGGGGGACCTAAGCTGTGGAGAAGATATTTTGGGTCCTGACATCCTTGCCACTAAATTCCACCTCATGCAGACTGCACTGGCTTCAGGAGCTGGAATCTTGACTCTCTCGCTCACTAGCCAGGTGACTTTAGACTGTGTCCCTCTAAATTCCAGTCTTCTCATCCGTAAGATGAAGATAGTGACGTCTACCCTCACAGGCCAGCTGGTGTCCTCTCCTCCTCCAGCCAACATTATTGAGTACCCACTACATCCCAGGAACCCTACCACGGGGTGTGGCCCTTATCTGGAGAATCGCAGGAGAAATAAAAATAAAATCGAGACTGGGTGAGCCTGAGTGAGTCGTGTCACCTCCCCTAGTCTTTGTTTTACAAACTAAATGAAAGGGGGCCTGTGCCCTTCTTCTCAGGACTGCTTTGAGTATCTAATAACAAAATGTTGCAGAGTATCAGAAACATGGTAGATGCTCAATTAATGTTAGTTGCAACTTCCTGAAAATATAAAATGCAGTTCCTATCCCCTTCCCCCCAAGTAGAAATATTTTAAAACTTGTTCTTTCAATTTTTCAGCACCCTGAACAACTGGCATGAAGAAATGGGGTGTTTTGTTATGCAGAATTATAGTATCAACAGATAACCAATACAGTTGCTGAATCAATTCAGTAATACCTCAAATATGTCTAAATAGTCTATTAATCAGATGTTTTAATTTAATCACACTAGGCCTCAGTTTCCTCATCTGTAAAATGGATTTGTTGAGAGGACTAAATGAATGAATGCATGTAAAACATTTAGCACAGGACGAGCCACATAAAAAGTGCAACGTAGGTGTTGGTGATTGTCATCATAAATGTCCTCCATGTGGTAGGCAATGCTCTAGCCTCTAGCGTTATGGCACTCAGTGAGAACCAAGGTCCATGTTCCCTTTGAGGTCGTATTCCAGTGGTGGTGAGAGGGATACCAGACAAATAAACAAATGAGCAAGGTCATTGCTGATGGTGACAAGAGCTGCGAAGACAGTAAAACAAGGCAATTCAGGAAGAAACAACTGGGCGGCTGGGGAAGACCTCTTGAGGGAGGTGATATTTCATCTGAGACTTGACAAGAAGGCACCAGCCGCATAAGGATCTATGGAAATAACATCCCAGGAGTGGGAACAGCAAATGCCAAAGTCCTACAGTGGGAATTAGTTTGGCATGTTTGAGGAATGTGAGTCAGTGGGCTGGAATGGTGACCGAGGGACAGGGTGACATGAGATGAGGTTGGAAGGGAAAGCAGGGCCCTAGAAAACAAAGAATCACCTTAGCCTTTGCCATGGACTCTCCAGCCGCCCATCTTGGCAACGTGGTACCTGAGCAGGAGGGGAAGCTGTGCCTGGCTGGGCACTGTGTTTGAACTTCTGTGAATACACAAAGGGACTGAACGTCCTTCCCTCTCTCAGCTTTACTCCCCTCAAATTCCCAGTGATCTCTCCCACCCTCAACTGGACATCTTGAAAGATTTATACCTAATTCCTCCTGGAAACATCACATAACCAGTGAAGGCTGATCAAACAGGGTTGCTGTTTTGCTCTGGGCCTCGATAGGGGCCATAAATATCTTGTACCTCTTTTAATATAAACGCTGTCACAAAAGACCGCCTGATCTGCAGCATGCACAAGAAAACACTGTTTGACAAGCTAACTTCTGCTCACCTTCCCCTCCTAGTTCACACCTATCATCTGGTCAGCTGAATACCTCTTTTGTTTCTAGCTGAGTCCAGTTCTGGCTAGTTGGAACCAGGTTTTGTCTGATCTGCTTTTTGTGGGCCACTCTTAGGGACCCCTCAACCTGCATGCTAAAACCCTTGTTCATTTTGACCAAGCCAAGACACTGGGCTCTGTTTGTGCTTACAGGAGCATTAAAAATAACTGAAAAGTAATCATCATGAGAATAATGGCTCCCATTTTTGAGAGCCAATTAAGATGCTTTATATACATTGCTTAATTTTGTGCTCTCAACAGCTGTGCAAAACAGGTACTGACTTCTCCATTTTTTAGATGAGAAAAAGAGCAAACAGGGGAGAGGCACAAAATAATGAAATGCCCGCTTGGCCTAGGTTCACAGGCTAGTGAGAGCAGGGGCTATGATTGGAACTAAACCTGCCTCATTACAAAGCCCATCACTGCACAGCACTGCCAGAAACGAGAAAGCCGTCTGTGTCTGCGCAAGACACGAATGACCTAGGTGCCAGGCAGAATAAAGCCCCCCCAGAAGGCCATGTGATAATCCCTGGAACCCATGAATGTTACCTTCCACAGCAAAAAGAGACTTTGCAGATGTAATTAAGTTAGGATACTAAGATGGGAAGATTATTCTGGATTATCCAGGTGAGCCGATGTAATCGCAAGGGTCCTTATAAGAGGGGACTCAGAATCAGAGGGAACGTGAGCACAGAAGCAGAGGTGGAAGAGACACAGCCACCAGCGAGGGAACGCAGTGGCCTCTAGGAGTTGGAAAAGGCAAGGAACAGATCCTCCCCTAGAACCTCCAGAAGGAATTTCAAACTGCAGACACCTTGATTTTAGCCCTGTAAGACCCTTTTCAGACTTCTGACCTTCGGAACTGGAAAATAATACACTGTATTGCTAAAGCTCTAATTAGTGGTAATTTGTTACAGCAACAATAAGAAACCAATACGCCGCACCAAAATCGAAGGCTAGTCTCTTGCCCAAATGAGATAATGGCTCAAAAATCAAAACAATATAAAAAGGAAACCAGTGAACTGTTTCCCTCCTGTGCAGACAATATTACCCCAGATGACCAGTTGAGGCATTCTGGGGTGTAGACTGTGAACCCTGCCTCTGGACTCAGACCTGCACTTTAGTCCACTCCTCCCGACCAATGTACACGTGACCTTAAGCCAGCCCCAAAGCCTCTCTGAGCCCAGGTTCCTCGTCCACAAGACGAGTGCACCTCGGCCAGAGTTCTCGAAGGAACTAACAGTAATTAACACTGCTGAGTAATCAACATAACCGAGCCTGCCAGTTAGCTCGCTAGGAACTTTACACATATTATGTCACTTAAACCTCAAAACAACCCTGTAAGAAGGGTAATGTTATTAATCCCAGTCTATAGGAGAGGAAACTGAGGCACAGAGAAGTAATCTGCTCAAGTACCTGGGAGCAGGAGTCTAACTCCAGAGCTGATGGTTCTTCAGTTGCTGCGTTGAGTACAATCCTAACACAGCATCTGGCACAGAGTGAGCACTCAGCTCATATTAGCAGTTGCCATAGTTAGTTTCATTCATTCATTCATTCATTCATTCTGGTCCCAGTCAACTTCTTGGATCCTGTGGACCAAAGATAGTAATGCATCTACTCACATTCCATAACTATGAGAAAAGAAGAGAAGATAAACAAAGATCAGAAAGTCAAGACTCTGTGTCACCCAGGTGGAAGAGGGCAAGGCTACATATGAGGCAGTTCGATGACATCCTTCCTCGCTGGGGAGGAGGCACAAGAGTATTTATTTCACTGCTCCCACCAGGACATGAGCACAAGAGAAGGTGATGTCATTTATCTCTATTATAGTTTCTTAATTAGATCCACTTCAACAGTAAATTATTAACTTTTCATTTGGCCAGAATATTACAATATAAACAACTATCTAGAGTGATCATGACCAAAACGTTATTGTAATAGAGATATCTATACTAGATTTATCTGAGCAAAGAAAATATAGTAAAAACAGTTCTACAGAGCCTTTCTTCAGAAAAATGCAAAGTATTTTATATTTTACTTCTCTAGTTACCATGTATTGAGACCTGCTATTATGCCTGGCACTTTATATACATTTACACATGTAATGTGTTAAATGTTAGTAAAGCCAGAAAACTAAAACTCAGAGAGGTTATGTGACTGGCCCAGGTCACACAGCATCTGCGTTTGAAAGATCATCCTTTTTGTACCATGCACAGGTAAGAAGACAAGGGCATTATATCCTAGATATAGAACTGGAAAATGAATGAGAGAAAAATTTGCAGTTGTTTTCAAGCCAGAGGCCAAAAAAAATGTTCTAATCTGCTAGCAAAAAATGACTGAGATGCCTCTGTCAACTAATTCTATAAAACATATATGGAACTCTGGTTCCAAAAATTGGTGTAGGCATTTAAGGAGGGACAGTCTTGTGTGGAGCACAGTGCTGGACTCAAGAGTGCCCATGTTCGAATCCCAGCCCCACCACTTATAAACTTGGTGATAGAGAGTGATAAGTTACTGAAACTTTCTGGGCCTCGTTTACATCTTCTTTTGTAAAATGGGGTTCGTAATAGGAACTTGCTCATTAGGATGTAAGGATAAAATGTGACGCCTTAGAACAGTGCCTGGCACAGGGCAAGCACTATGGAATGGTGGCTCTCAAGACAGAAATATTAGGTACTATAGGAGTTATGATCTGATTACTGCCCACCATGACAGGCCACTGAGGTAAATGATGGAGCATTTTAATAAAAGGTTAGGAGTCTTAAACACACAAAGTTAGAGTTTACCTTGGAAACCTTTTAACTAATAGAACAGCTAAGGTTTGGTTAGATATTAGCAAACTTCCTCCCTAAGCATGCCAGCAAAAATCTGCTCGGGGACAGCAGTTTGGAACATATGGCCTTATCTGTGCTGGAAACCGAACAGAAATCAGACTCAGGGGAGGAAATCGACTAAATCTAAGTGCAAGCCATTCAACAGAGACTGGGGAGTGCTGACAGCAGGGGAAGACCAAGCAGCATAAGACATAGGCAGGAAAGAAAGAATGCCACCAGCATTTATAGAGTAGCAGCAAACTATACAAAGGCTGCTTTCTCACCGTTCAGCCATCGCGGACTGATGTAAACCATGTGTCATGAGGCTGACTGCATTTAATCTTTTAGCAGTCTTTCCAGGGAATGTTCTATTAGACTCAGAGAGGTTAAGGAAGTTGCCCAAGTTCACACAGCAACAAATTCCAAGCTATTTTCTCTAAGCCAAGAAGCCAAGATATAAAAGGCTGCACACTAGAAGAATACATTGAGTGTTAAGTGAGTCTTCTAGGACAATCTCATTGTCTGGGATAGGTTCCAGTGAGGATTATCATGTCATGATGATAATCACCATAAGAATGGCGAATACTTAGGGAATGCTTGCTACGTGCCAGATAGCACTCAGAGCATCGTTCTTAACGTGAACTTATTTAATCCTCACCAGCCTATGGGTAGGTGCTTGTATTGTTCCCATTTTGTGGGTGAAGAAACTGAGGCCCAAAGAGGTTAAGTAACTGGTCCAAGTCAAACAGCTGAAAAAAGATATCACCAGGTGTTTATTCTTGAAAAAATGCTCTAGGCTTACCCTAGGAAACCTCCTCAAGTCAGTGTTAATCCACATAACTAATCATTCCATTCATAGGTACAGTAGGTTGAATGGTAGCTCTCCAAAAGATATGTCCACGTTCAAATTCTTGGAACCTGTGAATGATACTTTATTTGGAAAAGGGGCCTTTGCAGAGATGATTAAGTTAAGGATTTTGAGATGAAGAGATTATCCTGGATCCTGTGCGTGGGCCCTAAGTGCAATGACAACTGTCCTTCCAAGAGGCAAAAAAGGAGAAGACAGAAGAGAAGGTAGCAGGTACAGATGGAGCAGAGAGATGTGGCCCCAAGCCAAGGAAGCCGCAACAACCAGAGGCTGGGAAAGGCGAAGAGCGAATATTCCCCTGGCGCCTTCAGAAGGCGTGTAGTCCTGCTGACTGCTTGACTTTGGACTTCTGGCCTCCAGAACTGAGAGAGAACAAATTTACGTTGTTTGGCGCCACCTTGTTTATGGTAATTTGTTGTGGCAGTCTCAAAAAAGTATGGCTGAGTATCAGGATTTCAGGCTAATCTTCATGCCTGGGCTTCTGGGTGGTGGCAGTGGGAAAACAGGGTGCGTGCAATGTGGCATGTGAAACCTGGGGGACGCTCAGTGGCTGGAGGCATGGGAAGCAGACTCACAGTGAAGACGATGAGCCATTTCCCAGTCCGGAGAGTTGCCCGGAAGTACATTTGCTTCTTGCCAGGTGCTGAGCTCCCCATCACGGGGAGTAATCTTGCCCTGTTGGGAGGTTATTCCTTCAAAGTGTCTTTGGAGGTAGGAACGGCAGGCCCGCATCTGAAGCCAACCACACTCGCATGTTCTACAGCTGCAGGAGGCCAGCAGCAGGCAGGCAGCCAGCTCTGACACACCTGCTCGTGGAATCAATGGACACAAGTCACAGGACAGCTCATAAAGGGGTTTTCCTTGAATGTTCTTATTCACTGTAGTATTTTGGCAGAATCTGCCAGGAAGCAGAAAGCAATAGTATCTTTATTCTCCATTTCTGGAGGTTTCTGCTTCTTCCCACACTTGTCTGCATGGACACCTGCAACAAGAAAGCTGGACAACCGGGACCCTGAGTGGAGTCGTGCACGTCACTCATGTGAGCTCTATGCATCAGAGCCGACCTTGGACACTGTCCCCTGCCCCCCTCGGTCCTGCAGTGTTCATCCACTGTGTGGAACAGATGGGTCTTGGGGAGCCTGTAGGCTCCATGTTTCCAGAAAAACATACTTCCCTGGCATTCCCAGGCACTGTCACTATCAGAGATGGAAAACCCAGGCTACCTAAATTGCATCAAAACGTTTATAGTCAGAGTAGAAATCTTAGTGTTCCTTCCTCCAGGGCTGATAATTAGAATATTTCCTAATGGGTAGGACATGGTCACTGACCAGTCAGAGGAAACGCTGCCGGGAACTGTGCCAGCACCTCCTGCCAAGTGTCGGTGCCACCCTTCCCACCACCCCCACCCCGGCTGCAGAGAGGAAATTGATGAGTCACGGCCCAGTTGGCTAACCTCAGTGTCCCACTGCCACATGCCTACAAGGTGACAAGAGGGGCTTCCATTTGGCTGTTGAAAGGGTCTCCTCACTTTATGCAATCAGGGATGTGGGGAGCTGGGGGGAGAAAAGAAAAAATTAAGTTTGGGTGAAATGTCTAAAAATCATATCATAAGTTAAAGGGAGGTTTTCTGCAAGTAAAGGAATCTTTTGTAAACAAAGTATCACCACACTTGTCACAGTGACTATTCCTACATTATGGCTGTGCTCCAGCACGGAATTAGATCCTATCCTGCTCACGCCAGACTCGTGGGGGAAGCCAGCAAAGTCGTAAGACTGATTACAGGCCAGTAATCAGTAACTGTTAGAGTCTAACAAGCTCTATGCTGAAAACAATGACAAACTGGTGACAGTAACGAGCAGGGGCCAGACATTCTAAGCACTTGATGTGGCTCATCTCATGGCATAGTCTTACCAACCCTATGAAATAGGGCTCATATCGGCCCCATTCTGCAAAGGGGGAAACTGAGGCACAGCAAAGCCAAATAAACTACACATCAAGATTTCAAACCAAACAGCCTCCTGGGGCTGCAGGGCTCTCACTGACACCCTCCGTCCCCTGCTTAGGAACATGGCAGCAATCAGACTGGAGACCAGGAGAGGCTTCCTGGAGGGGATGCCGGTCATCAGCCTAGACTTAAGCTAATAGGCAAAGGAAACTGTCCCCATCCCCTGTTAATGAGAAGAGATAAAACTGGCCATTCTCCACTGTTTTAACACAAGCCTCCCCATCTGGTGATGACCTTTCCATCCCCATACACAGTCTTAGGGCTTTCTTTGCCCCTCACCCTCAAAAGACAGGTCAGGAAAACCAGTTTTGGTTTTGTGGGCAATCCACACATGGGAAATCAAAGTAACTGAAAAGACAAATGCAGAAACGGGAAGCTGGGAGTGTGTGGTGGGGGCCAGGGAGGGGGGATCCACGAAGGAGGCTGAGTTGGGATGGAAGCAGTTCATGGAGGGACTTGAATGGAGAAGGGAGGAAGGACCACTCTGCGCCAGGGCCACGTCGGGGCAGACACCGCTGGTAGATTCTGAGTGGTGGGGAAGCCCTTGGTTGTGAGGACTGGCTCTCCTACCAGCCCCCTTAGCATCTCAGGGACCCTGGGCCTTCTGTGAGCTGTTCCACCCACAGGCTACCTGGGTACACCCTTCTCCTGCGCCTCCCTATTAGAAAGCTGAGTGGAGATTCCATTCTTCTGACCCTTCTTGTCAAGCTTCCGCCACTGTCCAGCTGCTGGCTGGGGTCCGGCTTTAGGAAAAGAGGGAGGTGAAAGGCGAACTTAGGTTTATCACGGGTCTCTTCTTAACTAACGCTTGTTGAGTCGAGCACTTTCGATGTGTCAGGCATTAGGACCTTATATGCATTAACTCAGTCCTCTTCCTATTTTTTGAGGGAATCACTATTATTGCCAACTTAAAGGTAAGTTAGCAAAGGAAACAGAAGCTAAGATCACAGAGTAAGGAAGTGGCAGAGCTGGGATTTGAATCCAAGTAGTCTGGCCTCCAGAGCAAGTAAGATAGGAGCTGTTATCATATCCATTTTACAGATGAAAAACTAAGGTCCAGAGAAGCTGAGAACTGTGCCCAGAGTCACACAGTTAATGGCAGAGCGTGGTTTAATGCCCAGGTCAGCTTGGATCCAGAGCCCAGGCCCTCTAACCTCCAGTGTGCTCGTGCACATGTTGGACACTAAGTCCGGTGCAGGAAGGGGAAGTGGTCTATACACACAGTGTGGGCCTGCAACGGGGAGGCACCCAGTGAGATTACGGACAGCCTGAATGAAGAATGAACAGAATCTCAGCTAATGCACTCAGGTCTGGAGGTCTGCATTCAGAATCCAGTCTTACGGGCAGTGGAAGGATCCAGAAGCATCTTTTTCATAGGGAAAAAAAAAAAATCATTTGCAGCATTTCTGAAAGCTGGAGGGAGAATGGATTCAAAACAAGCAGAGCTCTCCAAACACCGATAAATACCTTAAATTACCCAGCAAGTTTAAAGCCTTCATGCTGCTCTTTTTCCCAGCGCAGAAACAGACTCCTGATTGTGGCTGTTTAGAATGGAACATTCAGGAGGGTGTGGAGCCGGTGGGGCAGGAGAAAGGGAGGGGACCAGGGGGGAGGAAAACCGCTCGGCTGCCCAGGAACACTCACCCAGCTGGCTGGCAGCAGACACACTGGGCAATTGTGCAAGCTAGTGCTTGCAGACGAGGGTGCACGTCTGTGGTGCACTGGAGCCGGGGACTTCCTCGGTTTTGGGGGCCGTGTTCTTGCCCACAGGAATGGAGAGAGAGAAATGGCAAGGCTGAAATGGCTGCCCGAGGACACCTCTATTCTGACAAGAAAACAACTGTATTGACTCCAAAGGGAAGAACAGTTCAAGAGAGCTGTGGATCCCCAGAATCTAATTCTCTCCTAAAAGCATGGGTTTGGGGTTTCTCTCACATATGCCATGACCCATACTTCTATCTGCCAACAGATTGGTATGAACATATGAATTAATGGTGTCCGCCCAAGTGATAATAAGTGTTCACAGACAAGACAGCTGGAAGGGCCCAGAATGCCTCTTCCCTTCCACACAACACAGCTAATCCCCAGCCCCAGATGAGATAAACATCATTTACAGAGAAAATCTACAGAGAATATATTCGGTTCCCCACTCGTGCGATCGGCTGCAGCTCAGGGAACAGGCATTCCCAGGTCCTTTCGCTGTGTGTTCTGTGCTGTGTCCTGGTGTCTCGGGGAATGGCTTTAAATACCTGTGCCTTAGAGAAGTTACATAAATGCTCCACATAATATAAACTGTGGATAATGACATTATCTACTAGCTGCGGTTGTCACAAAGGCTGAATGAGTTAATATGTATAAAGTGCTTATCACTTTATAAGACTTGGTATGGATGACCTCATTCAATCCGTATGTGACCCTGTGAGAGGTGCTAATACTGTCCTCACTTTCTTGTTGAGTAAACAAACTTCCAGGGAAGGTAAGCCATTGGCTCAAGGTCACACAGTCAGGTGTAAATGGTCAGGGCAGAGAGTGCTGGGATTGGAACCCATGTATTCTGACTCCAGCTTCTATGGATTGCTCTGCTGGCTGCACGGCCTCCTGAAGAGACGACCTCAGGAGTCTAGTCCTTCAGCATCATAGCTTCACCCTGGCTGGGCATGCAAATCATCTCTGGGAAATTTGAAAAACACGAACTGCTGGCCCCCACCTCCAGAGACTCTGGCTCAGTAGGCCTGGGCATCTCGGGGGATTGAGAAGCCCTCCATGTGACAGGGATGTGCAACTGCAACACACACCATCACCCGAGACCGCAGGCCACACGAAGAAGCCACATGCGACGCCCCATCCAGTCTTTACAACCCTCTGCGGTAGGGCCATGACTGCCCCTGCTTCACAGATGAGAACACAGACCCAGAGGAACTGACAAAATGAGTAGAAAGCAGAGCCCGGGTGAATGCTGACCTTATTTCCAGCTCCAGCGTCCTGCTTTGGAGGGAAACACAGACGATGAGGTTAGGGACACTTGTCCAAAACCACCCTCTGTCTCCACTGGATCCCCTTCCCAATGAAGGGCAAAATTCGATCCTGATTGAGATGTAAGGTAAGGGCTGGTATGAAACTCCAAGGGCCAGAATGTCCAAGAGCACATATGTTATTATCGCATGACATTTATCTGGAGCCCAGCCAGTGTCCTAGCAAACCCAGTGGAAGACACAGTGTGCAGTCTGTGGGCGGGAGGACTCATGGAGACGGGGCTCAAGGGATGCCTTTCACACGTTATTACAAGAACAGTGGAGGGGGAGGGGGACACTTGCAGTTCTCCATGGCACCAAGAGAGTGTCAACTTCTTTTGAGAAGACCTGGAAGAACCTTAATGTTTGCAGGCAATAGCTCAGGTCAAATGGCTGTTAAACACCAGAGATTCTGCTGGGCCAAATTCACTGAACTGAATGATTCTTATGTGGATAGGGTCAGGGCCACTTATCTCTCAAAATATATCCACATCATTTAACACGAGTTTTGTAAATGAAACCATCTATGTTCATTAAGAAAGTGTCAGGTCAACTGGAATGTTCCATTGAACAGGCATCTTTAAGGCATCTTCTATCTGCCCAGCCCCATGCCAGACACTGGCAGGAGTATGACTAAGACAGAGTCCCCACCAACCACCCTTGGCACAGTTTTAGGGAATAGCATGAGGGAACCACGTGTCTGTTCTGGCTCTTTCCAGACCCCAGCACACATGGTGCTGTAGAAACATGGACAAATGGGTTATCTTCTTGCTTCTCTGATGAGGGTCTCTGACTCCAACCTACTGCTACACACTGGACCTCCCTATCGTCCCCTCGTCTCCCCTCCCTTTCCTTCCATCTTCTTACAATCAAGAAACATTTGTTGGCCATCCATTGTTATTTCAGAGCAAAATTTGTATTTCAAGCATGTTGAGCCTTGAATACTGAATTTGAATACCAAAGTAGCAGGACATCCATATCACTTCATCCTATTTTATTCTTCTATAATCGCACCCTCTAGAATTCAACATGCAGACAGATGCAAACAAATTACAAAAACTCGGAGTCCCAAGAACAGAAGGAAATTGGATAGTTTTATCTTAATAAAATCTCGCTTTGGCAAGGCAGAATTTATGGCAGAAGGGTCTACAAAATTCTGCTCATGTTTCACAATAACCCTTGATCTCCTGTATTGAATTTTGAAAAACAAACAAAAAGAATCTTCCTTTATTAAATTTCTCTATTGTTGCTTCTATCCAAGGTTGAATTGTTCTGGAAAGTTTGAGGGGAACTGTTCAGGTGTTTTGCAGGAAGAGACAACATACATGTATCACAATTTCAAAATCTTAAGCACATTTTTAACCCCTACCCATACAGAACTTGCAATCAGTAGCAATTCAAATAAAGCGTCCCAATTCTAATTCTATACATGTTGGTCAAAATATAGTTAAAAAGAGAGAGAGAGAAAGGGAAAGAAAAAAGCAAGCAAGCAAGAAAGAAAAAAACCCAAACACAAAACATGGGCATTTGCTCTATATCCAGAGAAAATTCCAAATGTGTTGTTTCAAATTTACATTCAGTCTTCAATAGGCATAAAAAAGTTAACAATTAGGAACATGACTTTTTACTTTTATTGAATGTGACGTGCCTGACACTGTGCAAGGCACTTTATGTTGATTATCTAAATTAACCCTCAGAACTGCCCCGTGAGTAGTTACTACATATTATTATCCCAGGTTTACAGATGAGGAAAACAGAGGCACAGAGCCAACACAGCTGCGATTCACACCCAGGCAGCGTGACCCCAGAGTCTGCACTTATAACTTCTGCACTCAACTACCTCTACAGAGATGGCACAATTCGAAGCAAGACTTCCGGGACTATGATACATTTTTAAAATGTTTTTAAGGTGGTATTATCTTCTTTTCTTCTTAGGCCACTCCTGTTCCCCCAATGTTCTATCTTTCCCCAAATCCTGAAATAAGCATTATGATGATGCCTGCTTTTTACAGATGTAGAACAAAGCCCAGAGTAGGAGAGTAACTTAACCAGGCCACACAGCTAATAAAAAATGGGTGGAGCCAGACCTCAGACTCAGGCCTTTTGACCCCGGTCTCAAGGTTATTCCCATACATCTGCTATCAATCCAAGAATGTCCAGCAACCTAGAGAGCAGGGAAGAAGACAAAGATGAGGGGGCTCAGTGAGCTAAGCCCCAGGTTTGCTATTCACTGAGTGGAAGGTGTCTGAGGCACTCACGCCAGCACCAGGAGCCACCATCTCTTTCTGAATAGCACGGCGTTGGCAGCGTTGGCCACATTTATTACAATTAACCTTTGACGTTTGCCTCGGGGTTTGAGTGGTTAAATATATTTTGGTATCTTTAAAAACAGCACATACAGTGTAGTTCCATAAATGTAATAAATGGGCCTAAGCTGGTGACATGGAAATGTGACCATGAAACGGTTCTTGCAATTTCATAAATGGCTCGTGTAAAACTTTAGGATGTCACTAAGACCCACTGGAGGAATTATTTCCTTATAAATCTGTGGCAGTCTTAGGAAGTCAAAACGGCACCATAAAAAAAAAAACGACCTCACTTCCCTGGAAAAAGTGCAGCACGTGCTGTCTGAGCAGGGAAGGGGCTGTTCGCACTTGCACCGTTTTACAGTAACTGCTGCCGGCAGCGAGCTCCCTCCTTCTGCTGGATGCTGTTGCTGGGCTGTGCTCTGCGTTATATTTCACTGGCAAAAATAAATCTTACCTTTTTACACAAAGCCGTGCTTCTTTAGAACAAACTAAGGGGAGGGAAAATGCTGTTGAAACCCAAACAGAATAGCCTTGCTGTCTCTCAAAGACCTAAGAAGATCATGGGTAGAAAAATAAAACCTTAAATAACCAAAAAAAAAAAAAAAATGGTTGTCACCATCCTCATTTTTCTTTGCTATATGAGATACATAATATCTCATATATTTGTGTGGAAAAACAGCTTTTTTAAAATGCTGCTACCACTTCACCCTCGGCTCTAATATTCAGTTCAACTCGTGGTCTCACTGAGTATTAGGCTATAAGTATAGTCAGCACTTAGGGATTTATAGGAGAGGTGATACAGAGCTCCCAGCCTTGAGATGTCTCCGTTGTAAAGGAGGAGCTATTTGCCTGGTAGCCAACTGGAAGTGATCGGTTTCATGGTGGAGAAATAAGACGGAGGCTACCATCTCACTTCCAGGGTACGTGGAAGATCTGAGTGGAGACAGGAAACCCTAGTGGGCAGGGTCTACAGCATCTCTTTATCCTTATTACCAAACACAATGCCTGGCACAGCCAGGTTGCTCAACACGTACAATGGATAGATGGATGGATGGATGGATGGATGGGTGAATGGATGGATTGATGAATGGCTGGATGGATAGATGAATGGGTAGATGGATGGATGGATGGATGGATGAATGGATGGGTGGATGGGTGGGTGGATGGATGAATGGATGGATGGATGGATGGATGGGTGGATGGGTGGATGGGTGAATGCATGGATTGATGAATGGGTGGATGGATAGATGGATGGATGGATGGATGGATGGATGGATGGATGGATAGATGGATGGATGGATGGGTGGATGGGTGGATGGATGAATGGATGGATGGATAGAAGGAAGAAAGGAAGGGAACAAGAATGACAATTTCACCCTTAGGCACTTGTTAAGAATGGTACCTTAAATAGGCTAAAGAAAGAGGGAGGGGCATCCATATTATGTCAGTGCCCTGGAAATGGCACTGAAGCAACACAAACAAAATTGCACAGTTGCAGCCATTCTCTACAAAGGTACATGCACTTGGGCACACCATCCCCAGGAAGATATTTCTTACAGGAGTCAGTCTGCATAAAGCCCTTTGAACACCAGTCTGAGCAAGGCAGTTGAATATTACGGAGAAAAACTGCTCAAAGATGATACGTGATTACACAATATAGGCTATGTGTGTCCATTTTTTAAAAATAGAAAAATGTATATTAGAGAAAGTCTGGAAGGTTATTAATCAAAATTAACCATGATTATATCTGGGTGGTGGATTTGCTAATGATTTCTAGTTTATTCATTTGACTTGTATGTATTTTCTATATTTTCTATAATAAACATGTATCTCTTTCATACCAGTAAAAAAGAATTTTAAAAACTGCAAGACACCTCTGATTGTGCCGGGGAAGAAAAAGCAATAGCAAGGCAAACCCACTGAAGTCAGCCTTAGCAAAATCACAGACTCGATAGAGAATCACAAGTCAGAAGAAATGTTAGAGGGGCTCTACCCCAGCTGACGTATGAGGGTAAATCTGTTTGCAGAAGTCCCATAGCCACTTTGAAATGCCATGAGGATGACGTGTTCGTCCATCCATGCAGATAAACCAGAAGTGACTTGCACAGAAGTGAGGGCAGAGTGATGAAAGGGCTCGCCCCGGCCTCTAGAAGGAAGCCTTGTCACACTGACCCAACCCAGGCCAGCCTGCTAGATCCTACCTGGTCCCCTCTGGAGTCCTTGCTCTAGTCCCTTGGGCAGCCCCAGCTTTGCTGGGGGAACAGTTGATGTTTGTGTTTCCTTTGGCTGTGGTAAGAAACAGCTGTACAACCCAAATCACATTAAATAAATTAGTGGCTCCTGAGTGAGTTCCATGGCACAATTTCTAATTCATACAATGTCTCCAGTTTTGCTATTTCAACTAAATCATTTATCAGTCCCTTCTCAGATGTCAGTAAATCTCAGCATCTGGGGACTTGTAAATATTAAAATAAGAAGCTATAAAAAATATTAGTAAACCAATTAAAAACTCAAATAGCAATAAACTCTGCTTGCATTACACCTAAAATACAAAAACAGACCCTCCTCCTCTGAAATTAAATAAACATTCCATATCAGCAGTTTTTCAAAGAGGTTTTTCTTCTCAAAAGAGCTCCTGGTCTCCCATCTAGTACCGTGCTAAGCTGGAGATCACTTACACATTAGGTAAGAAGGAATAAAGGATGGAAGAAACCTAAATTTCTGACCCCAGAAAGCAAATGTGACCAATATTTGGTTGTAAGAGTTGGGAAATTGCCTAGAAACTATCAGTATCATTTGAAAAAAATCTAGTTCGAATCACAACTGGGAATTGATTGATATTTACCCAAATCAAATTTAGAAGATGCACAATTATCATCATTAGCCACAATAATAAGGATGGGGAACTACCATTCTATGGAGTTTTGCTATTTACAAAGTGATTTCATTTATTCAAGCCTCACAACCACCCCGCAAAGTAGATAGAGTTGTGATTATTTCCAATTGTTAAGATGAGAAAACTGGGGCTCCGAGATGGTAAGTGGCTTACTTGAGGAGGGCACACAGCTAATGAGACGGTGCTGACACCTGAACCCAGATCTCGAACTCCAAGTCCATTTCCTTTGCTCTATGATCTGCTTCAGGTATGACACCGGGACAAGGGGCCAACATACAGTAAGATTCTATTAGGCACCTGGTGCCTTGTCAGCAGTGTGGATTTCCGACTCTCGTTAATCCCGTGACCATCCAAGTTTATATTTCCATTAAAAATGACTTCCTCCTCTCCTTCACCTCCACACATGTGGAGCTCACTGAGTCATCCCAAAATGGGAAATGCAGCTCAGGATGTTTAATTAAAAGGAACATCTCCTTTTTGCCAAAATTCCACATTCTAATCCTGATACAAATAGAAAGAACAGGTGGTTTCTGAAAAGCAAGGAGGTGGAAATACTAGTAATCTCCAACTTGCAGAATACTTTCTACAGATTTCATATTTGCTGTGGAAGACACCTCTTCACTGGGTATCATTCGGTTGGGGTGCAAATCATGTGAGTGCTAGAAAACCAGGCATCTGGGCTCTCGTGTGTCCTGGTCAAGGGAAAGGAGCACCTTAATTCCTACTGCCATGTACTGGGAGGCAGGGGAGGGCACGACGGAAAAGCTAACACTCAGAACCAGTGGATAAGGGACACTCATGCTCCCTAAATGTCCCACATTCTGGGCACTCACGTAACCCCAACGACAAGTCAGGCAGGAGCTGCAGCTTCCATTTTTACAGACGAGGAAAGTGAGTTTCACAGAAGTTGTCCCTTGCTCAGAGACACACGACTCAAGAGAAGCCATGTCAGGATTCGGACACAGGTTAATTGACGTTCATATAAATTCAACTTCATCACCCTGCCCCTTGGAAGAGCGAGTGGGAAAGCCCAGGCTTGTGACAAGTGGACTTGAAGAGAAAGCTGAGGACATGGTCACCTAGGTTCACTTCTCTTGCACACCGAGCCCTCACCGGTGGCAGAGATGGCACAGAAGGACAAGCAATACAGAAATACAAAACATAAAGGAATGGACCAGAGACCCTCTAAGACCCCTTCCAGCTCCAGCGTTAGACCACTGTAATTGCTCCCCTGCAATGCCCCATCCAGTGGCCCCAACTCTTGGGATTGCTCAGGGTTGGGAGTGGAGCTAATCTCAGTTTGCATGAGATGTGAGGTCAGAGGAATGTCAGATACACACCCCTTTACAAGAGCTGGATTTGGGCCTTTCTTCGGGGAAGGGGATGTGGAGGAGGGATGGGAGGGGTAGAAGGATTGCATTTTCTGTCTTCACAGGGCTCGGTGTGAGCAGGCAAGTCCAGCAGAGGACCTCAAACTTGGCGGAAATTTCCATCGAGGCCTTCTCTCCTGCTCTCTGTGCATAGTGTTCTCTTTCACGGGCCTCCTTGGGCCTATGAAATGAGCTTTCACGTCCTCTGTACAATGCTGGTTTCTCTAACATGCTGAAAACAGGAGAAACTTCCATAGCCATGTTTTCCCTCAGGCTGAAGAGGGAGGCTACCCTCAAAAGAGGCAGTGGACGGGCTGTCAAACCCAGCCATTCAGTGGGAGGACACCTGAGATAAGCCCACAGGTATGGCAATGTCACAGAGAACCAGGGAGCCAAAATCCCAGTCTGCAAGGCTTCCCTGAGCTTTGGGAACCAAGGACTTTCCTCTGATCCTCATTTGGTACCTAGTAGACCTTTCTGGGGCTAAGAATAGAGCATCTGTATGATCAAAACTGCATCAACAACTATTTTTTGAGCATCGGGATCTGAGAGCTAAGTGCTGGGGTACAGCAAAAGCAGAACAGATGTGGTCCCTGGAGCTTCCTGTCTCTAGTTGAGAGAGTAGCCCAATAGAAGAATAATCTGAGCTCTATATGTAATTTTAAACTTTCTAATAGCCACATGGAAAAAGTAAAAAGATGAAATTAATTTTAATAATATCTTTTCTTTAACCCAACATACCTCAAACATTATTATTTCAATATGCAATCGACATAAACATTATTCATGAGATAATTTACATTCTTTTTTTTGTACTAAGCCTTCAAAATATGGTATATATTTAAACCTTACAGTGCATCTCAATTCACATTAGTCATATTTCAAGTGTTCAACAGCCATACAGGGCTCTGGGCTACCGTATCGGAGAGCGCGGCTCTGGACTATAAAGATGGGGGATGAGGGGACAGTGAGAGGTGATGGCTTTTAGAGGGAAATTGCGAAATAATGTTACCACCAATAATAATATTTATTAAGCAGTTACCACGTGCCAGTCACTCATGTGATCCTCCCTAAAGAACCGAAAGAGATTGTCATTCTCACTTTGCAGATGGAGAAAGGTGAGGCACAGAGAGGCCACATCGCTTGTGCAAAGTCCCACAGCTGGTAAATGCTGGCATACAGATGTGGAACTCACAGCCTGTACATTTTGTCCACTGCACCATCCCAGCTCTTGAGCACAGATCCAGACAGACCCTCCTCAGCCCTTCTGCTGTGGATTGTTTGAATTGCGTCCCCAAGGTTTCTATAATAGAAGTTTAATCCCCGTTGTAATTGTTGAGGGTGGGAAATCCTATTACGGTACGTGGGGCCTTGCAGAGGTGATTAGATTGTAGGACCATGCCCTAGTGGACGGTTTAATAATGGTGACCAGGGGCATGGTTCTGAGGGCTTTAAAAGAAGAGCACATGAGAAATTAGTCTCTCTCTGCTCCACCATTTTTTGCTATGTGAGACCCCTGGGTCACTGTGGCCACCACCAAGACCCTCACCAGATGTGTTCCCTGGAATTTGGACTTCCCAGTCTCTGAAACTGTATGCAATAAATTTTGTTTTCTTACAAATCACCCAATTCCAGGTATTTGGTTATAAGGAACAGAAACGGACTAATACATCCTCCAATGTTCCTCTTTATGATGGAGATCATATGAGAGAATGTATCTGAAGCCCTTGGTAAGCTCTGAAGCATTTCATATTGAATATGAAGTCTACTAAGTGAGGTAGGAGTGGTCTATAACATACCCTTTGCAGACAGACTGCATAGGTTCAAATCCTGGCTCCACCACTTACTAGCTGTGTGACCTTAGGTAAGTTCCTTAACTTCTCTGTGCCTCAGCTCACTTGTCTGTACAATGGGAGTAATAAATGGAGCCTCCCTCAAGGGTCATCATGAAGATTACATGAGTTAATAAAAACGAAATGCCTAGCACTTTGCTTGGGACCTAAGGAGCCACCAACAGGGAGCAGCTCTCATGCTTACAGTGTAATAGGGTACAGAAGCTGTGGTGTGGGTTGGACAAGTATATCTGGGGGGAGGAGGATGGGAGCAGAAGGCAAAGAGAAAGGCCCATCATCAACCCACTACAAGTAACAGAGTTACAGACCCCAGAGCTGCTTCCCATCTTCTGATAAACAAGATGGAACGTAAGTTATGTGCTGTCATGAGTTGTACTCTGTCCCTCCAAAATTTCTGTGCTGAAGTCCTAATCCCCAGTACCTCAGAATGTGGCTATATTTGGAGGTAGGGTCTTTACAGAGGTAATCAGTTTAAAATGAGGTCCTTAGGGTGGGCCCTAATCCTGTACGACTGGTGTCGTTATGAGAAGGGGACATTTCCACAGAGAGAACACCATGTGAACATGAAGCCAGCCATTGTGAGGCATGGGACAGCTCCTTCCCTTGCAATCCTCAGAGGGCACCAATGCTGCCACACCTTGATCTTGGACTTCCAGCCTCCAGAACTGTGCTGTGTAAGCCCCCAGTCAGTGGTACTTTGCACCCAGCAGACTAATGCACATGCAGACACACATCCCTCCTCATCTCCCCGAGCATGAGGCGCTGTGCAAGGGCACTGCAGAAGGGACTCTAAGCCAGTGCCTGCCCCGTCCACACAGCGCACTTGTAAAACTGTCTCCTTGGCCAGCTTGCCTCGGCGGGTCTGTCGCTGTGGAAAACTACCCAGGAAGGTGGGCTGCGTCCCTGAACACTGTTCACTCTGTTTCCCCTGCTACCTTCAAAATCACCCTCTGTCAAGTGAGAGGGAAATAAAGCGTGTCTTTATTCAGGTACAGGCTCCCTTGGACACCACGCTCCAGCCTGAGCCAAGACAGACACAGTTGCTCATTGAGCAAGGTCCTCTGTGTGCTCCCAACACACTACACTGGAGCCCAGGGACCCTCCAAAATGCAAGCATGGCCATGGGAGTCCTGAGAATGAAGGTGGCAGAAGCCGCGCGGGTAGCCAGAGCCACAATTATCTGTTTATTCAAACACATGGGGCACTCAGAAAGTTATAAAGAAAATCCTTCCCAAATCCCAGCAATTTGAGACAATTATTGCTAATTTTCCAAGCTGTGAAATGCAACATGCATTATTTCTCACATGCTGCTCAGATAAAGAAAATGAACATGGGAGGGGGAAAAACTGCCTGCAAACGATTCTGATGGGTTTTTCTCATTTGTCATGAAAGAAAGAAGGGCCCGCGACTCCCAGATCAATTCTCCATTCCTGAAACCTGCTGTGTGACAGGCGGGTGGGTTCCTGAAAGACCTCACGTTCTTCTCCATGAACAGCTTGTCAGTTTCTAATCAATCATGCCTTCCACCCAGGAGAAATAGCTAAACATAGCAAGTGCTGTATTTTAAAATGCAGATCACTGACAATGACTTAAAAAGGGGGTAAACGGTCATTTAAGGTGAAACCTTCAAAGTTTATTCTTTTTGTTGCTCTCCCAGAGATGAGAGAGACCTACAAATAATAAACTAAAGATGCTTCCTAGACCAGGGAATATGACTCCACTCGGTAGTTCCATAAGTGGAAAAACAAATTGGTATGGTGGCCCGGGACTGTGCTGACAGCTCAGAGACCCAGAGCTGAGGCTGCGCTCCACTGTTTACAAGCTTTGTGGCCTTCAGCAACTCACTTAATTTCCCTGGGCCATACTTTCTTCATCAATTTTTTTTAAAAAAAGACAAAGTTCGATTAGGCCATGTCTAAAGGTCCTTCCCAGCATGTTGTCCTTTTGCAAGGAATGGCATGTATTATATATCAGACGCGATGAAACTTCCCCAGTGTGAACTGGAGGCAGGGACCTGGGCTGGGTCGCCTCTGTAATCTCAGCATTCAGAGGGGGTTGTTGAACAGAAAGATAGTTAATAGGGACAAAGTAAGGACTTTGTCTTCCTTTCTTTTCCACTGCCCCCTCTCTCCCAACCCAACAACCCCCCTGAGGTTGTGAAGAAATTCTGTAAGTGTGTTTTACTCTGTATCTTGCTGGCTGGGGGCAACATTCCAACACTCCATGAGTAAAGCCAGAAGGGGCCACTTGCGCACTAGACCAAACACAGTGAAACCGGCTGAGGATGTCCTGGGGTTCAGACTCCTTCACCAGCACACCACACACAGCCTCATCATAGGATGCGACCCAGATGATGGAGGTGGATCTACACAAACTTACTGTGGCCACTTGAGACTGAAGCTTTGTGCTATGCCGAGGTCAGGGCCACTATCTTTAGTCTGTGAAGACAGACCCAGGACATCCGTCCCAAGCTAACCACTTCATCTCAGTGCTGGGAAGCCTAGAGCTGGACTTGGGCAAAGGATATAAGATGAACAGGAGAAAAAAGGGAAGTTGGGTGGAGGTGAAAGAGGGGGCTAGACTTCTATTTAATTCAAGGAAAGTGCAATAGCAGGAGTGCTAATTTCCTACCCAACATCTAGTTTCCCCTCTGTTCCTTACCAAGGAGAACCTGATTTGATTGGGGGCTGTGAAGGTTAATTCTAGATGTCAGCTTGGTTAGATGAAGGAATGCTGAGAAACCTGGTAAAGCAATCTTTTCAGGTGTGTCCATGAGGGTGTTTCCAGCAGAGATTAGTATGAGAGTCTGAGTGGCCTGGGTGGGAAAGACCCACCCTCAGTGTGGGTGGGAACCATCCAATCCACGGGGGGTCCGGAGAGAACAAAAGACGGAGGAAAGAGGTGAAGCTCTCTCTCGATCCGCTGGAGCTGGGATACACTCTCTCTCCTGTCCGTGGACATCAGAGCTTGAGACTCTTCAGCTTTTGGCTTCCAGAACCTACACCAAGGACACCATCAACTTCCCTGGTTTTGAGGCCTTTGGACTTCGACTGAGCCGTGCTACCGGCATCCGGTTTATAGACGGCCTTTCGTGGGACTTCTCTTCATAGCCACGTGAGCTAATTCTCCTAATAAATCCCTCTCATATAATTATAACATACCCTATTGATTCTGTCTCTCTGGAGAACCCTGACTAATACAGGGGCAGATGCTAAATTTCCCAATCCCTCAGCAGTAGCCAACCAACGTAGTCTGTACAATGAAGTGTAAACAGAAATCTTCTGGGGTTTGTTTAGAAAGTTTTGCTTTCAAGGTCTAGGCACTGCCCCTTTTGTCTTGCATCCCTTCCTCCTTCCTGCTGCCTGGAATTCAGACATGATGGCTGGTGCTCCAACAGCTATCTTGCAACCATGAGGGAAAAACTAAGAAAGAAATTGAAACTTCAGTTCTGACATTTTTGAGCTTCCAACACAACAAGAATCTCAACTTTGCACTTCTCAAGACAAGAGAGAAAAAACCCTCTGGATTTACATAAGCCAGAGGGTTTATGGGGTAAGGGAGGAGGTCTCTGTCACTTAGATCTGAATGGGCCCATCCTGGTTTGACACATGAGCACAGCACCCCCATTACACTCTGGAACTTGCTAATTCGAATATGGCCCTTTAGTTCAAAATAATTACTTTTCTACATTTTTTTTTTTTTTTTTTTTTTTACCAAAATCTCTTATCCTCTTCATGTAGCAGCACTGTTTCTCTGTTAAACTGCCTCCCCGGAAAATTCCGTCAGAGCAGCAAGGAGTAGAAAAGGCAGTAAGCTTTGGCCATGAAAAGCAAGAAGGCCCCTGCCTCCCATATGTCTTCCTCAGATCCTGAGAAATATGGTCCTGGTCAGATGGCTCATAAACAAGAAGACCATTCCCCCTCCTCTCCAGCCTAAAGCTCCGCCTCAGGCCTGGGGTTTTTGAGCAAAGGCCAAGGGGTCTTCAGGGGAGTGAGAAAAGAGAAGGAATCCGTCCCCAGCTGTCCTGCTGAGGCTGGAGCTGCCTCCACACTGGCATCTCTTAAATCAATCAGGAAAGAATTAAAAGAAACACTGTGAAGTGGAAAATACCTGCCCAAGCGTCCAGCTCGAAAGTCAGGGGCATTTGCACCAAGCAGCTGGAAGCCTGCTCTGAGCTCTGCCAAGTCACTCACCCCTCCACCCAAAGCAGAGCATGCGGAAACCTTCCCCATCAATGCGACAAAGCCCTCTGCCATTTCCATCAGCTATGACTGGGCATAAATGAGCCCCGTCCCACTTTCTGAGCATTTCCTAGAATTCCATGAAGGGATGAGGGAGACAGACAGACATCCAAGACACACACGCAAACAGCCAAAGGATGAGAGAAGTGAGAACTAACTGCATGTTCCTTATTTGCCCAACTCTGTGTCAAACGTTTCACACTTATTTCATTTAGTCCTTGAAATGCGGATGCTGTGACCACCTCTGTTTTGAAGATGGAGGGGCCAGTGATCTGCTGATGAGTTCCATACTTTGGGGAAGCCGGCAGTGGGAATGAACAGAGAGTAGGGGCGGGAGCTCATGGCTATCTTGGCTCACTTCTGCAGGAAGGCTAGAGGCTCGTATCCTCTGAAAGTGACCTTCAGTCACCTAGCCTCAGCAGCATGCTGGGCTTGTCGGGCACTGATCCCTTGTTCCTGGTGAGTGACCAAGCCAAAGTCTCCAGAGCACTGAGTTGGGGCAGGGGATGGCACAGGAGGTATGACAACCCCCCCCCACCCGCCATAGGAATGGCACAGGAAGCTTCCCCAGGAGGCAGACCCCTCCTCTGGGTTCTCTGTGCTGCATATCATCCCTAGGAGAATCAAGGGCCTGGGGAGCTGCACCCCCATACACTTTACAACCCTCTCCACGTGCTTCTATGTCCTTGGCCACCTCCTGCTGTGCCCGTGGCATCTTTCTGTTGATCTCCTCAGCATCTCATTGTGACAACCAAGCAGCCTCTCTCACACTCCCAGCCCTATGCATTTTTATAAAACTCTATGGGGAAGAGCCGATGGAAAAGTCTCTGGGTTCACCAAGGGCTAGGATAAGCTGGATGATTCTGAATACTGGGGGTTATTGGTCTAAGACTCCAGTAGCTGCTGGTGGCCAGGGGGTTCCCTCCCCTGACTTCTCTGGCCAAGGCTTCAAAAAGCTCCCTCCCTGAAGGCAGGGCCTGTCTTCTAGATCACCTCTGCATCCCCAGCACCCAACACAAAGTAGGTGCTCAATAAACACCTGTGGAATGAAGGCCATAAGCCTAGCGCCCCTTATCTCACCATAGGAAGGCAGCAGAAGGTACACACAGTGCCCGGCACACGTTACAGTCTGCAGCTGGGAAACCAGCTGCACGTCCCTCATTTGCTCAAGACCATGGGGTAGGGGTGGGGTGGGGTGGGGTGGGGTGGGGTGGGGTGGGGAGGGGCATTCAACTGCCCTGGGAGCAGCATCTTGGCCCCGGCAGGTGCAAAGGGCATATAAATACTGACCTCCTGAGGTTCTTCAGTCTGACTATGCATCAGCTGCTCAGGAATTACAGGCCCAGCACTGGACTGTCCAGGGTCAAATTCTGGTTCTGCCACTGCCTGCTATGTGATCTTGGGCATGTCACTCACCCTCCATGAGCCTCCAGTTCCTCACTGAAGATAATGGTAGAACCTATTTTATAGGGTTGTTAACATGATTGAATGAGTTTATGTAAAATGACAAAAGGGATACAGATCTTAGACCAGCGCCTGGCACATGGGAAGGACCCAGTAAGTGTGGGTTGTTACGTTGTGGGGTTGCTGTGATGGGGGCTCACACTGTGCTCCTGCTCAACGGGAGATGCTGTTTTTCTCCTCAGGTGCTTAGATTCACACACACTGCCCCTCCTGCTAGTATATAATATGGCACACAGAGAAGGGGGTGCTGAAGGGGACGGCTGACACGGTGTCTACCACGTGATGGGTACTCGGTAAATATTTATTTAAGAAGGTAAACTCAGGTGGAAGCAATCCAAATGTTCATGGACAAATAAATGGACAAAGAAAATGTGGCATATACCTACAATGGAATATTATTCACTTTAAAAATACGGAAGTCCTGCCATATGCTACAACATGGATGAACCTTGAGGACATTATGCTAAGTGAAATAAGCCAGTCACAAAGACAAATACTGTGTGATTCCACCTGCATGAGGTATCTATAGTCAAACTCATAGAAGTCAAACTCATTCTACTTTCTGAAGTAGAATAGTGGATGCAAGGGGCTGGGGGGAGGGAGAAATGGGAGGTTACTGTTTGATGGGTGTAGGGTCTCACTTTTGCAAGATGAAAAAGTTCTGGAGATCTACTGCATAGCAATGTGCGTACCTAACACTACTGAATTGTACACTTAAAAATGGCAAAAAAAAAAAAAAAAAAAAAGTGTAACCACCTCCCTAGATAGAAAGGGTGGTCATTGGGCCTCGGGCAAAGCACTTTGACCCAGATGAAAAGGGGACCATTCCCCACAGCATGGGTGGGAAGCACGGTCCAGCAGGCCAGCAAGCCCACCTTGTCGGCCAGGACAATGCTGCCCTGAGCAAAGCCACTGGCCCTTTGGATCCTTTGCTTCCACCGGGGACACAGCTCAGGATCAAAACCAGCAAGACTCATCCATCAACAGCTTCATTTCAGCCGGGAGCTGTGTGGGGCCTCGGTTCTTCCCCCAAGGCGAGCAGGGTGGCCCTTCCTGGGCCACGTTTGTAAATCGGGTCCTCTGTCTTGGGCCTTATGAATTTAACAGTTTCCCCGCCATGGCTGGGCGAGTAAACAGTAAATACAGCAGTTGTGAAATATTTCCTAAACGATCCCGAATGTGTGTTCTGTTCTCCAGTGGCAGCCCACAAAGTACACATCAGCGATCGTCTGCTAGCAAACGGGAAATCCTTCCCACTGAAGACACGCGGCTTCCCTCGCCTGGTCCTGCTCCCCCTGGTCTTCCTGTAGCCACTGGGACTTGGGACACAGCGTCAGCTGCTGCTGCAGGAGTCGGCAGGCTCGACTCAAGGGGAAGCTGCTTTTCTTTGTGTAATTAGATCAATTACCCGGCTGCTGACAATTACTGTCATTGCCCGGTGCCATTTTTAGTTTATTTGGCCGTTATTCGAAATCAAACCACGAGTTTGATTGCACTGAAAATGTACATGACTGTCAAACACACTAAAGAATCTCTGCATTTTTCATGAATTGGGGGAAGGCGGGAAGATGGAACGGTCATGGATTGGGGATTGTGTAGGGAACAGTCACACATGTGATGTCCCTCATGACTCACAAAACTGCTAAGTGGGTATACTTATCCCTACCCTACAGACGAAGAAACTGAGGTTCAGGAAAACTGCCTTCCTTGTCTAATGTCACCTTGCCAGTAAATCCAGGATTCAGTGGCATTGCTCATGCAGAGGGAGAAAGAGAAGGAAGTGCTAACTCTCTATGAGGAGAGAGTGAGGTAAAAAGCACAGTGCAGGGGATGTCTCCAAAACAAGGCCATGAAGGCCTCTGGGAGCAAGACCCAGGCACAAGAAAAGCAACGGGTCAGGTTAGCAAGAGCTGGGATTGGGAGGACTCCAGAGGCAGGAGAAAGAACTAGTTATTTTTTAAAATAAGGGACAAAAGAGCAATAAAAGAAGAAATAAGGGTGCTGGGTTGGGAGTCATGGGCTCTGGTCTTGTTTCCTCAGAATCTTCCAGAATGACCTTGGGCAAGTCGCGTCTGGTCAATTCTCTCCCAGGCACTGGTCACTTGGACCAGTGACCCTGGTCCAAGTCTGGGGAACCCCAAATAAGACTGGCCCTGGGGGGAGGGGAGGGAAGGAGAGGCTGAGCAGGGGGCTCTGGGTTTCTCCCTTGCCCACTCCCCGAACCTTTTAACAGGGTTCCAAGGTAATATTTTGTTCAAAGCATTTTTCTTCTCAAAAACAGTGGAGGGCGGAGGTGGGGGAAACTGTTAAGGTGTGCAGTAATGCCACAAGGTGCCCTGAACAGAATAGGTGCTCCATACATGCTAATGAAATTATACGCATCCGAACAGCCTCCATTTCAAAATGAGCAAACCAGGGCGTCACATTCTTGGCTCACATTGAAAATTTTCAGGGAGAACCCACAGTTCATTTTCACATGAACCGATGCCAAATTGCAAATCAGGTCTTTTCCATCCGGTATTAATTTTTTAATGCAAATAAGCAATGAGCACAAAGCTTTAGCTTAATTTAGAAATTAATCTGATGGTGGTATGCTAGATGGCTTTGAGCCAGGAGAGCAATCAGCAACAGGGCTAGCAGACAGGGGGTCCTGAAAAAATGCGGGTTATCAAAAGCCAGTTTAGCTATTTAAGAATGGGGCTAAAAACTAAGAAGAAGAATAATGACTAATAAATACTATGTGCTAAGCTCTTCACAGCTACTAATCATTTAACTCTTGTAACAACCCCATGAAGTAGGGCAATTATGATCTGTGACTTGCCCATGATCACAGGATGCAGGGTGCAAATCCTATTCCCAAGCCCCCAATCTTAACCACCCCCTACTGGCTAGGATCTCCAAAATGCTGACCGAGGGAGTGCCTACTGTGTGCAGGACCCGGGGTCAAAGGTCACCAAGCACTACCGTGCCTCCCACATTTTAGGCTCAGCTCAAATTTCATTTCAAATTCCCATCCATGTGCAATCGTCTCATTGGCTGGCAAAGGCTTGGATAAGTACCTCGTCCCCTCTTTACTGCCCTGGAGACTTTGTGCTCACCATCACCATTGGCTCCTCCCTTCTGGGTCCGCCCACTACCACACTGTGCCTGAGTCTCTGATGTGAATAAGAAGAGTATTTGGGTGACCCTTCTAGGAACCCCTCTCACAGATGCGGGCTCCAATCAGCATGATTAACTTGGCAGCGCCTGAGCATCACAGGGTTGATTAGGTATTTCAATCATGGCACCTAGAGGTACAAAGAATAAATAGAGATCTCCCCACCTGGAAGAGAACTGTAGAAGAAATTCCTCAAACCCTGGCTGCAGCTCAAGGAAGGAGAGCCCGACACAAGAGTTGGGCCAAGTATTCCTGTGACCCTGGGACCTTGGCGGCTCCAACCCCTCCTCCACCTATGGGACCTCTCTAGCACAAGGTCATCCAGGCCATAGCTCCATTGTGGGAACAATCCAAAGGAGGCAAACAAAAACAACCCAGAGAAGTTCCTAAATTTTTTTACCACGTGTCCAGCACTGAAGACAGACTGAGTAATTTTTGTGATTGCAAAACACTGAGTTGAAAGTAATGTCATGATGAGCAACTCTCTCCCTCTCACCCACCCTCCTGCCTCCCCCAATCCTCCTCCTATCCTGGCCATATGCATTGTGCATTGCAGGAGAAATCTTCTAGAACCAAGTAATTGACAAGTGACTCTTGGGTGCCCAGGGCTGCCAGGACACAGCTTTCAGGGGTACTGGGTACCTTGAGGGACGCCAGTGTGCTGTGTCCATCAACAGCAGCCTCTGCACACAATTTACTAAGATCTCGAAGGTGACCTCTGCTATGTGAGCTTCCCCCTTCTTGCCTACTTTGTATGCACTGACACAAAACTCATAATTTGCCAGACACGCTATACTCCTGGGCAATTGTTCAGATGAGTTGGTGTGTTAAAGATTTTCTTCTTTTTTTAAAAAAAATGATTGCTCCATTGTGGAAGAAGCCATTGAAACCTTCTTATAGAAACCACATCAGCTCACAACGCTTAGGTTGGTATAGACTGCTTTTAGAGAAAAGCACTGGGAGTTGAGAGTAAAACAGATTTGAGTCTAATCCTAGCTCGGCTACTAATTTTGGGACCAGGCAGGCTACGGAGCCTTTCCAAACTCATTTTCCCTGGCCTGAAAGAGACTCAGAATCACACGCGCCTAACAGACTGGCTATAAAAATTAGCACTGCCTTGTACATGGAAAATACTCAACACGTGATAGCTAATACTACTGTTATAATTACTAATAACAACAAAATCACCCCACATTAACACCATGGCAGGGGTTAGCTACTTCTGTTCTGATACATCATTCTGTGCCCTATGGATGTTCCAAAAACATTGACAACTGAATGTGTCGGCTGTCCTCTGTTCCCTCTTCTCTCCACCCCCCATCCATTCTCCACCCGTCTCTGCTCTGCCCTGTTCCCCAGGAGGCTGACTCCTGGGGCCACATCAGCCAGGCTCCATGCCGGCTGCTGGGTGACTTCTCTTTCAGTTTGGCCAATAAGAGGAACAGCAGAAAATGGAGGACAGAATGAGAGAGAGAGAGGAAGAGGGTGATTGCATCTCTGAGATGAATTCTGTATCCTGTCAGACCCTGCTAACCCACTGAACCACAATGATGATTCCCTCGGGATAATCCATGAAAATGCTCACAGGGAGTGGTCCAAAGGGGAGCCAGCTTTGGGTATGGCCTGAAATGACTTTGCTCCTAAGATGCAACTTTGAAATCCTGTCTGGACTAAGCGAAGCCAAATGCAGACCAGGCACTTGGCCCACATCAGGTGCCTAAGGCTTTCAAGAATGTATGATGACTATAACAGCAAAACAGTGGAAACAGTATAGATGCCCAACAATAGGGGATTGGTTAAGAAGCGACTGATGCAGAAGCAGGATGGTGTGGCAGTCAGCCTCAAGTGGCTCCACATGGATTTCACCTTGTATTCAAGCTCTTGTATAGTTCTCCACACACCTCCCCCCTGCAGAAAAACTGGAACTGGGCTAACATATGTGACTAATAGAATAATGCCCAAGTGACAGCATGTGACTTCCAAAGCTAGGTCACAAAAAAGACACAGCTTCTGCCGGGCTCTCTCTCAGACCATTCACCCTGGGGGAAGCCAGCCACCATGTTGTGAGGACATTCAAGCAGTCCAATGGAAAGGCCACTGGAGAAGCATACACTTGACAACCACATGAAGGTGCCACCTTGGAGGTGGATGTTCCAGCTCCAGTCCAGCCATCAGATGACTGCAGCCCCAGCCAACACCTGACTGCAGCCCAAAGCAGGGTCCCCAGGCCAGAACTGCCCAACCAAGCCACTCTCGAACTCCTGACCTACAAAAATTGTAAGAGGTAATGATTATTGTTGTTTTAAGCTGTGAAGCTTTGGGAAGATTTGTTATATCCATAGATAACATATATATGAAAACATCACACTGAGGTAAAAATCTTATTTTAGAACAATACTTGGCAAAGTAAAAAACGGTTACAGTCTATTAAGTGAAAAGAACAAGATAGAAGATGTGATCCCATTTTTTAAAAAATGTATATTTTTATATTTTCATCAAAAGACATTAGAAGAAGATAAATTTAAATGTTTACAATAGTTATCCTTGAGTAAAGGAATTAAAGTCCTTCTAATTTTCTTTCAGTCTTTCTTTTTATCTGAAAAAAAGTGCACTTAAAATAATAGATTGCCTGGTATATTTTTACATAAAGTGAAAATGTTTAGCTCCATTTTCAGGAGGAGCCTGTTGACTTCCACCAGGAAAACGCAAAGACAATGTCTACTTTGCAGGCTGCACCTGGGTGCTCTTCCTCCCCAGAGGTCTAGCCTGGCTGGACAGCTATGCAACAGTAGACAATCCATGGTGTCCTCCAGAGAATCCGAGACTCTTGGAGGTGAGAGGGGACCTTCAGGAGGCTCCACTTGCAGCGTCAGGGCAACGGGTCACCCAGGCTTTTATCGAACGCTTCCTGTGATGGAGAGCTCACCTCTAGCCAGATCCAACGGCCTGCAACTCTCATTGGAAGAAATGTCTCAGTGAGAATGAATGAGCATCCCTCTTACTGCTGCTCAAACACAGAAGGAGCAGCTAGTCTGCAGGCTCCACGATAGCAGGCACCTGTCTTTCTTCATTGCTGTAACCTAAGCACCTAGCAGGGTACCAAGCACAGAGTAGGCACTCACGAAATACCTGTCGAATGAATGACTGAACAAATGAATGGATGAATAAGCAGTATCTGCCAGGCTCTCAAGGCTCTGGTTATTCATTGTTGTGTCTGACACATCCAGTCCTGGCCTTCACTGAGCTGAGAGTCTGCCAGGGGAGATGGGCATAAAGAAATATGTGATTACCATGGTGATGAAGGCATTCCAAGATGCCATGAGAAACTTGGTTTAGGGAAGTCAGGGATTGCTTCCCTGAAAGAGCGACATCTAAGATAAGTTCTGAAGAATAAGCAGGAGTTGGCCGAGTAAAGCGGGGGTGAGGGAAGATCACTGTAGGCAGACACGAGCACAGGCCAAGGCCATTAGGAGGCTGAAACAGTAGGGACACCGAGGAGCAGGAGGCCGGGCAGAAGCATCGAGGAGGAGCGTAATGAGCCTGCAGAGGCGGGTGCAGTGAGCCACCCAGGGCCTCGGAAAGTGTGAAATGCAGCTTCTCTCCACTGGAGGGGGAGGGAGTATGGACGCCATCCTCTGGGTCCCTTCACCAGGGCACGGCTGGCTGAGCTGGCAGCACCCTGCGCAGAGACTCCGGAAAGGGGCAGCAGAGGGCCTGGCACCAGCAAAGTGGGGCACAGTGTGGAGCCACCATCAAGGCCCTCAGAACAGGTCTGCCGAGGTACCACGACAACCAGGTGACCATGCAGGTGGCACAGCTGGTGAGGGCGGAGGAAGACAGGAGGCGATGGGCACCTGCTGGAAGGCACGCCCTGACGGGGGGTGACCTGCGCCCCTTCCGGAGAAAGAACTACGCTCGGTAAACTCATCTGCTTCGGTGCTGCTGTTTCTTCTTGTTTGGGGTTTGTTTATCCTTTCATTTCCTAGTTTAATTTCCTTTTAATAAAGCTCTAATCTCGTCTTGGCTCACCTAATGGGAAAAGAGATTAGTTCATAGCTAAGACAGGAGGAGGGTGGAGGGAAGGGCTGGCGGCCCCAGAGGCCAGGCCCAGCGGGGGCAGCAGGGGCTGGGGCAGTGCCTGCAGAGCTCGGGCAGACACACAGCAAACTCAGCCGAGGCCAAAGTAAAGACAACCTGGCGCCCACCCCCACCCACAGGTCACTTCTCTCCCGAGCCCAGGCCAGGTTTCCAACACAAATATCTCTTCCACGAATATCTCTTCCAACATCTAGAGCCTGAGCTCCAGTCCTGATCCAGCCCCCCTGGCTCTGTGGTGGGCAAGTTCTTCCACTTCTCCGTGCCTCAGTTTCCTCGCCTGTATGATGGGGATTAAGAATCAGAGTATCTACCTCAGAATGTTATTACAAGTACCTGGCACAGAATGAGCATACTCAAACCATGGTAACTGTTATTATTAATTTAAAAGTAGAATAAGCCTTGCTTCAGTGAATCTGTCCTTGGGTTGCAGATAAGCCTCAGGCCTATTCCAGCACCCAGGGCCTGTCGCAGCAAGTCCTACCAGCTCTGCATCCCCGATGCCTCCAGACTCAGGCCTCTAGGGTGTCTAGCCCCAACCCTACTTGCAAGGTGCAGAGCTGTGTTGGGGGTCCACTTATTCCTCCCCTACCCACACTGGTCAGTCCTGCCGCCTCACTCCGAAAGAGAACCACCTGTCAGGAGTTTGCATGCCAAGGCCACAGCTGCTTGCTGCAAACGGCAGGTCCAGGACTCAGACCCATATTCTGAGCCCAGGCCTTTTCCCTCCTCCCCAAGGCCTTTAAAACATAAGGCAGGAAAGCTCCTCAGGAAGAAGGGCATGATGGCTTGGCAGGATGCCTGGGCAGCGCCACACCAGCTGCAAGGAGCCCAGGTGTGTCGTTTTGGCAGATGCAAGTCAAGCTGCTCTGCCTTTGAAGGAAGAAGACTGGCTGCCGGAGGCAGGACACAGACACAAGGCAGGAAATAGAACCCGGCCTTGAAGAAGGATGGAACCAAGGAGAGGCCACTTTAAAAATGACCAAGGAAAGACATCAGGGGAGGTCGTTGCATGTAATTGGTAGGGGTGCGGAGTCAAAAGGCAATCTGAGAGGAACTGCAGGAGGAGGATTCAGGAGCCCGCCCAGGTGTGTGAAAAGTGGGAGGGTGTCTAGAAATTTCCATGGACACATATTCCAGAGGATGCTCTCTGGCCAGGGCGTGGCTGCAGGAGACACTTCCCACCAGCCTTTGAGCAGCAGTAAGGACTGTGATTAGCGAGCAGAAGGCTCTCCCTCAAGAGACAGAATCTCTCCATTCCAAATCACACGGGACAGCTCCCTTGCAGAAACCCTCCAAGAAAAGTAGCCTCTACTAGCAGATGGTTAACGCAAGGAGACCTAAGAAGTCCCTTTCTTTGCTAATTGTACCCCTAAACTCCAAGAGAAATAAGAAAGCTCAAAATGTTTACTCACGGTGCCAGAGGAATAAAGTATAACTAGACATTTTATGAGATGCCAGCTGAGAAATGTTCTAAAGTGCCCCCTTCTTGCCTTGGGGGGAAACAGGGAAGTCTCTGCTTTATGGGAACTGGTAAACACATTCAAAAGACCCAGACCAGATTCTTAGGCACATCCCTGATCTAGAATAAGCTACTGCAGACAAAGGTATTTTCCAGAGAAGAAAAATCTCTCCAAGTGCCATTAACACAAAATAAATAAGTAAACAAGTAATGAAAACTTTGTGTGTGTGTTTGTGTGTGTGTGTGTGAATAGAAATTCTCTGAATGTGCTCTAAATTCCCAAATGGAAATTCCCTAATGGGGTTCTTGAAAAGAGCATATTGAAAGAAATCAAACTTGCTGTGACAATCCCACTTACCAGCATGCCACCATGTACCATGGCGCAGGGGCCCCACTGTGGTAGAGAAGGAAAGGTCTGAGACTTGAGATAGGGAAACATGGGAGATAATCCCATCTCTGCTTTTGAACCACATGACCCTCCAAACTTCTGCTTCCTCGTCTATAAAATGGGTAGTGAAGAGCAACAGCTTACCAGGATATTTTGAGAAGTTAATGAAATGTATCAAATCCTGCATGTAGTGGGCACTTTATTGGTATGGTAACTTATTCCTTAAAATTCTTTTGAATGTAATTCATAGTTGAAAATAAACCTTAATATTTAAGCAACCTTTACTTGACTACATATCTAATTGCATAATTTCTTAATTTCAGAAAATGTATTTTTGTTTTATTGCTTTAACTATAAAAGTAATAAATGCTCATTGTAAAAAATTCTAAATTCTCCAAATAATTTTATCTTATTTTATTTTTTTTTGTGGCAGCTGGCCAGCATGGTGTTACAAGGTCATGCTCTAGCAACGGAGCTAGCCAGCCAGCCCCACCGACATCATTTTAAAAGGTAAAAAATCACCTTTATTTCAGCCACCCAGACACAGGCTTGAGATTTTATGTATCTCCCAGACATTTTAAGAAATGCACAGGCACCCTGTCTGTCTGCACAATGATATTCTATGCATGTTGCTTTGTAATCTTTTTTCATTGATAGTGTCTCATGAGCATTTTTTCATATTAAAAATCATAGCTCAATGCTGCCCAGGATCCCACAGTATGGATATACCATGCTTTATTTAACTAATCTCTGCCATGTGATATTTTGGTTATTTCTAATTTCTTACTACTAGGGACAACACTGAGGTACCTGCACACTCCCAGTTGAGTTTCTCAGCAGCGGCAGTAATGACACGTGGGATCAGATAACTTTGTGGTGGAGGCTGTCCTGTGCATTGTAGATGCCAGTAGCAGCTCCACAGTTGTGAGACCCCAAAATGTCTCTAGACATTACCAAATGTCCCCCTCCTGGGGTGGGTGGGTTGCAAAATCTCCTCTGACTGAGAATGACTGCTTTAGGATAATCTCCTAGAGGTAGAACTGCCTGATTGAGGGGATGACGTACTTTTTATTTTGTCACCCATTGCTACATTGCCCTCCAGAAGGTGGAGTGACCCAGTTGGCACTGGGGAGCATCTGTCGTCCTTTCCATTTTTGCTGGTGTGAGGGTGAGTAGGGTCAGCCCAGTTTTGTTTTCTGTTCTTTCATTAAATTAATAGAATTCATTTTTTTCAGCAGTTTTAGGTTTACAGAAGAATTAAGTGGTAATTACAGTTTGCATACACCCACTCACCCCTCACCCCCAGTTTCCCCTATTATTAACATCTTGCATTGGTACCACTTTGTACAACTGATGAGCCAATATTCATACATTAATATTAACTGAAGTCTACAATTTACATTAGGATTCACTCTTCGTATAATATCCCATATTCATCATTACAATATCATACGGAATAGTTTTGCTGCCCTAGAAATCCCCTGTGCTCTTCCTACCGATCCCTTTCCCCACACCTTGAAATCCTGGCAACCACTGATCTTTTTACCACCCCCATACGCATTTACTGCCTTTTACAGACATTTACTACTTTTTACAGAATGTCATATAGTCGGAATGGTACAGTATGTAGCCTTTGCAGACTGGCTTCTCTCCCTTAGCAATATGTATTTAAGGTTTCTCCAATGTCTTTTTGTGGCTGGATAGCAAGTTTCTTTTTTTTTTTTTTTAAGATGACCGGTAAGGGGATCTTAACCCTTGGCTTGGTATTGTCAGCACCACGCTCAGCCAGTGAGCGAACCGGCCATCCCTATATGGGATCCGAACCCGGGGCCTTGGTGTTATCAGCACCGCACTCTCCCGAGTGAGCCACGGGCTGGCCCAGCAAGTTTCTTTTTAATTGCTGAATAATGTTCTGTGGTATGAACGTACCACAATTTATTTATCTATTCATCTGTTGAAGGACATCTCAGTTGCTTCCAAGTTTTGGCAATTCTGAAAGCTTTTATAAGCATTCGTGTGCAGAATTTTGTGCGTACGTAAGTTTTTAACTCATCTGAGTAAACACTAAGGAGTACAATTGTTGGATCATAAGGCAGGAGAATGTTAGTGTTGTAAGAAACTGCCAAACTCTCTTCCAAAGTGGCCACAGCTTTCTGCATTCTCACCCACAACGAATGACACTTCCTGATGCTCCACATCCTTGTCAGCATTTGGTGTTGTCAGTGTTTTGAATTTTAGCCATTCTAATAGGTATGTAGTGGTATCTCTTATTGTTTCAGTTGGTGATTCCCTAATGACATGTGATGTGGAACACCCCTTCACGTGCTTATTTGCCATCTGTGTATCTCCTCTGGTGATGCATCTGTTCGTATCTTTCACCCATTTTTAATTGGGTTGTTTTCTTACTGTTGAATTTTAACAGTTCTCTGTAGATTTTGGATACCAGTACTTTATCAGGTATGTATTATATGTGTCTATGCAAATATTTTCTCCCAATCTATGGTTTGTCTTTTCATTCTCTTAACAGTATCTTTGAAGAGCAGAAAATTCTAATTCTAATGTCCTACTCATCAATTTTTTTCTTTCATGGGTTGTGCTTTTGGTGTTGTATCTAAAAAATTATCACCAAACCCACGGTCACCTGGATTTTCTCCTGTGTTGTCCTCCAGGAGTTTATAGTTTTGCATTTTACACTTACTGCTATGATCCATTTTGAGTTAATTTTGTGAAAGGCATAAGATCCGTGTGTCTACGGGGGTGAGGGGGTGGCGGGGAAGAAGACACAACAATCGTAATTCCTTGAACTTGTTAAGACAAGTGAACAGATAGGACGTGGATGGGTGGGAGGCGGGGAGGGAGGAATCATTAAAGGGACACGAAAATCAACTACATTGTATGTTGATTAAAAAAAAGATCTCTGTGTCTAGCTTCATTTTTTAATTTCCCATTTTAGAAAAATTACCAGTAAGGTTGAACATCTTTATCTTTTAGGTGACATTTGTATTATGTCCTAAATCACCTTGGTGTGTCCTTTGCTCAATTTTTTTTACCATGTTATGACCATGCAGCTCTATATGTTTTGTCATTTAAAACTTGTTTTTACCAATTTATTGAGGTATAACTTACATACAATAAACTTTACCCATTTTAAGTGAACAGTTTGATGAATTTTAGTAAATGTAAGGAAAATTACATTAGTAACTGCAACCACCACCATGTCCCAGTTGTAAAATCTTTTCTATCCTGCCCCTGTCTGCAACAACAGATATGTTATTACCATAGCTTTGCCTTTTCCAGAATTTAACATAAATGGAATTATACAGTTTGTAGTGTTTTAAAGTCTGGTTTTCTTCCCTTAGCATAACATTGTTGAGATTCATTTTTGTTGCGCATATGTCAGTAGTTATTCCTCTTCGATTGCTGAGTAACACTCTATTGTATAGATATACCACATTTTGTGTCTCCATTCACAAATTTGTGGACATTTGGATTTCTTCCACGTTGGGGCCTTTATGAATAATGCTATGAACATTCATGTAGTCTTTGTGCTGTGACCAGCTGTTTTAAACTATTTTGCTATGCTCATCTTCAACCTGTACTATACAAGTATGTCCTATTATAGTTCAAACCATGTGAACTGATACCAAAAATATTCATATGGGGTATGTGACTCCAACCTGTATTTCAAAGTACATTACTCAGAAGTTACTGTCACATGTGCTGTCAACTGCAGGATGGCATAAAATTCTAACAAAGGTCATGCATAGAAAGACATACGCAATTTGTAAACTCCAGCCCCTGAAAGCCACCAAGCCACAGAGTAACAAGACCAGGAAATGCACTTTACACTGACATTTTCAAGCTTCCCACTCTCAAAGTGACATTTCTAGAAATGACATTCTCGGCTTGAGTGCCGGAAGAAAAGCCATGTGCACAGCTTTTTGGATCTATGCCTGCCGTTGGTATTTGGGATCTGTTAAACTCAAAAGCCACTGGTCTCTGGAGACTGCCTGTACCCTTCAGGTTTTAGGAAGCAAGAAGAAAACCAGCTGAAAACTAAACTTACAGCCACTGAAAGGAGTTGCAGGACTTGGACCCGCGCAGCTAAAGAAACTCTTCCCACAGAAGAGTTGCATGGATTCACTGCAGATTTCCACAAAGCAATACAGGATGAGCAACTCGAGACAAATGTCCCACCCCATTCCTCCTTAAAGTGACCAAGTCCAAAGAAGGGATTCCTGGAAGAAATGTAAGCCTATTTCTTGCATTACCCCAACCCTCATCTGGCACATACCCTACCCACCCCCCCAAATACCCCCCACACTCCATTTATCATGAGAGTGGAGGGTGCTGGCAATTGAAGTGGAGCGGACTGTGCCCCCCTTCCCACCTCCATCAGGGAGGCCAGCACTGATGGCCCCTGACCTACAATGATTCGACTTAGGATTCCTCGACTTTACCCTGGTGTGAAAGCCGTACTCACTCAGTGGAAACCACACTTGGTGAGTTCCCACCCAGCCACCGTGCTGTCCACTTTCAGTTCAGTACTCAATACATGACATGAGATATTCAACACTTTATTACGGAAGAGGCTGCATGTTAGATGATTTTGCCCAACTGTGGGTTCATGTAAGGGTTCTGAGCACACTTAAGGCAGGCGATGCTAAGCTGTGATGTTCGGTAGATTAGGTGTATTAAATGCATTTTCGACATGATATCCTCAACTTAGGATGGGCTTAATGAGACCTAACCCCATCGTACATGGAGGAGCACCTGTAATTCAGGTTGGGACAGAGGGGCGACCCTGGCTCCACAGCTGCTGCTAATGTCATCAAGCTTTAGTCAGGCAACGTTCCTGCTTTTTTTTTTTTACTTTAGCCTGTAGTAAGAATACATTGTATATTACAACTTCACACACTCACGCACGCGCACACACACAGACGCGCACACACACAGACACGCACACACGTGCACGCGCACACACAGACGCGCGTGCGCATGTGCACGCACACGAACACGCACACACAGACGCGCGCGCGCACGTGCACGCACACACACCCATGTGCACACACACACACGCATGCACACGCTCTCTCTCAAAATGGAACAGAAAGTTTTATGAGACATACTTCCACGTGCCAAGTCCTCAGATATTTTCTATTTTGTCTTGTTCTGTTCTTTTTCTTTCTGTCTTCCTTCTCCTCTTCCTCCTTTTCCTCCGGCTCCTCATTTTTGTTCTCCCTCCTTCCTTCTCCTCCTCTTTCTCCTTCCCTTCTTCCAAAGTTGGTTTTCCCCACTGGATTGATTTCACGGCCAACTAATACGTTACGATGCACAACTGGCACGCCACTGCCCTGGCGCTCGCGCCCCCTTCGGTCTTTCTGCAGGCATTTACCGAGAGCCCCCTATTTGCCAGGACCTGTGCCGGCCACTGGGGAGAAGACGGGGACCTCTGCAAGGAGTCCCTGTCCTCATGGGGTTTCCAGTCTGGCAGGGTCCAACATAGAGAAGTGGAGGAAGCTTGTGACGAAGACACCTGATTCAGGAGGGCAGGTGGCATGCAAAGAAAGGGGAGAGGGGAAGTGGCAGTTTTGCTGAGCCCTTCTGAGCAGGTACCAGGCAAACCAAGTGCGTGAACTTGCCTGGGCGAGTGCAAGGTCAGAGGAAAAGCGTTCCACCCAAAGGGAACAGCAGATGCAAAGTCTCTGAGGCAAGAAAATGCAAGTGACAGTGGGGGCAGGGAAGAAGGCTGGCTTTGAGAGCCAGGGTGGAGGGCAGGCGGGGCTAGATGAGAACCTCACGGACCTTGTTAGAGATTTTGTATTTTACTCTAAGTGCAACGGGAAGGAAGCCATGGAAAGGTCTCAAACAGATTGTAATCTGGACACAGTTTGGGCATTGTACAGCCAAGGGATTCTTTTAAAAGCAAGACATTAAAGGTTATGTTTAGTCATTTAGTACTGAATTCTTACAGATGATTACAGTGTTTTTTTTTTTTTTTTTATAGAAACTAGGCACAAGATCATCTATTCCAGAATAGCTGGGCAAAAATAAAAATAGTTTTTTGTTTTTCAAAAAAAGGACAAAATAATAGTAGCAATAGCAGTAATAGCTAACTTTTGTTGCAAGCCTACTATATATCGGTCTTACTCTAGGTGCATTACATTGATTAGCTCATTTAATTCTCATGATAATTCCATGGGCTAGAAAATATTATCCCATTTTACAGATAAAGAAATGGAAGCTCCAAGAGGTTAAGTGACTTTCCCAAGGTCACACAGCTGGCATGTGACAGAGCCAAGATTCACATCTGCCTTGGGTTGAATGTCCCCTCAAAACTTAATCCCCACTGTAATTGCTGAGGGTGAGAAATCCTTTTATGGTAATTGAAAGGTGGGGCTTTGAACAGGTGATTAGATTGTAGGGCCAGGCCATAGTGACTGTATTAAAAATGGTCATGGGTGTGGTTCTGAGGGCTCTAAAAAGAGAGTGAATGAGGTTAGTCTCTGCTCTCTTTGCTTCCCATCTTGCAATGTGAGACCCCTGGGTCACTGTCACCACCACGAGATGTGTTCCTTGGACTTTGGACTTAGCCTGAGAAACTGTAAGCAATAAATTTCATTTATAAATTACTCAGTTCCAGGTTTTTTGTTATAAGCAACAGAAACGGACTAATACAACATTCACGCTCTTAAACACTGTACCATACCACTAAATAAATAAATGGCACAAAAATCAAGTGTTAGAGAAGTAAAGAGTGTGCTCCTTCTTGCCTTTTTATCTGAATTGGCCACGTAAGGAGTCATAGAGCTAGAGGGTACCAGAGCATGCCTAAAATGCTAAGGATTTTTAGAGGAACATCTGGCTCCTTAGAGAATGAACATATAGGATTGTATAAAGGGTTGAATCCTGGGAAGTTTCTCTGGTTCAGCCTTCCCTCTCTAGGCCTCCACTACCCTATCCTATAAAGCTAAGGGTGGCCCATGATGTTTCTTCAAGGCAGAGAGTAACCCAGCCTGGCCACAGCAGGAGGCAGTAGGGTTGGATGGAGAAGTGGGGCAGGGTACCCGAGCACACTGAGCAACACAGAAATGAGGCTGTGGGAGGCCAACCGCCTCGATCTGGGTCCCACCTCCACCACTGCCCTACTGTACACCCCTGGATCAGCCACCGAATTCTCTAGGCCTCAATGACTGTATCAGGAAAATGGAGATGACAATGGTTACAATCCATAACTGAACCCTGTGGCAAGCTCTTGGCACATAATATACACTCAGTAAATGTTAACCGTATTATTATCTAATTGTACTGGATCCAGCAGCCCACTCTGCCTGGAATGAAAACCACACCTGTCGAAAGACAATGATGTTCATTAAGGCGGTGGCCTATGTTGGCCTGGGCGCGTGGAACACAAAGAGGACTTGATCACTGGCAGCTGCTTCTCCACTGAGCTGATATCACCAAGCCACGCCTCCACACTTGCAAATTCACTTCTGCGGATGAAACCAGCGCTGACAAATTCCTCCCCCATTAAAAGGGAGAAATGGGGTTTAATAAAACTCAGCTGAGATCAATGATGGCAGATGTGGCCATAGAAGTGTCCTACGGCTATGTCAATCCACCAAATGTCAGGAAACCGCGGAGCTGTCAACACAGTCATTTTCAGTCCTGTTCAAAAACGTTATCCAGCTGAATTGGATTTGCCAGGTGTTCCTGCCATCGTTTTGCCTCCCGAACTCTCTTCACAACCCCCTGTGATGAGATGATTGCTTGTAAGACAACTGGCAATTACTGTCCATTTAAGAGTCTGGGCATATATTAAAAGATTAGAAGCCTTGGACACTTGCCACCGGATACCAGTGGCATCTGGGATAGAAGGGGCCTTTATATACTTATTTAAGTGTAAAAGCGTACTTTTTATTCCTGAAAATGTGGAGATCCACACACCCTCCCTACACTTTCACCAACTCTGCTACACAGAAAATGAAGACCTGGTGGCAGCAAGGTTGTGTTGGAGCCCCTTGGTGGGTCATCCACCTTGGACTCACATTACCACCTAATGAAAGGCTTTTGTGACAAGTGACATTTCAAAGGGGAGTGGCATTGGCTATAGAGGCAGGACAAGCCTTCACTTCCGGTTTTGCTCCAGCTCTCTAGAGAGAAAGGCCTTCAAGCCTTCAGTTCATTCATACCCACCCACAAACCCTTCCTTCCTATGTTCTCTCTTCCTCCTCTCTCCCTTCCTCCCAGGGCCGGGACTCTGGCCTGCACTGATGGTGAATGCTGCTGCCTTAAATCCTGCAACCTTGGAGCCTTGCCTCCTAGACCTGGCCCCCTCTCTCCCTCCTTCCCTCACTTGATGAATGATTGAATGAATGAATGATAGCCCCATGAACAGTCCCAGGAAATAAAGGCAACAAACTCATCCTGCTGAGGAGGGCCACAATCTGTTTTCGGCAGAAGGCGTGGGGTTTTCAAGAAGTTAATGCCTGGTCTTTAGACAAATCTGTAGGAAGCAGCGAGGCCCGGGTTGAAAACAAAAGGGGTGAAGTAGGCATTGCCCAATCAATCCCAAAACACAGGGAAATCCCTCTTGACCTGAATAAGGTAGCCTCGGGGCAAAGTAAAGGGCCCTGTCATTGTCACCCAGCAAATGAACATATGACATAAAATAAAATGATCCCAAGAAGTTTTAAGAGCAAAAATACACAGAAGGTGAATAGCAGAGAGATCCTCGAGGACAGATTTGGAAATGGTGCAAGATCTGTGGGCCATCAAGATCCGTTCATGAGGACAGACCATGAACACGCTGCAGTCCCAGAGGGGCCCCCGGAGTTTTCCCGGGACCAGCTCCGGGGCCTGGGACTCCTGCAGCTGAGCCAGCTCTGCTTCCCTCACATTCCCTCTCACGGGCTGTAATCCAGTCTTGAGAAGATAATTCCACATGACAACCTTGGGACTTCCAAGGAAGATGCCGCCACCGCAGACAGCCTAAATGCTCCACCAGCAGCCATCAATCACAAACTGCCTTTCACTCCCTAAGTACCTACTGAGCACCTATTAGGCGCCAGGGATTCATGTGACTGCATTCCACAAGACAGATATGACCCTGTCCTCATGGATCGTTCGGTCTAGTGCAGAAGACATGTTAGCAAATCAATCGCTGAATAATTATTCATCCTCACAGCCACAATGAAGTTAGAATAGAGGCTCTGTGAGGATGGGTATTCATGTCTGTTTTGTTCATTGATATGTCACAAGTGCCTGTGACAGAGCCTGGCACGTAGCAGGTCTCAATAAATATTTGTTGCATGAAGTGCTATAAAAGAAAAGCAGAGGGCATCGTGAGGGCATTTAATGAGGGACCTATGCTGGCTGGGAAGGCATCCTTCCCAGGAGGAATGACTGGGGAGGATGTCCCAGGCAGAAAAGCAGACAGGTGGGGAGAGCTGGGAGCTGGAGGGACGCGGCCAGAGGTAGGCAGGATCATGCAGAGCCACGTCCCCCCCAAAATATTCTAAAATAAGACAAAGGGAGAGGAAAATGTGCCACTCTTTTCTACACTGTTCTCTTTCCCCTTCCAACACCACTTAGTAATTAAAAATCATTTGATTATACATATTCGTGGAATAATGTGTGCCTTCTTCTAATTGCTTAATAGAAGGCAGTGAAGAAATCATGAATTATTGCCCCAAATGGGATACTTGTCAAGGAAGGATTATGAGCCCGCATGAGCTGGCGCTCACATGAAACTCAAGAGCAGCTAAGTGTTTCAAGCATTAGAAAGAGAGCACAAAAGAAAAAAACCCCCAAAACACAACCCAGGACAGCCCCTCATCCTGCTTCCCGGCAAAGCTGAGCAGCTTTTGTGGCATTTATGAACTTATTCCCGGACAGAAGAGCCAGTCTCACCCCCGCCCGGAAAAGCTCACTGTGCAAAATGAGAGATGGCCTCAGCCGACAGCCATAGTCCAGAAGTTTCCCAGGCCCTGAGAACCCTGGCGTTTCAACACAGCCTTGCCCTCAGCCCCTCCCGGGGCACCGCAGCCAGCGCCTCCGTCCCCAGCCCCGGGGACTGTGTCTGTGCTCTGGGAAAGCAGTGGGGGGTCCGTGGGCGCCCCCTGGGGGGGGAACAAGAAGGAGTGGGTGCTCCACAGACCACCGTCAGCAGCCCGGGTCGGGACGCAGCTGAAGGACTGCGACGAGATCCAGATCCAGGGCCACTTCAGATAAGAGTGAAACAAACCTGGAGGAGGATTTAACAATTTCATCTGAGCAACTAGGGGGCCAATTCAATGGGGTGATTTCAGGAGGTTTCCTCCTCCCTCTAATCAATGCTGGCAGCTTGCCAATCTCTGAAATTTCACAATTGGAGAATCTTTTCTTTGATGTGAAGCTCTAGGACTCCTAACTCCTAGTGGCAAGTGCTTGGAAGACCAGCATCCTTCTATCCAGCACTTCTTCTCATCCCTTGGGCTTGGCACTTCCCTCCCCTGCACAGAATTCTACCTGGGCTGCTTGTAAGCACCTCTTGTGAGCAACTTGGGGGCAGGGACTTGGGGTTTTGAAATTCAAATATTCTGCAATGAGCATACTGTAGGCACCTGCTAAATAAACCGGAAGTCCCACCTCTACACCTTTGCTCACCTGTGCCCTCTTTCTGAAGTGATCTCCCACACCATCAACCCCACTTTTGTTCATCCATCATCGTGTGGGACACAGGAAGGAACCCCAGCTTGGAACTCAGTAGCCCTCATGAGCTCCCAGTAGCATCACCTCCCCACACTGCACACTGTGGGTACCTCCACGATGGGGCTTTGCTTCATGCTCTGATGCATGATACGATGATCTGTGCCTTCATCTGTCTCCAGGGAAGGGTTGGCGCTATATTCATCTTAGAATCCATCCCCTCGGCGCTATGCCACAGCAGCTGCCTTAAGTCAGATGCATCAGAGCACAGTGCAAGACAAGAACTCACATGCAAGCGATTTAATGAGGGTGAGCTCCCAGGAAAGTGGGGGAGCAGGCAGGGCCAGCTTTGTAGCTGTATGACCTGCGCAGTCACACCCCGCCCTGCAGTCAGAAGGGTCTTATGCTTGGTTTAATGCCCTGCTGTCAACCATCATGAAATTACCAATCATTTTTTTCACGAGGGACTCTGCATTTTCATTCAGTCCTGGGCCCTGCAAATTATGTAGCTGGTCCTGGGAACAGCACTGGAAGGTAAAGAAGCTCAGCAAGGATGTAATTTCAGGCTTCATGCCAGTCTTAAACCTGATCCCGTGGGGAGCACTGGAGCATAACTTTACTCCTCTGACTTTGTTCTGACGTGAGGCGAGGGAATGGGGCTGAGAGCTGCCCAGGAAGAGTTAACTTCCAGGCTCTTCCCCATCTCTGGGCATGGGAGGAAGTGGCTCTAGTAGCCCAAAGGTGGCCTCCGAGGCAAGTCATAGGTGCAGCATCTGTGTGCAGAGCATGTAGATGAGATGGCTGGGGGATGAGAGACTAGAAACCCCAAAAGGGATGCAAGGGGGTCTGGGCAGGGTGCCAACAATATCCACTACCACCATCAATAAAATTATTTGAGTTGAATTATCAGATGCAAATATGAGGTCTGAAGAGTGAATGACTAGCCATGGGGGACCCAGTTGAAAAGGATGTCAGTGGAGCGAGTGCCTTCCAAAGAAAGAAGCCGCGTCATCTTTCTCTCCCTGCCAGCGGTAGTCATAAACATGCCACCGCGAACTTGCTTCATTGACTCGCCTCTCTGCGTCTTCCCACATTTGGTTAACATCATCCCAGACTGAGCAACAAATCGATTCTTAACACTCTCCAGCAAAACGCACGCATCATATAGCAAACTTCCAGGCAGGCCTCCTTCTGGCCACATTGCACAAAGACCAGTTCGCATTATTAGGGTTGTCACAAGGTAACGAGAGACCCTTATTTTAAAACTGAACCAACTAGGATTCCATTTCAGGAGGAAGCCTCCCCTTAGGTCAGATGTAAATCTGAGGTGCAGCTGCTTACAAAAGCTACCCAGATATCTATCCAGTTATGCTCATTTCCTCACAGTTGGGATATCAATCTTGATTAAAATCCCTGATGGAAGGGATTTCTAAGCTTTTTGGAGAGATGAGAGCATTACTCTTTGCTCTCATGCTTTTAATGAAAGGCACTAAAAGGGGGGCACGCACCCACTTGCATCCAGTTTGCTTTAGTAACCAGATGCAGCTTTCCAATCTGCTTCGCGCATTTTCTCCCAGTGGAGTGGAAGCTGTCAGCTTCCCTTCTCGAATGGCCAATTGACCAAGCTCGCAGATATTCTCTGGACTGTTCCTTTCCCATCAGCTTGGCTTCTCAGATTTCAGCTTCTAGCCAGCTGATGGGCTGTATTTCTAAGCTTGGATCCTAGTGGCTCGGTTGGGGATTAGCATCTTCTTTATGGTCGAAACAGCTAACATTTACTGTGTACTCACCATCGGTCAGGAATTGTTTTAAGCACTTTCCATAAATCAACTCCTTTAATCTTTACAACAAACCCTATAAAGTGGGTGCTACTCTGAGCCCTACTTTACAGATGAGGTAACAGGGACACAGATAGGTTAAGCAACTTATCCAAGGCCACAGAGCTCGTGTGATAGGCGGAATTCTAAGATGGTCCCTGTGACCTCTGCTCCTGATATAATTCCCTGTATAATCCTCTCCCCTTGAGAGCAGGCAGGACCTGAGAATATGATGGGCTATCACTCCCATGATTATGTTACACGATATGGCAAAGGCGAAGGGATTTTGCAGACACGACGAAGATCCTTAATCAGTTGACTGTGTGTTAATCAAAAGGAAGGTTATCCTGGATGGGCTTAACCTGGTCAAGTAACAAGTACATTTCTTTAAAGAGGGTTTAGTCTTCTCTGAACTAGAGAGATTGTCCTCCTGGCATCAGAGAAGCAAGCTGTCATGAGTTACACGGCTAAAAGCAAATGAATTCTGCCAACAACCATGTGAACCTGGAAGACTCCAAGCTTCACGTGAGACTGTAGCCCTTGATTGCAGCCTAGTGAGACCCTGAGTAGAGGACCCGGCTAAGCCAGACTCCTGGCTCATGGAAATTGTGGGATAAAAAAAATGCGTGTGGTTGTGAACTGCTACATTTGTGCAATTTATTATGCAGCAATAGAAACAAATACAGCTAGTGAGAAGCTGGGCTGGAATATAGGCACAGGCAATATAATTCTAGAATTTTTGCACTTAACCCCTGTGAGCTTTGCTAATCTAGAGCTTTAAAAATGAGGTATTGAGTAGACTGGTCACAAGACTCAACTCTTACAAGTCTTAGGGTGCCTGATCCTCACCTGAGGCTATCAGCTTGTCCGTCCAGCCGGCTCCCCCATGTTCCAGGGACTACATTAGGCACAGAGGCTGCCGGCATGGTCTCTTGCACCCAGTGGGGAAGATGGCACTGAACAAATAACCAAAAAGTAATAAAATAATTACAATAGGTAAGGGGTGTAAAGGAGGAGCAAGGGTACTAAGGGAACATGTAAGAGGCTCTAGAGAACCCTTGGCCTGAGGCTGAGCAGGAGTCAGCCACACAGAAGGGAGCCAGAAAGAACAGCATGTGCAAAGGCCCTGTGGCAGAAAAGGCAAGTACAGCAGAGGGACCAAACCAAGTCCTGCAGGCTGGAAGGGAAAGAGGGGCCCACGAGGAGGCTGAAGAGGGAGAGGTGGGCCAGCTCTACAGAAATGACACTGCTCATTATAGCTGATACTGAGCCTCTTGCATCAGAGGAATTCAAAGCCACATTACCCTGGACAATGAAAACACTTTTCACTGAGCATGAGCAGCCTGAAGTCAAAAGTCCTGTTTTTTGAGAAGAAAACTAGAAATGCTTCCAAACTCGACAAGCCTTGATAGGTTCATGTTGTGTCAGACAGCTGAAAATAGAAATCTTTTGCCCTTTTTCTTTTCTTGAATGTAAAAAGCTGAACCCTAAAGAGATGATCTGGGCATGTATGGTCTGTGGGTCCTATGGGGTGAGGGCCCACCTGTCAGCACGTGTTAAGCTGGAGGTAAATCCCCTAAAGGAAACATGGGAAGGATGGGACCATTGGAATTAAGCAGGACAACTGCAGTCTCGTGTCTCCTGACCTCAGGTTTAATGCTGAACATTGGGGCCCTGAGATATATCACTCCGAGTGTCTCATGACTCTTAAGAGCCTTGGCAGTTGGAGACTTAGAGCACTGTGCCAGGCCGCAGGGAAAGGGGTAAAGGAATTAGGGAGCTGGGGATTACCTCCTGTTGCTGTCACATGCCAGCTGTGTGATCTAAGGCAAGTTGTTAACCTCTCTGAACCTTGGCATCATCATCTGTCAAAATGGAGTTTCTACCTTATAGGGCTATGATGGTTGAAATACTCTGTGCAAAGCACCAGAATAGTGCCTGGCACAGAGCAAGTGTTCAAGAAATATTAACAAAAACAACTGTCACTACAAATGCTGCTGCTATGGCCGCTACTATTATTACTACCACCTACAGCAACACCACCTGCTAATTCTGTCATCACCACCACCATCATCATGGTCATCCCAAGCACAGAACAATGACTTTATTCTGAGAAGACACTTTGGGAATAAGCCCTAATCTTCTGACTGGAGTTAAAGATACATTAAATACCCAAAAGGAGAGAATAAGAAGCCCTCCCTACAATACTTGGTCTGTCCCACTCTGGTTGGCTGTGGCTCTAGTGAAGGAGGATTCCTCAGGCCCCAAGGCTAAGGATCACTTAGTAATTCTGTCCGGCTCACTGGTGCTCTGAAGCTGGGCTCATTAAATAACCTGTGGGTTGCAGTGTGGTGCCCCAGTAGGTGTGACATGCAGCTCTGCTGATGAGGACATTCCAGTCCACGGGACAGTTACAGTTTGATTCAAATTTATTAATACACATCTCATTTTTTTAAAAAAATCAACATACTTCTACATATGATCCAGCAATCATGCTCCTTGGCATTTACCCAAAGGTGCTGAAAACAGGTCTACACTAAAAAGGCACACAGATGTTCATAGCAACTTTATTCACAATTGTCAAAATGTGGAAGTAACCAAGATGTCCTTCAGGAGGTGAGTGGCACATCCAGAAAATGGAATATTATTCAGTGCCAAAAAAGAAAGGGGCTATCAAGCCATGAAGAGACATGGAGAAACCTGAAATGCACATTACTAAGTGAAAGAAGCTAAAGAGGCTACATACTGTACAATTCCAGCTATGTGACATTCCAGAAAAGGCAAAACTATGAAGACAGTGATTGCTAGGAGTTAGGAGGGAGTGAGGCATTAATAGGCAGAGCACAGAGAATTTTTAGGGCAGTGACACTACTCTGCATGATTCTATAATGGTGTATATATGTCATTATACATTTGCCCAAACCCATAGAATGTACAACACCTAGAGTGAACTCTAGTGGGAACTGCTGTGGATTGAACTGTGTTCCCCAAAGTCCATGTATTAGAAATGTAACCCCCACTGTGACTGTGTTAAGAGGGTGGGAAATCCTATTATGGTAATTGAAAGGTGGGGCATTGAAGAGGTGATTAGATTGAGGACCATGCCATAGTGAATGAATTAATAAGCTGATGGCTTAATGGGGGTCATGGGTGTGGTTCTGGGGGCTTTAAAAGGAGAAAGAGTGAGGAGTTAGCTCTCTCTCTGCTTCTGCCATCTGCCATGTGACACCCTGCTTTGCTGTGAAGAATCACTTCTTACAAGGCTGTCACCAGATGTGTTCCCTGGACTTGGGACTTCCCAGCCTCTGAAACTGTAAGCAATAAATATTGTTTATTTACAAATTACCCAGTTTCTGGTATTTCTGTAATAAGGAACAGAAATGGACTAATACAGGCACTATGGACTCTGGGTGATAATGATGGGTTGATGCAGGGTCACCAACTGTTAACAAATGTACCACTCTGCTGAGGGATGTTGACAACAGGGAAGGCTGTGCGTGTGTGGCTGTGTGTGGGGGCAGGAGGCATATGGGAAATCTCTGTACATTCTGCTTAATTTTGCTGTGAACCTAAAACTGCTGTAAACTATAAAGTCTATTAATCGCATGGAAAAACAGGCCATTCCCTGGGGAGTCTCCTAGGAAGTAGCACATTTGCATTCATAAATATATTTTGACCACCCTTTGGGGGCTGCCCAAGTTAGAGACGGCAATTAAGAAAAATATAAAGCATTTGTATATGCTTCCCAAATGTGCAGAACTCTTTCACACACATTATTTCATTTGCTCTCCCCCAGTCCCATAAAGTGTTACAGTTCTTCTTGTTTCTCAAGGATTTGGTGAATGCTGCTTTTAAGGTTAACATGAATAGACAAAAGTTCTGGTCTTTTAAGCAGAATTTGTTAGTGACATAATTGTAAGAGGGAATGTTGGTTAGAATGAATTGTACAGAAGGTTTTATGAGGTTTCTAAAAAGCTTTTCTTATTAAATCACTATAAAACCTCACCAAAATAGCTCAAACTAACTTGGGAAAAGTCCAGTCATAATTAGTGGGAAACCTGAAATGCAGAATATTTCTTTAAAAAAATGCACTATTAATACTTGAAGTCCACACAGTAAAAGGAACCCCCAGCTAATAAAGAGCCCGTGTCTTTCACAAACAAACAAGCCTCCATGTATTAGGCCAGTGTCCTTAGGAAAGTTAAATGGTCCCACTATGTGAGCTTGGAGGAGTCACAGAACCTCACCGGGCCTCGATTTCTTCACTTGAAAAGAAACGAGCCACCAAGGGAAAGGACTGGATCGTCTCCAGGTACCTCCCAGCTCTACACGACTTGTCTTTTCTAATTATGTTCACACTATTAATTTGCTTCACAAATTCCTTCTTCATGGTGAACTTGGAGGAAATGTTACATATTCTAAATTAGCAGGGTTCAAGTTAATGAGCTTTTACTGTCTTCCAAGCAGATGGGGAGATGAAAAAGAAGATAGAAAACTAAATGAGATTTAGTAGCACTCACTCTAACACGGAATCACAGGTTCGTGTGGTCGATTTCAACTCCCAGGGCACCTGTTTTATGGAATCCTTTGGAAGATAGTTCAGGGTTTTTTTTGTTTTTTTTTTTTAAAGGAAAAAAAGCATTAGTGAGTTGCCTGTTTGTCTAACAGTAGAGAGAAAAAGGATGACCAGTGGAGTCTCTGATGAGCACAGAGTCAGGCACTAACGCGCGGGAGACTTATGCTGTTGGAAGTCCATCCAATTTTCCAGAACACTGGGGCATCTTCAGTTTCTCATCCCAGGAAAAGGTTATTCTAGTGGTTTCAAAAGGTTTTTGCATAGCTGCTTAGTGACAAGGTCAGGCCTAATAACTGCAAAAGCAAAGTCTGATTTTTTTTATGTGGTGTGATGGACTGAGTTGTGTTCCCCAAAATTCATATGTTGAAGCCCTACCCTCCAAAGTGACTATACTTGGAAATAGGACTTTTAAGGAGGTAATCGAGGTGAAATGAAGTCTAAGGGTGGGGCCCTAATTTGATAGGACTCGACTGGTATCCCTTATAAGAAGAGACGTCAGGAGTGTGTCCACACTAAGAAAAGGCCTTGTGAGGACAGAGCAAAAAGGTGGCTGTCCGCATGCCAAGGAGAGAGGCTCACCAGAAACCAAGCCTGCTGGCACCTTGATCTTGGACTTCTAGCCTCCAGAACTGTAAGTAAATAAATGTCTGTTGTTTAATTCCCCCCAGTCTTGCCATGGCAGTCCGAGATTACTAACACACTTGGGGAAAACATAATAGCAATACTAGCTAAAGTTGAGTGCCTGCTAGTGTCAGGCTCTGTGCTAATGGTTTTAAGGGCATTATCCCACTTAATTCTTACTAGCCATACAAGGTAGGTATGATTATTTTCCTCATTTTACATGAATACTTACCTTATCAACTTTCAACATTCTCTCCCTCCTTTATTCATTCATTTGATAAACATGTGGCAAGCACAAATCATTCATTCATTCGTTCACTCATTCATGCAACAAGCTTGTCCCAAGCACCATGCTTACAACTGTCTACAGAACAAACCACTTTGATTCCAAGAAGCCCTATTAAGGGTACTAAATGCACTGTCCATGTGGCCTGTATGTGATTCTGAGACCTCACATGCTCAGTCTTTAGGGATCCAGGGCCCCCCTCCGTTGCATCCCAGTCTTCCTTGCTGCAACAAACATTTAATACCTGTTGTTTCAAACCATGTCCCTTCTTCTTCTTCTCCTGCCAATTATGCACTGACCTCTTTTCAAACCTCAAAATTGAGGTTTGCACATGATTGCTCTGACAATTCCCCTAGTATTGGAGGCCACAATGGAGTGCATCTTAATGAGATACGTAATTGCTCAGTGCAATGCTTTTATTTGCCAACCATTCTGTGATTCAGCTTGGCAATTCATTTTCCCCATCTTCTCTCAATAAACTCTCCAGGTTCCACTCCTCCAGCCTGAGACATTGATAATGAGCATTGTGTTTCTCTGCAGTCCCCATTCATCACCGTCATTCTGCTCATTTGCCATTTTCAGAATGGAGATCAATTCGGATGAATCCAAAGGCATTGTTGCTTGAGAAACATCTCACGGCCATAAAGGGAAGCTTTGAGAGGCTCGTGTGTTTCTGATATCCCAAAATAAGATGAACGTAATTGAAACTGAATAAACCTTTCCTGATTTCATAATGCAATGGCAGACAGCAGAGCTGGCCAGCCAGTGTCCAATATTTTATACCAACTGCACCTGCATGCTTTAACTACCACAGGTGGCCTGGACAAAGACTGTGCATCAGCAATAAAATACTTGTAACCAAATTAGCACCTCACTCTACAGTTTCCAATCAGCTCCCATGGTCTCAGCATTTTTTGAGGGAAGCAATGTTATTCCCATTTTCAGAGGCAACGGATCTGAGAACCAGGTGCCTTCTTAATTTGTTCAAGAATTGCCTTTTAATGTGGTGGTGCTGGGACTTGAACTCAAGACTTCTGGCTCTGAGCACTGTCTAAATCAGGGGCCACCTGGGGACCAAATCTTGCCATCCTATTCATTTACATATTGTCTATGGCTGCTTTCACTCTACAAGGGCAGAGTTCAGTAAATGCAAGAGAGACCTAAAATATTTACTATCTGGCCCTTTATAGAAAACATTTGCTGACCTCTGGTTTAGAGATTAATGTACTGACTTAGTTCAGCACTTTATAATGCTCCAGCAGAGCGAGACGGCTTTGGCAATGATTTGACTCTTAGTTATGTGGGCAATCAGGGACTGAACACTAAACTAGGAATCAACTGACTATGGTTGGCTATGGTTCTTATGACTGCTGCTGCTGCTGATCTACAATTACACACCCTTACTATGTGCCCCGTGCTGTTCTAAGCCTTTTATGGCATTATCTTCATTTAGTCCTCACAACAAACCTGAGGTAGGAACTATTATTATCCTTACATTGACAGACTAGAAAACGGAGGTACAGAGAGGTTAAGTAACTTGCCCAAGGTCACCCAGCTAGTGACTGGCCGGGCTTCTGCTAGCCTGCTCTAATCTCCTGTCCAGTCTAGACTTTCAGGTTTAGCTTCCCATGTCATTTTACTAAGAGATTGCCTTTGGAGAGTTATTAAATATCTTTAACCTTACTTCTCTGCATCTATAAAATGGGGAGATGATACTTACCTTGCCGACCCACAGAATTGTTTCAATAAAGCTAGCCAACACAAGGGTACTTGAAGAACACTGTAAGCATTATATAATCGTGAAGGAAAATCTTGACAAATATAACACCATTATTTCCAAATATTTATGCAGTCTTTTTTTTTCAGTGCACTGACTAAATAGTGGTAGCACCTCCCACCTACAGGAGGCCATCCACAAAACTGTGGTCTGATGTAAATTTCAGGTGGTATGTGTGGTTGTCAGAATTCTTACAAATATAAGGATTTGGTAGTATCAGCTGGGCCTATTCCTGGAGGTGTATTAGCCAGGATGAGAAGTGGGGGTTGCCAGGGATGCCGGTTTATACTGAAATTTGTTAGGCGTTTTCACAGTACCCCACTTGATCCTCAAAACAGCTCTGAAGAAGGCAGTATCACTGCCACCATCATCAGTCTCCCCATTTTCCAGATATCTGAACTGATGTCACAGACCCAGCACCTCCCAGGCCTCCCTCAGACCCCGGACATGGGAGAGGAAAGCTCATCTCCAACAAAAAAGATCATCTGCATGTGTATTAGTTTCCTATTGTTGCTGTAACAAATCACCACAAACTCAGCAGCTTAAGACAACTTAGATTTACTCTCCTATGGTTCTGGAGGTCACAAGTCCTAAGTCAAGGTGCTGGCAGGGCTGCATTCCTTCTGAAAGCTCAAAGAGAAGTCCATTCTGTGCCTTCTCCAGCTCTCAGAGTCTACTTACGTTCCTTGGCTCGTGACCCCTCCCTCACGTCACTCCAACCTCTGCTTCGATTCTCACATCTCTTTTTCTGGCTCTGATGCCTGCTTCCCTCTTATCACCCTTAGATTACGCTAGACCCAATGTTGGGAAAATAGAATGGTTTGGTCAGGGCCCTAGCCTCGGGTCCAGTTGGGTGTAGTTCAGCATCCTTTATAAGTAAGTTGTGTGTGTGTGGAGTTAGTGTGCATGTGTGCCAATGTATTTTTTTAGTTTGGTTGCTATTCTTGGGTTCTTCAGAGAGAGAGGGAGGTAGAGGGGTAGACAGAGAGAGAGAGATAGAGAGATAGGGAGAGAGAGAGAGAGAGAGGAAGAGAGAGAGAGAGGGAGGTAGGGAGAGAGAGAGAGAGAGGGAGAGAGAGAGAGAGAGAGAGGGAGGTAGGGAGAGAGAGGGAGAGAGAGGGAGAGAGAGAGAGAGAGAGGGAGGTAGGGAGAGAGAGAGAGAGATTGAGAGAGAGAGAGGAGAGAGACTTTTAGTGAAGCAGATGGGCAGGCATCTGCCTTGAGCGTCTGCCCGGCACAGCCATGCTTTCCAACCTATGGCTCCAAGGACCTTTTGGCTGGTTACCTAGCTCATAGACCTGCATGAAGGGGTCTGGTGACCCAGCCTGGCGTGTGTGGGGTCTGGTGACACAGCCTGGCGTGTGTGGGGTCTGGTGACACAGCCTGGTGTGTGTGGGGTCTGGTGACCCAGCCTGGCGTGTGTGGGGTCTGGTGACAGAGCCTGGTGTGCGTGGGGTCTGGTGACCCAGCCTGGCGTGTGTGGGGTCTGGTGACACAGCCTGGTGTGTGTGGGGTCTGGTGACCCAGCCTGGCGTGTGTGGGGTCTGGTGACAGAGCCTGGTGTGCGTGGGGTCTGGTGACCCAGCCTGGCGTGTGTGGGGTCTGGTGACCCAGCCTGGCGTGTGTGGGGTCTGGTGACCCAGCCTGGCGTGTGTGGGGTCTGGTGACCCAGCCTGGCGTGTGTGGGGTCTGGTGACACAGCCTGGTGTGTGTGGGGTCTGGTGACCCAGCCTGGCGTGTGTGGGGTCTGGTGACAGAGCCTGGTGTGCGTGGGGTCTGGTGACCCAGCCTGGCTTGTGTGTGGGGTCTGGTGACCCAGCCTGGCGTGTGTGGGGTCTGGTGACCCAGCCCGGTGTGTGTGGGGTCTGGTGACCCAGCCTGGCGTGTGTGGGGTCTGGTGACCCAGCCTGGCGTGTGTGGGGTCTGGTGACCCAGCCTGGCGTGTGTGGGGTCTGGTGACAGAGCCTGGTGCGCGTGGGGTCTGGTGACCCAGCCTGGCATGTGTGGGGTTTGAGACCCAGTCTGTGAATGGGCTTGAGGGGTCTGGGAGCTCCAGACCAAGCCAGACAAATTGGCGATGTCGACAGGATTCAAGCCATCAGCCTTAGCACCACAGCAGACCACCACACATTGGTGTCACGAACAGGATTAATTTAAGAGCTAGACAGTTGGTGCTGTGAGGATTCCAGGATACAGGCCTTAGCCTCGCCAGACACCCACCCAGGTAATCCAGGGTGATCTTCTCATTTTAAACCCTTAACTTAATCTCCTCTGCAAAGTCCCTTTTGCCACATAAGGTAACATTTCACAGGTCCCAGGGATTAGTGCATGGACATGGCTTTGGGGGAGGGGAGACATGCTGCCTATCATAGTTTGGGAAGTTAGTAACTGCAAGCCTTAGGTTTTGAATGACCCTGGGTTGAGGGCAAGGTCAAGGACAGCATCAGAGAGGAAGAATGAATGTCAGCAGCCCAATCCCTTAACTGAATTTCACAGCCTGTACCATGCGTGTTCACCTTTGAGGCTGGCTCAGCTTTCATTCCCCAGACAGATCCTTTGCCTAGGCCTTGATTAAGGTGCCCGCACAAGTTGGTGGCTGTGGCCTCTGGGATTCCCCCAGGATGCCCCTGTGGAAAGCCTGAGATCAGAAGCAACACTGCCCTCCAAGGTTTGCACTGAGTTTGGACAATGATATTTAGCAAGTTAAATTTGAACAACTGTACTGATACAGACAAGCAGGGTTTCTTAGGCTCAGGAAAGAGGCTGTGCACTAATCGGATAAAAAATGGCAGCAATTTGCCAAGGGCTGTTTTTGGCAAGGCCTTATCTTCACAAGACACTTATCAGTTCCTCCTCTCTGATTTAGTTACACCATAATATCCTGGGGAAAGACATTCAATTATCAATTGCAGTTGATCCTCATTCTCCTAGCTCCTGGTTTTTATTTCAAAATTATCTAGGCCTGAATCCCAATAATTTTTTTTTTAGTAAAAAGAAAACCTTAATGTTATATGCTATTCTTTGATAAGACAAACAATGAACAAACCAGCCAACAAAATAAGTTCATTTTGCCCCCTGCTCAAGAAAAATGACAATTCACTCTGGGTGAATAACAAAAATAAATAAATAAATAGAGAATTTCAGTTCTTCTAGATGCTTCTCATTAAGAAAATGCTGGCAACAAAAGGAAAAAAAAAAAAGAAAGAAAAGAATTGGCAAATTAATTTTACTGTAGTGATCTCTCAGAATCTCAATTTCAAAGAAAGTGATTAATCAGCCCATTTCTTGGTAGTGTTAAAGGCATGTTGGAAGAGAAGGCTATTGATTAACATGAGGTTTGGAGGTTATCTATGCATTTTTATTTCTCATTCAATCCCTTTCCCCCATGACCATGAATAATTGGATGTCAGCTGCTTCTGAACTCCCCTAGTATCTGCCAGTTCCTTAAAGAAGTCATACTTCTTTTCAGACACCAGCTCATTTATCCTGTAAAATGAGGGAAAACCTACCGTGAGCAGAGGCTGAGATTCTAAACCGAGATTAACTGTTCTACAGATGAGAGAGATCCAAATGTAGCCAGCAGGAGAAAGTAGGGGACACCATTTGTGAGCTGTGTGGTGACAAAATATCTTTACGCGACATGTCTCCAGACAGCCTTCAAGCCTCCCAATTTCCAAATGTCACTCTAGCATTCAATTTCCCTACAAAATGCTATGAGATGTTCAAGCGACCCCAACAGACCTGGAAAGAAGGTTCTTCGGGAGTGACAATTACAGAATTACAAAGCTGCCATGTAGGGTGATTGGTTGGGCTCACTGATTAGCTAAGCTAAGGGACCAACTTTCTCCATTTCAAATGCGTCCCTCTGCAAAGATTACAAGTCACTCCTTGTTAATGGACTTTCCGGTTGCTCTTGAAAAGTAGAAACCAGAATGATCCATCTGCAAAAACCATGGGCTTAGTGGGAGTTTGGTTAATTCTTTACTCTTAGTGATGAATGGGTCTGTGAGGTAAGTTAACTCCTTTCTATAATTCCCTCTAACATCTACTGCTGGTGGTCTGTACGAGGTTGAGGAACCAGGCTTAACCAACAGTAGCCAACCCTCTCAGAAATGAGCAGCCCCCTGCCCCTGGCCTTTCCCAGCTGCCTGTTTGGGGCTTGCTTCACTGGCTCTGTGCTTCCTGTTAATTAGGAAAGAGACCCAGAATCACACTGATTCCTGTTTGAATGCCGATTCTTGGTTGGGGCTCCAGCAAGTGGATGAAAGATGGCCAACAAACAATGTCTCCATTGAGCTCGGGACAAGAACCCAGTGCAGTGTCTGAAAATAGGCCCCTCCCGACAAAAGGAATGAATTGAGAAGAAAATTACACACGGCTACTGTGCCTAAGCAGTGAAGAGCTCAAAAAAGGAACATCTAAAAGCATCCTAACATCCTTTTTTTTTTTTTTTTTTTTTGGTGGAAATAAAAGAATGTTCCAAACCCACAGAAGTACTTCCCTGCACCCTCCCTGTTTCAGGCAGTCTCTGGCCTGAGCAAATCCATTCTCGGTTCTGACTCATGAGGGGTCTGAGTGAGTTTCTGGGAGAGGTGGACAAGCCAGGAAGCAGAGAGAAGTTGCTGGCACAGGGTGTGGGTGGACACACATGCCATCATGCCTGACTATTTCACTGGCTCCTGCCCGCTGCAGTGGGAGGGGCCTTCAGGACCCTCCCTCCAGGTGTGCCTGGAGCAGCTATGGTGGTCTTCACCCGCATTTAATTCCAGCTGACCACCTAACCCAGGGCATGCATGGAGTCAGCCCTTTTACAAGCTCTCACGTACTCCTCCCAGAAACCACTGGAGAGGGAGGGGGTTTCATCTCTACTTAAAGACCAGTGAATTGAGAATCAAAGCAGGCCAGGTCACTCATTTAATCAACGAATCTCTACTCCAACTAAGCCATTGGAATTGGCCTGGCCTGGTCCCAAGAGCAATAGGCTCCAGAGCTGGACTGAATCACAGCTCTGCAATTCCTCAGCTGGGCTGGATGACTTTGCACATCAATGACAAAACGCCTCTCTGTGTCTCAGTTTCCTCGTATGTAAAGTGCAGAATGATGCATTTGAAAAGCAGTGGCAGGTTGTTTGAAAGTGAGGGACTATAAAACTCATTGGGCAAGGGATAGCCCGTGGCTCACTTCGGAGAGCGTGGTGCTGACAACACCAAGTCAAGAGTTAAGATCCCCTTACCAGTCATCTTTAAAAAAAAACCTCATTGGGCAAAAGAAACTTCCATTAAGAGGCAGTGACTAGGGTCCGAATTAGGATTATAGTTTTTTTTGAAGGAAGAACAGTGGAACGTTTTAAGGATGAGAACATAAAGGTGAAAAATAATACACACTGACATATTTGACTGTGTACTGCCAGCCCCTGATCTAGGCACTTTACACAAATCGACTCATTTAATTTTCATAACAATCCAAAAGAGCAGAGTACCGTTGCTATCCCCAATTTACAGATAAAGAAAGTGAGGCACAAACAGATGAGGAAACTGACCCCAAGTTACTTTGCCAGTATGTATTTGAACCCAGACAGCCTGACTCCAAGCACCTCCCATTTTAACTGCTATGCTGTGTGGCCTCATTAGCTGAAATTAAATAAGTTATTCTCACTGTCCAGATGAGGAAATCAAAGCCCCAAGAGGTTGAGTTACTTGCCCAAGATCCCATTGCCACTAAGTGGAAAAAGCAGAATTTGAACTCAGGACCAAGGGCTCTAAATTCCATTCTCTTCCTATTAAACTGCATTGCTTGAGATCTGCTGTGACAGGTATTTGGGGACAATGAGGAGGGGATTAGAGGATGATATCTAAAAATGTCTTTCGGAGGGAAAGGTTGGGGGGAGCACCTCCTTATTTTTTGACACAAATGAGGAACAGCCCAATCCATGTCCACCCAAGGGACCCTACCCCTAAACTCACAAATCCACTTCACCCTAGGGACACAGCACCCAGGAAGGACAGAGCTGCCTTTAAGAGGTATTGCAAGTGCCCTCGGCTTCCAGGATGCCCGTTCAAATGCCACATTTCTCTTCTCCCCGAGTTGAATCACATATTAAATATATGAATGTTTACTGCATCCAGGGGAACCCAGAGGCTGCCCTGAGCCCACCAGTGAGCCCACTGTGGGCCTGCAGCTCCCCGCCATGGACAAGCACTCTCCGGCTATGTAGACACTGCTTTTGTCTTCCAGGGTTTCAGAAAGCAGAAGCATGCCACGCTCTGAGAGGGGCATGGACCTCTCCTCGTTTCCCTGTCTTAGTGGTCCACACAGACCCTGGTACCACTTGACCTTTGTTATCTAACACACTGGATGGCTGCTGCTTCTGGGAGCTTCCAGGCTGTTCTCCAAGGAGCCTTCTCCAGGCTGTTTGTGCAGAAAACCTGGGACCATGGTAAAGCGCAGGTTTCCATTCCGCAGGCGGGGTGGGGCCCGAGGTTCTGCACTGTTAATACGCTCCCAGGTAACGCCAATGCTATGGCCCCTGGACCCGTCTTTGAGTAATAAAAACCTAAAGCAGTGGTTGTCAAACTTGGCTGCACACTGAAATCACCTGGGAGCTTTTAGAAAACAATGAAGGAGTGGCCTGAGCACTGGGATTTTTTAAATGTCCTTTTTTTATTGTAAAGGGCAGCCAAAGCTGAGAACCCTGCTCTAAAACAGGGTGTTTCCTTTGAACAGTAGGAAGGTTATCCAGCTCTACAGAGCTCTGCCTGCCGAGTGATCTCAGCCTGCACTTGTTAGCCAGCTTCGTGCCTGGACAACAGGAACAGCAGCAAACAGCAAACAGTCCGACTCAGTGCCAGGCGCCTTTCTAAGCACGTCACATGTCTGGGTTCTCCGAATCCTCCCAAGAACGCTATGAGGTAGGTGCTATTATTATCCTCATTTTACAGGTGAGGAAACTGAGGCACAGAGAAGGTGAGAAGCTCTCCTATGTCAAACAGCTGGCAGATGGGCTGCTTCCAAAGCCTGGGCTCTTGACTGCTTCTAGGCAGTGTGGCTCAGACATTCTTCTTTCTCACAGAACTTTTTCCCCAAACATTGGGACAGGACATGAGGCCAGAATCCAAGCAAGCACTGAGCCTGCTGAGCGCTCAAAAGCCAAGCTCTGTGCTGGCGGGGTGTGCGTTGTATCCATGGATACATCTGTGGGTACCTGTAAGGAACATGCTGGAGACAGAACAGACGGCCAGAACGATTTCTCCAATACTCAAAATGACTGCTAGAGCTGTATATTGGCCATTTTCTGGTTTTAAGTCCCTGATTTAAGAGGAAGAGAAGGAAATGCTGCAGAGAGGGCCATTTTAGTCAGCACCGGAGCCTGCCTGGGTGTCACACCCTGCGGCATGTTCCAGGCGGCCAGCTTCCTTCCAGAGCTGCCCAAGGCTCGGGGCACACCCAGCTTGTCGGTGTCTCCCGCTGTGGCTATGTTGATGGTGAACAGCAGAAGATCGGCTGGAGACACTGCAGCTACTGACCTTTCTAGAAGTCAGGAGCTACAGAGGAACTCAGTTTTCAGCATCCTTGGTCCATTTTTTCCTAACTGAGGGATGTGGGTAGGGAATGCCCACCAGGAAGGACAAAGCCTCAGCCCTTGACAGTCAGTGCTTCCTCTCCCCTTTGCCAGTTCTTAACGGTGCAGGCAAGGGTGGAGCCACCTATTCCTTGTGTGCCACCTCTCCTGTGCCTGTGCTCAGTCGGGGTGACAAAGGCTCTTCTCCACACACACACGTCTAGTCTAGGTTAATGCTTCACACTAAGCTTGTTCAACATCATGAACTGAACTCACGCAGGATGTCATTTTATAACGGTCAGTTTCCTGGCCTGACTTTCCTATTAGAGTAGAAACTGGCAGAGGGCGAAGACTTTTTTTATCTTTTTTGTCCCCAGCCTTATTGAGGTTTAATTGCCAAATAAAAGTTGTACCTATTTACAGTGTACAGCATGGTGTTTTGATATATGTATACACTGTGGAATGATGACCATAAACAAGCTAATTAACACATCCATCACTTCACATAGTTATGTTTTTGTGGTGAAAACACTTAAAATCCACTTTCTTAGCAATTTTAATTTTCAAGTATGTAAGACATTAGGAACTGTAGTCACCACGTTGTACATTAAAAATCCAGAACCTATTCATTTTATAACTGAAATTTCATATTCTTTGACCAACATTTCCCTATTTTCCCCGCCCCCTGCTCCTGGTAGCTACCATCCTACTCTCTGCATATGAATGTGACTTTTTCAGACTCCACATGTAAGTGAGACCATGCAGTGTTTGTCATTCCGTGTCTGGCTTACTTCACTCACCATAATGTCCTCTGGGTCCATCCATGTTGTCGCAAGTGGCAGGATTTCCTTCTTTTTAAAAGCTGAATAACATACCATACATCTATATCTTACACTTTGTTTATCCATTCATCTACTGATGAACACTTAGGTTGATTCCATCCTAATTCCATGATTCGCTGTTATGAATAATGCTGCAATGAACATGAGAGTGTAACTATCTTTTCGAGATACTGCTTTCATTTCCTCTGGGTGTATACCCAGAAGTAGGATTGCTGGATCATACGGTAGTTCAATGATTAATTTTTTGAGGAACCTCCTTACTGTTTTCTGTAACACCTGTACCACCAACACTGTCCAGGGGTTTCCTTTTCTCCACATCCTCACCAACACTTGGTATCTTTCATCTTTTTGATAATAGAGGACTTTATCTTGAAAGCCCCAGCATCTAGAAGAGTGCTGTGCCCACAATAGATGTTATGGGTTGAATTGTGTTCCCCCAAAATTCATATGTTGACATCCTAACCCCAGTACCTCAAACTGTGGCCTTACTGAGGAAGAGGGTCATTACAAATGTAACTAGGTAAGATGAGATCATACTGGAGTGGGGGGCCCCAAATCCAATATGACACAGAAATGCACCCAGAAAGAGGGCTCTGTGAAGATGATGGCAGAGATGGGGGTGATGTGTCTCTTTGCCAAGAAATGCCAAAGATTACCAGCAAATCACCAGAGGCTAGGAAAGAGGACTGGAACAAACAGACTCTTCCTCATGGCCCTCAAGAGGAACAATGCTGCCGGCACCTTGATCTCAGACTTTCTGCCTTCAGGACTGTGGGAGAACACATTTATGTTGTCTGACCACCCAGATTGTGCTACTTTGTCATGGCAGCCCAGCAAAATAAAATAGTAGGCGTAGGGCTGGCCGGTTAGCTCAGCTGGTTAGAGCTCAGCCTGACTACACCAAGGTCACGGGTTCGGATCCCCATACTGGCCAGCAGCCAAAAAAAAAAAAAAAAAAAAATCAAATAAAACAGTAGGTATGCAATAAGTGAGAGAGAGAGGGTATGAAGGCATCTTAGTTCCTGTTCATTTGACACCTATTTACTGAGTGGCTACTTGTGCTGCATGTGGTGGGAGAAGGAGGGAAGGAGAGTGGAGAAGAGGAGAGAAACAGGGCTGAGTGTGGGCTAAGTCGGGGAGGAGGGTGGGGTCTGGCTTGACCTCCCCCAGCCCCAGTTCCTTTTCTGGTTCTGCAACTTGCTTTCCCCAGTTCCGTCAAGCATGCAACGCCCTGCTCCTATTCTCCCACCCTCCTCGTGCTGGTCACATACTAGTCTTGATAGTCTTATAAAATTGAGTTTGAGATGTAAATGACTGATATGTTTCAAAGTGTTAGCCCTTCTATGGTATGTGCACTTATACTTCCAGGAAAGATGTTTTGGGGGAAACATCAGGCATCGGCCTGGAGCAGAGATGTACTTTTAGGTCAAAGGTACCATATTCTTTACTGGGATCCAGGAAACCACCCCACTTGATGGTTGCATGCCTCCACGCCTCCAGGGCAGCAAAGCCCTGTCACCTCCACACCTGACCTCACATGAGGCACAGGAACAAGTAGCTTCATTTGCCAAACAAACATCTACTGAGCCCCTTTTCTGTGGCTGGGCACCCCAAGATGAATAAGACACAGCCCCCGCCCTCAACAGGCTCAAGTGACATTTCAAATGAGCAGGATAAGCAGCATGAGTGAGGGAAACCTGGGCAGGGGGTGGGGCGGAGGGGCATTTTACAGACTCACATGGTCCAATGTGGCCGTCACGAGCCTCATGTGTTGGCTGAGGCTCAACAGGGCTGGTCCCAACTGTGATGTGCTCTAATGTCAAATATATATCAGATCTCAGACACTTAGTATGAAAGCCAGAATGTAAAATATCTTAATAATTTTTTTATTGATTACATGTAGAAAGGATCATATTTTGGATATACTGGGTTAAACGACATATTAAATTTAAAATCAATGTTATTAAAATTAATTTCACCTGTTTTCTTTTTACTTTTTAAAATGTGGCTGCCAGAAAATTTCAAATTACGTTTGTGACTTACATTGTATTGCTGGTAGGCAGCACTGTTCTAGAAGGACATTTAACCTGAACTCGGAGGGGAGAAAAAGCAGGCAGAGCTTCCTGGAGGAATTTTCTTCTGAGCGAATAAAAAAAAAAAAATCAGCAACCTGCAACTGTATGTATTTTCTAATTTAATCCTTAATAATTGAACTATTGACATTTTATTCCTGTTTTACAGAGTCTCCAGTGCACGAAAAGGCTCAGCCACTTGGCCCAGATCCCACAGTAGCTAGTGTGGAGGTGGGGTGGAAACCCTAACCCCCCAACCTGCAGACACCACCAGGAAAGGAGGTCCTGGACTGCCACCACCAGCCCCTTTTCCCCAGCATCTCTTCTACAGTGAGCTTGAGAACAGGCCAGGGCTTTGTTTCAGCTCTACCCATATTCTGGCAAGGTTAAAATCCAACTGGCTGAGAAGCTCCTTGAGTTGTGTAATTTACAGAAAAATCAAATTATGTACAGGCCTCTTATAATTGAGGCTAATTCAGGAAATAACTTTCCGAAAACGGCAGATTGTACAGCTGTGTTACCATTTGGAAATTGCCGAGGTCATTTTGTCACTGGAATACCCTTCTCCAGTTGAAATATGTCAGATGATAGTCATACGAACTGACACAGAAAAGCCCCATTAGTGTATCGAGCTTCCTATCCATATTTGAACATACCAGGTCAAATTAGGCTTGTTCCTGAGAGAAAACAACTGCAGATAAAGAAAGTCTGAGTTAAATGAGGACCAATCAGTGAGTTCAATGGCATCACATTAACACCACCCAGAGATGGATATTTAACAACTATTACTGAGGTACTTACCAGTTATTGGGAGTGTCACAAACACAACCACAGGAGACTTTTAAAATGTAAAAGCTGCATCTGCCCATTTTCTAGGATACGGGTTGAGTGGACATGTAAGTACACATGCAACACATACACACACACACACACACACACACACACACACACACACACACACTCATGGCCTTATAAATCAGCTCATCAAGCTTACAAATCAACACAGAGTCTGCTAGACACATAACACAGACCAAAATTGTTAGGAAGTACTCACAATGAATATAGCTAGTAGCTTCCAGGCAACAGGAAATCATCTATCTTATTATTATTCAACAAAATTCCAAATGTGCATCTGCAAAATATCTGAGCCAGCAGTACAGGGGCACAGCAAGGGCCCAGAGCCCCTAAGAAAAGCCCCAGGTTACCTAACTCCATCCAGACAATTGATGGCTACTGATTAATACCAACTCTGACCTTGGCACAACTGTCCTAGGTGTTTTCATACACGATTTAGAATCTCACAAACCTGTAAGACTGGTATCATGCTCTTATTTTACAGATAAGGAAACCAAGGCTTGGGGAGGTTAAGTCATGGCCCCAGGTCATACAGCTGGTCTGGGATTCCCCAGTTCCTTCAAGCATCCAGTCCTCTCCTCTGACCCAAATCATGTCTGGCCGTAGAGTCTCCATCTGTCCTGGCTTGAATGGAAATCTAACCAGGACAGCTTCCCTGGTTCAGGAATAATGGAGCCACCAGCCACGGTGAAAGAGGCAGCCCACCGTCCCTGGTTTTTGATAATGGACCTCGCTGGTCTATTGTAATTTGCAATAAATAATGAAGCATTCTCCCAAGTGCTGAGTGTAAGATCAGGTTAATGTAGTATTTCATCTTTGCTAGCCAGCTGCCGTTCTGCTAGGCTGACAGTAAGTAATATCTTTGCTTTAGGAGCCAGTCTACAACTAAATCAATTAATCCCTCTTTGGCTGGTAGACAGCTGTTGGGTCAAAGAAGATAATTAGATGGACTCGTCATTTACCAGGTGGTTGGTAATGAAGGGATTAATTGACCGGAGTTGGGGACCGTGCAACGAGACCGCTCTTTCCTGCCTTCCCAGTGTACACAACTGCTCAGCCCCGTTCTTCCCGAGCAGCAATCAGAAAGGCAGAGAGCCCTTCTTCCCCTTCAGGCTTATTTGTAAGATTGTAACTGATCCTTCAGAAATGCCTATCTGGTGCCTGGCCTGGAACAAGTCTGGGTTCTCCTTACCACATCAAAAGGGAAGTGGCCCACACATCCCTTTCACAGGGCTCCTGCCAATACTTTTCCGGGGGGCTCAGCTTCTTGGATTTGTGTACATAATGCTGGCTGAGTCTCCAACACTCCGGGCATCAGCCTCACAAACCTTCACATGAAGCAGATGAGGGAAAGTGATCTCCCTGTCCTAAGGGGAAAAATTGGCACGGGGCCTTCATATATAAATATACTGGCGATGACAGTGAACAATCTCAGTGCATATGGTTTGAGGTGCTTTTCACACAGTGCTTATGGGTTATGTTAAAACGAAAGAATCAAAGATTTCTAGAACTGGAGGGGCCTTAAAGACCCTCTAACCCAATGCTTCTGAACTCTGGCTGCCCCATTAGAATCACCTAGGGAGCTTTGAAAAATATCAACATCCTGGCCCCATTCCAGACCAATAAAAACAGGATCTGTGGGGGTGAGGCCCAGGCACGGGTCATTTTTAAAAGCTCCCTGAGTGAACCTGATGTGCAGCCAGGGATGAGAACCACAGATCTAATCCAGCACTTTCATTTTATAGATGAAAGTGCTGAAGCCATGGAGGGGACATTACCTGCCTTAGAGAAGCTCCAGAGTTAACAAGCAGCTGAGTCGGAAGCAGAAGCTGGGTCATAAGACGCACGTCACCTCCTATGGGCCCTTGGTGACCACCAACCCTGACCAGAGTGGCAGACAGGGCCCAATCTACTAGGTACCAACCTGCCCCCCCCGCGCCCCATCTCTGACCGCCCCCAGCATCCCCTCACTCCAGCTGCAAACCCCTCACGGTTCTCTGAATGTGCCATGGACTGTCCCACCTGTGGACCTCGCTCCTGCTGTTCCTCCCCTGTGCAATGCTGTTCCCTCTTCTCTATCAGGTGAAGTCTGATGTGTCTACAGAGGTCTGACTCCAATTCCACCTCCTCTGTAAAGCCTCCCAATGTGCCCCATACCTCAAAAGGCTAATTGCTCATTCCTGATTCTTTCATAACTTTGCAAAAAGCTTCTACGTATAGCACATATCATGTGGTATTGCCTAGGTCCCTCTCTTCCCCATGCCTTTTTCCTCTGTTTATCCTATAAATGTCTGTAGAAGAAACAAATTTTGGCAAGCATTGCTGAAAAAGCTATTTAGGTTGGGGCTAGGAGAGTACCCCACCCCCTTGGACTATTACAAGCTTTTGTCAAGCTAAAACATTCAACTAGATCAATGACCCCAACTTCCAAATTTCACCAAGGTGTGCCATCCCATAGGAGAGTTCTTAAGGGCAACTCCGGCTTAGAGTGGCTCCAGCCAAGAGACAAAGGCCTCTCCTTGACTGGGCCAAATAGCAGGTTCAGTAAGTAAAAAATAAATCTGCAATTGTTTAATGGACATCTACTGTGCATTCCACACCATTCCATAAGCCTTGGCCCTTGCCTTTGGGAATTTCACAACTTGTTCTGAGCACACCCCAGGACTCAGCTTGAGTCACTGCGAAAGAGAAAGTCATGGAAGCATTTTTCCACCTGGGAAAGGTAAGTGGCACGTTCTCCTCGTCCTACACTCCAGCCAGTTCAGATGGGCCTGGCTCTACCATTTAGAAGCACATTGCTCAACTCCCTGAGCTTCAGTTTAACTTATCTAAAAAATGGAGATACCAGAGACCTTCCTCTTAGTGTTGTTTTGAAGATTCAATGAGATATGTTTGGAAAACATCTAGAATAGTCATAGACATGTATTATACATTCATCAAATAGTAACTTGTCTTCTTTTCTCCCTTCTTTCCTTCCTACCTTCCTTCTCTCCCTCTCTCCCTCCTCTCCATCCTTCATCCTGCAGTCTACCAGATGGAGAAGTTCATTGAAGACTGGACTGATAAAGGCCCATCAAATAGCAGAGATCTCAGTGGTGGCCTCAGAGATCTTGCCACTCTCAGTACCCCTGGAGCCTTTTTTCCCTTCTTACTGATCGTTTGTTTGTTTCTCTTAGACAGTTTGCCCAGAATACCACTAGATCCCATAAACACTGATTGGTCCTCAGAGAGCCCTAGGAAAGCCTGCAGACAATTTAATTGCTGTGCCCTGTGCAAACCTTCTAGCCTCAGTGCTTATAAATTCACAGTCAGCCTTGGGCTGTGCATCCCTCTCCTTGGAACATGGTAATCACAGAGCAAGTGTAAATGCTAAAGAAAGAACCAGGCAGGGCAGGGCTGAACCACATGAGTGATGCTGTGAACATTTCAAGGAACCCACGAGAGGACCAGGAGGTGGGCGAGGCAGAAGGACAGTCTGTCTCGCCCTCACTGGCATTTGGGGGCAATTATGCCCTATTAATGGCTGACAGCATAGCTCTGCCCCGTGAGGCTGAGCTGAGCCAGGGCGGCCCACAGATGTGCTCGGCCCACAAATATGCAGTTGGCAACTCCTGAACTTTCGGTGACTTGACGCCAGCTGATCTGATCGGCAATTACGTTTTATTTTGGGGCCAGGGAGACAGCAGAGAACCAGGAAAATTATAAGACATCAGAGTGCAGCTTTTCTAAGAATATCAACTACCAACTTTTTTTTAACCAATTGTTGTTTTAATGGTTAGGGGTTTGCAGGGCACTGAAATAAGAAAACTCTGGACACTAAAATCAGATTATAGCTAGTTTTCTCAACAGACATTTAAGCCCCTGCCCAGGAAAATCTGGGTTTAATTTTTTTTGTTTTGTTTTTGGAGGGGGATGGGGTGATTCCTGCCAAGAGAACTTTGCTAATACCAGTGAGTGCAGCACAGCATAAAGGTACAGAAGCCCGGGTTGGTTTGTCCTGGGGTTGAATCCTTCCTCTCTTACTAGTTATGTGGCCTTGGATAAGTTGTATAAAATTATTGGCCTCAGTTCCCCCATCTATAAAATGGGAATGTAATGACCTAGCCCTGGGCTTGTTATAAGGATTAGATGAGATGTTTACAAGCATCAGATAGTATCTGGCCTATAGTACGGATACATGATAACTAAATTGGTGCCTTGTTGCCATAGTGTTGGTTTCTTATCATCTGAAATAAATGGTTCCTGTTTTCACCATCATATATCAAGCCCAAATAACCAGTCAGCATAAAAAAGGGAAATGCCATCTCTGGGAGCAGTTTGGTTTCTAGAGATTAGAGGCTTTGTCATCTGGCTCAGTGACAACATCGTTCTGGGCTTAGCAGCTTCAACAGCTTGGCTAGTAGGGAAATACAAGAAAATGCAACCGAGCCCAGTCGGGTGCAAAGTTTGTAAATGTCTCATGGACACAAATGTAACTAAACTCAGTAGGAGCCCTCTCTCCCTTTTCTTTCAACTCCCCAGCCCACCGCAGCCCAAATGATCACCATGACAGTTTCTCCGAAAAGTGCAACTTACTGAACTTGCGTGGGACTACAACATAATTGCAGCTTGTAAAGGAAACCAGCCTAAGAAAAAACATCCCGAGACAACATCCCGAGGAAACGGGGTGATTTTCCTGCAGGGACATTTCCCTGGTTGGTGGCTAGAGGGGCGAGACAACTTGCCCAAGACATCCTTGATGGAGGACAGTGACTCACCCACCTACGCCCTTACAAATGACTCCCAGAGCTGCCTCTCCAGGCCTGTCTTTCCTCCTGAGTCCTAGGCTACTGCTAAATAAGCCTCTCAACCAGACAACACTCATAACACCACCAGGAGGAAGAGATGACCTCTACCCAGGAGGACCATCAAATGGACCAAGCAAATGGGTCTACTTGCCCATCAATTCATTCATGTTAAGCCTGGGATAACAAAAGTAACCAGACACAGAAGGCTAACCACACATATTCTTTTCATCCTTCTGTGCCCAGTGCCCAGCACACTGAGCTGCATAGAGCAGGCACTCATAAGGGCAGACGAAGAACTGAATGAGAGAAGGAGAGAACGGAGCCATCCATGAATAAACTCCATAGGAGGCACTGAGCAAGGCACATCACCTCATGGAACCCTGCAAGGGAGGTATTGTTAACCATATGACAAGTGACAGTAAACGGTCTCGGAGGGGTTATGCAAGCTGCCCACAGTCCCACAGCTGGGAAATGATGAAATCAGGCTTTGAACCTAGTGACTCTGAAGTCAAGGCTTCCAACATTGAAGCCACCCTCATGACCACAACAATGACAAATTTTACTTATCTAGCCCCTGACACATCAAAATTATTTCATCTTCCCAACATTCTGGAGAGTTTTAGATGGGAAAGCTGACACCTAAAGTGGACTCATCCTATATTCGAGGTTGCACAACTAGTGAGACATGAAGCAGGAATTTGAACCCAGACTTTCATTCTTTCAATCACAAATATCTGGGGGCGCCCAGTACAGGCCAGGCCTGTCCTTCCCATGACACCATATATTGCCCATAGCATTGCCTCCAGAGAGAAGCAGCACTTCAGCAGTTTTTTAGTAAAGGAGAAGATGATCTGAGAACAGAGGACATTAACAAAAAGATGGGAAGGGTTTGCATCTGAGGAGCCTGTGTTGTTTTCAACCTGGCTTACCCAGAAATCCTATCCTTTATCAAAGCCCAATTCTGCCTCTTCCTGAAAACAGGGTGTGAACAGGCTGGAAGACCTGCCTACAATAATCAGATTGTTTGGGCACCAAAAGAAACCAAATATCAAATTCCTTGCTGAGTCACCACAGAACCCAGGAACAGAAGCTTAAGGCAATACTGAGTTTGCAACAATCGGGCTAATGTATCCTAGTCACACCTAGAGCTCCAAGGTATTGGGGGTGACAGGGCAAGAGTTAACCTGGTTAGGCCACCCATGATGCATAAACTTTGAGTCTGTTTTTTCCAGAAGGGAGTGCAGGTGAGAGGCTGGCAAGAGATGTGGAATCAGAAAGTTCTCAGGCACATCCCTTTGCAAGAGTTCTAAGAACTCAGCACCTTTAAGGTCCACGCATTATCTTTCTCCACCAAGCACCTTGGTTCACAGAAATACTAAATTAAGAATTTAATAGGAAATAAAGCCCACAGACTATAGCCAAAGCAGTGCTCCCCCACCTCCCACTGCCCCTTTTCAACAGCTTTCAAAGGTCAGTTGATGTTGCTGCTAGTTGTTCACTTACTAGCTCCTGGCATCAAGTGCTAATTAATGTCCCTACTAAAGGACCAGCCCCGGAGTCTCCACATCAAGACCCATACACACTACTAAGGCCATCGCCATGGCAACCAGGCCCCCTAACTTTGCACCTAGCTTGCCACAGAGGACACTTTCCTGGTTGGAGCTCTTTTTTGCTCAAAGAGGAGTTCTTTTCAAATTGATGGCACAGAAGCCATGTTTGCTGCCTCGTTAAACTAACGAGTCAGATTTACTGTGACAGTCACTTAGCAAAAAATCCCTGCACACAGGGAGCCTTGCCAAACTGGTGCAGTGAGGTAGGGCGTGTGCTGCATCATCGGGCTTTAATAACTGGATGTGGGAGCTGGGTGGCGAGTTTACCCATGTGCTAGCTAGCCTTCTTTGGGGGTGCCAAGGAGAGACCGCACAGCCCACAGGCTCTTCAATTTCAGAGTGCCATTGCTGGCACCTATGACTGTGTGGATCTCAGGGGTCCAAACCCTGCACAGGTCTGAAAGCTTTTAGTCCAGCACGAAACCTAAGCATTTCTCGAGTTCTGACATCTCTTGCTGGAATGGCATGTAGAGAAAGGGCGACAAAGAAAGCAACCACTAAAGATAAAATGCTAGGCAGTAGAAGTTTCAAATCCCCCCCAAAACACAATTCTGGAGTTTTTCAGTACCACCACCCCTCTCCAAACTGAAATGTAATGACAGAGCCAAGAGAGCAGAGAGGTCCCCAAGGCTTACCTGGATGGGATTGTAGAGCTCCTGCAGGGGGCTTCGGGACCCCTTCCGGCAGCAGATGTCCACACCGAAGGGATTCCTCCGCATGACTGAGGAAAGAAAGCGAAGGTTCATCAGAAGTGAGCAACAGACGCCTGCTGTCTGACAAAGAAAAAGGCACAGAAGAGGGAAGGAAGAGAGAGAGGCGGCCTCCTGCAGAGGATGGTTTCCACGGCTGTGCCTTAATCCAATGGCACCACTGCCATTGTCTCCCCTCCCAGAAGGACATAAATCACGCTAAAAACTCTTCCCAGCAAGTTTTTAAGAAAACAAGACAGGCATCTAAAACTTGGTGAAATGAAACCTCTTACTCACACAAGACAGGGTGAGGTTGTTCCCAGAGAGCACGTCCCGTTGAGCACCAGGCTGGGAGATCTACTTAAGATTCTTCTCCCCCACCAACCCGGGGCCTCTGATCGCTGCCCCTGGGAACCTGTCTCCTGACAACTATGCAGGTCCTTCTCTAGGAGGCTCCTCCCACTGGGTAGGTCAGAGGCCAAAAGCCTCTTGTAAATTGTTCTTTTTAATTAAAATATCAGCTCGAGGCAGAAAAGATGAGGGTTTATAGTTCTAGACACAGAGGGCACTGAGAATTAATAAAAGAAGGGGATTTAAGCGAACTCCTCAAAACCCATCAGCACTGAGGCCACCAAGAACTATATTCAAATGGAAATGGAAATAAATAAATAAATACATGGAAAAGAGGAAGAAAAAGTGGAAACGGATTCTTGCTTTTTTCATTCTTCTTGTTCACAAAACTCCCTGACTCCACATAGCCCTCATAGTGTCTGGCACACGGGTCACAGGTGTGATAATTATTTATTGAAGGGAGGATCAGGGGAAAGAGGGAAGGAAGGTAAGAGGTAAAGAGGCAGGAACGAATGAACAAGTGCTTTGTTCTCAAAGAAGGGGCAATTTTCTTACAGAATGACGTGATAGGGGCATGAGTGGAACTAGGAAAGCAGATCCTTTCATAAGCCTAAAGAGTTCACCTCCTATGTAGTGGCAGCAGAGTGGACAGCAAGGCACTCCCCGCAGCAGATGGCCTGGGTTTGAATCCTGGCCCTACTGAAGACCAGCTGTGTGACTTTAGGCAAATTACCTAACCTCTCTGGGCCTCTGTTTCTTCATCTATAAAATGGGGAAGAGTAGCTAACTCCCTGTGTTGGTTGTGAAGATTAAATGAGTTACTACTCCATGCAGAATGCTTAAAATGGTGCCTGGCAAATAGCCACTGTTAAAAAGTGTGATTATAAATGTCTGAAGCTATTCTAGATCATACACCAGATTTGCACATAACAATTTATAACAAAAGTTGCTTGCCCCCCAGGCAGAAGGCAGGAACTTCTCTATTCAAGAGCTATCAAGTGAGCCAGCAAGGAGCTACTAGACTTCAAGCAGCTCAAAAGACTGGGAGGGCTGGCTGAGGGGGATAAACCCAGGGCCCTCTGCTCACATCAATCTGAGGTCGGAAAAGTGAGGAAAATCATCTCCAAAGCAGCCCGTTACTTCTGGAAGGTCTCCAGGTGAATGGACTCCTTCCCAGGCAAGTCTCCTTTGACTTCTCACTTTGAGCCACATGGAACCCCTGAAAGCAAATCATCAGTTGCAGGAAACCAGCGTGTTTTCTCTCTCCTTTTCCTTTACTTCCTAGCGCAGGGGTCAGTAAACATTTTCCGTAAAGGGCCAGACAGTATTTAGGCTTTGTGCCCTACGGTCTCGGCAGCTGTAGTGTAAAAGTGGCCAGACAATACAAAAATGAATGGGCGCGGCTGAGAGCCAATAAAACTTCATTTATGGACAGTGAAATCTGAATTTCATATAATTTTCACGTGTCAGGAAACATTATTCTTTTGATTTTTTTTCAACCGCTTAACAAAAACAGGCAGTGTGCTGGATCTGGCTCACGGGCTGTAATTTGCCAAACCCTGCCCTAGGGGACTGCCCCAAAGATTCCTGGGGTCAGCAGTACAAGCTCCCTGCACACCCCACAGGCCCGGCAGCCTTCCCAAGGGAGGACGGGATCCACAGGCAAATGTCAATACATAAAAGCCATTAGAACTTGATGGGGTTGTGCAGAGAAACACTGGTTCTTTGTTCCTCCATGGCTGCCCCAAGAAAAGAAAAAAAAAAAAAAAATCCACGCTGTGTTTTTCTTTAATTTATTACTTCATTTTTCATTTCCACCAAAAAGGAGGTAAACTGTTCAACGCACGCAAGTTGCCCTTGGTGCACAATGACATAGCAACACTTCGGAGGAGAAAAAACAGCCATAAAACTTGTAAAATTATGCCCATGCTGTGCAAGATTAAATTCTCCCCGTGGCGGCAGACAGGCTCATCGGAGCTATGGCTGCAGGACCGCCACGGTGAAAACCCAACCATGGAATCCATTAAAAGTCGGCTTTTATGGGGGGCAGTATTATTTAATTGGTTTATTTTTCTAATACAAGGACTTTAAAATGCTTTGACCATGTGGGGCCTGAACCTCAGGTCCTTTGCCTACGGCGTCGGCCCTCAGTGCCTCCTCTGGCGCTGCCCGTGACTTCGCTGGGCCCATGTGAGCCAGCTCTGGCACCCCAGGCCACAGAAGCCAAAGGGGCCTCGTGTGCTTTTTATGGGGATGATAACAATCCTACCTGTTTATGGAGTGCTCGTTGTGGGCCAGCCACTGGGTGCAGCATCATCCCTCCCACCCTGCAGGAGTACCTCCATCGTACAGATAACCTCTTGGAGCCTCCCTTCACCTCAGTCACTTGATCAAGGTCAAGGCCATGTCCATGGAACGTCACCAAGTTGAGACTCGAACCCTGCACGTGATCCCCAACCCATGAGCCACCAAGGTTGGGCGCTCCATTCAGGTCTCTTACCCCCATGAGGCCGCAGGATACCAGATGATCCAGGCAGGGCCCAGGGGTCTGCTAAAGCAGCGAATAAGGTTCAAGAGAGGCTGAGAAAAGACAAAGCCCCCCAAATCCTCCATGCCATGCTCTGAAAATGAGTTTCTCAGGGGGGCTCTACTCACTTCCCCCAACACGTTGCTTGATTTCTGGGCACATTTGTGGGCTTCATCCCAGCTTTGCTGAATCAGAAGGTGGGGGGAAGGGGGGTTAAGGCCCAGGAATCTGCATTTTAATAAGATTCCCCCCACCATGGGACAAATCATACTCTTTGTGCCTTCAGATTCTTGAGAATCAGATTACAGAGTAAATAATTTCCACACCATCTGGCTCCTTTTACCTCCAAAGATAGCATAACGTTTAAGATAAGAGTTGCGGAACAGCCCCTAATGCTGGCGACGGTGAGGGTCCAGATCCTCCCCAGAAGCTGACCCTCACTGTGCCTCTTTTCAGGTTTAGACCCTGGGGGTTGAGTTTCTAAGGGCCACAACTGACTACTGGGCTAGTCATAGCCAATGAAAACAATGACGATCCACCGTGTTGTCTGGGAGACAGAGGAAGGCCGGTGACATACTCAGGTAAGGATGAGTACATTTACCCCGTGTGGTCCTAGAAAAAGCGGCATCAGACAAGGCTGAGTAACCAACGCACAGACGTTTCGACAGCACTCGTGTTTCACCAAGCAGTTCTCACGCTGAGTTCACACAACAGTCCTATGAGGCGGGTAGCACTACGGTCCCCAGTTTACCGACAGGAATGCTGAGGCACAGCAGAGTTAGGTGACTTGTCAGGTCTCACGACTGTGAGAGGTGGAGACCGGATTCTCCACCAGGCAGCACATGCTCTTGGAGACCACGGTGGATGCACCGCTCAAGTGCTGGGTAAATCAAACATCTCCACAGTTTCCTCCAGACCTTAGACCTGCTTGGCTGGCCACTTCTAGGACAGGTGATCCAGTGTTATAAGGATTCATCAAAATAATGGGATGGCCAGACTCACTCAGTTATTCATTCATTCAACAGATTTGCATCGAGCACCTACAATATGCCGGCATCTTGCCAGGCACTGGGGTTTGGGAGATACAGACACTCTTTGTCTTATTCATTTTGTTTGTCTGGTGCTTGGCACACAGAAGGTACTTTAAAAGGTTTATGAATGATCTAGGATTTAACACTTCCTTTAAAAGCATCAGACAGGTTGTTTCTTGCTATATATAGAGGAAACTGCCAGTAGATCAGCCTACGGTTATTTTTTTTCCTTTGAAAATGAAAGGTCTGATGATCAAAAGCCCTAAGAAAGGAATCCCTGAGGACATTTAACGGTGGCTTTCTGCTGTCTACATACCACCATGAGTTTTATTTAGCTACAACGTTTGTTTTCTCCTTTCTAAACTCAAATCAATGGGATTTAAGACAGTTTTTAAAGAATCTAATTGGCTCAATTTATAGCATAACTTCTTGGACCCAAAACCAGTTCTGTATATTCCAACATACACAAATGAAGCTAAAATTAAAATCAAGCCACTCATGTTTGTTTCACTATCATGAAGAGCACACTGTTCTTCAGGGGACACTCCACTCCCATCTGCTAGCTGAGCAGGTGATGGACAGTTAGTTCATGGCAAAGGAATCAAGCCCATCTCATTTTCTGAGTGGCTCCCTGTAACCCTTTCAGTGCTGTTGGAATGGAGCTGCTGGATTGTTAATTCAGGTCTGAAGACATAAAATTGAAATGCTATGGGACATGGGCAGGAACTTGCCTTTCATGCATCTCATAAAACCAAAGACGTTTGCAAATCTGAGGGATTACAGTGTATCGTCCAACCCCTTAATTTATAGAAGAAACTCAGAGAGCTTACACACTTGCCCAAACTCTGCAGCATAGCTAGTAGCAGAGCCAGGGCTGGAAGTCAGACCTTATAAAACACAGTTATAGTTAATAATAATCATGAGAGCTACCATTTGTTGAGAATTTACTGTATGCCTAATGCCTGACACAATGCTAAACCCTTTTCTCACACTGTTTCATTTAATCCTTATAAAAGCCCTGTTAGATATAATAATACCATGTATTTCCATTTTACAGTTGAAAGGAAACTGAAGCCCAGAGAGGTTAAGTAATTTGCCCAAGATCACACAGCCAGTAAATGGTCTACTTCCAGAACTGGTGCGCTTCACCACTTTATGATGCTATCTCTAAAGGCAATAAAAGATGCTTTTACACTTGTAAATCCCCCCCCCCATTTTTGTGCTGTCACTTCCCTCAACATTCAAAGTGAAGCACTTCTGTACTAAATCACCCAGGTCCAAATAGGTCTCCACTCATCCTGCTGGCAAAACAACTCTAACACCTGGATGACTTCAGATACTTCCCACATGTCTTGATTTGCCAACAGCCTGGGTATGATTCCTCATCCACTTCACACTCTGAGAGTGCAGGACAGCATTGCAATTACAGAGATGTTTTCTCTAAATGCACAGATTCATGCCGGAGCCCTAGTGCAGTGTGTCCAACCCTTCTGTCAAGCAGGACAGTGGCTGATTCAAGCTCATCAAGTTAGAGGGGCCAGCAATACCCAGCTCCCTCAAGGGAACTATTCCTGCAAGGACAGGCAATTGCAGCTGGGGGACCCACAGCCTGCCTTGAAAGGACACTAAGCCTCCCAGCTCTCCCTCATCTCCTTCCAAGGTCACTGTGCTGAAACTAAAATGACTAAGCAATCTTGTTTGCATGGAATGCAGGAGATCCCAGGAACTCGGGACTTTCCATGCTAAAACCAGGGAAGTACCACGCAAATGGGAATGAGTTGGTTACTCAGCAGCATCCTTTGGAAGGAGAAGGTTCAGGACTTGAAGTCAACCAGAACTGGATTGAAGTCCTGGTTTGACTGATAGACCAGCCTTTTGTGACCTTGGGTCAACTCCCTAGTCTCTGAAACTCAAGTGTACAATGTAGCTAATAATGCCTATATCCTAGGGTGGCTATGGGGATGAAATGAAAACGTCAAATAGCCCAGTACATGGCACTCAAAAACCATCCACAGGACTAGCTCCGCCAACAAAATATGAGCCTCTCTCTTTTTTTTTTTTTTTCCTGTGGCTGGCCAGTACTGGGATACCAAACCCTTGACCTTGGTGTTATCAGCACCACACTCCAACAAAGTGAGCTAACTGGCCAGCCCAAGAGCTTCACTTTAAACAAGGTCTCCCTGGGCCTCTGTTTTCTCCTAGATCAGATGAAGAGGTTAAACCAGGTGACCTCTATGTCGTTCCAACTCTCAATTCCTAATTTCTAAGCACAGGGCAGTGGGCTCTCTCCCTGGGGAACCATAGGGGGTGGGCAGTCAAGAAGTGGAGGGGGGAGGGGAGGAGAGAAGAGAGGAGCAAGGCCCTGGGAGAGGTTGTGAAAGAGAAAACACTTGGCTGTGTAACCGATTTCTACCCAGTTTACCATCCACCACCAAAGGCCAACATCCTGGTGGGGGTGAAGATTTTTCAAATGGAAAAAAGCCATCTACTACTACTACTAACAATAATATACAAAAAAATGGGAAACCCCACCCCACCAAAAAAAGAAAAACCTTCCATAGAAGCTGAGCTGGTGGTCTGTAGCTCAGGTGAGGACGGTTCTTAGAACAAACCCTCTTGCCTCAGTAACCCGGGGCTCCAGCCTGGAATTCTCCCAGGAGGGAATCAGGAGATCTGATCTCCTAAGCAGGGATAGGAGATCTCGGAGTGGGGAGGATGCGGCCTGCACCAGAAGCAACAGGAGAGCAGCTCTCCTTTGGGAGGACTCTGTGCTCACACGCACGCTGCCCCGTGGACCACTGCTCTCCTCTCACTCATTAACACTGGAACCCAAATTTGTTGCTTAGTCTAGATTTCTGGAAGCAATACTTGGCACTGGAAAAAAGAGGAAGAGGACAGAGGAAAATAAAAGGGAAGGGTGGGGAGAGGCGGGGAGAGAGTCATGAAGCCCTAAGGTTTCTTCTTCACGGTTTGGCTTAGAGTTGACTCAATCCTAAACAGCTCTCATAAAGTGGAGAGGTAAACACAGGTGAGTAAGTCCTCACAAAAACTACGATCTGCAGCTAATCCATCCAAAAATGTAAAAATACCCAGGAACCTGTATCTCTTGTGAGATTTCATTTGATCTCAAGGAATCTGTAGCGCTTTGAATCCAAATTCTTGTTTGGAGTCTACAGCGTTCTTGGCCATCTTTCTGGTCACTCCTGCTCATTTTCTAAGGAGAAAACTGGGGCCAGTGAGGGAACAGATTGGCCAAAGGTGCCACAGCAGGGCAGGGAGAGCGGGCCGAGGCTAGTGCACCTGCTAGGCCTGGACCTGTAAGTCCCCGGCAGCCAGGCCCAGCCCCGTGGTGCCTGCCCCTCTCTACATGTCCTCTGTCTGCCTAAGTGCTTAGTGCAGAGCAGGGCCTGGAACATCTGTGTCAAACAAATGAAAATAAAACAGCAGGTTAAGGGATCTGAGTAACAATAATAATAACCGAAGATATTCATTCTGCTAAAGGGTATCAGGCTTACAAATAGCAAAAGAACAAAAAAGAGAAGCTAGCATGTTCTTTCCTAATGAACTCTTCTCAAAGTGCCAATCCTTCCTCAAAATGGTTTAATTGGCCTTCTTAGCCAAAGTAGTTCAAACAAACAAACACAGAGAGCAAAATTAATACGATATGCTCTTGTGGCTCTGTGATATGCCTTCAGTGAGCTTTGCAGGTACCCAATAAATGTCAACCTGTCTCTCCTTGATTCTTCACAATCACCCTAGAGGCCAGTGGTATTACACCCATTTTAAAGACAAGGAAACTGAGGCTCAGAGAAGTTGAAGAATTTACTCAGAGGCACAGCTGGGGAGTGGCCGAGCTGGCATTCAAACCCACGTCTCTCTGGATCTTAACCCTGCATGCTTTCCCCAACTCCTCCCAAATTAGAGGTGTTACAGCTTGCAAATGTTTGGGACTGGAAGAGTCCAATCAAAAAGGCGTCCCAAGTGTTGACCCAGTGTTTGCCACTAACCAGCGCCTTCTGTGCTTTACAAAAAACATTTGGCACACTTGTATTCGAAGGTGACTTTTCAGAAGCCCCAAAACGGTGAGGTAAGAATAAGGTCCAGCCTAATCTATCATTAATACCATCATCAAACTTAAGTTTTCCAACTTCCTATTCCTCCCTTTACATAACTCCCAAGCCATTCAAAATCATTTCCAGATCCCTTTCTCCTTACAGGAGATGCTACAAGCAAATTCACTAAAGAATACAGAGGAATTTGGGTTTTATTTGATTTGGGAAACTCTGAACCCTTATTATAGCTAATTCCCATGTCAGTCTCCCTTACTACTGTAAACCCCTCAAAGCAAGAAGTCCTTCGTGATGCCCAGCCTGTACGATAGAAAGTGATTGCAGAACTATAGTGAATTAAACTCTTGGCAGATGAAAGTCAAGGATATAAATCTAAGGATTAGGTCAGCGTGCTAACTTGGGAAGAGAAAAGACACAGATTTATCCAAGAGCCATGAGATTTACTAACATGGAAGCCTTCCACTGGGGGGCTCTACTACTCAGCTTTGAAGAATATACTGAATAAAACATCTCTGCCGGGAGAAGAGGTAGGCCACCAAATGGATTCACCAAAACCAGTGGCCTCTGCAATCAACTCATACCCTCTTTAAGAGGATTCTAAAAAAATCCATCTGCAGAAACATGCCCAGAGCAACATGCCTATTTCCAAAGTACAGGGTCCCTGCCCAAGTGCAAACCAGTTGTCAACTTGACAGGTCAGGGCAGAATCAGGCATGTCTAGGACAAGAAGGGCCTTTAGGGGCCACTTGGTCCAATGATTTTCATGAAAGCAAAGGGAATGGATACATGTGGTTGGGGGAAGTATCCTCAGAACGGGGTCCGATTGAGCAAGAGAAATGGCAGGATGTAAAGTGCTATGGTCTGAATGTTTGTGTCCCCCACAAAATCCACATGTTGAAATCCTAACCCCTAAGGTGATGGCATTAGGAGTGTGGCACCTTTCGGAGGTGTTTCCGTCATGGAAGCAAAGCCCTCATGAATGGAATCAGTGCCCATCCAAAAGTTGACTGAGAGATATCCCTTGCCCCTTCCACTATGTGAGGGCACAGCTAGAAGCCACCAGCTATGAACCGGGCAGCAGGCCCTCATCAGACACCAAATCTGCCAGCACCTTGATCTTGGACTTCTAGCCTCCAGAAGTGTGAGAAGTAAGTTTCTACTGTTTATAAGCCACCCAAATTATGGTATCTGAATTATAGCAGCCAGAACGAAGACACAAAACTCAAGAAGTGTCTTCCTGGCCAGTGGGGTATGCAGCCCATGCACTGAGAAAGCATGGGAGAGGGGAAGAGAGGAGAGAGAACGGGAGAGTAGGAGAGAGAAGGGGAGGGGAGGGGCCAGGCACTAAAAGGTTAGCAAATCTGATCCAGTCAAACCCACCTGTTCCCCAGCCCCATTTTATAGGTGGAGAAACGGATGCCCAGGAGAGTTAAGCAATTTGTCCGACGTCACACAGCCAGTACAGGCAGAGCTGCAGCTGGCATGAGGTCTCCTGACTCCTGTCCTTGTCTCTTACTCCTTTTGCACCAGTTTACACATAAAGTACGTACAAAACCAAAACAAAAATTTTAAGGAAAAAGTTCTTATCCTTAACATGTGATGAACTGATATTTTCTATTCGATTTTTTAAACAGTTACATCTCATTAGATTGATTTTACAACATGCCAGTGGGTCATGACACATGGTTTGAAAACTCCTGACTGCAATGTCTTGAAAGAGTCAAGTTGGGGATACAACGGTCCGTGCAGGTTCAATTGGAGGTTGTTTATGAACTGAATACATCAAACAGGGGTAAAGAGAACTCATGACTTCTACCCCTAGAATCTCCCTCCCACAATGTTTGCAGTAGATGCCACCACTCTGCCCCTCGCTGTGCAGACTAAACACCCAATAATCCTCTAAAAATGTAAATCAAATCACAACATCCTCCCTGCTCCAGAGACCAGCCATCATCTTAAAACAAAACTCGAAGTCCTTCCCCTGGCCTAGGAAGCCCCCCATGACCTAGCTCCTGCTTGCCTTTCCCCCCTCCTCCACCATACTGGGCATTTTGCTGTTTCTCAAAAATCCCAAGCATAAGCCCCGGGGCCTTTGCACTTGCTGTTCTCTCAGCCTGGAACCTGCTTCTCAATACCAACCATGGCTCACTTCTTTACTCTGCTCCCTGCTCATGTTAGCAGCTGCCCACGAGAAGGCTTCCTGGGACACTCTCACACAGCTTCTCTCCTCTTTTTCTCTGTCCCTCCCTGCTCTGCTGTCTTCTTAAAGACACTTATCACCTCCTGACTTTTCACGTTCAGTGCTTTAGTGGCCACTGTCCATTGCCACGACCAGACTGTAAGCTCCATGAGCAGATTGTCTTGTTACCGTGGTACCCTCAGTACCTAAAGGAGGGCCTAAATTCAGGGCCTGTAAGAATGAGAGCTCTTTTCCCAAAAGACAGGAAACTAAAGCATTTATGAAGCATGGTTACCCCAGTTTAACAGCTTCTAAACTTTCCTGATAAGAGTCATCCAAGGATTCACGGCAACGTCGATGAGCTTAGAGGACATGTTAAGTGAAATAAACCAGGAACAGAAAGGGAAATATTGCATATTCTCAACTCATGGGGAAGCTAAAACAGTTGATCCCATGGAGGTGGGGGGGGGTATGGGGGAAGGGTAAGAGGAAGGGAGGATTTGAGAGGTTGGTTAACGGATATGTTACAGCTAGATAGCAGCAATGAGACCAGGTGTTTTAGAGCACTGCAGGGTGACTATAATTAACAAAAATTTATTAGCTAAAGAGAGGATTCTGAATATTCCCAACACAAATGATAAATGTTTGAGGTAAGAGATACATTGATTAACCTGACTTAGTCACTACACATTGTATTCGTGTATCGAAATATCACACAGTACCCCATAAATATGTAGAATTATTATGTTAGTTTATTTATTTATTTGTTTGTTTGTTTATTTATTTATTTATTTTTGGCAGCTGGCCAGTAAGGAGATCCAAACCTTGTTAAAAAAAAAAAATTTTTTTTTTAAAGATGACCCTTGACTTAATGTTGTCAGTACCACATTCTCCCAAGTGAGCCATGGGCCGGTCCTAAAATATTTTTTAATAGTCATCCCAGGTACTTCTAAGAAAACATACATTCCCAGCCCCTCTGAATCAGACTCTCCTGAAGAGGGGCCTGGGAAGCCAGGAGATTAGCAAGCACCCCAGGGGATTCAAACCTCAGAAGTTGAAGGTGTGGGAACGCTATTCCACCAGACAGGAGGAACAGGTGCGTACAGAGAACGTGCACAGGCAGGCAGGCTGCAGAAGAGGGGACAGCTGGGCCAGCCAGGGGAGGGGCTGGCGTAGGTGCTTACAGGGGGCGTGTGGAGTCTAGTGCAGAGAGCGTGCCCGCTAGGCTGAGGCGTCTTCATTTCTTCATTTCTACCTTCAATCATTCCCCCAAAAAGGATTTGATGCCAGGTTGGGGAAGCATTCATTTAATTCTGTAGTCAGAATGGAACGCCTGACAGTAAGGACCTTCAAGGCAGAGAGTTTTGCTTTTTTTTTTTTTTTTTTAATTGTGGTAAAATACATATAACATAAAATTTACCTTTTTAACTATTTTGGGGTGTACAGTTGGTCAGCATTAAGTACACTCACAAGGTTGTGCAACTATCACTGCCACCCACCTCCAGAACTTTTTTCGATCACCCCCAACTGAAACTCTGTACCCATGGATCAAGTCCCCTTCCCCTCACCCCCTGCCCAGGGTAACCACCTTCTACTTCCTGTCTCTATGAATCTGAATCCTCTAAGTACTTCATACAAGTGGAATTATACAATATTTGTCCTTTTGCATCTGGTTGATGACGCTTAGCACAATGTCTTCTAAGTTCATCAATATTGTAGGATGTGTCAGAATTTCCTTTTTTAAGGCTGAATAACATTCCATTGTATGAATATACCACATTTTGTTTATCCATTTGTCTGTTGATGGACACCTGGGTTGCTTCCACCTTTTGGCCATTGTGACTAATGCTGCGATGAACATGGGTGTACAGAGTTCGAGTCCCTGCTGGGGATTTGCTTTCAAAGTTATTTTGCTGAGGCAGGGCCCAGAGGCTGCCGGGTGAGTGCGTTGGCTGGTGGCCCCTCTGGTGGTGCTTTAAGGACAGTAAGTGGTCACAAGCATGGCTGTCTTGAGCAGAACCTCAGAACCATGGCCCCAGGGTAAGACACTGCAGGAGAGACTTCAGTGCGCTCTCAATTAAATAAGTCTTGGAGTTGTGAGCCAGAGGACAGGCAAGGAACCAGAACGAAATGAAGCCACCTGGTGGAGTCTGGTTATTTGAATAAGGTAGTGGAGAGACATTTGAATTAGGCAGTAAGTGACTTGATTCTGGGTCATGGGTTCAGAGCACAGCTCAGATCTAAAAAAGAAATTTCAGGCCCCTGAGGCTGTAACCCCCCAAATGGCTGAGAATGTGACCACAAAATTGTTTGAGATGCCAAAATTGTTTCCTTAAAAACCCAGAATGATTTCAAACTAAATATAGAAAATGTCCAAAATAGGCAAATATATCAACACAGAAAGTAGATTAATCGTTGCCTGAGGCCAGGGTAAGAATGGCATGCGGTGGTGAATAGACACAATGTTTCTTTTTAGCTAAGATGATGGAAATGTTCTAAAATTAGATTGTGGTGATATTTGTACAACTCTGTAAATACACTAAAATTCACTGAATTCTATTTTTGCAATGAGTGAATTTTACATGTAAATGATTTTTCAATAGGGCTATTTAAAAAAAATAAGTACAGAAATATTTAAGAATAAAACCCACATTGATATTTTCAAGATTTTGACCCACTGGAGATCTACCTTGCAATACCAAGAAGATTTAATTGAACAATTTATTTGACTTGAGGTTTAAGTTGAAATCTTCTAAGTTTACAATATAATATTGGAGCGTTTAAGAAACTTAAGATCCACCAAATTTATTTATATTTATATTATAAAATTATATTACATTCTATATTATTTAAGTACTTATTTGTTCATTAATCAGGCAACTGAGGTACTCAAGAAGGACTTTAAATATATTGACTTTTAAGCGCGATTTAAATGCTAAAAGAAGGTTAAGTTTCTTAAAGGGCCAAATAATAGTCAAAGGCCACTCTGAACATAGTTTTTAAAATTTACCAGGTTTATGAATAGAAGAGTAAGAGTCTTAACTTAAAGGTAGGGTCTTAAATATGCAACTTTAATTGTTTCCAAGCCTTTTCTGTACACAACTGTCAGTGACACGAAGAAACTCACATGAACAGAGAAGAGAATTAACAGGAATTGGCACTTCAGGCCAGTCTCAGGGTGGGGAGCTTGAGTGTCTGGGGTAAAGGAAAACCAGCCCCCCACCCCTACCTCAGCACAGATTCTGTCCCTGAAAACCCCTACAGTGGTGGAAGAAATCTATTATTAAGAAACTTAAGACCCTCTGGAAAAACATGCAGTTCAAGGTACTGAAATTGGCAGTTAACCTGGGGAAGCCCTTAAATTACATTTTATGTTCACTTAAGTAAAACGAGAGACAGCACAGCAATACAGATCACAATAATTACACTTTACACACTGATTATAAATGAGTAATTATGAGCATTGTATGGTTAATTTTCATTTATCCTTTTTTGCCTGCTGGAGAATTTCTACCCTCTCCCCTGCAGTTTCCCTGGAATGCTTATAATAAATTTATTTTGCAGCGATGCAGAGAGCAGGCCAACATACTTTCTCCCCTGTCTGGTGCTCCAAGTCTGACTTCACGACTTGGACACGCTGATGTCTGCCTCCGGGGTTCCCCCTATGGCTGCAGAGACAGAGTACTGTGACTGCTTGAGAAGGGAAAAAGTTCAGGTAACCTTTATTTAAGCTACTTACTCAAGCATGGCGGAGCATTAACCCCAAACCTACCCCCTCCCCTCCAGTACAGAAAGCTGGCCAGCTCTACACAGGACTATTTCACACTGACTCAGTCTGGCAACTGTGCCTGGCAACCCCACCCTATTCGGGCAGGTAGGTTTCTTGCTCTGGGCTCCATTCCCTCCTGACCACACAGCCTAAGGGGATTGTCACCCATCCCTTGTCTCTCTGAAGACCACCTGGGCAAACCCTGAACCTACCCAGGCTTCTGCTTTCTTTCCCTTTTCTCCACCCAAGTCCTAGAAGGCAGGATGGGGTCCTGGCTAAGACCAGGGGTGCTGCGGATTGAGGTGTCCCCCCTAAAATCATATCCACTTGGAACCTCTGAATGTGACCTTATTTGGATATAGGGTCTTTACAAATGTGATTAGTTAAATTGAGATGAAGTCATACTGGATATGGGTGGGCCCTAAGTCCCATGACGGGTGTCCTTATAAGAAGAGGAAAGGATACAAAGAGACACACACAAGGGAGATGACCACGTGTGGACAGCAGTGGTGGAGATCAGACAGGTGCAGCGACAGACCAAGGAGCACCGAGGACTGCAGGAACCACCAAAGGCTGTAAGAGGCAAGGAAAGATCTTCCCTAGAGCCTCTGGGGGGAGCACAGCCCTGCTGACACCTTGACCTTGGACTTCAAGCCTCCAGAGCTGTGGGAGAACAAAGTTGTGCTGTTTTAAGCCACCTACTTCATGGTAATTTGTTATGGCAGCCCTAGGAAACTGAGACACATGGGTCTACATTCTGTGTGGCCTTGACAAAATACTCAATCTCTGGGCCTCAGTTACCTCATCTGTAAAATGGGGATAACAATATACCTACCTAGCAGGGTTGTTGTGAGAACAACAATGCATGTCAAATATTTGGAGCAGGGCCTGGCCCAAGGTAAGTGCTCAGTAAGCTGTAATTAGCTATCATTCCTGGTGCCCATTACCTTGTTTTTCTAATTATTCCCTAAGACAGCACCTCAAAATCCTCTTTGGTTCCAACCAAAAATCTCACTGTTATGAACATAATATATGCACATTCATCTGTGAACACTAAATTATTTCACAAATCAGAGAGGAACTATTATGCGGTTAATGGACAGAGGAGGTGGTGATGTAAGACAGGGGTAAGTGTGAGAACACTAAAGCAGGCTGTTGAGCAGAGAGTATATCTTTTCTCCAGAAACAAGAGACAGCTAGAAAGAGAATATCCACACAAGGAAAGACACGCTCACAGGAATGAGCTGGAGCCCACCAAGGCAGCCACCCAGCCCCCAAACCGTCCTTTCATTTCCATATGTCTAGATAAGTTAAAGATGGAGATTATCTTTTTCATTGTTCGTCTTCATTATTTTCTCCTGACATTTTTCTGGCCCAGGATGCCAACAGAGAGAACACGGATCTTAAAAATATCCCCATAAGCACAACATCACTGGAGCCATGAAGATGTTTACACCCTTCAAATCCAGCAATTTCCCTCTTGGGAAATTACACCAAGGGAATAATTCAACAGAAACTTAACAATTTATGCACAAAGATGTTTACTACTGTACTTCCCTTCTGATAGCCAAACATTGGAAACACTCTTAGATGTCCAAGATTAGAGGAATGATTTCATAAATCATAGTTCACTTAGGTACATCATTAATAACTATAATTAATAATAACTATATAAACTAGTCAAAAAGTGCTACTGTTATTAAAAATAATGTGAATACATGCAAATGGAGTTTAAGTTAAAGCAGCAGAATTCAAAATATTATGAAGATTAGGTTCTTGGCTATGTAAATACACATACACATATAAAAGACAACTTATAAAAATGGAAACAATTGTTAGAGCAGCTTTTACACTTTCTTCCATGTTGTATGTTATTCTCCCCACTTAAAAATGATGACTTCAACGTAATGCTAGGTCCACATCAACTCTAAGTGTTAAAGAAGCTACTGAAAACCAGGGAAGTTGGAATTTCCCCAAAGAAAACCAAAAAATTATCTGCAGCCACTAATGTGAATATTTTTCCCCAATAAATCTTTGAAAAATGAGAGCACAAGGAGTTGGCCTAAGTGTCCGCGTGTCTCAGGACTGGAAGATGCTTAAGTATAATTTAAGTTGCTGCCATCAGGAAGAGCTGAAGCGGGGAGGAACATAAAAGCAGATGCCCGAAGGTCCAAAAATGGATCGGGGGAGGCCCAGGCTGGGGGCAGAGAATGCACACACCGGCTCGGGGAGAAGCCGTGCTGCACTTCCCATGCTATCTTCTTGAAACGTGGTCAGAGGAAAAAGGCCATCGCACCTGCATCCTATTAAACATGCCCTTGCTTCCTGGCTCTCTCCTTCCCCTCTTGTGAATCCCAGATGCAACACTGGGCCCCACTGCATGGTCCCTCTGAAGACCTGCAGTGGGATCAGAATGAACCCAAGGAGGGGACAGAAAGAACCACAGCTACTGGGGTGATTTTCCCCAGGGAAATGTTTAGCATCTTGAGACTTTTTTTTTTCCTTAAAGTAAAAATAAAAAAGCACCATGACAAAATGGAGAGACTGAGTCCCATCTTTCTCCAGAAAGTAAGAAAACCATGCACAAGATCCTTGTTGCATGATATGCAGGAAGCCACGGCCTCCCACACACGTGTTTAAGACATCAGGCTGTGTTCAGATATTAAAATTCTCCCAAAGTTGGCCAAGCAGGGTCTATTTGTGCAAGTAAATTAAGGAGCTATAAAACAATAAGAAGGTGTGGGCAAATGTTTATCGCTATGCGAGTGTGTGGGAGCCAGTCCTTGTCTGTATCTATGGGAAGAGGCCAGGTGTGTTAGACAGAGTTCTGGTCTGGAGCTCACTGGGTGACCCGGGGTGGAGGGGAAAGGTAGACGCAGAACATATTTTGAGTTCCGACTATGTGCCATGCTGAATGTCAGGCACTTCAGTAAACGTTGTTTTATTTAACCCTCCCTTCCTCGCTACCATCCTGAGATGTGTCATTTCTGCTTTACAGATGAAGAGACATGTTCAGAGAGCTTCTTGCCAAAGGCATACAGCTAGTAAATGAGAGTTTCTCTAGACTGATACATATAGCAGGTAAATGTTATTATCTCTGAGAGTTAACTGCATGGATCCGTTTGATGTGCGAGAGAACAGCAGAGAGGACATGAAACACACAAAGTGGCGTTCACAACTCCAGGTCCACCCCTTAGTGAAAGGAAGACTGTGCAACAGGGAGATGGGGCTTAAGTTACCTTGTAAAAGTAAGGGGGCAGAGGCAACATATCTGTGTGACAGAGCCCGGTCAAATGCAGACATCAAAGTGTTTAGTCACACGCATTTGTGCCCACACACGCTTAACAACAACAGCAGCACAGATTTCATTACCAGGGAGTAGACAGAGCAAGGGGGCCGAGGGTAGGTCCTAGCGGTGTGAGAATTCCTGCTTCCGATCCTGGCCCCTTCCCTAACCAGCTGAGTGATCTTCTGCAGGTTTCTTAACCTCTCTGTGTCCCCGTTTTCTCACTAAGGAGATGGAAATAGTGAGAGAACTTGCCTTATGAGGTTATGCAGAGGATGGCATGAGATGAAAGCACTGAACACATTGGCTGCCGTGACTCTAAGGTGTGCTGCTTGTTTTCCTGTTTCTGAAATCAGGATGCCTCTTACAGTCACAGCCTTCGTGGACTTGATGAGATAGGGTACACTGGTGGTGATGATGATGACGATGAACACAAACAACCCTGGCTTCCTCCAAGTGCCTGCGTCTATCCTCGCCCCTGTCTCAAAGCCCAAACTCCAGGGTGAAGTGAGTTCATTTTCCCCCTCCCTCTCTAATTTGCTGCAAGTTTAATGCTTTGTTTTCCAAGCCAAGACAAACATCCTCAAGTCCAAATGGCAAAGAGCTGCAGCATCAAAACACCCTGTACCCTCTGGGGCTGAACTCAAAGAGAGGGCTTGCTCAGGTGCAGACAGGCAAGTGCCAGGGTGACAGGCCCGTGCCATGCCATTCATCACAAGGCCACAGTCCCTGCCCTGGATGTCGTGAACAGCGAGGGAGTCTCTGTCAGGGCAGACTAAAGTAGTGAGTCTTCAGCAGCATCGAGAAAGATCCTCCATCCTAAGACTCTCCTCCGAATACCTGTCACAGCCCTTGCTGAGGCAGAAATCCCAGACTGTGCTCCTCCAAATCAGTGGTTTCTAGTAACTCTCCAGTATTTGGCCACTAAAATCAAATAATAACCAGCTTTCTCAAAACTTAAAAAACGACATCAAAAACAAATAAACAAATGGAAATAGAATTTTCTCAATTATCAAGCTTTTCTCCCATAAAATTTTGTTAAACAGTTGACACAGTTACGCTTGAATCACATACAGATACAAATACATAGATATAGATAATACTAATATCTCAGCAAATACTAGCATTATCACGATGACTTCTGATGATCTGCCACCTCACCACGATTGAGGTGAAGCTGAAGGAGGTCAGTTTATAAGAGGTTCTACACAGAAAAGGCTGATGGGAGAAGGCTCCAGGATGTTCAAGGACAAGGGTCTGAAGGGGGAAATCAGGACAGAACAGGAGGGCTGCAGAAACAACAGGGAAGGTGGGAAAGGCACCGAATTTCTGCCTTTCACGTCTTTCCAGTCTCAATAAATGTCAATGTTAGAGGCTTTGTTTTCTGTAGAGTGTGGGGGAACCAGAAAGCCTAAGTTATTAGGCTTAAACCAAGCAAGTTAAATGAAGAAATATAAAAAATTCCCTTTCTTCCAACCGAAGCAGGGAGCCTTAGAGGACTGAGCACCCATTTCTTGACAGACATCCTCCTGGCCCAGCTACATGCTAGAAGCAAATCATAACAAGTACAGGGAAAGGGCTGGCTTCCCTACACTTCCAGGAAGTTTTGGCTGGGGCACAAATCTAACCCTGGTGTAGAGGTTGAAGGCACAGTTACGTATTTTTCTACGTTCTCTGATTGTGGCTGGCATACTGAGTATTCATTTATGTTTCTCTTAATTTATCCATGATCTACATGTCTACATGCATAAGGATTTAAAAGTCCAATTGAAAATAAGAAATTAAGTCCCATGGTATTTGGAAACAGCTAGCATAACATCTAATCCAATTGACCTAATTAACTCCCCTTTTTTAGTGCCCCACAATTTATTATACCAGCCTGTGCATGCAGCAAAAGCTTTTGGCTTGACTGTGGCTAAACAGCATTAGAAACTTTAGTCGAATCCAGAAACCAATCTTCAGTTTTGATTTTCTTTTATACTCTAGCTTAAAGCCCAGAATCTTCCTTTATGTTAACAGAAACCACAAAAGATATTTTATCCCCCACATCTATACTGTAGGGGGAAAAGTCACAAATGACTTTTGGCTTCAGTCCCCTAATGAAATAACTGAAGGGGCTTGACAGCAAAAAGCAAATGATTTTATTGAAAGTTCAGGCCTTTTCCTTCAAATGTCCATCAGAATAAAAGGAACTGGTTACTAAGGGCTGACTGGATGTGTGCACTGTCCGTGGTCTCCAATATCAGTAACAGTTCCATGTGCCCCTTGATGATCAAAGCTGGTGGAAAGGATGGTGATGGATCTATATGATTCAGAAGCTATAGATGACCCAAAACATCACTCCTGGTCAGCTTGGTACTGCTGGGTGGGATCCTTAAACATTTAGCTTTCATCTCCAATGATGCTTGGCCTAAAGAGTTATTCAAATTAGCTTGCATCTCTGAGGCACAGGTTGGCCAGGGGTAATCAGGCAGCAGAATTAGGGCTGGGAGTCTGGGAGATGCAGTGCGGGGAATACATGCACACACTGGCCATTGGGGTACCACTGTTGGAACTTCATTTGGGACAAAACAAGAAACCTGACCCGAGAATGATGGTACATGCACACACTGGCCATTGGGGTACCACTGTTGGAACTTCATTTGGGACAAAACAAGAAACCTGACCCGAGAATGATGGTAACCAACACCTGTTTAGTTATCTGCCTGTTCCAAAGTGCCTTCCACCCTCTTCCCCTCTACTCTGCCCCTCATTTTAAAGTGGAGACATCCAAGATCAGAGAGGTGAAGGGATGTGCCCAAGCTTGCAAGAAGAATCACTGATGTGTCCACTCTATCGATGCTAACATGCAAACTCAGCGACATTAAGTGACTTGTCCACAGGCAAGAGCAAAGTGGTGGAGCAGAGAGAGACTCAAACCCCGGTAAATCAGACCCAGGTCTGTTCTTACGCCTGATGCTAAATAGTTGTCTCCTGCACGAACTTTAAAAAAGGGGGGGTGTGCACTGAAAAAATATTCCTTGAGCATCCATTTTCTATGGGAGGCATGGAAATGACGGAGAGCAGACTTAGCCCTTGCTGGGCTTGAAGAGCAGGCAGTCTCTCTGGTCTTCTACAAGGTCTCTCTCATTCCTGAAGGGTAACAAGGAAACAGGGCTACATAATGAAGCCCCTTGATAGGTACCTGGGTGCCTACATTGCCTCTTCCAATTGCCTTTTGTATCTCCTACTCTAAGTAGGGCCAGGCACAAAACGGGCCCTTAATAAACATTGCATATTTGGTGAATTAATTAACCCAGCTTTGCAGCTGAAACCATTGCACATCACACTAGCCTAAAACTTTGCTAGTTTCTAGGGGTTTGGCTCTTACAAGGTGGTCTATCTCCAAGTAACACAGCCATCCAAAAAATAAAGGCTGGCCAATTGGTTAGAGTGCAACCTTGTAACACCAATATCAAGGGTTCAGATCCCTGCCCCGGCTGGCCATCCAATAAATAAATAAAAGCACCGCCAGCTTATCATCATCTCCTCCAGAATTCCTATCACAGAGAACTCTGTTGCGTTCTTTACATAGTTCCTATCCGAATCCCTTCCCAGACTGTAAGGACAATGACTAATATCAGACGGGACTTCAGAATTCTGGGAAAGAATAAACCACGCCAGAAACATGCCAGAAAGCTAATGACTCAATTTTCTACTTTTCAACTCATTGTGCTGCCATCCTGGAGAGAACCAACATACCCACGACTCTCACCAGAATGGAGGCAGGGGTTCCAAAAATATAATCAGGAAGATAAAGATCTAAGGAAACAGACTCGAATAGAAAGTTCTGCTCAGAAGCAAAGATTGATTCTAACCAGCTACAGGAAAGGAAAAACAGAGAAGTCACAAAATATATGAATGAATTTGGAAAGAACACTCAATTCAAGAAAACTTATCTTCAGGTTTATTATATTACAACCATCTAGGTAGATGGAACTGAGAGGTCAAGAACTAGGAAGGTCGGACACATGGAAAGTCAATGGAGCTGGAGACCAGGAAGCCATGGGTGAGCTGAGTTCCTAACCAGCAGTGTGATCTTAGGTGAGGACCACTCTCCTTTCTGGGTCTTGATATCCTCATCTATAAATAATGGGAGGTAGTTTATAGTATAAGATCCCTCCCAGCTGCAAAATGCAGTACTTGTGTAACTCTCAATCCACTCGCTGATTTCATGTCCTCCCCTCCATGGCCATGAAGCTCACCAAAATTCCACTGGCAACACTCTCCACCACTGAACAGGCCAGCTTTTGTGGGCTTCCCTCTGTGCGTGGTATCCACAGAAATAGACCCCAGTGCACCAAAAACTGTAAATGGGTCACGAGTGTTGTTACACTCATGAAGTCAGCTGTGTGAAATGTATAACAAGATTGTCTACAGATCTTTTGTTGACACGTGGTAAGAAAATCTCCTCTGAAATATAAAAAGGCCCATTTGTTTGGTTCTCAACCAGGTCAGTCTTAAGTCAGCGGCATTTGAAACTCCAGCCCCAGTCAAAACTGTGGACTTCCCTTACCCGACATGCACATAGGAGGGAAACTTGGATTTTTCACAGAGATATCCTCTATTCTGCTGTGGGCGCCGGGGGAGGCGGGGGAAGTTGCCCTTGGCATTGGCCAGACAATGAACTCATCATCCTGCTTGGCCCAGAAATAGAAATTGAGCGTTAAACATAGCTCCCCCACGTCTCCCCAACCAGCCTTGCACACTGAGGTGAAGTTGCTCAAGAGAAAGCAGTTGTGGAAACGCTCACTTGATGCCTAACGATTTACCCTAACACCCCAACAATCCCACTACTCCACTGTCATCTGAAAGCAGTTATTAAGCACCCAATGTGTGCATGGCCCTTCCTTCCCAGAGTTCCAAAAGGAGCCCTCCAGCTTGGGCTGTATACACAACAATGTAAATGGACTTAATGCCACTGAACCATACATCCAAAAATGGGTAAAATGGTAACTTTTATGTTACGTGTATTTTAGCCACAATTTTTTTTTTAATACATACAATAAATAAATAAATAAACCTAGACTGCAGCTCCCAGACACTCCCAATCACACTGATACAAAATAGGAACACTCCGCCAGGGAGCTGTCTCCAACACCTCCCCAAAATGTCTGGGACGGATGCTAATGACCTCTCCCCTGGCCCAAAGTGACCGCGGTCTTTTGTTTGAGCATCACGCCCTGAGCCTTAGACTGAATTCTACCCCTCTCAGGATCTCAGTACTGAGGCCCAGACCAGTGCTTCTCCAACCTGAACATGCCTCAGGAAGACCTAGCAGATGTCAATGCAGATTCTGGGGCCCCTAAATTCAAGACCCTGATTCCATAGGTCTATCCCGAGGCCCAGGAATCTGCCTTTTCAAAAGTGCTCCAGGTGATTTGGGGGGCTCGAGATATATTAAAGGGACTGAGAACAGTGGGCTGACTGGAAGGGTGAGGATGAACCAGACACAGCCCTGGCATGGGCTTTAGAAGTGACCAGAGGGTGTAGCCACAGGGATGGCTCCGGCCCCTGCGCTCTAGTCCAGGCACCCATTGTGCTTTTCCAACTTCAAGGAGGCACTTGACTGAGTCCTTGAATTAGTAAGGTCAAGGCACATATGAGGGCACTCCAAAAAGTTCATGGAAAGATGTATATTATCTTTTCATTCTATTTTCCCATGAACTTTTTGAAGTGCCCATGTACATGTGGCTCTACTGCCTTTCCCATTGCTGTGGACCATCAGCCAGAACTGGAACACCCGACTCCAGGCCCAACTCCTCCACACTTTTCATCGCTGCACCCCAGTCTTCTCCCTCTGCAAAATGGGCCTGGTCATGCCTGCCCTGGCCGCCCCTCAGGCTCTTGTAAGTGTCAGGGACTCCAGCCCCTGTTCTCCCAACCGTGCGACCTTGGGCTCTATGTCTCACCTCTCTGGGCCACAGCTTCCACATCTTGCAGGTGGGGATGAAAACACTACTTAGTTCACAGACTACCTGTGAGGACTAAAGGGGCTAATAATGCAAGAAAAGCACTCAGGCCGACGAGAAGCATGCCGCGGGCACTTAACAGACGTTACCTATCCTCACACTCATTAGGATGTCTCATGCGGATAAACTTGGGAAGGTACAAATGGAAGAGACAACAGCTTTCACACTGCTGTTATTGAAGACCAAAACGTGTGCACGCATGCCATCCACCCTGCAATTACAAATCATGGCCTTTGGCTTCGAGGTGACAAGATTGAATTTTACGAGAAGCCAACCGTTTTATTTCCAATGTGAGTTTCTCCACTCCTCAGGCAAGAGGCCAAGGGACACCTCCATAAATTATTTTTGGGCACTGCTGAAGGCAGGAAAGGCAGAGCGGGCCCTTCGGATAAAGAAGTGGCCTCCAACGCTGCTGCTTGCAGAATGGCCCCTCGGAAGGGAGCCCCACGGTGGGCTCGGTGTCCTTCATCCACCCGGCTGGGCTGCAGCCTGTGTCCCACCTGACCCCGCACAGAACCACTCTCGGATCTCAGAATGCACCCAGGAAATTTTGTTCCTTCAAACAGTCAAGATGTTCCTGCTTCCAGGACTTTCTTTGCCTTCAGTTGCCTTAGCCAAGAACCCTGTCACCCACATTATTGGGAGGGAGATCTCAGGAGGCATCCTGGCACCCCCCTTCATCCCACTACCCTGTGTGTTTTCCTCAGAGCCCTGACCCCACCTGAAGTAGCCTCAACTGTCCCCACCTCCCCCCACCCCAATGGCAAGCTGTCTTCTGTTCACTGTGAGCACCGTGCCTGGCACACAGCAGGTGCTCAGAAAATACTTGTTGACTGAATCGTGCATCTTATTTATAGTGAACATAAAACCCACTCAGCCTGGGATCATCCCAGTTTATGCCTGTGGTCCTGGAGTCATTTTCTTTTCTTTTTGGTGGCTGGCCAGTGCGGGGATTTGAACCTTTGACCTTGGTGTTATATAACACTGTGTTCTAACCACCTGAGCCAACCGGCCAGCCCTTGGAATCATTTACAGCTCCTCCTTTTACTCTAACAAGTGACTGGGTTTGATGATAAGTATTGCACTGTTTTGACGAGGGGTGATTACAGCCCTGGTGTTAGGAGCTGTAAAGTTCTAGAATCAGACAAACTTCGTTGTCAGTCCCAAGCTGTCACTTGCTACTATGTGATCTTCATGACCCTCTCTGATCAACCCATCCTTGTAGCATTTCACGGAGACTAAAAGACAGCGTGTGTATAAGCACTTGATACATGGGACATTGTAGGCATTCGATACAAGTTGTTGTTAAAAATAATCATAATAATGTTTGTCCTCTAAAGACAAATTACTAGGTCCAGCACCTGGTAGCTACGTGACCTTGGCCCATTAACCTACCACCTCTGCTTTTCTCATCCCTAAGATTTTCTCATCTCTAAGAATCCCTAAGAACTCCTGAGCTCACAGGGTTGTGGTGAGGATGAGATGAGATCATTCGGGGAAAGCACAGTGCCTTACTTATCCTGAGCGCTCAATAAATGTAGCAATTATTAACATCCACCCTGCTGCCATTCCTCCTGAACTCATGAGTTGCTTGAAGGCAGAGTCCTGTGCATTCACTTCTGCAGCCCTAACAGTAAATGTCTGGCACATTTTTCTTGAAGGAAGAAAAGGAGTGGGCTTCTTTTTGAGGTCAGCCCACACTCGTCACCACTGAGCTGGATTCAAGACTTGAGAGAGAATGCGCAATGGGACACAGAGAAGGCGTGTGGCGTGGGTCGGCTGCACAGCACCCCAAAGGTAGAAGGAGGATCTGCTGGTGTATGGAGGGTTTACAGATGGTAAAACCCCCAGCTGCTTACACACCTACCAGTGGGAGGGCGAGGTTTGTGAAATGTTAAAAATGAGTCAACTTTCTCTTAGACAACAAGAACAGCAACAAAGACAGTGATGGAGAGAAGAATAAACAGGGCGTGGGTGAAGGAAAGAAACAGGCACCTGAGCCCAGCTCTTGGGAAACTTAACCCTTTGTGTGGTGGGGTGGTAGGGGGTGGGCCGGACAGTCACTGATCTAATTTAAACCCTCCCAAAGGGGTTGGATCCCAGCCTTGCTCACAGATGCTCACTTCAGACTCCTCTGACACCGCTGGGGAGATCAAAACACAGGACGTGTGGTTTGTAGGTTGCAGATATGTCAAAACGGTCAACTGTTTCTATCTGAATTCAGCAATTCGGCAGACCGTGGAGTGGGGCTGCTCGGATGGCTGAGCGCTTTGACTGCACACAAGGGAGCTCCTTTTGCAACCTTGTCCTCTTCCTCCAACTGTAAAGTGAGATTATGAAGCAGAATCAAGAGGCCGCACTGCGCGCCGAACCTCCAGTGGTAAAGCCAAGAGTGGGGGGCTCCCGGCACAGAGTGGCCAATGGTACCACCCCAATACTGCCCACACCACCTCACCTTCAATGCCGTGACCTACCCCCCAGCACCCTAGGAGCTGGGGCAGATAGATTGGTAAGGTGCAGCCCAGGAACGCTGGAGGCATCCCATAATTGGACTCCAAATTCCTAGCCTGGAATTCCCCCACTTCCTTATGTTCTTATACTGGGTATAACAATTCAGTTTCCAATCAATCCATCAGAGCTCTGTGTTATGAAGATCACAAAATGTGCTCGGATGTCCTCTGAGCTGTTCCTCCAAGTCCGGAAGGTAACTGCTCAGAAAGGGATGCCAGTCCGTTAGTCAACTCTCCACAAATCCTAATCACGGCTCCTTTAAACAGATTCAACAGGTTGTATTTCTCACATGCCTTTTTTTTATTCAGAATATAAAATGTAATTGTGGGGTCTCATAAACTGAGCTCTACTAATTAATGTGGGAACTCTAGGAGGGTTCTCTATTCCTAGAATGTCTTCTACCAGAACAACCAAGTGAAGCAATGTGTCAAATTTTGATTTATAAGCTAGTAGTTTTACTTATGTCCATGGAATCTGGAGCCAGACTATTCGGTTGTAATCCCAGCTCTTTCACATCCTGGCTTTGTGACTGTGGACTGGTTACTGAAGCTTCCTGTGCTTTACTTTTCTCATCTGTAAAATGGGGATGATGATAATAACACACTGAACTGTTGTGTGGATTAATGAGCTAATATAAGAAAGCACTTAGAAGAATACCTGGCACACTCTTAGCTACTTTATTCAGTAAATACTTAGTAAATGTAGCCACATACATAAGACAGAACTGCCTTAAAGAGCTACTGACCTGCTTTTATTTTAAAGATCACCAGGGCAGGTTTCAACTTTTATTTTAGAAGCAGAGAGGCAGCATAAAATAGGGGTTAAGAGCACTGACTGTAACACCATATTGCCTGGGACTGAATACCAGCTCAACCTCTTTTTCACTGTGTGACCTGGGGCCAGTTACTTAACTTCTCTGAGCTTTAGCTTCTTTAGCTGTAAAACAGAGATAATATTGCCTTGAGGCTTAAGTGAGTTAATAAATGCAAACCACATAGCAAGTAACAGCAAAGTATGGCAATTTGCTGTTGTCACTGTATTTCTAGGGGAGGTCCCATCAGCAGCTTCCACGGTTACCTTTGTAAAATACCAAGATGTCATTCAAAGTCCCAGGAGGCAGCTAGGTAGCCAGCCATTCTCTTCCCACCTGAGTTCTGTTGGAAGGTGCTGACCTGCAGTTCATCAGTGAATGTGTAGCAAGCAGAAGTCAATTAAAATTGACCAGGATGGCTCTGCAGCCTCCTCAGTCCCCATCCTGTGGCAGGGCTGAGGACTAAGGGGGCAGACAGAGCAGCCATTGCAAAGACAGCAGGAGGGAGGCCACAGCAAGGGTAGCTGCCACGTTGCCCAGCAGTAGTGACACACTGCAGCTACAGAGAAGAGCCTGAGTCCCCTCCACAGGCAAAGCACCAAACCATTCACCAGGCCAGAAGGCAAGGAGACCCCCCCCCAGTCCTAAACAGCAGCCCTGGTCATGGGCCTGGCCCAACCCTCTGATTCCCAGCATGGAAAGGCAACAGACATACTGGTCCTTCCCCACAATCACCTGTTCTGGGAAGCCGCAAATGCATGGACAAGTGTGGCTGTCTTAGTCCCTTCCTGCTGCTATAACAATATACTGCGGACTTGGTAATTTATAAACCACAGAAATTTATTGCTCATGGTTCTGGAGGCTGGGAAGTCCAAGATCAAGGCAACAGCAGAGTAAATGTCTGGTGAGGGCTTGTTCCTCATAGACGGTGCTATGTGTCCTCACATGGTAGAAGGGGCAAACTAACTCCCTCAGGCTTCTTTGATAAAGGCACTAACCCATTCATGAGGGCTCCAACCCCATGACTAATCACCTCCCAAAGACCTCACCTCCTAACCCTACCATCACATTGGGGGTTAACAAACATTCAGACCATAGCAGCCTCTGAACCTTGCTCACAGCTCATGGAGCTGATGAAGCCCTGTGTGGGCCCAGAATCCTGATCAACACTGCCAGGTATATGAGAAAAGAGTCACAAGGCTCTCACTGGAATGGAGCTGGGAGTGTCTCACTGGGGACAGAGCAACACAACAGAACATGGTGTGTCTCAGTAGGACTGAAACTAGAGGTGCTCAGGGTGGTTGGCAGAAGGAAAGTTTCCCAGAGGAAGGAGCTGGATCTTAAAGGACACAAGGCAATGGAGGGGGAGACAGGGGGAAAGGGACAAGCCTAATAAACATGTACCCAGAGAATAGCTTTCCACCTAAAAAGGAGCATATAATTGAAAACAGATCTTTCTCTACCTTCTAAGAAAAGATCACATTTCCTGTCAGATCTGATTGAATCTGGAAGGTGTTTTGTAACTGCACCTCCTTGCCTACTTAAAAATGTCCAGACTTGTTGGTATTCCTCAATTTCAGGTGCATTTTGCCATGGCCCCTCTGATCTATGTGGCTCGATTTCCCTAAGATTCTTGCAGCTTTAACTTGGCTGGCTTAAGCAGCGATGGTATTTTATCAGTGTGATAGTACACTTTATTCTTTAAAGACATTGGCAAGTTTTGCAAATTGGTCCTGATGGAGAACCTTGCATCTACAGGTATGAGGGAAAATTCAGTTTTTTTCCCCCATATCTGAAAATGTGAGGTTCTCCATCAGGACCAATTTGTAAAACTTGCTGATTTAACTTTATACGTGTGTGTGTGTGTGTGTGTGTGTGTGTGTGTGTTTGTGTGTGTGCGCGCACGCGTTTATATGTGTGTGTATATTAACCCACCTAACAAACAGACCTGCCTTGAGCTAGACATTTAAGGCTCTGGGTCTCAATTTCCCTAATTGTAAAGGCACAGACTTTCTAGTAAAGACACTATGGGGAAAGCACTATAAGGCTGCATTTTGGTTCAGCGTGGAGAAGGGTGCTGGGATCCATAAGTGATGTCCGCTGTGGTCACACTAAGGAGCGTGGAAGGTGTAGCATGTCTGCTGGTATCTGGATTAGCTCAAAGGACCCTTCTAGTAGTACTAAGATCTGGAATAATCATCTCAGTCCCAAACAGAGGGTAATTTAGAATCTCTAAAGTCCTTTTAGTTCAAATGTTCTGAGCATTGAGTTATAAAGGCCACACTCATAGGTTCAAAGAGACTTTTTGTTGCAAATGGAAAAAATGCTGTTTGTGTTGAGAAGATCCCTCTGGAGCCCAGTCTCCCATGGCAAGCGTGTGCCACAGGCCCACAGGTAGCAGACACGAAGTGTCTCCTCCACCAGTACCTGGTGGGATGGAAGGATGATTTCCCAGCATGAGCAACCAAGCGTTTTTGCACAGTGGTTGAGTCACAGTAATAACTTCTCTTAGAGTCTAAAATTATTTCTGTTATGAGCTACTTTCTTCTGATAGACAGACCCCCTCAAAGAAATTTCAAAAAAGAAAAGAGAAAGGGCTTAGGGGAAGGAACAGAGAAAGAAGTAATTTGTGGGGACCATGAAGCCTCAAAACTTCTCTGTGAAGAATATTCTAGATTCCCATGACAGCAGTAACACTGAGGCTTACAGTCAAGAAGTTAATGCTCCATGAAGGCCACAGGGCCAGGGCATGGCTTCCCAGCCTTGCTCTTTCCACACTGCAGTAATGCCGAATGCACACACTGCAGAGGGCCGGGGTGGGCAGGGCCAGGATACCAAGAACAGAAGGAGGAGTTTAAAGAGGATGCACAAAGGAAGGCAAACGTGGTTTCCATACGGCCCATCCCCACTTTTCAGAGAAACTCAGTAAATGTGAGTCTGAGTGTTTCTGTCCCAACTTCTCAGCAACCATTGTCATCTCCCCCCAGCATGCACAGCCAAGGGATATGCTTCAGCTGCCCCAGAAAAGATTAGTATGCTGTTTTCCTGTATCTCTAAGAAACAATCCAGAAACCTGCCCAATCTCAAGGGGCTGCTGAGAACAACAGAGTACCAGCTGCAGAGTGCCCTGCTCAGCCAGGGTTCTCTAACCACGACACTGCCATGCCAGGGCCACACAATTCCCCTGGACCTCCCCACCCTCATGCATTCGCTATCTCCCCACCCCTTGCCCCCTCCACCTGCAGACTTCTCGAATACCAGTGACAGAGTCCTGCTGCTGGGGGCTTCCTGCACGACAGACTAACACACAAGCCGATAACTTACTCAAGTCCTGGAAGACATGGAGGCCGCCGAGGTGGTCTCTAGGTTGAGAGCTCGGAGACATCTATATCTGGTATCTCACGTAATACTCTCAACAACACTATAAGGTAAGTACTATTATCCCACCTTTATAGATAAGAAGCTGAGGGGCTAAGAGACTACGTGACTTACCTAAGAGACTACGTGACTTACCCGAGGCAACACGCCATTCATTCATTCAACATCTACTTATTTCACATGTGGCTCCAGCAGTGACCCAGGTTGAGGGCCATGGAGTGGAAGATCTGGATCCTCACTGACCACAAGGACTCTAGAGTCTGTCTGGGCTTTTGTAATGCCCCAGATGGGACAGTCCTCAAAGGGATACATTAAGTGTTTGCTGAACTATGAAGACACATGGAGGAGGCCCAGCAGGGAACTCAGGATCATCCCACTCTGAGGTGTGCTCGCCTTGCAGCTGCAGGAAGAGGGGAAACTAGAGTGGGACGGGGTCCCGTTACAGTTCCTGGAAGGCGGGGACTGAGTCTGCCTTACCTTTGTGCCTCCTCAGTGTCTCCACAAAGTAGATCTCAAAGGACTGTCCCAAGAACATAGCCAGCCACACCTTAGCAGTGCCAGGCCCCAGAATCACTCCCACAGAGGGCAACCCGGAGCTGACTGTGGGCAACTGAGCAGCACACCCCGGAGCCAGTCTCAGCCTACCCTGTACCCCTCCCCACCCACGGCCCAACACAACCACCAGGGAGTCCCTGTCGCGTGCATGAGAACTGCATGGGAAGACATCCACAGCCGTTTTCATCTCTTACCAGGCCGCACCAGGCCTAAGATGGGTGGGTTTATTTACGGCCAATTAATCATGGAAAAGGTCACAAGCTGTGCGGCTAGAATGAACTAAAATTAGACATACAGAAGAAAGGGCTATTATGATTATTAAAGAATCCATGCATTAAGCAATGGAGAAGGTCAAGGTAAACGGAAAAAGTCTTTAAGTTATGGTGTGACCCAGGAAATACAAAGATCAATGAAAAACACTAAGATCCCGGCCTTTCTTAGGAAGGCTGTACTGGGAGAGATAATAACTAATACTTTGAGTGTTTACGTCATGCCGGACATGGTCTAAAGATATTACATGCTATCAACTCATTTAAACTACACAACAACTCTCTACAAAGTGGGTTATCATTTAAACTACACCACAACTCACTACAAAGTGGGTTATGTGACTATCATGCCCATTTACAGATGGGGAAGCTGAGGCACCAAGCTAAGCAAGTATACAGTAGAGAGCTAAAAATGCCTCTCTAGTTTATTCTTTGCTTCGAGAAGATGCCAAGAGGCAGACAAATGTTCATTCGAGATGCGCTGTCATTTTATTGCCTATTTGAGATGAGATTCCACAAAGCATCGTCCCTCCTCATGCTCAGGTGGGGCATCCAGAGACCCAGCCCTGACATGACCTGGCTATATGACCCTGAGCAGGCCAGGGGACCTCTCCTGAATCAGGACAACCTTTCGTTGTATAACAATTTTGATATAATTGAGAAGGAGGCTAAAGTATCTCAAATCAGAACACACTAAACCCGACCCATTTGCAGTCATGGAAAGCATGGTCCCTTTAGCCTCAGGAGACTTTAGAGCATCGCTCTGACTCAGGGAGGACCATGGAGGGCTCTGGCCCCTACCTCAGATCAGGTGCAGGGGAAAGATGGCCTCATTTTCTTTGCTTTTACAGTGCTGTGATGACCCCTGAGGGCAGCAATGAGTCTAAATCTCATGGGGATTTATTTCCAAATCACACCAATCTGCCTGAAGCCAGTCTCCTGGCCTTGCCCACTGGATCTGTGTGGGACCCAGACCCTTTCGTGCCAGCTGAGCAGACACCCCTACCCCAAAGCCCATTTCTAACAGCAGATTCCATTCTGTGTGGATGACAACACTGCCAGGAAAACACTAACCAGAGCACTAGTGTTACCCTCCACCTTCCGGGAAATGAGGCCCCAGCCAAGGAGGGAGCACAGAAGAGGGGGCAGCTATTTCCAGAGCAGAAACACCAGAACCAGAACCGGGACACTGAGCAGTATGAGGTATTGAGAGCATGTGCTCTGAGTCCAGCACTCCCAAGTTCAAATCCTTCCTCTGACTTGGGCCCTATGATGGGATCTATCTCATAGGACCATTGTGAGGATTAAATGGAAATAGTGTACTTGAAGCCCTTAGCACAGTGGCTGGCACAGAGCAAGCATTTGATGACAATAACAACAATACAGAAAACTCGGGAATTGTTTTCAATTAGACTCCAGCAGAGTAGAATCATTCCCAATTCAACTGCAGGTGACTCCTAAATCATTTCCATTTCAAAGTTCAGAAACATCTTTTATTTTGCTGAGGCAGAGACTTAACATGGTCCCCCAAACCTGATCTTGCCTTCTTTCATAGTGTTAAGAAGTGAGTCAAGCTCCTGAAATAAAGACTAGATTTCTCAGCTGCCCTGACACATGACCCAGTGCTGGCCAATGGGATTGGCCACCCTCCCTTTGCCACTGCTCCCTGTCCCCTGCGAGGGATGCGGATGCAGAGGAAGACACCTTGGGCCACATGAATGACCTCAACTCTCTAGGGAAGCAGAGCAACAAGACGGAAGGGGTCTGGGCCTCTGACACTGTGGAACTGCCCCATGGGGCCATGTCAGGGCTGTTTTGTGAGAGATGCACTTCTGTCTTCTATAAGCCATTGTTACTTGGGGGCCACAGCAGAATTCAACTCACAGCAAATCCAGTGAGTACCCTGGCATTTTGCCAAGACCAAGACATACAAGGATGCATAAAATGTGCCCCCGTCTTCAAGCAACTCTCAGTCTAATAGAGGGGTTCATTGGGCTGGCCAGTTGGCTCGGTTGGTTAGAGCACTGACTTGTGAACACCAAGGTCATGGGTTCAGATCCCTGCACTGGCCAGCCACAAAAAACAAAAACAAAATATCCTCAAAAAATATTGAGAAAAAATAAAGATCAACATAATTAAAAAAAAAAAAAAGAAATAGAAGGGTTTGTAATATAGAACATGGTAGTGATGGTTTACAAAGAATTTTAAAAATTCATTATGCGTAAGTAGAACAAGGGCATCAGCTGCAGAAACTAAGCATGACTTATCCAAGATCACAGTAAGAACTGGAACTAGAACCCTTCTCTTTCAAGTTCAAGTCCGATGCCTTTTCTGCTACTCAACTGTAGAGTACCAAATGTACTGGTGTTGCCTGCTGGGACATGCCCTTCCCCGCCTAACCCTATCTCAAGATCCTTTCTTGATGCTGATCCATATTTCTGAGTTTTAAGAGCATACATCAAATTCACTCCACCCAAGACTGAATTCCTAGAAGACACCGTGAGCCCCAAGAATGGCTCAACCAAATTTTTCCATTGCACCATCCTGTTGAATTCCTAGATTAACTATAAAGCTCTATACCTCTCCCAATGCAAGGCTGAATTGCAAACAGGGTTAAGTAGAATAATATTAGTACAACTGCCCTATCTTTTTCCAATGCTAATTCAGTTTCCTATAGGCCTTGATGTGCATCTAGATCAATACTAACCTGTATTATAACAAAATCAATTAAACACCCAACCTCAACCTTTCAGACCCTACATGATTTAACCCTTACCTACTTCTCTCCACTCCAGCCACACTAACCCCCTAACATGTGAAACTCATTCTGACCTCCAGGCCTCTGTCTTGGGCATTCCCTCTGCCACAGACACTCTTCCCTTAGATCCTTGTATGGCTCGCCCTGTCACATTCCATGAGTCTCTGCTCAAAAGCCACCTCAGAGAGGCCTTCCTCAACCATCCCTTTCAAAATAGCCTTCCCACTCTGTCACTCTCTGTTCCCTAACCCTGCTTTAATGGCATTCTTCATTATCCAAAATTATATTACTTACCATGCATGCATTTACTTATTAATCGTCTGACTAAGCTCCATGAGAGTAAGTACTCTGTTGAGTTTATTGCTTTACCTTAGTGCCTGCAATGAAGCCTGGCACAGAGTAAGTGCTCAATAAGGCTTTGAGAAATAAGTGGATAAATTAATTTGTTGAACATTTACTCTGTGCCAAGCACTATGCTAGACTCTGAGCATGCAGAGATTTAAAAACAAAAACAAAAACACAAAGTCATGTTCCTATCCTCGAGTTCATAGCTCGGAGAGGGAGATACCTAGAGAGGTGTCCAAGCCCAGAAGTGCTAGAAGAGAGTCCCCAGGATGTTCCCAAAGCACAGAGGAGAAAGCACCACCCCACCCCACCCCACCCCACTGCTTGATACTGGAGAACCACAAGCTCCTTCCTCCTGGTGGAGAACACAAGCGTGTAAGACACAGCCCTGCCCTTGGAAGCCTGCTGTCCAGACGAGGGTTCCACACCAACCCCGATGGACAGTATAACTGCGCGTTATGATGGGGTTTGTGACTAACCCGCTTAGAAAATAGTCACCCATGCAGAAGCTTAAAATCATTTTTGAAAAGTCTCTATCAGAGACGCTCCTGATGCCTGAGGACTTGGAATTAAGAACTTCTGTCTAAAGGGAGAGAATGATAACAGCACAACAGAATTAATTTTATACACTCCGGGAGGGCAGAGGGGGAAGAGGGGACAGACATGACAGCCCCCAATTTGTAGGAAATTAGTGCAATTCTAACTAGCTGCCTTCAGAGAAGAACAAGTCCTCAAATGCTCCATCTTTTCCTTAAAACAAAGCATAACGACAGGAGCAGGGGAGGGACTAGGAGAGGGCCCGGGAAGCGAGGCGGAGGGGCTGGGGGCTTGGTTCATCTGTCTGAAGTCAAAAGCAGATGAAGGGCTTCCAGCGGCCCCACTCCAGCATGCCCAGCAGCTGGGACCGCGACACTCCTTCCCTTTATTTACCGAGCTGCCAGGAAGGTGAAGAGGCGGGATGCTTTGTTAAAGCTGAGACTGAAATATTGATGAGGGACGGTAACTGCACAGCTCCATGACTGGAGGACAGGAGCCACCGGCGGGGAAGGTTCTGCTGCACATCAAAGCTGGTCCTGCCACAGCCCCTGAAGGAACTGCACTCAGCACCAGCTCTGGGCCTGGGAACAGGTGTCCCCACCCCTGGAACGCCCTCCCTACTTTCTTGCCTCTCCACTTCCTTCCTCCAAGTCAAACCTACCTCCCCATGAAGGCTTCTCTGTTTGCTGCCAACTGCAATGACTTAGAACCACAGAAACCTTGGAATGTGAAAGCCAGAGGAAGCTTCCAGATTAACAGGTCCAATTCTCACATCCTCTGGAAGAAGAGTCCAAAGTCCACGAGATGGAGTGACCTGGCTTCCACACCTCTCTGGCAGGGTTTTCCGCCCCGCTGCTCTCTGCTCCGTCTAGGGACAACCCACCCTTCTCTACTGGCTCCATCAATGCCTTCAACAAATGTTCCCTCCTTTCCCGCCCTTTCCTTTCAGGCCCTGGCCACTTGGCCACCTAACCTCCTCTCCGGTTGTCCCTTCCTCTCTCCCCTTCCTCAGTGGCATGGTTCAGGCCTGCTTATCTCTCCCCAGGGCTGCTGTGTAAGATTCACAGTGGCACCCCAGGCACCCTCCTCCTGGCGCTCACCGTGCACACCCTCACTTCAGATCCTTCCATGGCTCCCCACTGCCTAGATTAGGATCGAGTCCAAAGTCCTTAGCAAGGCCTGTAAGCCCTCCATGACCTGGCTGTGCAGCCTCAGGGGTCCCAGCTGCTGATGAGCAGTGGAAGAACTGTGCTTGCAGGACACAGCCCAGACAGCCAGAAAGACGCAGACGTGAGTCCTCTTCCCTTCCACCCCATCCTCTCTCTGCCCACTCCCCCCTTACAGTCACCCCCACTGTTGTGGGTAGAATTAAGCCCCCAAGAAGAAATGTTCAAGTCTTAACTGCCTGGTACGTGTCTGCAAATGTAATGAAGTTAAGATGAGGTTACACCAGAGTAAGGTGGCCCCTAGTCCCGTGACTGGTGTCCTCATAAGAAGAAAGAAATTTGGACACAGAGACATATGTAGAAGGAAGACAATAAGAAGACAGAACACACAGGGCAGAGGCTGTGTGAAGACAGTGGCAGAGACTGGAGGGATCCATCTAAAGCCAAGGGACACCACGAACTGCCAGCAACCAGCAGAAGCTGGGAGAGAGACCTGGGAAAGACTCTTCCTCAGAGCCGCCAGAAGGAACCAACCCTCGATTTTAGACTTCTAGCCTCCAGAACTCTAGCCTTTGAGCCACCCTGTTTTTGGTCATTTGTCTGGCAGCCCTAGGAAACTAATACACCCACTCACCCACCTGAACTCCGGGGTCATGCAGACCCTCTTCCTCTGTCCCTCACACTCTCCTGGCTGGGTGCAATGGGAAATGGGGAGCTCTGAATTGTAGCCCCATCAATCCCCAGCTGAGACACCTGGAATAGGTCTCTTGAGGTCTCGGAGCCTCAGTTTCTCCTCTGTAAAACGGAGCACCACACTATCTCAGGTGTTAGAAGTAATATGTATAACCAACTCACATAGAATAGAAGATAAATAAGCGTCGTCTGCTGCTATTCCTAGTCCTTCTCTTTCTGAGAGGTCTTTCTGGTCCTTCCAAACTCTGCCTTAAAACTTCCTCCACACCCTGCACTGCTGAGACCCCAGTGAGTGGCGCTGTCTCTGTCAATTTGGGGGAGCGTCCCCTCCCACTGTCCTCTCAGTAATTCCCCCTTTCTCAGGGCAGAGCAGGCACCTTCCCTTCCCACCCTCCTGCACCCCCTGCCCTAGAGCAGCAGGCCCCTCCCCCCCTTTACGAGCCTGCCAACACTCAACTTGTTGCTTTTAAGGACAGGCCCCTTGCCAGCTCCATCTGCCTCAGGGACAAGCTGTTTGATGGAGCGAGAGAGTTGGTTCCAGGGAAGACAATGAATTTCAACGCTTCCCGACACAGCAGCCACAGCACCCTGCCTCCCAGCCACGGCCTTCAGGGCTCAGAAGTCCTGCAGCCCACCCCACTCCTGGACACCTGAGCTCCAGGAAGTAGATGACTGGTCCAGGGTCCCACAGCTGGGTAGTGGCAGTTAGTTCCCAAACCAGAACCAGCGGTCACTCTGATTCCTACAAAGAATGGTGCGTTTTATGAAAGTTAAAAATATACAGAGAGGAAACAGGAGAGGTAGGGGCCTTCTGTCTAGAAAATGCGTGAAGAGTTGCTTCCTGGGTCACTCCAGATTAGAGAAATTTAACCCAGAAAGAAATCTAAAAAGTGAAAAACCTACTACAAAAATACGTTTCCCTCTCCTATGAGTCAGCTCTTCCTTACCTACTATCTTCACCCCCCATGCTTCCCGCTGGTCTCATAGAAACTCTTTTCCATGGGGTCTCCAAATGGGAGGGACAATGACCCTGACACGGCGCCCCTCCTACAGGGAGCAAGCCACAAGGTGCGCACAACCTCAGCCGCTAGCTGCCTCCCTAACATGGCTGGGTCAGAGCTCCCTATCCCATGGGCTCAGCATTAGCAAACACTTTGCAGAGGAGGGGATGCTCACCTCCCCCTCCACCATCCTCCGCGGCAGCCCCTAAGATTCCTCTTTGGAACCCCAGGTTCCCTGGCACCTGAGGTGAAAATGCCTGATCCAGGCCACTCCTCCTGTTTCCCAGCAAAAGAGGTAGAAGGCTAGAGCAAGGGACATACCCTGAGTCATTGCCAGGAGCAGTGGGCTGGCATGAATCCTTGCCCTGGCCCCCCTTCCTCTACAATCACTCCAAACACTGGCCCACCGTGCCCACCAAGATGGGGATTTCCTCACTAGGACATGGCCCCTCGTGCCACTGTGCCCTTGTGCATGCTGTTCCCTCTGCCTGGATTGTCCCTCCACTCCCACCCTTGGTCCTTCCTCTCTTGCTGCCTGGAGTGAACAGATTCTAAGATGACCCCCAAGGATCCCCAAATCCAGTACTCATAGCCTGTGGAATCACCCTCCCCCCTTGAGCGTGGGCTAGCCTAACTTACTTCTAACTAACAGAATACAGCAAATGTGAGGAGATGTCACTTCTGTAATTACATCACATAAGACTGTAACTTCCATTGTGCCTACCTCTCTCCCTTGATGGCTTTGATAAAGCAAGTCACCATGTTGTGAGCTGCCTGATGGAGACACCCACAAGGCAAGCAACTGAGGCCCTGAGTCCAACAGCCTGCAAGGCACCATATCCTGCCAGCAACCATGTGAACTTGCAAGCACATCCTTCCCCAGTCAAGCCTTCTGATGAGACCCTAGTGTTGGCTGACACCTTCACTGCAGCCTGTGAGAGACCCTAAAGCAAATGACACATCTAAGCTGAGCCCATACTCTTGACCCACAGAAACTGAGATAATAAGTAGGTGGTGTTTTAAGCTGCAAAATTTGCATCATTTGTCATCAAGCATTGGTAACTAACACACAATCCTAAGGAATTACTACCTGCCTTTTGAAAGTCAGCTCCAAGGGCACTTCCTATGTGAAGCCCTCCCTGAAAAGTTAGGCTTCTCCTCCGTAACCATCACGAGCATTGTCCCCACCCCCACCACCTTCATCGTGCTCATCATCGCAACTACAGAGGGCCTTGTCTATGCCAGGACTGTGGGGGGGGGCCTTACATCTATCAGTTCCTTCAATGCTCACAACAGATGTATGAGGGAGGTTCTGATACTTAACCTCACTTTAATCATGATGTAACTGACGCACAGACAGATTTTAAAGTTACACAGACTGGAACCCAGATAGCTGGAGCCTATACTGATAACTTTCCCACACTGCTTCTCAACACCACAGTTATAACTAGGTATTGACTCTTGCATCGCTCCTTCTTGTCAGTGGAACCTTTGGAGACAGAAATTCTGACCTTCCTTCATGCGACACATTTTGCTGAGCATCTAACGTATGCCAGGCATCCGCTAGGCATGGCTCAGGGCAGGAGGAAGAGACAGCCATGAACCAGACAGGCAAATCCAAGTTCTTTGTTTTCAAAGAGTTCATAGGAGCTGGGGGAGCTACTTTGATTTGGGCCACTGGGAAAACAAAGTCTCTCTTAGGTGGTGATTTTTCTGCTGAGACATGAATGAAAAGAAGACGACAGCCCCAGAGGAAGAACATCTGGACGAATGGAAAAGTAATGCCCTGATACAGGAACGAGCTCAACTTTTTATCTTGTCACACGAAAGTGACACAGTCTTAGGCTTTGTGACTAGGGTTCCTGGACCAGCAGCACCAGCCTCACCCAGGAGCTTGTCAGAAATGCAGAATCTCAGCCCAACCCCAGATCTACTGATGGAAGATCGGCATTTTTAACAGGATTGCCTGGTGATCTGTGTGCACAAGAAAGTTTGAGAAACTGGTCTACTCAAAAAATGCTTGTTGAATGAATGAAGGAATGAATGAACAAATGCTCTGCAGATCATGTTTCCAGTTTCAATTGCATCCCCAATGGCACCCAGACAGCCTTCCCCTCGCAGACAGCGGGAAGGTGTCAATTTCACACTTCATAAAACAGACTGACTGACAGCTGTCAGAACAGCAAAGGAGACCACCTGCCCACTTCAGGATCCAATCACCCAACAGCTGTCCCAACATGCAAGTCTTCTCTCGCCTCGGTCTCCCTCCACCTCTCATGGCTTCCCCACAGCCTCCCATGAAGCTTTAGATTCAATTACTAGTCCCCAAATGGCTATCAAACACACACGGTGTGGTTAAAAATACCCTTCACACTTGTTAGGCCTCCCACCCTTAAATCACTTCGAGGAATCTGACAGGGTTAATTAGCAAAATATGTAAATCCAGTCTTTTGACAGAGAGGACGTCCATCTAAGATACGATGGCACAGCGCATGTCAGAAAGGAGGGGGGTGGGTACCTCATTTCTTCTTGCAAGACCTAAAAGTGATTGAAATTGGGTGACTCCAGCAACACGTGCAGGACTTTTGATGCTTGAAGCTGAACTATTTCTAACAACCTATAAGCAATGCCCGCTTACAAAAGCAAGTAGACACAGGACATATGCTGAAAACCAGCCAACCTCCCTGCACTCCATCCTCCCCCTCCCGATGGAGTCACGCTGTCAGCTGTCAGCGTTGAAGACTTTAACCCTGGTGTGTGGGTCTAAGAGGTGTCAGCCTGACCCCACACCTCCTCTGGGTCTTAATGTGAAAATAGATCCGTGCAACGTGCAGTTGCGTGTTAATTTTTCCTGTGGAAAGTCTGCTGGGGAAATCACAATATTTGTAAAATTGGAAACAGCTTTCCGTTCTTAACAGAGCCATCCCCAGTCTGGGAGGGTGTGCTAGTGAATCCCAACCCACGCTTCAAGAGTAGGTCGCCTTTGAAATGAGGCCAAAGCCTGGAAATTGCTAAGAAATAAACTGTAGTGTGTCCCAAATGGGGGCCCTCAGCACTATCAGTGCTCACCTTATTTTCCTCTTTATCCAGATTATTAGAAAGATGAAAGAATTCAGAGAAGTGAAGATTTACCAAAGTCCTAAGGGGAAAGTTAAACTTTGGCCAGCCAGCTGACAAAAGAGATGCTGACTCCACCGAGTGGTGAGTCCAAGGGCCACACCATCCATGTGTGTGTGCGTGTGCGTATATAATGTGTGTGTGTGTGTGTGTGTGTGTGTGTGTGTGTGTGTGTGTGTGTGTGTGTGTGTGTGTGTGTGTGTGTGTGTGTGTGTGTGTGTGTGTGTGTGTGTTTATATAGGTAATAACTTGGTCTGCCTCCTTTACCCCTTGACTAGCCCGTCACCACCAATGGGATAAGAGCTGAGGTTTGAATGTCCCTCCAAGCTCATGTTGGAACTTAACCCCCAATATGGTGGTGGGAGGTGGGGCCTTTAAGAGGTAACTGGATCTCGAGGCGTGTACCCTGGTGAATGGATTGATCTATTCATAGTTGATGGTTTAACGGGTTGTCATGGGCATGGTTCTGATGGCTTTATAAGGAGAGCCAGTGAGAAAGTCAGCTCTCTTGCTCAGGCCATTCTCTCGCCATGTGACACCCTGGTCGCCCCTGGACACTTTAGAGAGTTCCCACCCAGCAGACAGACATCACCATATGCGCCCCTGGACTGTGGACTTCCCAGCCTCCAAAACTGTAAGAAAAAAATTTCGTTTCTCTATAAATTACCCAGTTTCAGGTATTCTATTGTAAGTGACAGACACGAACTAATAATACAAGGGAGTTCGCTGTCCCGTTTTGCTCTCCACTCTGATTTCGGGTGGGAAAGGGTCTTCTAACAAAACAGCACATTGCCTTTTGCAATGCATTATTATCCCCATCAGCAAGAGAGAGGTTCCCATTCCATCTAAGACCCTTAGAGCCGTGGCTGGCAAATGATGGCCTGTGGGCCAAATCCTTCCTGCTGCCCATCTTTGTTAATAGTTTTACTGGACGACGGCCATGCCCATTTGTTTCCTTATTGTCTGTGGGTGCTTTCGCTCTATAACTGCACAGTGAGAAGGTGTGACAGGGACTGTATGACCCACGAAGCCGCCCTGGCCCTTTAAGAAAAAGTCTGCCAACCCCTGCCTTAGAGGAGCAACGTTCCTAGCAGGGCATTTTCCATTCTGCTTAAAGAAAAATCAAAATATTTGGCTGATGTCTGATCACCCAGATCCTGATCTCTAACTTAAAGTAATTTTGCCTTTATAACACAGCAGGCCGGACCATGCGGGCAAATACCAGCTGACCCAGGAAAAACACTCTAAGACAACAAAGAACCAAACCACCCCTGCACTGTGAGTTGGAGGCTCTAGGCTGGAAAGCCCAAAGGAACAGTTACCTCCAACCGATGTTCCTGGATGTTGACTGGCCCTGAGTCACCTGGGGCCCTAGGGGTCAGCTAGGGGTCGACTGACTCCCAGAGTACAGTTTGCAGCCTGCTCAGAAATAAGGAGTGGTCTCCTCTTACCTCGGCTCCTCTAGGCTTCTCCGCTTGAGCTGAAGTGAGTCCTCATTTCAAAACCTGGTCCAAGTCTTCCGGCTTCATCACGACCTTCAACTACAATGGCAGCTCGGCTTGCCCATCACACAGCACTCTCTAACAGAATCATTAATCTCCTCACATCGATTCCTTCCTTTCCCTCACTAGGCCTCCGATGGGCAGAAACCAATAACTCACGTGCAATCTTTTTTTTTTTTTAAGAAATGACACCAGGATATAAAATCTGTAAGAATTCTGAAGATAACGCTAAGACTACAGAAACACCTCTGAGGGCAGTTCTTGCCCTCACCCCTAACAATGGCCCCAATCTTGGCATCTTCTTTTACTCTGTATTTCCACCTGCCAGAGGACCGCGGTAGCTCAGGACTCCCACGTGAGCAGTGGCCCGCAGATGACAGCGGGAGCCGCTGAGTGCAGGCAGGCATGTGCAGCAGCCATCTCCGCCATGTCCCTCCACCCCGCTCCTCCACAGCCAGGTCCCACCTCCAGCCCGGGCAGGACCACACAGCCTGACACAGACGTGGCGGATCTGCATGCAGGGAGCTCTTGTTTTTGCCTTTGGGTGCTCTGTGGCAACTGTATTTTGACAGGCTGTGTGTATTTCCTGTCTTCCCACTTCATGTATCATGGCAGTTGGTATCTGTTTGGTTTAGAGAACCCACCATTTTACATGAAGGACCAGGCCAACTGTCTGGAGGGGTAGCCACAGAAACAAAAGAAGAAATTTTGTAATTTTCATGGCAATGGGGCTAATTAGTTTTGCTGAAAAGGCAGTGTTGAATTTGAAAAGTAATCCATTGTACTTGAAAAGTCTTACCTTTGTAGACACTCATCGTTGCCCAATCTGCAACCCATCTTCTTGGCTGACAGATGCCCGCCTGTGTTCAGGGAGGCAAAAGGCCCAGCTCTAAAGAATGACACACAAATGGTCTAAGCATGTCACAGCACTGTGATTTTGCCAAGCTTTCCTTGCCTCTCTTGCAGCTAGGAAAGGCCATGTGACACAGTTCTGATCAATGAGATGCAAGCAAAAGACCACTGGGAGGGACCTGGAGCAGAACCTGGAACCCAGTAAGTAAACCCTCAATACATTTTAAGCATTATTACTGTTGCTGTTATCATTGTTACTATTATTTTTTTAGTGGAACCCTTCCTTCCCTTTTCTCTCTACCTTCCTTTTTCCCTCTGTCCCTCCAGTGGTGAGCTGGAATTGGCTTATCCCAGATGGGTGCACCTCTTCCCAACACTGAGTTCAGTGATACCACATTGGTAGCTTGAAAGCAGCCATGATGAAAATATTTACACCATGGAAATTGGCAAATCCTACAAATCAGGATTTTTTCCCCCAGAGAGCTCATTGTTAAACATTTACCAGCACATCATTTCTACCTGCCTCCTTCCCCACTTCCCCTCTTTCCAACTATCCATCTTCCTTTCATAAACCATCAAGTACCGACAGTGTGCAGTGCATTATGTTGGGTTCTCCTTGAGAGCCCAAAGGTGGACAAGACAGGGCTCTGCCTCCAATGAGTTTACACTCTAGCAACAAATCCATATCAGTTAAGATACTTTCGGCCACCATCAGTGGGTTCATTTAAGAAAGCTGGAGGTAGGAGGTCTGTTTTGGCCATCCCAAAGGATCCCAGCAGTCCCACCCCTCCCCATCCTTTGTGTATCAACTTTTCCCCTGCGTGCCCTTTGTCTCACGTGTACAAGAGAGCTGCTACAGTGCTAGATATCAAGACTGAATTCAAAAGCAAGAAGCAGCAGCAAAGGCCTTTTTCTTTTTATCCAGGAAAAAAATAATTTCATCCTTATAACAAATTCATGAGAGAGGTACTATAACTATTCTCATTTTATAAATATGGAAATTGAAGGCCAAAAAAGACTAAATAATTTGCTCAAGGCCACAGAGCATGAGCAGCCAGAATATCAACCCAAGCATCCTGATGCCAGAGCCCGTGCTCTGTGTCAGATATACCACTAACTAGAGATGCTAGCACTTAGAAGCAAAACCATGCAGTCTACTGCTTCATTACACAGTCTTGTACCATTCTCTAGTTTTTGCTTGTATTCACCTTTCAGCCTGAGACATTTTTGTTACTTGGGAATAGAAACCCCATTTGTTCATCTGCCTACACTCTGCTCCCCCACCCACAATCATGGGCACAATATTAGGTGCTTGTATTTGTTAACTGGCAGGGGAAACACTCGCAGGCACCCATCTCAGTTCTAAGACGACCCAACCTGAACGGAAAATCTTGCTGCTCTTGGCACCGGCAGGCCTGCGTTTGGCTGCGTCCTGTTCTAATTACCCACTTGAAAACCTGAAGACTTGGGCTCCAATCCCTTGGCAATTACACCATGTCCTCGGCCCATCTGCGTGTAACTGCACACTCCCCTTTCTGGAGCTGCATTCCTTTCTACTGTACCCACTGCTTGGGAAGATCTTATGATTGTACCCATCCCAATTACTCCCCTATCAAAGAAAATTCCAACTGTAATTACTGGCACCCCACTACAAACTGGTAATCCTCCCTAGACCCAGCTAGCGAAAAACATCAGTATTTCGTAGAGTGGCCAAAAGACTTGAGTCCTTTTTTTAAATAATTTTTTTGTAGATAAAGTGAGTTCTCTACTTGGTTTCTCTGCTGTCTCTGACATATTCCAGAATCAGAAGTCCTGCTCAGCAAAGAAAGTCATCTGGTTTGGAAATCTAAGTACCACTTAACTAGTGCTTTGGAGGACACTGTTCCAAAAGGTACAGCCTGGGGCTGTATTTGTCATGGCAAGTTTAGGCTTACACTTTGAGAAAGTGCCAACCACCCAAGGGGACATGCACAGCTGGTTCTATTACCAATTCTCTTCTGACTTTTGTTTTTGGATTTTTTGTTTTGCTTTTTTTTTTGGTTTTTCCAAGACAGAATAGAGGTGGTTGGACCAAAGCAGCTACACAAACCTGCCAGCAAGGAGCCTGGCACAATGGGACTTTTCCCCACCCTGGGAAAAAAGATCATCAGGTGTGGCAGACACCCTTTCTGAGACCGTGTGCCTTTTTGTGTTTCCTTTTTGAATATGTATTTAGAGCTTTTTAAATGGGCACTCTGGGTTGTTCAGAGTATCCCTATTATGCAAGCCAAGAAGAACTTGGGAAGGAAAGTTTTAACCTTTTACTAGCCCTGATCAAGCAGAACTAATGAGAAATGACATTGCTCACTGGTGGCTCAATGACCTTGGCAAGTTACCTGATATCATGGCTTTTCATCTGTTATAGACTGAATGTTTGTGTTCCCCAAAATTCTTGTTGAAATCCCCAATGTGATAGTATTGGGAGGTGGGGCCTTTGGGAGGTGATTAGGTCATGAAGGTGGAGCCCTCCTGAATGGGATTAGTGCCCTTATAAAAGAGACCTCAGAGAGTTCTCTAGCCCTCCTTCCACCATGTGAGGATACAACAAGAAGGCAGCCGTCTGCAACCCGAAAGAGAGTTCTCACCAGAACCTGACCATGCTGGCACCCTGGTCCCAGACTGCCAGCCTCCAGACTGTGAGAAAATAAATTTCTATTGTTTATAAGCCACCCTGTCTAGTACTTTGTTACAGCAGCACAAATTGACTAAGACATCATCTCCATGGAACCTAGTATCATGGGTAAGATTGAGTACCTTAATATCCATTTGTTCTATATTTAAGCTTCTAGGTATTCAATCAATCAACCAAGCATGTGCCCAGCTGTGAGAGACAAGGACTGTTATTCTCAAAAACCTGACTGAGAGCAGTTTTTATTTCTTCCATCAGAACACAGTCCACATTCATTCTCCTGGACAGGCTGCACAAAGGAAGACCGAAATGATCGATCAAGGCCAAGGGTCACACCACCTGATATCAATAAAGCCCAACTTGTAGACAGCTCTGCAGAAGCTCCCTGGCAGCTCACAGCACCGGGCCTGCCAGGAGCCGGTAAGGGAGGCCTCCCCCACCCTCAAGGGGACCATTCGCTGAGCAGGAGAAACATGATGGAGAATTTATGAAGGCAATGAATCAATTTTTTTGTTTTTCAATTTGTGACAAAACTCACCTTGGGTCTTTTTCTCCCTTTCACTTCTGCAGGGTAATAGCAGGGATGCTCAACGAGGATTTGTCCCTGGCTTTGACGGATTCTTGCTCTCCACAGGGACAATCCAAACAAAAAGGGACATTTACCACTCCTGGATGCCTCCCACTTCTCAAAACAAGGACGCTGCTGGTGGATCTAACTGAACTACACCTACCCATTTTTCAGCCACACGGCAAAATGACACCCCACTTCTAACCCACACAGTTGCTGTGGCAAGGCCAGCATTCACCAAATATGAACTTACTGTAGTAATTCAGGTGGAAGTGACTTTCTTATCACTTTGAGAAACCAAAAAGAAAGCACCTAATCCATTATCTCCAGGAAAATTTTGTGACCACCATAGCTCAGAATTCTGATTTCTACAAGAGTAAAACAAATTCTCTTCCTTACTCTCCTCTTCCCTCATCAATCCATTAACTCTCTTATTTTGATATGGGGCACAGTCTCTGAAGTTTACACATTTCTCAAATATCCTTAACTATGATCATTTTACAAGGAACTAGTTTACCCAGGCTAGTTGGCCAACACCTTCTTTAAAACTGAAGGTTCTCTTCGGAAGTCCTATGTAGGGGGGCTGGCCTGTGGCTCACTCGGGAGAGTGTGGTGCCGATAACACCAAGGCCACGAGTTCAGATCCTATATAGGGATGGCCAGTTGCTCACTGGGTGAGCGTAGTGCTGACAACACCAAGTCAAGGGTTAAGATCCCCTTACCAGTCATCTCTTAAAAAAAAAAGAAGTCCTATGTAGGGCCATTAATTAGCTAAAGAAAAAATATCAATAATCAGCCCTTTGAGTGTAGTTGGTTACCGGGATGGGGGGAGGGGAAGAGGAAGAGGCAGGAGAGGGTGAGAAAAAGTACAAAGTGACTTTAGTGACTGTTGTCATATTTCATGATGCTGCATCAGGCAGGATCCAACCAAATGTGTTAATTTCCTTCAACTTATCCTTCTGGGCTCCTGTAGGACTTTGAGCCATTTCTAGGGCAAGGAGAAGAGAAGGGGGTTGGGGGCCAATTTTTAAAGCATAGAAGGCTAGAAGAGATCACCAGTGAGGAACAAATGGAAACACACAAACTATGACATGTTGCCAAAAATATCTGTCCTGCCAGTATAAAAAGGAAGACTGGAAACTTATTACATGTCATCGTCCCCTGTCCAAGACAATCCGCCTTTATCCAGAGATTAAATGCCATCATCACCTACTCTGCAGTTAACAACCATCTGTGGTCCTAAAATGTTCTCAAGGAAAGCTTACATCTCCCTTTACCACCTTGACTGCCATTGGATCTAAAGAGTTCAAGTTATTTTTGGAATAGGTAATGAAGTCATGTGGTACAAAAACCTAAAGGCACTAAAGGATACATGCAGCGAAAAATAAGTCTTCCCTCCTACCTCCCACCCCACCCCTGGCAACCACTGTCTATTCACTACTATTTCCAGAGCATACACTGTGGGCTAGAACACTGCGGCTCTAGGTCCTAAACTGTCTTACATAACCACTGATACCAGTTTCATGTATGTCTTTCCCAAAATCGTCTGTGCTTATATAGGTGTGGAAAGTACATGTATTGATGTGTGCGGGTTTTTTGGGTTTTTTTTTAATGTATTCTGGTAAAATACACATAACATAAAATTCAGCATTGTAACCAGTTCAGTGTCATTAAGCACATTCACATTGTTGTGCAACTGTCACCACTGTCCATATCCAGTTTTTTATCTTCCAAACTGAAACTCCATGCCCATTAAACACCCCATTTCCCCTTTCTCCCCAGCCCCTGACGACCACCACTCTACTTTCTGCCTCTATGAACTTGCCTACTGTAGGGATCTCATATAAATGGAATCATATGGCATTTGTCTTCTTATGACTAGCTTATTTCAACTTAGCATGTCTTCAAGGTTCATTCGTGTTGTAGCATGGGTCAGAATTTCCTTCCTTTTCATGGCTGAATACTATTCCATTGTATGTTTATGCCATATTTTCTTAATCCATTCATCCCTCAACAAACACTTGGATTGCTTTCACCTTTGGCTGTTGTGAATAATGCTGCTATGAATGTGGCTGTACAAAGATCTGTTTGAGTCCCTGCTGTCAGTTTCTCTGGGTATGCTGGACAATATGATAATTCTATGTTTAATTTTTTGAGGAACCGCCATGCTGTTTCTCACAGCAATACACGTGGATTACTTTTTTTAAAAATGTTAGCAATTCTCCACAATGTTCAGCACTACCATTTAATAGTATTCCTCACTTTTCTCAACTAAGTAAAGACAAGTTAGTTGTAAATCCTAACTTGGTTCTATACATCCAAGATGCTGGAAATGAAATAATGCACATGAAAGTTGCCAGAAAGTAAAATGCAGTGATAGTATTAGCAAAGCATTACTTATGACATCCCAACAGGTTACCTAACAGTCTTTACTCCCAGGATGTTTCTTTCCCCTCCAGCTTAGCTGACCTGAAATAACTTTTGCTCTCCTTTCCTCAATTGTTTTCCCAATTCCCCCAAGAAATAAGCAAAGAACAAAGGTGTCTCTAAAATTCAGACAAATGCGTTCTGAGTAAATATGCTGCCCTCAACAGGGGGCTTTGAAAGTCGGGGCAATGGCTAAAAATCTATTTCAGGACATCCATTGGCCCACCATGAAAATTTTTTAAAGGTTAGAGAACCACTTCATAAACAAAGACAAGGAAATTAAAAAGAGAATACCATCATTATTTTTGTTATACTGAAAAGAAAAAACTGCCCAGAGATTTATATATAGCCAAACACAGACCACTTTTAATAAAAAGGGTCTTTTCAGCTCTGTGAAGAAACCCCATCAAAAGGGATGTCAAGCCAGACTGTCATTTCAGATGTTGACTTCACAGACTCGGTGACAAATCACTCTGTAGGCTGACATCCCTCCACGCAGGTCACCGTACGGTTGTCCACCTCTCCAGAGCAAAGCCAAAGACTGCCAGTGAGTCACCCAAGGAGATTCACTGTATGACTACAGCAGAAGAAACTTTTTAAATTTGTGTGTGTTGGGGGCTGGCCCATGGCTCACTTGGGAGAGTGTGGTGCTGATAAATTTGTGTGTGTGTGTGTGTGTGTGTGTGTTTAAAAGGCTGCTGGACATAATCCTAAAGACTTTTCCTACATTGAAAACATTCTACGGAATAAAATTTGCGTCACATTTCAATCCTGACTCTTACAAGCTGGTGTACTGGATACTTCATGACACTGGGTCTTCTTCTAAAACTCATTCTAAAGTTCTGCCGCTGGCCCGTTGCTTTTGCTATCAAGACATTGGTGAAAAGAGCATTTTTCTGACCCGACTTCAACCCTAACTCAGGAAGAATAATCTTGGAGGGAAACTCAATTTCCACTCCTCTCTTTCCCTTCAATATATGCACGATTACATAAGACGTGTTTCCAGAATGAATATGTGTGCTATTGTAGGGCATCAGAATGCTCCTGGGTCACCAGGGGCCATGCGGAGCCCTCGTCTCCAGCTCTCATTAGCTTTGTAATTAGAGAGGATGGAGCCGCGGCATTCCCAGAGCAAGCACTGAGGTGGTGCAGTTGCACTTGAGCCCATGGGCAAGTGTCCCCAGTGGTCCTTGACATGTAGTCAATTGTTCCTGATTTTGCTGAGGCACGAATCTGAGTCAAGATCATCCAGGTGAGGGTAGAGGAGGACAGGAGAGGGGCCTCCAGTCATTGGAGATCTGCCGTTGTGGCCCGAAGGCTTGGGGTTCCTGTCTCCTGCACACATGTACACTTTTTCTTATTTTCATTCTTTCTTTGCAAAAAAACATGGCTCTCCCTAAAAAGCTGCCTGCCAGAGTTACTGATAGAAGTGAAGATAAAATAAAAGAGTCTAGGAATTGATGGCTCTTAGCTAAAAATAATGACTTTCCCTAAATCCAAGATGCTACCTATATTCATTTTATGGCTTCTAAATTACAATAAAAAATTTTTTTAAGAATAGATCAATTGAATGGCGGCTTTATTTAATAATTTTATTTATGACTTTTAGTCCTATATTTAGATAAGTGCTAAAAGTCTGAAAAATAATGGAAGTTTTTCAGTTTATGCTTTACTATGTATTATACCACTGTGGTTAACTATTCTGGGGGGGTAAGATTCATCCCTCCTGAACACCAAGGGTCCTAACTTGCCCTGGGTTTCTCAGTCCCTTCCATGATTTAGAGCTTCCACTTTTTTCCTGAGCATATTATCATCACACTGTACAGCCATCCTACTTTCAGGAGACAATCCCTATTTTATTTTATTTTGACATTTCATCTTACCATCCCCATAGCAATACTTGTAGTTTTTCATCCATGTCTCCCTATTTTTAATTTAGGAAATATGGCAGCTGTATTTGTAATATATACGCCAAATACTAGGTTTGGTGCTTTATGTGCATTTTCTTATCAAAGCCTCCTAGGGAGGTACCAATAGTATTATTATCCCCATTTTATAGATGCAGAGACAGAGAACTGAAGTAACATGCCTAAGATCACACAGCAGGCAAGTGCTGGAGCCAGAAATAAATGCAGGGCCACGGTGCTCCAAAGCCTGGACTCTGTGCTACCACAGGATCAAACTGATAAGTGGACTTATCAGCTACTAGTGGGTAGCAGGGAAGAACAGTTAGCAAATATACAGATAACTTTTTGCTTTCAAAATTCTATTGCCCAGCTCTGCAATTAGCTAGCTGTGTAACCTTGGGCAACACTTCTCTTTGCACTATAATTCTCTTTGCCTCAGTGTCTTCATCTGTATAATGGGGATAAAAACTGCAGCTGCTCTATAGAGTTGCTATGTGGATTAATGAATTAACAGATGTTAAGTGCAGACACCATATCTGACATGTCAGAAGTACCATGTAAGCATACGCTTTCATTGTTATTATTGCTTGAACTTCCTAGGTCTCAATTACTCAAAAATCAACACTTCTCAGAATATGGATAGTAAATGTTCCCTAATGCTGGATGTGGAAATACTAAATAAGGGTACGCACTGGAAATTGGGGGAACTGATCCCAAACGTCAAGTAATTTGGCCAATTAACCTACATTGTTTATACAAATAAGCCATGGTTCTTTCCATGAAGAAAATTACAATCAAGTGGTGGAAAGAAATATAGTGGATTTTAATAGGATGCAGAATATAGAAAATGTTGAATAAAAGTATGGGTAAAGTTAAAAAAAAGTCTCAAACATATTTCTTAGGTGTAGACTGCATATATTGACTTCCTCGCAAATAATACAGTCTGGAAAGAGTGGGGAAAGGGCAACTATACAGTGGAGAAATGCAACAAATACTCTCTCAGCCAGGGTATCAAGGTCAGCATCTACAGTGATAACTCACGTTGGAAGCATATACTCTTGCTATGATGTGGCAAAAATGCCTCCTTACTTCTCTTGGTCTGCCTCCCTAAATCCCAAAGCCCCGGTCAATTCATGAGAAGAACATGAGACAAATCACAATTGAGGGACATCCTACAAAATACCAACCAATATCCCCCAAAATGGTCAAGATCGCCAAAAACAAGGAATGTCTGAGAAACTGTCACAGCCACACGCCTACAGAGACATGACAACAAAATATAGTGTGCTATGCTAGATGGGATCCTGGAACAGGAAAAGAGCATTAGGTAAAAACTAAGGAAATCTAAATAAAATATGGACTTTAGTTAATAATGTATCAATATTGGTTCATTATTTATGACAAAAGTACCATAGTGATGTGAGATGTTAACGGGAAACTGAGAGGGGGTATAGGGGAACTCTACTATCTTCACAACTTTTCTCTAAATCTAAACCTATCCTAAAATTAAAAATGCATTAAAAGGGTAAAAAATTCTATTGAACAGCCAACTCAAAACCTCAGGGACCAGGCAGGGCAGAAATTCATCTACAGTTTTCTTGTGCATGTTGTGGTTTAGTGAGGTTAAGTAACTTGCCTGTGATCCCACCGCAAGAAGACGGCAGAGCTGAGATTCCAAGCCAGGTCGTTGGACCTCAGAGCCCAGCCTGTTAAGGGCTCGGCCTCACTACCCCTCATGGGGTGGAATGCCACGCGTGGGTATCTCAAGACCTGTGCTAATTCAGTGCTGAGCACCCACCAGGTTGCCTGTGTCTGTGACCAGCCCCAGCCCACCACCTCAGGATTTGGTGATTTAGCTCTTCTGTGTCTTACAGCCACATCCCAGTCCAAGATGACATCCTCCCAAGTGGACGGACAATGGAAACCTGTTATTTGGGCTCTTCATTCTCCATCTCATTCCAAAGTGACATGATGATGGAAACCATGAGCCGGCATTTTCTCAGCGCCTACCCCTTTCTATTCCACACACCTGTGTGCAATGTGATATGTCACCAAAGAGCAGTCAGGGACTTGCCCGAACCTGACAGTGAAGGAATCATCTCCTAAGAGGCTTCTAGAAGGTTCCCCTGTGGAGCTAAAGTGATTAGGACTGCTGCCTCTCACTCAAACAGAATTTTCCAGAGATCAAAAATTTTAATCTACAGACTTTAGTGCTACACAACTATCCCATCAGCCATCAAAGATGCTAGGCACAGAGAGGGGGGTGTGGAGGGACACAAAGATGAGCCAGACAGGAAGGCATCCAGCAGGAGAGACAGGACATAAACATCACCATTATCCCAATCATAACCACCACCTTCTATAAGCTGCCTGGCTCTGGGGAGAGTATTTTATAAATATTTTCTTCAAAGCCGTTTGAGGTTGTTGGTGTTTCCATAACCAGGCAAAGGGGTGAAATGACTTACAAAGAGCAGAGCCGAGATGAGGGCAGTTCTGTTGCGATCCGAGCCTGGACACTTCCTTATCAGAGGAAGAAGGTGAGACTCGGCGTCATGGGCTACTGTGGGTGACTGGGAAGAACAGTAAAGCGGAGGCACAGACATTTTCACAAGCACATTACACAGGCCAGTGAGGCCTGAGAGGCTGCATTTCTAGCATCTAACAACAGTGGTGCAGACGCTGCTGGTCCGTGGACCACACACCGAGCAGGAAGCCTTTGCTGAGCAACAAAGGGCACAGACTCATTGACAGCTCCAAAGGAGAGGCAGCTGGCCTCATTAGACTTAAATCCCACACCAACACATGACTTCCAGTAAATGAAGTGGTCATACTCTGCCCCAAAGGGTGCAAAAATTACTCACTGCTTCTCCTGAGCCCCAAGGCATCATTTCTCAGTCTTTGGGAACCCTTGTCCCTAAGACATCTTCCCAGTCCATCTTCTGCATGTCCCTGCCAAGCAAGAAGACTTGTCTGGCTTTACTTATCTACATTTCATACAGAGAAAAATAACAAATTGCATTGATATGCTTTATCAAGTTCCAGTCTCTTTCCCATTCCTAATGCATACCCTGTCTGTAGGTTGCTGAGCCACCACTGAAAACAGTTGCATTAACAGATGTCATAAAGGAAAGTTAATGTAATACAACAAAAAGGATTGTCCTTCACAATCAAACTGTACACAGGATTCTATGTGAATCTGCTTATTATTAACATTGGATCCAGAACTATGATCTCTTTCATATGTCTATGTATAAATATGTGTATAAATTTTCTACAGCACCATAAGTGAATACATGATACCGTGTAGGAAATAATGCCCTGGTTTGTAACTCTGAGGTTATCTCTGGTTAAATGAATGTCATCACAAACACATAAAGCAGTGTACTTTCCGACTCTTCCAGACCTCCTCATCTCCTGGATGTACCCATATGGATTCAATTTTAGTAGTCACTGAGCCACCTTGGCAACCGGAGAGGAGAAGATATTTTCAAATGCCTCCATTCCACAATGTAAGGTTTATGTTCCTTGAGGTAAGCAACATTCCACATTGCTTCTGGAATGCAGCAGTCAAAGGCAGTCAGTGTGGGATCTGGTCCTGCGGTCTAAGGACAAGTAGACCTCATCAGGATGCACAGATTAGAACTCCCAGACATTAAGACCCCAGTCTTCTAAAACATCTTGCTGTTAAGACACAGCACTTGGCGACCCTTGGGCACCATGGACAGACACTCCGCTAGAGGGTCCCAAAGACAAGCTGCCACCTGAACAGGCGACAGTGTCAGACTCTGATGTCTTCAGACTCCATTGTCATTCCACTCCCATCCTGCCCTGAAATCCAGGAGGATGAGGGAGTTTCCAAGAGGAACGTCAAGGACAGAGCACTTAAACTATGACTGAGCCCACAGACTCCAAAGGGCAGCGAGGCCCTATGAAAAGAGGATCAGAAGGCATAAGTATAATCTTTTCACACTTACAAGCTTTCTTACACTATGAAGGAATAGCTCCCACTAGGAGTGATTTTACAACCCTGTATGATGTCATCTTTTAGCCAGAATCTTTGCGGTTTTACAGAAATGTGTCAGGTTTTGTCATAATTAGCTGCTTTTAAAAAAATGTATAATTCACATCTTAAATTGCCTAATGAACACAGGGTGGTATAGCTGATCAGACACACGGCTTCTGTGGACAAAGAATCATTGGGCTCCTTAATAAAATAAAAGAAAAAGATTTTAGCCCTTATGTTCTGGTGCTTAATAAATCAGTACACAAATGAAAACAATCAAAACAACAGCTCCCAAGAAATCTACACACACATCCCCGGCATTCTTCAGCCTGGCAGACTGGAGGCTGGCCAGGCTTTGAGGCCGTGGATCGTGCACACCAGAAACCACGCAGAACCAGGGCACACCGAATCCTTCCTTTCTGGGAGGAAACGTTCAGGGGACAGCAGCTTCTCCCACCCTCTCGGTGGAATCAGCTGAAATCCATTCGTCTATCAGCCTTCAGGTATGTGTTTCTAATGTGATACGAGTGAGTTTAAAAGTCACTTGACGCTAAGCAGAGAGTTCAGCGAAATGGAAATCACTTAATATGGGAACCGTGAGCAGCAAGTGACGAACCACAACCTGGAAAAACATTGTTAGAAAATTGCTCTTGTTCGATTTGCCTGGCTCTGGGGGAAGAAGCAGCAAGAGGCTAAATCATGAGACGGGCTGGGGAAGCTTCATTCGCGGCTCACGTTATTCATTATTCCTTCCAAAAAAACTAAAATGAGGATAAGTTCTCGAGATTCATTCTGTCCTCTCTATCCTTAACAAAAGTAATATTCTGAACCAAGAAACTGAATTCATCACAGAAATATTTAATAAGTTGGTTTGCTAAATAAATGTATTCATCCTTAAAGCTTTATGTCACTATTACATTAATAATGTTGAGGGAAAAAAGAGCTTAGTTACTTCAAAATAAACCTTACCAAATGCCTAAGAAAACCACATTTTAGTTTTCTTTTTTTCTGGGAAAAAATACATCTCTACTAACCCAAGACCATCCTTTCATTATGGGTAACTTTAATCCCATTGAAAGGATTTGGGGGTGGAGGTAAATTTTAGTTTCATTCTAAATAAAAGCCTTAACCTGATCAAATGGAGACTAACATAAACAGGACGTGAGCTACAGCCAAAGAGACTTATTCCAGAAAAGCTGCGCGGGACTCTCTCTGAGCCTCCATCGACTCAAAGGCCATTTCGGGGTGCTTTCTGCTCACTGCTTATTCATTGGCCAAGGCAACCGGCTGCTGTGTTTCCATTCTCCCCACCAAGTGATAATGACCCACAAACTACCACTTAAGTGTGTTAGGGGAGCACAATTTGGAAGAAAATGTGTTGAGAAGAATCCTTATAATGTGAAAACCTTCCTCATCATTTATTCACCACTCATTCATTTTTTAGTTGTCAGGTCCAGGATGGGGGGGTTAGGGGTGGCAGGAACACACGATCATCCCTATGAGACTTGAAAAGTGCTCTAAATTTTAGTAATCTTCCATATCTAATACATGTTTTCAGGCTCGGAGAAAATTAAATTTACGAGTCCTTCCCCAGGTGCGTCACAAAATGCCACCACTTTTGTCCTTGATGCCAAAGTCACCAAGATGAAGCATGACCGAGTGCAAAACAACAAGTGAACCTACAATGCTGGGAAAGCTGGATCACGTTCATGGGCTAATTAAACATCTTCCAGTTCTTCTGAATTCAGGGCTCCTTGGCTTCCTCCGTTCTTGGTCTGACAATCAGAGGGATGACAAGTCCACAACCAGCTGTGGCATGATGCGATGACTTCAGTCATAGAGGCAGGTTCAAATATACAATGGAAATTCAGAAAAGAGAGGGATCGAATCTGTTGAGGGTCCAGGGTTTTGAGCAATTGGGGGCTGATCGAGGAAAAAGATATGACAGTAATGCAAGCTCTACTGGGTGGTGCTTGGACAGGGTTGCAGGAGGGGGAAGTCCCTCGGGATGAGACCATTCAGAGGCTATGGAGACTGTGGGTGCTGCCATCCAGAAGGGGAGCAGGGCCAGGGGCTCCCGGAGGAGAGGAGAATTGGAGGGGGTGATGCAGCTCAGCAGCATGGGGGGATCTCTGGGTCAGTGACCAGTGTTGGGGTCTTCAAACCAGAAGGCTCTGTCTTATCAATGGCCAGCAGATGGCAGGTGCAGTTTTGAGGGCCACACAAAGTAGGCAGGCCCTAAATGGCTAAAAATCTGCTTGTTTGGGCTATTTTAAAAACAATTGGATATGTAAAGTTTTGAGTTTGGTGTCTACAGGTTTTTGAGACCTATGAGGTCCAGCCTGTTATGAAGAAATAAACAACTAGGGACCAATACACAGTGGCTATCATTGGCTCATTGATGGAACACAGAGGGGGCTATAAACTAGACCTTGAAGTAAAACTCTGTCAGACGAAAAAGGAGTAGGAAGGCACTCTAGGCAGAGGGATGGCAAAGGCAAAGGCTCGGGCACAGTGGCACGGGCAGCTTCCAGGTCGTGCTGTCAAAGGCAACAAGACAGAGGCATGGAAGCCGGTTAGTGGGGCTGGAAGGCAGGATATGCGGGAAAGAGGTGGCCAGAGGGGAGGAGAGAAAGGTGAGACCAACACGTGACGTGGGGATGAGAGCATTACTCCTGCAGCCCAGCTGCCAGAGTCCAATCCTGGCTTCACTTTTAGCAAGAGCCACTGGGCAAGGTACTGAACCTCTTTAGTCTCCCTTTTCCCAGCTGTAAAAGAGGGTTATAAATACCTACCACAATGCCAGCTATTCTGACTGTCATTAATATGTTAGCAAGTGACTATACTAATAGTCTAGCCTCGGACCCTAGGCCAAGGAAGGTGGACTCCACGCCATTGACTGTAATGGGAAAAAAATGGGCTATTTGTAACCAAGACAGTGACCAGGCCAGATCTGTGCTGGGAGGACGTGCATGGAACGAAGAAGAGGCGAGAGACGGAGAAACCAGGAGGCCACTGCAACAGTCTTAGCCACGGACACAGTGGACCTGAACTAGAACAGTAACAGGAGAAAGGAAACGAAGGAGCGGAATCCTCTAGAGGTTTCTCAGGGAGCATCCATAGGGACTGGGAGGAGGAAAGGATGAAGGAGAGAAAAAAATTGGCAATGACTTCAAAGTTTCTTTTGGGGATTTCCCAATCCCTTGTCTCCGTGTCCTCTAACTTCAAAGACAAGTGCCGCGGGAGAAAGAAGCAAGACCATAATCTTCGAGCAGTTCTTCCTAGGAGAAAATGTCGACACAGTATTTTAAAAAGGATAAGAGGCAGATAAAGAAGGCAGATGTGGCTGACGTGACATGGGGTTAGCTGCGGCTCTGTTAAATTAACCTCACTGGGATTTACACCAAGAGAGTGGCGTCCGTCTCCCTCAACCCCTTCACAAGCCCTAAATCCACGTGAAATTTCAATGAACCATCGCTATCCTGAAAAACTCTTGCAGAGCATCTAAATCATGAATCAGGGTCGACAGCATGAATCCTTTCATACCCAAATATTCAAAGTGCTTCTGAACCAAAAGAAAGTCGGCTCCCACAGCCTTGTGGGACCAAAGATTTCGAACCTATCACATTTTTGAAACCTCAAAGGGTGAGTCAAGAGGCTGGATAACCAGACTGAAGCTTTGAGAAGATCTCTATGGAGATTCAAGACATCTTCAGCTGAAGCCCACAAACATGTGAGTGGAAAGGATAAACTATCTACCCATTCTTTCTTTTCCTGTAATTGTAAATACTAAGTTACAGATTAATCTTAAGACACCTTTAGGAGTTCCCACATGTGCGGAAAGCTTCAAGGTGACTGCTAAAATGACCCTCCTGGGATGACGATAATGAACACCACCACCGTCTTGGACCTCCTGAGCAGGTGCAAGGACCAAAGCCCTAACTGAGCATGTGCCCATGAAGAACAGAATGGATCGCCCCCAAAGATGCAGAATGATCACGCTGGCCTACAGACCCCTTAACCTCTTCCTCTGTAAAGGACCCTGAACATCTCCCTTCAGGGGGCTAAGCTTCTCTGTAGATACCCCCTTATGCATAAATCTATTTTCTCTTTTAATAAAGTGTTGCTTGCTTTAAAAAAACAAACAAACAAAAAAAATTCTTAACCTACATCTAAAGGTAGCTGGACTTTTGTTAACTTTTCCTGCAGTATTTTAAGGAATTTGCCAAATGGATTACTAAGACTTTACGCTCTAGACTCCCCTATTCCTAAATTGTCAATGTCCTCACAAGCTAAATTTAAGATCCATTTCCGTCACCAAGGGTATTATGGGGTTGTAGCTACGTTGCCAACCTATAAGTATAAAAAGGAACCAGGACATGAACATGGAGCAAATCTTGCAGTGGAACAAGGCACAAGCTAAAATGCAAAACAAGGGCACCAATTAGGAAGTGAGGACATGGAGAAATTTATAAGCTAAGACTATAAATAATAATGATAGTGATGATTATGATGATGGTGGTGTTGACAGTAGTGATAATTAGCATTTACTGAGCACTTAACTCTTGGACAGATACAGCCTGTTGTCCCCAATATCCAATCTCTCCTTCTTATTTAGTAATAATATTTTTAGTTGGGCACCCAACCAAAGCCTAAAATTTCCCAGCCTCCTTGTGAATAATGTAGTCTCATGACTAAGCTCTGGCCAATGAGATGAGATGGTGGGCAACTTTCAGGCCATGCTGTTAATGGGAAGGGACATGCCCCTCTTCACATGCTCTTTCCCCTTACTGGCTGGAATGTAGAAATGATGGCAGGAACTGAAGCAGCCATCCTGGACCATCAGATGGAAAGCACATATGGAAGATGGCAAAGCAACAAGGTGGAGGAGGCGGGGTCCCTGATCATGGCAGAACCTCCACAACCAGCCCTAGGCTGCCTGCTCTGGACATACATCAAAAGAAATGAACTTTCATCTTTTTAAAATGACTATTATTTGGGGCCTCTCTGTTAAAACAACTCAACTGATAAAATCCTGTGCCAGGTACTATGCTATGTTCTTTACAGGCATTACCTCATTTAATCCACACACAGCCCCAAAAAGTAGCCCACAGAGGCAAGTCACTGGTCTAAGCTCTCAAAGTAAATGGCAGCGCCTGGATTAAACAAGACGGTCCGATTCCAGAGGTTAGAATATGATGTCTCCTGCCATACAACTAGTTGGCCAGAACCAAGGAAGGAATCTGATCAACTCCCAAAAATGTAGGCCAGACTTAATATCGCCCCAGCCAAGGCTAAGGAGGCACAACTCCTTAGAGGTTCTTAGCTGTTCTGGTCTCCAGGAGCTCAGCTGGCCCTCAGCTCCTTCCCCAGACTCAGGGAAGCTCTGATAGAGACTTTTCCACCTCTCCACTTAAATTTCACTTCCTCCAGAGCATTTGCCTGAGCACTAAAGTGAAATGAGAACACTGTTGAAATGCTGCAGACACAGCTCTTTCTCAACATCAGCCAGCTCTCTCCACACCAGACTGAGGTCCTACAAGATCGGTGTCATGTTTATTGCATTCCTACACTTTGCTCTTCTCATGTCCCTTCCAGAAGGTATGGTCTCCCTTAGTGGATTCAGTGTGGTAAGGCACAATTCAGAAAGAAGTGCAAAGTCAGTCCTGCAGACACAGAGGCACAAGGAAATACTATCAAGTGTGCTGGATCGAAAACAGCCAAGTTGTTGCTCTTCTTTCCCAGATTTTCAAAGCCAAGAAAACTGAAAAGCCTGATGGTCCCTAGAGCAAGGAGAGAACCTAAAGTCCTCTCTTTCTGACACCAAGGGAAAAGCAGCACGAAGCCTGGTGCACTCACTAACTTTTCTAATGATGTGACAAAGTCTCTGAAAACTTCTCCGGGTCTCATATTCCATATCCAGAAAGTGGCAGGTGGAAGAAAATCCACTGGCTACCCAGCTGCAGGGGACCTAGTGAATTCAGGATGGTTCTAGTGAACAGAGTTGTCACTGAAAGCAATGTCTTCCTACTTTTTCAAATAAAGAGTTAAAGGAAGTTTCATTTTCTTGCCAGTTTCATTGAAATTACACTGTGCAATTGGGCATCTTAAGAAGAATCTGCTTTGGAGTGTCAAGGCCTGCCAGAAAGGATCTTGAGATAAAGAAGCCTTTAGCTTTCAATTATATATATATATATATTTTTTTTTTTTTGAAGATGACCAGTAAGGGGATCTTAACCCTTGACTTGGTGTTGTCAGCACCACGCTCTCCCAAGTGAGCCACGGGCCGGCCCCTTAGCTTTGAAATCTTGCTCAAGCTAGGGCTACATCATCTCCAGGGAACACTGGCTCAAGTTTACGTGAAGATATGCTTACCTGATAGGGTGTTGTGAGATTAGAGGAGGTACATGCTTGTTTGACATATAGAACATGCTCAGTAAACACTAGCTAACATTACTAGTGTATCATTGTCATAACCATTGTCATCCGGGACATCCCTGTGGAGAATCAATGTTTATCATCTCTTCTAACAGAGCGCCAAGTTGGGGTGGGGAAGGGGTGCTTCCTAAGGACAGAGAACAGTAAAGGGTAGGTCTTAACTGATTCAATAAACATTGATTAACTTCCAGGCTCAGAGCTAGGTGCTAGGGAACAAAGATAAACAAAATCCTGCCCTCAAGAGTCTCAGAAGTCTCCAGAGGAAGCTCCAAGTCTGCGGGGAGGGAAGGGAAGGAGACAGAGAAGGATGGTCTCAGAGGGCCTCCCAGAGCAGGTGGCCCTTGAACTTATTCTTAAAGGATTTGTAGTTCATCAGGCAAGGGAGGAGATTTCTGCCCAAGATCAAAAAGGCAGCCAGCAGCCAGAGACAAAGGACCTCCTGTGACATTCTGTGAGGTTGGGAATTTATCCCATCAGTCAAAGGTAAGCCCTGGGTATTAGTCTGCTCTGACGGCCATAACAAAATACCACAGACTGGGTGGCTTAAAAAAACAGAAGTTATCTTTTCACAGTTCCGGAGGCTGGAAGATAAGGTGTTGGCTTGGTTTCTCCTGAGGCCTCCCTCCTTGGCTTGCAGACGGCTGCCTTCTCGCTGTGCCCTCACACGGCCTCTCCTCTGTACATGCACAAGTCTGTGTCCTAATCTCCTCTTCTTATATGGACATCAGTTGTATGGGTTACAGCCCACCCTGACAACCTCATTTTATCTTACCCGCCTCTTTTAAGGCCCTGCCTCCAAATACAGTCATATTCTGAGGTACTGGAGGTTAGGACTTTAGCACAGGAATTTGAGGGGACACAATAAAGCCCGCACCACCATGAAAGGATTTGAAGGAGTGGGGTGAAGTGAACAGGTTTTCATTTTAGAAAGCTCACTGCAGTGGTGCTGAGGACAATGGGATTTGGGAGGAAAGAGACCAGAGGCAGGCAGGCCACTGAGGATACTTGCTGCATTAGTCCATGTCTGTGGCTTATAACAGAATACCTGAAACTGGGTAATTTATAAAGAAATAGAATTTATTTTTTCTTGGTGGTGACTCTCTACAGCAATGCAAGGTGTCACATGGTGAGAATGGGCTGAGCAAGAGAGCAACTCTCCCACTCGCTCTCCTTATAAAGCCACCAGAACCACACCCAGTACTCCATGAATGGATCAATCCACTCACCAGGGCACAGTACTCACAATCTAATCACCTCTGAAAGGCCCCACCTTTCAATTACCGTAACTGGATTTCCCACCCTCTTACCACTGTTACAGTGGGGATCAGATTTCCAGTACATGAACTTTTGGGGGACACATTTAACCCATAGCACATGCATAACCTGGGGAGGAGAAGATGAAGGACTTGCCAACCTGGGGAGAAGAGAGGACAGGATCTGTTTAGCTGCAGCTTGGCCATTTTGCTCAAGACCCAAGCTCCTGTTAGCCACTACAGGTCCCTGCGCTTTCCTGCTGGGAGGAGTCTACTCGTCTGTGTGGATTCTCAGGACTTTCCTTCCAGCGTATGCCCGGCTGGGTCTGAGCACCCACCACCAATACCCGCCAGGGTTCTGGGAACCCCCAGAGGCTAAACAAACAGTGGCCTGAGGAGCAGGAATAAAAACAATGCTGCCTTGGTTTCCAAACACAGGTCAGGCCTGGGAATCAAAGTCAACTCTTCAGAGGGGAAGAGCAAGAGCTCTGGTGTCCCCACTGGCCCATCAAGTCCCCTCTAACAAGCACCCCTCACAAATAAAGCTCCAGCAGGAAGCCCATTAACACCTCGCAGGGGCAAACCTCAGGCCCCACAGGAGAAACTTCAAAAGACATCCCAGCAGCTCAAAATGCCAGAAAGTCATTAATCAACTGCACCATCCCAGGAAGCAGCTGGCTGAATTTGGGAAAGGAGTCCAGCACATAAATTAAACGTCCCTCAGCCCCCATATGGCTCTCGATTTATTACCATAGAGGCCAACCGGGCTCCTTAAGTTTAAAAAGGATCAAGGCCTCTATAAACAGTATATAGAACTACCTTCCATGGAAGAAAAACACTAACAGAAACTCTCCAGTTTTTTTTTTTTTTAAAAGAAAATAATCCATTTGTGAAAATAATTCCCACTACGCTGAACTCTTTGCCCCCAGTGTTACATAAAATCCAACTCACTGGTCAGCCCTTTTTAAAAAAAAATGTCAGCTACAATTACCAATTTGTTTTTTTGATTTGCTGAAATTAATTTCAGAATTGGATTTTCTCCTGAGCTGGTGGCCTGCTGAAAAGACACACATGTCAGCTGAAAACCCATAACATTGCTTAAAGGCTTGAAACTTTCTCCTCCTGCCACCCTTCACATACAAACATTCCCACCAACCCTTGAACTGCAAAAAGCAGCTTGGTAAAAATCAGCGTTACAGCAAAGATGAAAATAGGGCTGAATGAGAAGCATGAATGTTTCTCGGGAGATGATGAGTTGTGTAATACCAAAAGGCATCATACATCTTATTTCCACTAAAACCCTCAAACCAGTATTTAGTTTCCCTTTGTTTGTTAACCATCCAATTCTCTTTGCCCCTAATAAATCAAAATAGCTGGACGTTACAGCGCACCCACTACATGCCAGACTTGTGCTGAGCACTTGCAAATCTCTGATCTCACTTCATCACAATTCTCTCAGGTAAACACTGTTGTTCTTACCATTTTATAAAGAGGAAAACTGAGGCTCAGAGAGGTTAAGTAACTTGTCCAAGGTCACACAGGTAGAGAACGGCAAAATGGAGATGGAAACCCAGGTTTGTCAGTCTCCAAGCCCGTGCCCTTAACTAATTTTAATGGCCTGTCCCTGTGCTAATTTGAAAGATGGAACTCTCTTCTTCTCAACTGGCCTCCCAGTAAAGATACATTTAGAAGTTTAGCATTTAAATTTGCTCGAGGTTCAAAAAGTGATTGTGAATATTGTACACTATGAGGCTTAACAACATCTTTTAAGAATTCCAATGGATACCTTCATACATTTTTACAGTCATAAAATGTGATCTTTTTTTCTGGATTGTCATTTCTTCTCTCTTTTTCTGTTTAAAAATACAAGCGCTTACACTGTGCTTAGAGTTATGCAAAACATGAAATCCAACTCTAGAACTTGGATTTATAAAAACAAGCTAAAATGTCACAAAGGTTACATGCCTTGCTTTGTTCAAAACAGATGAGAACCAAAACTAAATAAAAATGGGTATGTCTAGAGTAAGAATTTCACTTAAAATTTAGGAAACATCCTGTACCCCAGACTGTAGGTTCCTTGAGGACAGAGATCCTGTCTTATTTGACTTTTTATCCCCCAAGACTAGCACAGAACTGGCACATAGTAGGTGCTTAATAACCATTTGCCAAAATGGAGGATGAATGGATGGGTGGATGGGTGGATGGATGGGTGAAAGGATGCTTATACCAGTAGCTAAATACTGAAATTATCTGTAACAAACTCATTCTGTATACATGCCTATGTCTATGTTTGTTTTCTGGCCGGAAATGTATTTTTAAACAGTCCACCCTGGATTCAGATAAATGAATGAACTAGCCAGCTCTGTGACTATAGGGTCAAATGTGGGCTGCTATGAACTATGACCTTCCCCAAGGACAGGCAGACAGATGCCAGCAACTGCACACTCAATAACTGCCCATTTAACAAACACATGCTGAATGCAAGTAATTTTTCTGGAAGGCAGTCCTATTTGCTGCCACCAGAATATATTTGTAATCCACTCCATGTGTCCTTCCATTCTCGAAAGACTGTAGTAGGAAGCAACATTTATTTGCAAAGAAGACACTTTGGGTCAGTAATGACTCCAGAAAACAAGTATGGCTACAGCACCATATGATTCTGAGAAGAAAGAAAAAGGAAAAATTGTCTGGCTTTTGTGAAAGCTGCAGCAAACACAGGACATAAGATGGATTCCTAAGGACAAGCCGTGCCAGTGGGGTCAGGAGAAGGGAAGGCCACATGAAATTCCAGAAAACCTTCCATCAAAGTGTGTGGGTTCCAGAAGGACTAAAAAGCAAAAAAGTAACTAAAAAACAAATAATTTGCCTTCTTCAACATAGAGACAACAGGTAAACAACCAGCAAAAACACTGAGTAAATGCCAATGTTCTAACAAGCAATTAAATATCCCTTTTACAGTAAGGGTGACATGGCTCTGTGGTTCTACAAAGCACTTTTACATAAAATAACATTTCATTTGAGAAAGCTAAAGAAAGGAATGTGAACACTCCATTAACAAGATAAGGGAACCAAGGCTCACTCTATGAGGGCCAATGACTTGTTTAAGGCACAGAATCAGGATGTGGAAATGGGCACGTTTCCTGACTCGGAGTTTTCTGCATCCTACTCTGATACATTTCTTTGCTCAACAGAAACATTTTAGGCCTCAAGTTGAGTACCAGGTTGTACCCAGGTAGATTCCAAGCTGGGAACAGATCCTGTCTTTATGAAATTTCTAAGCCAACATTTAAGGGTTGGAGCTAGTATTTAGGCTGACTTCCCTGACTTCAAAGCATGTGGGTCCTACAGAGGTGATTAGGTTCTCCTGGTACAGAAACAGCCAGAGGAGTATGTAGGAAAGGAGAAAAAGAGAGAGAGACAGGAAACCCCATCCACACATCTGAAAACAGATAGGAAACTACAAGCAGACTCTCACCACCCCACTTTAAAGCCATCTCAGAGACAACGTTCTATGCCTGGAAGGTGAACCCAATGCTGTTCTTCATAGATCCACTTATCTTTAGTACTGTGAGGAATGTCTTTTTAAGGAGAAAATTATCCATTTCTAATTAGTCAAGAATCACAGCTTCTCTTATCAGACTTTGTTTTTCTTTTTGCAGCTGGCCAGTACGGGGATCGAACCCTTGACCTTAGTGTTATCAACACCACGCCCTAACCAACTGAGCTAACCAGCCAACCCCCAACAATTGACAATTATTTTTTAACTGTCCCCTTGCCCATTCCACCCATCCCAATAAATAGAAATAACTTGCTGTGAAAACAGAGCCCAAATCAAGCACGAAAAAAAAATGGCCAGAATACCCTCAAACCATTTGTACCACACCATCATTTTGCCTTTATTGAGGATGATTTGAAAAAATAAAATCCATTCTACAGAGGTTCCCAAATGTGGCTGGGGATCCAAAACAGCACTGGGGAGCCTTTTAAATGGAATGCTGGGCCCACCTCTGGAGATTCAGATGAGTGGGTGGTCTAAGGGGACCCAGGTATCTGGTGCTGGTGGAGGAGATACTGTAAAGCACCCCAGGTAATTCTGACAATCAGCCTGCTTGCAAACCCTTGAATAAACCTACATGGAGCACACTAGGGCAAAAGCTGCCTTGAAAGCACCCACCTCCCTGTGTAGATCCACCAAGTACCAAACACTGAATGAGGTACATTCCGTATGCGGTATAATCTCATGTAACCTTTACAACATCTTCAAGATTGGCACACTTATGCCCATTTACAGATCAGAAAAACAGGGGTCAGGGAGATATACCGATTTTTCCAAGTTCACACAACTAAGGAGGTTTGAATTCCTAAGCTTTCCCAAGAATGTTTGTTCTGTGCTTCTAAACTGCATAGGAAAATCCCCTTCTGAGGAAAAGAGCCAAAGTGAATACTATTTGAGAAGCTGGCACTGGTGCAATATATCTTGATTTCATTTCATATTATTGATTAATATAACTAGGAAAGAACCACTAGTGGAAACAGACACCCCAATTTTATATGCTTCAGCAGAGTTGCATTTTCTGGGCTTAGGGAGGGTGGTAAGATCTATCTGGGATTTCACCACCAAGCAGGAACTGGGCCAAACAAGTTCATTAGCAGCTCAGCCCACATGGCCCTGGTTCCTCATTCAGCAGTTGTGAGAGGGGATGAGGCAGAAAATGCCCCCTGGCCAGGAAACAGGAGACAGCCTGCCAGGCTGGGGAGGGAAAGGCCCATTTCGAGCAGACAGGGGAGCAGACTCAAATCCATTTTCCCTTGGTCCAAAGAATCAAAGAATCCTCGTGGGATCCCTCAGGGGACAGTGAAATACTTTGACACCTTAAGCAGGACGCCTCCATCCAGCCCTCGTTCTCACAGCAGAAGGATATCATTTCTGCCCAGGATGCTTCGGGGGCAGAAGCTGCAGTCACTCTCCTGGAATCAGGCCAGAGCTGCAAGGAAACCTACATTGCTATCCTGCCATCCCAGTAACTCAGTGTGATCTTAGGCAAGTCACTTCACTTTGAGCCTGAGTTTATAAAACGAAGAGGTGAAACTTTGAATCCCCTGCATTCTCTGACAACATATGAAATCCAGATCCCCAGGAGCAACCAGGCTGGCAGGACAAGGTCCGCAGGGGGATTTAATCCCAAAATACTGACCACGGAGAAGCTGCTGAAGGGAGGAAAACCAATCTGCCAGTCATCACACTTGCCCAGGCTCACCTGTCGCACACGTGCGTTGCAGAGGTGCATGCAGATGAGAGAGACACTGGAATCTCATGGTAAACTCAATCTTCCTCTGGAGATCTCCACGTCCTTCATCCACTCATTGAACAAATATGTATTGAGCAAATGTACTAGGAGCCATGGACCCTGAGGTCATCCTATCATTATCACTATTATTATTATTATTATTATTATTATTATTATTATTATTATTATTATTATTATTATTTAATTAAAGCAGCCAGGGGGGAAAAGACAAAGTGATGCTGGCATTCCCTTAATAGATGAAAAAAACCCATCAGAAGATTAGGAATATGTTCAATTCTTTCCTCCTTAACTCACGTATTGCAAAGGAATATCAGGTAGTCGATTTCGAAACAGAAGGGCCACAGCCTCCGAGGCAGAAGGGGTAGATGCACACACCACTGGTCACAGACTGTCTCACTTCCTGTGCAGACAGAGCGAAGGCCAAGGGCTCTCAAGGGAATTCTAGAACCTCCTCCTCCCACCCCCCTCCAATGCTGCGAGCCTGGGACAGATTTATTTTCCCCCACAGTCCACTTCGCTACACTGGCTCAAGGAACAGGGTTTATCCTGTACACTGCCAGGGAAAAGATCCTATCGCTGAACAAAATTAGTACATCCTAAGAACCCCTTCAACAAGTGCTTTGGAATTTTAGGCATTGGAACCATCTGTCCTATACCAAACTCAGAGTTTAAAAAAAAAAAGGTAACAGAGCTGGCTAAGTAGCAGCAGTGGTACCACTCCTCTTAACTAGTACTCATGTACTAACTAGTCCTTCTTACTATACTAACAAATACTACTCCTACTTAGCTAACTAATCACTAACCATTAGACAATACCGCCTCTCACAGAATGCACCCACATCCATTCCTTTATAAAACATTTACTTCTCGATTATCTTAAATGATGTATAAAGGCCTGGGAGATAAACAGAGCAGGTATTATTCAGCCCATTGGACAGATAAAGAAACTAATACTCAGCAGTTCAGATTCCCCTGAGGCCTTCCAGCTGATGAGCAGTAAGATTTTTTTTGCTACCTAATTCCTTACTATATGGCTGTACAGACAGACAACAGACCCTGATGACAACCATGCACCCTGTTCAGTTCTGATGCCATCAGCTAGGAAGGACAGCTAAGGCATAAGGGGCACAGTGCTCCTGTACCCTTTTCCCTGATGGAGTCCCGGTCCTTTCTATAGCTGGGCCTCCTAAATCAAACACACACACACACACACATGAGCACACATGAGCATGCACACACTCACATACACACACTACAAATGCACCTGCAGAAAACCCTGCCACCACCTGTGAAGGCTCTGCTGAAACAGTTCTCAGAACAGCATCCCTGGTCCTGCCACAGCCCAGGAAATCTTCAGATCTTGGCAAACCCCACTGCAACCATGTTTCCACGCTGCAGCCTTAGATGAATGAAAATACCAACTGGAGCCAAAGAAATCCAACAGGCTATCATGCAAAATGCTGGTGTGAAATCAAACCTCAGACCAGTAATTATCCATCAAGCCAGGGCCATAATAACGGGCTCCTTGAGGTCACTTCACTGGAAGGTGGGGAGGGGTTACTAAAGAAGGAGTTGGAATGGGACAAATTTGGTAACAGCCTTAAGAGAAAGGTGTTCTACTCACTTTTCTACAGATATCCCCAACCCGGCGCCCCAAAAACCAAACTTCTCATCAGAGGTCAAAACCCATCACGTGGCTGCTCTGCGGCACAGATGATTTTTAACGTGCTGGGGCAGATTTCCATCTATCACAATGACCTAAAAGGTGCTTCCTTTCCAAACAGCTGCAATTAAACTAGAAAAACATTAATTGTAGCCTTATGATAAAGGGGCTTCCTGGAAATTCCTTAAAGGAAGTCTATAATTGATAGTGTGGCTAAACATCATATAGACAGAAAAAAACCTGAATCTAGTATAATCTGTGAAGGCTCAAATCCCCTGGTAAACAGACAGCACTTTTGTTCAAAAAGTATTGTGCCACACGCCTTACAAAGAAACACACACACACACCCCTCTCAAGATTTCAGTGCTGGGCCTCAAAGCTCATTATGGCATTAGCTTCAATTCCATAATTTGATTGAAGAGAAGAAACAGTTAAAAAAAAAAAAAAGATTGTAAAAAAAACAATAGTTTCTATTAAAATGCATAACACCATCTTTCAAAAGATGAAAGGACTTAATAGAAACACCATAAACCTCAGACTTACACAGTAAATTGCTTCTTTTGTTTAAGGCAAATTAAAATCGAATCACAGATAAAAAAATAAACCCTCCCAATATCCCTGGCTGATGGGATGCGACATTCGTTATGCAGCTTGGGAGACTGCCTGTTGACTATTTTGTAGAAAAGGAATGAAGGGTTGGTTATAATCACCTTCCCACGCAAATCCTCAAATCCTGTCTCATTACCTGAAGTGTTTTTCCTGCAAAGTGACACACAAATGATTTTCTAGTCTCCACTTTCTTTGCATAAGCCACCATATGCAAAGCAAGGGAAGAGTGCAGGGTGTATTAAATTATCTACGACAGCGCATCTGCCCAGAGTCCTTCTAAGTGCTTCCTGGAACACGATGCACAGATGTCACATCTCCCTGGGTCTGAAAGTGAAGTCCCTTCCAGTGCCTTTGTGAGAGCCCAGTTTGAATCTGGCACAGAAGCCATGGACAAACCTCTGAATATCCCTTACTGGGGCTCCTCAGAACCCATAGACTTATGAGGGAAATACAGTGTGAAAATGTGTGTATCATCTGAATCCTCCCCCTCCCCGTGGGCTCCAGGCACCCAGTGGACTGCAGGCTTGCAGACTCAAAGGCAGTTGTGAACTCAAATGAGGGGACTTCTCACTGCCAAAGTGACCTTAGAGCCAAAGTGATCCAGTGTGCTACTCAGCGGGAAAAGGTGCTGGCACATAGTAGGTGTTTGGAACATGTTAGCCACTCCACCGAAAGAAGGGCTCGAGTGTAGAATGTCTGGCTTACTTTAGCAGTCAAGTAACACCATGTCCTTGTCACCTACTTCCATCACACTGACTCCATGCTCCCCCAAAAGATGGAACTCTTTCTAGCGCTTGGTCCTTCTGAAGCAAAATTCCTCTTCCAAGAACTCGGTCTGGCCTCTGACGGGGGGTGAGGGAGACTCCAGGTGGTCAGCGGACTGCAGCTCCAGCACCACCCTGGAGCTGGCTATAGATGCAGACTCAGGCCCCAGGCCAGGCCTATGGAAGCACAATCTGAATCTTTACCGGATCCCCAGGGAATTCCACACACATATCCAAGGGTGAGAAGCTCTGCTCTATAAAGTGTGATTGCAGGGAGGGGTCTGGAAGCCCCCTTCCCCACTTCCTGGTTCTCCAGGCATTGAAACTGACAAGCTCCAGAAGGAAGAGGCACTGATGGCTCTAAGACTGTCAAAAATAACACCCAAGAAGATGTCAATCCTTTGTTGCTCTATTGTTTAGACAGACCCAGATTAAAGTGACCTGAAGTGATTCATCCAAGAGTGGATGCGGTAAAAGGCTCTGAGGGTAGAGTCCAGGCACCCCCCAGGGGATTTGGGGTGCAGTTTCAATTTCAGTGGAGAAGCCTTGGCTTCCTCTGGTATTGTCTTCAAGATTTAGTAAAAGAAAACAGCTGTAGGGATCCAATTTCAGCTTCCCAAAATGACTTCACTGCTCTTACTAACCATCCTGGGACTCTTCCCCTACACCTTTAAGAGGAGATAACAGCCCTGAGGGCGAGGACTAAGAGGGAAAACAGGACAATGCACTTAAAAAGTGCTCAGCATGCTTTTAGTTATTGCTTCTTTCCCATTCGTAACTCTAGAGGGAAGAGCCTCCAGGAACATTTGCTTAGGCACAGGATGGGGGATGAAGGGGAAGAAGGAAACCCAAGTGAGTCCAACCTGCAACACGATTTCACCAAGGCGTTTCTTTCAGGCTGTCCCATAGTGCCCCTCCTCTTAGTGTCCTGGGTGGACTGGGAGGAAAGAGGCGAGGCTGGCTGGTGTCTGTGCCTCCTTTCGGTGCCACTCCTCTTTACAGCAAGGTGTCCCTTTCATTCAGTTCCGAGGAACAGCATAAAAGAGCCTCTCTGCCTTTCTTAACTGCACAACTGCCCTCCTCGAGGTTCAGATGGGCCAAAGGGTGGACTTAGGGACCTCAGGCGCATTTCTTCAGCTCTCACTCAGCCCCTCCATTTCCAACCATGCCTCAAAGTGGAACAAACCAGGTCCACTCATTGCTGCACAGATCAAATTGGAAACTGCCAAATGGCAGCCACACATAAGGGGATGAAGATCAAGAAAAAACATGCAATGCAAAAAATGCAAAGATGACTACTTTGATAGTTCATATTTCAACCTGAGGATCTAGGCCAATCATATAAATCATATAAGCATGCTTCTCACCAAGATATGAACAGACACTGTGATCTCTGCTGAAGAAAACAAGAGCCCAGGTCTCTGCTCTCCCAGCTAACATCTGCCAAGGGCTTGGGCTGCACCAAGCACCATGCTGAGTGCTGGCTTCATACCCACCTTAAGCCTCCCAACACCCTAGGATTGCAGGTCGGGTATTACCTTCGCCCTACAGAGCATAAAACTGAGGCCCAGAGAGGTTAAGTAACTTGCCCAAAGTCACCAGAACAGACATTCCCAATGTCGGCAATTTTGTCCCCATGGAACACATCCCATTGTTTGGAGACATTTTTGGTAGTCACGATTAGAGAATAACTACTGGTGTCTAGTAGACAGAGGCTGGGAATGCTACTAAACATCCAACACTGCACAGGACAGCTCTGTGCCACAAAGAATTACTCAGCCCTCGATGTCAATATCGCCAACGCTGAGCTTCTCCTCTGACCTGCCTAGAACTTCAACTCCCATCCACTCACTGCACTATCTTGTCCCCCTCTATGTGCCTGAAAAGGACAATACATTTTTTTTTACCAGGACTATACATCAGATTACTGCGGCTCTGTAGCCAATGCTGAAAATTAAAACACAAAAAACTACTCTCGTCATTCTCCAGTGCTTCCACCCCAAGGATCTGAACTGACTTTTCCCTCTGCCTGAACAACTCCCTCCCCCCACCCCCACCATGTACTCAGGGCTCACACCTCACCTCCTCCACGTCAGCCACTGCCTGCACGGTAAGGCCTGTCCTACCCATCCGCACTCCCCCTGTCCCCTCCATAGCCGCCCTCACCCTCTGGCAGTCCAGGTATTTTTATTTGTGTATTATCTCACTCCTGCCATGTGACTGTAAGCTCCAGGAGGGCAGGGATTTTCTCCTGTGGCATTTCCTGCTCTTTCTTCACCACCCAAAACAATTTCTGGCACATAGGAGGAACTCAATAAATATTTGGTGAAACAATGAATGAATGAATGAATGAATGAGCGACCTAGCTTAGATTCCTTCCTCAGGGCTTTGAGAGCTTTAGCTTTCCCAAAGCTTTAGCATCATCAAGACAAAATGTCTCTGTATAGAACCTGCTGCAATAGCCACTCTTCTAAATCAGGGGTGGGCACAGTTTTTCCTGTAAAGAACCAGGTAAATATCTTCGGCTTTGAGGGCCTTTCAGTCTCTGGAGCAACTATTCGACTCTGCCGCGAGAGCAGAGAAAAGCAGCCAAGAAAATACGTGAACAAATGAGCATGGCTGAGTTCCAGCCAAACTTTATTTAAGGGCACTGAAATTTGAATTTCATAGAATTTTCATGCGTCAGAAAACATTATCCTTCTTTTGATCTTTTTTCTCAACCATTTTAAAATTTAAAAACGATCCTGAGTTCGTGGGCCATGCAAAAACAGGAGATGGGCTAGATTTAGCCCACAGGCCATAGTCTGCCCACCCCTGTTCTAGACCTTCCTGAGTTTAGATGATTTATTCAATATCACATCACATTAGGATGGCCCAGAATCCTTCCACAATCCTCATGTCATCCACCTAATAACAACCCTGGTGGGTTGATTCTTCATAATCCTTCTTTACCTCAGTTTACCTCTGAGGAAACTGAGGCCTGAAGGGACTTATTCAAGGTCACCAAGCCGTGGCCTTCTGACTCCTCTGCTAGAATTCTTTCTGCACTTCACAGACTGTCACGAAGCCTTGTCAATAATGGACACAGAGACCTCAGTTAATCCATTATTGATTCAGGGAACTGGCAGGGAGTATTCTAGAGACCTAAGCATGGAAATCAGCAAAGATTCTTGCATGAAAAGCACAAATATCGAATCAACAGGAGGGTAACCACGCATAGCATCATCCATCACACAGCACAGATGGTTGCTCAACCTGCCTTGGAGAAAGAAAATGTACGCACCAGCACCCTCCTGCCCTTTGGTGTCACAGGAAAAAGTCAGTGACACAGAAAATAGGTTGTGCTGCCCAGGACTCAAATGGGAATCCTAAAGGTGAAGGCTTGATAATAAACACACAGGGATTATTTCAGAACTTAGGCCAGGACTGACTTTTTCCACCTTATTTTCACAAACGTTCCCTGAATGGTAATTAAGACCCTCAAACCAAATGCAAACACTCAGGGGAAAAAAATTCACACCCCCAAACCTGAGAAGTCTGGACTGCATTGCTCTTGATCACTAACTTAGCAATAACCTCTGAATAAATAAAATATCACCTTATAACTCTCCCCCAATCTATCGCAATCAATATTCTCTCAGCGTATGTGAAACCGGCACAGAAAAGCAAACAAAGCCGTCCAATTTTGAACATTAAGTAAGGAAGGATTAACTACCCTGGCCCACCTCCCCCCAGGAACCAGGTCATTCTGAAGCATTGGCAGAAATGCAAAAGTAGCCCTGAGTTTTACCCCTCAACACCTGTGTGCCGGGAATCAAAAGGAAAATGGCCATAAAAACCAACAGCCTAACTCAGCATCTGATTTGCAAGCAGTGGGCCCCTCCCTCACTCCCTACTCCCCAAATCCTTTTCTTAGGGAATTTTTTTAGGCAAACAGTAAAGCCTACTGGTCTCAATGAAAACATCTGAGACAAGCCTGGGCAGCTGAGGCTGGTTCTTCACACTCTGGAATTCAAGACGGCACCTCTAGTTGGGTTCTGTCCACCAGATTGGTAGTGTTTGGCTTATTCTATGTCCAAAATGCCTTCCCCTCAGCCTCCTCCTCTCTGGTTTTACAGCTAACCATCTAGCCTGGATTCAATTCTCTGAGGAATAGCTTTCACTATACTCCATCCTGTTCAGAGAACTTCAAAAGTCCTTTTCTGGAGAAACTCACTCTGTCTTCATAATAGCCTATCTTGGTGACCATTTAACTGGTTTCCCAAACCAGGTGCTTCTGAAAATAAAAGGAAGCACTATTAATAATTACGTCAGGACAACAGCAGTAAACCTGGACTGTCCAGGGCAAAGTGGGACATGGGGTCACCACAACCATAAGGCTTTGGAGAGAGAATATGCTGTTTTACTTTTTTGACCCTGTCCTACGTTTTTAACCAAACAGTTCCTTGCATAGTACCTGAGACAGCATAAGTGCTCAATAATAAATATGTGTGGAAATGAATCTGTAAATAACAGGAGCCTTAAATGGTACCACCAAGTACCAGCTACAATAAATTTGCCTCCACAAAGGACACTGTAGAGCACTACAAATTAATACAATAACAGAAAATCACTGCTGATATTCTGTTTCTTTTTATTCCCACCTTGGACATTTTAAATATTTCACCGATAGTGATTTTGTATATCTTAATAATAATCAATAGCAGTTACCATTTACTGGGTCCTGCGTATGTTAAGTACAATCAAAGAACCTTAGACACGTCCTCCCAGCAATCCTAATAAGGAAAGCAAGAGCTTACCTAGTCTCTAAGCGAAGAAACTGAGGCCCAGCAAGCATAAATAATTCACTTCTGGTCACAGCCTCTGCCCAAAGTCATTCTCTTCCATTGACCAGGAAACTCACCAACCAGAACATTTCATTTCCAAAGCATTATTCTGAAAACCATTCATGACCAAGACAAGGTGGCATAACACTCAGAAAACTATATAATGCCACAAAATTGGCCACACGTGGTCCAACTATACCACTGACTGTCAACTGCATTTACTACAAAATTATGTGGATTCAAACTAAATGAAAGTGAGACGACCCCAAAGAAAGCCAGCTAGACACTGTGCTAACATACAGCACAACCCTTCTTTGAGGGAAGGCGGGAAGGCAGAAATTGCCACCTTGATATTCAAGTTCCAAATAAGTTTTGCTGGTCAGCCCCACTAGTGGGACCCATGAACAGGATTTCCTAAGCAAGGGAAGGAATTGAGCTCCTGTTTTCCTGATAGGAGGTGAGGAGAACGCTGGGAAGAGGAAGAAGAGATTCTATTATTAAACAAGACAAATGAAAACTCCTCAGAAAGAGGGAAGGGAATTTAGGCTACAAACTCTCTGAGGGTGAAGACTGAGTCAACTAAAAGTAGTCCCAAATTTCTCTGACATTTTGTCCGACGTCTTTTTCTCAGTGAAATTCCATAGCTAAGTCTACAAATTAATCTCCCATAGTACTTTGATTTATGGTAATTTCAAACAAAATGTTTCCAGTTTTTTTTAAAAGTGAGATGTACACGTCTAAAGTCTCCCCTCCAACCTACCTATTTAAAAGTATGTACAAATTTCCCAAATACATAAAACCAGGACTCTCATGAGTACATTTCTCAAATTACAAGCTACCAAAATAATTTATAACCACACAATGGGTTGTTGACCCCTCTGTTTAAAAAAAAAAAATTCAGTAACCTCACATGTGCTTACAAGAATCACTAACCAACTTCTCAGAAATACACTCCCAGGAAATTAACTGAGCATCTCATCCCAACAAAGGGAAGGCTTTGTCTGCCAAACAAGAGATTCTCTTCACTAATGTCTCCCTTGCATTGATTATGGCAGACACGCTGTACAAACAATGTTTCCACCATGAAGAGAGATGAGCAAGTTTTGCTGCTGTCACTGAATTCAATAGTCGCCAACTCCCTGCAGATTAAATTCCGCTCCCAAAAAGCACATTCGGCCATCACTGATCTCAAAGGCTTTAAACCAATCAAGATGGGCACTGTGTTCCCTGCAGCTGCCAGCCTCCAATACCATATAAATATTTAGCCTAAAAATGAACTGGGTTGGAAGAACAGCACAGCGTAACATTTCATCTTCACCATGCGTAAACAGCAGCTCACAGTCTCCAACCCTCCCCCTCTTTCTGATTCAAAGATCCCCATTTAGTCACATGGCTACAGACTAGGACTCATCGTTGCATGAAATGGAAGTAGGATCTGGTTAAGACTGGCTTACCAGTGGAAAACCAGATAGTGGCATTTTTTAAAAATTGCATATTTTTTGCATAAATACGGTTGTATCAGGTCTTGCTACATAGAAGATGAACATACAACTGACAACATTTCTCAGCACCCCCAAGACCAGGTTCTGGCCAGCGGAATGGAAGCAGAAGAGATGGGGACATCTCACGGGCTTGGCTCAATAAGTTTAATGTCCTTATCCCCCTCTGGCTGGCTGCTGAAAAAGGAAAGGAACTCCAGGGTGACCTTGGAAGCCTGTGTTAAAGATGACAGATCTACAAGATGGAAGCAGCCTGGGTCCCTGAAACACCAAATGGAGGAGAGCTGCCCAACCAGGAACACCTACTCTAGTTTGTTACATACATGAGAAATAAACTTTTCTTACATTAAATAAAAAAAGAAAGAAACTTTTCTTATGTTCATTCATTAAGATTTTGAGATTTATATTGCAGAAGCTAATGATACCTTAAATAATACAGGCAGTATGTAAAGTCCTAAATAAGTATCTAAATTAGAGCCCCCTCTGGATGTGGGCATGCTAACACGAAATCCACTGTCCTGCATCACTGGTGAATTCTACTCTATCACACGCCTCTGACACCATAGCAGTCTAGGAGGCTTCTCCCACAGTCTTTGTCTTAGAGCACATGTCACAAAAGTGAGGTGAAATTCCTCTGTCAATAGTACTCAACAGGAATTAACTGAGCACCCGCTATATGCTGTGTCCTTTTCTAGATTCTAAGGTAGAGAGGTGTGTTTTCCATCCTCGTATAGAAGGTCAAACAGGAAACCTATAAGCAAATACTGCACTTCAAACACAGTGTGATGTAACAGAAGCACGTACAAGATACAATCTGGTAGACTACTATTATTTCTCTGGGGGAAGCAGGTTAGGAAAGTCATCACAGAGAAGATATCCTGGCAGGGATTTGCAGGATGACAGCAATTATTCTGGTTGTGCTGGAGGTGGTGGTGATGATGGTAGAAACAGCAGGAGTAACAGTAGCAGCAACACTGAGCAGGAAGGCAAAAGCATCTAGAAAAGAAAAATGTTACCTGCAAAGAGGTTCGAGGGAGTCAGCTATTAGAAAGACTGTGCCACCATATGAGTGATCACAAGAGAGATTTGCCTCCACCTCCACCACATTTTCTCACATGATTATCATATCCACAAGAAACAGTTACATCATCATTGAAAAGTTAGGGATAAAGTTGTTTGCTGGGTAGTCCTGGCTTATGGAAAATGGTCAAGATTTCATTCATTCGAGGGACCAGAATGAGACAAGGTGACCCTGTTGTCTCTGGCACATCTCAAGGTAAAAAAGGTATATTTTGTTTTGTTTCTTCTTAATTGTGGGACATGATACACACACTTGCTTCAACGGCTGCAGGGCAAAGTGTGAGTCCTGCTTCACAAAAACAAAGCTCTGTTGAGCATTTACAATGTTTGCAGACACTGAGATGTGCTTTACAAGTCTTACTGAATCCACACAACAACCCTGGGAGGGAAGGAGGAAGGAAGGCTATGACACTTATTTTACAGATGAAGCAAATGAAGCCCAGAGAGGGTGAGAGACTTAACAGGGTCACAAAGCTTTAGGTAAACAATAGAACCAGCTTCAAACCCAGTCTGACTCCAGAGCTGGGTTTATCAGACTGACAGGGGCAGGCATTCCGGGTGGAAGAAACAGCAGTACGAAGGCAGGACGGGCTGACCAAATGGAACAGGGTATGGGGGGAACCGCAAGCAGCCAAAGGAAAAAGCGTTCTTAAGGACCGGGAGACCAGTGAGGATTCTACGCCCTTTGAATGATAACTGGATGACAGTTTGCTTGTATTTGAAACTGTGAGGTTAGTACTTTTGCTAGATTGCAAAAATGGCTCCAGTTCCTCATCCCTCCCCTTATGCCTCCCTCTGGCCAGGTAAATCTGCAACGCCATTCTGGGCAAGGCGTTCTGCCCATGCCTTGACTCTGGGCTCAGCTGTGTGACACGCTGTGGCCATTGGGATGTTTGCAAACATGGCCTGGGGCAGGAGACTTAAATGCACATGCACAAGCGGTTGGCTGGCTCTTGCACCTCTGCCATATCCCTGAGAACTTGCCTGGGCTACCCTGCTAGAGGATGAGACACATGTGGAGCAGTGTCATCCCAGTCAAGGCCATTCTAGATTAGTGACCCCCAGACATGCGAGCAAGGCCAGCAGAGGCCCACCCCTGCTGTGTGAACAGTAAACACTCATTACTGTGTGCCACTGAGGTTTAGCAGTTGTCTGCCAGGCAGCATCATCGTGGTAATAACTGATAGAGCACTACTGCCACCATCCCCATTTCACAGGCGGAGAAACCAAGGCACAGAGAGATGAAGTAACAGGACGAGGTTACACAGCTGCAAAAGCTGGCAAAGTGAAAGCACAGGCAGTGGCCCCTGTCTTTGCCCTTATCCATTTCATGTGTCTTAACTTCTCTCAGTAAAGCTGCAAGAGCTGACTCTGTCTCCACAGGAAGCAAAGCACACTCCCTGGGGTCCCAGGTGAGGCCCTCCAGGCTGGGAACGGGGACACTGGGTGTCCTGCTAATTGGCGGCACCCTCTCTGCCCAGATTTAAGTGGACAGTGATGGAGGCCATCTGCTTGCACTCCACTTCCTCGCTCTCCCCAGGAGCACCCCACCACGCAGAGGGAGCCTTGCATGCCGGGGTCTGCCCGCCTGTCCCTGCACTGTCACAGCTCAGACCCTTTTCTCCAAAATGCCTCTGGGAGCCAGCACCTGGAGCCGGCAAGGGCTTCCTCCCCAGCTGCACTCCTCCCCTGCAAGGCTTTCCAGCTTGGCAGCCCCTTCTCTTTACAGATATTGGGAAATCTGTAGCAACGTCTCTATCACCTGCCTCTGCGCTCACCTCCCATCACCTCCATTTCTTGCTTCCAGATTGCTGAAGCCTGGCTTTGAGGTTATCCCATCAGGAGGTCAACTGTTCTGACAGCCAGCTGTATATGTCCCCTGTCCCCTCTCCCCTCCTCTGTCCAAGTAACAGATGATGGTTTGGCAAAGAAAGCATAAGCCCTTGCCAAAATAAAAGGTCTGTGGGAACAACTCTTGCGAGTTGCTGTATCCTCTTAGCCTTCCCACCCAGCAGGTTTCCTGTGAAGTTTCCATCTGTGCCGAACACCACAGCCCCAAAGGTGATCACTCTAAATTCAGCACCAGGACTGGGTTTCTCCAAGTGGCACAGCAGGACTACGAGAATCCCCTGGGGTGCTCGGTTGAAATAGAGACTCCTGAGCCTTGCCCTGGCCCTAACGGATTAGAATATTTGAAAGAAGCCTCCGAGGTGTATTCTTTGGGATAAGTTCCCCCATGTGATTCTCATGCACTAATGTTTGAAAACAGCCTTCCTAATTTGCAGGACTAGAACCAGAAGGAACAGTCACCAAGTAATTCACATGTGTCCTCTCACAGCAGCCTCTCTTCAACTCTGGAAATAGGTACTATTTTTCCTCCATTTTAGAGATGAGGAAACTGAGGCTTTGCAATATGATATAATCCTCAGGTCACACAGCTGATACACGGCAATGCTAGGCTTTGAACAAACATCAATCCCATGCTGTAAACCAGCTCTGAAATACTCCTACACTAGATGACTTCAATATTTCAAAATGCTGTTGAAATTAGACATCTACTTTGGAAGTTATCAGAATCAAAATGGGGTCACTTGTGTTCAGATTATACTTTTTCTGTTTGTTTTGTCTTGTTGGCGGCTGGCTGGTACAGGGATGGCACCCTGGACCTTGGCGTTATCAGAACCATGCTCTAACCAACTGTGCTAACTGGCCTGCCCAGGTTAAAACCCTGACAAATGGAGACGGAGAAGGCCATGAAGGGAGGATTCTCATGCACAAATACCTGATAACAGCAACTATCAAAAGACTGCAAAGCTACAGCCTTGCACGAAAGCCAACACAACCTTACACAAAAAAAATACTTCTGCAAGGACATCTGTCCAGCAACTGCCAGTGCAGCCTTGGACTGACGCCACCCTTGTTATTGATCCTTGTAGCCAAGGATAACTGATTCCAACTAATTTATGCAATCCTGCTCACTCTGCCCTTAAAAACTTACCCACGCCCCAACCTCCTTAAAGATGCACATAATTTACTACAGCACGCATATTCCCATTGCAATGCCCATTCCCAGATAAGGATCATTTTCTTTTAGAGCATCTCTTTCTCAGTCTGTTATTTAGGTCAACACTACGTTCGCTTGTCATGCTTCTGTTATTCATAAAACCAATGTGAATGAAAACCCAGAAATCAGACACGTTATCCTTAGGAAATTCTCTCCATACTCACTTTTTTGGTGAGTGTAGGAACACTGCCATGTTTCAGGGATGTCAAGAACGACATGGGTGATGCCCCCAACTCTCAAAATGTACCCTGTAAAGTTGATTTTAAGTCCTATTCCAGCCTCAATTCCACACAGTGCCAGGAGACGGGGTGACACGAGTTCTCTTCATAACTCATCATCACAGCAAATCCTTTGGATCACCTCCCAACTCGTCTTAATTTATCAAAGCACTAGACACGAAATAGGAAAATAATGAAACACTGGACAAATAAAGTTGAATTGCTAAGCAAATAATAATAATGGTAGTGAAAACCACAGCTACGTTAACTGAACGCTTGCCAAGGCCAAGAACCACGCTAAGCTCTTTACAGATATGATCTTATTTGACCTTAAGTAATATAATCCCCATGTTAGAGATAAAGAAACTTAAGGTTATAGAGGTTAAGTAACTCGTCCAAGATCGCACAGCTAGTTAAGTGGTAGAGCTGTGATTCCGACCCACCCCTGAGTCACTCTGAAATCAACTGCCTTAAAAACACTTGCTATGCAACGTGTGTGCCCCAGATGGGCAGCGTGTGTGCCCCAGATGGGCAGCATCAACATGACCCGGGGGCTTCTCAGGAAGGCAGAGTCTCAGGCCACAGCCCAGACTACTAAATTAGGACTGAGTAAGCACACAGGTAAGTTTGAGAAGCATTCATCTAGATCAGGGTTTCTCAGCCTCAGCAATAACGACATTTTGTGCCAGGCAATTCTTTGCTGTGGGGCTGTCCTGTACAGTGCAGGATGTTTAGCAGCATCTCTACCTTCTACCCAGTAGATGTCGTGGGAAGCTGGAGGTGACAGATCACAGCTTTGCACCTTTAAATTCAGCAAGATAAAGGCTGGACTAGAGCAGGGATCCACCAAAGCCCACTGCCTACAGGAATCCCCTGGGAGTTGTTTAAAAAACACAGATGAAGGTGTCCCCTACCCGAGCCACCCACCTGAACTAAATAAGATTTCCAAGTGGGGCCTCGGACTCTGCTTTTTTTTTAACAAGCTCCTCAAGAGATCCAGCCATGAACTGCCTTTTAGACAGCACTAGACCAGAACATTCCAAGGAGCCCTATATTCTAGGATTTGACCCTCTTTGCCTCAGGCCTCCTCCCTATCCAGATGTGTAACTAACTGACAGCTGACTTCCAAGAGACCAAACCAAATGGAGAGTCCTCAGGGTGTCACAAGCTGCAATCCAGCCCAGCATGAACAGCACGCCTGTCCCCCGCAGGTGCTTCGGGGCCCAATGAGGTGACATCTGCAGGGAACGGACTCCACAGTGCTGAAGGCAGAACTGTGGTGTCTGATTTTCTTAAGCACACGTGCCAGTGCTGCCTGAGCCTGCTTCACTGAGAAGCACATGTGCTAATGACGTTAACACAGCTTGGTGGCATCAGGTGAGGTGGAATTGCTTCGCTTCACAGTCGGTGAGAAGGGGACTTTCCCGCAGCTGCAAAACCGCATGAGGTCCAGGACCCCTTCCTTCCCAGCCACCAACTCTCCCAGCAGCAAGATGCTGACTGCACCAATGCTGCCCCGGGGGCATGGGATGCCCCCAGGTGAGACAGCCAGAGAGCCCAAAACCCTTTTCCTGACTCCAGCAGACTCGATCAAATGTTCTCTGTGGAGCCAGAAAGAAAAGCAAATATTTACTGGATGTGTCCAAGATGTGAGGCATTTTACGTCTAATTTCATGAGCTTTCTGAGCTCAAAACACTAGATTGTGCCCAAAAGCTTGTTACCATTTTAAGTTCAAGAATCCATCCGATGATTTTTTTTCCTCTCCTCACAAAATTTTTTTTTTCACCCCACAGTCCTCATCCATTCATTCACAGCCCTTCTTTGGCTTTTCTGGTCAATTCCTGAAGCAATCCCTGGCCACAGAGGAAAATGGGACGGGTCCTAACTGTGTCCTGTGCCAATAAGAGTGGTCACTGGTGGTGGACAGAATTCACAGGAAGAATCAAGGCAGCACTATCATAAGCCAGGTGAGTGGAGGGCAGGTTCCCAGTCCTGGAACGCCTGCAGGGGACAAGGGGCCATGGAGCTGACAGTCTCACTGGTCAAGTCCAGTAAATACATAGAGGAGCTCCCAGGTGAGAGGATGGAAGGGCCCTCATTATTGGCTACTTGAGATGTGCCAGGAACTGCTCTAAGCATTTACATGGATTTGCTCTTTTATTCCTAGACAGGCACATCCATCCCCAACGTGCAGGTGGGCAATGAGACTCTGAGAGGCTAATGACTCCCCCCAGGTCACACAACTAGGCAGTGGCAGGTTTAGGGTCTGAATACAGCCATGTGATGGGTTTGGATGGGCATATTCGTCCCATCTACCAATGGTCCCTTCTCTCCTGTAAGTGACGCCTTTAGTCATAGTCTCTATGTCTATGGATACTATCTAATCTAAATAGTATCTCAGACCTCGCTATACAATGCATGATCCTTGGACCAGCAGCACAGCATCAGCTTCTTAGAAAGTCATAATCCCAGCCTGCCCCAGCCCTGCTGAGTCTGGATCTGCACTTTCACCAGAACTCCGGGTGATTCCCATGCATGTTCAAGTTTGAGAAGCACTGATAAGATATTTTTCTTGCTGACTTAGGATAAGGACCTGCCTCTGAATTCTCCTCTCCTGAGTTCTGGGACTCAGAGCTTTTGGATCCTAACCAAAGATGTATTCGTTTCCATTATTATATTTCCTTCCACTCTTGAGGACTGCCCACTTTGGTCTCTCTCTTCTCTAATTCATTTTGCACTTGATGGTCTGAACTGCACAATAACCCCTCTCGAGTGTATATGGGCTACCCAATTTAGCATCAGTGCTGCAGTCTCCCAGCTAATTCCCATGTTAATTGTTTCACACATGCAGGGGGTAGGGTTAAAAAAGTTAAAAGACTAAATGTAGAGCAGTTAAAGATAAATTATCACTCACAAATCAGAGTATCTCGACCCAATTAGTAATTTATACAAGAAGTGTGCTTCACTACTCCCCACGCCCATTCCACAGCAACCAACAAGTACTCCAACAAGTGTACATCTTCATTAACTAGTCTGGACAACCATTATTTCCCCAGACTGTTCTTAAACTAAACACTTCACAGAAAAAAGAGACGAGCAGCTGAGATCACATATGTGCTGACCTTGAAGCCTTGGTCCTGCTCACATGCTGTCAGGGGAGGAGAGAAAAAGGCAAGATGTTTGCTCACGGCTGTGCCTTACCCTAAAATTGGAAGGGGCCAGGAGTCTGGTTAACAGTTTCCACAGTGAATGACACCAGGGTTTATTGGAAGACACTTCAGATTCATAACTACCTTCTGCAAAGGCTCTCCGCCTCCCTGCGTTGCTAGAGAGAGGCTGGCTCCTTCATACATGGGCAGGGGTTGGGGGGGCTTGAAGGATCTCAGCATTTGCAGACCATGATATGTGCAGACTGTAACTCCCAAGTTCATTTTCTTCAGGCTTACTTTCTTAGGCCAGGCTGTGGATAGAGTGCTTTACCTGCATTATCCAATACAATAATCACAAGTGCCTAGGAAGGGGCTCGAGGTGCCAAATTGAGCCCATCTTGCTGTCAGCTGAGTATCTGCTTAAGGGACGTCCCCAAGGTCAAAAATCTAGTAAGTGGTTGGGTCAGGATTTGAGCATGACCACCAAATGCTAGATCACATTACCTAAGACAAAGAAAAGTCCTTTGCGTCCAGAACCTTCTGCTCAGTGTCTCCATGAGATTACCTGCCAAGATTAGGGTGTTTGCCTTCAGGGACTGGGAAATGCCCTCTTGCTACTTCCTGGATCCCAGGGCCCCACTGTGTGCCCATCCAGGACACGGTCTAAAACCTGTCCCTCGTGGTAACTCCCAGGCTGCAGGGCTGTATGAGTATTGTCAAGGGCAAAAGATAGAACTGGCTCATGGACCAGTCACAGATGCAAGAAGGGGTTCTTTCTCGAGCATCTTTTTACTCCATCTCCAGACCCTGCATTCTGTTATTCCAGAATGCTGTGAAAAGCTTGTCCACTTTTATGTCTTTCTCTATGAGGCCAAAAAACTCAGAAACCCTGTGACCCTCAAGGACTCTGAGGATGTAATGAAGTGTCCCTTAACAGCAGGCTCAGTTTGTTCAAATGCTGGGTCTGAGCTAGGGATGGGATCAAAGGACTCAATTTAAACCCCTTGCAACAAGGGCGGACATCCAACCTCCTTTCCCACCCAGGACCCTACGGAGATCAGAGCTCGAGGATCTTCCTCGCCGTTTGTTCTCTGGAGTCACCCAACTCACCCACCAGCTCGCTGCAATCATTCAATTCCTTTTTTCTTTCAGAGAATTGAATCAGATGCCTTGAAAGCTACAATCCTGTGGACAAGCCCCGCACCAACCCAAGGCAAAAACTGACAGTTTGTCACCCAACTGAAAGCCCCCATTGTAAGGTTTTTGTAGTCCCTCTTCTAAAACAGATTTCAGGGGGAAAGTAGACACTTAACTTCAGTAGATCATTGTCAAAATCATCAGAGCATTTTGTCATGGAACCCTTGCCTCTTCACTCCTTTCTCAGCTCGTGTAATCCTTTCTATCCACGTCACAGAGAAACACGAGCTAAAAATGAATCAGCCTCGTGTTGGTAAAACACCAAAGGGCAGAAGAAGTCAGAAGTTCATTTGCTGCTTTTCTTTCTCATTCATTTCTAATATCCTTGGTTCATTTTGCCCCTTAGCCACGTGGCTTTTAAAAACCACTTAAAATTCTCTGTGCCATGCTTATCACTAAGCTGGGGCTAATAAATCCAAACCCCTCCCTCTCAATGTAAGAAAAGGGGAGGTCAACAATCCCTTAGCAAGCACCAGGCCTTCCAAAAAGGAGGCAACTTTGTATGTTCAGGAAATAAGATCAGAGCTCAGATATAAGCTGCCAGGTATTAATGCAAAGTAATAAAACAGGAAAAGGCCCAACAGCAACGTTTTATGGAGACAAAGCAAGAACTTCTCCCAAGGAGCTGGGAGGACAAGAACTGAGCTTCTAATCTAATAAATCAAAGGGGAAAAAACAAACCATTAACAAGGCCCGGCAAATGTATCTCAGAAGGAGCTTCAGGGAAAAATAGAAAGAGTTTAAGGGTCACCTGGAGGGCCGGATTAAAAGTCCTCAATCAAATACTGCAAAGCTACATGAATCTTATTTAACGCCTTCCAAAAATATTTATGGAGCACTTCCCTGCTGGGCCCTGAGCTGGCTGTAACTGGTGCAGGGGCTCAGAAGATGCCCCCAGACACTGTGGTGGCAGCCCTGTGGCCACAGGGGGCTGAGGGACGACAGCAGGAGAGCAAGGGGGACAGACTATGAGAAGGTGGCGCTGAAGGCCAAGGCCAAAGAACCCACCCCCATTTTGATCTCATTTTGATCATTTTCCTTCCTGCCTTTTTTTTTTTTTTTTTTTCTTTCTGGTCTGAATTCTTCCACCTTTGAACTACCAGACTTGTGTCTATTTGATTTACATAATAATGACTTCTTAATACTCATAAATCTCTCATGTCCCACCAGTGTGGATTTGCATCCATTTATCAGGGGCATATTTTCTCCATGTCTCCCCTTAATGTGGAGCCTTCTAGTGGAAGCCAAGGTTAAAGAATGCACAGTGTGGCCTCAGAACAGCATAAAGTTAATGGCCCAAAAACCAGCTGCCGCTCCAGGCATGGACGGGCTGCGGAATAGCCCAGGTGGCTGGACTTAGGGTCCCTGATTGCTACAGACAGTTCTACGTCCACTGCTGGGGCCCCAGTGACCGGTCACCAGCATCACCTCAACTCTGACCCAGGTCCAAAGACACCCCCACCCCATGGCCCCTACAGAAAGCCCAAGGATGGAGGAGTAAATCAAAACTAACAGCCTGCTTCCCTAACAGCCTATAAGAAAAGGATAAAAAACCTAGCACCCCCTTCCTCCCCCTAAAAAACCAACCAAGAAGTATTTGCTGAAGCTTGCCCTATTCTTTGTGATCGTGTGGATTGAAAAGCAAGAACCATGCTCCCTGCCTGCAAAGAAATCAAATTCCAGAAAAATTCCTAAATTAAACGAGCCCTGGGAGGAAAAGAGGACGAGGACAGGCAATAGTGAGCCACTGAAGGTTGTGGAGGAGGAGAGTGTGGCGATGCTGAAAGGAGTTAAAAGGACCAAGAATGGACTGGGGGAAATTCATAATTGGACCCCCTCTTTTTTTAATGCTGAAAAAGAAAATAAAACCAAAATGACTCCTCCCTCCAACCACCTAAAAATGATAATATTAAAGGTTCCCCAAAGAAGCCTTTATAATGTTATCAGCTGCAAAAGACTATTAAAAATCCATGGCTAATTCAAGTGTCCCAGCTCTTTGAAGCAAAGCCTCCCCCATCTGCTTGAGTGGGCTCTCTCAGAAATCACTAAGAGTTGCACAAATAACCAGGACCCCTTCCTGACAAGTCAGATAACCCAGACGGGAAATCTGCTGAAGACTTCAGTGAAAAAGGTCCTTTAGGGATGTTTCCAATAAAAGCATCTTTGAAGGCTCGGCCCTCCTGTGAACTCCACAGTAGATTGTTCTGGTCATGAGGCGTGAACACTAACTCCATCCCTCATGAACACATCCTTTGTTCTTCTGGCTTTTTACTAGTTGGAAGTTAAGCCCACCCTGACAGTTTAAGATTCCCCTAAAATCTAGTCACTTCCCACCCTATCTTTCTGTTTCCCAGTAATGGCTGGCAATAAAGCTATTAAAATAAAATGGACCCATATGCTTAGGGAAGTGGAGAAGCTTACATCTGCCCCAAGCACAGACCAGGAGGGAGACAGCACCAAGGATGGCAGCTGTTACTAAGATGTAAGGAGGAGCCCACCATCCCTGGAGCTGCGGGACAGAACAAGAGAGGGGACAGGAAGACAGATGTGGAAGATGTCAGCAGCAGAGCAGGCAGGGCAGGCGGGATCCAGCGGGTGCCCCGTGTGCACCTGCTGCAGGTAACCGGCCTGTGAAGGAACAGCTGTTTAACATGCTTGTCACCAAAAGGTCCTCCTCTCCATTCATGTCATCCACCATCACGAATCTGGGGCCTCAGAAAGGGTGGGGGGAAAAGACAGAAATACACACAAGGCTAGAAAGGTTAGTGAAGGCCAAGGGACTTCAGCCCCTCATAGAAAAATCCAGAAAACATCGGAAGAAGGAAATTATTGGTGGAGAAAATAGGATGTGAACTTTTTTTTAATACAGAAGGTACTTCTTCTAGGCTGCCCCTCCCATCAGAGGCCCAGAGACGTAGGAAGACAGAATGGTTTTGGGGAACATTATAGGGGCTCCCTCCACAGGCTCACTGCCCAGGGCCACCTTGGGATGCTGCTCCCTGCACCCCTGCTGCTCCAGCCATGGCTAAATTGGCCCCAGGTGCTTCTGGACCCACCACTTCAGAAGATACAAGCTAGAAGCCTTGGTGGGATCCACATGGTGTTAAGTCTGTTGGCTCACAGAATGCCAGAGCTGGGAAGGCTTGGGAGCCTCCACCCCAATTTCAAGGGATGTATGGAAAAGCCTGGGGGCCTAGGGAGAGATTTGTCACAGGAGTGGAGCCGCCACAGAGAGCCTCCACTAGAGTAATGCTGGGCAGAAATGTGGGGTCAGAGGTGTGGCAAAGAACCTCCACCAGGGCCAGGCCTCATAGAGACATGGGAGCGGGATCACCACTAAGACCCCATAACTAGAGCCATCAGCATGCAATGCCAGCCTGGGAGAGCTGAAGCATGGGCTGAACCCAGGAAAGCCATAGGAATAGGGCTGCCTGAGGACTTGGGGACCCAACCCCCACACCAGTGTGCAGAGGATGCTGACATGGAGTCAAGGGAGATCATTCTCCAGCTTTAAGTTTTAATGCCTGCCCTGCTGAGTTTTGGACTTGCTTGGGGCCAGTTCCCTCTTCATTTTGGCTCACTTCTCCTTTTTGAAATGAGAATGTCTGTCTCATGCCCACCCCACCTCTGTATCTTGGAAGTAGATACCTTGTTTTGATTTCACAGATGGGACTTTGGACTTTTGAGTTGGTGCTAAAACAAGTTAAGACTTTGGTATATGAGGATGGAATAAATGTATTTGTCTATGAGGACATGTGCTTTGGGGGTCCAGGGGCAGAATGCTATGGTCTGAATGTTTGTCCCCTCAAAAGCTCATGTAGGAACTTGATTCCCAATGTGGCAGTGCTGAACGGTGGGGCCTTTAAGAGTTTATTGGATCAGGGGGACTATGCTCTCACAAATGGATTAATCCATTCATGGAGTAATGGTTTAATGGGTTATCATGGGTGTAGACTGGTGGCTTTATAAGAGAAATGGGAACATTAACAAGTGCCCTCTCCCAGCCCCACCATGTGACACCCTGGGGACTCTGTGGAGAGTCCACACCAAGAAGAAGAGGCCCTCACCAGATGTGCCTCCTGGACCTTGGACTTCCCAGCCTCCAAAACTGTAAGAAATAAATTTTGGTTTCTTATAAACTCCCTAGTTTCATGTATTCTATTATAAGCAATAGAAAATAGACCGATACAGTACTAAAGAAATCATGAAAGCGCCAAAGGAGTTAAATGATATACCAGTCTGCTAGGGTTGCCATAACAACACACCTCAGGCTTGTTGGCTTAAACAACAAAAGTTTATTTTCTCACGATTCTGGAGGTTGGAAGTCCAAGATCAAGGTGTCGGCAGGGTTGGTTTCTCCTAAGCCCTCTCTCCTTGGCTTGTAAATGACAGACTTCCTGCTGCTGTCTTCACATGGCCTTTCCTCTGTGTGTGCACATCCCTGATGTCTCTCTGTGCATCCAAATTTCCTCTTCTTACAAGGATACCAGTCAGATTGGATTAGGGCCCACCTAATGGCCTCCTTATAGTTTAGTCACCTCTTTAAAGACCCTATCTCCAAACACAGTCAAATTCTGAGGTACAGGGGGTTAGACCTCAACATATGAATTTTGGGGGGACACAAACGATAATGACAACATCTGTCCTTTAAAGAGTACCACCTTTTAAGTGACAGTCATATTACACCAGGTGCTTGACACCCAAGAGAGGCCCCATGAGGCAGATGTTCTCACTCACAAGTCACATATAAGAGCTCCAAGTGTCACACAGTTACAAGGTGGCTAAATTACCCACTGAGCCCAGAAAGGAGTCAAGCAGGCCTCTCTTCCCCACCTCCAGCAGAAAGGGTTTTTCTGGCTGGTAAATTCTTGCAGACTCCTCAGTTCCAGAATCCGCAGACACACTGTAAAACATCCTACAAACGCTGTCTAGGATTTTGTGACAGGAAACAACATATCATGTTTTGTCTTGTTTTAAAAAAAAAAAAAAGGTTTTGGGGATTAGTGTGCGAGTTGAGCTCTTAATGGAGACTTCATTTTACAGTACTAAAGTAAGAAAAATGTTAACAAAACATATCAAAGTGAGAAGAGTGGCCCTGCAGACTTAATTGCCCTGTTAGAATGGCCCTGTGCCATTATTTACTGATAGGATTAGCAGATGTGAGCGTGGCATTGGTCCCCCAAGTTGAAATAACAGAACGTATTTTTCCTAATGTAATTTGATGCATTTGTTAATACAATAATCCAACACAAGCATGAGAACTGACATGGGGAGCTGTGGCCGGCAGTCACTTTGATAGCGCCTGAGGGAGACTGGACTATTATTAGGCCTAATAAAAAGGAAAGGAAATATGATAAAGATTAACAAAAATTAAACCAACTATTTCACATTCATTTATTTGACAGGCATTCCAGCACTTCCATGGCTTTCCAGAAAATCTGGGGGGGCTCTAAGAATAAACACTCTAATGCAGGAATAACTCATTAATTCCACACACCTCTCTCCCTACCACACACACACCATACACACGGATTCTGAATAAAAACCAAATTCAGGAGTTGAACAGTGTTGAAAAAACGTGTTCAGGATTATGTGTCTCTCTCCTCACATTTTCTATTATTTACTCAAGACTTGGGGGAATTCAAACCAAAAAAGTGCAGAGTCCTTTATAAGCCAAGGGCTTAAGAGACTTGCCCACTGCAGAGCCCACCTTGGTCGGCTGCATGAGGCTTCAGGGATGACTGAGGCACGGGCCTTACTCCAGATCTTCAGCTCCTGAGCCCACCAAGGAACCCCACTCTGGAAGAAGAACCTCATTACCTACTATACCTTTCTTGATATGGGTCAGCTCAGGATGTGAATCTTAGGAAGAGGCAGAGAATTCCCCGGAAGCCAGACAACTGGGTTCAAAGCCACACACGGGTCTTTATTAGTTGTGTGACCTTGGGCAAGTTACTTGAATTCTCCAAGCTTCAATTTCCTCATCTGTAAAATGGGGAAAAAATGCAACTTTCCTCATAAAGTTGTGGTGAGAATTAATTAAGCCATGCAAGGGGCTTGGAATACTTGATAAGGACTCAGTAAACAGTAGCTATTAGTTTTCGTTAGTACTAATTTATGTACTGATTACAACATGAAGTAGAAAGTAATAGAACTATATTGTTTAACCACAATGAGATATCACCTCACACCCATTAGGACTGCATCTATCAAAGAGAAAAAAAAATCAAAAGCTAACAAGTATTAGCAAGGATGTGGAGAAATTGGAACCTTGTGCACCACTGGTAGGAGTATAAAATGGTACAGCCAGTATGGAAAACAGTATAGCAGTTCTCCCAAAAATTAAAAAATAGAATTACCATACAATCCAGCAATCACACTTCTGGGTATATAATCAAAAGAATTAAAAGCGGGATTTGGAAAAGATATTTGCACATCTATGTTCATAGCAGCATCATTCCAATAACCAATACGTGGAAACAACCCAAATGTCCATCCACTGATGGATGGATAAAGAAAATGTGGTATATACATATGAAAGATTATCAGCCTTAAAAAGGAACGAATCCTGAAAAATTGAGGCTTGCAGAATTTAAGTAGCTCACATGTTACAGCATGGATGAACCTTGAGGACATTATGCTAAGCGAAATAAGCCAGTCACAAAAAAGAGAAATACTGTATGATTCTACTTATGTAAAGTATCTAAAGTAATCAAACTTATAGAATCAGAAAGTAGAACAGTGGTTGCCAGAGGCTGGGGGTGGGGACAGGGTGGGGAGTTACTGTTTAATGGGTATAGAGTTTCAGTTTTGCAAAATGAAAAATTTCCGGAGATCTGTTGAACAGCCATGTGAATACACTTAACACTACTGAACTGCACACTTAAAAATAGTTAAAATGGCAAATTTTATGTTGTGTTTTCTACCACAACTAAAAAATCTAATCATTATTTTTGAAAGTCTATCCACACACACAAAAAACCCTGCATTGTGTAAATGTTCTAACAAATGAACTCTAGATGACTCTAGGTTCGCCAGTGAGCCCCCCGCCCCTACCCCACAGTTATTATTCTGAATTCGCGGTGACTTACAGAATTCACACGCCTACAAGACTGTTCGGAGAAGCAGTGAAGCTCATTGTGAGGAGTCAGCTGCTTGCAAGAGGATCGGGATCAGAGGAGTTGTGTGAAGTTAACTTTAAAAGGAATATTCTGACTTAGAACGGATTCTATTTTAATGCTTTGAGACAAAATTCTTCCCCTGGGAAACTGCCTCCAACTCACTTGTCACATCCTCAGAAGTGGAGACCCTGTATTTCATTTCTGAGATGTTATCACTGAGCTGTTCAAATCGGAGCAGTGCTGAGGAACGCTGCCATGAGATGCAGTAGCTCCGGGCAGCGAGGGCCTGGGATGCCGGGGGAGGCCACACCAGCCTTCGCTCTGAGGTGCAGCCTCCACCTCTCCTCTCCACGGCATCTCTGCAGAGCGGCCCCCCTTGGGCATTTGGGCAAATCAGCCCCATTCAGTCACCCAGTCTATAGTCCCCAGTCCTGGTCATGTGGATGGGCCAGGGAATGTGAGCTCATGCACAAGAAGCTCGTGGCTGCACCTGCAACACCACAAGGAGGGTCGCACCAAGTGATGACATGCTTCAGAAGGAGCTGCCTTCCACAGACCTTCCACATGTCTCTCTACTTGCAAGTCTCTCTCACGCTCCCCTTCCCAGCAGTGTGAGGTGCTTTGAGCACCAGCCTGAGCCAGAGTCGAGGGCAGGGCAGGGCAGGACAGGGCAGAGGGAGGGAAGTTTGGCTGCCTCCACATGCCCCAGGCCTTCAAATCCCCCTCCACTGCCCCCCTGAAGCCTGTCTTCCTAGCACGTCTCCCACATAATTAGTAATGCCTTTACCACTTCCGAGGCATTGGACCCATATGTGCATACATTATTTCCACCCCTCTCACACAGGACATGTCCAAAGCCACTAGATGACAAGCCAGCACATCTGTTTTATTCACCAGTGTGCCTGGCACCTCACACCTCATAGGTGCTCTGTTGAGGGAATGACAGGTGCATTTCAAGAACACCTCTGTCTATTAAAGAACCAATTAAATGGCCCAGGGCCCACTAGGTTCCAGGCGAAAACATTCTCTTCCACATCCACCATCTGATGGGAAAGCTATAAAGATCTTGTTGTATCGCCAGATACTGGCTCCAAAGTAAATGCATGGACCCGAGGCTCCCATGTGAATGCAAACGGTTGAGACGAGCAAACCACTGAACCATAACGCACCATCTCAATTAGTTCTGTTTCACTTTCTGATCCTTTTTTGGTCAAGAAAATCTGACGTGGCTGTGAGCAGGAAATATAGGTAAGTGTCCCTGTGACTGCAACCTGAAATTTTCCTGGTTACTTCCTGGATGCTTGTTAATAAAACCTTAATCGGCTCAACGGACACCATACCCCAGGGTGGTATCTCCAAGCCGTGTCTTGTTCCAGAAGCATAGATCAGAGGCTGAAAGTGTAATTTTAAAAAAGGAATCCCATTCTTTATTTGCAGCTTCCAAAGGGCATTACAAGAGATTTATTCAGTCAGTCAGCAATAGTATTTATTGAGCTCTTACTACTGAGCACACACTGGGGTATGAGCCAGAGATACCCAAGGAGGGATGGACAAAGGCTCTGGCCTCAGGCAGCTTCTATTCTAGTTAAGAGAGACAGGGAATAACAAGAAAAAAGAAGAAAGAAGCTAATTTCAGAGAGCACTACATGCTTAGAAGAAAATAAACAGGGGGATGTAAGAAGAGGGGATTCTTTAGACTGGATGGTCAGGGAAGGTGTCTCTGAGCTGAGATTGACTGATGAAAAGCATGCAGCCTTCAGGAGGAAAAGCATTCCAGGAAGAGGGAACAGCAAGTGCAAAGGTCCTGAGGCTGTTCTAGAGACAGAAAGAAGATCATGAAGATCAACACGGCTGGAGCACAGCAAGTGCAGCTGCAGGTGGTCAGAGAGAGGTCACAAAGGTGAGCAAGGGCTGGGTCTGGAAGAGCCTTGTAGACCCTAGTATTGGTGTGAAGCTCATCCTAAGTGCAAGGGGGAACACTGGAGGGTTTTAATGAAGAAGGGGACTGTGCTAGTCCGTTTCTATTGCTTATAACAAAATACTCGGAACTGAGTAATTTGTAAGAAAATGAAATTTATTGCTTACAGTTTCAGAGGCAGGGAAGTCCAAAGTCCAGGAAACAGATCTGGTGAAGACTTTCTTTGGTGGTGACTTCAGTGACGGCAGGGTATCACATTGCAAAATGGCAAAGCAGAGAGAGAGAGAGAGAGAGAGAGAGACTCTCTCTTCTTTTAAAGCCCTCAGAACCACGCCCCTGACCACCATTATTAATCCATTCACGACTGCACAGTCCTACAATCCAATCACCTCTTCAAGGCCCCACCTTTCAATTACTACCATAATAGGATTTCCCATCCTCTTAATAGTCACAGTGGGGGCTAAGTTTCTAATGCATAAAACCTGAGGGACACAACTCAAGCTTTAATGAGGTTTGGGGGGACATAATTCAAACCACTAAAGGGACTAAAGTAGATTGGTTTTTGTTTTTAAAAATATCATTCGGACTGCTGTGTAAAGAGTATAATATGGGGGTGGGAGGGGACAACTACCTCTGTGGATTTTACTTACATGCTCTTACTAAGTTCTCCTCTCCATCCCACCCCAGGTCAGTCTCAGAAAATTCTAGATCAAATGAGATGAGTATGGTGGATTGGGCTGAATCTTACAGGATTCTCTCTGATGGGAGATACTAGGGAAAATCTATCAGGCTGTTAATTTAATACAAGGTCCATAAAGGGGTCTTCATAAAGTTCATAGATTCATGTTATCTTTTAATTCTATTTTTCCATGAACTTTTAAAATTACACTTGCATGTACCCAATGAGCAAATACTTGAAGAGAGCTATAACCTTGCCTGAATGTGACAGGCCCTCAGAAATATTTGCTAGTAAATGAATATATGATTAAACATACTGTCTTCACTAGGTTCAATGGTAAGACAGATATCAAAAAAGTCAGAGCGCTCCCCCAGCATCCAGCCTATTACCTGCTGTACCGTAGGGCTCTCAAGTTAGAGAAATGAGTGAAATGTAAGCAAAACGACAGACTTTGCCAAAGAGCACCCTGTGTTTTTCTCTTTGAACAATGGTCAATATTCTATTATCTTTCAAATCTTACTCTAGAGTTTTAGAAACGTCTCAAGAATACGCATTTGGAGATTAAAATGTTGTCTCTTTAGACTCACCACACACACTAAAACGTGCCTCCCTGACTTTTTAAAAATGTCAGCCCTTGTGAGGAATCCATCCCCTCTTTTCAAAGGGAGAGAAAAGCCCAGTTTCTGGTTCTCAAATACCCCTGACCAATGTTTGGCAAAAACGAGTTCAAGACTTAACACAGAATAAAAACACAGCATCAACTCCAATGTCTCTCTTGCTTTTCTTGAACATTGCAAGAAAGGAAATCACTGTGCTTGTACCTTGATCTGGGAATAGTTCGGGCTCAGGACACAATGCTGACATGCTGAAGTGTTGTGATAAACTCTTACCTTGTCTGCAGTTTACCACAACACACTTCGGCACCAACTGTGTAACACAACGTGAGTTCACTTTAATCTTGGCACAGTCAGTTAATATCCAAGGTCTAAAACAGGGAACACGCACACGCCAGGGTGTGGTGAGTATCTGACAGGCGATGGCCAGAAGCCCTTCCCCACTGCAGTCCGACAGCACAACTGCCATCTTTATCTCATGTATGCACCAGAGGGTGGGAATGTTGGCATAGTGAGCGAGGGATGTTCAAGATGTGTGGTTTCACTAGACTTGTTCTGTTTTTCCTCAACAAACTCTAGGCCAAGAACCCTATCTTTAAGAGTACGCTCTAGCCAGAGTGCCACCTGGTCTTTGAGCAAACTTCTTCAGAGGATTCTGTTGCCTAATCCAACTAGAAAGTGAGCTGAATGCTGCTCCAGAACTTTCTCATCTGTCATGAGGGAAACTTCCCTGCAAAGTGCCACCAGCGAGCCTGAGAAGACAAACAACTCAGACTTCATCAGCTCCAAGTACAAGCTGCATGAGTGTAGGTGCCTGCTTGCTGAAAATGTTCACGAGGCAGAATTTGGTCTAAGGCTTGTTTTTTTTTGTTTGTTTGTTTTTTGTGACCAGTAAGGGGATCATAACCCTTGGCTTGGTGTCGCCCTCACCACGCTCAGCCAGTGAGTGCACTGGCCATCCCCATATAGGATCCGAACCTGCGGCCTCGGCGCTCCCAGGGCCTCACTCTCCCGAATGAGCCACGGGGTCGGCCCCTAAGGCTTGTTTTTGTTGTAACATTCCCATGAGAGCGAGATTATATGTAAAGGGCCCTCAGCACTCTTAAAATGCTGAAGGTCACAGTTCTGTGCCAGCATAAACCAGTAGTGGTGGTTATGGGCTGAATTGTGTCCCCCACCCCGAATTCCTATGCTGAAGTCCTAACTAACCCTCAGTACCTCAAAACGTGACTTTGTTTGGAGATGGGGCCTTTAAGGAGGTAATTAAGACAAAACAAGGCCATCGGGATGGGCCTAAATCCAATCTGACTGGTGGCCTTGCAAGAAGAAGAAATGTGGACACACAAAAGAGACACCAGGAATGCGCACACACAGAGAAAAGGCCATGTGAGAGCACAGCAAGAAGATGGCATCTGCCAGCCAACGAGGCCTCAGGAGAACATGCTGACACCTTATTCTTGGACTTCCAGCCTCCAGAACAGGCAGTCACCCAGTTCATGGTACTTTGTTATGTCAGCGCTTGCAAACTAATACAATGATGAACAACCAAACAGGCTTAGGTTTGCATACACATGTACGTGTACACACACACACACACACACACACACACACACACACACACAGGCACACACGCACACACACAGGCACACACACACACGCACACACACACACACACACACACAGGCACACACACACACGCACACACACACCCTCTCTCTACTCTCAGGCTCCCTGAATCCCTGGGCCCTCGCTGCCCTTGCCACACACACACACACACACACACACACACACACACACACACACACACACACACACCCCTACCTCTCTACTCTCAGGCTCCCTGAATCCCTGGGCCCTCGCTGCCCTTGCCACACACACACACACACACACACACACACACACACACACACACCCCTACCTCTCTACTCTCAGGCTCCCTGAATCCCTGGGCCCTCGCTGCCCTTGCCAGGGAAGCATGTCCTCACTCTCCATGGTACCTCGACCTGGAACTGCCTCCCTGGGCAGCACCAAGCTCCCTTCTCTCCACCTTCCGTCAAACAATTCCTATGTGAAAAGTCCAATTCCCAGAAGTCCTGGGCCTCTGACTAGGTAGCTTAATTTTTTAAAAAAAATCATCCACATAAAAAAAATTTAGTTGCAAGATAAAATGCATCTTTTTGAAAAGTTAACCAGTATTTTTAACGTGGAAGGACAGATACAAGAAAACACAACAAATTAAATAACCTATAACTCCACCTTCACCCAGGAAAATCCACTTTTTTTTTTTTTTTTTTTTTTAACAAAAATGAGCACATACTGTTGCATGTGCATTTGAATACTGAGCTTGGACGACTTTCCCTTCCTCTCCCAGCTCAACTTCCTCATCTATAAAATACAGACAATGAGAACCTCTCTAAAGTTGTTGTATTAAATGAGACATTGTCTCTAAAGTACCCAGCATAGCATGGAGGGCACTCAAAAAGAGGTAGTCATTAGTATTAGTCTAGTACTTGTTAATAACAATAGGGTCATTACAAGCAAGAATTTTTGACAGAGTCATGGGGTGGAGAGAAGACTATTTTTAGGCAGACTGAAATTATAATCAGTCTACCGCACCCACCAAAGGATTCACCAAAAACTCTCACTCCATCGGACTGTTAGATGGGACTATTATATATTTGTATAATAAACGTAGAATGCTAGCAAGGCCTCCAGAGCCTTTAAACACTCTCCTTCATCAGAAACCACTTTCAGCAGCAATGGGAGTAGAGTGGGAGCCCCAAATTTGGGTATTCCTTCTCCTAGGGGAGTTCTCTTCCCTTCTGATTTGCTTAGGGGCTCTTTCCAGCTCTGAGATTCCATGATTCATGATTCAGGCTGTCCTCAAGAGCAGCCCTGGCAATGAGGCCTTTCATGGTGAAGCCTGACTGAAAAGTTCCAGCAACACACCCTCTAGACAGCCCCCACATCCCGACGAACCAGAAAACGCAGCCCGGGTCTGTCAGACTCTCCTGAGCGTGCATGGGCTATGAAGCCCGGGATTAAGCTCTAGCTAGTGAATCCCACAGTCCAGCCATGCTGTGTTACCAACAGGCAAAGAGCCAGACCCCTAAAAAGCTGAAGTCATCATCTCTGAAAGCTGGGAGCAGCCCAGTCCATCCCCAGATTCTCATCCAAATAGCCATTAGCAATAGAATGATCCTCTCACCTAAAATTAATTTCTCTATTATTAAAAAAAAAAAAAAAAATCACACTGACTTTAAAACACTTTTCTCCCAGGGATGCCAAGTGAGGCAGGAAGACTGCCTGCGACTGGTATACATCTGCTCAAGAATACAGACTAATGATCACATTTTCCCTAAAGAGAAGAATTTAAAGGTCAAGCAAGAATGACTAGCAGCATCAGACGCTGGAAGTAACCCAGCAAAGTGAAACTCACAGCGCAGGAAGCACTGAAGCCCAAGCAGAGAAGGCTGCAAGGAGGAGAGGGGAGAGACACACACACACATGCACACGCACACACATGCACACGCACACACGCGCACACGCGCACACAGAGCGGTGTGATTTATGCTCCAGCTGCAAACCCAAGCAGGCTGTGCAAAGACCCCATTCACCTTAGATCACCCTGCCACCTACAAATGGTGCGTCAGTGATTACAACCCAAGGTGCGCCCCCAATGGAGGGAGGTGGGTCAACAGGACGTCTGTGGTCGCAGGCCTTCTCGGTTTTCCACTGTTTCCATTTGCAGCTCAGGTGCTCACGATAAGCCCCATGGATCTTTTATGTGCTGTGCCTACTGAATGTTAAGAATGCTCTGGACTTGAATTCAAGGCTCCCCACGACTAAGTCTGACAATGGATGGGAACGTGAAGTGGTGCCCGAGTCGGTCTTCCTTCTGCAGGGAACGAAAGTTTAAACCGAATTGTTTTACTGCTGTCGCAGCTGCACAGGAACTGAACACCCCTAAAGTCAGGGCTGGGGGTTAGATGCACAGCATTCACCCAGTGTGAGCTGAAGGCCAGGGACGGGGGAGTTCCCAGTCCCTGGGGAACCTGCTTGCGACCTGTGGCCCACCCGGATCACAGGCTGCTCATCTTCTTCTCCATGTACACAATTATCTAAGGTCAAACACAAATGTTCCTGTAGGCACCTCCCTTTTCTTCTCCACTGGAATCATCTGCTCTTTTGGAGACACATTTCAGATTTCTCAGAGCTCCCCAACCTTCCAGAGATGTGTTTCTCAAAGTGAGGTGAGGGAACCCCCTGCAGCAGAATCACCTCAGGATCTGTTAAACAGCTTCCTAGGCCCCACCTCAGACCTACTCAGTGCAGGGAAGACTCCCAAATCTGCATTTTGAGCGAGCTCTCCAGGTGATTCATAAGCACATGAACTCGAGGCCCACTGCCCGAGAGCACCAATTCCCCAAAAAATTCCCAAGGGTGCTCCAAATTTCTGGGGGAGGCTTAAAAGAAACACACAGCCTACTAGAGCCCACCCCCCACAACTCTGAAATTAAATTCCCCAGACACCACCCATAGTGTAAGTTCCTGACATCCTGGCCACATTTCCCAAAGAAAATAGTCCTTGATCCCTTCCCATCCTTCTAGATCCCACTCATCCTTCATGTCTTAGCTCTAATGTGGCTTCCTTAGGAGAGAGCCTTTGTAACCACCCCCTTCCCCCTTCCCTGCCCCGCCAACCCTCCTTAGGTTTCCTTGCTATTTGCTCTCTTGACATCTTTCTCTTTTGCATAATTTACCAAAATTGTTATTAAATATGTACCTGTTTAGTTGTTTAACATCTGATCCTCCACTAGGCTGATAATAATCATAGATATACATCACTGACAACCTACAGTGTGCCCAGACTGTGCCAAACATTTTCCCTACACTAGCTCATCAAATTTAGTGCTCACCATAATCCCGCAAGGCAGGTACTACGGTTATACCCATTTTACAGATGAGGACACCATAAGCTTCCCATGCCTGCCCTGTCACCTCTATACCTCCCATCTGAACAGCATCTGCACCGGGAAGGTGCTCAGTAACCATTTATTGAATCAATAAATAAAGTGGAACCCCCTCCCAAAACGTTTTGTGGTTGTGTAAGTTTGAGAAATACTGGGTTCATCACAGTTAAACAGATTTCTTTACCGCAAAACTTCTCAGAGCATTTAATGTTAATGTGATCATGAATCATCAAGGCAGGCTGTCCCCTTTGTCATCTCAAGCCTGCAGTCATGAGTGTTCCCAGGCACCTGCACACAGCTCTCCACGCCCAGCCTCCCCCTCCTTGGTAACAACTGGTAAAAGCATCCCACTCCCACCACCAACCAGGAGAGGAATCATTAGGAATTGGGTCACTCTGACCATCTAATGTCATCCCATCTTACCCCAATTCCCAACAGTGACAATGGCAAGAAGAAGATCTGGATGTAGGAGACTCTGTAGTAGTAGAAACAGCAGACCTTGGCAGCCAGCAGTGAAAAAAAACAGAGACTGCTGAGTGAGGCAGGCCTGGGTTGCAATCCGCCATGGTCTTGGCAATGGACTATGTACCTGCAGAGGAAGCTGCAGCGCCAGCATCCCCAGGCTTTGCCTCTGGCCTCCTCTACCAGGCCAGCGCCAACACCAGGCAAGGAGAGCCACAGACCCCTCCCCCATCCCAGATCCCCCGATCATTCATCTCCTCATCTGTTCCTCTCAGTCATTCAACCACATGCCTGAGCATCTACTCAGTAAGGGGACGCACCTAGGAATAAATACACATTATTATCCAAATGCAAGAACCAAAGAGACTCAGGTAAGTTTTAGGGATTTGTATCTCCCTTCTCTCACTACCCAAAATTTAGGAAACCAGCCAAAGATGAGAGGGAAAAGCACTCTAAGCAGAGGGAAGAGCAAGTACAAAATTTCTGATGTGGGCAGGAGGCTGGTGTTATAAGGGACGGGAAGAAGGAGGTGTGGCTGGAGTCCAGCTGGGAAGGGGAACAATGAAGGGTAATGAGGTGGGGCAGGGTTTTGCAGGACCTGAGGTCAGGCTGAGGGTCAGGGCTTCTATCCTGGGTGCAATGGGAAGTCATAAAAGGGTGTTAAGTAGGTTCAGGTATTTCTCCATAGAGAACTTGGGCCAAGGTGTGGGGAATGGATGGGGTGTGAAGGGTGGGCAAAAAAGGAAGCAGGAGCCCAGTTTTGCAAAAACCCAAGGGAGAGATAACGGCGTAGACCAGCGTGGTGGCAGGAGAGGTGGAGAGGCCTGGATGACTGAGAACTTGGAGGTACTTCACCAGAAGGTGTTGTGGGTGTCAATGAAATACAGAAAAAGATGGCCACGCTGGTGTAACGTTCAGCTGAGGCCAGGAGCCATGAATCTCTCGTGGTCCCGATCACCCTGCTTTAGGACAGGACGACTTTCTCTGACTCTGACTCTGTGCCAAGTCTATTAGAACTACCTTCTATTTCAAAGAGCACCCAGACACTTGAGTAGTGAAGCCACCTAAGAGACAGAGAAAGTGAGGACATTCCTAAGACACTGGAGTGTAATGTGGAGATGCACAGATTTTGGAGTGAGTTGGACCTGAGTTGAAATCTGAAACTTTGGGTAAATCCAGAAATTTCTCTGTGTTTGCTGTCTTGTCCACAACATGAAGATAACATGTACCTTATGAGGTCATTGTGAGACTTTGAGGTAGCACGTGTGAGCATCTGGAGCTCACTAGGTCCTCAATAATTGTCAACTCTTATTACAGCAAACCCTACCTTGTTCAAAGGACCAAAATCCTGTCTTGATGATCTAAGTAAAACTGCCTTGGAGTCCTGTGAACCTTTCCTCTTGGTAAAGGCCAAAATTAGATAGGGTTTGAGGAGAGGTGACAGAGGGAAGGGAGGCAAAAGCCACTTGGTCTAGGAAGGTAGTGGGCCCATTTGCCTAAGGGCTAAAAGCATGTGGACCATCAATAGAGGCGTACATAAAGAAAATGTGGTATATATGCACAATGGAATACTACTCAGCCATAAAAAAGAATGAAATTCTGCCATTTGCAGTAACATAGAAGAGCCTGGAAGACCGGAAGACGTTATGTTAAGTGAAACAAGTCAGGCACAGAAATATAAATACCACATGTTCTCACTCATATGTGGGAGTTTAAAGAGAAAGTTGAGCTTAGAGAAGTAGAGAGTAGAATCGTGGTTACTAGAGACTGGAAAGGGGAAGGAGGCAGGAGGATAGTGAGAGGTTGGTAAATGGATGCAAAATTATAGCTAGGTGGGAAAAATAAGTTGTACTGGTGTACAGTAGTGCCAGGCCTCTGTAATTAACAATAATTTATCATACGTTCTCAAATGGCTAGAAGAGCTTAAATGCTCCCATCACAAAGAAATGACAAATTTTGGTGATAATGCATATGCTAATCACCGTGATGCGATCATCACACATTGTACACATGTACGGAAATACAACTCTGTACCCCATAAAAAGGTACAATTAATACATGCCAATTAAAAAATAAATAAATTTATTTTTTAAAAAAAGCACATGGACCAAGGACGTGCCCAAATTGAAAAGACGTAAGCACCAGGTACCCACTGAACAGGGGCTCCTTTCACTTGCCTGGGCTCCCTCCCTGTTTGATGTGGATCTGGGGTCATGGCTTCAGCAGCACCGCCCAGCCCGCCCCAGGCAGCAGAGCAGCCTCCACTGGTTCATGGACATCTAGAGCTACCAGAGAGGATGCACCGTCTTCAACAAAGAGAAGGAAGAGGGTGAAAGGAAGGCAGAAGGTAGAGAATACAAGAAAAAGCCTATCTGAAAAGGAAATCAAGAAAACAATCCCATTTACAATTGCATCAAAAATTGCACATATCTTTTTTCCAACCACAGAGAAGTAAATATTCTGTTTAGCCTGGATGAGACATTTATGTATTTGAAACCCCAGAGCCCTTTCCAAAAACACTTCCCCTTTCTTGGCCAATCTGCCACTTCTGGTAATGTTATCCCATCCCACCCCTCCAACAAAGCATGAGAGAAACAGGACCGCTCCCTACAGAAAGAAGCTAAGAGCTGTTACAGTGGGGAAGGGTGACCCACAGCCAGGTTTGAATTTTGAAACCATTTCTATCAGAGTTTTAAAAAACCTGGGCCAAACTCTAAACATTTTAGAGACAGTAGATTATTTTTTAAAAAGATAACTTATTCCGGTGTAAACTGACAATAACTTTACCTTCACAATGTCATGACTGAGCATAAAGGTAACCCACCTACTTCCCATCTTATAGCTGGAAACTAGGGCACAGAGAGGGTAAGTGACCTCCACTGAGTCGTACCTGGGCACAGGGGTGAAGCTGAGAAGTCAGACCCCCTGATTCCAGCTGGAAATAATTCCCACTGGGTCAAGGCAAGAAATGTGTTCTTCCTGACTGTATCAGTTTCCTAGGGCTGCCACAACAAAGTGTCACAAACGCGGTGGCTTAAAGCAACAGAAATTTATCCCCTCGCAGGTCTGGAGACTAAAAGTCTGAAATCAAGGTGTCAGCAGGGCCACACTCCCTCCCAAGCCTCTGGGGATCTTTCCTCATTTCCTTCAGCTTCTGGTGGCTCCTGGCATTCCTTGGCTTGTGACAGGATAACTCTAGTGTTTGCCCCCATCGTCACATGGCCTTCTTGTGTGTGCCTCTGTGTCTCTTATCATAAGGACACCAGTCATACTGGATTAAGGGCCCACCTTACCCTAGCATGACTTTGTCTCAACAATTACATCTACAATAACCTTATTTCCAAATAAAGTCACATTCTGAGGCTCCAGGACGGACATGAATTTGTGGGGGGACTATCCACCTCAGAACACTGACCAAGCAGAGTTTTATGAAATATATAGTTGTGTTCAACAAGGGCTCAGAGCACTTACCATCTGAAATGCAGAATCTTCCTGTAGCAGAACTGCTGGTTGTTCGTTATTTGTTCTCTCTTTCTTTAGAGCTAAAAGACCCAAATCTTAGCTGAGCCCGTGACCACACAGAACAAAGGCTACCTTTCCAGCCTCCCTTGCAGACAGACCTGGCTGTGAATAAATGAAATATAAGCAAAAGTAATGGATGAAAGGGGTGTGTGCTCCTCTGGACCCCTATCCCTCTTCCCACTGAAGGAATGTGGACGTGGTGGTGAGCCTCTCCAACAGGTAGCATGCTTATATGGCAAAAGTATGTCCTGCAGCTTGTTTAGGCCACCGTCACACATTTGTCTTCCAACAACAGGAGGTAAACAGAATCCAAAAGTTCAGGTTGCCACTTTCAGTCCAAACAGGTTTTCCAAGTGGCCAAAAAGTTCCAAATACTACCACCCCCCACCTACGAATGCAAGCTGTTGTTTTAATCCAGTTGTAGATTTTTCACCTCTTGCCTCTCTTGCTTCAGCTATTCATCAGAAAAAAGAGTGTCCTTCAACAAGGAGACCATATCTCTAGTGTCATATTTATCTGGGTACACATGTCCCTAACTTATACACCAGAGTGAGCATACCCAAATGTTGTCTTATTTCTCAGGAAAGTTCCAGCAACCAGCTCTAAACTCCTTATGCTGGGTGCAGGATAAATCTTGGAAGCTCTCACCTGAGCTCTTCAATCAAGGCACTGTGAACTTAAAGGATTCCACAAGCCAACTACACCTCTTGCTGGCCTAGTTATTAGGCTCATACTCACTGGCCATTTTGGTTTGACCCTTCCAACACTCTCAACATGGGTCTGATATCACTGGTACAGCTCAACTCAAATGCTGTGTGATTTCTGTCCAGCATCCAGTCCCCCATTTTGGGTAACAGCACCCCCATTTTTCTTTGGAAACCACCTCCCAAACTGCAGTCCTTCTCTCGCACTGGGTTGTGATCCCAGCCACACCAATGAGATTCATTCATTCATTTATTCAACATATATGTATTAAGCCAAGCACAGTTCTACTATCTGGGGAAATGAAAATAAACAAAATATAAAAATCCCTGCCCTCATGAAGTTGACATTCCAGGACATTTGGAAACTGCTGGGAAAGAGAAGTCCCTTTTCTTTCCACTGGAATTGCTGACAGGCTGGGATGGAGGCTAGGACTGTTGGCAGCCACCTTGCCACCATGAGGAAGGAGATACAGCATGAGAGATTGGATCCTAGAGTCCTTGGACCCTGCCACACTGACTTTTTCAATTCCCTGAGACAAAAAAAAGTCCCTTTTTTGCTTAAACCAATTTCAACTGGGTTGGGGGAGGAAGGGGTTGTATCTAAAAGACTCCTACCAATATCTTAAGACTCCCTCAGAAAGGTATTTGAGGCAAGTTTGGAAATGCCAAGTAAAGACAGGCAACTTTTCTGGAAATGGCCTTTCCATGGATGTACCTTACCCCTGGGCACTGTTTTAAAGGCTCCTTCCATGTTGTCAATTCCAGTTTTAAAAACCTCACTCCCAATAATCTACCAGAATGAAAGACCCAGTTCTCTGACTCTCCTACTATGTGTTAAGAACCAAACCATGTCATCACGTCCTCAGAATGACCAGAGACGAGATGGTACTAGTCACCTCCTGAAGCTCTTGAAATTGTCTGCTCCTGCTGACAGCCGCAGGTAATGTCACCTTTATTTCCCAAAGGGCCAAATCCCACTGGCTCTTCTCAAGGTGGTTCCTGGGTCCCAATGTTTCTGATAATTGCTTTCCTTCCCAGACAAGCACCTCCATGCTCCGGGGCTCTCTGTGTACTTAACTGTCAGCAGGAGCGGCCTGAACTAGACACACAGATAACCGAAGTTAATTGACCACATCCTATTTAACAGGAAACCTAATAGCCAGCTATTTTAGACCCATTCTCGCTTCCCCTCATCCACTTCCCCCACAGTTCTAAGAAGCTGGAAAGTCAGGGCGTACGTAAAAGAGAACATGGGGAGAGGGACAGTGGCGACTCCAGAATTTGGACATAAAAAAGCTTACAGGAGCCAACCGAGTGGAAGTGAGTGCATTTTGGGGTGATCCGATGTGGGCTGGTGGAAATTGTATCGGCTAAAGTTCCCCCCAAGCTCTCCCCCTGCCTCCAGTCTCACTCCAAAAGAATAAGTGCCTTTCCATTACTATTTCAAAGGAATAAGATGAAACTCAAGTTTATGTATAAAAATGTTTATCGTGGCATTTTTTTTGAAAAGGGAAAATCTTTTTGTAAAAATGTATAAGAAAAGAGAATGGTTAAATTAAAATACAACCAGGCCTCCCCTCTGGAGGCACAGGCAACAGAGAGATATTACATGGGAAGCCCCCTCTCTCGTGTGTGTGTGTGTGTGTGTGTGTGTGTGTGCGTGTGTGTGTGTATGTGTGTGTGTGTGTGTGTGCGCGCGCGTGTGTGTGTGTATGTGTGGGCGCGCGTGTGCGCGTGTGCATGTGCGTGTGTGTGTGCACGTGCGTGCGCGTGTGCGTGCATGTGCACATTTAACTACCAGCAATGTCTTCCACTTTTGCAAAAGGAAAGACACAGTTTGAGTTATGGGTTTTGTTTTGTTTTGTTTTCTCTTCCCACCTCCCACCCCCGCTTCCTGTTTAGGGGGGGTCTGTTCCCCCAAACCTGAAAGCATCATCAACACACAGCTTCCTGGAGTGGCTCCGTTCTCAAGGCACTGCTCACCATCGCCCTTCTAAGAGGAATTCTTGGACCTTCTCACTAAACGAACCCCCTTGCATCAACCATTAGCTGGGGGCCACTGCGTGCACAATGTCGCCTAGAGCTGTGAGGTGTCTTACCAACTGTACAGCAACTGTCCATTTCCCTTCCAGCTCAGGAATTGCCCCTTGTCTTAGTCTGTTCAGGCTGCTAAAACAAAATACCTTACACGGGGTGGCTTGTAAACAACAGAATTTATTTCTCACAGTTCTGGAGGCTGGGACGTCTACGATCAAGGCCCCAGCAGGTTCAGTGTCTGGTGAGGACCTGCTTCCTGGCTCACAGACGGCCATCTTCTGACCGTGTCCTCATGTGTCAGAAGGGGCTGAAGAGCTCTCTGGAGCCTCCTGCATAAGGGAGGCTCCTAAACACCACCTCTGAATACCCTCACATTAGGGATTAGGTTTCACATATGAATTTGGGGGGACACAAACATTCAGTCTATAGCATCCCTCCATACATTTTTCCTCTTAATCACAGAAACAAGTTTCCCTCACAAACATCAGCCCCACACTTTGAAGACAGAAGTAAGTTCTTAGCAGAGCACCTAGAGTCAGATGGACCTGGGAATCCCAGCTCTACCACTTGCTTGCTGTGTTACATTAAGTTACTTACAAAACTTCTCTGAGTCCCACCTAAAAATGAGGATGAAGACAGTCTGCATGTCACCGGGCAGGTGAGAAGACTTGATAATTTAGCATGGGTAAGGGGCACCTGCTGAGTCAAGACATATCTTTTCATTGAATTTCAACCCTGAGGACGATCTACAGGCCTCCCGGACATGCGCTGAGATTGTGGGGGTGGCTTTAAGACAAGCCAATGGTCTACTGATGAGCCCCCCTTTCCCTGAAAGTCCACTGATAAAATACTTTGTGACAATGAAGAAAATTCTATTCTCTTCCCAGTTGTCCAGTGACACCTACCCCCACCCTTCTTGGCTCATTCACTCAGATACACAAGCATATGTTTGACAGTTATTTTACCGCAAGTCTGTGATAGGCCAGGGAGTGGGGACACAGTGTGTGCCCTCCAGAAGCCTGTAACCTAGTGTGGACCTGAAACTAAACGAGAGCATCTGTGCTAGGACAGAGGCGGGCTCCATTAGGAATTTGGACAACAGTTTAATCAAACCAACCAGAATACAGTAAAATGGTCATTTTCATACACTGCTGGTTGGAAAAAAATGTGGCTATACCTATCAAGAGCCTTCAAAAATTTGTAATCTGTGAATTCCCCTACTGAAAATTTACTTGAAAGAAACATTAAGAAATCCACTTATGGGAGCCAACAGAATGTATTTCTTACAGTTCTGGAGGCTGGGAAGTACCCAGTCGAGACTGTCTTCATCCTCATTTTTAGGTTGGACTCAGAGAAGTTTTGTAATTAACTTAAGGTAACACAGCAAGTAAGCTTAGTGTTCAACATTTATTTTATTACAGGTCTGATAAAACTTTTTTATCAAAGTCTTAGGAACAAAAAGGTTTATCATGGCATTTTTCAAATCTGTGAATTCCAGATTTGAATCTGTGAATCAGACAAAGATTTAAGTACAAAAAGGTTTGTTATGGCATTTCTAGAAAGGGAAAATATTTTTTGAAAATGTTCAACAAAAGAGAATGATTAAATTAAAATACATCGATATTAAAATTAAAATACATAGCATATTGTGGTGTTTTCAAAGAAACTTGAATGACATGAGAAAATGATTCAGTACTAATTGGCAAAAGCAAGACACACTATAATATATGATGATTTCATCTTTGTAAATATATATAAGCACAGAAAAACAGACGAGAAGGTAATACTTCAAGAGGTTAAGAGATTCTTCCTGGGTGGCCGGGATTAGGGATGACTTTTTTGGAAGTAGGTCCTTTCTTTCAAAATTCTCTATAATATACTTGAATTGATTTCACAATCAGAAAAAATATACATGTATACGACTATATATATATATATAAATAAAAACATGACATCACTTTACTTTGAAGCATTGTAGGGTGGGGGAGGGGAACGATGGTGAAGGAGCTAGAGGTGCTGCCAACCTCACCCTTTGATAAATTTTAGGCCGAGAATGTCAGCTCCGTTAAGACAGGCACCATTGTCTGTTTTGTTCCCTGCTGTTTCCCCAGCACTCAGAATGGTCCTGGCACACACGGTAGCCATTCAACAAATGCTTGAATGAATGATCAGAGTCCAGCTCAAATGTTCCTTCCTCTGTGAAGTTCCCTGACCTCCCCTAAACTAATTACTCCTTTTTTTCCAGATGCCCATAGCCATTATTACAAAGCAGTGCAGCTAACAATTATGGGTCTGTCACCACTTGCTAAATTGCAAGTTATTTGAATGCAGGAACCAAAGACTTATTTAGATTTGTCTCTTTAGTCAGATAAATGTTTGGTCAATAAACATTTAAGTGATGGATGAAGGGGTGGACAGATGTCAGTCTGTTCATACTGTATGAACAGTAATTATTCATTTTGATTATGATTTAACCCTCATGTAAATGTGTATCAATTTGGAGAAATGCTAAGAGAATAAGATCTGAGTCGGAAAAAGAGTTCAGAAATAGTCTAAGGGGTAAACTGCAAAATCATTTGTTTTAACCTTCAAATGCTTTCTTCAAACAAAATTTTACTCAGAACCCCAAAATATGAAACAGATAAGCAAGGAGCCACTCTGCTAGGGGAGAGGGTTAATGGAAGTCCCCTCCCCTCTCCAAGGACTTCCTCCCTGACCTTAGTTTTCTACCCTGGACCCCTTGGGCTTGGAGGAACAGTCTGAGAACTGCCAACATCTACATTTGTCAGTAACACATGAAGGGGTCCTCGAAGGGAGACGATCCAGACCAGAACCCAGGTTTCCTGACACCCCACCCGGTGCTCCTTCTCCTTAATGGCACCCCATCCCTCTCAGAGTTTTATAACGGATCAGACACCCAGCAACCACGGCAAAGTCTGCAGGGCTAGAACTCTGCACTTCAAATCCATTCTTCGTTTATTTCCTATGAAAATAAAGGAGGAATGTCGTTGTGACTTTCCAATGACAACATCCTTCATACCCCTCGAATCTCATCTGCGGGAAGACACTTAATATCAGACCGGTTATTTTTTAAAATCTCAATTTGCTTTTTTACAGGCACAGGAAACAAAGTCAGCATAAGCCTCGAAAGAATTCTTTGCAGAGTCCGGTAGGAAAGAGCCCTGAGGCACCCCCCTCCTGAATGAAACGGATTACCCTAAAATGAGCAAGGCCACGTTCCTAGTTAATGTCGTTAAGCGCATAATTGTCTTTCTGACGATGGCGCACACTCTCCCAACAAAAGCTGTTTTATTATGCGTGACTCAAAGATTGCCTGTTCAGTTTCTGATTTCAAACCTGTGCTTCCATTTTTGAACAGTAAAATTATATAGAAAGTCCCACATACTATAAAACCTTGGCTCTGGAAGGATTTCACTATCTTATTGTTCCATTTTCAAAAAAAATCTCTGTTCCAATACTTTTGCGTAGGCTTCCAATATTTAGACTTTCCAATTAGACCTTCCAATCCCTAATCCCTAAATTCTTACAAATATATATCCTCTTTAAAAAATGCTGCACATCTGTGGCTTCATTTTTTTTTTTTTTTTTAATTAAGCCTTTGGAAGAGTTCTCCCTTTGGTGGTGGTGGTGTTTTAATGATTAAAAAAGGGGATCTAATGCGATGAAACTCCCCTACCACCTCTTGAAATCAACTCTAGACTATTTATCAATGGATGTCAAGGGCTACAGTGTAGTAGAGAAAATGAAGACAGTCCCCAGCATTGTGCCAAGCACAATGCCCCTAGAATTGATTCTGAAAGCCAGAGATGCCTTTTTATGTTGGGCATGAGCTCTACAATGAACCCATCCTCTCTCCCACCACCCAGGGGAACCTAGAAAGAGGCGGCCTTTTGATGTGAAGAGGACACAGGGCAGTATCTTGGAGGGGGACAGTGAGCTCAGACCCCACACAGCTGCCCGGGTCTTGCTTCCCAGGAGGAAGCTTGGACTTTGTTCTCCATTCTTCCCTGCTCGTCTGCAGGCCAGCCACAGCTGCAACCTGACCCCAGCTACACCCAGGAGCTCACACTGAAGCCAGGAATTCTGCTCCCTGCAACTAGTTACACACTTTCCCTTTCTCCTGCCACTTCTTCCAGGGCCCTTTGAGGGTGAACCTAGGGCACCGTTAGCAATGGAGAGACTGAAACTTAACCTCCACGGCCTATAATTTTGGCACAAGCAATACAAACAGTGGAGTTTCAAATCCTGCCACGGAGTGCTTTTAAGCTGTTTTTTACTTTGCACTTTAAGCATTCAGGAATAATCTTCTTAGCTCTCATTAAATGATCGTAATAGAAACTATTTCAAAACGGCCCTGAGTTCATTTTCAGAAAGGGAGTTTGAAACTTCTGCCTTTCTAATGAAATGAGAGTTTAAGTTAAGCTTAAATTTCATTATCTGAAAAACTGAAAACCCTGAACCTTCTATGGCTCCCTGGTCCCAAGAATAAAATTCAAACTTGAGATCATTCAGAGCCTCTGCACCCACCGCCTGCCCACCTCTCCACCCTCGGGCCTCCTGTGTTCCCACAACACTCTCCTCACTGCCTCACTCCCCTGCTCCGGCAGGTGCCCACACCTGGAATGTCTTTCCTCCTCTTTTCCATATTCCCCTAGTAAATTTCTACCCATCCTTCAGGGCCAGCGCAAACACCAGCTCTACCTTGAAGCTTCCTCGGTACCCCCACTTGAAATCGATCACCCTTCTCTCTCCTTCCACAGCAGTTTTGTCTCTTTGTAACCTGATCACATCCGGCCCATACAACAGTTAATCACATGTGTTTCTGTCCAACCCAACAGAATGAATGTTCCTTGGGCCAGTCTTTGCACTCGAATATTTGTATCAGAACCATTTTAAGCCAAATTAAAGCAATTACCTGAATCCTACTAAAAATTCATTGCCTCATCTGTAGAATGAAGCTAACAGTTTCTCTGCCTGCATTGCAGAGCTTGTTAGGATCTCAATAGCAGAATCAAGCTTCACATTGCAACCGATTAACCAGAAGACTTTGAAGATACCTTAGAGGCCTGAAATGACTTTATACATATACCACTGGGCAACCAATATCGGTTATTTAACACATCAAGTCCTAAGACAGTCAATATTCTTCCCAAAGAAAGGATGGACCATATCCTCTTAAAAAAAAAAAAAAAAAAATGAGTGGGGGGTGATGGTAGAGGGAGGAAACAAAAACAAAACAAAACAAAAACCCTAGTCCAACACATAAAATGCTATCTAAATCTTTAGAGCTACACTATCCATTACAGTAGCCACTAGTCACGTGTGGCTACTGAGCATTTGAAATGTGCCTAGTCTGAATTGAGATGTCCCTGGTTTAGCGCAGTTGGTTAGAGCACAGCCTTTTAACACCAAGGTCACGGGTTCAGATCCCCATACCAGCCAGCTGCCAAAAAAATGAATTGAGATGTCCTGTAAGTGTAAAATAAACACTGAATTTCTGAAGACTTAGAACCAAAAAAAATGTAAAATATTGCAATAAACTTTAATATTGATTACCTGTCAAAATATTTTAGATATTAACTTGACCTATTTCTTTTTACTCTGTTCACTTTGGTTACTGGAAAATGTAGTGATGTATGCAGCTGGCAGTATATTTCTATGGGAACGCCACTAGCACTGCAAGGGTCTTATTCCAGACCCTCCCACTGCAAACTGAATCACCAGATCCCTTCCTGGGGCACACTAATTACTACTGTGTTCACAGCTACGATTACCACAACTTTTGACAGTTGTTCACTTTTTGGTTGTGTCTGCATCTAGCCATGATATTAAAGGGATTTTTCTGGCTCTCTTAAATGACAGCTCACTGTAGAATCAAATAGTAAATCAAGTTGGCAATGACAGTTCCATACCTGCCATCCCAATAAGGAGGATTTTCTTCTTAGCTGCTAATTACCATCGATGGATTCACTCTTCCAACAAATATTTATGGAGCGACTACTATGTTCTAGAGCCTCTTCTAGATGTTGGGATACTGTGGTAAACAAAACATGGCCCCCGCCCCAAAGGAGCCAATTTACCAGAGTAATAGTAGAGGCGGGCACACACAAAGCACCATGGGGACGCAGAGGAAGGACATCCATCCCCTCATTCTGATGGAGCGGGAATGGTAAAGGTGCACCCAGAAAGCAATAAACAAACTGGACTTTGACCTCAGGACACATGCAAGTTGGAGAGAGAGATGAGTGTCACCTGAACACTGATGACAGCTCTGGCCCCAAGAGGGGATAAGCTCACCAGGGATAGAGTGTAGGGTAAGAAGAGAAGGTGCTATCACTCAATATCCCACTTACTGAGTCTACAGCTAAGCTTAAGGGCCTTATAAAATAATTACTTCTTGACCTAATTAGCTGAAACCAAGAACCTGTAGATGGGTACTGGCGAGTGCACAATATATAGTCTTCGGTGTCAGTCAGACCTGAGCTGGATCCTGTTCCACCTTTCCAGTTAGGCAAACACCTTAACCTCTGTAAGCCTCAATTTCCTCATCTGTACAATGGGATTGGTAAATGCCCAATCCTATTATACAGATGTGGTAGAGATTAAATGTGATAATCCAAGTACAGCAGCTGACCTACTGTGTGACACAGAGCAAGTACTCGGTAAGGGATCATTTTTGTTAGTGTTATTTTAAAGTAAAGCATCAGAAAAATACTGAATCTCAATAAGGATTTCCCAGCTATTGATATTTTGAACTGGACTGTTCTTTGTTGTGGGGGCTGTCCTGTGAATTGTAGGATATTTAGCAGCATCCCTGGCCTCTACTCACCAGATGCCAGGGGCACTCCCTACCTAGTCGTGACAACCAAAAATGTCGCCGGACATTGCCACACATCCCCTGGGGGCAGAAGAGAGGGGAACAAAACTGGCCCCAGTTGAGATTCAATGGTCTAAATCAATGATTAGGTGATTTGGGAAGAGGGCCACGTGCTTGAAAAAATAGAGACTTTTCAACTTGCAAAGAAATGTGAGCATTGACAAATATACCCCCCCCACCCCTCTGTTAAGTATGAAGCCCAGCCCAGCCCAGATCAGGGTTACAGAGTCTTTAAACGTCAGTACCTGGTCTGGTGACGATGGGCGGAGATGAGCTTCCACCCCAGCTGTGAACGCCATCTACAGAGTAAGCTCCATGACACATGCAGATAAGGAGTGGGGAGGTGACTGATCCCGTACACGAGGAGCCCACAGAGTCCTCTTCAGCACACGACAGGTCCAAATGTGGGGAAAAGGCCAGTGGATTCCATCCTGTGCGGTGAGCCGCGCTAACCCACCCGACACCTGCTCACAGAAGGGCTGCTGTTGCACCACTGCTATTTTTCTGAAATGGCCGCTTGTCCTCCTCAGAGTTCAGCTTCAGAAATGACACTGACTGGTGCCCTGTCTTGTTTTATTTTTCAAATGTCGCTTTTTAAAGCTAATGGGAACCTAGGAGTAATGATGTGCTGGGAAGATAACTGAGGAGAAAAGCTATGGTCTTTGCATTCAGCATAAAACCACAAAGCTGATTTTTCACCAAATATGAACTCTGCTTTCCCAAAATGTAACACCTAGACAGAGCTGAGTTTTGGCCTTGGCAGGGAGGTGTGCCAGTTAACACAGCAGACAGTGGGTGAGCACAGACAGAAAGAAGATAGGAGGTGTCTAGAAGTCAGACCCTCTTAGGAAATCTTATGGGGTATGTCACACATGTGAAATGGATAAAAATGTCCTCAGGTTTCAGACAGAATGAAATACAACAGCATTGTTGTGGCCATGAAGATTAAAGTCCTAAGATGAGAAACCATAGTGCATTTATTATAACAACAATATGCAAACATGGTTTTTATACCCATTTTCACATCTACTTTTTTATTTAATCTTCGCCACGCCACCCATAAAAGAGGTAATAATACTACCTCCACTCGGCAAATGAGGGAACCAAATCTCTGAGTCTGTGACTTTCACTCAGTCACTCAATCAATTATTAAGCCTCTACAATGTGCTGGGCACTGGCCCAAGTCACGGTACTAAGCTATATGCTATTCAGGCATAGAGTGTGGAGGCATTTCTCAAGGAGGTGCATTACAGGCATTTGCACAGGATAACTCTGTCAGGCAAAAAGGTTCCACCCTTTGCAGGATGTCCAGCACTAAACTCCTATAGCTCTCATCAATCCTTGGGGTGGGCATCCAGATTGGAAAAGATGAAGTCAAACTGTCCCTGTTTGCAGATGACATGATCCTATATATCGAACAGCCTAAAACCTCTACAAAAAAACTGCTGGAATTGATAAATGATTTCAGCACAGTAGCAGGATACAAAATCAACACACAAAAATCAGTAGCATTTCTTTTCTCCAATAGTGAACATGCAGAACGAGAAATCAAGAAAGCCTGCCCATTTACAATAGCCACCAAAAACATAAAATACTTAGGAATTGAGTTAACCAAGGAGGAGAAAAATCTCTATCATGAGAACTACAAACCACTGCTGAGAGAAATTAGAGAGGATACAAGAAGATGGAAAGATATCCCATGCTCTTGGATTGGAAGAATCAACATAGTGAAAATGTCCATACTACCCAAAGTGATATACAAATTCAATGCAATCCCCATCAAAATTCCAAAGACATTTTTCTCAGAAATGGAAAAAACTATCCAGTCATTTATATGGAACAATAAAAGACCACGCATAGCGAAAGCAATGCTGAGCAAAAAAAATAAAGCTGGAGGCATAACACTACCTGACTTTAAGCTATACTACAAAGCAATAATAACCAAAACAATATGGTACTGGCATAAAAACAGACACACTGACCAATGGAATAGAATAGAGAATCCAGAAATCAACCCACACACTTACTGCCATCTGATCTTTGACAAAGGCACCAGGCCTATTCACTGGGGAAGGGACTGCCTCTTCAGCAAATGGTGCTGGGATAACTGGATATCCATATGCAGGAGAATGAAACTAGATCCATACCTCTCACCGTATACTAAAATCAACTCAAAATGGATTAAGGATTTAAATATACACCCTGAAACAATAAAACTTCTTAAAGAAAACATAGGAGAAACACTTCAGGAAATAGGACTGGGCACAGACTTCATGAATACGACCCCAAAAGCACGGGCAACCAAAGGAAAAATAAACAAATGGGATTATATCAAACTAAAAAGCTTCTGCACAGCAAAAGAAACAATTAACAGAGTTAAAAGACAACCAACAGAGTGGGAGAAAATATTTGCAAAATATACATCTGACAAAGGATTAATATCCAGAATATATAAGGAACTCAAACAACTTTACAAGAAGAAAACAAGCAACCCAATTAAAAAATGGGCAAAAGAGCTAAGCAGGCATTTCTCTAAGGAAGATATACAAATGGCCAACAGACATATGAAAAAATGCTCAACATCACTCAGCATCCGGGAAATGCAAATCAAAACCACATTGAGATACCATCTAACCCCAGTTAGGATGGCTAAAATCCAAAAGACTCTGAACGATAAATGCTGGCGAGGTTGCGGAGAAAAAGGAACTCTCATACATTGTTGGTGGGACTGCAAAATGGTGCAGCCTCTATGGAAAACGGTATGGAGGTTCCTCAAACAATTGCAGATAGATCTACCATACGACCCAGCTATCCCACTGTTGGGAATATACCCAAAGGAATGGAAATCATCAAGTCGAAGGTATACCTGTTCCCCAATGTTCATCGCAGCACTCTTTACAATAGCCAAGAGTTGGAACCAGCCCAAATGTCCATCATCAGATGAGTGGATACGGAAAATGTGGTACATCTACACAATGGAATACTACTCAGCTATAAAAACGAATGAAATACTGCCATTTGCAACAACATGGATGGACCTTGAGAGAATTATATTAAGTGAAACAAGTCAGGCACAGAAAGAGAAATACCACATGTTCTCACTTATTGGAGGGAGCTAAAAATTAATATATAAATTCACACACACACACACACACACACACACACACACACACACACACACACACACAAACGGGGGGGGAAGAAGATATAACAACCACAACTACTTGAAGTTGATACGACAAGCAAACAGAAAGGACATTTTTGGGGGGGAGAGGGGTAGGGAGGAGGGAGGGAGGTTTTGGTGATGGGGAGCAATAATCAGCCACAAAGTTTTAAAAAAAATAAAAATAAAAATAAAATAAAAATGAAAAAAAAAAAAATCCTTGGGGTGGGTGGAGGAGCAACCCCCAACTGAGAGCCCCTACTAATGCTCAGAGCAACGGATATGGAGTCAGACAGCCCTGGTTCAGTTCTAATTCCATCAATTCCTCTCCTGTGACCTTAGACAAGTGATATTCTCTATGCCTCAGTTTCCCTCCCTGTAAAATAGTGATAATAATAGTGTATAAAGGTCATGTGAGAAATAGTATATATTATACACCTGACCAAAGTCGGCCTGCAGTAAATAATACCCAATAAATATTATTATTTCATTGGTTCCTCCCCTGTGTATCCTCATCTCTTTCGATCCTTAAAGCCACCTTCCCAGAAAGACCTACCCTGACTGCCCTATTTAAAATTGCATGCTATTTCACATCCCCCTTCTTTGCTTTATTTTTCCTCCGTAGCATTTGTCACCTTAAAACATACTCTAATTTAAACATGCATTTGTTATTTTGTTTCTCATCCTACAATGTGTTCTACAAGGACACGGATTTTTGTCTGTTCTCTGCTGTTCGCCAGCACCCAGAACACAGCCTCTTCTTCATAAGCACTCAACAAAAACATCTTGCGTGATGTTGAATGGATATAGTGGACAGCCAACATCTGAAAGCTGTCTCTGGATTCCAAATTCTGTGCTCTTTTCACTATAGCGAGTAACCTACATACAGTGATATTAAAGATAAAAAATGTCAACCATTAAGAAATGTAAAGTGTTATGTTAAAACACTACCTTAGAAGGGCCTTTGTGTTTCCTGTCATCCGGGATTCTTTGAAGTTAACAGCTTCTAACAGGAACGCAGCCACTTGCCTATTACACTGGAGTTGTCTTTGTAGGTCCTCTCTGCCCCTCCACAAGGTTTTTAACATAACCACTCCAGCCACAGAATAAGGATTTAAACACTTACGTTTCCAAGTTTCTTCATCTCTATCCATATCTGCCTGAGATAAAACTGATATTGGAAATATCAGCCCTACCCACACTGCTACCTAAAGCCAAACTAATCCACCACCACTGCTAGAACTAGCAGGGTTAGTACTGTACTTTCACCCTAACTTGACCATGGCAGGTCTGACAATTACCAGTCACATTCAAGCCTAGACCTGGAGTTCCAAAGTCTAGTGGACTTTGTATCACAAAGGGGTCTTGGAAGGAAACATCAGACCTTCCATTTTTATTTAATCAAAAGAAATAAATTTAACTAATGTTCAGAATACAAATTGATACAAACACCCCCAAGGAACCTGTCATATCAAGTTACAGGCCATTTATAAAACTTGGGCAGGTATCTTCAATGACAAAATGAACTACAGAGGCCACCTCAATTAATTCCACTACTCTCAGAATACTTCAATGGATCGCTATTTACTACTGAATCATTAAGCAGATTTACAGATTATATTATCTACTTTCAACGATCCTAATCCTCACAAAATGAAATAGAGGCTTAAAGAGATCCCAGCCAAGAAACCACAGCTTGGAGATAATACTCACGACGCAGGCACGCGAGGACATGGCTTGCCTCTCTTGTGAGTACCAGCTCTCCATAGGGTCTTCCTGGGCCATGTTACAAGGTAAAACGGATGGTAGAATTCAAGCTGACAAAGACTCGGCCAACAGAATTATCCAGAAGATAATGAACGTGTGTATTTACAGTCACCATCCTTAGAAAGGATCCCGTGCTAGATGTTTAGATAATGGTAGTAATATGTATAAATTGCTTATAAACAAAATATACTGGAGATGGCTGTTCAAATATGTTTCCCCAATAGGGTATGGTGAGTGCTGTGGTTATCTGCTCACCATTTACTCTGCCCCCTTCTAGAAAGCTTTCTATACTGCAGAGGCTGGTAATTTAAAAGCTGTATTTCCCAGGCTTCTTTGAAGCTCAGGTTCTGGTTGTGAATTTGGCTCTACCAAACAGAAGCATTCATTCGAGACTTAGAAAGCAGACATGAGGTAGAGGCCATCTTCCTGCCTTTGGGGATGTTTGCTGCTCAGAGACATGGTGATGGGGACATTGGCGAGGAGGGTTTGCAACAGCACTATAGGGTATACACCCTGATTTTGTCATCAGTTTGTTCTTGAACTCGATAGTTCCAGATACAGTCTCAGAGGTAGTAGCACCTCTCGTGAATCTGTTGTTTTGAGCACTATGCCCATGTATGTTTGTTTATAAATTATTACCTATACTACTACCATTAGCTGGGGAATCATTCCTGAAGCCCCATGCTTCTGATCCTCCAGCAACTTTATAAGCACTAAATTCCCTTGTGGAAATACCTTTCTGCCTAAAATACCTAGACTGCTTTCTATTTCCTGCCCTGAGCCACAGCAAAAAACAGAAGCAAAGAGGTTTGGATGACAGATGGACTAAACCACACCAGAAGCTGCTTGGATATGACAATCCGACCCGGCTCTTCCCCTGGCTCCTCCCTCGAGGTTCTGTGCATATTGGTGAGGTGGAGACAGAGGTGGAAGGAATATCTTTGAGAATCACTTGCTCACTCTTTAAACATTTCCTAAGCACCTCTGGGCCGGGCTCAGAGGCTGTAAAGATGAACCTGACAGAATCCATGCCCTCCTGAATCAAAAGGGGAACGTGTACAAATAAACCACCACAATGCATTTCTAAAAGGACTAGAGAAGAGAAATGATAAAGGCCATGAGAACTCAGTGGCCCTGAAAGAAACAAAAATCCGCACTGGGAACTTTCCCCAGGAAATTTCCACGTATATTTCTATTTGAACTTCCAGTTTCAAGCCCCAAGTTAAATAACTTATTTCCCCACCCTTCCCATTCTGACTCTAAACCAACCTCACCTTTAATCAGAGAAATGCTAACTACAAACCCTAAGGCTCTGAAAATAGGTGCCAAGCAAAGTGGAAAAGACCTTGACAGCCTGTGTGCTAGTAAAGCCCTTAAGAAGCAGGTAATCCTGGTAACCGGGGACTTTGAGCCCTCGGCTGGAGCCTGTATCTTGGAGGAGTGCCTTTTTTCTTCACCTTACTGAGGTTATGGAGTGTGCCAAGGTTTACAAAAAGGAATTTCACAATTTACAGAGGTAGCCTCAGAGGGCAACAATTGTTAAGAACAATGCTGTTTTATGTACCAACAAGAATGAAAAAGTCCATTCTATCAAGAGCCATGCAGAGCTAAAATGCCATCAATTACAACACAGTCAAATTTCATAAATACTGAAATGTGAAAAATGTGTCTTAGAATCAATAAAACACAATAATTCATGGGGATAGGAAGTAGGGGACTCCAGACTAGGACCCAGGGCTTCCCCTCCCAAATCATCAATCTACTTAATCTATACAGTTTGATTGGTGGCCTACATAAGTCCAGTGCTATTTATGCATGTTTTTATCCACGAATGCCATGGATTGCATCCTGAAGATTTGAAGAATTTCCCCAAACAAGCTCAGTTAAAATTGTTCTTAAATCTCTTTTTCTGGTTTGTACATTACTGCTATAAAAATTTTAAATGGGGTCACCTAGTTTGCGGGTGGGGGTAGTGAAAGGGAAATGGGATCTACGTGGTGACCACTTTGCCAAAGTGTACTATTGGCCACCCGAAGAAAAACACAAAAGTGCAAGGAAGAGACTTCACTTCCAATCCTGCTCCAGCACTTCTACCCCAGTTCCATGCCTCCCTTCCCCAGGAGTTCTCTACTCAAAGCCCTTCAAGGGCTTCCCACCCTGTTTACAGTCAAGGCCAAGGCCTGACACAATAATCTCTCTCCACCTCATAGTCTTGGGCCACGTAGTCCCTGCCTCTGCTCTGGGCACTCTGACCTCTCCGCTTCAGGGACTAGACATGGACTTGTGCTATCTCTGCCTGGAACATGCTTCCTGGGATGGACACCTGGCTGGCTCCTTCACTTCCTGCAAGTCTCTGCTCGCCAACATCATCTCATCAATGACATTCCCTAATTACCTTTATATTAAATTGCAACCCCTGCCTTTCACATCTCTCAACAATTTTCCCTGCTTTATCTTTCTCTTAACACCATCTGATATACGGTATATTTCACATCTGCATTTGCTTAAAGTTTGTCTACCCCTAGAATGTAAGTTCTATAACGGCAGAGATGTGTGTGTTGTATCCCCAGTGTCTAGAACAAATACCTGGCACAGAGGAGACAGAGAGACAGAGAGAAAGAAACTCTGCTTGTAAGTTTCAATCAATCACATTTGATCTAAGATGCTTCAAATTACAAGTTCCAAGAAATTTTAATTGACAGATCGGACTGTTCAATGATTTCATAGGAAGAACTGCCTGCACCTTTAATTGTTTTAAAGATGGGGTCCCAAAAATTCAAGAGAAGAAAAACTAAAAAGAAAAAAATGAGTCAGCAAATGCCTTCTGGTTTTTCTCAGAGTCTGAACTTAGAAGAGCCTGCTGGTCATGACTTTCATGAGAGCCTTTCTCACTTAACCTCCAGATTAAGGAGAGGTTTGTCCTTCTGGTGGGTTTAAGAAGGGAAAGGGTGGTGCCTGAGCTTCTAAGCCTTTTACTTCCTGTTTTTAAATAGTGATGATAAAGCTAGTCATAAGCAAAATGATTTTTCGACCAGATAAATACTAACAGCAGTCACCTCTGCTGGAAGATGGATGGATTCCCTCACCCCTCACCCCACAGAAATCCCCCAACCACCCTTTCTAAGGTGCCTGATCACCCTTTTATTTCAGAATGCAATGAAATGAGGATACCCAAACAGCAGCTATAACTGTCGAAGGAAATTGCCTAAGTGTATCTGTCTCATCTTAGAGCAGCTATGAAAATGCCCCATCAAGGCACAAACATTTAAACCGCCACGGGGAGACCCCATACTGAAAATGTTTTATCCTTCAGTTATTTAATGCTGTTTTCAGGGTTCATAACGGCCTCCTGGCACCTTTTCAAAGGAAGTTTCAAATAGATAACATAAGAACAGCCCTTACGAATTGGTATGACTCCAAACTCATTCCATGTCTAAGAAAAAGATTCTTTAACGTAAAATTAAATTTGTGCAACAGAAAATGGAACAGTACTGGACTGACTGACATTCTGCAGAGGGGTAGGGTAGGGGTGAAGACACATGCCGATTTATAAATTTAAAAGGTGTGGTTAATCTTTCTGTCTTTAAACTTAATAACGAGTCACCACAATGATGCATTTGTCTAAAATACATATTATCAAACAGCATACAAAATGCATGATGTTATCTCAACTATATATATATGTATATACCATATATACATACTCTATATATAGTATATAGAAAAAAGTACCAGTTGCCTCTGGGTGGTGGGATAATGAAGTATTGTTTCTCTCCTGTACATCCTAAATTTTCTAAAATGAGCACACATTATGTTTATAATTAGATTAAAATTATAATAAAAAATTTGCTTTATATTCAACCTGATCAAATGAAACTGCAAGGGGGTAACCCAAGAAGTCTTTAAATAAAGGGTATAATCTTGCAATACATTCAACCAAGGCAAAGAAATCACAGGTGACCGTGAAAGTAAACATAATGCTAAAGAAAAGAGAGACAGGGAGGGAGGAATAGAAAGAGAGAGAGAAAACAGGCTTTCTCCTTTGCAGGCTTCTCTTCTATGAACAGTAGCTTTCAAGCAAAAACCACAATCTTAGGAGTAACACAAAAGCGAGGTTCAGGGGAGCTGTCTTCACACACTCAGCACAAACGCAGCCTGGGGGCCTCTCGGCTCTGCACTGCATGAAACACAGCTCCATCAAAGCCCAGCCGTCTGGGGGCAGGTATGCAAGACATTTTAAATGTAAGGGCATTTCACAGGACGCGTTCATTCATGGACTCAAACGTGCAGAAACCACAGGTATGTGGTTCCATTCTTATCAAACTTAGGAGTAGTTCATGCTCATAAAAGGTGTTGTCCAGCGGATGGCTGTCTTCAGGTCAGTGGCTAAACAAGGCCAACCTTCCCCAGTATCCAGGACACCCAGAAGTACCTCAGCTGCCTGACCCCTCAGAGGCAGCACATGCAGAAAGCTCCTGTCTGCTGCTCGATGAGCTTAAACCAGCTCCATGTCTCAGGGGAACTCAGAGTCCAGGAAGGCAATGAGTGTCCCCACGGCATACAGCCAGAGTTACTGACCAGGCATTCTCAGAAAGGCTTGAAAGGACCTTCCTGAAAACTGGAGAAGTAGGTCTTCTAGAGTTTAGCTACTTCATGCATTCATCCAGCAAATATATTTCACTGAGAACCCAGTATGTGTCAGGCACTGTGCAAAACATCAGGATTAGAATGGAGCCTAAAAAATATTCTTAACAAAGACGATTAACTCAGAGTGTCAAAGGCTTCTAAAGAAAACTGCCTTACTTACAAGGCCAACTTCTGCTAAGCCCTCCTGCAATTGATGACCAATTACTCAAATTTACGAATTACTCAAGCTTCTGAATTATAAAAGTACAAAAGACAATGGTTCCCAGATTAGAATGGGGAAGAGGCGGCCAGCCCCTGCCAGCTGTCTTCTTTGATTCTTTCTCTCCCTCCTCACACTCTCCAGTTACTAATGAAGCCAAGAATTCATTTCTTTTTCAATACTATTTTTCTATTTCATATATAGGTATCTGGAACTCCAGCCAGAGGGCTTCAAATTTTTAGCAACATAATCTGCACCATGCTGTGGTCCCTTCTGCCTCTCCCAGGGTGATCTGGAGAGACTGAAACTTCAGAGCCACACTAAAGGATCGGCTATCATTGTCCTAAGATCCTCCAGAGAAGCAAAGATCATGTAACCTTTAAAGAAATTCAAAGCAATGGGAAAAAGATTAGCATCAACCATCATCAACAGCATACTTTTGATAAAATCAACCAAAAAAAAGGAGGAATGTTTAATACAGATTTCAAAGCATATCTTTATGCCCCATGTAATAATAAACTGTTGACAGAGTTTTTGTGGAACTATATGTAATTCAAAATAAGGAAGACCTTTCAATTGAATTACCTGCAGTTCCACACTCAACAATGTTTTGAAAGTAGTATTTGCCATGGACTGGGGAAAAGATATCAGAAAAGCATACTCACAGAGAAGCAAATAAACAAATGTCATTTCTTGGAAGGAAACAGGACCAGAAAGGGAAGCTTAGGGTACAGCAGGATCAAGAAAAGAGGATCCTTAACAGCACAAGCTCAGAAAAGGTTTTCTCCCTGGTTCCAAAAAGCTAGACTGAAAAGCACCAGTGCCACTTACAAGTCAACTTAATATTCTATCTGGAAATTTTAGCAAAGTGCCAATTACAAGTTGAATGTTTCTTCTTAGTACCTTTAGCTAGAAAGTTATTTCCCAATCTCACACAGGATCCATGAAAACCGAATTTTGCTGGGCAATTAACAGGTACGGAGAAGCTAAAGTGTATTCCTGCTGGAGGCATGGATACTCATCCGGGTTCCAGGCACTTCTGCAGAGAACTGCATGGTCCCAGCAAAACTGTAAGAAGCCTGAACACATCTCTTGAGTCTATATACCAAATCAAGGGGCCCTTCGTTTAAACTATTTGAGCTCCGGCCTATCTGTACACCACCCAGTCCCCTATCCCTCCTGAGTCTGGCCTGGTCTCCGGTGGCTCCAGGAGCTTGGCACTCTGAGATGCCCCTGTCTGTCTGGTCCTGCCCACTGCAACCACGGGCTTGGCTGCCAATGCAAGAGAGGTCCATTTTTAAATTCCCTTAGAAGTTTCACAACCACAGTTTGGGTGAGGAGACAAACACGCCGTAGTTTGCCGACATTAAACTAAAAATACCCAGCTGCAAACAAAAGCCATCTTTTACAGGGCTGGCTCCTATGTCCTGAGGTTACATGTGGTAGTGCCGGCCCATACCCTTGGCAATGTGGCTGCCTTAACAACTGCTCCCGGCCAAGTGGGGGCAGAGGGGCCGGTCTGTCCCCGCGCTGTCAAGGAATCCCGCAGCCCTCCCTGCCAGACTGACGGAAAGAACAGCTTTATTGCTCTGCCATCGACCCAAACGCAGGCTTGAATTCGGGGCTGCGCCTGCTGAAAGTGTTACATACACACTGAAAGGAGAAGGCGGGAGGCAACACGAAAAACACCAGCCCCGTTTCCCTGGAAGGAAATGTGTTTCCACCTCCCTCCTCCTTGCAATTAGAAAAGCAAATGATTGCTGTGACTACGCTGAGAAAGGCAACTCGGAGGCGTAAAAAAATGGATTTCGGAGCCAACGTGGCCCGGCGGGGGGCTGCCGAGGAGGGAGAGGAGCCAAGGCTTGGCGGGGACACCCGTGTTACCCCGGAAGGCTTCTCGGAAGAGTCTACCTGTTGGGCTTTGGAGCGGAGCTGCGAATCCCCGGCCGCGGCCCTCGAGGGCACCTCCCTCCCCAGGTCCCAAACTTTCCTCCATGTCTCGGAAGCGGGGAGCCTGGTCCCTCCAGCCCAGATATCAGATGTGGAACTTTCCCTGAGCCATGGGGGGCGGGGGGGGGGCGGGAGGACGAGGGCTCATTCCCACACGGCCTGGGGACTCTGGGTGTTCGGAACCCAGGAACGGGGAATACAACCTGACGGTCAGCCCACAGCCTGGCTAAAGTTTCCTCCAAAACGGAGGTGGCCAGAGCGTGACCCAGGAGCTCTGAGTCCCCAGCTCAGGGTCCTGGGGGTGGGGTGTGTGGAGGGGCAGTGGAGCAGGGCACCCCCGGGGCACCAGCCGCAAGGTCACTGCGGAGTCGGACCCCGGGGGCAATCGGCCTGCGCCGGGCGGAGGGGCACCCAGCCTCTTCCCGCACCTGCTCAGCTCTGCGCCGAGCCCCGGACACGTGGGAGGCCAGCCCGCTGCAGCGACTTGCAACCACGCCGAGGCGCGCACCAGTCGCCCCCGGTCCCCCAAGCAGGAAGAGGCAGGGCGCCCGGGCGCAGAGCTGCCGGCTCGGGCGCCTCTTTCATCCTTAGACCTCGGCGGCCCGGGGAGGGAGTTTCGTTCTCCTCAACCCCAAGCCCCGACCCCCGGCAGCTCCCACACCTCTACCTTTCCCTGCTACCTCGCAGACAGACAAGGGACACAAAGAAAAAAAGAAGAAAGAACAACTACCGCCCCTCCTGGTCCCATCCTTCAGCCTGGAGCCGGGAGGAGGAAAAGGAGGGGGCACACCTTCCCTCCTCCCCCCCATCCCGACCCGGTGACCCGGGCAGGCCCGGGCAGCAGGAGCCCCGAAGGGGCCGAGGGGGAAGAGGTAAGGCTGGAAGAGGCAGAAACCAAGCGGAGAGAGCAAGCGAGAGCCAGCGAGAGAAGAAAATATCCAACAAAACCACGCTAACGCGCCCCCTACCTGGGTGCAACATACTTTGGAAATAGAAGATGACCAGGATAAAGGATCCCAAGCAAGTGGCCAGCACCATCCGGCAGATTCTGTTCATCCTCATCACTTCCAGCAGCGCAGGCTTCATGGCTTTGTCCTGGCTGCGGGGACCGGGCTGTCCGGGAGGCGCGCCCGGGGCGCAGGAGCGGGGACCCCGCCGCGCGGACCGGAGCCCGGGAGGCTCAGGGCAGGGCTCGGAGAGAGGATCGGGCTGGCTTCGCGGCGGCTCTCGGAGCCCCCAGCCCGGGGCTGGGGTGTGGAAGGCGCCGGAGTTGGTCTGGAAGTGCCGAGATGCGTGGCCCCTCCGGCTGCGCGCTCCTGCTCTTCCTCGTCGCCTCTCCGCGCCGCTCCGCCGCCTCTTCGGCTCCCGCCGGGGCCGCCGCTGCCTCCTCGCGGGCCGGGCGGACGGGGTGCGAGCGGTGATGGTGCCGCCGCCGCTGCGCTGGCCGTGTGGCGGTCGGACGGGCCCCCTCCCTCCTCTCCAAAGGCTACTTCATTGCGCTCCAATGATCTATATATTCCGGGGCTGGGTTTTACCAAATGCAACTCGCAGCCCCGGGCAAGGGGAGGGCGCCTGCGGAGAGCCGGGAGGAGGGAGGGACCCGAGCGCCGGGGCGGAGCGTCGCGCTCCCCCCGCCCCTACCCGGGACATGGTCGCGTCCAGCTGTTTCCCGGGGAGAACCGAGTGCGCGCCGCGCTCCCGCAGGGTCCCAAAAGCCCTCAGTCCCCGGCCGGGCTCGGACGCCGTCTGGAGGTTGTGTCAGCGTTTCCATGACAAAACCCGGAGGAAAAAAATACGAATAAAATCGCCTCGGTGCTGCCACACACCCCCCCCCCCCCGCCAGCGATTGCAGAGGGAAGTGGCGGGGAGCGGGGTGGATTTCTGAGCGGGGACAGACGGGGGGGATTGGTGGCACGCGACTATTTAAAATCCCGGGGCGGCGCAGCGGGGAAGTTGCCCCAAGCCCCCAGGGAGCGAGTGCCCTTTCCCCGACGCTCAGAATTGGGTGGTTTCGCTTTTCTTTCAAACGACAGCCCAGCGTGAGCGTCGTTTTGGTTAAAACGAAAGCGATTAAAGAGAGCTGACTTAAAGTCGAGGTTAGGGCAACTGCACGGTCCTCAAGGGGTCAGGCAATGGCTGAGCTTTCCCGGGGGACTTATGCAGACGGTCTCTGACACCTACCTCACTCCCACCTCTCAAGGCAAAAGGGGTTTGTGGATTTTAAAACTCTGGTTCCCCAAAGGGTAGCGCTTCCTCCAAATTGTCCAAAGTGCACATGAGTCCTAGCCAGGTAGACGTGAGAAGACGCTCCTGGGAAGCCACCATCGTCCAAGTCCCACAAACTACTGGAAAAACAAAGCCAGCCTTAGTATTGGCAGGTAAACGAAAAAGATGGCGTTGCTTTCTTGAATTGCGTAAAGTGATTTACAATTCCAAATCCATACATTCAGGTTGCTTAGCAATCAATAAAGTGGACGTAGCAAGTAGCGTAGAGATCGCTTTTATACCAGGAAAAAACATTATGGTAAAGACTACCTAACTTTTGTGCCTTATGATCAAGTCATTACTACTATTAACTCAATTAATAATGAAATAAGATACTGTCTTTCCACGCTTCTAACAAAATAGGCATTTGATAAATTCTTATTGAATCTAAATGTGAGCTTTATCTTCCTTCAGTGGGACAGAGTCACAACTGGCAGTCAGGTACATGCAGCAAAAACCACCTCTACAACCTAAGTTCCCTTCCCCCAAAGTTTCCTCCAGCCGTTGCACGGTGGGGAGAGTCACAAAGTCAGCAGCCTTGCCTTTGATTACAGAAGACAATCAATTATAAGACAATATTTATGTAGCCAGTTTGTATGGTATTAATTTGTACTCACTTGTGAATGAGTTGCTTGCTAAAGGCAGCCGAGCTGAACAAGCTCCAGTAAAAGTCATTCTCCAGCAATTCCCTCCACAGGAGATTGGGGTTGGGAGCTGCACCCCAACCACCACCACCACCACCACCACCACCACCGCCAAGGCAGGGGACTCTTTGCAGGACGCAGGCTAGATGAGCACTTTGCAGGAAGCCTTTGCCTGGAATGTCAGTCTCATTTAACTCCTGGTTTTACAGAGCAGGGAAGGGAAGGGAAGGAATTTGCTCCCGGGTCACCCAACTGACCTCTCACCTCCCAGGGCAGAGACCAAACTGTTACAAAAGTCTGGATGTTCATAAGGCAATTTAGGAAGTCACAGGTCCAAGAGATCAGTCAGAAGTCTAATTCCTGGTGTGTCATGGAGGTTGAGCTGGCCCACATGGTGGGAGAGGATGGTGAGACATTCCCAGCATCCTTTTTTGAATTCCCACAGTCAGGAATCGGCCCAAACACACAGTGAGGGGAAAGCTCTGGTAAGTAAGCTACCACCTCTTCCAAGAAGTCTTCCCTGACTTCTCACCTTCGAAGTTGCCTCTTTCCTCCTCTCTGCTATGAGCACGGGCCACTCTACCCACTAGGCTGAGCTCCTTCATAGAGGACCCAGTTTTTTTCATCCCTGTCTCTCTCTAGTGCTCAGCGTAGTGACTGGCACATGATAGGTACAAATAAGTCAGGGATAGAGAGGTGATACCTTCTGGGACTAGGAAATTAAATGAGATCACCTCTTGGGCCAGCTAGTTGGCTCTGCTGGTTAGAACGTGGTGCTATAACACCAAGGTCCAGGTTCAATCCCTGTACCAGCCATCTGCCAAAAAATAATAATAATAATAATAAAATGAATAATAAAATCACCTCAATGGTCAGTGGTAACAGTCTGTGATTCTGTTGTTCTATGCTCTTTGCAGTTGAAGGAAAAGGTTTTATTTCTTGTCTCCATCACACTGTAAACTGCCCAGCTACAAGTAGAGTCATTGCTTTCTTTTCATTCCTAGGCTAAAAAAATTTGTTACGTCTTTTATTCATGCCACACAATAAATAGTTAAAAGATAAAGGAGAGTGTAAACTGGTAAGACTGAGCAGAAAGGAGATTTTATTTTCTGAACATGGAAAGAGGTAAAGAGAGGCCTGCCTCTAACATCAGGCTTTTTGTTTTCCCGATGTACCAGTCAGGACAGGCAAAGTTATGCTGCAGTAACAAATAAACCTTCACCTCAGTGGCCTCAAACCACCAGGGTTCACGTCTCCCTCTGCCACCTGTCTACTGTGTGTCAGCACAGGGCTGCACACGTGGTATTTTTCAACGATGAGGCAAAGCAGCTGCTGTCTAAAACAATGCCCACTGCAACGCCAGAGGAAAGAGGGTCTCTGGGAGATCTTGCCCAAATAAGCAATCTAGTCCTCAAGAGACACTTGTCACTTCTGCTCAGCATTTATTGGCCAGAACTAGTCACCAGGCTGCTGCACTTCACACGTAGGCCAGGAATTGCCATCCTCTCCTGAACCTGAAATCCTTGGGAGCAGCCTTCCTGGCTGCAAACCGCCTACTCCCTAGTCATTCTTCAGATCCTATTTCCCTCATTTTTCTAAATTCTCTTTTGCCCTGAGAGGCTCTGCAAACCGGTGCTGTGCTCATTGTGGGATCTGGCTTGGTCAATTTACTCACCAAATTCAACAAAATGCAAAGGAAACTGGAGCCTGCCTACCTTAAAGCCTGGCTCGGCCCTGAAAAACATGTTGAGGAGAAAGTCCTATTTACGTGGAAGATCTTGTAAAAGTTATAGGAGAGGAAGAAATAGATACAAAATCAGAGTTCTGGTTTGGCGTGTACCATGGACCAACAGATACTTACCTAGCCCCTCCGATCCATGCAGGCTGAGCTCTACGTCATTCCAGTATAGCGTGCCTGTCATGTACTGTGTTGTTAAGATCTTACAAACCCCCTTCTGCACTTTGTTGGAGAGAGAAGTGGGCCCAGGGTGCTGGTAGACAGAGAGCTCTTTAGCATCCTTCAGGGGAAATCGGGGAGGTAGCTTCTGCCAACATCAGCCCTGGGCCCAGCCTGGCTCCTCCAAGGAGTGGCCCTGCCCGTTAGCATCTCTCAGCACCTCCAGCACAAAGTACACTCAGTTAACCAGAGCACAGTAAATATTTGTGGAGTTGAATGAAAAGCCATTTGCCTACAGCATGTGGAGATCTTAGGGTACCAATTTGCTACAGGTAGGTCAACCGCAAACACACAAACGGGTTACTCATAACGTGACTCTCAAAGCAGGCTCTCCTTCCCAGGCATTTCAGAATAAGAAAAGGAGATGGGATGGAAGAAGGGATAGAGAAAGAAAGGGAGGAAAGGAGAGAGGGAAGAGAGAAAGGGGAGGAGGAAGGAGAGGAGGACAGAAGGAGAGGAGGGATGGGGATGGACAAGAGGAAAGGAGGAGGGAGCGAGGGAGGGAGCGAGGGAAAACCAGAAGGTGAGGAAGGAGGGAGGGAGAGAAGTAAGAGAAGAAAGTAAAGGCGGGGGAGAGGAAGAAGGAAAGAAACACCCACTCCTATTCTGTCTCACTTTCTCATGCCATTTCTTAAAATGATGGCATTTTACTGATGCCACCCAGTGTAGGCGTGATAGACTCCTGTCCCCCCATGGCTGAGGACCCAGGCCCGTTGCGCCCTTGGCTCCCCACTCCAGCTGCCCTCGAGGTGGCCTCGACTGCCAGGCACAGCCCAGAAACCAGCTCCCTGAGCTGCTTGTGCCTCTCAAGTATTTCCCAACTGGTGGCCCCCAGTCAACTGCTACACTCCACCTAGATGACCAGGAAACTGTCCAGCTCCTGCTCCCCCAGCCCCAGCACCCCCACGCCCCGTGCGATTCCAGTGGGAGCCACTGCTCACACAGCTCTCTCCAGGCCAAGCCTTGTTCCAAGCACTTTATGTATTTCCCCTCCACAGACCTCCAGATGGGGGCATTATCCTCATCTTACAGAAGAGGAACTGAGGCAGAGAAAGGTGACCCAGGGTCACACAGCTGCTGTTGGCAGAGCCAAGGTTGCCAAGCGAGAAGCCAGGCAGCATCAGTGGCTTCAGGGCCCCTGCTCTTGACCTCCTGTCCAGATTATCTGTCAGGCTCAGACAGACCTGTGTGACCTGGTGCAGGTCACTTCATCTCTCTGAGCCCTACTTTCTGCACCTATAAAATGAAGGCCACCAGAGCTACCTCCCCAGAGAGGACGACTTGGCACTCAGTGGCTTCGGGTGCTTTCACTGTGTTTTTTCTTTTCGCCCCTGCTGGCCCCTCCACACGCACCCTATGACCCATCTACTAGATCATCCAGGTCTTTCTACCAGGTCTTTTCAGGACCCCTGCCCACCTCTGCCACTCTTCAGTTACATTAGCTTTTCTTGAGCACATGCAACATTCATGGCATAATAATTAATGGAAATAGTCATTCATTTGTTCTCATGTTTTTCCTTCTCCACTCCACCTCCATTTCAAACTGGCCTTGTGCTACTTTGCCTGAGGGACTGGATGAAGGCTTTCTTGGAGAAAATTTTAAGACCAGGGAAGAAATAATGCAAGGAAGAGAAGGGGGAATTTGGTGGATATTTGTGAAGGGAGTTTTGAGTGCCCTTCCCACCCTTTGCCCTTTGTCCTTTGGAGGCAGAGGGTGCTTTGTAGGTACCAGGGAAGGCTGGTACCTGAACACAGAACCGTAGTTCCAGGGTCACCTGAGATTCCAGTGCCATAAGCATGGCACAAAATGCACAGAACTGCTGACCTGAGCTTCAAAGAGAGAACCAAGCAGATGCCTTGGAGGTGACCAGTGTGACCATTGAATGACCAAAAGGGCCTCCCATACTTTGGTGCTAATGCCAAATTAAGACCCTGAGCCCTGGAAACCACTTGCATATTTAATTCAAAATAGAAATAATACTAAAGCAGAAAGTATATATTAAAAGAGCCAACAAAGTTCAGATTTTTTTCTGATATTTTTTTCTCCCAACTTTAAGTATAATATATAAATAAAATCTATTCATTCTGAGTATATGGTTGGCTGAGATCTGGTAATTGTATACAGGTGTATAAACCCACATCACCACACTCAAGATACAAAGCATTTCCATCATCTAGAAAGCTCCATCTTGCCTCTTTGCAGTTGAATCCTAGTCCAGATGCTGGTCTCAGGCAACCATTAATCATCTTGCTTGCACTATAGTTTTGCCTTTTCTAGAATTTCATATAAACAGAATCGTACTGTATGTAGCCTTCCATGTCTGGCTTCTTTGACTTAGCAACATTATTTTGAAATTGATTCATTTTGTTGCATTATTAATATCTAAATTTTATTGCTGAGCAGTATTCCATAGTATGGGTTTACCATAATTTGTTTATGTATCCAGTGGTTAACAGACATTTGCACTGTTTCCAGTTTTTAGCTATTATGAAAAATGCTGCTAAGGACATTCATTACACTTGTAATTACCATATGGGCAAAGGTCTTAATTTATCTTGGGTAAATACCTAGGACACTTTATAAGGTACTACCAAACTCTTCTCCCTTTTGCATTCCCACTAGCTAAGTAGGAGAGTTCCACATCCTTGTCAACATTTAGCATTGTCAGTCTTTAAACTTTAGCCATTCTACTGAGTGTGAATGGCACCTTTTATAGTTTTAGTTGCATTTCCCCAATGCCTAACAATATTGAGCATCTTTTCATGTGTTTCTTGAATCTTCCTTTGTGAAAGGGCTGTTCAAATCATTTGCCCTTTTTAAAAATGAGCTGTTTATTTATTTATTTATTTTTTTTTTTTAAAGATGACCAGTAAGGGGATCTTAACCCTTGACTTGGTGTTATCAGCACCACACTCTCCCAAGTGAGCCACGGGCCAGCCCTGAAAATGAGTTATTTCTTTTCTTAATATTAGTTGTAATATTATTAAGTTCTTTATATATGCTGGATACAATCCCTTTTTTGGATATATGTTTTGCACATATTTTCTCTCAGTCTATGGCTTACCTTTTTGTTTTCTTAATGATGCCTTTTGAAGAGCTAAAGTTTTCAAAACTGATGAAGTCTACTTTATTAATCATTAATCTGATGACTCATCTCTTTTTGTGGTTTTTTTTTTTTTTTTTTTTTGGTTTTGGGGGTCTTTTGGTGGCTGGCCAGTATGGGGATCTGAACACTTGGCCTTGGTGCTATCATATTTTTGTGTTCTGTTGAAGAAATCTTGGCCTAACCTAATGCCACAATTCTCCTGTGTTTTCTTATAGACATATCATAGTTTTAGCACTTACATTTAGGTCTCTGATCTATTTTGAGTAAATTTTAGTGTAGGGTGTGAAGTAAGCACAAAGGTTCATTTTCTTTTCCATACAGATATCCAGTTATCCCAGCATCATTTTATATTATTATTCTTTTATCCCATGCTGTGCAATTAAAATATGCCACATCAGGACATAATCCTCATAGGCAAGATGTGGTCCTCCAAACATTAATAATAGACAAGATTCCAAGGATGTTGTAGAAATGAGGCCAGAAAAGCATAATCCAGTTTATCTTTTTACCCTAGAAAATCCTTCAGGATGTTCTGTGCTGTTCTCTACCATCTGTGTCATTCCATGAGTTAACAAGGGGCCAAAAAGAACATCGACCTCATGGGTCTGCTGAGAAATATGAGGTCACATCACTGCAAAACCTTGATAAGCCTATTTTATTTTATTTATTAAGGACCTGACTAGATAATCAAAGAAATGCAAATTATAACAGGCCTCATCACAGTTTACAGTAATTACTTGTTTATTGTCTTTTTTCCCTGCTTGAGCCTGAGCTCTGTAAGGGGATGGCTGGGACCATGTCCATGTTGCCAGTGATTAACACAGGGCAGTCTAAAAATACATATTAAATGAATGATATAATTTTCACCTAGCAGCTTGGCAATGACTATAAAATATTGACTATCCATTGCTGGGAAAGGTGTAGGGGAAAGAGAACACTTATAAACTGATGGTGAAAATAAGTATTAATTGATACAACTTTTATAACATTTCTGTAAAGTGATCCAGCAATAACTTGACTAAAATCACTAAGTTATTGGCTGATAGAACTGAGCATTCATGTTCTCAGCTGTGCTAAAATAATCTAAAGGTCCAACAATAAGGATTTGTTTAAACAAATTGTAAAACCTCCATATCAGAGAATAATCTACAGCCACTGAAATGGATAATGACTAGATCAATTATATGGGAAGATGTTACAACACAATAGTTATATATGCCCCTTGTTTTTGCATAAAAACAAATATTTATACATTTTATATAACAAAGTGTTAGTAGCAGGTATTCCTGGGTAGTGACACTTTTTAAGTGATTTGCTGTATTGTCTAAGTATTTTTAAAAGAGCATATATTATTTTTACATGTATATTATTTTGAAAAAGGAAAAATATAAAACTATTTTCATTTTCAGAGAGAAAAATATTCTAAAAAGAGAATATGTTTCTTAAATCATCAAAATCTAATTTAAGCCCCTACCTCTTCTATGAAGCTTTCCCTAAGTATTTCAACCTCCAGAGTTATCTTTCTGCTTACAGGAATTAAACCACTCCTCTATAATTCGGCAGTTCTGCACTGTCACATAGAGTTTTAGAGTCATTTTTGTGAGATGTGCCCTATCTGCTTGGTGACACTGCATAAGCTCATGGAGGTTGACTGTTGGGAACCGCCATCACAGAATCTGGTGCAACGTTGGCCACACAACAGATTACCCACAAGTACTCACCAATTATTTTCTGATACATTAGAATGGCCTCTTAGTGCATATCTACTGTGCGGCAGATTCTGCTAAGCACGTTGCATATACCACCGCCGATCATATGCCCATCATAAAAGGACAGCATGAGTATCCCCTTACACAGAAGACAAAGCTGAGTCTCAGAAAGTTAAGGGACTTGTTTGCATTTACACAGCTGTGAAGTCCTGGAGGTGGGATTCGAATGAAGATTACATGGCACCAAAGCCCATGCTTTCGAGTGTGTCAACCACATGTATATGTTCCGGATATCGAGCCAGCACCTTCTCCAGACTTCTTACCAAGATCATGCCCTACCAAGATCGACCCTTAAAGGAGCTTGGGGGCAGAGGCCAGAGACGCTCAGGGTAGTTGGGAGTGGGCCACAAGGAGATGAAGGAGAGGTTCCCCACCAGTCAGCTGGATTCTGCCTTGGTGCTCACATTCCTGCTCACTTTAGGACATTTTCCTTCATGAAGTTCAAATGTGGTGACTTTTTTTTTTTTTTTTTTAAAGATGACCGGTAAGGGGATCTTAACCCTTGACTCGGTGTTGTCAGCACCACGCTCACCCAGTGAGCGAACCGGCCATCCCTACATGGGATCCAAACCCGTGGCCTTGGTGTTATCAGCACCACACTCTCCCGAGTGAGCCACAGGCTGGCCCAAATCTGGTGACTTTTGAAGCTCTCTGTCCTTATCTTCTCCCTCCCTACAAATAGTTATTTAAAAAGGAGGGTAAGATGAATCTGTGTACACAATTGGAGCAAACAATTCTTACCTTTGTGTTTTTTGCCCTAGGGTGTAGTGGAAAACCAAGCCTCCCAGAGTTGCTTATGACCCTCTCTATAGAGACACAAGAACTCTCTGTAAACCTGCTGACCCAGAAGTACTGTGAGGTGGCGGGGAGTCCAAAGAGAGAAATTATCAAAGTATCCAGTGTTTCTTTTTTCCTAAAAACAATCCAGTGTGTTATATGGGCAGCCTGAGAAATATTTGTTAAATATTTGTCCCTAAAATGTAAAACTCCTATATATCAAAGGAAAATGAGCAACAAAAAATTAAACAGCAAAAAGTTAAATAACAAACAAAAAATGTGGTGAGAATAGTCATTGAAAAACAAAAGATAAAGGGTTGAACTTCTTTGCTATATTTAAAGAGCTCATAGGGACACTAAGATAACTCCACCGAGACCTCAAACATGAACGGGATTTTTCACACGCATAAAAAGGAAATATAATTGGATAATAAGATATGGGGAAATGACTTCCATAGCTAAAGAGGAGCAAACCAAAACAAAAAGACATCATTTCAGTCTATCATATTAGCAGAGATTTCTGTGAAATGATACACTTCCCTTGATGTTGGAAAGGGTGGAATGAGAAGGAGACACCCATACATTGTGGGTAGAAGCAACTGGAACAACCCCTTTGGAAATACACTTTGGAAGTCCTTAATCCCGACAGTGGAGCTGAGGCACCATGGTGTGGTTACTGGGAGAGTGGCCTTTGGAGTCAGGCAGACCTGAGTGTGCCTTTGGCAAGTCACGTAACATCTTTAAGCCTCAGTCTTCTCATCTGTAAAATGGGAATAATGGTACCTATTTTCAGCACTGTTGTGAGGACTACACAAACCTAAGTCAGACCAGTCAGAAGCACCTACTGCAGATGTTGAGTCAGGAGCTGGAGATACAAAGCAGCAGTGATAGCAGAGCCTCCACTCAGTGGTGGCTGCAGCAAATTCCAGTGGCCATGGCCATGGTGGCCTCACTGGACTGGTTGTGTGCTGTAATTTTGGCTTCTGCTGACCTCCCTTCTTCTTGCTAATTTTCAAGCTATTTCCCAGCTTTTTAAGCATTTCTCCGAGTTACCCATTATCCTATTAATTGGATGTAGATTGGATGCCTCCCCCAACCTCATCCCCACTGTAACTGTTAAGAGGGTGGGAAATTATGGTAATTGAAATGTGGGGACTTGAAGAGGTGATTAGATTGTAAGACTATGCCTGGTGAATGGATTAAAAATGGAGGTCATGGGTATGGTGCTGAGGGCTTTAAAAGGACAGTGCATGAGGAACTATTACTTTCTCTGCTTCCACCATCTTGCAATGTGAGACCTCTGGGTCACTGTTGCCACCATCAGATGTGTTCCTTGGACTTTGGACTTCTGAGCCTCCAAAACTGTAAGCAGTAAATTTCATTTTCTTTATAAATCACTCAGTTCTGTGTATTTTGTTATAAGCAGCAGAAAGGGACTACTATATCCCTTTTCTACCTAATCATAGTTTCTGTTGCTTGCAGCTAAGAACCCTGAACATGCAGATTAGGAGCTACGGATGGACAGGCAGAACCTACATCTGGGCTGCCAACGTCTGAGGGGATGTGGCTGATTTCCTCCCCGTTTCTGGCCCCCTCCTATCAGACAGAAAGCTAAAATGGAGGATGCAAAGGCCAGTCAAGGTGGAGTGTTATTTTATTATCTAGATACCTTTGTTTTTCTAGATGCACTGTGACCCAGCATGCCCAAATCTGATGGGAGTTGAGCTAAGAGGTGGATTAGGAGCCAGGAGGCCTGTGCTCAAGTCTCGGTGTGCCTCCAACTAGCTGTGTGACTGTTACGAACTGAATTATGTCCCCCCAAATTCACACATTGACACTCTGACCTGCAATGTGACTGTATTTGGAGACAGGGTTTTTAAGGAGGTAATGAAGGTGAAATGAGGTCGTGAAGGTGGGGCCCTAATCCAATAGGACTGGTGTCTGTATAAGAGGAAGAGACACCAGAGATCTCTCTCTCCATACATGCACAGAAGAAAGGCCATGTGAGCACCGAGCAAGAAGGCAGCTGTCTGCAAGTCTCACCAGAAACCAGCCCTGCTAGCACCTTGGTCTTGGACTTCCAGCCTCCAGAATGGTGAGAAAATAAATGTCTGTTGTTTAAGCCACCCAGTCAGTGGTATTTTGTTATGGCAGCCCGAGCTGACTAATAAAGTGACTTTGGGTAAATCACTTTGTAGAGGACACTTGTCACGTTAAGGGCCCCCAGCACCTTTTAGCATCCTACATGAGGAGTTCTCCCCACCCACGTAGGAACCAGAACTAGCTCTCCCAGCATTGCTTGCAGCTAGGGTGTGGCACATGATGCAGGCTCTGCCAATCAGTGCCTGCTGTGCGGCAAGGGTGGCAGCAGAGGAGCCTGGCCCTTGGAGCAGCTGTGAACAGTTTACAGGATCCAGTCCCAGGTTCAGCCACGTGAGCTGGAGAATCTGTGCCAAGTGGCAGTGGATTAGCTTCCCATGGCAACTGTAACAAATTACCACAAACCTGGTGGCTTTAAACTACAGAATTGTATTCTCTCACAGTTCTGGTGGCCAGAAGTTCAAACTCAAGGTGTTGGCAGAGCCATCCTACTGCTAAACACTCTAGGGAAGAATCTTGCCTGGACTCTTCTAGCTTCTGGAGGCCGCAGGCATTCCTTGGCTTGTGGCTGCATCACTCAATCACTTCTCACGGCCTTCTCAGTGTCTGTGTCTTCCCCTCTTCTGTCTCTTATAAGGACACTTGTTATTGGATTTAGGGCCCACCAAGATAATCCAGAATGATTTCATCTTGAGGTCCGTGACTTCATTATATCTTCAAAGACCTTATATCCAAATAAGGTCACATTCACATATTCTGGAGGTTAGGACATGGACACATCTTTTTGATGGCCACCATTCAACCCACTACAGACAGTATTAGTGATTCTTTACTGGAGCAGCCCCTGAGGCCCTTGTCTCCAGTTGAGTAGGCACAAATCTGCTTCTCTGGCCCTCTTGGAATTTCTGCGAGCTACTGAGCATCCTTTAAAATATTCATGTTCTTCTTAAGTTAGCAGAGTAGTTGCCTTTAACCAAGAACTCTGGCTAATACGTACTTGAATTTCCAAGTGTCACTCTTCCAATTGGAAAATGCAAGGATTGGATTAAGTAAGCTTTAAGATCCCTTCCTGTTCAGACTCTGGGGTGACTCTAGAATTGTCAGCTGAGCTTGGTTCGTGGAGATGCAGCAGATCAATGCCACCAATATTAGGGACTTAAATGGAGAGCCTCTTCAATATCAGCTCCACAAGGGTGGGGAGGAGTGTCTCATGCCCCTTGGAGTGATGTTTCTCCAAACAGAACAGGTTGAATGATGGATGATGATAAACGACAACCTTGGAAAACAAATCTTATTCTGGGGAGTCAGATTTTTAATATTCAAGATGTTAAATAATCTCTTTATGATAATGATATGCCTACGCTCCACAAATGAAATTGAGAATGCTCATCAGCCAGGAGAGAGCAGCAAGGACTAATTGCACACAGTAGGGCGTGAATTTGCAGAGCCACAGAAATGGAAGCAATTATGCTGTCATGAGAGCTTGAGGCAGCATGCTTCACAGAGTGCATGGCGCTAGGAGTCAGTGTTCTTTTTTTTTTTTTTTTTTTTTTTATACAATTTCTTCTTTTTTTTTTTTTTTTTTTTTTAAATTTTATTTTGTCGATATACATTGTAGCTGATTATTGCTTCCCATCACCAAAACCTCCCTCCCTTCTCCCTCCCCCCCCCCCGACAATGTCCTTTCTGTTTGCTTGTTGTATCAACTTCAAATAATTGTGGTTGTTATATCTTCTTCCCCCCCCCCGGTTTGTGTGTGTGTGTGTATGTGTGTGTGTGAATTTATATATTAATTTTTAGCTCCCTCCAATAAGTGAGAACATGTGGTATTTCTCTTTCTGTGCCTGACTTGTTTCACTTAATATAATTCTCTCAAGGTCCATCCATGTTGTTGCAAATGGCAGTATTTCATTCGTTTTTATAGCTGAGTAGTATTCCATTGTGTAGATGTACCACATTTTCCGTATCCACTCATCTGATGATGGGCATTTGGGCTGGTTCCAACTCTTGGCTATTGTAAAGAGTGCTGCGATGAACATTGGGGAACAGGTATACCTTCGACTTGATGATTTCCATTCCTCTGGGTATATTCCCAACAGTGGGATGGCTGGGTCGTATGGTAGATCTATTTGCAATTGTTTAAGGAACCTCCATACCATTTTCCATAGAGGCTGCACCATTTTGCAGTCCCACCAACAATGTATGAGAGTTCCTTTTTCTCCGCAGCCTCGCCAGCATTTATCGTTCAGAGTCTTTTGGATTTTAGCCATCCTAACTGGGGTTAGATGGTATCTCAATGTGGTTTTGATTTGCATTTCCCGGATGCTGAGTGATGTTGAGCATTTTTTCATATGTCTGTTGGCCATTTGGATATCTTCCTTAGAGAAATGCCTACTTAGCTCTTTTGCCCATTTTTTAATTGGGTTGCTTGTTTTCTTCTTGTAAAGTTGTTTGAGTTCCTTATATATTCTGGATATTAATCCTTTGTCAGATGTATATTTTGCAAATATTTTCTCCCACTCTGTTGGTTGTCTTTTAACTCTTTTAATTGTTTCTTTTGCTGTGCAGAAGCTTTTTAGTTTGATATAATCCCATTTGTTTATTTTTCCTTTGGTTGCCCGTGCTTTTGTTGTCGTATTCATGAAGTCTGTGCCCAGTCCTATTTCCTGAAGTGTTTCTCCTATGTTTTCTTTAAGAAGTTTTATTGTCTCAGGGTGTATATTTAAATCCTTAATCCATTTTGAGTTGATTTTAGTATACGGTGAGAGGTATGGATCTAGTTTCATTCTCCTGCATATCGATATCCAGTTATCCCAGCACCACTTGCTGAAGAGGCAGTCCCTTCGCCACTGAATAGGCTTGGTTCCTTTGTCAAAGATCAGATGGCAGTAAGTGTGTGGGTTGATTTCTGGATTCTCTATTCTATTCCATTGGTCAGTGTGTCTGTTTTTATGCCAGTACCATACTGTTTTGGTTATTATAGCTTTGTAGTATAGCTTAAAGTCAGGTAGTGTTATGCCTCCAGCTTTATTTTTTTTGCTGAGCATTGCTTTGGCTATTCGTGGTCTTTTATTGTTCCATATAAATGTCTGAATAGTTTTTTCCATTTCTGAGAAAAATGTCTTTGGAATTTTGATGGGGATTGCATTGAATTTGTATATCACTTTGGGTAGTATGGACATTTTCACTATGTTGATTCTTCCAATCCAAGAGCATGGAATATCTTTCCATCTTCTTGTATCCTCTCTAATTTCTCTCAGCAGTGGTTTGTAGTTCTCATTATAGAGATTTTTCACCTCCTTGGTTAACTCAATTCCTAAGTATTTTATTTTTTTGGTGGCTATTGTAAATGGGCAGGCTTTCTTGATTTCTCCTTCTGCATGTTCACTATTGGAGAAAAGAAATGCTACTGATTTTTGTGTGTTGATTTTGTATCCTGCTACTGTGCTGAAATCATTTATCAATTCCAACAGTTTTTTTGTAGAGGTTTTAGGCTGTCCGATATATAGGATCATGTCATCTGCAAACAGGGACAGTTTGACTTCATCTTTTCCAATCTGGATGCCCTTTATTTCCTTCTCTTCTCTGATTGCTCTGGCTAGTACTTCCAACACTATGTTGAATAGAAGTGGTGAGAGTGGGCATCCTTGTCTAGTGCCTGTTCTTAAAGGAAAAGCTTTCAGCTTTTCCCCATTCAGGATGATATTGGCAGTGGGTTTGTCATATATGGCTTTAATTATGTTGAGATACTTTCCCTCTATACCTAACTTATAGAGGGTCTTTGTCATGAATGAGTGCTGAACTTTATCAAATGCTTTTTCAGCATCTATAGAGATGATCATATGGTCCTTGTGTTTGACTTTATTAATATGGTGTATCACATTTATTGATTTGCGTATGTTGAACCAACCTTGCATCCCTGGGATGAATCCCACTTGATCGTGATGAATAATTTTTCGTATGTGTTGCTGTATTCTGTTTGCTAGTATTTTAGTGAGGATTTTTGCATCTATATTCATCAAGGATATCGGCCTGTAGTTTTCTTTTTTGGTTATATCTTTACCTGGTTTTGGTATCAGGATGATGTTTGCTTCATAGAATGAGTTTGGGAGATTTGCGTCCGTTTCAATCTTTTGGAATAGTTTGTAAAGAATCGGTGTCAATTCCTCTTTGAATGTTTGGTAAAATTCTGCTGTGAATCCATCTGGTCCTGGGCTTTTCTTTGTTGGGAGCCTTCTGATAACAGCTTCAATCTCCTTTATTGTTATTGGTCTGTTCAAATTTTCTACGTCTTCACGGTTCAGTTTTGGGAGCTTGTGTGTGTCCAGAAATTTATCCATTTCCTCCAGATTTTCAAATTTGTTGGCGTATAGTTGTTTATAGTAGTCTCGAATGATTCCTTGTATTTCAGATGAATCAGTTGTAATATCGCCTTTTTCATTTCTAATTTTGGTTATTTGAGTCTTCTCTCTTCTTTTTTTTGTTAGCCATGCTAATGGTTTGTCAATTTTATTTATCTTTTCAAAAAACCAACTTTTTGATTCGTTGATCTTTTGAATTGTTTTTTGGTTTTCAATTTCATTCAGTTCTGCTCTGATCTTAATGATTTCTTTCCGTCTGCTAACTTTAGGATTGGATTGTTCTTGTTTTTCTAGTTCTTTAAGGTGAAGTGTTAGGTTGTTCACTTGCCATCTTTCCATTCTTCTGAAGTGAGCATTTAATGCAATAAATTTTCCCCTCAATACTGCTTTTGCAGTATCCCACAGGTTTTGGTATGATGTATCATTGTTTTCATTAGTTTCAATAAACTTTTTGATTTCCTGCTTGATTTCTTCTTGGACCCATATGTCATTAAGTAGAATGCTGTTTAATTTCCATGTGTTTGTATAGTTTCCAAAGTTTTGTTTGTTATTAATTTCTAGTTTTAATCCATTGTGGTCTGAGAAGATACATGGGATAATTCCAATTTTTTTGAATTTATTGAGACTTGATTTGTGACCTAATATGTGATCTATCCTGGAGAATGATCCATGTGCTGATGAGAAGAATGAATATTCTGAGGTTGTTGGGTGGAATGTTCTGTAGATATCTGCCAATTCCAATTGGTCTAGAGTCTTGTTTAGATCTTGTGTTTCTCTACTGATTCTTTGCCTAGATGATCTGTCTAATATTGACAGTGGAGTGTTCAGGTCCCCTGCTATTATGGTATTAGTGTCTATTTCCTTCTTTAGGTCTAATAGAGTTTGTTTTATAAATCTGGCTGCTCCAACATTGGGTGCGTACATATTTATGATTGTTATGTCTTCTTGATGGATCAGTCCTTTTATCATTAAGTAGTGTCCCTCATTGTCTCTTTTTATGGTTTTTAGTTTAAAGTCTATTTTGTCAGATATAAGAATAGCCACTCCAGCTCGTTTTTCTTTTCTGTTTGCATGGTAAATCTTTTTCCATCCTTTCACTCTTAGTCTGTGTGAATCTTTATGGGTGAGGTGGGTCTCTTGTAGGCAGCATATAGTTGGGTCCTGCTTTTTGATCCAGTCAGCCAGTCTGTGTCTTTTAATTGGGGAATTTAAGCCTTTAACATTAAGAGTTGTTATTGAAAGGTGTTGATTTATTCCTAGCATTTTATTGGTTGTTTGGTTGTCTTAGGTGTCTTTTGTTCCTTGCTTTCTGATTTACTGTTTGGTTTCTTTGTTTGTTGGTTCCTTAGGTTGTAGATAGTGTTTTTGTTAGCTTGTTTTCTCTTCATGAATGCCATTTTTATTGTACTAGCGGGTTTAGATTTTTCTTAGGTTTTTATGGCAGTGGTAGTTATTTTTCAGGAACCAAACCCAGTACTCCCTTGAGGATTTCTTGTAAGGGTGGTCTTGTGGTAGTGAACTCCCGCAGTTTTTGTTTGTCTGAGAAATATACTATTTGCCCCTCATTTCGGAAGGATAGCCTTGCAGGGTAGAGTATTCTTGGCTGGCAATCTTTGTCTTTTAATATTTTGAAAATATCATCCCATTCCTTTCTAGCTTTTAGGGTTTGTGATGAAAAGTCTGATGTTAACCTGATTGGGGTTCCCTTATAGGTGATTTGACGCTTCTCTCTTGCAGCTTTTAAGATTCTCTCTTTGTCTCTGAGTTTTGCCAATTTGACTATGACATGTCTTGGAGAAGGCCTTTTTGGGTTGAATACATTTGGAGATCGTTGAGCTTCCTGGATCTGAAGATCTGTGATTTTTCCTATACCTGGGAAGTTTTCTGCCACTATTTTGTTGAATATGTTTTCAATGGAATCTCCATTTTCCTCCCCTTCTGGAATACCCATGACTCGGATATTTGAGCGCTTGAGGTTGTCTGATATCTCTCTCAGATTTTCTTCCATGTCCTTGATTCTTTTTTCTTTCTTTTTGTCTGCTTGTGTTATTTCAAACAGCCCATCTTCAAGTTCAGAGGTTCTCTCTTCAACTTCGACAAGCCTGCTGGTTAAACTCTCCGTTGTGTTTTTTATTTCGCTGAATAACTTCTTCAGTTCAGCAAGTTCTGCTACATTTTTTTTCAGAACATTGATTTCCTTGTATATTTCCTCTTTCAGATCCTGTATACTTTTCCTCATTTCATCATGATGTCTAGCTGAGTTTTCTTGTATCTCATTCAGTTTCCTTAGAATTATCACTCGAAATTCCTTGTCAGTTATTTCAAGGGCTTCTTGTTCTATAGGATCTAGAGTATGAGATTTATTAACTTTTGGTGGTGTACTTTCTTGATTTTTTGTATTTCTGGTGTCTTTTTTTTGGTGTTTATTCATTGTGTCAGGGGGTTTCACAGTCCACCGGTTTGAGACTAATGACTAACTAGGATGTTGCTGTGGTTGCCAATTTGGTATGGCTCCCGCCGTGACTGCTCAGTTGGCCTCTAGTGTCTTGTGTGTGTGGTTGCCTCGGGTCTTGGGCTTCTCCGGGGATCCACCTTTCTGGTCAGCTTGTACTCTGCTGGGCTGGTGGATCACGCACCACAGGGTGTGTGATCTCTGTTGAGCTTTCACTTTCTGTACAGGACTTCTCCCCGTTCCGTGTGCTCTGGCCCAGGCTGTTAGATCGTGCAGTGGCGACCCCACCGGGTGTGTGGTTTCTGTCGAGTCTCTGCCTCCCTGGCCGCACGTCTCCCCCCTCTGTGCACACTGTGCTGGGCTGGGGTGTGTCTTCTGCACCCCTCGTCTATCAGCTGGGCCTTCAAGACCCTGCTCAGCACCGCCTCGCCCAGGAAGTCTACCAGGTTTCTGCTAGGCACAGACGACCGGTCTCTCTGGGTGCCTTTGTAGCACTGTGTAGATCTTTCTCGGGTCTTGTTCACCTTTGTATCCCCCCGGTATAAACCGAGTCTAGTGCCCGCCTGCAGCCTGCTCTCCGGCAGGTTCTAGCGGACCTGGGAACTCTCCTACCACACTATTCCCAACCAGACATTCGTTAGGCTTTTTTCCAAACTGGTGGTCGCAGAGATGGTATCTGCCTCCCAGTAACAGGAAGTTTACCGGGCCGGAGTCCAGGGTGTGGTGGAGTGACAGTCGGCCCGCCCGTATTTCCTAGCCCTCCCAACACTGGTCGGGACGCCCCACACCCCCAGCCCCGCCAGAGAACCGTGGAGGGAGTGGGAGAGGAGGCTGGCCCGCAGGGTCCGGAAAGCCCCGCGCCAGGCCAAGCAAATGGGCTCAGTGATGGCCGATCAGGGCGGAGCTGCCCGCACCTGGGAAAATGGAGGCAGCACTGGGGCAGTGAGTGGCCTGGTGGTGCAGGCGGGAGCCGGGTGGGCAACCACCCCCCGAACAGAGCTTTGCCAGGGATCACTCACAGTGCTGTGCCAGGTCGGGCGCTCGCTCTGTCTCTGGTTTGTTGCCTTCCGTGTTCTCGGCGCTGCCGCCTCGGGCTGTTCAGTCGCGGCGCCGCTCGGGCGCTCCCAGGAATCTTCTTTAATGCCGGCCTGAAACCTCGAATCCTGAATAGGGCAGCTGGCCGCCTTCAGTGCGGCCCCAGCCTCCGGGATCCTGGCTGCATCCACAGCAGCCCTGGCGCCGTGTTCCCTGTTTCAAGACTCGCTTTTGCAGCTAAGAATCAGTTCTTTTCCTGCTCCACACTTCAAAGCTGTTGCCGGTAAATGAGGCAGCCTCTCCTGCCGGGGGCAAAGTGGCGTTGAGCCCCCACGACCGGCCAGCAGCAGCAGTCCTCCCTTAAGAGATGGCCAGAGGAAGGTCCACAAGTTTCCCGGCTGCCTGAGGCCCAGTGGCCACCTTTTCCACCTCAGCTACTCCGCGCCAGCCGCCGCAGCCGCCGCCATCTTGAAACTCTGCCTCTAGGAGTCAGTGTTCTGATCCCAGCTTGGCCACCAACCACCATGTGTCTTGAATCAAGTCTTTCCCTTCCCTGGGTCTCAATAGCCACACGAGACACAGCCTGAGAAAGCAACATACTGATATACAAGTGTTAGTTAGGATTTGTTAAATAAAGAGAACTGAAATCATAACTATCATTTACAATAGCCACCAAAAAAGTAAAATACTTAGGAATAAAGTTAACAAATGATGTGAAAAATCTCTATGAGAACTACAAATCACTGTTGAGAGAAATTAAAGAAGAAATTAAAGAAATTTCACAAGAAGATGGAGAGATATCCCATACTCTTGGATTGGAAGAATTAACATTGTGAAAATGTCCATACTACCCAAAATGATCTACAGATTCAATGCAATCCCCATCAAAATTCCAATGGCATTTTTCTCAGAAATGGAAAAAACTATCCTAACGTTTATATGGAATAACAAAAGACCACAAATAGCCAAAGCAATCCTGAGCAAAATAAATAAAGCTGGAGGCATAACACTACCTGACTTTAAACTATATGACAAAGCTATAATAACCAAAACAGCATGGTACTGGCATAAAAATAGACACACAGACCAATGGAATAGAATAGAGAATCCAGAAATCAACCCACACACCTACAGCCATCTGATCTTTGACAAAGGCACCAAGTCTACATGCTGGGGAAGAAACTGACTCTTCAGTAAATGATGCTGAGAAAACTGGATATTCATATGCAGGAGAATAAAATCAGACCTGTGCCTCTCACCATATACCAAAATCAACTCAAAGTGGATTAAAGAATTAAATATACATCCTAACAATAAAACTCCTCAAAGAAAACATAGAGGAAACACTCCAGGAAGTAGGATTGGGTACAGACTTCATGAATATGACCCCAAAAGCAAAGGCAAGCAAAGGATAAGTAAACACATGGGATTATATCAAACTAAAAAGCTTCTGCACACAAGAGAAACAATTAACAGAACAAAAAGACAAACAACAGAGTGGGAGAAAATATTTATAAAATATACATCTGACAAATAATTAATACCCAGAATATACAAGGAATTCAAACACCTTTACAGCAAAAAAACAAGTAACCCAATCAAAAAATGGGCAAAGGAGCTGAATAGGCATTTCTCAAAGGAAGATATACAAATGGCCAAGAGACACATGAAAAAATGCTCAACATCACTCAGCATTTGGGAAATGCAAATCAAAACCACTTTGAGACACCATCTCATGCCAGTTAGGGTGGCTAATATCCAAAAGACTGAAAATGATAAATGTTGGCAAGGTTGCAGAGAAAAAGGAACTCTCATGCACTGTTGGTGGGACTGCAAAATGGTGCATCCTTTATGGAAAATGGTATGGAGTTTCCTCAAACAACTACAGATAGATCTACCATATGACCCAGTGATTCCACTGCTGGGAATATACCCAGAAGAATGGAAATCATCAAGTCGAAGGTATACCTGTTCCCCAATGTTCATCGCAGCACTATTTACAATAGCCAAGAGCTGGAACCAGCACAAATGTCCATCATCGGATGAGTGGATAAGGAAACTGTGTTATATCTACACAATGGAATACTACTCTGCTATAAAAAAGAATGAAATACTGCCATTCACAGCAACATGGACGGACTTAGAGAAGATTATATTAAGTGAAATAAGCCAGGCACAGAAAGAGAAATACCACATGTTCTCACTTCTTTGTGGGAGCTAATAATAAATAAATAAATAAATAAATATACAAATAAACAAACAGTGGGGGTGGGGGGAAGAAGACACAGCAATCACAACAATTCCTTGAACTTGTTAAGACAAGTGAACAGATATGATGTTGATGGTGGGGGTGGGGAGAGGGAGAAGGGAAAGAGGAATTGCTGAAGGGACACGAAAATCAACTACACTGTATATTGATAAATTAAAATTTAAAAAAAGAAAAAATAAAATAACTCTCAGCAGGAACATTCTATGGGGGTAAAAGGACTCACATTTTCTCCCTGGTTTTAACTGTAAGGCCAATGCCATGTGGATAAGAATATACCTTCTCTTGAGTAGTGCTGGATTATACTCAATAGTGTTGAACTTCAACAAAATCAGTCATAAATAATCCCATTTAGGGGACTCCTTACCATGCAACCATATTAGTCAGGGGCATTTGGGTTCAGAACTCCAACTCCAATTAGCTTGAACAAAAAGGGACTTTATTGGCTCCTGTGACTGGGATCTTCAACAGGCAAAGCTGGCTTTAGACATGACGGGATTCAGGTTTCAAGCCATTTCTTAAGGACAACGCCTCTTTCCAGCCCTCTTCTCTGCTTTCTTTTGTGTAGTCTTCAGTCTCAAGTGGCCGCCACCCACTCCAGGTTTCCCTCCAGCTCAGCATCCACTGTGGAAAGAGCACACCTCCCCCTAACAACTCCAGCGAGGGTCTCCAGCTGCATTCTGGTTGGCCCTCCTCACCCTCACCGCTCACTGTGACCAGAGAATGTGGCATCCTCATTGGCCAGGCCTAAAGAACGTGTTTTATCCTGGCCAGCCCCATGCACACCACAAGGACCAAGAATAGGGCCTGGGTGATCCCCAAGAGGTAATCACCTGAGAGGCTGATATGGATTCTGTTACAAGGAGGGATGATGGATATGTAATAGGATGTTTCCTATTGCTACTATATCAAATTACCACAAATTTAGTGGCTTAAGACAACATAAATTTATAATCTTATAGTTCTGGAGTTCACAAGTCCAAAATCAGTCTCAGTGGGCTAAAATCAAGGTGTCAGCAGGGCTGCATCCCTCCCAGAGGCTGAAGGGACAAATCCATTTCCTTGCCTCTTCTAGCTGCTGGAGGTCACTTGCATTCCTTGGCTCCTGGCCCCATCCTCCATCTTCAAAGTTACAGCAAAGCATCTTTCAACATCTCTCTCTCTGACTCTGACCTTCCTGCTTTCCTCTTGTAAGGACAATTATGATGACATTAGATCCATCCAGATAATCCAGGATAATCTCTTTATCTCAAAATTAACTTAGTTACATCTGCAAAATCCCTTTGCCATGCAAGGTAACATAATCACAGGTTCTGTGTATTAGAATGTGGACATCTTAGGGAGGCCGTTATCCAGTCTATGACACTGGGTGGGAGAGAACAGGTATTCTTTACAGCATCTGCACCTGCCCATAGATTACAATGTCGGTGAAGACCTGTTGCTAGCAACAAATATCATGTGGTAAGAAGTCCAAAGGCATAAATTCAAGTCCAGGCTTAGTCTGTTTCTTTATCTGTACAATGCACATGCTTACCTCAGTCACCAAGTTGTCATCACATAACATTCGTGAGAGCACGTTTACACTGCAACGTACCATACAAATGCGAATCATCATTTCTGGAATGAAATGCGGGAAACATTAAATTTCACTCACCTTTGCAGTCATCCACCCCGAGCCTAGGACATGAGGCTTCTCTACCCAGAGAAAGAAAGTTCCCATCTAGAGCAAAAAAATCATTCATCAGGTTTGGATATTAGATTAGCATTGAAAGCCAAAATTTGTGAAGAGAGAAAAGGATTTCCTAAATTTCTTCAGCCTCCATTATGGTCTCATGGTTCCAGGATATGACCATTAGGTCATATAATGTGTTAACACATTAACAACATCTAGAACTGGCTGCCCAGATGCCAGAGTTTTTACTCCAGATATGATGTTGTGGCTTTGAAGACATGGGAAGCCACATTTTCCCACCTCAGTGGATTGTAGGAAGGAGAAGAGAGAAGGGGGCAGGGTGAACAATTCAAATGCCAGGGTTCTTGTACCTCTTCCAAGCCCCTGCCTTGGGACCAAGCTACAGATGGATGATCAGACCCAAGGGGCATTTAGGACACTAGGCATTGGGAGGGTCATGCCAAACTTCCACATGGGTAACTTGGGGGTGGGGGGATAGTGAAGGGGTGGTCACATCCAGTCCGGGGTGGCAGTTCTGGTGGGAGGATGTGTCCGGTCAGCCAGGTGGCTGGCCACCCCACTCCTGGCTTCTCTGGCCTGGGATATGCAGAGCTTCAGAAAGGAAATGGCCTTCAGCAGAACCCAGAATCTGTCCTGACTCAGTGGTCACCAGTCCAGGGATCAGGAAGACATATGTGGATCTGAGGCCCTGTGCAGAAAAGAGTTAACATAGCCAGCTTGAGATGGCTTGCTAGATTGCCCCTTGGCTGGCATCTAGGAACTTGGATTTCGGGCAGTCCCAGAACTGACAAGAGCGGCAAGCTGTGCCTGAACTCTTTGTGCAAACAATGTGGTTTATGCCGAACCACCTGCCTTCCTTCTAGAAGTCTGGAACTTTGGTACACGCTAGTCTAAGTAAGGGTGCCCACATGACTGACCCCTGATAAAATCCCTGGACTGACTCTTCTGCTCAGTGGTGCTTCCCTGGTAGACAGAATTTCACACACGTTGTCACAGTTGTTGAGGGGCAAATTAAGCACATCCTCTGTGACTCCACTGGGAGAGGACTCTTGGAAGCTTGCACCTGGTTTCCTCCAGTCTTTGCCCATGTGCCTCTTCCCTTCACTAATTTTGTTTTGTGCCTGTTCACTGTTAAGAAGTCATAGCCATGAATATGACTATACGCTGAGTCCTGTGAGTCCTCCTAGAAAAGCTTCAAAGCTGAGAGTGGTCTTGAGACCCCTGAACCAGCCCCTTTTCTGCCTGCCTCCAAGATGTCACTGGAGTCCTCATCCATACACCCAGCTGATATCTTACAGAGAGACCCATCACTTCAAGAGTTTGTAGAAATTGATTGGACTTAATTTTGATTTATCCCCTTCTTACCACTCACTATATTTTCTTTGCACAAGTAGCTGTAATGTGAACAAATACTCAAGCCCCATGTCATTATTACCGTAAACTGTCCCTTTCTCACCATTCCCACTTGCTCACCTCTCCCCTGCCCACTCAACAGGTGACATGGCAATCAGTTCACTGAACGATCAGGTTCTCCCTTATCAGGCCAGTTTCTGGGACTCCCCAACATCAACTCCATGCTCAGATCCAACTCCTCTCAACTCTAGCCCTTTCTCTTCCACATATATATATATATATATATATATATACACATACACATATTTTTTTGTTTGACGTATTTGTTTAACATACATACGAGTGTGGATATATACATACATATAGCGTGTATATATATACAATCATGTTTAGTGACCTCAGTTTCCTCACCTGTCAAATGAGAGTTGGAATGATAAAATATCTGAATTCTTAATCACTGCTCATTAAAATTGCACAGTTATATGTGAGTCTGTGTATGTCTCAGCACAGAAAAATATGTGCTGAGCACATGTGGGTACTTCAAAAAGTTTATGTAAAAATTGAATTAAAAGATAATATGAATCTTTCCATGAACTTTTTGAAGTACGCTCATATATTACATGTTCTTCAGTAGACTTAGGAATTATTTTATTAAGCTTTCCTTTTTGATTCATTATCCCTAATAAAACCCACAAATCCTCATAAAGAAATTATGTTTATATATAGATTCATAAAAAATTCACTTTTGACTTGATCATGGAGAATAGTTTGTTATTGTACATTTGTGTTTTGGTGGGCCAAAAGTAAATAACTTCAGCATTAAAAGTTTTGTCAGAGTGGAAATTTTTTTCTGAAATGCAGGGCCATTCCATAAATTGACGCCTGTGAAACATTGGCCTAGTAGATCACAGAAGTCCCTGACAGCTCTAATGGACCATGTTTTTTCATATGGAATTCACTCAAGGCAGGTGTCTGGGTAAGAAAGCTCCTTTCCAATGCTATAATTTCATTTTTCTTAAATGGTATAAAACCCCCTTTAATATTCTCATTTTTAGCAAAGAAAATGTACAACATGGCAGCTGGAGCACCAGTCATTGCATCAGGGGTCCAAGCAGCAGGATGGAAGGAGGAATAGAAAAGAGGTAAAGAGCATATACAAGCTATCTTTTAAGGAAGGTAATTTTGCTAACACCTCATTGGCAGAACTTAGTCATATGACTGCATTGCCTAACTGCAAGGGATGCTGGGAAATGTAGTCTTTATTACAGACAGCCATGTGCTTAGCTACACGTTGGGAGTTTTATTACTATGGAAGCATAGACCAGATACTGGGGTAGAGAGGGTGGCCAGCAGTTCCAATATATGGCTTGTAAAGCCCTGTGTTATTTGGTGTGTGCCTGCTATTTGACCTCATCTCCTCGACCTCGCTCAACACAATCTAGCCCTATTGGCCTTTTCTAATGTCATGGAAAATACCAAGATTGTTCCTGCCTTAGAGCCTTTCTGCTTGCTGCTCCAGCCTGCTTGGATGCATCCTCCAGATTTGCACAAGGCTGACTCATTATTCCAGTCTCAGCTCAAGCATCAGTGCCTCACCGGGGCCTTCCCTGGCCACCTCTTCTAAGGCAGCATCTCCCCATCAGCCAGCCTCAATCACATAACCTTATTTTATTTTCTTCAAAGCGCTTATCACTCTTTGAAAATATCTTCCGTGTGTGTGTGTGTGTGTGTGTGTGTGTGTGTGTGTGTGTGTGTGTGTTGCAATTCGAGAACACAAGCTCCATCAGGGCAGGACCCTCAACTGTCTTGTTTAGAGATAATTCTCCACATTGTTATAGAGAAGATGCTCAATAAATATTTGTTCAATAAATGAATGAATGAACTTATCAATTCATTTTATCATCAATAAATCTGAAATTGAATTAATCAATTTAATTTATCATCAATATTTCCAGAGCTTCCTATACAGACAAGCAGCTGCTGTCTTTGGACCACTGTTTCTTTAATACCAAAATAAGGAAACAGTTCATTTTCCCTGAGGCCCCATCAGGGGAGAAAGGACAGAATTTGGACTTCAGAGGAAGCTGTGTTTAGCTCTGACTTTACTGCCCGAAGCAGAATCTGGCCCTAGAGGAACAGGTGAAGAGAAAGATCTGCCAGATTTTTGTAGCCTGTGCTAGCATGCTGTTTGGAAGATTCTGAACTGAGTCTACAGGGTGTCAGCAACAGCTCTCACCCAGTGTGGCCTGTGGTGGTCAAGGTCACAGTCTCCTTCCTACTTCTGCCACTTACCAGCTATGTCCGTGCAGCCTTAGGCAAGTTCCTTAAACCCTCTGTGCCTCAGTCTCCTCATCTGTAAAGTGATACAGATAATGATAGCCCCTCCCTCACAGGGTGTTGTGATGATTCAATTAGGTAAAATATGTAACGTACTTTTCCAGCTGGGTATATAGTAAGCATTTCAACGAGGCTGTTACTACTAGATACCAGGCACTTATATTTTCTTTAAGCTTCCCACATACACCTGTAAAGCAGCTACAGCTCTTCCCATTTAACTGATGAGAAAACAGAGGCTTGGAGAAGGCAAGTGTAGTCAATTGAATTATGTTCCCCCAGAACTCATTGAAGTTTGAATTGTGTTCCCCAAGTTTTTATGTGTTAGAAACTTAGCCCCCACTGTGACTGTTAAGAGGGTGGGAAGTCCTATTATGGTAATTGTAAGGTGGGGTCTTGAAGAGGTAATTAGATTATAGGGCGATGCACTGGTGAATGGATTAAAAATGGTGGTTAGCGGTGTGGTTCTGAGGACTTTAAAAGAAGAGAGAGTCTGTCTCTCTCTCTCTCTGCTTCCACCATCTTGCAATGTGAGACCCTGGGTCACTGTTGTCACCACCAGATGGACTTTGGGCTTCCCGGCCTCAGAAACTGTAAGCAATAAATTTCATTTTCTTTATAAATTACCCAGTTCCAAGTATTTTGTTATAAGTAACAAAAATGGGTTAATACAGTTCTCAATAAACACTTGTCAATTGGCTAGGAAACTGAGGGAAACGTAGGCATTATTACTTCCAGAGACAAATGAGACACGAAGAGGCTAAGTAGCTTTCCCAATTTTCACAGAGCTAGTAAGTAGTGTATGTAGAACTTGAATCCAGCACTTCTGACTATGAGTTGAACAGGGTCATGAAATAATATTTTCTTAAACAAACAATAAAAAATGGAGGTACCCAAACCACGAAAACAAAATAGCCCAAACCAGGAAAAATAAATCTCTATCAATAGCAGAATAGATAAATAAAATGTGGTATAGTCACACAATGGAATACTATACAGCAAATAAAATGAAGGAAACACTGTCACATGCAGCCACATGAGTGAATCTCACAAGCACAATGCTGAGGGAAAGAAGTCAGCCACAAAAAAACACAGTGTGTGGTTCAAGTCACCTAAAGTTTATAAACAGGCAAATCTACCTATGATATAAGAGGCCAGGAGAGCAACTACCCTTGGGAAGGAGGACAGGGTTAGAGGTTGGGCAGGATCCTGTGGGGGTTTCTGGGGTTCTGGAAAGCTATATTTTTTCATCTGGGGGCTGGTTACTCAGGTGTGCACATTTGTGATACCTCATTGAGTGGACAAACTATGGTTTGTGCATTTTGCTGTTATATTTTTATTTTAAAGTTTTATGTTTTAAGTGGAGATATCTATACTATGTTTTAAACATTAGTTTCAGGATTGGTATTCCAGAAAATGTCTGTGATCACCCAAGTTGAAATTAAATGAGCTAATGCCCCAAAAGCACTTAGCGTGGTGTCTGGAACTGAGGACTGTGCTCAATAAATGCTGGCAATTGTTATTATTACTACTGTTATGTCTTTCATTTTCCAAACAACAGTGGAGAATTTTTTAAACACACACCACGGCTAAGACCCAGCTCCCATGCCAGTAATCCACCTTGAAAGGATGGGGGGAGGTACAAAATAAAGTGAAAATTCCCCATTGCCAGGCCCATCCAGTGCCAAAGCCACACCATTTACCAGTGTGGCATGGGCCACAGGAGGGCGAGCTGCCTGCCAAGCTTCTGCGCAGTCCAGATCCCTTCCCAGGTCCATAGGGTTTTTCTTTGCCCTTTTTTCCATTACCCGCTCAGGACACCTTTTTATGTGAGGCCTCTGGACTCAGATTGAGCACAGACACACGTGTATTTAGGGAAGGCAGAGCAGCTGCTCAGAGCTACCGGCCACAAGTGCCAGGAATGCCCCACCATAAAGCTCCCTGTGTCCCATGCTGAAACCCTTGTCATTTGGGTGATTATACCTACACCCCTTCCCAGGCTTGTGTCTTGTTCCCAGTGCCACCCATGTCCTACCCCAGGTCCAGTACCTCCCATGTCCCCACAGGCTACAATCATACGTTCAAACACGTGCTCTGTGCTCACAGCCACATGCTTATACATGTGCTCACACCACATGCTCACACACATTCTCATACACACTCATGCGCTCACTTATCAAGAACAACTCACAAGGAAGAAATGTCCCTCATCTACCAGGAGAGCCTTGGTGAACCCAGGACAGAGTTTCTCAAAATTGGGTCCTGTAACAGTCCGTTTCTATTGCTTATAACAAGATACCTGGAACTGGGTCATTTGTAAGAAAACAAAATTTATTGCTTACAGTTTTGGGGACTGGGAAGTCCAAAGTCTAGAGAACACATCTGGTGAAGGCTTTCTTCTACAAGGACACAGGATGTCACATGGTGAGAATGGACTGAGCAAGAGAGAGCTAAACTGCTCATTTATAAAGCCATCAGAACCACGCCCATGACCACCTACTAAACCATCAACTCATTACTCCATGAATGGACCAATCCATTCACAAGGGCACAGTCCTCACAATCTAATCACCTCTTGAAGGCCCTACCTGTCAATTACCATAATTAGATTCCCCACCCTGTTACCACTCTTACAATGGGGGTCAAGTTTCCAATACATGAACTTTCGAGGGACACATTTAAGCCATAGCAGTTCCCATCACAGTCCTATGTCACAATCATCTGCCATATCAAAATCTACATCCTCCTCAGCCAAACCCTAGGCCAACTGAAACAGAACCTGTGGCAGTGTTGTCTGGTAATCTGCATTTTAACAGTCACAGGTGGTTTTTAGTGGCTGCAAGTCTGAGAACCAGGGAGCTTTGTAGAAAAGGGGCAGGAAGGGGTGATAGGGTCGAAGCACAATGCAACAGAGCAGGGTCTGGCTGAACTCAGAGGAGGCTGGTGATGGGCTGCGGGGAGGGAGGCGGGGTGGAGTGATTCCTCTTCTTCTGCAGAAGTGGGGACAGCATTACGAAGACTTCCACAGAAGAGAGCAGAGGTCACACTCTACAATAAGGTTACTTTCATTAGCCCAAGAGTTTCTGAGGGGGGCTTTAATACTAAATTGCCCCATTATCTATTGCTGGGTAATAAATTATCACAAAATGTAATGGCTAAAATGACAACCATTTCACTACATCTCACAATTCTGTGGGTCAACCAGCTGGTTGAGTTCTCCTGGAGTCTCTCGTGTGGCTACAGCCAGATGACGCCTGGGGCTGGAACATTCAAAACTGCTTCTGTCACGTGTCTGGCACTGCAGTGGGATGGCTAGATGGCTGGGGCTCCCTCCCTCCATGGGGTCTCCCCACATAGCTAGTTTTGGCTTCTTTACATGGCAGCTGGATCGCAAGCATGGAGCTTTCCAAGAGAATAGAAGTCCCTCCTCATCCCACACAAAAGTACATGTACCATATGATTGCATCATATTAAATTCTAGAAAATGTAAACTAATCTACAATAGCAGAAAGCAGATCAATGACTGCCTGGGCACGGGGAGTGGGGAAGAGAGAGAAAATAAGATAAAATAATATTATGCAAAAAAAAAAAAAAGAAGAACATATATATTGGCCTTTCCTTGTTTCAGCAGCTCTTTGCAGCAGAAAAAGTACTCTTGAATTTCATCATTTACAGATCCTACAAATGCTACACCATGGCATGTACTGGTGAAATCTGTTGACACATCAACCTGGACAGAGCAGTCATTGTTTTTCAGTTTATTGCACAAACCTCTTCAGCATCATGCAACATGTCATCAATATATTGACTTATTGTACTCTTTGAGAGTGAAACCTTTTCAATTCCTCCTACTGCATCTTGTCCTGGCATTTTACTCACTAAAATTTTACCGGCGTTATCAGGTTCTCACCAACTGTGTGGCCTTTCCTTTTCTGGGCAATAAGTTCTGCTACTAGATAACTTGTTTCCTGGACCTGAGTGTGACTTTTAGCAAAAGCATTACACTCTTTGTTTGAGATTCCAATAGCCATTCAGAATAACCTCTCTCCCTATCAAATGGCCGTGGCCTGTGCTTCAGTGTCTTTTCAGTGGGCTGGGCCACTGCTGCACTTAAGAGTTGTTGGCCACAGAGACACATAGCGAGATAGAACCATGTGGATCACCAGCCTGCATAAAGCTCATTGTTGAGTGGCTTTCATCACAAGAAACAGCTTCTCTGTGTCCTGAAGACTGTCATCTTAGTATGGGCTGCTATAACAAAAATACCGTAGACTGCATGGCTTAGACAGCATTTATTTCTCATAGGTCTGGAGGCTGGAAGTCTGCAATCAGGGCGCCAGCATGGATGGGTTCTTGGCGAGGGCTCTCTTCCTGGTTTGCAGACAGCTGCCTTCTTGCTATATCCTCACCTAACAGAAAGTGATCATCAATCTTGTGTCTCTTCCTACAAGGGCTCTAATTCCATTCATGAGGTTTCCACCCTCATGACCTTATCATCTCCCAAAAGCCCCACCTCCTAATACCATCATATTGGGGTTTAGCATTTGAATATGTCGGTTTTGGGGGACACACATACGCGCTCCATAGCAATTGTAATTCCTCATCACTGACTTCTGGTTTCAGGTCCTCTGTGTGGTTCTTCATCATCATCCTTATCAGGAATGAACATAGGCCTACACCCAGAATCCTCCTCCTTCCCTTCGTACCTCATCTTCACATCTCACCACATGATCCTCAAAAGACTTTGTAAAACACAAACATTAATAAAATATAAAATAGAAGGGCATAATAAACAACTCAGCAAGAAAGTCAAATACAAAACTTCACAATACAATTCTCTTCTTACCTACACAATCTGTGTTTTGCAGTATTTACAATGACAGCACAGAGTCAGGATGGAGGCAGCTGAGTTACAGTGGGTGAAAATTTCTTTTTCAATCTTCAAATTCCTCTCTGATTTTACCTTACACCAGTAGAGCTTGCTTGCTCCTGCAAGCCAATCAGCAGCAAGTAAGGGGAAGGTGGGGGAGGTCATTTGGGAGAGAAAAGCTGATGTCATCCACTTACTGTCCTCCTCTCTGGGCAATTCCAAATTTGCTAGTTATCAACAGCCTCCTCTATCCTGAGTCAGGACTCAACGGAGCACAGATTCAACCGAATGAACACAGCTCCAATGCACGCAGCCACAGGGACTGTGATAGTGAGTGTTGTATATCAACTTGGCTAGGCTATAGTCCCTAGTTATTCAATCAAACACTAATCTAGTTGTGGCCGAGAAGGTATTTTGTAGATGTGATTAAAGCCTATAATCAGTTTACTTTAGGAAGGAAGATTATCCTAGATAATCTGAATGGGTCTGATTCAATCAGTTGAAAGGCGGTAAGAGCAGAATCCAGGCTTTTCCAAAGAAGAAATCCTGCCTGTGGCTTGCAGCTTCAGCTCCTGTCCCTAGAGCTCCAGCCTGGCTTTGCTTATGGCCTGCCTTACGGATGTCGGACTTGCCTAGGCAGTCTCCATAATTGCTCAGGCCAATTTCTTGCAATATGTCTCTTAATATATGTAACGTACTGATTCTGTTTCTCTAGTGGAACCCTGACTGATTCAGGGGCTGAAGGGCTTTTCACAGAATTACAAAAAGGACGGCTCTGTCACAGCCCTTTATTGCAAATGCTAGCATAGTACAGCACATAAAATTTAAAATATGATGTGAGCTTTTTTTTTTTTTTTTTTTCCCAAACACAATCTCTTATGGAAATGGGTTCTACAGAACCCTGGCCTAGAAACTCTGGTTCAAAGTCTCAGTTCTGAACCACTGACTTGGACTTCCTTCCCCATTCAGATCCAATATTCTTCCTAACATTTCTCATCCCCTGTGTTTAGTTCTTTATCTGAGCCATGCTTTGCAGGCTGTCTCAAATAAGCAACCCTCCCTGTCCTACTCAGTCCAGGGGCCCTCCAACTCCATTGCCCTGCTCATCTCCTCCCCCTTATAAGCTAGTCCCCAAGAAGTTATCCATGCACCCAAGTAGAAAACGAAAATCTTGCTTCGTGTGTAAAGTGAAGATAATGATGCTTTTCCTATCCAACTTCGTAGGACCGTCATGAATCAAATGTGATAAAGGATTACTTTGAAAACTTTAAGTCATAAAGATAGATGGATCATGATTATCTTTGTAATTATCTTAATTATTATTATTGCTGTACTAAACCCACCAATTATTCTCTTCCTGCCCGCCCCCCCGAAAAAAGAATGTGCCTTCATCCCAAACCAAGGTGGTGTTAAGCCACTACATTTGTACCAGCTGGTATAGAGAGGATAGATGACTGAAAATTTTGAATTCCCTCAAGAACTGGCTGTAGTTGTGCACTCAGGATCCTTGAAGAAGTGACTTTATATCAGTTAGGTTCTTGGGTTGTAAATTACAGAAAACTGAATGTTCATAGTTGACTCTTACCACTGAAGATTACATAGTACTAGAAGTCATAGCCAGTGATAGACAGAGAGAGACAGAGAGAGAGAGAGAGAAAGAGAGAGAAAGAAAGAGAAAACATAGGGCTGGCCTGTGGCTTACTCGGGAGAGTGCGGTGCTGATAACACTAAGGCCACGGGTTCGGATCCCATATAGGGATGGCTGGTTAGCTCACTTGGGAGAGCATGGTGCTGACAACACCAAGTCAAGGGTTAAGATCCCCTTACCGGTCATCTTTTAAAAAAAAGAAAGAAGGAGAAAACATAAAAATTGGAAGGAGAGATATAAAACTGTCAACATTTACCTAGAAAAACCAGCAGGATCAGCAGACAGTTATTAGAACTTATAGCAACATTGCCAGATTCAAGATTAGCCCATAAAAATCAATAGCATCTCTCTACACCGGCAATAAGTCAAGCAATAAAAAAATTACTGTAAGACACATTTTTTCACATTTTAATATCTCTAAAATTGGGATGTGTTAATGACATTTTAGATCTGAATATATACAGAAAAGAAAATAAGACACTGTTCAGCAGTACTCACAGATATTTTTAAATGTCTTGGAAATGAGAAAAAATACACAGGCCCTCTATGGAGAAAACTTTAAAGGAAACACAAGATGATCCCAATGAGTGAAGTGACTTTCTGTGTTCTTGATGGGATCATTTAATATTATGAAGTTCTCAATTCTCTATACATTAACCTGTAAATCTAATGCAATCCCAGTAAAAATTTCATATGGATTTTTTAGAGGAATTCAGTAAACTAAAATTCTACATAAAGACCTCAATATGAAAGATAAGACTATAAAGTTAATAAGGGAAAATATGGAAGAATATCATTGTGACATGGGCCAGTCACCTCCTAAGGAGTTTTCATTTTTTATTTTTTTTTATTTTTTAAAAAGATGGACAGTAAGGGGATCTCAGCCCTTGACTTGGTGTTGTCAGCACCACGCTCTCCCAAGTGAGCCATGGGCCAGCCCCTAAGGAGTTTTTAAAGAAATTTTTTTTCCCAATTGTAATCCCCCCAGGAGAGGATTTTAATACCACAGTTACATTGATTTTCTGTGTATACACAGTATATATATCTGTTCTTTATACACAAAAAGGGTTTAGCTGTTTTTTTTTTCACCTCCCAAGAACCAATTTTCACCCTTTTGGGTGCAATATCATCCTCCAACACCCCCCCCCCCCCCCGCCCCACAGACTGAGAATGCATGTATGCATGGGAGTGAGGAAGGACTTAAAAAAAAAATCTAAAACACACAAACCATAAGGCAAAAGATTGGTATATGTGATTCCTGTATTAGTTTCTCTTCACTACCATACAAATGACCATACGTTTATCAACTCTCATTTATGATCTCATAGCTCTGTAGGTCAGCGTCCAATGGGCTCAGCTGGGTACTTTGCTTATGATATCACCAGCCTAAAATCAAGGTGTTGGTTGGCCTGGGCTCTTATCTGGAGGCTCTGGAAGAGAATCTGCTTCCACGATCATGTTCATGGCCTCCTTCCTCAGTCTTTCAACCAGCAACATCCACTCAAATCCTTCTCATGATTTGAATCTCTGAAATCTTCTTCTTTTCTCCTCCTATGTCCCTCTAATGCCAGGTAGAAAAATTTCCCTGTTTTTAGGGACCAAAGTGATTAGATTGGGCCCACCCGGATAATCCAAGATAATCTTCCTATCTTAAGGCCCACGACCTTATTTACATATATATGCAAAGTCCCTTCTCTGCAGTACCTAGTTTAGTGTTTGATTAGATAATCAGAGGACAGAAATCTTAGGGTGATGTCTTTAGAATTTTGTCTACCAGAATTACATTAAAATCAAGGATCTCTGATCCACAAAGGACACTGTGGACAAAGTTAATGGACTGATGAAAGAAAAGGGGAAATATTTTCAATTTCTAAAACCAAAAAGGGATTAATACTTACACTACATAAAGAACGCTTGCAAACCAACAAGAAGAAAGCAACGCCATCAGGAAAATAGGCAAGGAATATGAACAGGTGGTTTGTAGAAGTGGTAACCCAAAATACTTACAGGTACAGAAAGAGATGTTCAAAATCATTAGTAATCAAAGAAACACCAATTCTAAAAACATAAAATATTACTGGCAAAAATTAGAAAGCTGGATAATGCTAAGTGCTTGTGGGCAAATAGAGATACGGGAACCCTTAGGCATTGCTGTAAGGAGTGTAGGCGGGGACACTGATTACTCAGAGAAATCAGCCATTACTCAGTCAGATTAAATGCCCTCTAGAACCCAGCAATCCCAAGGAAATTTACATAGCTTTATAGGGGACACAGACAGCATGATCACTGCAGCGTTTTGTGGTGGGGGACAGGAATGGATATGTAAAATATGGTAAATAAATACCATGAAGAAACATGCAATAACGAGAAGCAACAGAAAAGATGGTACCTGTAGCATCATGTATAGACCTCAAAGACATGGTGCTTAGTGAAAAAAGTCAAAGAAAGAATATGACAAAATCATTTGTGCAAATTAAAAACACATACAACTACTGCATACAAACACAAAGTTACATATTAAACACATTAGGATGGTCACGCATAGAAAGAGATGGGGAAAGGGAGTTATTGGAGATTAGGAGATTTTGCATAAAGTGTCATGATCTGAGAATTATGATTAAACTCAGCCTTCTCCATGGATGTCCAATTTTTTTTAAAAGGCCATTGGCAAGGATGGCTTCAGGCACAGCTTCATCCAGGACTCAGGCAATGTCTCTAGGCTCCATCTCTCTGCTCTGTGTCACCTGGGGATGGCTCAGTCTGGCTTGAACAGAAGTGAAACTTGATTAACTATGATTTTCAAGGCAAAGTATGTGTTCTGCTTGATTGAGTCTTTCTAATTACTAGGCCATACCCAGACTTACAGTTGAAAATGTAACATTTATTAGTGGCCTTTCCTGCCTTTGTGATTTTATCCCCGTGAACTCCTATGAATGTGTCTCACTAAGGTGTCTGGCACGTCATTTTGAACAGCTGTGGTCATTCTTCTCAAAACTAACAGTGCAAATGCTAATCTGCAGATGAAAACATCTACACAGATAAGAGATCACCCCCGCACACGGTTATGTTTTGATAAATGACTTGAGATAAGCTTGTTTACCTATTTTTCTGACAAGCGGAGAGAGAGGAAAGAATGAAAGTTCATGACATAAGGACTCTAGCTTAGACAGAGTTAAAGCTTTGATTAAAACTTTGCTCCACTGGTGTGATTTTTATTAGTGGTGGTGTTGGGAAGAGACTCTTCTAGGCTTGCTTCAAGTCTCTACAGAAATCAGCTCCATAAGGGTTGCACCCCTGTCTGCCTCAAAAGCAATTTATCTCCCTGATGAGTTGGAAGAAAACCAGGGCATCCCGGGCTCTGTCATTCCCTTTGCCCATCACCCTGTAGCCTGCCTATAGCATTATAGTCCTTGACGGTTGTATTAGTTTCCTAGGGTTGTCAAAACAAAGGACCGCAAACTAGATGGCTTAAAACAACAGAAGTTCTGGAGGTGGAAAGTCCGAAATCAAGGTATCGGCAGAGTTGGTTCCTTCTGGAGGCTCTGAAGGAGAACCTGTCCTATGCCTCTCTCCCAGCTTCTGGTGGCTCCTGGCAATCCCTGGCTGTTCTCGGCCTGTAGCTGCATCCCTGCAATTTACATTTGCTTCCATCTTCACATGGCTTTCTTCTCCACGTATGTCTCTCTGTGTCCTCTCCCTTTTGTTTTTTTTTGTTTGTTTGTTTGTTTTGTTTGTTTGTTTTGGTGGCTGGCTGGTACAGGGATCAAAGCCTAGACCCTAACCAACTGAGCTAACCAGCCACCCTCTTCTCTGAATTCAAAGGCCCACTCTGATCCAGAATGACCTCATCTTAACTAACTACATCTACAAAGACTCTATTTCCAAGTAAAGTCACATTCTGAGGTCCTGGGTAGGCATGCATTTTGGGGAGACACTACACCCACAACAGGTCTAGGTCTACATTCACCCAGGCCTGGGCAGGTGCATGTTCTTAATGCAGAGTGAAGGCACATATGAATCAGTAAGCCATTCGGTTGGACCTGGGCCATGCATGCAATATCACTTCATCAATAATGAAGGTCAGAAGGGAGTTCTGAAAAACCCCTGCCTTCTGCAGGCAGCACCTTATGGCCTGGTGGGAAGAAGTGGTAAAGAGCAGCAGCTTGTTCTGAGGTCCCTTTAAGACCCTGAGGTCCCCCAGGTGCCTCCCTAGCCATCCATCTGAGAGCAATCAACATTCTCTAGCTCCCCAGGATGGCTCTCTGCCTTTTAATTATGCAGCAACCAACCCCTGCATGTGAGCAGAATTCCTAACCTAAACCCCTACCCTGCAATCAAAAGGCGTATCCAAGGAGACTGGCAGGTAGGTGCGAATGGTATAAATCAGGATCTTGATGCTGCATTCTTAATGCCTTTTTCTTCTGAAGGGGCTTCTGTGCTGTCCTCTCAACAGACTTGTTAGGGATGTCATCAAAGCCTGGGTGGCAGCTGAATGACAATGTCACCTCATGTGATTCCAGGACTTGTTTGGAAATAATCCTTCCAGCCTTGTAACCCAACTCCAGCTCTCTGCTCAGGATTCAGCCTGGGGGGGGTGGGGGGTTAGGAATCGATACTGCTGTGGAATGATTTCTGGAATCTTCCTTTCTGTGTGCCTCACAAAGTCTGTGTCAATACCTACCGCCAACTCAGCCATCTAAAGTGAAGTGGTCATTCTTTGTTGAACTTTTTACTTTTCAATTGGTTGTTACAACATCGTGCAAAGGTAGCTCAGACATTAGTCATTTATGAGGGTGTCCTCCCCCACTGCCTTCAAGAAGAGCTTCATAAGATTTTAAGTGATCTGCGGGGGAAGGCTTGAGAATCCTTTAAACAGCAGATTGTTTCCTCTTTTTAAGTCTTAAAGGATTCTTTATTTACTCAGTCATTCCCTGAATCATTTTTTGAGCCCTATTTGGTTCTGTTGCTGCGTAACCAATCACCCCAAACTTAGTGGCTTAAACAACAATAATCATTTCATTTGTTCACAAATCTGCAATTTGAGCAGGGCTTGGCTGGAGAGCTTGTCTCTGTTCCACTCTGAGTCAGCTGGGGCAGCTCCACTGGAGCTGGAGAGTCCACTTCTAAGGTGGCTTGCTCAGATCAGTGATGGCTGTCAGTTCCTCTCCAGGTAGGCCTCTCCGTGGGGTAGCTTGGGCTCCCTTGGGCATGGTGGCTGGGTTTCAAGAAAAAGTATCCCAAGAGATAGGAAGCAGAAGTTGCCAGTTTCTTAAGGCCTGGGCATCAAAACTGGCACAGTGTCACATCCACCAAATCTATTGGTCAAGCAATCTCACGGCCTAGGTTCAAGAAAGGGGAAATAGACTCCACTTCTCAATGGGAGGAATAACCACTACAAGTATCTGCTACGTGCCAGGCATGGGGAAGCAGAAAAAACAGCCAGCATTTACAGAGCATTAGCTATGTACCAGCAAACATGTACTATCTCATTTAAACCTTAAAAAGATTTATGACATGGTGTAGAATGACGGACTCCAAAGATTCTCACATCCTAATTTCTGGAGCCTGCTACTGTGTTACATTGCTTGTGAATATGTTATACGACATGACAATGGAAATTTAAGTTTCAGGTGGAATTAAGGTGGTTCATTGGCTTACCTTGAAACAGAGAGATGATACGGGATTATCCAAGTGGGCCCAGTGTAATCACAAGGATCCCAAAAAGTAGAAAAAGGAGTCAGAAGAGTCAGAAAAGGAGATGTGACAGTGAAAGCAAGGTCAGAATGATGCAAAGTGACAAGGACTGCTTTGCTGGCTTTAAACATGGAAAAAGGGAGCCACGGAATATGGGCAGCCTGTAGAGGCTGGAAAAGGCAACGGGACTGATTCTTTCTTACAGCCTCCAGAAGGAGCCAGCCCTGCCTCATTTTGATTCTGTCCAGTGAGACCCATGTCATACACCTAACTTACAGAACTGTAAGGTTTTTAAAATGTGTTGTTTTTAAGCTACTAAATTTGTGGTAAGTTGCTATAGCAGCCACAGGAAACTAATACACACAGGTGCCATTATTATCCCCATTTTACAGATGAGAAAGTCAAGGCTTGAAGAGTTACTCTTAGAGTCACACCAAGAAATGGCTGAGCCAGGATTAATGCCCAGGTCAGTCTGATCCCAGCAGCCATGCTCTTAGCTACTACAGTCCCTGCCCACAAGAAGTTTCCCAACCTGGTGAGAGAGACAAGTGTATACACAAAGAAAAACACAGCATATGGCAGTGACAGGAGGCAATGACAGTGTCTGTCTCAGGTCAGTGGGAGCAAAAATGAAAGAGCAGGCTATGCTCCATCCAGAGGCCAGGAAAGCTTCCCTTAGAAGGTAACTTAGGACTCCTTCTGTGACCACAGACAAAAAATCACGAACTAGTACAAGCAAACGAAAGAATAGAATGGCTCATGTGCGTAAAGTCTAGGAGATGAGCCACAGCTGGAATCAGTGCTCTAACAATGTTGTCACAAGCCTGTCTGTCTTCATTTCTTGACCTGCTCTCCTCTCATGCACACCAACCCTCTCCCTGAGAGGCAAAGACCACATTCTATCAGCACCCCCAGAAGAGGCCTAATCTTTTAACAGCTACCAAAAAAAGACATGGGATTGGGGTTCATCAGACCAAATCAAGCCATGTACCCAACCTTGGAGCAATTGGTGGGGACAGGAGGCAGAGGAGCTGATTGGTCAAGGTCCCCTGACCCGGGGGAGTCTCGATCCAATGCACGTGTTTCAGGAGTCAGGGAGAGACGATTGTCCACAAGAAAATCAAGGTTCAGTGTCAGAGGGAAGAGGAATGAATGTTGGGCAGGCAGAATCAGCTGTTTCTCTATCTCCCCTGCCTCACAAATTGATGTGACACTTACTCATTGTGTGTGGAAGGTACGCTCTGCTCCCCTGCCCACTCCGATTCCTGGCTAACAGAACGTGGAACCTGAATTTTGCTCTGGTAGAAGGTGGAGAGCCTGTTAGTTCATTTCAAAGGCAGACTGTTCCTCAAGACCCCGGGGATAAATCACGATTTGTCTGAACCGATTATGGCAATCTCACTGCCCTCTGCCAGGTACTGTCTCTCCCATCCTCCCTTGCTGTTAGGGGCGGCCATGCACCCAAGTTCTGGCCAGTGAGATACAAGGGAAGGTCTGTTTGGAGAGCATCTGGGAAAATTTTTGCTTTGTAATAAAAGTCATGAGAGAAGGGTTCCCTATCGCCATCTCTTCCCCACTTCTTGCCATTAACACGGTTGTGTGAGGACAAGATACTCAGAGCTGCAGCAGCCACCTTGCAACCATGAAGCAACAAGCTGGAGATGACAAAGAGGAGAGTCAGAAAGTCATCCCTGAGCCACTGCACCAATCTGGAACTGTCTGTGGCACGCCATCTTGTTATCAGAGATAATTAAATGTCTTTACTGCACCAGCCATTGTTAGGTATTCTGCAACACGCAGCCAGACACATCCTGACACATTATTATAAAAATGAAAGATTATTACTTCCCTAGTCTGTTTTCTTTAAGGATCACAAGAGACTTTCTAGACATTTACCAACACCTTTATCTCAGATACTCCCTCCACCAGAATTTTAGCAGCTGCCCATTAATATAACTTCTGGAGGCCGACTGGGCATCTGTAGGTAGTGTTGCTAACCTATAAACCTGTTTTGACAGAGTAGTATACTGTATCACTAGCGGCATAAAGCAGGAAAGTTAATTTCCATTCCTTCTGAAATACACAAAGGGACGGTATAATTCAGTTCTTGCTGGGTACTAAAGAGAAAAATATTAAGAAACATTTTTCAAGTTTTCAGCAGGGGTTTTTTTGAAGCATGGGAAGCAAATTTTTTTCTTGTTTTCTTAAGATGACAAAGTCATGAAAGTCCAACAGTGTACTAAAAGGACACTCTTGAAGCAATTGTAGAATTGCTTTTTGCTAAATGGAAGTGAATAAAATCCTATATATGACCTTCCTGTCTGACAATCTGGATATCCACAAACTTAATAGGGTTTGTTTGTTTGGGGCTTAATTCATTAAATAATAATTTGGTATTTACAAACTATAACAACAATTGCAGCAGTTATTTATTGACTGCACAGCCCATTCTATATGCAAGCATTCTGGTTAATATTTTCAATGCACTAACTTATTTAATACTCACATGCACCCTACCATAGGAAGTAGATACTATTGTCTCCATTTTGCAGGTGTGGAAACAATGTATTTAATATTTATATGCACCCTGCCCTGGGAAGTAGTCACTATTATTATCACCATTTGCAGATGCAAGCCTGAAGACATTAAGTAAATTGACAAAGGTCATATAGCTCTAATGGGGTGCTGACAGTTAAATTTTCAGGAAATTTGAGTGCATTGTCAAACATCGGTAGCTTGAAATTAGTATGTTTGGAAAATTAACCTAGGCAAATGGTACAAATCAGGGTTCCCTCTCCCTGTTAACCAGTATACTACTAGCAGAGCTAATAACTGATATGATTGAAATAATAACATTTAACCAAAACAATTACATGATGCTATTGATGGAAAATGGTAGACCAAGCATGCTGTTGATGGACTGGAAAATGGGTGAGATTAGTGAATATTCCAGAAATAACTCCCCAGACAGATCCAGGCAACGTAGTGTGTGTGTGTATAGAAGCATTTTAAGGACACAGAATCTTCTCTGAGTTTTGTTACATCTCCAAATAGAAAAATGTAAATTCCTCAAAGCTTAATCGGTGTCATGACCCTCAGCCCAGATATCTGAGTTATGTAAATATCAGGGACTTCAGGGCTGGGTAGTGTAGGATACATTTGCAAGAATATAACTATTTTAAAGATATTTGCAGATTCCTTCACTTTTAGGTCATTGAAAAGATTCCACCCAAACGAGAACAAGAATTTAGTCCACTTATGAACCCAAGAAACAAGGACAATGGTAATATTTTTAGTGTTTCAAATCAGAAAATTGGAGCTGAGTGTGTCTGTAATGCAGAAGAAATTCACATTTGAACTAATAGTAAAAGAAAACATAAATATCCTTGGCTCTCAGCTCATATTGCAGGTCTTGGATAACCTCCTCTCTGACTCTGACACCAAAATTACAATGATTTTTTCTTCTTTTAATTCCCTACCTGGCATAGTACTGAAGCTTTTAGTACTGGGGCGGGTAGTCTTTGTAATATGTCACCACTCTGTCACTGATAGCTTCTTCTGCTGGCCTCTTGTAAATGAGGAAACAACTGGGAATTTCCAGTGTGCTCTGACCCTCCAAGTGAGCTACAGGCTGGTGCCTCAAGCCATGAAAACCTGTAACCTGACAATATTGCTAATTCTGGTGGAATATGATATTCTACATATGTTGCTTAAAACAAAGCAGCTCTCACTGGTATCTCATCAAAACCTGTCAGTCTACTATGTATTCTAGAGGATTTCCAAGACCATCGCCTATGGGATATGACCTATCCTCAGTCAACATAATTTACAATGTTACTGGGAAAAATTGCAAAACGCTGGTGCACGCATTGACAAGCCCTGGAAACACATTGTAGGTGGGGGTTTGGCCCTAAAGTCCAAGCAAAGAGTGGGTGGCATCTAAATTACCCATGAAAATCTCTTTCAAATGCTCCTCAAGTACTGTCTACACAGCCCTCTGGCCTCCTTACAAAGGGCTAGCATGGCCAGTTTTCCCTCTAGTATTGGAGTAGACTCCTGTTTCTTTGCTTGTCCTCAAAGTGAAGCAAGCTTCCTTTAGAAGATATTGTATATGCTGAGGCACTTCACATGCAAAGGCAGGATGCTCACACCACACGAGGTGCATGGAAGATAAGACTGGGGAAATAGTTGAATCCCTTCTCTCGCTCTGGGATGTGGACTCTGGCTTTTTACTTTGTCCTCCATGAACACATGGAACCAGTGCTCATTTTTACCCAGAACACACTATGCTTTTTCACTTGCCAACTTGATCAAGGTTACTTTCACTGTCTCACTCCTACTCAGCTCACATGTCACCTCCTCCACGAAGCCCTCCCCAACCAGTCTCCTTTGCAAAGTTGGGTTGTGTGACCCTCCTCTGTATCCCAGGGGATACTGTGAAGTTCTCTATCTTTGTGTCCTATTGCAATTTGTTGCTGCCCCCCATAGATGGTGAGCTCCTGAGAACTGTGGCTGTGTTGTACTCAACTCAGTGTTGCCCATATACTGGCACATAGAAAGTGCTGAGTAAATGTTGAACACATAAACAAATGTTGGCTTTAAATGTTGGTTAGGATTTAAATAGATTGATAGAGATGGAAGGGATTTCTGGGCAGGAGAAAACTTGGCCTGGCACAGAGTAAATTCTTAAAAAATGGTAACACTGCTATTAGCAGTAGTGCTTTCTGGAGAAGTAGAAAAACTGCCCCCAAAGCGCCTCTTAGGTGGGAAAATCCTGTCCAGGGAGGGTGTCTTCCAGATCTCAGGACCCTCCTCTAGGCCCTCCACTAGAGGAAAGTCACTGTTGCTTGTTGGACCTATTTTAGGCACCAGCACAGGGAAACTGAGACCTCAAGGGGCGGACTTAGGCAAATCCACTGGCTGGGCATGCTCAGTAGAAAGGGGTTATAGAACCCTAATAGCTGAGCATGCTCAGTAAAGTGGAGTTTATCTTTTGAATGACCTTCCACTAGGGTGCTAAAGAGCACAAAATATTCTTGAATATGTCTAGTGCATGTGATAGAATTTGACCAATGAACATGCCCTAAAAGGAGACCAAGTGAGCATGTGGAAGACTATGTTACCTAACTGGGAACCACCCCTTTAGTTGAATAGTCATTATATAGCATGAATATGTAATAGTGGGCCTCCCCAGACTCTCTCCTCCAGCATCAATTTCCCTCAGTGAAGATTCTGAAGTCCTCACGAACTGGGTTTTGTTAGCATGAAGTGGGCAGAACCAACTTGCAGGATTCAGTCTCACTTATCTAAGCCAGTGTCCAAATGGAAATGCCAATCTTTTTCATTCACAACAGGAATTCTAGCTCCCTTCCACAAAGACCCATTCTTTTCCCTCAGGCAGATCTTTAAGAGAGGCCGTGAACTTGAGAGAAGTTCACTCGGTCACCGGAGGATCAACCCAGCAGACTTCTCGAGAAGCCTGTTGTTGAGAAACATTCCTGTTTTGAGGAAGCTTGAGGAACTTACTCTGTGTAGACAGAGAGAACCGCTCCTCAGCCCGGCAGGCCAACGCTTTGGGTGTTTTGCCTTAACTTTGCATCCTGTGAATATCTATATACCTCTTGCACCCTTTCTAGACTCTTCCTTTAGGCATGTTAATGGGTTAGTCTGGTCTCGATGGGGCCTTGGGACCATTTCCAGGGAAGAGAATGCCCTGCCTTTCAGGAGATCAGCCCTGGTGGGAGACACAGACTAATTTGAAATAATTTCAAAACAAGGAAAGTGCTGCAGGAGAGGTGTTTTGGGAACCAGAAAGAGAGGGAAGAGGAGGAAGAGAGAGGATGCGTGAAATCATAGAGCTGGTGAGATTGAGTAACACGGACTAGACCCCCTTGGGGGGCCTTGGAGGCCTGACGCCTACAAAGGCAGGTAAGGATTCCAGGACATTTTTTTGGACATAGACTATGGGCTGGTTGATAAACTAGATTGTGGGTGGAGAAGAAGCTGGACAAAGTAATAACCCTTGTCCTGATGAACTCTGCTGCCTCCCAGGGGAGGAAGAATTAGAAAGAAGAGTAGGGATTTCCAGAAGGAATATTTGGCGAAAGCTTCCAGTACTAGAAATGCTTGAACTTCAGGCAACTGCCTTGCTATGTCTCTGTCATTGCTCACGAATACTTTTTTTTCTGTCGGCAATGGGGAGAGAGGACAAAAAGGTTGCTGAAAGCAGAGGGATAACAACTATTGGATCTGGAATCACACAGACCTAGGTCTGAGTCTTCACATAGAGACATGGCAAATCTCCACATCTCTCTAAGCCTTAGGGGACAATACAAAGACCCTAAAGGCTGGTGAGGATGAAATTAATAATAGCAAACATTTGAGCCCTTACCATGCCCATGTGCTGTTCTGAGTGGTCCATTTCATCCTCACAACCCTCTCTGGTAAGTGCTATTATGATCTCCCTTGCACAGAAGAGGAAACTGAGGCACAGAGCTGTCAGGTGAGTTCCCCAGGGTCACACAGCTCTGCTCCTGACCTCTATCCTATAAACTATGGATGACTTACAAATATTGATAATAGTAACTATTTATCAAGGCCTGTTACACTGCAGGAGGTTTGTCTATGTTATTTCCAATCTTTACAACAGTCCCAAGAGGTGCAAGTCATTATCCCCATTTTACAGATGAGGTAACGAACTCACAGAGAGGTAGGTACACTTCTGGGAAGTAACTGAAAGATTCAAGCCCAGCTCTGTGGGGTCCCAGACCCTTCTGTTCAGCAAAGGACTTTCTAAGGAAAGATCCAGAAGCTGAATTGAAGACCTCTCGGTTCTGGGCAGAATTTTCCTTCTGTTGTTTAACAGGGATAGAGTTTCAGTTTTACAAGATGAAAAGAGTTATGGACATAGAGGGTGGTGATGGTTATACAACATTATAAGTATATTTAATACCACTGAACAGTACATTTAAAAATGGTTAAGATGGTAAATTTTATGTAATGTATATTTAACACAATTTTTAAAATTGGAAAAAAAGATTTACTTTCCATAACTCCTTCTGCCAATCTGACAGAAGAAATAATTCTGGCTCTTTCTTGAGACTGAGAGAAAGGAGAGGAAAAGCATCTATAAATGATGAGGGGAGGAACTTGGCATTTTCAGTACCCCCAAACCTTGAGTACTCATATGTTTGTACTAATGATGACGATGATAATTTTTTAAGTAACAACCTCTTCCCTGGTGTACAACAGTCAGTCTTAAAAAGGCGAGAGTCTGTAGCCAACTACTCAGTGATTGGGCCTTTATCTTCTTGGGCAAAGAATTTGGCTTCTGGCATTTTGCCAAATGCCTCTTGTCCAGCATTGAGGTCTCTCTAACTGGAAGCAGTAGTTATCAAACTCCAGCCTGCATACAAATCTCTTGGAGACCTTGTCCAAACACAGATTACTGGAAAACATGTGTCCTTACAGAGACTTGTACATGAATATTTATAGCAGCTTTATTCAGAATAGTCATAAGCTGGAAACAACAAACATGTACATCAACAGGTGAATGAATAGGGAAGCTGTGCTACCTCCTGGAACACCACCCAGCACTAAAAAAGAACTACTAATCTACACGATAACATGGATGAATCTCTAAAGCCTTAGGCCATGCAGAAAAAACCAGAAACGAAAGTGTATATGCTGTACAATATCTCTTAGGTGAAATTCTAGGACAGGCAAACTAATCTGTGGTGATAGACAGCAGATCACTCGTTCCCCTGGCTGGGGATGTTAGGAGAGAGATTGACTGCAAAGGGGCCTGAGAGAATTTTGGGGGGATACTGGAAAAGTTTTATACTTTGATGAGGGTGGTGGTTACATGGTTGCATACATTCGTCAAAACTCATAGAACTGTAAACTTATAAACGGTACATTTTATTGCATGTAAATTATACTTTAATAAAGTTGATTTTAAAAGCTAAAAAAAGGCTGGCCGGTTAGCTCAGTTGGTTAGAGCACAGTGTTGATAACACCAAGGTTAAGGGTTCAGATCCCTGTACAGGACAGCAGCCAAAAATAAATAAATAGATAGATAAAAGCTACAGTTTAAAGGAAAAAACAGATTCTGGGTTCCAGATTCTGATTCCATTGACTTGGGTTAAGGCCCAAGAACCTTCATTTTTAATAAAATATACCATGTGATTTCAATGCAGGCAGCCAAAGTCCACACAAAGAGAATCATTACCTTGGAAGGTTTAAGGAAGACCAACTCCAGGGTCTCCAGAAAGGAATATATCCAAATGATAACCTTTCCCTTCTTGCACCTGCAAACCTTTGCTTTATCGGTCAACAAATATTTATTGAACTGTTGAGGACCAGGCACTGTGAGTAGGGCAACAGACAAGATACCGTTTCAGAGAGGCCGGTTAAAGAGGCAGGACAGCTTCATTAAGAGAAGTAGTAGTCAGTAGAATGACCTTCCCACTGTCCCTTTTTTTCTTAACCTCAAGGACACAGAGTCCTTGGTTTATGACACCCTCTCATCTTTGATCCATGTAAGGCCCTCTATAAATAAATTTAATTTATGTATATTAGTAATAAGAACTTAAATGGAAAAAAACGAAACCTGAAATCTTTTAGAAAAAAATATGTTAACCACTTACTAATTTCAGGGAAGGAAAAGATTTTTCTTAAACAAGACACAAAAAGCATCAATTATAAATGAGATGGTTGATAATTTTGATTACATTAAAATTAAGAGCTTCCTGTCATTAAAGGACACTTTAAAGAAAGTGAAAACACATCCATCAGACTAGGAGAACAAATTTGCAATGTACATATCTGACGGAGGATTAGTATTAAGAATACACAAAGAACTCCTATATGTGGATGTTTAATTTGTGTATCCAACTGCCTCCTTGACATCTTCATTTGACATCTTCAAATTCTAAAACTAAGTTCCTAATACCACCTCACCCAAAACCTGTTCTTACACAGCAATCTCTCGCATGTAATGATAAGCCCCGACAAGAGTGGTTGTGTCTAAATCATATTTGCATTCTCGGTATAATCCCTGCCTCTTCTCTGACCAGTCAGCCTTTACACCCTACCCCAGTCACAGTGCCTTCTCTCTACTTCTTGAACTTGGCCAGGCCACATCCCACCTTAAGGCTTTTGCATGAGCTCTACAGAGAATGCTCTACACACACACACACACACACACACACACACACACACACACACACACACACACACACACACACACACACACACACACTCTCTCTCTCTCTCTCTCTCTCTCTCTCTCTCTCTGTCTCTTTCTCTCACACCCTGCTAGATGCCATGCCTAATGTTCGATTCAATCTCCAGGCCTTAGTTTAAATGTCACCTCCTCAGGGAGGCCTTCCCTGATCTCCAGACTAGGTTAGATGCCACCCCTTCCCCCATTTTATATTCTCATGCTATGCTCCTCTTTTCCCCTTAACACTTATTGCAATAGAATTATACACTAATCTGTGTAATTATATGTTTGATGTCTGTCTCTCCCACCGGTCTAAGATCCATGAGGTCTTAATTCTCCTGTACCTTACTATGCCCCAACACCTAGCACAGTGAGTGGCACATAGTAGGTGGTTAAAAATCCTGTGTTGAATGAACGAGTGGATGCATGAGTGAATGAGCAGTTTGTCTTTAATTTACATTTTTGGATGGATGAAATGTTTATCAGGGTGATATAGACTGGGTTCCTGCTCATTTCTCTCCTCCTCCTTTCCTATAACTTAGTGAATGTGTCAATGTATTATTTTCTTTCACCCCAGTCTTCTGATTGCTCCTTAATTTTATATAAAGGGATTACTGGTAAAAAGGAAGGATTAATTTGTACTATGATCCATTTCTGATAATACCCTGCAAGGAACATTTTCTTGAGGATTAGACAACAAAATTTCAGAGGCAGAATCCTGTTAGGAATAGGGTTGATATTCGGCAACCAGATATCCTCTAACTGCCTGGCTGGACACAGGACAGACAGGAATAAAGTCTCAGGCACCATCCCTGTGGGAGAAGGACAGGCCTTGGATTCTTGTATCCCTTAATCTTAACCAGCCAATCCCCTAACCTGAATACAACTAATTTTATGAACTAGAGCCCATTTCTAACATCTATTAGGTTTTTAGCCATAAATTTCACCAATAAAAACCTACTTCTGCTATTCTCTATGTTAATTAGTAAGACACCTGGTGTTTATCAGCGATATGGAAAACAGAAGAGCTCCCAGCGGGTGTCTTGTGGTGTGACCCTTCTGATCTAATGTTAATTAATCATCCCTGGCTGTGGATTCCTAACTGGCTGGACCAGTTCAGGCTGGTCTAACAGATTACCATAGACTGGGTGGCTTAAAAAACAAACATTTATCTCTCACAGTTCTGGAGGCTGGGAAGTTCAAGGTTGAGATGCTGGCAGATTCCATGTCTGATGAGGGCCCACTTTCTGGCTTGCAGATGACTGTCTTCTCATTGTGTCCTCACATGGCAGAAAGAGAGAGAGCTATCTCTCTGGCCTTTTCTTTCTCATAGGGGCACTGTATTAGACCGTTTCTGTTGCTTATAACAAAATACATGGAATGCAGTATTTTATAAAGAAAACGAAATCTATTGTTTACAGTTTCTGAGGCTGGAAAGTCCAAAGTCCAAGGAACCCATCTGGTGAAGGCTTTCTTTGGTGGTGGTTTCAGTGACAGCAGGGTATCACCTTGCAAGATGGTGGAAGCAGAGAGAGCAGAGAGAAAGACAGACTCTCTTCTCTCTTCTTTTAAAGCCCTCAGAACCACGCCCTTGACCACCATTATTAACCCATTCACTACTGCACAGTCCTACAATCCAATCACCTCTCAAGGCTCTACCTTTTAATTACCATAATAAGATTTCCCATCCTCTTAACAGTCACAATGGTGACAAAGTTTCCAATACATAAAACTTGGGGGACACAATTCAAGCTTCAGTGAGTTTTGAGGGACATAATTCAATCCACTACAGGCACTAATCCCATTCATGAGGTTTCCACCTCCATCTCTTAACTGCCTCTCAAAGGCCCACCTCCGGATACCATCACGGTGGGGATTAGGCTTCTACATATGAATTTTATGAGGACACCAACATTCAGTCCATAGCACTAACACACACATTTATATCACACCATCTCAAACTAAATATCTTATAGCAGATTACAGACCTTATAACACCAAGGGTTTTTTTTGTTTGTTTGTTTATTTTAACCTGAGGTCCACAGAACCCCCAGGGAGTCCATGCACAGAATTCAGGGGTCCATTATTGTGGGTGGGGAAAAATTACATCTTTATTTACATTGACCTCGGTATTTGCAAAACCTGTGACTTCGTCATTAACAGAAGTCATATATTTTTGTATCACATTACAGCTGATGTAGATATCTTAAAATATTGTTAACATTCATTGCTGCTTCTAGATTATCAGACAGACCGAACAACAGTTCATTAACTATAGTACTGTGTCACAATAATTCTATATTGCTATGTCCTATATTAATATGTCATAAGACTGTTCTTATTATAGTTTGATAACTATGTTTCAATAGAAGTGGATTCCTTTGCAATCCTATGTACAGTCATGTGTCGCATAATGATGTTTCGGTCAATGACAGACCACATACACGACAGTGGTCAGAGCAATAGACTAGGTGTGTAGCAGGCTACACCATCTAGGTTTGTGTAAATACACTCTGTGATGACCACACAATGATGAAATCACCAACAACACATTTCTCAGAGTGTATCCCCATCATTAAGCAACACATAACTGTATTTTATTTTAGGCTTTTAAAACATTAATCTAAGAAAGGGTCCATCACACAAAAAAGAATTTCTGACATGCCTGAGAAGCCTCTTGGCCCACTGGCTAGGCTTCCAACACATTGCTTTCATTCTCAGCTTTTGGATTGAGAATTCGCAGTACAGTGTCTAAGATTCTGGCCAACCAGCAACACCTGATATTCTAGTGGTTTAAAATCATTCTGCCAAGATAATACCATCTGTTGGGTCCACTGAGAAGCAGACTGAGATGGAGATTTGCATGCAGGAAGTTTATTGGGGACTATACTCAAGAATGAAAACTGTCCTGTAGAGGGAACCAAGGAAGCAGGTCTGGACAGAGGGAGAGGTTGGCTTGAGGTACAGTCAGAACAAAGGCCTTAGCCCATCAGATGTGGCTGGCCCCAGGGAAGGAGGTGTCCTGGGCGAGGTAGCCCTCTGCAGGAACTCAACCTTCAGCCATCAGCTACTCAACAACTAGGAAATCACTGCTTTAGGAATGGAGGGGTTGTGGGCGGCTGGGTATGACATCCACGACCCCTACCCACACAGCATCCTGCCACAAATCCCCCACCTGGAAAAGCTGTCTCTGCACCTCACGACTGTTCTACATCTGAGAAACTGAAGTTCAGAGCCAGTCGATGTGTCAGCAAAGTACAGCCAGGAGGGCTCGCCTTGGTGGCTCTGAGGTCTGCGGAGTTCTTGAGTCTCCTCTTTCCCTCTCCCGCTTGCCATTGCCATGAGTATTGCAGGCAACACTTCTGTAAGTCTGAGACTTCAGGTTGTATCGCTCACTACATCAATTCTCCAAATTACAATCAGCGAACAAAGGAATTCCTCTATCTTCACTCGCATTTCCCCTCGGAACCTGCTCTCCCCCCAAACCTCTCGCTTCTGATGGAGGCACCTGCCACTTTGGGTCCACACCCCTGGTCCCGTCCCCCCATCACCAGATGGAGTCGCTTCACCGTCCTTGCTCCCAGCCCTCACCTGCCTTCACACCCACTCCAGCCTGCCCTTTCCACTGCCACATCGCATTCACCCTAAGTGCCTTAGGAGGCTTCTGGTGGCTCCTGGTGCCCCATTTCCAGCCCCGCTTCTTTCTCTCCCATCCCCCCAGCCTCATACTGAGCTCTGACCTTACCTGACGGGAGCTGCCCATCACCTACCAGAGTAAGTGCCAGCTTCTCATCCGAGCCCTCTGCAGGACAGCCAGCCTTCCTTACCAGCCATCGGCTCCTGCACATGCTCTAGCCAGGCTGCAGCTGAACTGGTGACTCACTCTATTCCCCACTTATGCTCATGATCTTCCCTTTGCCAGAAATGTCCCTTCTGCTCCCTGTCTCATGCTGTCCCCACCCATGCACAGATGCATTCATCCAGTTCACTCGAGCAATATTTGCTGAACACCTGTCACGTGCCAGACGCCACTGAGGAGGGAGCAATGAGCAGATGAACAGGGCTGTGCAGTGACAGGGCTTTACTTTTTACCAGAAAAGGCAGACAGTGAACAAGTCAGTGAACCTGATCTGCACAGATCCTGGTAACTGCTCTGAAGGAGGTAGGAGAGGTTGACACAGGTCTGCGGGGCTTCCCAGCCAGGTCCGGGAACAGGTTTCAGGTGTGCAAGATGTGCAGCCCCCTTGCTGTCTCCGTGAAAAGGAATATGAAATCTCTCTCCCTCTTTTTCAAGGTCAATCCCAAGTGCTTATTCCTCTGGGAAGCCTGTCTTGATCCCCATAAGCTGTTGGAATTTACATCCTTATAGCTGACTAAAATGCTCCAATTACTGGATCGCAGACTCCTTGAGGTCAGGGAGTATGTGTTAGTCAATTTTCTAATTTCCAAATCCCCTTGCAACATTCTGCCCATAGCAGGTAAATTATCAGGAAAACAAAAACAGAACAGTCCTGTACTGGTGCATGTCAGGTAGAGTGACGCCATTTCAGACAAGACTCCGAACTCCTTCAGGAGAAAGTGACAGAATCCCACTCTACTGGCTTAAGCAAAAAGGAAAGAACTTATTGCCTCTCATAATGGAAGAGTATAGAAGAGTAACTTCAGGCATAGCTGGATCCAGGCATTCAAACGATGTAATCAGGAATCTGTTTCTTTCCGTTCCTCTCCTTTACTTTCCTCCATATTGGTTTCATTTTTAGGGTCAAATCCAAGTGTTGACAAAAATGGGCTCCAGCAGTTCCAGACCTAGAGCATTCCAGTCTAACAACCTAGAAGAAAGAACTCTCTTTTAAAAATATTTACAACTTTGGTCCTAGGCCAATCCTTTGGGCCAAGAGGTGGAACTTAGCACCATCTGAACCAAGGAACAGGGAGGAGGGGTGGGAGGGTGGGAGGGTTGCCTAAAAGAAAATCAAGATGTGGTTACCAAAAAAAGAGGAGAAAGGATGTTGAGCAGGAGGCAAAGGCATTCACTATAGCCATTATAAGATAGACCTGCTGTGTTAGCATTAAAAATCAGGATCTAGAAGAATATTTATTAACCTCGGGAAAAATTCATAGAGTGTTGCTAAGTGAAAAAAGCAGGCTGCAAAAGATTACTGGGAAATGATACCATTTGGAGGTATGAAAATATTATAGTGTTTGTATGCCTAGAATTAAATTGTAAGGAAATAGCTTGCTGAGTCCTGGTAGAATTGAAAGTTTTTTCTTTTTTATATTATTTGCAATTTTCAAATTTCTATATTGAATACCTATTGCATATGCTATTATTGAAAATTTATTTTTAAATTAAGGTATGTGTGATGGTTAATTTTATGTGTCAACTTAGCTGAGCCATGGTGTCCAAACATTTAGTCAATTATTATTCTGAATGTTTCTGTGGAGGTGTTTTTGGGGTGATATTAACACTTAATTGGTGGATTCTGAGTAAAGCAGATTGCCATCCACAATGTGGGTGGGCCTCATCCAATTGGTTGAAGGCCTGACTAAAACAAAGACTGACCTCCCCCGAGAAAGAAGGAATTCTGCAAGTAGGTGCCTTTGGACTTCAAGCTGCAACTCTTCCCAGAGTCTCCAGGCTGCCAGCTGGGAGATTTTGGATTCCTCAAGCCTCTACAATTGTGTAAGCCAATTCCTTAAAATCTCTCTCTCTCTCTCTCTCTCTCTCTCTCTCGTGTGTGTGTGTTTGTGTGTGTGTGTGTGTGCGTGTGTGTGTGTGTGCGTGTGTGTGTGTGTGTGTATATTTAAATGTGTCCCCAACAGTTCATGTGCTGGAAACAATCCCCAATGCAATAGTATTGAGAGGTGGGACCTTTAAGAAGTGATTAGGCCATGAGGACTCTGCCCTCATGAATGGATCCTGCTGTTATCACAGGAGTGGGTTCACTATTGCAAGAGTAGATTTGTCGTAAAAGCAAGTTCAACCCTCTCTTGCTTCTCTTGCTGTTTTACCCATCCACCTTCTGCCACAGGATGATGCGGCAAGAAGGCCCGCACCAGATGTGGCCCCTCAGTCTTGGACTTCCCAGACTCCAGAACCGTGACCCAAATAAAGTCTTTTTCCTTATAAATTGCCCAGTCTGTGGTATTCTGTCATAGCAGTACAAATGGACTAAGTCCACACACACACACACACACACACACTCACACACACACACACACACACACACCCTCTCTCACACACACACACACACACACCCTCTCTCACACACACACACACACACTCACTCACACTCTCACACCCTGTTAGTTCTGTTTCTCTGGAGAACCCTGACTAACACAGGTACAGTTCCCACCTTCTAGCAAGTCCCTGTCAAAGATAACAGCAGTTTGGGAGCTAGAAAGCTTGTGTTTGAGCCCTGGGCTCTCTCTTACCAGTGGGCTGGTCTCAGGCAAATCCATTCACTTCCCTAGTCTGGATTCCTGGTCTCTAACATGGGGATGACCAGCCATTCCAGCCTTGATCGCAGGATGCGGGGGACAGAGCCAATGATGTTACTGCTGTGACCGTCCTTTGTGTAATTTTCTCAACAGTGAGCTGCCAGTTACCTGTTTCTGAAGATTAGGTACTGCCATGAAATTCTTTACATGAGAAGTCAGTGTGAAAAAAAATAATAAAACAACAAAAATCTCTGGTTCTGGGAGACTTGTCTAGTCACTGATGAATAGATGAAAGAAGCATCTGTTTTATCTTCACACTTCAAGCACCTGCAATGTCAATATATTTCCTGATCTCGTTATTAGCACAGAGCAGACCGATCCGTGTTTAAACCCAACAAGACTTCGCTCCCCTGAGGAAAGGACCCGGGCTTCTTGGGTCACCTGGCTGGCTTTGTACTTTCTTTGTGTGCTGAACATCAAATATGGCGTGAAGTGAGAAACTCACTTCAAACCCTCACTCTCGAATCGTTGAGCAGGTTCTAAAAACACGGCAGCTGAGAGGCCCCTGTCTCCTGATTCCAGCTGTGCTCACTGGAGGTGCTCAGAGAGGAAGCCCTGCCTTTGCACTGGATGTGCCTTTGCACTGGATGTGTCTCCTTGAAGTCGCCAGCAGTCTTCCCTCGAGCTTCCCAACATCCCCAGAGCTGCCCTCGGTCAACTGCCCAAGTTCTCTTGCAGCTTCAGGTGACCCCCGGGGCCTGCTGGAACAGGACAGTAGCTGAGACTCCTTCTGTCTAGCACAGTCATCCTCACGCCTTTCAGACGCAGTGGCACTTTATAGAACAAAAGATTTTAATGCTTCTTCTTCATATTGAAATGAAATTCATAGATAATTTTACTTCCCTTAAAAGAATTTTTTTTAAAAACCAATAATGTCCTGTCTATGACATGAGGAAGGAAGAAAAGTAATTTAGAATAAAATAATATCCATGCCTTTGATCATTCCACAAATGCTTAGGAGCACCTCCCACCAAGTAAGGTCGTAGATGCTGGGCAGAGAACAAAACTGGCAGGAAGAGGGATAAGGCATGTTGAGGGTGTGCGCTCACTGCCCAGGCAGGACCTTGCTGGACATCCTAATGAAATAATCAGGTGCTTGTGTCTCCTTGTGTTAACGAGGTCAATAAATATTTACTGAGTGTTGACTGGGGGCCAGGCACTGTTATAGGGACAGGAAGTCAGAAGCAAACAAGTCCTCTCCCTGTGGAGCTGTCATTCCAGGCAGGGGCATAAATTTACATGTAAGAGGGACAGGATCAGGACTCAGTCTCTATGAGGAAATTGGATGAGCTGGAGGTATGCGTAAACTAGAGAATCAAAGCAAGGATATCACACTTCTTAATGGAGGGAGAGTCAAGGGTCACTCCCAGGTCTCAAGCCTAAATTTCGGGTGAGAATGCTTCACCGGAGCATGGCCAGAAATGCATCTGTGTCCTGGAAGGAGCACCCAGGCTTCCTTGATCTTGAGACCTTCAGAAACAAAGAGACTAACAGCAACCCCCAGGCATCCTCCCACCTCACCAACTTTATGCTTATTTTTTCCTCTCGCTAGAATGTTCTTTGCCGAGGCATCCTCATGGACTGACTCCTTCACTTCATTCAAATTTGTGCTCATGGCCTCCCTCCAAGAAGCTGTCCCTGTCCACTGTGTGCAGAAGAGCCCCACAAAACCCTGTCACAACCGACCCTCTTACTGCACTCACCGTTCTCTGATGTTATGTGACGCCATTACCAGTCACCTTGTGTACTGTCTGTCCCTCCTAGTCAGTCTAAACTCCATTAGGGAAGGGGCTTTGTCTATTTGATTCAGTAACTAGGACAGTGCCTGGCACATAGTAGGCCCTCAATAAATATGTTTAAGATATCATTTATATACAGTGATGTGCTGGAACTAGCTCACACCAGCTCACGTGTCAACTCCATGCATCTGGTCCCAAATGTGTATTCCGTGATGTAGTGTTGGTGTCTTAAAATCTGCCACGATGGGAGTATTTACACCACAGAAATTGGCCAATGCTATGTGTCAGAGCATTTTTCTCCCTCTGGAAAGCTGACTGTTAAACACTTACCAGTACATCATTGGGCATAAACTAACATGTGCTACTGGAATATGTCTCCTTTTGTTGACAGAGGTGGCACCTACAACTCAGAGGAAAACTAACTCATTTGAGGAATTCAGAGACAAACTATTTCAACCTTGGGTTGCTCTTTCTGTCATAAGCCTAACAGATGAGTTGAATGGCACAATCCCAGACACCTTCTACTTCTCTGCACACTAGGTCACTGATATTAATGAGCAAATGCATTCTTAATGACACTAGAACCATCTCATCTCAGGGTAACAATTTTTTTGCCCCTAGTAATTAAAAAATGGCAATTGCTAGTCATTAAAATAGGAAAGTAGATAAATAGCTGTGATAATTTCACATTTTTCTCTGCAGAGAAAACAGCAATACTGTCTGCAGTCATTTTCAATAAGTATAGAAAATAAGTAATGATTGCTGGTGCGATTCATTGTGAACCTCTATCCCCAGTCTCACTTCCACAAACACCATTCATTGTTTAAAACAATCATTGTGAAAGGGCAAGCCAAACTTCTTATTATGGCTGACGGGCACCCCTTGGATGGAGAGAGACTGACTCGCAGGTCAGCCTGGGGAGCTGGTCATCTCGGTGCTGATTGGGAAAACAAGTTTGGAAGATTATCTTAACCAACATGGAAAAAGCCAAAAGGACCAAGAAAAGCAAGTGTGTGTAGCAGCCAAGGGAGGCTGTAGGTTGGGAGATCTAATTAAGCAATGTGCTGTGGGACGGTGGGCACCGTGTCCACCATCCACAGTGGTTCTTTCATGTCTGACCTGGACTGAACCACGCTTCTCAGAAAAGCTGGCCCTAATGAAAAATAAATTTAACTGAATGCTAATGGAGCCATTAACGCTCCCTTCTCAGGTCCCGAAACATTTATTTGCTTTCATATACACACGTTCATCTCAGTTCTATTAGGAGTCGGAGCCAGCTTTTGCCTCGGAGCGAGATTTACCTCTGCCCACTCTCTCCCGGTCTCCCTCTTCCCCCAGGCAGGGCTGAGCTGCAGAGAAGGGACAGCAGGCAGGGGTGGGCAGTCCCAGGGGCTCCCTTTCTTGTCAGCTAGGGGAGAAGCCTTGACACCACCTTGGACTGCTAAGTCCTGACCAACCTCAAACCCTGGTCCCTCCAGGAGCTCATTTTATGATCTGAACAAGTCATAACATCGATGATTGCAGAGAGATTACTGATGCAATACCAGATTTGTGCCCAACTGCTGGCTGGGTCATTCCGGCAAGTCTTTCTCCCTCCCTGAGTTTTAGTTTCTTCATGCATTTAGGAGGGCAGGATGGACCAGAAGTCCCTAGTGAGGGTACTGTTCCTATGGGGTGTTCTGGAGATCTACGAGAGCATCTTTGATGATCACAGTGACTGGGGACACCACTGGCATTAGTGAGCACTGGCAGGAATATTAGACATTCCACAATGCTCAGGACAGTCTTGCACAATGAAGATTTGTTCCGCATCGCATGTGACTTTCAAAGGTCCCACTGCACATTCTCGTACCTGTGTGATCTTTTCAAATCACTTTGCTTCTTCAGACTTTGCTTTCCTCATCTTTAGCTGAGAAGTATTGTTCCTGAGGCTTGGGCGAATTTGGACAGTGTAGGAGAGTGATTAAAGTAAGTACTTTCATTCCCAAAAAATATTTCTTGAGCACCAACTATGTGCCAGGTACTGGGCTGGGTGCTGGGAATACAGCACCAAGTCAGAATGGCTTTGTTCTTGTCTGTCTGGGGCTCGTGGTCCAGAGGATTCAAATCAGTAATTCTAGAAAGGATGTTAGACCCCCCTAGATAATGGACACTCAACTCCTACAGGGCCCTCATTAGGTACCAGACACTGAGCTCCTGCTAGAGATTCAGAGAGGAAGGAGACAAGATTCCTGTCCATAAGGAGCTCAGAATAAGCAAGTAAACAGTAAACCAGTCATTACAATGCAGTGTAATAAATCCTAATAGAGGTTTGTGCACTCCAAGATAAGAGCTACCATGTATCATGCACATTTGCTATGTGCCAGGCCTAGGAGAGGCACTTTATGTACATGATGTCATTTTAGTCTCACAACAACCCCATGAAGTAAGCCAGCATGGGCATGCCACCATTACAATTATCACCACTTTCACCAAACACCTGCTTATAACAGAAATACCTGAAACTGGGCCATTTGTAAAGAAACAATGTTTATTGCTTACAGTTTGGAGGCTGGGAAGTCCAAAGTCCAGGGATCACATCTGGTGAGGGCCTTGTTCTTGGTGGTGACTCTGTAGCAACACAAGGTGTCACATAGTGAAATGGCAGAAGCCAGAGAGAGTGTCATCTTCTCACTCACTCTCCTTATAAAGCCATCATAGCCAAAGCCATGACCACCATCAAAACATCAATTTATTAATCCATTCACTAGGGCATGGTCCTCACAATCCAATCACCTCTTCAAGGCCCCACCCTTCAATTACCATAATAGCATTTCCCACCCTCTTAACACTGTCACAGTGGGGAGTTTCAATGAGCTTTAAGGGGACATCCAATCCATAGCAAATACCTTATTACACACTGAATGTTTGTATTCCTCCAAAATTCACATGTTGAAATCCTAACACCCAATGTGATGGCATTAGGAGTTGGGGCCTTTGGGAGGTGATCAGGTCCTGAGGGTGGAGCCCTCCTGAATGGGATTAGCACCCTTACAAAAGAGGCCCCAGAGAGCTCTGTGGTTTTCCTTCCACCATGTGAAGATACAGTGAGAAGATGGCCATCTACAGTCCACAAGCGGGTCCCCACTAGAAACTGGTCATGCTGGCACACTGATATCAGAGACATAAATAAATGTTTATTGTTTGAGCCACCCAGTCTATGGTACTCTGTCATAGCAGCAGCCCAAACTGACTAAGGCATACCTGTAAAACAAATGCCTAACAAATCAAAACCTAAAACTGTCGTAATACATCTAAATCATCTTGTGTCAGACATGGGGGATCCTGGGTAGACGAGTCAGGGTAAGGGAGGCTAGACCCTTTAAAAGCATCCTAGTCAAGGTAGATTTTGCTCATGTCACGTCCAGTGTAGGTGGTTAGGGGATGGGGGTTCCCCACCAAGTCATTCAGGGGCCCAGGTTTCTTCTGTCTAAAGGTTCCATCATCCCTGGAACCTTAGAGTCTCCCCTGAAATCTCTGCACCAAGAAAGCCATAGCACTCCAGTGGTCAGAATTCTTCCATATGCCCCACCTAACATCAGGAGATGCTGGCATATGTGGCTTGTTCACGGGCCTGGAGCAAAGGAAAACAAATGGAGAAATGGAGGCTTAAAGAAGAGAAGTGTCCTGCCCCAGTTAACACATATGAAGACATTAGGCTTGGATCCCAGGCCATGTCAAAGCCTGTGTTGCCACCACCCCCTCTGTGCAACAGGAGGATTCCCACAGCTCTACCTCCTGCTGAGAACTCACTCCTGATCTCCAGATCCACACCTCAAACCTTCAACAGATGTCCTCACCTGGGTGTCCCTTAGTCACTTCTAACTAAACACGTCCTGAGCCAAGGCCATCATTTCTCTCCACATCCCCAATCCCATCACCTTCTTCTTCTAAATGTCCTATTTTAGAAAACGAGTCCACTGACCAAGCCAGAAAACTAGACCTTCTTCTAGAATCTTCCTGTCTCCGTTAGAATGCTTTTATCTGCAAATAACAGAAAACTCAACTCAAAATGGCTTAAACGATGTAAAATGTAAAAACAAGTCCCCAAATGTGGCAGTTCCAAGACTGGAAAATGTGGTGATTCAGTCACAGCATCAAGGACCCAAGTTCCTCTGACTTTCTACTTGGCCACCCCCAGCCTGTTGGCTCCCAAGGTGGCTGCCCTGGCTCCAGGTAACACACACAGACAGAAAGGTCCAGAGGCAGAAAAGGAAAGTTTCCACCCAAAGGTGCCCTAGCAGAGATCTCCTACACGTCTCACTAGCCAGGATTGTGTCACATGCCCATTACTAAACCAGTCGTGGGCAAAGACTTCCCACAGAATTAACAGAATGGCTGAAGTTAATAATGACTCGCCTTCTGGGGTTGTGTGGAGACCTGGCTGTTCTTGTTGCACTGACCACCTGATACCAAAATCAAAATGGCGCTCTCTTGGCAAGAAAGTATGTGCCCACCTCTCTACCGCTACCTCTAACAACCACCACAATGTGCCAGTTTTTACCTTCTTCATTTCTCTTGGTTCCATGTCTTACTTTTGATCTCCATTTAGGCTAGCATATTCGAAACCTCAGCAGGTTAGGCAAACTTCTCCTAACAGTGAATGACTTCATTAACAAATAATTAAGTCCTTCTCAAATGCTCAAAATTAAACAATCTTTCTCTTAAATGGTTTGTACTGTCAAGTTGCTCCAGCAAATCTTTCCCTTATAGATATACAAAGATAAATTTTATCCTGGTTTTTATGCTAACTATAAAAAATAAAATAAAGAAATTCTAAAAGTGAGACATCAGAATTAATGGATTTGATACTGTATTTGATGTTCTTGGTTTTTCGAAATAATTATGACTCAAATTATTATAAAATCTGATTTTTGAAGATGCCTTAATGAACTGTTCTAAAGAGGATCATGGAAGCACGTTTAGATCACGTACATTGGTAGCTATCATTTGAAAAATTCATGAGAAGCATTAATGCAAAAGCAGAAATATGTGTATTTTGTACATATCCAAAACCAAATTTGCAATCTTCTCACAAAGGAAAAACACCTTCTACCTACATTCATCTTATCGTATGATAAATGGTAATTTTACTCTTCTAGTTGCACAAGTCAAAAAACTTGTGTATTAGTTATGTATTAATGCATAACAAGTTATCCTCAAATTTAATAGCTTAAAACACACATGCATTATCTCACAGTTTCTTGGGTGAAGAATTTAAGATTCTTAGCTGGCTCCTCCGCTTTAGGGTCTCTCTCAGGTTGCAATCCCATGGCTGGCTGGTGCTGCAACCTCTTCTCAAGGCTCTGTTGGGGAAAGATCTACCCCAAGCTCATGTGGCTGTTGGCAAGATTTGGTTCTTCATGGGTTTTTGGACTAAGAACCTCAGCTCCTTGCTGGCCATTGGCCAGGAGCTGCCCTCAGTTCCTTGCCATGTGGACCGCTCCAACCAGGCAGTTGGCTTCACTAAAGTAGGCAAACTGAGAAAGCAATAGAATCTGCTGGCAAGAGAGAAGTCACAATCTTTTGTAACAATCACACAAATGAGATCCCATCAACTTTGCCATAATCCACTTACTAGAAACAAGTAACTAGGTCCATCCTAGACTCAAGAGGAGAGTTACACAAGGGCATGAACACCAGGAGGCAGGGATCATTGTGCACCATGTCATAAACTGCCTCCAAACCATGCTTTGGAGTCATGCCTAATTTCTCTCCTTCTCTCATACCCTATATCCAACCTATCAGGCAATCCAACAGCTGTACCTTCAGAACAATTGATCCAGAATCCCTCAGTTGTTTGCTCAAATGTCACCTGTTAGTGTCATTTGACCACCCTACTTAAAATTGCAATTCACCCATTAACACACAGATTCCCATCCCTCGTCCCTTATTTTTCTGTACAGCACCGATCATCGTCAGGCACTACAGATATTTTAATCATCTTTTAAGTGATCTGTCTCCCTACCTTAGCATGTAAGCTCCATGAGGGCAGGGACCGGTGCCTGTTTTGTTTGCTGCAGTATTCCCTGTACTACAGCTGCTCAGAAAATACTGTTGAGTGAATGAATGAATATTAAAATGCATGGAAACATGTTCTCTTCTTTTAAAAGCCCAATTTAATAGGGAAAACCTTATTTGAAGATTTGCAAAGGTTCTGTCATCTACACACACACACAAGTATGGACTCTATTGATTTCACTGGGCTCCCAAATTGAGCCCATCACAGCTCAAACCACCCATCCCTAGCCCCCTACTATTCCAAAACCAGATAAGATTGGGGGAAGAAAAAAGCTCCATTTCAGCTTCAAAAGTCTTGTAGGGTGGTCTCTGATTTAGCCTTGAACAACATATTACATGGGCCTCTTGGGCTAAAACTACAAGGAACATTCTGCCAAGAAAGCCCTCAGCTCCAAAGACCTTGCCCACCAACGGACAGACTATGGTCATGGGCAGACAGCAATGGAAGGCAGCCCAGGACAGAAGGAAACAATGGCCAAGAGGCTCAAGGGACCCTTTGTAAAGGAGAGCGCCTCAAACTTTTCCACATCACTATCCCTCGGGGCAAACAAGAATAATCATTCAATCCTGGGAGCTGGAAGCTTGGTCTAAAGCTGACCCAGAAGCCAGAAATGTAACTCTAGTTTTAATTTTTGTTTTAAAATTCACCTAGATTTCACATTTTCCTTAGTAATATAGATGCATTGGGTTTAATACAAAAATAATGCTTTAAGTCACTCATAAAAGTTCCCAAAAATGTTCTACCTTTTTTTTTCAGTCAATGAATGCAATACTAAAGTACCAAGAAATTTCAGAAAATTTCGGCTGATTTGAAGAGAGTGCATGCAGCATAGCAGATTCAGGGCTATTTATTTTCATGGTATTTCAAGAATTCATGTGCCTATAAATATTTGGGGGAAGAACGCACATGGCAGATGGCAGGGAAGTCACAGAGGAGAAGGTGCTGCCCGGGAGGAAGTGCTGTGCACCTCTTCAAGGCTCCTGTCCGTGGACATTCCATAAGCCTCCTTCTTGCTGAGAGAGCAAGAAGCTAGCATCAGATGGTGCTGTCTAATCTCTGATCCCAGTCTCTCTCTCTCAACCCTGAAATAACAGTTGTCAAAAGATATTTCCATGAACAGAGACGACTGATTTTTTGGTTTCTATTTTATCACCAACTCTGTAACTTCTGTCACCTGTAAATGAACCAAGCTTCCAAAGCCTGAGTCTCCATAATCAACTCCAGTCACTGATATTTCGAATTTCATTGTCATTGTATCAGTCTTGTCATGTACAAGAAAAGCAACAAAATAAAATAAAATTAGCACTAATTCAGCCTTTTAAAAAAAATCTGTTAAATAAAGTAACTTTGAGAGCTGGGCTTTACCATGAAGCCAAATACTGAATCCATATTTTTACCCTTTGTCCTAATGTCTACTTCGTACCTGGTGAAGGGCTGGCCAGTTGGCTTGGTTGGTTAGAGCATGGTGTTACAACACCAAGGTCAAGGGTTCAGATCCCTGGACTGGCCAAAAAACAAACAACTTGGTGAAGAATAATAATTCAACCCTGAATTCAGTCCCCGGCAACTGCAATTGTCTCTTCCCTTGACAAAGCCTCAAACGTCTGTGTAGAAGTCATCATTTCAAGTCACTCCCTATTTCAATATAAGTTATGGGAAAAGATGTGTTCAAACCACTTCTGTTTCTGCTCTTTTCAACACTCCACTGAACATGGCGAGAAACCCTGAAAGACCTTCCAGTGTGAGGTGCCGCCAGTAAATGAGGCAACACCTTTTGGGACATTTGGGTGAAAAATAGCCTTCATGTTGTCCACCTCTGCTGCCATTTTACCAGTCGCACCATTGGCCCTGTCTTTACAACATATTTGCACATTTTTTTCTAATTGATACAATGTTGCTAAAATACAAATCTGGTCAACAATTCTTTACCAGTTATTATCTGACACATTGTAAAGCAACACACCTCTACATGAGATCCTGTAGCATAAAAGACCCTTGAGCTAACTGCCTGGGTTGAAATCCTACCCAGCTCTACCAGAGCTGTGTGGCTTTATCTAAGTGCCTCAGTTTCCCTATATGTGAAATGGGGCTAACACTAACGAGGATTTGAACAGTTGCTGTGTACAAAGTACTGACGCCTGGCAACTGTGTGTGAACTGTTACTGTATTTCATTGCCTCTAAAGGCACCAATAATCATAACGTGCACAATTATTTTATGTACCACTAAAAAAAATGCTGCTAATTAAGTTATGATAAGTGCTGGAAAGGTTAGGGGAAAAAGGAATTCTCATACACTGTTGGTGGGGCTGCAAAATGGTGCAGCCTTTACGGAAAATGGTATGGAAGTTCCTCAAACAATTAAAGATAGATCTACCATATGACCCAGCTATTCCACTGCTGGGAATATACCCAGAGGAATGGAAATCATCATGCCAAAGGGATACCTGTAATCCAATGTTTATTGCAGTGCTGTATACAATAGCCAAGAGCTGGAACCAGCCCAAATGTCCATCATCAGATGAGTGGATACGGAAAATGTGGTACATCTACACAATGGAATACTACTCAGCTATAAAAAAGAATGAAATACTGCCATTCACAACAACATGGATGGACTTGGAAAAAATTATATTAAGTGAAACAAGTGAGGCACAGAAAGAGAAATACCACATGTCCTCACTTATTTGTGGGAGCTAAAAATAAATAAATAACTAAATAAACACAAAAACAAATAAAGGTGGGGGGAAGAAGACACATCACAAAAATTCCTTGAACTTTTTAAGTCAAGTGAACAGATACGATGTGTGGGGGAGGGGTGGGTGGAGAGGAACGGGTAAAGGGGCATGAAAATCAACTACAGTGTATATTGAGAAGTAAAATAAAATTTAAAAAAATAAGTTATGATGTAATGCTTCCTTATCTCTCTCTTTTTTTTTTTTTTTTTTTTTTTTTGGTTGCTGGCTGGTACTGGGATCTGAAAAAATTTTATTTTAGACTTATTGAAAGTACTCTCCTTTTGACTTATTTAGGCATATCGTATGTCACTCTTAGGCACACTTAAAGAGGAAAATACAAGTAAAATAAATTGGTTTAGTTATTCCCAAAACTTCTTCACAGAGCCCAAATCTTTTTAGTGATTTTCAACTCAACCTTGTCAGTGTTTGTATTTTTTAACACAAAGTCACCCTCTCACCATCAATAGTGTTGACAAGGAAGCATTTCTTACAAAGGTGCTACATTCTGGTCTTGGAGGTTTCTCCCAGGCTTCCAACACTCATTCTGCAAATTTTGATTCTAGGGCTTTCTGTATCTCACCAGGTGTCAGGCAGTGACAGCCATGTCATGACCTTATGTGAGTGACCATTGATCATAAGACATATCCTAATTATACAGGTGCTAAAAATGTATGCGGGGGGTGAGGGGGAAGAACTGCATGTTAGAATCAATGAAATATTTTACTATTGCTACATTCTCATTATAAACATCAGGACTTTTTTTTTTTTTTTTTTTTTTTTTAGGCATCTGGCCGGTCCAGGGATCTGAACCCTTGACCTTGGTGTTACAAGGCAGCACTCTAACCATCTGAACTAACTCACCAGCCCACATTTATTATAAATGGAGCAAACAAAACTTGCTAAAATGGTTGAATCATCAAAGCCCATGCTTTCATTTAATTGTAAGGTAAAGAACTACTAATCTCAGTCAAGATCTCAACCAGTTGTTCAAATGCATCTTTTGAGCACATATCAATTTGTCATTTCACGAGGGCACAGGGCTTTCAGCTCAGCTGCTTAATTTTGACCCAAATGAGGTTCATGAAAGTCTTCACCAAGGTTTCTCTTGGGATATGTAGGTCACTTTCCAAGCAGTTCTGAAAGGAAACTTCAAGTCATTTTTCACTCGTGTGTTTGATGACACATGTAAGGATGACTAGTTAGGCACACTGTACCTGTTATTCTTTTATATATAACCTAGTTTTGATTTGGACCTTAAAGATTGGGCAGCTCCATTAACTCATTGTATCGGTTAGGCTAGGCTAGGGTATGCTACAGTGACAGCATTCTCCAAACTGCATAAGTGTGTTTCTTGCTCATATGAGCAGGTGGGTGCAGGTGATGATCCAGGGCAGCTGCCTTCCATGCAGTGACTCACAATCCAGGCTGCTTCAGTCCATCTCAGAAGAAGGCCTCCACGTTTATCACGGCAGGGAAGGACAGAGGTTGAAACGTCATACAAGGGCCTTCCACTTGCTCAGCCTGGAAGCAACACACTTCACCTCCGCTCGTGTTCATTGGCCAGAGTGAGCTACTCCCCCACCCAAAGAAGGAGAGAAGAGCTAGGCCTCAGCAAGCACTAGCAATGTCTACCTCACTCATTCACTCAATCAATAAGCACCTTCTAGGCCAAAAACATAATGCGCTAGACACTGGGAGCCTTAATTGTCCGGGCTACTATAACAAAATACTATAAACTGGGTAGTTAATAGACAACAGAAATTTCTTTCTCAGAGTTCTGGAGGCTGGGAAGTCTGAGATCAAGGTGCCGGCAGCTTTGGTGTCTGGTGAGGGCTTCCTGGTTCACAGAGGGTGCCTTCTGGCTGTATTACCACATGGTGGAAGGGGCAGGGTCTCTGGGGTCTCTTTTTGAAGGGCCCTACTCTCATTCATGAGGGTTCCACCCTCATGACCTAATGGCTTCCCAAAGGCCCCACTTCCTAATACCATCACCTCAAGGGTTAGGATTTCAACTATGAATTCTGGGGGGACACAAACATTCAGACCATAACACTGGGGATATTAAAATTAAAGCACATTGAGCCCTTTCCCAATCTTTCTGTAAAAAACAAAACTATATCTACTTTTCTCATTGTGGTGGTCTGAGTAATGGCCTCCAAAGATGTCTATGTCCTCATCTTTGAAATCTGTGAATATGTTACCTTACATGGTAAAAGGGAATTTGCAGATGTGATTAAGTTAATGATGCTGAGATGGGGAAATTATCCTGGATTATCTGTATGGGTCCAAAGCAATCATGCAGATCCTCAAAAGAAGGAGGCCAGAGGATCTAGTTAGTAGGAGGAGAGGTGAGGATGGAAGCAACAGGTCACAGTGATGCTAGAAAGGGATCACAAGGCAAGAAACGTGGATGGCCTCTCGAAGCAGAAGAAGGCAGGGATATGGATTCTCCCCTGAAGTCCCCAGAAAGAACACAGCTCTGCCAACCCCTTGACTTCTGACCTCTAGAACTGTAAAGGAATAAATTTGTGCTGTTTTAAGCCACTAAATTTGTAGTAATTTGTCACAGCAGCAATAGGAATGAGTACAGCTACTGCTAGGACTGGGCTGGGAGAGAAACAAAAATTAATAACAGGGGTGGTAATAATAACTGCCAACATCCACCGAGTGCTTACTCTCTGCTGCATATCTGCTTAGACTGAAACCTCACAACACCATGAGATGAGTGCCATTATTATCTCCATAGGACAGACATGAACCTCAGGCTCACAAAGGTAAGTAACAGTGGTTCCAAGGTGGCACAGCTGTGAGTGGCTGAGTCAGGATTTGGACTCAGTGCAGAATCCAGCAGAGATGCTGCACAAGTCTAGCCCAAGGCACACCATCTGTGGCAGAGGCAGGACCAAACCTCAGGCCTCACAACGAACTCCAGAGGACTCTTTCCTTAAAGTATATTTAATGGGGTGGGGGAGATCTCTGCAGGGGGGCTGGATCTGGTGGAGGATGTGGCATTGAGGATCCAGGCCTGGAAGGAAACTGTAGCCTGGGGTAGATTCTTCAGGATTCTGCTCCAGGCCTGGTTGGGGTGTCACTGTTTCCTAACCAGACAGAGGCTTAGTTGAGCATCTTGTGTCAACAGCTGCTCTTTGGTGCTTCTGACATCTTGCAGGAGCCTCCAGCCAGCGCCACCTCTCAAGCCTTACCGCCTTTGTCTGCAGGCAAGTCAGAGAAATTATTGCCAAGTCCACCAGAGCAGGGCTCCTTGAGTCCTTGCAGCTTCTAGACTCTAATATGCATCTCACTTTAAGAACAAAATGCCCACAGACCTATCTAGTGGAACTGATCCACTGTCGGCCTCCGTGACAACTGTACTCATAAGTTCTGAGCGCCACCTAGTGGTACCCAGAGCCCCCAGTTTTGACTTCTCTAACCTGGTCTTGAGGAAGGGCGCTCACCTCCCTTCCTCTGAGGTCTCTCCAGGGAGGCTTATGTGCCTTAAAGGGCCACCCCAAGGCCCTCTGGTTCCCTGAAACTCTGTGAGTTTACATCAGGACTGCTCCATCCTGAGCTCTACCTCGGCATCCAGGATGGTGTTCCAGGTGAAGGCACAGGATAATGCCCTTTGTCATTTATCACCTGTGTGTTCTGAGTGAGGGTGGGAAGGTGTGTGAGGGAATCAGCATCTCATTTCAATGCGAGAAGAACTAATAGAGGAAAGTGAATTTTTAAAAGCTACTGAGAACACACATTCATTTGACACCTTAGATAAAATGGACCAATTCCTTGAAAAATACAAGTAAATGACTACAAGTCACCCAGTATGAACTAGATAATTTGAATATGCCTACAACTGTTAAGGAAATTGAATTTGCAATTTTAAAACTCTCAGAAAAGAAGTCTCCAGATCCAGATTGTTTCGCTAGAGAATTCTACCAAACATTTAAAGAAGAACTAACACCATCTCTACATTCTCTTCCAGAAAATAGAAGAGGAGGGAACATTTCCCAATTCATTTTATGAAACTAGTATTATAATGGTATCAAAACCAAAGACAGTACAAAAAAGAAAACTACAGCTCAATACTCCTCATGAATATGGACACAAAAATCCTTAACGAAAATTGGCAAATAGAACCCAGCAATGTATAAAAAGAATTTTACACCACGACCAAGCAGGGTTTATTTCACAGATGCAAGGCTGATTAAATATTTGAAAGTCATCAAAGCAATCCACCATATTAACAGGCTAAAGAAGAGGAATTACATGATTGTATAAATTGATGCAAAAGAAATATTTGAAGAAGCATTTGACAAAATTCAGTGCCCATTCATGATTAAAACTCTCAGAAAAATAGGAATAGAGGAACACTTTCTTAACTCAATAAAGAGCATCTACCAAAAAAAAAAAAAAAAAAACAACTGTAGCAAACATGCTTAAAGGTGAAAGATGGAATGCTTTCCCCACGAGATCGGGAACAATGCAAAGACGTCTACTCTCACCACTCTTACTCAACATAGTGCTGGAAGTTTTAGCCAGTGAAGTAAGGCAAGAAAAGGAAATAAAAGTCATACAGACCAGAAAGAAAGATGTGTTTGCAGATGAGATGCTCGCAGATGACATGATTGTCAATGTAGAAAATTGCCAAGGAATCTGCCAAAAAAAATCCTTAAACTAATAAGTGAGTTTAGCAAGGACACAGGATAAATATACAAAAGTCAGTTGTATTTCTATATACAAACAATGAACACATGAACACCAAAATTAAAAACACAATGCCGTTTACAGTCGCTCACAAAAAGATGAAATACTTAGGCGAAGGTCTACCAAAACATGTACAGATGTTGTAGGCTGAAAACTACAAAATATTTATGAAAGAAATCTAGGAAAATATAAGTACATGAAGAGACATACCATGTTCATGACTTGGCAGACTCAGCATAGTAAAGATGTCAATTTACGTTGGTATACAGGTTTAACCCAATCCCTACCAAACTCCCAGCAAGATTTTTTTGATATAAACAAGACTATTCTAAACTTTTTATGGGGAAAAAAAGCAACAGGAATATCTTAAATAATTTTGAAAGAGAAGAAAGTGGGAGGAATCAGTCTACCCAATTTCAAGACTTATGGTAAAGCCAGAGTAACCAAGACTGTGGTATTGACAGAGAAATAGACACATAGATCAGTGGGGAATAGAGAAGCCAGAAATAGACTCACAAACATGCTCAACTGATTCTTTAAGAGGTGCAAAGGTAATTAAATGGAGGAAAGATAGCCTTTTCAATAAATGGTGCTGGTGCAATTGAACATTCACAGGTCAAACAAACAAAATGAAAAACAGCCCCCCCCCCCCCACGCCCAATCCCAAATCCTTCAACCTAAACCATACATTTTATACAAAAATTAACTCTAAATAGGTCATGGACTTAAATGAAAAATGTAAAACTATAAACTTAGAGAAAATCTTTGGGACCTAGGGCTAGGTGGAGAGTTCTTCGAGTTGACCCCAAAAGCATAATCCATAAAAGCAAAAATCGATAAATTGGACGTCATCAAAACTAAAAACCTTTGCTCTTCAAAAGATCCTGTTAAGAAGACGAAAAGAAAGAAAAGACCACAACAACAAGTTGAACTTTCAAAAGGAGAGAACAAACCTAAGGATACTAGAGATGGGAGGGAGGGGAGGAAGGGACGGGGTTTGGGAAGTGATAGGTTGGGCAAAGGGCATAAAGAAATATCATGATTTGTAAGAATGAATATGATAATAATAAATTAAAATTTCAAATAAATAAAAATAAGAAGATGAAAAGACAGCTAAAGAGTGGTAGAAAATATTTGCAAGCCACATATCCAAAAAAGGACTAGTGTCTAGACTAATCCTCAAAACTCAAACTTTTTTTTTTTTTTTTTTTTTTTTTTTTTGTCTTTTTCGTGACCAGCACTCAGCCAGTGAGCGCACTGGTCATTCCTATATGGGATCCGAACCCGCGGCGGGAGAGTCGCCGCGCTCCCAGCGCAGCACTCTACCAAGTGCGCCACGGGCTCGGCCCCTCAAAACTCAAACTTTAAAAAAAACAAACAATCCAACCAGAGAATGAGCAAAAGATGAGAACAGATAATTCAGCAAAGAGGGTATATGGGTGGCATATAAGCACATGAAAAGCTGCTCAATATCATTAGCCATTCAGGAAATACAAATAAAAACCACATTGAGATATCATCACCCACATATCTGAATGGCTAAAATAAAAAATAGTGACAATGCCCAGTGCAGACAAGGATGCACAGAAATTTGACCACTCAAACATTGCTGATGAAAATGTAAAATGAAACAGCCACTCTGGAAAACAGTTTGGCAGTTTCCTTTAATACTAAGCAAAACAGAATTTAAAAAAACAAACAAACAACAAAAAACATCAACTAAGCAAAACAAAAAGCAAACAAACAAAAAAACCCAAAAAAACCAAACACGCAACAACCATATGACCCAGCAATCGTACTCTAGGGCATTTATCTCAGAGATGGGAAAATGTGTTCACACAGAAAGCTGTACATGAATATTCACAGCAAATTTATTTGTAATATTCAAAAACTGGAAACAACCTAGACGTCCTTCAACAGGTGAAAAGTAAACTGTGGTACATGCAATCGTGGAATACTACTGAACAATAACAAATCTCCAGAGAATTATGCTGAGTACAAAGGAAATAAATCCCCCAAAGTTACATAATTTGTGGTTCCATCTTTATAAGATTTTTTAAATGGCAAAATTATAGAAATAGAAAACAGACCGGTGGTTTCCAGGAGTTAACAGGAGAGTATGACTGTAAAAGGGCAACATGAGGGATCTTTCTGGTGATGCGGGTGTTCTGTATCTGGACTGTATCAATGCCATTATCTAGGTCATGATATAATCTTATAGCTTTGCAATAGGTCAGTATGGGGGAGGACTGGGTAAATGATACATAGGATCTTTCTTTTTTTTAATTTAAAAATATGTATTTACTGATTTATTTTAAAATAACAAGATTAAGCCCATTACATAACTATCTAAACAACATAGCTATATAAAAGCTAATCTTATTTTCCAAAATAAAAATAACGTAGTGAAAAGAATGGAATTGTTTTACATTCTTGCAAATCTCTGTAATATCTGGTACAACAGAAGGCAGCTATATTAGCATATCTTTTTTTCTGCATTCAATCTGTGACAGTGTGTTGTTTTGTTTGAAGTACAGAAAGAAATCCAGTCTCATTCAGATAAGTAGTTGAAAAGAGAAGAAATATTTTAATAGCCACTTCAGATAATTGTGGACTTAATTCTTTGATACTACACTAAAATTTAACAAGTAGTAGTTTTTTTTGTTTTTTTGGTTTTTGTTGTCATTTTAATTGACACATTGTAATTATACATACTTATGGCGTACAGTCTGATGTTTTGGTACATATATATGTTATATAATGATCTGATTAGGGTAGTCAGTGTATCAATCACTTCAGGCATTTACCATTTCTTTACGGTGAACACATTCAAAAAGCCTCTCCTTTAGCTCTTATGTAATACATAAAACTGAACTGTTAACCATCGTCACCCTGCTGTGCAATAAACACCTGAACTTATTCCTCCTGTCTGATTGTAACTTTGTACCCATTGGCCAACTTCTCCCTGTTTTCCCTCCCTTACTTCCCCTCCCCAATCTCTGGTAACCACTCTTCTACTCTCTGCCTCTATATTACCAATTTTTTAAAAAATGGTATTTGTCTTTCTGTGCTTGGCTTACTTCACTTAACATAATGGCCTCCAAGTCCATCCATGTTGCCACAAATGACAGGATTTCATTCTTTTTTATGGCTGGATAGTATTCCATTGTGTGCATACACACACACACACACACGCGCGCGCACGCACACGCACACGCACACGCACGCACACGCGCACGCGCGCACGCACACGCACACGCACACGCACACACAACCACATTTTTTCTATCCATTCATCCATTGATGGACATTTAGGTTGATTCCATATCTTGGGTGTTGTAAATTGTGCTACAGTAAACGTGGGAGTGCAGACACATCTTTGACACACTGACTTCATTTCCTTTGGGTATATCCAGTAGTGGGATTGCTAGATCATATGGTAGTTCTATTTTTAATTTTTTGAAGAATCTCCACACTGTTTTCCATAATGACTGTACTAGTTTACAGTCCCCTCCCCCCCAGTGTGCAAGTGTTCCCTTTTCTCCACTTTCTTGCCAACACTTGTTTTCTCTTGTCTTCTTTTTTTTTTTTTTTTTTTGACTGGTAAGGGGATCGCAACCCTCGGCACAGTGTTGTCTGCACCGCGCTCAGCCACTGAGCGTACCGGCCATCCCTATATAGGATCCGAACCCGTGTCCTCGGCGCTACTAGTGCCGTACTCTCTCGAGTGAGCCACGGGGCTGGCCCTCTTTTGTCTTTTTTTTTTTTTTTTTTGTCTTTTTGTGACCGGTAAGGGGATCGCAACCCTTGGCTTGGTGTCATCCTCACCGCGCTCAGCCAGTGAGTGCACCGGCCATTCCTATATAGGATCCGAACCCGCGGCGGGAGCACCACTGCTGCGCTCCCAAGCGCTGCACTCTCCCGAGTGCGCCACGGGGCCGGCCCTCTTTTGTCTTTTTGATACCAATCATTCTAACTGGAGTGAGACAATATCTCATTGTTGTTTGATTTGCATTTCCCTGATGATTAGTGATGCTGAACATTTTATCACACACCTGTTCATAGGATCTTCCTATATTATTTTTTACAACTGTATGTGAATCTATAATTATAATTATAATAATTACTTAAAGTATTAATTTAAATAATTATAAACACACAACACACTAAAAGTATTAATTTAAATAATTATAAACACACAACACACTAAACTATTAGAAGAACATAGGAAGCATTTTCTTTTCTTCACCTTCCCATTTGCTGACCATTTCTGCTGTTCAGAAGGTAAACTGAGTCACAATAAAATTTAAGAGTTTATTTGAGCAAATAGCAGTTCATAAATCGGGAACTTCAAACTCCAGAAGTGGTTAGGGAACTCCACAAGAGAACACAAGGGGGAGGCTTTTATAGGACAAACATGGAAGTAATACAAAGAAAATATTTGACTGGTTCCAGTTATACAGCTGCCTTATTTGGTCTATCCCACTGGGAAGTCCTCGTTATATAATTATAATACAGTTGGCTGCTTCTGATTGGTTGAGCTTAAGTTCTGTTTTTCTCTGATACAGGCAATTACAAGAAATAGTTCACATTAAGTTTTGCTAATGTTTGCAAATCAAGCAAAGTTAAGGTCACTTATGAAGCCTAACTAGCTTTGTCTGCTCAGGGATTCGTCATGCCAGTTTGCGTTTTGATTTACGTTAACACTACAGAAATGATAAGATCATCTGGGAAACTCTTAAACTGGCAAAGCCCAAATTCCATTCCCAGATATTTGATTCACCTGGTCCAGGGTAGGGCCTGAGCACCTACTGTTTGTAACGCTCCCCGGGTGATTCTAATGTGCACCTTAGGTGAGAACCACTTTGCTAATGAAGAGCTCCCACAAAGCAGCTCAGTACGCTGCTTCTCGGAGTGTGGTCCCCGACCTCCCGTCAGCAACAGCCTCAGCTGGGAGCTGGTTAGGAAAGCCCATTCTCAGGCCCCACCCCAGACCTACTGAATCAGAGACTCTAGGGATGGGGCCCAGAGATCTGCGTTTTAACAAGTCCTATTTCTGATTCTGTTGCCCACTCAAGTTTGAGAAGCTCTGCCTCAGTAGATAAAGTCTAAGGAGCAGCTGCTTCACAAACTAGGAAATACATCTAGCTAAAAAGCATCAGGCACATTGTTCACTCTCCCTGGCAATCAAAAGAAAGGCAACATTAAAACCAGTGAAGTCCCATTTGACATCTGTCAAATTAGCAAATTTTAAAATAAAGCAAAACTCTTCAGCCCTTAGGCTAACCAACCATCCAGTTTGCCAGGACTTTTTGTGCTAAAGCCAGGAAATTCCGGGGCAAGCCAGGACCAGTTGGTCACCCTACACAAGACTCATTGGATTGGGATAATTATTGTTTATTCTGTTTTCCCCATTAGACTGTAATCCATAGAAGCAGGACCCTGTGCGTTTTGCTGGCTTGCATGTGATAGATGCTCAGTAAATAGTTGGATATGGAAGGGAGGAAGGAAGGATTGGAGGGAGGGAGGGAAAGGAGGACGAGGAAGAGAGGGAGGGAAGGAGGGAAGCAAGAGAAAAAGAAAGACGATTGCTGGGCAGTCGGTCAGTATTTCTAAACCTCAGCATTTGTCTCCAGTATTTCTAAACCACCATAGACATACCATGATTATAGTTCTGATTGCACCGTATTATAGCTACTTACTTATGGGTCTTTCTCCGCAATAAGCCCTGAGCATGGGCTGTATCCTACACAGCATGACATAATCAAAGGTGTCACAGCCTCAAGGTTAAGAGAATGGATGCTGAGTTCAATCTGCTTGGGTTCAAATCCTAACTCTACGGATTATCAGCTGTGTGATCTTAGACAAGCTATTTCAGCTTTCTCTGCCTCACTGTCCGCATCTGAAAAATAGGCGTGATAAGAATAACACAAGACCTAACTCATTGTGTTGTTGTGAGACTTCAACATTAGTTACTGCATGTAAACCACTCAGAATGGTGTCTGGTATATAGAGAGTGCTCAGAAATGTTAACTATAATTATTATTAAAGGAGGGGAACCCACAAATCCCATTTGAGAGATTAAAAGTAACTTCGTGGTGACCCAGAATCTGCAGGTGTCTGTATTTTCTGGATGGTGGACAGACAGTAGCTTCTGGCTACCTCCAAAGGGTTAAGAGGGAACTTTTCAGGGTCAGGAAAATGACACAGGAAGGCTGCAGGCTGCCACCGGCTGCCCTCGCCCATATCCCGCTTCATGTGTCTGTGCTCATTTCCCCATTGAGACCAGATACCCCAGTGCCCCTGGGGTCCCTGGAGCTCCTGGCCTACCACTACACTGTCACATGCATTCTCACTTGGGGCAAGGGGCTCTCACTGGAAATCAGCTCCAGGAGGGCAGGCCTTTCTGTTCATTGCTGAGTCCCCAGGACCTGGCGTCTAGCACAGAGCAGGCACTCCAACTATTTGTTAAGTGACTCATTTTAATGAATCTAAATATCTTTTTAATCCCTATTGTCTATCAATGCCCAGACCTGCCTCATCTCTGGTCCTGCCCTTGACCAAGGCCCTCCCAGTTGTGTCCTTCCTGTTGGGTCATGAACCAGGAAGCAGAATGGCCATAAACAAAATGACTCCACCCAGGAAGCCCCCAGGACTCTCCCTCTCCCAAACCCCCGCCCCTGGCTTGAGAGATAGCAAAGGGAAAGAGAACATACTAGATTAGTCAGGAGCCTAAATCGTCTTCTTCATCACCATCCTTTATTAGGAACCTGACACAAGAGCCCTTCTGTCCCAGCTCCTCAATCGCATTCACACATATTCTCTCTGCTCCCTGGTACTAAATAGCCTTGTGTCTTTGCATGTGGAGTAGGCGGGATGAGAGCATCCATCCAGAAGAGAGTGCTCGTGAGACCAACAAAGGCTGAAAAATAGCACCGACCTTCCCCCTCCCCTGTCCCCCAGAACGGATCGTCCTTCCTATGTGTCCCCGCCCGGGATGTGCCACCAACAACACCTAATCAAGCTTATTTATTTATCCGTTTCCTTCTCCTAGAACATGAGTTTTTGAAGGACAGAGACCTTGTTCATTCATTGCTTAGCGAAGCCCTACTTATGAGGTACCTGGGACTATGCTAAATGTGGAAGTCAGAGATGAGGAGATGCAGCCACCAAGGAGTTTGCAATCTAGGAGCCTCATGTCTGGTTCGTTTCTGCATCCTTGGAATTTAGCACAGGGCCCGGCAAATGAAAGACCTGTTTGTTCATGGGATGGATGAAAATCCCTAAATGACCCCAGATCAGGTTGCAGAAAGCACGACCACTGAAATCCATTCTAGCACTACTGTGGCAACTTAGGCCTGGACCCCTGCCCCTGGGGAGGGGCTGTGTTGGGGACAGGAGGGCCTCTGAATCCCATAAGGGCTGGAGGTGCCCTTTACCATGGCAGATCAATAGCCAGCCAGCCAGCTGGTGTCTGACAGCCCCTGCTGCCTTTTGTAGAGACCTGCAAAGCCAAGACCTGTTTCTCTGGGAGCAGAAAAGTGTTCTTTGTTGTCATCTTATTTTTTATCTGTTAACAAAAGTGGGATCCTATAATACATACTATTTGGTAACTTTGTTTTTCCCCCCAACTTAACAGCATATAATTTATAAAGAAGGGAATGCACCCCAGTGTATAGTCACTCTGCTGCTTTGCCAGGGAAACAACTTAGCAAGATGGAAGGAGGTAGCAAGGGATAAGAGTGAAGTCATCCGCTTGGGGTAAAATTGGATCTGTGTTTAAATCCCGGCTTTCCCTATGACATGCTGGGCGACCCTGGTCCAGTCGCTTTCCCTTTCTGGGCCTCAGTTTTCTCAACTCTGAACAGTACACACATGCCAGAACTGCAGAGACTACAAAGGATAAAGGATAAAGCATTTAAAATGCTTAGCCTAACTGGTGTTGAATAGTTGAAAGTTATGTTATTAAATCTGACTTAGTAAACAACAGAGCTTGGACGTGACAGCCCTAGTTTTCCCTGCAATACCAGGGGACCAGTTGAACACTAAGACCCTTCACATCTGTCAGCCCCCAAAGCCAGCACCCAGAATTCCCACTATAACTCTCCTAAGCAGAAGGCCCAGAAATTTGGGTGGAAGGAAGGCCCAACAGGAGCCGCAATGGAATTTCTCTCCGTGGCCCCAAGTGGCTTCTGCCCATCGTGGTGGCTCTAGAGTACTCTGTCTCCTTGGCATCCTAGTTGGATGGGGCAAAGCCCAGGCCAGCCCCGCCTGGACCTCCATGGAGACCTTCTTTGGCATCCCACAATGTGGTTGTTGCAAATGACGGCCTGGACATTTGGAAGCTGCAGTTCCAGAAGCAGGCCAACCAAACTCCTGGGTGGGACACCAGCAGGTCCCACAAAAAGTCAAACTGTCTCCTTAAGGACAGGGGCAGTCCCGTGGGAGGAGGTGTGAGAATAGGCAAAGGTTTGGTGTCTTCTGTCAGAACCCAGTGGGGTGCTGGGGTGGGAGGGGGCTGTGAGGATGGCCGGAGGGGCCGGTGGGAGAGAGGTCAGCAGGGACAGAACAGTGTGGAAGGGAGGGGACAATGCCAGGCCTCCTTGCACCTTGTCCCACCCACACAGACCTGGGGGAGCACCAAACTACACCACTGGTTGTTTACCAAACTTAAAAAAAAAAGGGAAGACAAGGAACAGAGTGGGAAATAAAAGCCTAAAAAGCCCTCTGTTGAATCCCCGCTGTTTACAAAGTTTTACCAACACAGATTATAGCACCTCTGTCGCTGGAGGCTCTTTGCACTGAGAACCCTTTCTGAGACGAGCTTGCATTTGCCAAGAAAAATCTCACCAGGTCTGAATGTCTTTCCACCAGGAGGTGGGGAGATGGAAATTTTCAGAAACCCCCTCTCCAATGGGGCCTTTCACAACTCATCCAATCAACCCCGGAAAACAGCGAACAACTGCCTCGTCTGTTTAGAAAGTTCCGCAAGGGTTTCTTTAAAGAGTTAAAAAGTATCCTAAAATCCAGTGTAAAGATTATTGAAGGTGTTTTCTTAATTGCTTATAAGCCCACTAATTTTACACAGCAATAACTTTATTGCTAAATGTGCTTTCCAGTCTTAATCTACATAGATGTACATGTTGACATTGTTTTAATCATGGTATTACTAAATTTTACCTCTACCCTTTTCATTTAACCATCTTCCATAATCACTTTCTCGTGATTGTATAGTCCTCATGTTAAATTTAAGAATAGCATGCCATTTCATTGTATTTTTATACCATAGATTCTTAACTATAGTATAAAAATAGTTTTTCAGTATCATAAATAATGCCACAATGAACATCTTTGTGCACACGGTATTTTCACATATTAAATCAACTGTCAGCTATTTATTCAGCATATATTTATTAACCTATTATGTATGTTGGACCATGGGGGTAAGTGAACACCACAGATCCAGTCTCTTCCCCAAAGTCTAAACATTCTATATTATAATAATTTTCAGATCTTCCCAAGTGGAGCTCACATACCTTTTTTAAAAATCCTCTAAATTAAAAATCATAGCATTTGCAGCCAAGAAAGTGTAGACTGGGGCCTGTGGGCTTTGGCTACAGATGCAACGCATACAGTCTCACAATGCTGTTGGACTTTGGGGCAGTAAATGCCATGCCTCTCTTGCCCACACATGGGGCTTGAGGAGTTGCAGGGGTGGAGAACAAAGTGGCCGCTCACTTCTGCAAGAGCATGTCTGGAAGGCAGGTGGCTGGGACACTGCACAAGGTAGAGGCTGGTAAGACTGCACACTGAACTTGCCCACCCCATCACAGGGGGCTGGGTGGCAGGGCCTCTGCAGGCCTCCGCCCGCACTTGACATACATTCTGGGGCCTGTAGCTATAAACCGATGTGATGGGGGAGTACGTGCTTCCTGTGGACAGGCTGGCTTCCAAAGGGGAGGTGATGCACTGAGCAGGCTCAGCTCCTTCCCCCAAGCTCCCTAACCAGATGGGGGCCCCTCCACATGGAAACACAGGAACGGCCACTGCAAAGGCAATGGGGGAGGTTGTCCAGTCTCTGCTACTTACAGCCCCTTCTCCACCCAACACCAGCTCCTCACAACCCCCCTCCTCTCAAAGCCCAGCCACTATAACTCGGCCTTGCTGGGCTTCCAGGGCCTTGTGAGCAGTCCTGCCGGGCCAGCCACGTGCTTGGTCACTGCTCATGGATGGAAGTGGCTGGAGCAGGGAAATGGCAGGATTCTCCACGAAGCCAGGGTCTGCTTCTGCACTGCTCTTTTCTGGGTCTGCCATACAGTGAGATGACGAATTGTGGGGCAGACAGTCAGAAGGCAAATCCTGCTCCCTCAGCTGCGGGCTGATTTTGGATGGAGTTATCATGGCTGACAACGTATTATACCCTTACTGTGTGCCAGGCCAGTCTTTTCCCATCTTTGTGCTCTTGGATCCTCTGAGCAGTCAAGCATCCAGGGGCACTTGCCACCTCCCCTTCACACCTGAAGGTAGATAACTTCTCCAAGACCACACTAGTAAGTGGCCGTGACTGGTTCAAGCCAAGATGTATCTGGTTGCAAAGGTCAGGTTCCTAGCCTTTGTGCTATGCTTTTTACACAGCACCTGGTCATCCTGTTTCCTTTGCCTTCTTTCCTTAAAGTGCATGGATTGCTTTCAAAATCACTTCTTGGGAATGATAAACATTTGAGGTAATGGGAGAAAAAAAAGATCAGTGGTTGGCAGGGTTTCAGGGAAGGAGTGAGGGAGAAAGGGATGAATGGGGGAGCACAGAGGATGTTTAGGGCAGTGAAACTATTCTGCATGATACTGTCATGGTGAATACATGACATTATGCACTTGGCAAAACCCATAGGACTGTACAAAACAAAGAGGGATCCCTAATGTAAAACAGAGTTAATAATAATGTATCTGTATTGGTTCATAGCTATAACAAATGTACCACGCTAATGTAAGATATTAATAATAGAAGGTTTTGCTGTCTGGCTTGTCTAAAAAGTAAAAATAATAGGAGAAACTGTGTGTGTGTTGGGAGGGTATTGGGGTATGGGAACTATCTGTACTTTCTCTCAATTTCTCTGTACACCTAAAATTGATTTTAAAAAATAATAAGGTCTATTACTTAAAAAAATAAAAACTAAAAATAATCACTTCTTGGGTTACCAAAGAGGAAAGAAAGAGAAAAGGTGTCTCTGGACAGACCACACAAGACATGCAAAGTTTTAATTAGGAAAAACCAGCATCTCCCAATGGCCAGACCTGCAGCCTGCCGATGGTCCCCACACCACAATCGCTCCACTGACATGACGCACGGTGCCAGCCCCTGTTCTCAGCACCCCTGCTCACCTAAAGTTATCTTAGGTACTTCACTTTCCTTCCTTCCCTAAGTTAACTTATTTAGTCTTCATGACAACCACACATAAGGGAGGTACTGATGTTATCACCCCCATTTTACAGCTGAGAAAACTGAGGCACAGAGAGGTTAAACAACAAGCCCAAGGTCACACAGAAAATGGTTAAACTAAGATTTGACGCTGGCCTGTCTGGGGCTAGTCGCTATTGGTTTGCTGCCTCCTTTACTTCCTTTTGACCAAGGAAGGACAAAGCAGCCAGGCCATCTAGAGCACCGGCATGAGTGGTGGGCAGTGGCAGTGCTTTTCCCCTCAGTGCTTTTGGCATAAGCAACTCTAGATTTTTCCACAAAACCGTCAATTTTTTCCTAAAATGGGGCTGTGGGGCAGTAGGGAGGGGTAGGTTATAGAAGTCTCGTTTTATTTCTTAGCCGGTAGACTTGTCTGTACCTTACTCTCATAGGAAAGTACCTAACCCTTCTCAGCCTTTTTATTGACTCTCCCTGATTCTGAAATGTCTCTGCATAAAGCAGTCCATTTCCATAATGTGGCCTTTCTTACTGATGGCGACTTCTTTTCCTTGCAAATATTGACAGTTTTTTTCCCAGTTGCTGTATTAACATACGCCCCAGCCAGGCAGCATTCTCTGCTCCCACGTATTCCTTGAAGCTTACCCGGAAGGTTTTCCACTGATTTTATTTGTAGAAAGAATTGACTGCCCCTGCTGGACTCAGAACAAAGAATGAACAGAATAAGGAGGGATCACAAGAGGTGAGGCTTTGAAAGCTAATGCTTAGACTGCTTGATGATGATTTATCTCAAATCCAAACCTCCTAAACAGGGGAAAAAAAAAAAAAATGGAGCCACTTTAGGATGGTTAGTTTTGCTTTCCCTTCTGACAGCTCAGCTCTGATATTAGAAATGACTGTAAGAGCAATATGGGACCTTGCGGAACTCTTTCACATACACAATCTTCTTTGAGGAGAGAGGTACAACCATAGGGTAGGGATGGAGCCTGTAGGATGGCAGACGTGAAACAAAAATCAACTTCTCCCCTGTCTCCCTCCGCTACCTATTGGAGTCTCTGATTTACATACTGAGATAGACATTGTTCATTTACTCTGTAGACTAGAAAAGTTAAAACTCATTTTCCTAGTTTCCCTTGCAGCTAGGGATGGCCACGGGACACAGATCTGACCAATGAGGTAAAAGCATGTCTGCCAGGGAATGTTGGGATGGCTGCATAAAAAGCAAAGAGACAGTACTACCCTTTGCCCCCTCTTCTTGCTGCCTTGAATATAGACTCAGTGGCTGGAGCTGCAATAGCCATCTTGTGACCATGAGGAAAAGACTGAGAAAATTGCAAAAAGCAATCCCAGAACCCTGACCTCACTGAGCTGCTGCTCCAGTGGCCACAGTTAACAGCCTGGGACTTCTGATGTGAGAAAAATAAGCATCTATTTGTTTAAGTAGGTGCTTTTTACTTGCACTTAGGTGTTAATATCTCTATAATACAGATGAGGAAAGTGAGGCCAGAGACATTGAGTGTCTTGTTCAAGGTCCCACTGCTGAGCAAAAGAACTTAACTAAAGTTTTCTCCTGCCTTGTCCTGGCCTCTCCCCACTATTCTGCAGCTGCCTCCACAGGCCTAGCAGAAATTCTACGTAGTAGAAAAACCCACTGACCATGAATGACTGGTACTTCATTCAAGCAGTTAATGTGTTTTCCTGGGTCAATGGTCCAAGTGTTTGTGTGCAGTAATAAGGCTCCCTCAATTCGTTTTCAGACATTGACCAGTTCAGACTTTGGTCACAGAAGGAGAAAACTGTCCTAGCTGTCAGAAGCTTTAGGACGTGTTCTTTAAGTCTAGTTAGTAACACTCTGTGAGCTTTCCTTTCTCATCTTAGAGGTACAGTTGAGGGTAGTCCCTGCTACCCCCAAGTCCCAGCTACCATCTTACTGTATGATGGCAGGGAAAATGGACAACTGCACATCCAAAGGGGATGTAATGACCTTGGCCTCCCTCTGCCTGTGTAAATGCTCGTGTGGCCTCATCCTCCACAGGCCAGCAGAGCACGACTTCCCTCACCAAATCCCTCTGCCTCCCATGCGGGGTGGTTTCCTGGTTGCTTACTCCCCAGTTTCCAGTGTCCCCAAACCCCAGCCCTGGGCTATGGCAATTCCCCTGTTAAAATACTCTTAAGCCCTCTGTATTGTATTTTATGTCACTTATCACAATTGTAATTAAATAATTATTTATACAATTAATTGTTTAAGGTCTGTTTCTCCCACTAGACTGGAAGCTCCGTGTGGGCAAGCTCCCTGATGGTTTTATTCACAGACATAATCCTCAAGTCTAGCACAGAGCCTGGACCCAGCAGGTTCCCAGTGCTGGTATTTGAATGAATAAGTGAGTGGATAACTGGGTGGTTTCAGTGGCTCTTTCTCCTTCCTGCTAATTCAGGACCTCCAATCTCTGCATGTAGCTCTGGAAGTTGACATGTTCTCTTGGCAACTGCCATTTTTTCCTCCTGTTGTGATTTGGCTTTTGTTCTAGGCCTTGAGAGTATAGAGATGAATAATAGTAATAATAATAATAATAATAACAGTTAGCATTTATCAGACATTTAGTATGGGCCAAACACTGCACTAAGTGCTTTATTAGTATTATCTTGTATAATGCACAGATCAACCCTCTAAGGTAGATGCTATTATCATTTTCATTTTGTGGAGGAGGAATTTGAAGCACAGAGAAGCTCAATCATTTTTATCAAGGTCACACAGCTAGTAAGTGGCAGATTCAGGATTCAACCTGAACTCTAGGGGGACACTTCCCATGATTCTCTATGCTCTCCAGCAGATGTGGCCCCAATCATCTCGGATCTTACAGCCAGGTTAGGGAGGAAGATGTTACTCAAATAATCTCACTTTATTAATCAGGGAGAAACAGATCCAACAGGATATATGTACATATATGCAAGAGGAGATTAACTACGGGAATTGACTCATATGGTTAGGGAAGCTGAGAAGTCCCACCATCTGTCACCTGCAAGCTGGAGAATTGGGAAAGCCAGTGGTGTGATTCACTCTGAGTCTGAAGACCTGGGAACCAGGGCAGCCCCTAGCAAGTGGATAGGGGAGGCCATTGATGTAAGTCCCAGAGTCTGAAGGCCTGAGAACCAGTAATTCTGATGTTGGAGAGCTGGAGAAGATGATGGCTGTCCCAGCTCCCAAAGAGAGAGCAAATTCACCCTTCCTCTGCCTTTTTGTTCTACTCAGGCCCTCAGCAGATCGGAGGATGCCCACCCACATTGCTGAAAGCAGGTCTTTTTTACTCAGTCTACCAATTCAAATGCTGATCTCTCCCAGAAACACCCTCACAGACACACCCAGCAATAAATCTTTACCAGCTATCTGGGCATCTCTTAGCCCAGTCAAGTTGACACATAAAATGAACTATCACACCCACCATGGTTAGCAAGCACAGTGAAGGGGAATTCCAAGGGATAGCTGCTTTGATGATAAAAACCTTCTGTGATATGGGAAGAGCCTGCTGAGCACTGGGGTTGCTCCTTTTGATGCCTTCCTGGGTTGAAGCCACAGTGGACACAGGGAGAAGCTCTTTGTGAGTAGCTCCTTGGCTTAGGTTCACTGTCCTCAGAACACAAGCCCATGGGCTAGGTTGGCAGACCCCCAACTGAAGGCTGCAGAGATGCTGCAACACTCCTCCTTGCCTCCCTTCCTTCTGGGGTGCTTCTTTTGACCAAACCATCATGCACTCAGACTCTCTGCAGGCCCCACCCCCACCCCTCGTCTTTCATTCAGGTTTCCACACCAGCTGTAGACAAGGCTTCAACCCTGCCAACAGTCCTGCCCCCTGGAACTAACCTTAGAATCTTTCACATAGTGTGATTCGATGGTTACCATTAGATTTAAGCTCCTCTAGAGGTGGTTGGCTGTCCTAATCAGGATCACACATTTCAGGGGTTGTCAGGGGGCACTGAACAAAAGCCACACTCTAGAGGGGCTATCCATGCTCCAGCTGTCTTTATCTCTGATTCATACCGGAGATTTTGTTGTTTAGCAAGAAACGATGTTAGAAGTAGGTTTCGTGATGAAACTAATGGTTTTTTAATGAACATTATGGAAGCTAGAAATGGGCTCTCCTTAGTGAAATCTGTGGTTTTCAGATACGTAGGTTGGCTATCATGTTCTGGAGACAGTCCCCATTCTCGTATGAACAGAGTATGAAATCTAGTGTGCCCTTCCTCTTCCACTCATGCCATATGCCTGATTTCTAAAGGGGCCTGTGTCCAGCTACCAGTTGAGAGGATTTGGGGACACTTCGTCTCAGTGAGCCCCTTATGCAAGGTGCAAGAGGAGCACCTATAAAGGCAAAGAATTGGGACTTCACTGAGTTTATGAAGAAGTTTGTGTGACTGCTTTGTGCCTCCTTGCTGCATATATGTCATTCCCAGTGGTAGCATTTTAACCAGTAGCAAGTGGAAGTAGTATCTTTCCCTTACTATCCCTAACAACTAGTAGCTTCTGATATACCTACTGTCTTAGTCTGTTTTCTGTTGCCATAACTGAACACCTGAGAATAAGTAATTTATAAAGAAAAGAAATTTATTTCTTACAGTTTCAGAGGCTAGGAAGTCCAAGAGCATGGTGCTGGCATCTTGCAAGGGCCTTCTTGCTACATCATAACATGGCAGAGGACATCACATGGTGAGAGGTAAGAGTGTGTTTCTCAGCTCAGGTCTCTCTACTTTTTTTTTTACTATTTTTTTTTTTTTTTTTTTTTTTTGTCTTTTTCGTGACCGGCACTCAGCCAGTGAGTGCACCGGCCATTCCTATATAGGATCCGAACCCGCGGCGGGAGCGCAGTCGCTGCGCTCCGAGCGCCGCACTCTCCCGAGTGCGCCACAGGCTCGGCCCTTCTCTTCTTCTTATAAAGCCACCAGTCCCATCTTGGGGGCCCCACCCCAATGACTTTATCTAATCCTAATGACCTCCCAAAGGCCCTACCTGCAATCAACATATGAATTTGGGATTAAGTTTCCAACACATGAAGTTTGGGGGGGTCACATTCAAACCATAACATCTACCAAAGATCACCTAACAGTTTGCCAGAAAAAAATTGACTTGAATCAGTCCACAGTACCTACTACTCAACCTAATACTGTATGCATGGGTCCTTTTAGAATTCCATGGTTTTTTGTGTGTAGAGTTTTGGAAACAGCTTTGAAAGACATTCTAAGTAACTCTGGAGCAGTGCTTCTCAACCTCAACACTGGGTAGATCATTCCTTGTTGCAGGAGACGTCCTGTGCATTGTAGGATGTTTAGCAACGACCTGGCCTCTACCCACCAGATGTCAGTAGCAATGCTCCCGCCTCTGCACCCAGCTGTGACAACCAAAAAATGCTTCCAAATATTGTTAAATGCTGGGGGGCAAAATCACCCCTGGTTGAGAATCTTTGCTCTGGAACTACAGGGTTAGAAATTCCAACACGGTCAACATGTCCATTAATCCAAGGAAGGATCTTTCCACTTCCCACGGCTGTGAACAAACACACTGGCCAAAACACAGTCCAGGTTTCCACTTTGTGGTGGAGAGGCAACCTTAAAAACAATGGAGAAATTAGGTCTGATGCACATTCTAATCTTTAAATCATCTGAACATTTGGGAAAGAACACAATCCAAATACCAGCAGTGGAAGAGGAGTCCTGGAACATGAGTCATAACTGTCACCTTGGCTGTCCCTGAGCAGGTGGTAATGTCAGAAATTCCCCTTTTCCCCATGGTCATGTGTGGGTCTTCCCACCCTCAGGTTGCTTTGCTTTACACAAGTGTGACATTTGATCACTGTATAAATACTGGAGTCATTAGCATCCTTTTAATCACTTAGCTTCTCTGGGCCTCCGTGTCTCCCTTTGGAAACTGAGGCTGGGAGGCCTTCACCTTTTGTGCTGGACAGAATGGGTCCCAGCAGTCTCTTCCCTCCAGCTCAAAGATCTATGATCTTCCTCATCATGAACTCGCTAATGCATCCAGCAACAGTTTGCTTAGAGGCGTCAAGAGCCATGCATCTGACACTGATGCCATGCAAGAGCTGGGTGTCCTTGAAATCACTCCTTTCTGAACCTCACAGGAGCTTTTAGAAGTCACGGGCCTCTTTGGGAATCTGATAGAGGCCAGGCACCATCTCCCTAGAAGATATACATGAGCACAAGGTTTTGCATGAAGTTTCAGGGGCTTCACAAGGCCCTCGTGAGGGTGTGTGAGTCAGGTCAGGAATACGAATGAAGCAGGTTAGGAATATTCGGTTGGAGGCCCCTAAGGCTACTTTCAGCTCTAACTTCTGTTCCTGGAGCAATGCTGGCCTTGTGGGGGGAACCTGAAGTCAGAGACCTGGGAAAGAAGCTGACTGAAGATGGAAAGGGAGACAGCAAATAACACCATCACAGGGTGGGAGAGAGAGTCCCTTATGAGGTTTCCATTCTCTGATCACATCAAAGAGAGAGCCTCAGCGGGATGCTACAGTTTCTTTACCATCTCCCTCTGCTTGCTAATCCTCTGTACAGAGAGAGGCCTTGACAGCAACTTCAGCTGGTAACACTATCTACCCAGAATTTAATGCCAGTGTTTTGTTTTCGCATCATTTTTTCTAAATTGTTTGGTTTTAATTTCGTTATTTATTTTATTTTTTTAAAGAAAATGTAATTTTATTAATATTATTTTTTACATTCTAGGATATTGTTGCAGAGTGGTTGGGAGGGAGGGGGAGAGGGGAAGGGGGAAGGAAATGGGATGGAAGATGGAGGGAGAAGGGGTGGGATTGAGGCCTGTGGCACCCCCCTCATTCCCATAGGGAGACTGGGGTGTTTTTATTTAATTTCAAAATCCATGAGTATAAATGGAAATACACAGGAATATTCACTAAAAGTTGTCCCCACCCCCATCCCTAGCCACAGCTCTTTTCTCTGCAAGCGATCGATCGATATGCACTTCTTATGCGTCCTTCCAGAAATATTTGACGCGCAGGCAAGCAAATATGAATACGTGTTTTTGCTGTATTTTGAAAAGTAGCATCTATTTATGGCAAGTGAGGCTGGTTTCCATTTATGATTTTGATATATGATTTTCTTTTCAAATAAATGTGTTGACATTTATTTGAAAAGAAGGGAGGATCACTCTAAAATACAGTGTCTTTTGGGTTTGTTTGGTTTTGTTTTTTTTTTTTTTGGTGGCTGGCCGGTGCGGGGAACTGAACCCATGCCCTTGGGGTTAGAAGGTTGACTCTCTCACCAACTGAGCTAACTGGCTATCCCTAAAATACAATGTTTTTTTTTTTTTTTTTTTTTTTTTTGGTCTTTTTCGTGACCGGCACTCAGCCAGTGAGTGCACCGGCCATCCCTATATAGGATCCGAACCCGCAGCAGGAGCGTCGCCGCGCTCCCAGCGCCGCACCCTCCCGAGTGCGCCAGGGGCTCGGCCCCTAAAATACAATGTTAAGTAAAAATACACAGAGATGACAAAAAGTGCAACCAAGGTATATGGTGGCACAGTCAGTGAAAGCTGTGACGCCCCTAGAGATCTGCTCTAGCTCGGCTCTTCTCAGTGAGGGAGGCTGGAAGGTGCTTTGTGTAGACCAGGGCCTTCTGGTGAAAGGCAGTTCCCCTCACCTGGAAGGACAGGGAGTCCATGCAGAGGGCACAGACCCTGACCAAGAGACTCACAGCCGTCGAGAGCATCTATAGGTGAGACCCGGACAGAAAGTCAGGAGAGTTTGGGGCCTCTCTGTCTCTATTGCTACATCTAAGTGATGGTGGTTTGGTTAGATCATGCACTGAAGTGCATTTGCTTCCAGAAAGAACACATCACCTGGACGCTGTCCCTCCCCTGCCGTTTAAGGGGCATCCGTGCAGGTGTGTGTACACAGTCACACGTGAGCGGCTGTGAGGCCGGTGAGTGATCTGAGAAAAGAAGCAAAGAAGCTGCAGAAACAGAGGAATGACTCAAAACTCACAGTCTAGAAGTGCTTAATAGTTACGAACAAAATATTAATGCATTTTATTTTTGCACTAATGAATTTCATTATAAATGCAATGAACAATTGCATTCTTCTCAGATAGAACACCCTATGAATCTAATGAACAAAGTTTAGAGAAAGCCGCATTTTATCATTATCCATAACTAAATTCAGATTTCAGAAGATATTTGTAAACTCTTAAAATTGGCCCTTAGAAGTATGTGCAATTCTTATCAACAGTTTTAGGAGCTTTGTTGAATTCTAAGAGGTAGGACATCTTTACTACAGTACAGAACAATTCTGAAATTAATCTCAAAAGGATCAAATAAAAACGTGCTCAGAAATGCATGCATTTTCCATAAATAGTCACTGTACATACCACTGATAGTCACTTACCTAGTAATGCGCTTGATTTTCCTGAGCTCACTAGATCCTTGCTCATTCATTGGTTGGAGGGATCATGTGGCTCTCGTACCCTGCCTGCTGGACTTCGGGGAAACTTGCCGGAGTATCTTAGAAAGAGAGATTCACTGGGAGACAAAACTCCAAGTCCCAGGTGCTGCCTTCAAATGAGTATGTGGGCCCTTCAACAAGCCTTAGAAAGGCCAAGCCCATGCCACGGAAAAGTGTATGGGTCTTACTTGTTGGGTATACATCTATGTAGTTTTCTTTTTTCTTTTTACAGAAAGACTTTGTTTTTAGAGCAGCTTTAGGTTCATAGCAAAATTGAGCAGAAGGTATAGAGATTTCCCATATACCCCAGTTTCCACCCATGCACAGCCTCCTCACCTGAGTGGCACATCTGTTACAGTTGATGAACCTACATTGAAACATCATTATCCCCAAAGCCCATAGTTGACATTAGGGTTCACTCTTAGTGGTGCCCATGTATGGCACCACCATCATGTTTGGACAAATGTGTAATGACACGTATCCACCATTGTATCATACAGAGTAGTGTCACTGCCCTAAAAATCCAGTTTTTATATTCTGACTTTTTCACTGAGATGTAATTTATAAGCTTTTTCTCATATCATTAAATATTTTCTGAAAAAAATCAAATGACTCTATTAGTTGGGGTAAAGGCTATATCAGAGACCTCCAGGTCCTGTATCTTCAAAGAGCTTTTCTCCTCTCTTTTTGAGCCAGCAGATGCAGGTGGCAGGTACTACAGGGGACGGCCCTGGTCCCTGCCATCCTATTGCTCACAGCTGGCTCTCCCACCCTTGGGTGTTGGGATATTCACAGACATGGGGGAAAGAAGTGGAGAGCAAGCAGTTTCCTCATAAGGAACACAACACTTCCCCTTCTGCTCCATTGACAAGAGCTCGGTCACAAGGGCACACTCAGCTGAAAGGGAGACAGGAAAATGCAGTGCGAAGCTGGGTATCCAGGCACATCACTAAAAGGTACGTATGTGCAGAAGGAGGGGTTTCTATTGCCAAAGGGAAGACAGAAGAAGGATATAAGAACAATGAGACCTGCACCATCATTTGGATAAACTCTCTCCCATAGCTAAATATTTAAATTATATTTCTTTTTCATTAATGTAAATAACACTGTGATGAACATCCTTACACACAAATCTTTAACAGAAACCTGTAATATTTCAGATAACTTATTACACATGCAATTAATGGTCTAAGGGCATGAATGTTTTTAAAGCTATTTCTAACGTATTTCTAAGTTACTTTCTAGAAAGTTCACAGGGTGATTCTCAGTAATTGGATATCCCTTAGCCATTGGAACTCCACAGTCCAACTCACAGGTTTGGGTCAGTTCTTTGTTCCTAGGTGTATTCGTCCATTTCTGTTGCTTATAACAGAATACCTAAAACTGTGTAATTTATAAAAAGAAAATCTATTTCTTACAGTTTGGGAGGCTGGGAAGTCCAAAGTCCAGAGAACACACCTGGTGAGGGTCTTCTTCTGGACAGGAACCCTCTACAGAGTCCTGTGGCAACCAGGGTGTCACAGAGTGAGAATGGGCTGAGCAAGGGGAAGCTAACCTTCTCAGTGACTCTCCTTTTAAAGCCTTCAGAACCAGGCCCATTACTCCACAAATTGATCGGGCCATTCACAACAACACAGTCCTCACAATCTAGTCACCTCTTAAAGTGCCCACATTTAAAGTACCATAATTGGATTTCCCACCCTCTTAACATTGTTACAGTGGACATCAAGTTTCCAACACATGGACTTTTGGGGGACACACTCGACCCATAGCACCAGGTTTTGAGACCTCTCACCCCTCCTGGCTGGGCCCCCATCATGATGAGCAGGCAAAGCCAAGTGAGCTGAGGGGAGGAGGTGTCAGTCTTGGATGACCACCATGCAAGGAGAAGCAGGCATCCCTGGGGAAGAGAAGTTGGAGAGGGGTAGCCCAGCAGGACCCACTGGGACAGGTGAGGAGCTGGTGACAGAAGCAGCAGACACTGGCTGGCTGAGGTGGCAGCAGGTCTAGAGTTCTACCAGAACCGTCTTCTACCACAAGGACCTTGCCTACAAAGCGACCTGCCAAGCATTGCCTTTAACAGCAATCAAAGGCCGCCAGCAGCCTGCCCAGGCTGCCATATATTCCTACAGAGGGGACTGGGAGGAGTACAAGGTCTCTCCATTTATGAAGCTCTTTTTCTTTATGGAGAGTTCCAAGCAAAAGCAGACAGGCTGGTATAATGAACCCTTAGATACCATCCACCAGCTTCAGCTCACGCTCAGTTATATTTCACTCTACTCCCATCCCCTCACTGTTTTGAAGCAACTCCCAGACATAATACCACTTCTCCTATTAATGTTCTAGTATACAGCTCTAGGGCTCTTCTCTTAATATCACCATAATGACATTATCACCCCTAAAAAAATTTAACAGTTTTATCAAAATCCTGTTAGTGGTCAAATTACGGTTGTTCATTTGAATCAGAATCCACACGGAGGCTGTTGCTGCAATTGATGGACAGGATTCTTAGGTCTCTTTTATTCTGTGGGTTCCTACTCCACCTCTCTTTTCCCCCTTTGGACTTTATTTGCTGAAGAAACTGGTTTGATTGTCCACATTCTGTGCAGGAGCCACGCAGTGCTACCCCCCAGAGGTGCTTCTGGAAAACGGGGTGACGACGCTCACCCCTTGGGTTCATTTGGGCACTAGATGAAATAAGGCACAGAAGTGTCCCCTCTGGTGTGTGGTGCACAGTATGTGCTTTTATTAGTGTTTTCTTATTTTAGGGGCTCGAGAGAGCAGAGTTTATGGTAGTGCAGTAAACTAAGCCCTTAATGTAGCACAGCTCTTGAAATCTGCATGTGGCAGTGGGGGAGCCCCCACCCCAGTCTCCCACCCCCCAGGAACAAGCCCTGGCAGGCCCCACCCTGATCGGCTGCGGATGGTCTTTTCTCCCCTTCCTTTGCTTAATGGTCCTGGATATGTACCCCGGCAGAGTGCCACTAGGATAGAAAAAGGAAATTCATAACAAGGCGATTATTAAACTGCATGAGCCACACAGGAGGCAAGGCAATCACATTCCCAATCATTTTCCTGGCTCCTGGCTTCACCACGAGAAATGCATTTCACTATTAGGCTCAAATTCACTGCAGGGGGAAGAGGACCAGGGAAGGGAGGTGCCTGCGGTGGAGCCGACCACCACCTCACCCCTTGGATGCATCCCACAGCATCCCCTTCCCATGGGTTGTTTCCACACTAGGGCTGGGGGTGGGGGGGCTTAGCTTGTGAAAACACCCACACAGATGTCACTTTGAAGGTTCCTCAATGGAAACCCCTGTTGCAAGGCTGTTTTTTGATTTTGTAATTACTGTCTTGAAACACTGAGATTTGTGTGGGTTCCGGGTGGGCTGGTGAGGGCCAGAGCATGGACGGCCTTCTCTTGCCTGTCCTCTGTGCTTGTCCCTTGGCAGAGAGAGGCCTTTCTTTCTGGGCTTCTCTCCTGCTGGCCCAGGCTCACCCAAGGTTCACCCTCCCATTCTTGAGCATCAACTGGGGCTCGGAGCCACATGCCACATCAGCTGGGCTCAGAGTCCCCGGGAGATGTTTAAAAGTGTGGCGCACGCTCTCCCCTTCCCAACAGATGCTCCTGGCCTGGGGCCCAGGATAGGCATGTGGAGGCTGCTGCCATGGGTGGAAGGCAGTGGGGCTGGAGTAGAAAGAGATCACCATCCTGGGCTGGAATCCCAGCTCTGCCCCTTTACTTTTTTGTACCTCATGTGCTGAGAGTTGAGTCTATCCTCCAACTCACTACTACTACTACTAATAATAAACTAGCACCTGCTCACCCAGCGCCTCCCTTGTGCCAGCCACTGTTCTTAGTGTTAACTAACTTGATCCTCACAGCAACCCTGGGAGGGGAGCACTATGATTATCCCCATTTTATGGGTAGGAAAACCGAGGCATTGGAGGCTAATGCACGATGCTGCAGCGTCCGTGCCTGTAGGAAAGCCTGCGTGGGCCAGTGCCTGTTCTCTTCAACTCCCCTTTCTTTCCATTCGCTCCTATCCCCCTCTCCATCGATGGCCCCTCTGATGTGTTTCACGTGGACTCTTCTGTTTGTAGAAGTGCTAATGAAACGTGTCATGGTTTTGTACACATGCATTCATAATACACAGAGGTGGGTATAGGACCCCTTCCCTCGTTTTTTCCCCACCCACATGCATCCAGGCTCTGAGTACATCGCACAGCATGGCTGCATCATCCTGCATCCACCTCAGCTGACTCATCCATTCCCCAGTGAAGGACATCAAGATGAGTCCAACTTCCCAGTCCCGCAAATGATGCCACAAGGGACATCTTAGTGCACTGTTCCCTTATGGACATGCATAAGCATTTCTCTGGGCTTGATTTTTCACCCAGGAGCAGGATTGCTGGGTCTCGGGGTAGCAGGTGCTTGAGGTCTAAACACACAGCAGCCAACAGTGTATTCTCCAACCAGCAGAACCTGCGGTCCCCTCCCCCCACCTTCCTCAGCCTATCCTTTGACATTAATCAGCTTTCTGGTGTCTGCAGATCTTATGGCTGTAAAGTGATCTCTCGTTACTTTAATTTGCCTTTCTTAATTACTCATGAGTTTGTGCTTTCTCCAATTTTGTTAGACTTTTGTGTTTTATCTTCAGTGAATAATCAGTTCAGTGTCCTTTGCCCATTTCCTTTTGGAGTTCCTGTCTTCTTGTTGGTTGGCCAGAATTCGTCATCATCATCTGGGTCCAAGTCCCTCATTGGTTTTAGACCTGGAAACTGTCTTCTTCCAATGCTGTCCTCTCTCCATTAAGTTTTTCCATGGTGGTCTTCATGGATCAGAACTTTTGAGGCAGTCAGACCCCTCAATGCTTTTGCCTCATGGTTTGTGCTTTGAGGCCAAGATTTAAGAAGCCCTTCCCACCTCTGGGTCACAGACGTATTTTCCTATATTTACCATATAAATGTTAAGGTTGTATCATACACACGAAGGTCTTTAATCTGGTTCACGTCTATGTTCTGCACTGTTAGATAAGTATCCAGTATTTAATGTTATACATATAGCAAATTAGTTCTCCCAGAATTATCTGCTGAACTGATTGTCCCGCCCCCTTCACTTGCAAGCCCTGTCACTTTTTAGTTCTGTGGCCTTATTCACTCAAGTGCATAGTTTGTGTCAGGCAGAAGGGGCAGCCTGCTGTTCCCAGGGATGGACACTAGGGGGCATACCTTCTCTTTGGCTTTGGGTTACCTGTGTTACCTGCAAGCCACATATGTGAGCTTGGGCAAGTGACTGAACGACTCCAAACCTCACTTTTGTCACCTGAAAAACATATGTAACACCAGTTCTGAAGGTTCTTACAAGATTGAACCACTGCATGGAAAGTTTTTTTAAGTTTTTTTTTTTGGCAGCTGGCCAGTATGGGGATCTGAACCCCTGATCTTGGTGTTATGACACCATGCTCTAACCAGCTGAGCTAACCAGCCAGCTTCCATGGAAGGTGTCTTGAATGGGTAGTTCTTTGTCCTTGCCCATGGCTCCCATCAATAATGCCTCCTCTCCTTATGTTTCCTCTCAGGACCATTTTAAGGCCTTCATTCCCCTACACACTTGTACTTCCAGTGCTGCCAAACCACATCATACCAGACATAACAGCAAAATACAATTTGTCTACAGATATACGAGAATTGGATCTAATGCATTTGATTGGCTGAAATATTTTGTAGGCATTTAAAGATTTGTCCACTGCAATTTTGTTGCGTTAGGTTTTTCCTTTGTGTTCTGGAACTTTTTATACAAGGTCCCAAAAGTTTTTGTAAGCACTGGGCCTTTTGCTCATGGCACTTAGTGGATAAGACAGCCCAGCCTTCTCTACGTTAGTAGCACTTACAAATCTTGTGGTTACCATTAGTTTTTCTGCGTAGATACTGACTCAGTGACCATCACCTCTCCTCTCTCCTGAGCCCAAGACCCACCTTCCCATTTTACCATTGGTGGACCCCACTGGATGCCTGGCCTAGACCTACAACTGAGGACGAGTGGTATTTTTTCTAATGGCTGCGAGGATTCAATGAGTTGATATACACTGAGAAACCACCTTCCTATGCAGGTAACAAGCATATGCTAAAATATGACTATCATTATTATGCCATTTGGTTGGTATAGAGAGTGGAAAGGAAAGTTAGGGAGACAGATAAGTAGGCAACTGCAAATCAGAGCAAAAGACAAAGGAAACCTGAGAAAGCGTGGTTGCCATGGAAAAGATGAGACGGAGAGCAATAAAACCTATGGGACTTCATAGTGTTTTCTTTCCTTCCAAATTATGTATAAAGTTGGAATTGTCCTGAGCTGGGTTGACCAGAAAGCAAGGAAAAGTCTAGTCTTCAAAAAAAGACTGAGAAACAGGAGGAGGTAGGAAGATGGTGGTCTCAGCACAATGCTTTGGTCTCCCCACCTTCGACTTCCAGCTGGGTAGTTCAACAAAATAAGCCTAAAAACTGGCTCACCTGTTGACCTGGAGGGCACAATTAATATTCCCATTTTACAGATGAGGAAACTGAGGCAGTGAGACTAAATACAGATAAGTTGGCTAGGACTGTACAGCTGGGATTCAAACCTGTGTTGCATGGGTCTGGAGTGAGGTGAGAATTGAATCTGTCAAAAGCCTAGCTGCCTATCAGTTATGCAGGGCCAGGATTACGGTAAGTCAAGTGGAAAATTGAACTCAGCCATGTTCAAGGGCCACTCCTGCTCTTGGGGAGTGTGTGCCTCCTTGGATTTTATTCCCCGGTGTCTCCTTTGCCACACCCTTGTCCCAACCCTGCACTCAGGGTCCCTCTCTGCTTCCCACTGCCCCAGCATGATGTCCAAAAGCACTGGCCTGCCATCTGGGCCCTGCCACAGGCTGCTTATGACCCACCTTTCCACCTTCCATCATTTCTCAGTTCCCGTTTTCACGTGTCTCAAGCCCCAAACCTGAACTACATTCACACTTCTGCCAGTCTGGTTGTCTGGAATGTCCTTGCCTCGCCCCCTTGTCTACAGGTCTAAATCCTGCTGTCCATCATTATGGAAAGGATCCCCAGGAAATCCTCTTGTGCACCTCTGTTCTCCTGGCACAGGGTCCCTCCTTTGGGACCTGCTGGTTCCTAGCAGAGCTTTTCTCTTTTCTATAGGCACTCATGCCCTGGGGGACTTCATCATTCTTGCGACTCTAAATACCCTCTCTGGGATGAAGTCTGACATCCATCCTCGACTTTGTGTAACTCCAGACTGGTGTCCAACTACCTACTCAACATCTCTACCTGGATGTCTCAAAGGCATCTGAAACTCCACACTCAAGTTCGAGCTCCTGATATTCCCCTCAGACCTGCTCCTCCTCCCATAGCTTTCCCATCTCAGTGAAATGGCACCTCCATCCTCAACTCCTTCCAGTCCTTAAAGCCAAAAACTTTGGAGTTGTCCTTGACTCCTCTCTCCCATCCCACCTCCGATCTAACACTAAATCCTACTGGTTCTACTCTTAAGTGATTAGAATGAGACTTATCAAACTCACTGCTACCATCTTGAACTAAGTCATCACCTTCTCTCCCCTAGATTAATGCAGCAGCCTCCCCACTGGGTTTCCAATTTCTACCCTGCCCTCAACCGAAGGCTGCCCTCAGCCCAGCCATAACAGCATTCCTGATAACGTGTAAATGGACCACACCCACCTCTGCTATTGAGTCCTATTCTTCACCTCTTCAATTTCCCAGTCATACTCTGCCTCGGAGCCTTTGCACTGGCGACCTTTCTATGATGCTTTCCCCCAGGTATCTGCTTGGCTTCCTCCCTCACATCCTTCAAGTCTTCAGTCAATGTCACCTTCTCAGTGGGGTCTTCCCTCATCACCACAATTAAAATTCCACTCCCCATGTCTCACAGCCCTATCCCCTTTCCTGCTTAGATTTTTCTCCATGGCTCACCACTATCTAACATCCTATATAATTTACCTACTTATGCTATTTTTGCCCGTTTCCCTCCACTATAATATAAGCCCTTTGAGGACAAGGATTTCTGATGCTTGTTCACTGCGGAGCTCTACTGCCCACAGCAGTAGCCGGTACATATCATTTGTTGAAGAAAGTAAGGAATAACAATTTTCTGTACACTCACCCACCCTACCTGACCACACCACACCTTCAGTGTGAGGGCTGTTTACTCACTTTGTAACCACTGTGCCTTGGACATATGGGGCATTCCATAATTTTTTTTTTTAACTCTACTGATTTAGCACTCATTCCCCAAGGGTGTTTGTTTTGCAATCACCAGGTAGACTCTACCTCCTTTTCCTGACATACAAGAAGGTATTGAGCCATCATGCACACATGGAAACCAACACCAAGGGCTTCCAATGCCTCAGTTTAGGACAGTAGCATGCGTTTCCTGCATACATACTATGTGCAGACAACAGGGCCAAAGTACTCTCTATTGGCTTTTTCAGAATAAACAAATGCTTTTATGCTCAATTTCAATTTCAGTGCAATCAAGAGTGTGCTTCCATGGCTGGTTGTTTTTCAGCATGTAGGAGAATTTACAAAGAAGGTGGTGGCAGGATGGTGGTGTGGAAAAGCACATAAGTGGAAGCCCTAACTGGCTTCTGGTCCCAGCGTTGTGTTTAGCTGTTTAACCTTGACCTTGATGTTCACTAGGTAGGTTTATCTGTCTAGTTGAACTGAGGAGTTTCTGAATCTGTAAATGGACTTGGAGGAACTGAACTTTCCCTTTCCAATCTCAAACACTACTCTGAAATAGCACTGGATAGATGAAGGCTGAACCAAAGGATGTTCAGTGACGACCTCATGCTTTTAGGTGGCCAAAGGGATCCAGAAACACCGAAATCCTCCTCCTGAGACCCCCAGGGCAAAAAGTGCCCAGAGGGGCAATGTATCAATGCCTCAATGAAGTGCATTAGCAGGAAAGGTACCATAGTAAAACCTTGCTTCCTTGCAGTGAAATTTCAAGTTTGAAAACTTAAAAAACATAAAACTCTTTTCTCTCCCTAAATAAAATCTTATAAAATGTTAAAAGTAGAGTGCTCTGATTTCAAGTGAGTGTAAAAACCAAAAACCTGCCAATCCAATTACACCAATCCTTTAAGTGACTCTGTAGTGCCAGGCCTTGTGCTAGAAGCTGTGGGGCATAACAGAGGTGAACAACTCTCATTGTCCTGTGGTAGAGACAGATGCATACGTCGATCTCCATGCAAAGTAATTCAAAAGTGCTCTAGAGATAATACAGAGTATTCTGGGAGTATAGGTAAAGAGGATCTGGGCTGGAGGCAATCTAGAGCATGTAACCTTCAAGGGAAGCTACAAGTAGAGAGTATGTGGGGGAAGAGAGTATTTGGGGGCAGAGAGCAGGTGTGGACAGACCAGCCAAGTGAAAACAGAGGTCAGAACTGCAAGTGACAGGTCCAGGGTCTGGCAAGGGGATTATGGGCATAATTGTAGGCCTTGGGAAGAACTAAAGAGCTTGGGGCAAGGGAAGTTTGGGCAATAAAACCTTGGCTATAGTATGGAAGTAAACTGGCAGTGGAAAGACCAGTTAGGAAAATGTTAAAACATTTCAGACAAGGTATTTATTAAGTAGGCAGAATGAATCCTAAGAATTGACATAGCAGCCCTGGAAGCTCCCATGTGAATGAGAGCATGTGAATACTCATTTAGCTGCTATTGTTAGCTCCCTGCAATTAATTACTCAGGACGAAAAGGAAATAAAAATTGGGAAGTTTCTGGTAAGGATTACACTAAAAAGGAGTTTCTTCTTAACCACTGATACATTAGAAAATTATATGCATGTGAATGAATAGTCTGAGCATGACAATCAACATTTTGATAAACATTTATTGAACATTTATGTGCCTGATACTGACAGTGGAAATTATATATAACTACACTCAGTCCAGAGAAGGATTACACACCCCTCACAGTGCTGCATGGGGAAATAAGATACGCAGTCATGGACGTAAAAAGTGCTGAGATACTCGAAGTAAGTTCTAGTGGACTGCGGTGGTTTTGTCACCTTAAAGGCTGACCCGTCAAATCAGGACAAGCTGAAAAACAGAATGGGAAAAGCAACACCACCAAAATGTAAACTTCAGCAGATACCCACCAGGCCTGACAGCACAGGGGAACTGATGCTTACTAAGGAGCTAGTTCTTAACATCTTCAACATGAAACCAGACATCTACTTGACACTTTTGCAAAGAATCCCAAAACTGTCATTCAATAACGCACACGTGTGGATATTAATACTTTTTAATGTTTCACATTGGTTTTTTCAGAAGATTTGTAAGAAAAACACATGGAATTTAGTATGGTTTTCAGTACACTGGGCAATTACAGAATCTAAACAAGACAACTTTATAAAATATAATCTTTCTTGTGGGGCAGAAAGTTCCATTCCAATAAAGAAGAGAAAACCCACAGCATGATTGGGCACAAATATCTCATACTGCCTATTGTTCTAAGAGATCGGTGGACTTGGAGAAAATAAAAAACAAAAATAAAATTGGACAGTCAACTGCCTCAATTCCCCTCTCCTTTTTCCCTTTTCCCATTTTCTTCATATAACCAGATGGGATGAGGATGTGAGGCAGAGCCCTGTGGGATAGGGTCAGGTGCTCTGCTGACTAAATGCCAGGCAGATGCATGAGTTCCCTGAGGTGGCCCAGAAATGTACTTTGAAACAAACACTCCATGCTGGAGCTGAGAAAAATGGGTAGAGAGGAGGGAATAAAAAAGGAGTGACAAGAACTTCTGGTGGGAGGCCTGATGTCCACAGCACATATTCAAAATTCAACTTCTATAGTGAGAAGACAGCCTAAATATAATCCTTAGCCAGCACATTTTCACAGAAATACTTAACTGAGGAGTTAACACCTCTTTGTAATAGCACAAGTTGGAATGTTAACAGAGCATAAACACTTCTGCCAAAATCCCACCAAGTACAGTCATTCGTTCACCAGAAAAAGTCAAAACCACTTGGTTTTTAAATAAAGATCCTTCACATCCACCTGTGTTCAAAAATAATAGTAAGAACTTCTGATATTAACAACTTCTCAAAAAGGCAATTACCATAGAAGACTTAAGTCATTAAGCATGAAAAGATCTATTTTCCTATGAATGTAGTTCTTAGGAAGGGATAGATACTTACACACACATGCGCGCACGTGCATGCAAGACATGAAATTTTGTGTTTCTAGCTGAAAGCTAAAGCTACCGAAAAATAAAAATAAAAAGTTAAGTGTTTCACACTGCAAACAATCTCAGCTCACTTAGACCAACACACAATAAACTAAGGTAAGACATTTACTGTTTTTCCCCATTTCAGGTGTATATCTGCATCCACAATGAATAATGGTAGGAATCATACTATACTACCAAGTTCCGTGCAATGAAATATTACTTCAAATAAGTTGGCCTAAACCAAACTTAAAATAATGATCAGTGATGTAGCACATGGGGGCAAATTTGGCCAGAGTCAATTTACTTATTTTGGACATATAACTTATTAAACAAGACACTACTAAAACAGTTCCACACTACTAAAACAGTTCCAGTAAAGTAGAAGAGTACAATTTAGTTGTAAAATAGTTCTTTTTCATGGGACAAGCCTGTGTAGCCAAGTGGGCCAGCTCATCCCTTCCATGCAACAAGATACCTTACTGGATACTCCAGCCATGACTTGCTTTTGGACAAAAATTGACTGCTAACATTTTTCATCTCCAGTATTACTGACACCATGGAGAAACAACAACAACAACAATCAACATCAGAAAGTCTGACAAGAGAATAAGAAAACCCATAAAGGGAAGGTCATGCTAAAACTGATTCAACAGTTGTTCCATCACCGCCCACCCCACAGGCTTGAGGCTGGTGACTTCATGGATGCATCCCTTTGATGCACTGCCAAATGTCAGTTTCGAGTCCATCACAGTGACCCCAGTGTGATGTTGCCTGTCTTCCACTCACCACCTCCTACCCATAAGATCCAAGGGGGCCTTGGGTTGTGGTAAGCACAGGGCACACAGGTGCGAAGAGAGCCCAACAATCTTCCTGAAAACTTCGCCTTGGATTTGGGCAAGGAAACAAGTCAGTGGTTTGGAGTCTTGGCAACAGCATCCACACTGGGGCTTAACCTCAGCAGCCCGTCTGGAGGATGCTTCCCCCAGAGCGCTTGGTCACGGACAACGTTGTGAATACCTGCAGAGGGGAGAGAAAGCACGACATTTTCAGACACCAGAGTAATTAGTTACAGGGAATAGTTCACATAACACCGTACACACTAAAAACGACCACTTAAATGACAGTTACAGGGAGTAGTAGTTCAGATAACACCATACACATTAAAATGACTTCCATAACCACTTAAAATGGAAAAAACAGAGAATATGACCAAAGGCATCCTCTATTTCTCCAGAGGATAAAAGGAAAAAACAAAACAAAAAAACACTTAAAAACCAAGGTGAAAGAGAAAAAAAAGTAGGTTATATCTAATGAAGAATTTTATTAGCACAAGGGTGATAAAGACAATTAAATCAGGTACCCCAGTTGTTTGCCAACTCTCTAAAAGAAATTAATCATTAAATATTTTGAATATGTAGATAGGTACAAAGAATACTATTACAAACACCATTGCCCACCCAGCTCAGGGAGCTCTATGAACACAGTTAAAAGCCCCATGTGTGCTCCACCCTCCCTTCCCCCAATTGGTTCTTATCAATCCTAAGCATTTCCTCCTGCATTTCTTTGGCAGCTTTTTGTTTGTTTGTTTGTTTGTTTTTAAATACTTTACATGTAAATGGCAAGATGGTGGTGTATGTATTGTATTTCTGTAATTTACCCATATGGCAAATGGCTCTAATTCTCCCATTTTTCACTGAATGGAAATTCAATTCAATTTCTATAGTATACGTACCACTGACAGTATAGTAAATATACTACATACTGTAGTATTCAATTCTTCAAATAGTGAATATATTACAAATTACATATGCAGGTTCCTTTTGCTGGCTATCCAAGCTATTGCCAACGTGCTCTTTTGCAATATGCTGCTGTGACATTTCCAGTATGTCGCCTCACGCACAGAGTTAGAATTACAACTGCCATGTTGGAAAGTAGGTGAAACTTCGACTTGACTACGCTTCCAAGGTGCCTGAACCAACTGATACTGTCACTTGCAGTGAATAAAGAGTTCTCCTGTCTCACAATCTTGCAAACAGTTGGTGATTGTGGACGTAGAGCCTTACCAGCTTATACAACTTTACTTGCTACTGCTCAAGATCGCCTATCCATCCATAAAAAGCTCTCAAACTTTAGTGAACAAACCCTGCTCACAATGACTAAAATACACAGAAATTATGCTTATTCTAATTTAGCAGATCTACGGTAGGGCCCAGGAATCTCATTTTCAGCAAGAGTCCCAAGTGATTCTAATGCACATATTCTAGTGGCACCACAGGTGTAGGAAATACACAGAATTCAAGGCCTAGAAGTCTACTGCACAGTAAATTAACCATAAACTGCTTATGTTTGCAGTTTACCAACTGTAGGAAACTTTACTACAGTCAAAAATTTTTTAAACATAATACTTCTACATTTGAAAATGGATTTTCATTCCTGGTCTAATGGAGTAATTGGTACTGAACCAGCTCTCCCTCTTAAATAATACAAAAACTGGACAAAATATATGCAACAACTATTTTAGACACTGGACAATAGGCAGTGGACTGCAATCCCAAAAAGAAGAGAAATAAATAAGGTGAGCCTTCAACAGGCCTGGCTTTCTACCTGGAGGCATTTACCAGACCCTAGAGAAGGCAGGGGGAACCAAGGAGAGCACAGAAGTCTCTGTGACTTGAAGAGACAGACTGGACATTGGGGAGGGTGAGGAGGCTAGAAAGTTGTGAGGCAGAATTGCTGAGAGAAGGGAGCTACCCAGAGAAAGAGCTCCAGAAATCTGCATGCAGGTCCCCTGGAGTCTTTAGCTGAATACCAACCTGGGCTAGAAGATGGAACCTCATGAGGCCAGAGAAAACCACCACCAGAGAGCTGTAAGCTGAACAACTCTGAGCTCACAAAGGGATAAGAGATGTTCTGGATCTCACCAACTGCAGTTGAGAGGCCTCACTGAGCCCCTGGGCCTCTTAGTAGGAATCCCAGGAAAGCCACACCTTAGGAGGAAGGCTAAGCATTACTAGCCCTGGAGTATAAGCTACTTTAGACTACTTTAACTAAAAACAAGGCTCAAAAGGATCAAAATGATCCACAAGGACATTAACTGCCTAAACCACAAGAAAACTAGGAACTCTTTAATAAAATCCAGGTACTCAGCATAGATTCAAAGTGCTGAAAGAAAAAAAAAAAACCCAAAACCTGTTAACCTAGAATTCTGTAGTAAACAAAAATACCCTTCTATGAAGAAGGCAAAATAAAGCAACAACTGAGCAACTTTGTTACTAGCAGACCTACACTATAAAAAAAGTTAAAGCAAGTTCTTGCAGCTGAGTAATGGTAACAAGGTGCTGACGCCTTGTTCCTACACGGAGAAAACAGCGTCCAGCACTACCTGCTTGCCATTTGCTACCTGTGCCTCACCTGCTCTCATAAACCCCCTTCCTTTATGATCAAGGCAGGAATTGCTCTCCCTCCTGCCAGGCTGGCTTTGGGTCCCATCCCCTCCCATCCTTATTCCATAAATGACCTGCCCAACCCCCCTTTATTCTTAATTTCTCCTTGGCTTTTAAAAGGGCTCAAACTGCATTCATCTTAAACCAACTCTCTCTCAATGTTACGATTACCTTTACTACCAACGTCTCTCATCTTCTTCACTGCCAAAATCTTGAGCTGTTGATATTTATGGTCTATTTTTATATCTTATTTCACTAGAATCTGGCTCCCAGCCTCACCGTTCTGCTGAAATACCTCTCCTGAAGTTCATCAATAACTTTCTAGTTGCCAAATCCAGAGGACACCTTTCAGATTTCCCTTTTCACAGCCTCTTTGTGGCATTACTTGTTGGTGTCGCCTACCTTTTAACGATCCTTTCCTTCCTCTCCACTTACCATGAGAGTGCTCTTTCCCATCCCCTTCTGTAGTGGTTCTTCCTCAGTCATGGCAGAGGGTGTGCTGACACACAAATTTTTCCCAGCCCTTGGGGCGGTTGGCTGTAGATGCCAGCTGCCCTATCTGTTTACACCAATATTACCATCGTCTCTGTGCACCTCACTTGAAAAAGGCCGGAAAGCATTGCCCTGGGGTTCCACCTCAGCTCTCTCCCCATCAGATACTCGCACAGTGGTCTCATTCAGTCAACTACTCGCTATAGGCAGATGAATTTGCAATCTCCAGCCATTGTCTCTCTCCTGAACTATACACCAGGAAGAACCAACAAACACCTCTTTTTGGATGACACTTTAAACTTAACATGTCCAATACTGAACTTTATCTTTCTCTCAGTGATGGCATTCACCACTCCTTGATTGCCCAGGCCATTCATTTAGAATTAATTCTTAATTCTTCCATCTTCATTACTGATGGTATGTAACCAACTATTAAGTCTTATTTATTTTGCTTCTTTTCTGTCAAATATAATCTTTCCTTTACTTAACTGACACTTAGTTCAAGTCATTATAATTCTGACTGAACTACTATAATAGATTTTCCTTAGTTTCCAAAATATACATATACAGCATCTTCCTCTCCCTAGGATGACCTTCATTATATAGTCCTGCCCCAATGGATGTAGAACTGGGGCTTGCTGTACCCAAGGACGAGTGTGTGGAGGTCATCAGGCGTGTCACTTCTGGGCAGTGGCCATGCTTTTTCCTGCCTCCTCTTCTCCCTGTCACTTAGCCAGCAATGCCTGGGGAGGTTGGTCTATCAGCCTGCCCTGAGCTACATCTGACCCATGGTGGCCACAGAACACCAGCAAGGAATAAACCTTGGCTTCTGGAAGCAAACAAAACAAAACAAACAAAAAACTATCCAAAACAACCACCTGTAGTGCCCAAGCATGAAAAGATAAAAGGGCTCTGTTTTCAATCACTTAAATTTAGAATGTACAGATGTCCCTTGACTTACGATGGGGTTGCATCCCAATAAACCCATCTTAAGTTGAAAATATAGTAAGTCAAAAATACATTTAATACACCTGACCTACCAAACATCATAGCTTAGCCTAGTTTACCTTAAATATGCTCAGAACATTTACATTAGCCTACAGTTGGTCAGAATCATCTAATACAAAGCCTATTTTAAGATAAAATGTTGAATATCTCATGCAATTTATTAAATACTGTACTGAAAGTGAAAACGGTTGTACGGATACCTGAAGTATGGATTTTACTGAATGGGTATTGCTTTTGTAACGTCGCAAAATTCTAAATTGAACCATCCTAAATTTATTTGGTTACTGGGGACAGTTAAGACTTCAAGCCAAACCTTTCCTGTCACACTAAGTAAGCTGGTTTGAGAAAGACCATATTTTATTATAAGTGAAATTCAGCTGGAGGGTTAACACTGGGAATATGCTGTTGAGTCCAGTGAGGCAGGCCTTATTGAGACTGAAGGCCAGGGCTTATATGGGAAAGACCCCAATGGAAGCAGACTTGCAGAGTGACTAAATCCTTGTTGGTCAGCTGCCCCCTTTATTAATTCCTGAGAAACAACTGATTTCCTAGTTTTTAATACAAAGGGGAAAGAGCACAAGAAATCAAGGCCATTTGACTTAGGTCAAATCAACAGGAATCAGCACCAAAAATACTTTTGTGTAAAGGAGGAACAATATTGAGAAAAGCCTTTGGTCTGTTTTGGTCTCAGAGAGTGACAAAGTCTTTTTTCTTCCTCAAAAAATTCAGACCCAAATACTAATGGCTAACATCTTAAAACATTTAAGATATAAACTCAGAAGAAAATATGGACAACTCACATCTCCCCAAAATAGTAATGATAATAAGAGCAAAAAATTAAATTATAAATATAATTATTAGCAAAGATATGTAAAAAATTTTGCAATAGTTATCCCTTTGATACTAACTATAGAAAAAAATACATTCACACTGAATTTTGCAACATTTTCATTAGCATTCAAATTCAATGCTGATGACATTGTAAACTAGTACAACTTTTTTGGAAAACAGTAAAACTCCTTTGTTTAAAAAATGTATGACTATGGGGTGAGGACAGGGAGACAATATGCAATAATGAAAATAGCTGTGTTAGGATGATGGTATTACGGGCAATTTAAAATACTATCAAATATACTTTCTTTTCAATTTTTATAATGGGAAAAAGAGGAAGAGCCAGAGAATACATTTAACTAAATTCCAGGCTTATGGATTTGCCAGCTTAAGTCCTATTTCTCAAGAACTGATTTAGAAACAGAATAGGAAACTTGGATACAAAATTAAACCCACTAAAAGTAGGAGCAGATAACAAAAGACCTTTTATCTATTTTTCTTACATTGATGATATGCTTATATTAAAAAGATGCAGGAAGCCAAACTGTCACTATTGATCAGTCTAAATGAAAAAACTGATGGGGTCAATCTTGAAAAGGATTTATTTGTACATAGCTGTTCTAGAATTTTTATATACATAGCCTCCTCTTCCATTCCAGCACCTAGGACACTCCCAAAGGTCAAGTGCTGCTGGAGGCTTTTACATCACATGCTCACATCTGGCCCCAAGACTTCCCTGTCCCATAAGGCTCCCTCTATAGAATGGGATTATGTTGACTGTTAAAAAAACAAAACTGTTGATGTTCAGCACTAAAATTCATTTTAAGACATTTCAAAAGGGTCTTTACAAATGCTTTCCTCTTGAGCTACTGTTTTTCCCCTACAAGTAAACTTGATTAGTTGAAATTTCTACTTAAAATTATGTGTAATCAGTTTCCTATTCAGTGATTCCTACTCAGATTCCAGAATATATCATCACCATACTATCTCACACTGCATAATACAGATGCATTACTGAAGCTCCAGGTGCTGACTCCCTCTCAGATAGGCTTTCAGTCAAAACAAGAGTAGTCTCTCTTCCTCTTAGAGCAATTCCAGAAGGAAGCCCTTTGCAAATTATTTTGCTCCAAAGAGCAAAGTCTCAACTGAGAAATTTGTCAACTTTTATAAGTAATTAACTCCTCAGAGCCAAAAGACTATTCTCAATTGCCCAGGTTATTTTATCAAAGTGGTACGGAAGAGTTCATTCAATGATTCATTTTGCAAACCAACACAGTTGACCCCAGAGCCATGGCTATTTCTGAACACTTACTTTAAAGCAGTGCTCAGTGTTTTTAACTTATTATCTCTAATCCATCCAGTGAACTGATATTTGTAAAACCCACTAACTATGTCCTGGGAATATAAAAACATGAAAAGCATGTAAAATTAAAACACAACTTTTTGTTAGATCAGACACAGTCAAGTTGTTCTTAAAGTTTCTAAACCTTTCCTCCCCATTTCTATCCTCATCTCATTATGGACCAATAAAATTCTGTGGACCACACTTTGAACAGCATCCCCTACAATATATGTCTGGACATTAAAAACAGGGTCCAGTAGCAAATCCAATTACTATCCAAATACTTAAAAATCCCCTCCACCAAATTTAATTTTCCCTAGATCAAAAAGCTTTAAAAAGAGATTTCCAGAATTAGGAGTCAGAAGCCTTTGGTTTTTCAAAATCCAATTTCTTTTTTTTTCCGTGACCGGCGCTCAGCCAGGGAGTGCACCGGTCATTCCTATATAGGATCTGAACCCACGGCGGGAGCGGCGCCGCGCTGCTAGCGCAGCACGTTACCGAGTGCGCCACGGGCTCAGCCCTCAAAATCCAATTTCTAAGCAAGTAGTTCATATCCAGGAGTAAAAAAATCGCCCAAAGAACTTTTCTAAATGATACATCCCTCCTCACCCTTTGACACAGTTTGGATGTTTGCCCCAACCAAAGCTCATGTTGAAATCTGATTCCCAGTGTGGCAATGCTGGGAGGTGGAGCCTGGTGGGGAGGTGTTGGGTCATGGGGGCAGATCCCTCATGAATAGATGAATGTCCTCCCTGGGAGTGAGTGAGCTCTGCGGGAATAGATTAAGAGCCTGGCACCTTCTCCCTCTCTCTCTTGCCTCCTCTCTAGCCATGTGATCTCTTTGCTCAGGCCAGCTCCCCTTCTGCTTTCCACCAAGAGCTGAACCAGCCTAAGGCCAGCACCAGATGCAGCTACCCCAAATAAACCTCTTTTTCATTATAAACTACCTGAACTGAGGTATTTTGTTTTATCAACACAAAAACTAATACACTCCCCATTAAAAATACTGTAATGATGACCTTTTACTCAAGCCACATGTTCTACAATAAAATACTTTGGGGGAAAACAGGTAACAGATGCAGCTATTAACTATCAAATGTGAGGAACTCTTACACACTTTACATTTAGCATTTCTAATCAGTGCTATAAATTATATTATCTCTATTTTATTTAATGGGGAAACTAAGCTTCTGAAAAGCTGGATGGAGTGGCTAGGTCTTACTGAGAAGAATTTACTAAGTGAGATCATACCCCAGGTCTTTGTGTCATTTCCACCGCACTTATGTCACCACCAAGAAAACATTTCCAATTTTTTAATTCTGTGCCAAATACAGTGGGGCAGTCCGTGGGAGTGGAGTATCATCTGTACAGTGTGGTACCTCGGGAGCTAGACTGCTGGGTTTTGATCCCAGCTCTGCCACTGCCAGGCCGGGTAACCATGGGCAAGCTACTCAGCCTCTTCTTCAAATGGACATAAGCAGCTACTTCAAAAAGTTCACGGAAAAACAGAATTAAAGGTAATATGCGTGTTCCCATGAACTTTCTGAAGTATCCTCGTGCTACTCCCACCCACCTCATGGGGTTCTCATGAGGATGAAGTCAACACGTGGACATGGAACAGTGCCACGCTCCCGGGAAAACATTGACACTCCGGTCACCGCTGCTCCCTTGGAGCCTGCTCCCGCTGCTATTCCCTCCTACTTCAGGTCACAAACCTGAGTCATTCTCAGTTCTTCCCTTTTCCTGTTTGCAATCAGTTTGCAAGTACTATCATCAAGTTTATCTCAAATACACCAGTGCCTCTCGATTTCCACTGCACTACCCCAGATGGGCCACCATTATCATCTCCTTTCTCATCTACTTTGACAGCCACGTAACTGATCTGCCACTAGACTCATCTCCTTCAGTCTCATAGTGTAGCCACAGGAATTCCTCTGAACTATCTGATCATGTCACTCCCCTGCTTTACACTTCTCAGCTGACCCCCAATACCCCAAAGGTAAAGTCAAGACACCCTTGGTTTCCAAGGCCATGACTTACCTACCTACCTACTTCTCCAGCATAATTTTTTACCTCTCTCTGAGCTCTTCAAGCTACAGCAATATCAAGGGTCTTCAGTTCCTTGAGCAAGCCACCCTCCCTCCCACTCAGGCCTTTTACACTGTGTTCCCTCTGACTGGCTAACACCAACACCTTCTTCTAGTCTTAGGTAAGAACTCCCTCCACAATCAATCTGCCTCTATCCCTGTGATACTGTGATGTAATAAAAAACATATATATTTGGTTTTCATCCCTGGTTCCTAGCACAAGAGCTTCTAAAACCCATGGAATTTCCTGAGCGACAGGGGTGAGAGAAGCATCTTTCGATGTTCATAATAAATAAGCCCCTTTCAACCATACCCAAGTTTATGCCGATGAGGCAACTCTTGGTGGGCCCCTAGACAGTTTCAGGATGGAACCAACCATGTAACTAAAGGGTTGGAACTTTCAGCCCCATCCCTCAACCTCTGGGGAGATGAGAAGAGTGGGAGATTGAATTAGTCACCATCGGCCAGTGACTCATCAGTCATGCCTACATAATGGAACCTCCAAAAACCCCTACACACAGGGGTCTGGAGAACTTCCAGGTTGGTGAACCTCAAGGTGCTGAGTAGGTGGCACGCCCAGAGAGGGCATGGAAGCTCTGTGCCCCTCCTCCTTACCCTGCCCATGCATCTCTTCCATTTGGCCGTTTCTAAGTTATATCTTTTATAATAAACCAGTAAATGTAAGTAAAGTATTTTACTGAGTTCTGTGAGTCGTTCTAGCAATTTTTGAACCTGATGTGGAGGCCATGAAAACCCTTTGACTTTATAACTGGTCAGTCAGAAGTACAGGAGGCCCAGATTTGAGACTGGCATCTGAAGTGGGGCAGTCTTGTGGGACTGAGCCCTTAACTGGTGGGATCTGATGCTAACTCCAGGTAGCTAGTGTCAGAACTGAATTACATTGTAGGATGCCCAGCTGGTGCCTGTAAAGTTGGAGAATTGGTTGTTGGTAAGAGGAAAAACCCCACACATTTGGTGTCAGAAGTATTCTGTGAGTAACAAGTAGATCACAGGAATCTCTGAGTCAAAGACTGCAGAGGTACCACTTGAGTGCCCCCAGCACTTTACAGTCACCCCGATACTTGGACCCATCAGACTGAGTTGTAATTGGCACTTCACCCATATACCTCGCACCGTCTTAAGCTTGTCTTAAATACCTGCTGTATCCCCAACACAGTACTATGTACATAGCTTTGCAAAAAATGTGTTTACAGAGTGAGGTATTGCCCAATTTTTTATATTGTTAATTAGCTACCAGCTTGGGAAAAATAAAAACTTAGAGTCCTATCAAAGCACTAGAACATTCAGTCTCTGAGCTTTAAAGTCATAAAAAGACTGATGGATGGAGATGCACAGCAGCAAATGTGCCAGGTGTACCCAGGAGAACAGGCCTCTGGTTGATCTCCCTGCACACAGGGCTTCAGGAGACATCCTGATTACTCACTGAATCTTTCTGCCCAAATGGCAGTCATCCTGCCAGATGCTGCTGTGCTCGCCGCTGCTGGATCACAACACAACCACGTGAGGGGGTCAGAGTCCAGCACACAGCGGTCTTTTTCTTGCAACCAGACCACTGAGAGCTGAATTCGAACAAAAAATTATACATTCCTATGCACAAGCTTGGAAATTATCTTGTTTTTTTGGGGGGGGGAGATGAGGGGAAGCTGGCTGATAGGGGGATTAGAACCCTTGACCTTGGTGTTACAAGGTTGTGCCCTAATCAGCTGAGATGACTGGCCAGCCCTGGGAAATTATCTTTCCATTCATCCATATCAGGGATAACTGCTGAAGCCTATAAGTATCTTGAACTGGAACCTGAACTGACCGGTAAGGGGATCTTAACCCTTGGTGTTGTCAGCACCACGCTCTCTCAAGTGAGCTAACTGGCCATCCCTATACAGGGATCCAAACCTGTGGCCTTGGTTCTATCAGCACCACACTCTCCCAAGTGAGCCACAGGCCAGCCCTGGCATCTAAACTTTTAAATAAACTCACTGTTATGGGTTGCATTGTGTCTCTCTAAAATACATGATCAAATCCTAACCCCCCAGTACCTATAAATGTGACCCTATTTAGAAATAAGGTCTTTTGTAGATATAATCAAGTTAAAACGAGGCCATGATGGATTAAAGTTGGCCCTAATCCAATGACTGTTGTTCTTATAAGAAAGAGAGGGGAATTTGGAAACAGACACATAGGAGATAAGGCCATGCAAAGACAGAGTAGAAACTGGAGTGATGCATTACAAGCCAAGGGATGCTAAGGATGCCAGCAACTACCAGAAGTTGGAAGAGGCAAATAAGGATCTTCCCTAGAGCCTTTGGAGGGCGCATGGCCCTGCTGACATTTGAGTTCGAATTCTAGCTTCCATAACTGTGAGAGAATAAAGTTCTGCTGTTTTAAGCTGCACAGTTCATGGTACTTTGTTACAAAGCCCCAGGAAACTAATGCAGTCAAAAAAGCAAAGTTAATTCGCTCCTTCAGGTAGTCTGAGTCATTACACAGAATAAAAGATCTATCACAAAATCATTAATCTAGACTTTTCGGTTTCTATGTTATATTTTTTTGAAGCTTAGTCTGATTTTCTTCACAAAAACAGCAGCTTTCTATGAATGATACCTTAATCTCTCAACATGTTAATATTTTTTGCTTCCATCCCAGCCAGGCACATATTAACACAGACAAGAACACCATTCCTAATCATAGAAAAGGCAGAGTAAAAGGAAGCTAAAACATTTTTCCAGGTCTTAAAGCTGACATTTCACATAATCAGCAGAGTTGAGTTGTGCAAGGGCAATCAGTAACAGAGACCAACCAGTTATGAAGCTGCTGAATGAAAGCTGGATGTGTGTGCGTGTGTTTGCTTTTAAGCACAATGTACACCCTGGGAACTACTGGCTATGGTAGAAAGATAATAGCTACAATTTTCACTCCATACCTAAGTTGGTATGATATGAGATGCCTCCTCCCAAACTTCACCAAGTTCTCCAATGTAAACACATTCTCGGCTTATCATCCACCATCCCTTTGTAGTAAGTATCACAATATTCAACTCTTGGATGATCACTGACAGTGAAGAAACAGTGACATCCAGAAGCCTAGACTGGTCAATTTCCAGCTCTACTGTCATTTGCTTGACCATGGGAAAGCATCACTTACAAATCTCGTTCTTTGATACCAAAATCTCCAGAGGCAGACAACATCATTTAGCCTCAAGGTAGTTCCAGGATAACTAAAATTGAAGCTCTTTCTGTGTACGAATGGCATTATTAACTGACTGCCATGAAAATAATTTAGGAGACATGATAATAAAGGATTTAAGGCACATCTCTATAAATCATTCTCATAATTTTTACCATTTAATAGCATGACAGAAGTCTCCAGCTTATACCAGGAGCGATAAATATTTGAAAGAGAAAAACTCTTTAAAGACAAGACCTTCTTTTGAGGTATTCTCAATCATTATCAAACCATCAGAGATACAGAAGTAGCTCGAGTATAGCAGAAAGAACACCAGCGTCAGAGTCCCAGATCTGCAACTTATAAGCTGGGAAATGTACATTTTTTAAGTGAAGCTATTAAAGTGTAGGTGACCCACCTCTGCACAGACGGGGTGGATTCCAATGGTGCTGTCCAGCTGCTTTTTGGTCAGTCCACACTTGAGCGCAGCTGCAAAGCCTTGTGTAACTTCTCCAGCATTTGGACCCAATACATGAAAGCCCACAACACGTTCCTAAGATATAAAATAAAGTAATATAATTAAGTTGATTTTCCTCCCCTTCTCTTCCTATACATCTTGGAGTATGTCCTCAGTCTATTCTAAAAAACCCATCTCAGAAATGGCTGAAGACTTATATTAATGCTTGCTGCTAAAAGCCATTTAGCCTAAAGACTCCTCAACATGGGCCTCCCCAACAGAGGGCATGATGTTCACATCAAGCAAGAAGGAAAAGACAAGAAAGAGCCAGCTACATGTGATGATGAAGAAAAACACGTAAAGCAAGAATGTCTGTAGCTCCCTATCCACCAAAATGTTCTGGAAAATATTATCACAGGGCAGTGGTGTCCTCATGTCCTCTATTTGGTTGTCTCAGCTCCATATAAATGATCTGTGATAGTTGTGACACTTAAGGAACTCATTCAAATTAAAATATCATTTTGACTAAGGTTTTGGGGGTAGATAGTGCAATCAGATACTGTTAAGACCCTTCCAAACTGAAACTTCTTTTGAAAGCAAGAGAAAAATGTTTGGCAACTCTGAAATACAAGTGTGGGAATTATTCTGGATAAATTCTAAATTCCAAACTCAGGCTACCTCTGCCAAGAGTAGAGAAATATCATGCATTCTACTGTTTTATTGACAGATGTTCAAAGCCAACTCTGAGCAAGACCAGCTAGTCCAATCTCCTCATAACAGATGAGGCAACTCAGGCTGTGAGGTGCAGAGTTATCTAACTAAGCTCCCGTCACTCCCTGGAAACAATCAGGAAGGTCATTCTGCTGCCAAAGTACTGTAATATATTCCATGCAGAACTCTTTCATTACTCACCCACAGTCAGGAGTTTAGCATATAGATAAAGCATATTTGAATGATGAACACAGCACTTAAAATATACTAGATTTACATGTAATAATGTGAAAGATCTCAAAATATAATGAGATTAAAACAAGTTGCAAGGCTCTATTTACTGAGGATGCTACTCTTAAACCACAAAACACTGTATAATGTTTATATGTAATTAGGTGGCAAACATATAAAAACATAAACACAAGAGGCACTCCAACTTCAGATCAGTTTTGCCTCTGGGGGAGTGAAGGAATGCATACAAATGACTACAATGGCATAGGACAATAGTTAACAACATGGAATCTACACTGCTTGGTATTGAATTCCAGCTCCTCTATTAACTAGATAAATGATTTGGGTACAATTATTTAACTTCATGTACTTCAGTTCTTGCATCTTTAAAATGAGGATAAGAATAGCACATATCTCATAGGATAAGGATTGAATAAGTTAATACGTGTAGACCTCTACAAAGTGCCTGGTACATAGTAAGTGCTCAATAAATATAAGCTACTATAAACTGCATCTGTGATGGTTTATCCCTTATAAAACAAAAGCTCTAAAGCAAATACAGAAAAATGTTTATATTCATTGAATCTGGATGGTGAGTACTTTCCTTAATTTCAATATTATTTTAAATATTCAAGAAAAGAATAGCCTAGAGCAAGAATTGCTAGCAGATAATAAACACTGTAAGTACTATTTAAAATCAAGGATACTTAGATACTATGATGTTAAGTGACTGACTCAAAATGAATACAGCATGCCCAAGGATAATCAAGTTCTAGAAGCATGCTTTTGAATCAGATTGCTCATGAGAAAAGAGCAATAACATGGTGTTATCCAGCCTGAGGATACCAAGGTCAAGAGTTTGGATCCCCATACAGGCCAGCTGACAAAAAAAAAAAAAAAAAAAAAGAGCAGTAACAATTGCTCTTTAAACAATTACTATCACTATCTTTATCTGTGAAAGCAATTGAAAATAGTATTACCCTGCTTATGACCTCAACTATTCTAATTAAGACTGGTTTATTAATGTGGAAATTATTTTTCATATTATACACGCAATGCCATTTGAACAAACAGAACAATGAAAAAGAGACAAAATAACTACATATGGTTAAAATGAATTTGCTTGATACGAAGGAAACTTTTGAGGTTTCATTGATTGCTATGAGCAACTGAAGTCTCTCTCACTAGAGGCAATAATAGATTGCCAAGAGAACACCTGACATTTTTCTCCTTTCGTCTACAGTAGAATTGATATCTACTGTAAGTTTATATAAATAAACTTTTAATAAAACTTATGTCTAAAAAGAAAAAGAAAACTCTATATACAATTGTTCTTTATGTCAACTGTATAGCTCATTATGGGCTATCCTAGTATATTCACTTACTAACTGCATCAATGATGACATTTTGGGAGAGCGTCCAGGGAAATGTTTTCTAAAACCCTGGGTTCTGCAAAAAACAATCTGCAACTGTTCCACTGTCCAGAGCAGTAGTTTCTAAACAGAACACATAGCTTAAATATATTCAAATCTCCAGACCAAAAAAAAAAAACAACCAGAGTTTATTAGCCTTCTAAAAATATGGATTCCTTAGCATTATTTATATTTTTACTAAGGGCATTTTTTTAAAAGGTAAAGTGCCAGCTAAGTTAAAAATGTTTTTGTGGGCTGGTCTGTTAGTTCAGTTGGTTAGAGTGAAGTATTATCACACCAAGCTCAAGGGTTTGGATCCCCATACCGGCCAGCCACTAAAACAAACAAAAAAACAAAACAAGTTTTTGTAAAATTCGATACAATACTTAGAGAGAATATGTATGTACATATATGTGTCCGGGATTACAATGTAAAATATATTTCTTATTGTGTGGCAACAGTCAAAAGGGTTTGAAAAACACCGATCTATTCAATCCCTCGTTCTTCAGGTAAGGAAACAAACCCTGTGAGGTGAAGGAGTTTGCCCACGGGCCTTCGGTAACCAGGTGTTATATGTAGCAGTAGGCAATGAAATCTTAAATCCAAACCCAATTAGGAGCTCTTCCCATTACAGCTTTTTCATTAGTACCAGCTGCTTGAGAAGCAAACTTGCATCACTCCTGTTCTTTTTTGTTGTCCGTTATTTTAATTTAATTTAATTTAATTTTTTAAAAGACGACTGGTAAGGGGATCCTAACCCTTGGCTTGGTGTTGTCAGCACCACGCTCAGCCAGTGACCGAACTGGCCATCCCTATATAGGATCCGAACCCACAGCCTTGGTGTTATCAGCACCACACTCTCCCGAGTGAGCCACAGGCCGGCCCTGTTGTCCATTATTTTTAGACAGTCGATGACTTCATTGCTCCTCTTTTATAAACACAAACACAGAAAGTTCTCAAGTTGTCCCTTTGATTCCTTCCCTAGTAAGTTTTGACTGCCTGCCAACTGTGTGTAGGGCCCTCCCTACGCCAGTGAAGGTGAAGCGAGAGCAAGCAGTGGGGCCAAGCAGTGACCTCTGATAATGTCCATGCTGCTGGGGAGAGTGACACGTAAGATACTAAAGGAACGCTGTACATATCCTCTGATCAAAATAGAGCTACATATTAAAATTAAATGAAATTATTGGCAAGGATGAAGTGAGAATTGCACTTACATTGTCTTTAATATTACAGACTATTTTTGCGTAGCATTTGTTGTTATCTCTTGATGGAACTGTCCATTCCAAAGGCCAAAAGTAACTATGGTAAACCTAAGAAGATATAAGCAAAACTTAGAGCCATTATCTTAAGTAGTACATTTGTCACACATTAGATATGGTAAAAGACAATGGAGGCTTTATTGTTATTGTTCATTACACAATAAAATTCATGGAGTGAATAGAAATCTGGTCAAAAGGTAAGTGACTTTAAACTTCTCGTTGTTAGGCACTTTTGCTATAAGCTCATCCCTTAATTATATTTCAAACTCAAAAGAGTAAACCTTAAGTAATATCAACAAATACCAAGAGAATGAGAGAAAGAAGCCATGTAATCACTTTCTGTCTTGCATTAATAAAATAAAAAAAATAAAAAATTTTAAAAACCCACAAAAAAAAAAATCAATACTGTCTTGTTACCTTAGGAATGACAATTTTGGGAAAGAAACAAATAAGGTGCCAGGAACAATTATAACATTATCTAGTTTTCTTGCTAATGCTTCCAAAAGAAATTCCTCATTTGGCATTATTCACCAAAAGCACTGATGGAAGGAGGGAGAGAAGGAAAGAGGGAGAAAGAGATGAAGGAAGAATGGAAGGACAGACATTCTTACTGATATATTCCTGGATGACTGAAGAAATTTTTTTCTCCTCCAATTACTAATCTCAGTTCAAAACACATGTGATTGGCTACCTTTTAAAAGCACACTGAAAATAAGGACATAATAAGCGCTCTTCTACGTTTTAATACAACGTAAAATTTTTTTCATAAATGTGAGTTACAAAATTGAATGTACAGTATCATAGTTAATAGTATAGCATCCCTAAAAAGAACTATTACACATTTTTTAGCACCACTTTCTAACCAACTGAGCAAACCAGCCACTGGTTCATATTTTTTTAAATGGTGTTTTTAATCAAGGTCATGAGTTCAGACCCCTCACTGGCCAGTTGCCAAAACAAAAAAGAAAAAGGTGTTTTTAGAGAATTGATGGACAAGGAAAAATGTTAATGACACAACATTAATATTAAAGTAGGACAGAAAACTGCAGGTAACTTAATCAAACTTTAAAAAAAATTAAGACACATGTACCCACACAAAATTATATATATATATATACACACACAATATAAAAGCACATACAAATTCTTAAAGAAAAAGAGACTGGAAGGAAATATGCAAAAATACTAACAGCAGTTATCTCCTTATGAAGTAATATTTCCTTTTTGATATTTTCCTAATTTTTCAAACTTCCTATAATGAAGATATACTATTTTTATAATCAGAAAAAACCAAAAATGTGTTACTAATAGAACAAGACATTACATGCTACTACCAATGCACATAATAAAAATTATTAAAAGATTTAAAATAGGCTTTCATATCACAAAATGAACTTTCATTCACAAATCTGGTCTTTTAGAGGGTTTTATTAAACACTTTTTTCCCCAAATGATTCAAAACAATAGTCCTTTCAGTAGTATTACTTGTGTATATAAAATTACTGTATTTCACGTGCATTTTCCTTGACTACATAATAAAAGGTAAGTGACAATGTTAGTATGTTATAGGATAATGCTAAAAATAAAACAAATATCACTAATGGTCAAAGGAGTAGAAATGTAGTTAATTTTTAGCATTCTTTTCATTTTCCTATATTTTTCCTAGTTCCAATGATATTGTTTCAATAATCAAAAGAAACCAATAAATGTGGTTTTAAAAAGTAGAAAGAATTATTGGGTCAACTGACAAAATTGGAAAATGAAAGGTAAATCAAAGTCTTGTATCAATACTCAATTTCCTAAAAGTGGTAACTATACTGTGGTTACACGTAAGATGTCATTGTTCATAGGAAATATACACGGAAGCATTGAGGAGCAAAAGGGCATTCAACTTACTCTCAACTGGTTCATGGAAAAAAATATACATACACAAAGATACACAGAGATAGAGAAAGAGAGGATATGAAAAGTATATAAAACAAATGGGTAAAATGTTAGCACTACATGAATATGGATAATGGTTATATGCAAGTTGTCTGCACTACTTTTCTACTTTTTTGTACACCTCAAATTACTTTAAAAATTTGACCAAAAAAAAAAAAAAAGTAGTAATTTAACACAGGAGTAAAGAAGAAAAGGAGAACTTACCTCAATATTTTCTTCCCCAAATTTCTCCACAGCTTTCTCTTCAGAAAGGCCACAAGCACCATATTCCAAAGGAGTAAATACAGTTGTTGGAACATTTTCATAATCACACTGTTACAAAATAGAAGTAAAAAGTTACAATAGGCAAAATTATAACTTAAAAAAAAAGTATACTTCCAAAAGGTTCAAAGTTGAGAGAGGAAAACAGACTAATACATTTCTACCAAAAGTACGTGAAGCCCTGATCCCAGACATTAATCTACTACATTGAGAACCATTAACTGTGAAAAGTTTTAGTGGAAGTTTGAAGTCTGATAAGACTGATGATGAAAAACAGATTCAGGGGGCTTCTCAACCCATCTACCAAGTGATGTTACCAACAATGGCTTACTTTCTCTCCCCTTAATAAAGCAGCCCAACACAATCCTAGTGTACCCATTGCTGATAGTCCTGATATTATCGGTGACAAACATTAATGGACTTCTTTGGAACATCAATTAGGTAAAACATATTAAGAACCATAAAAGCATTTTACATTTTTGGCCCAATAATCTTACTTTTAGAAATCTGTAAGATTATAGATATTACTATAATGTAACGTATAATTACTAAAATTATATTAAAATATATAATACCAATATAATAACAATAATTTCATATATAGAACAGGCTACATGTTTGTTTGTTTTTAATGACTGGTAAGGGGATCCTAGCCCTTGACTTGGTTTTGTCAGCACCACGCTCTCTCAAGTGAGCTAACCGGCCATCCCTATATAGGGATCCAAACCCGTGGTCTTGGTGTCATCAGCACTGCACTCTCCCGAGTGAGCCATGGGCCGGCCCTAGGCTACATGTATTAACAGCATTGCTGCAGTACTTATTGACAGTGGCGATATTGGAGTTACTTTTTCACTCCGATAACTGGAAAGTGGTTCTATAGTACATATTCTCAATGTAATATTATGCAGCCACTAAAATGGCAATGAAGAACACAGGAAAAAAACTGGTTAATGCTTATAACAGTATTTTTCAAAGCACACTGTATGATGTTAATAGATGTAGATAACAAAAAGTTTCTGCATTGAAGCAATAAACAGGTTTCTCTATTATCAGATTTCTCAGAAACTTTAATATGCTGATGTGAATGGTGAAAAAATATATAAATGACAAATGTTTGTAAATGCCACCCGGTAAAAACCTAGCAGTTACATTTGTACATAGAGGTGAGCCTAAGTTACATTCTGCATTTAAAATATGAGAAATGCAATTATCACTTTCTAAAATAGTGGAGTGAAAACTTTAAATGTGCCCCCTCTAAAAACAATAAATATAATCCTTTTCCTCTAAAAAGAGTATAAATTCTTGGAATTCTCTAATTCAAAAGTTAAGGCAGACATCCACTTACAGCCATAATGGTGTACCAGGGACCAGATTTGCACTCCTGTTTTAAACAACCAGAAAACCAGACAAATTTGAACCAACACTTTTTAGATACTGGACAACAGGCAGTGCAAGCCTGCGATCCCTGAGAAGGGAAACAAATGAGGTGAGCCCTATGACTGCTCCAGCTTACTGCCCAGAGGCAGTTTCTAGGCCTCAGTCCACGGAGGAGGAGCTCATACAGAGCCCAGTGGTGTTTCCCAGTTATGGCGAGAGATCACAGTTCAGGGAAGCCAAGGTGGCTTGAAGTTGCAGGGCAGAACACCAGAGAGGGTGGAGCTGCACAAAGAAAGCTCTCAAGACTTGCAGGGGTCCTCTTGAGATTATGGCTGAGAAGGTAACGGCTGGAAGGAATATCCAAAGGAGACGAAAAGATCCACTGATTTTCTTTGTTTTGTAAGGTTCTGTGAGCTACAATGATTTCAAATTTATTCAGGTGCAACCTTTTCCATGTTTGCCTTTGGTTATTGCTGACATATAAAAATATCTCTATTTTAGGAAACCAGAAAGATATAAATTCAAGAACAAATTAAATGCATCTCTATCTCAAGCTGTTTTTTTTATGCCCTTTCTTGGCTTACCAGATATTCAACTGCAACCTTGAATACAAGATGTAACTCAAAAAAGTAGTCTTATTAAATTTATTCCAAAGAGCAATATGAACCAATTGCAATTCCCTGGATGATCAATCTAGTATTCAAACTCCTTTTTACCCCCAATCTGTTAATTTCAAAATACTACAATCCAAAATAACCTCAGGTCTCAAATAAACTTTACTATCATCATTCTGTGAGGTTTCCATTACTACAACCAACTGAAATCAAACCATAATGATTCATACTCAAGGAAAACGGGTAATGACTAAATTCTTTGTCATTTATGTTTTCAGAATCCTTTAAAAAAATAACTAGGGTATATTAATTCTTTTCTAGCCACCTAGTCCCATGAAACATACTGAAAAGTTTCAATTTCCTGTAGTGACTTTAAAAACTCACTTAACAACATTAACGTAACATTTAACATATTAAATATTCTAGGAGCAAAAGACTTTTTTTTTAGAAAGAACTACAAAGTCTGAATAGTGGTTTAAGGTGCTCTGGACTTTGTGACACCATTATCTAAATCCCCAAATCCCTTTAAAGCCTAGATAGGTGCCATAAAAAGATTTAGAAAATTATATTTATATTGGTAAATAAAGAGATTCATGTAAAATACAACTATTATGAGTATATAGAACATAACAGTGCTAAGGCTTGATTAACCAAGCTCTTTTTACTCTTAATGTGATTCCAAGAATGACAATTTTCATAACAAAGTCACAAACATACAGCAATCTGTCTTGTTTGAAATACAACTAATAAAGCACATTTAGGATGCCATCACTAAAATAAATTATTTAAGACCTTCTCCCAACTACCCCCTAAATAGGAAACTGGGAGTATTATTAACAACAGTATCTCATTGGGTGACAGTCACAACACTCACCTTGACAGTGGAGCCAGCATAAAGCCTCTGAGCCAGCAATCTTCCTGCCTGGATTGCTACTGGTGTGAGCTCCAGCTTATCTTCCAATATATCCCCAATGGCATAGATGTAAGGCACATTGGTCTGCTCTTCATCCGTGACAGGTATTTTTCCAGTCCTAAAAATTCATTCAGTTAAAAATCATCATCAATTACCACTATTAATTAAGTACTACAAAATCCCTTTTCTCCCAAGGACACCCAAAACTGTGACTCTAGCTGAGGGCAATGTTCTACTGTATTAAAAACAAATCAAAACAGCTCAGAGGAACCAAAAAGCTCAGTGACAATTCTGGCCACTATTTTGAAAATCAAAGAAATAAGAAAACAGTAGGAAACCATGTAACACAGTGGTTAAGAGTGAGGATTCATAATTATAACCATACATATATACATACATACATACATACATACATACATACATACATAAAATAAGCAGGAAATACTAATGTGAGTGGCACTGGAAGAAGAGTTCTCTAAGCCTAAAAAGGGAACTCCCCAAACTCTAGAATTGATCAGTGCTGTAAATAACTAAAATAGTATTCAATACAACATAAGGTTTTTTTCTTACTTTTCATTTATCTTCACACCCACAGTCTCTAAGCCAATTTTTCTTGTGCAAGCATCTCTTCCTATTGCCAGCAACACCTAAAAAATTAATATACTAATGACTATTAACAAAAAGGCTCTATGAATTAATCATAGTTTTCTCTGCTTATTAAGCTAATTGAATTTCATTTTCCAGATCTGCAAAATATTTCATTAAGAAAATAATGCAAGAGTTTAAGCAAATTAAAATCTTTAATAAAAAAATCCTTTGAATAGGATATAGAAGAAACCCTTTCCCATTTCTTTTTAAGAGAAAGGAAGTTTATTAAATTCCTTAATAAACCTAGCCAAGTTTAAAGACAAAGACAGCATAGCTAATGACTGAATCAGGTTATTTTTAAGTGGTGGACTGGGGAGATGAAAGGGAAGAATGCAGGACAGAGAAATTCTAGCTCATTCAAAAATTCTGGTGCCTTTTTATAGCCATTTGACAAACAACATTTTAAGTTATACCGGAGAAAATCCGAAGCCATCCTTATACTAAAACAAATTATAATACCATAAGTAATTAAGATGTCTTAGAATGGGTATAGAATTAGGACATTTTAGAAATAGCAAACAGCCGTGGGAAATACCCAACAGACACAATAAGCACTTTATTTGCTTCCTGATGAAGTATTGACCTGAGCTCATTCCTTACCGTATTATACTCTCCTTCAATGGTTTCCTCACTGTTGGTAGACTGAGCTACCACCCTGAGTCGGCCTGGTGTCCCCGCTTCAATTTGTTCAATCTATAAAAGTGATAAAGTTTTATTCTGAAATAAAGACATTTATCAAGTGGGATAACTGTATCTTCCCCTTCTATCTGGTTCACACAAAGTTAAAACATAAAGTCTGGCATGAAAGGTCTTTTATGTCCCATCTCCCTTACCTTAACATCATTAGGATAAGTGATTAATTATCCCCTTTTCTCACTGCTTAATGCTTGCCAGAGGGGCTTTCTTTCAGATAGTTCTCAAACAATAGAATTCGGAAAGAAACATGGGAAGGAAGAAAGCGAAAAAGAATACCAAAATCCCTTAAAATCAAACCAATGACTTACTGTCTTTCCCAGGTTCCTATCTCAGAATTCACCCAGAACTATTAAATCCCACACAGAGCCACTGCTGTCCAAATTCAGATATTCCCTTTTGACTACAGATGTCCAGTTAGAAACTCTATAACCTGGAAGCTTCATTACATAGTCTCTGAGTAACAGCCAAATCATAGGTTTCTGTAAAATATTTCCTGGGAGAAATCAATAAAATCAACTGCAATATCTACTCTTTCTTTGAAATACAAACAACTCTTTCATAAAACTGTCAGGGGTCATTTTATTTCCAAAATCAATAAATAGTAAATATTTCCTTCTTGAATTCCCTTCCTTTCTTATACAGTTAAACCTCTTTGAACATACTGGAAAATCTTTCTTGTTAATTTAAATTTAAAATGTTCTAATGGTTGAACAAAAGTTAAATTGGTACATGGCTTAGATTTGTTTCAAACTGGTGAAGTAAAGGGCCTCATCCTACCTCTATCTTTTCTGCCTTATTCACTTCTGTGCTGCAGTCAGGCCTTTTCTGTATCTAGAACAATTTTCCTCCACACAGAGCCTTTTTTGCATACACTATGTTCTCTGTCCAAAATGCACTCTCTCTCTCCTCTCTGCAGAAGGCTCCTTCTGCTCAGTTACTTTATAATATAGCAAGAATTCAATACCAGGCTGTGGGAATCAAGACACGCTGATAACCCTATTTTATTACGCAAAGTTCACCACATTTTCAAAAGAGTCCACGACACCCCAAATGTTAAGATAGTACATAGGAAGATGTTACTTTTCTATCACTACAGCATATACATACAACTGTTGTTTTCTAATCATAGACTTAATGCAAATATATCATATACATCTCTAGTCCCTAAAAAACAGCTACAGTAATCAAGTACTGATAACTCCCAGGAAATTTGCTACTTAATCCTCATATTATGAGATAGATTCAGTTTATACTTACTCTATGTCAGGTACTGTCTAATTTGTAAGTGTTAGCTAATGCAATTCTCATAAGAACTGAGACAGATGCTTTATCATCTTCATTTTACAGAAACTACAAAGGTTCAGAGAGGTTAAATAACCCTCCCAAAGTCATATAGCAAGAACTAGCAGAACAGTATTTTAATCCAGATCACTCTGGTCCCAAAGCTCACACTTTTTTTTTTCCTTTTTGGCAGATGGCCTGTTTGGGAATCCGAACCCCTAACCTTGGTGTCACCAACACCATGCTGTAACCAACTGAGCTAACCAGTCAGCCCCCAAAGCTCATATCTTATCTATCAGCATTAAGAGATCTACAAAGACAAAAAAAAAAAAAAAAGAGAGAGAGAGCCACAGTCATGCAAAGAACTCAAGTCAACTGACTGAGAGATTTTTTTAAAATGACAGCTAAAATTTCTTATCTTTAACAGTCTCATCCTTGCACTAAACGAACTATTAGTCTGTAATATACTAAGTGATCATCTTTGTCACACTTATATACCAAAACATCTGTGGTAATGTTAAGAAGTCCCAGATATACTCATAATCTGGCATATTATAAGGCCTTTTCAAAACAATATTAAATGAGCAAAAAAAGCCAGCCCACATAAACAAAATGAGATAATGGTTTCCAGGGAAGCCAGAATCATATATTGCATATGTTGACTATATCTTATACCTAGGGGAAATATCTCATGGAAGAAAAAAATCAGCCTAGTCTTGAACTCTTACTTATATCTCATATGAAGAAACAAAGTATAACAGACCAAATATAATAAAATAAAGGAATGCATAAAGAGAAGCATTAAACAGAAGAGAACCAAAGATAAGAAAGTTGACAAAGGAAGAGATTATTAATCTATAAATAAGAACAAAGCTATTTAGGAAGTAGGCTGGTATAAGTTTATATACCAGTACACAAGAGTTGAGAAATTACACCATTCTTGACAATGCTGAATGTTTCCACCACCAACCCCAACTCTCTTCTTGCCTCTTACCACGAGTCTTATCAACAAGCCTATGTACAAACCTATGTTTGACAACAACCCCACTTACTTTAATTGGTACAAACTGTTTTATAAACTTGACACCATGTTCTTCCATGTGTTCACCAATTTTGTTGGCCATGTCCTGGTCAAATCCTCTAAGGAGAATGGACCGTACCATAACAGTGACATCTAAACCAATACCAGCAAGAAATCCAGCACATTCCAAAGCAACATAGGATGCTCCGACCACCAGGGTCTTACCCGGGCAGTAAGGTAAAGAGAAAAGATCATCACTGAAAAGAAATTTTTTTAAAAAAGGGGAAGAAAAAAAAGAGAAAAATGTTCATATATATGAATAATAACTAAATCAAAGTAAATATTTTTACTTTCATAAGAGATACTTTTAAGATTACAAATATTCAAGTAGCTATACACATAACACAGGAGAAATTCTCATAAGGTCTCAGATACTCTCCCTTTCTTGCCACTCAGTTGCTTTTAGAGTAGATCAAGCTATGTGTGGCTAAACATAGCAAACTGTGTAACTTCTGGCATTACTCCAACTCACATTCACACAAAACGGTTTTGAACTGTTTGGAATAAATCATACATTTGTAAACACAAACCCCCATCTTCATCCCAATACTTAGCTCTCTCTAAGGTGGAAAACCTAAGTTACTTCTTACCTCGCACATCAATTATCAAGAGTGGGGAAAAAGGTGGGAAAAAACTTTCAATATCTTGTTTTTATAACATCAAAACCAACTATAAAAAGTAAAACCTGGCATGGGGGAGAGGGAGTGGTGGAAAAGGAAGAACTGGTAAAGGGACACAAAAATCAACTACATTATATACTGATAAATTAAAATTTTTTTAAAAAAGTAAAACCTCACAAAAATCTTCTAGTTGAGTTAGGAATATACAAGACAGAAGAGAGATCATAAAAACATTCTTAGAAAATTAGTTTCTTGGGGTTGGCCAGTTAGTGAGGTTGGTTAGAGAACAGTGTTATAACACCAAGGTCAAGGGTTCGGATCCCTGTACCAGCCAGCCGCCAAAGAAATAAACAAAAAATTTTTTTAAAAGTTTCTTAAAATATGAGAAGGGAGCCTGCTATGGGTCTGAATGTTTATGTACCCCCAAAATTCATATGCTGAAATCCTATTTCCCAAGGTAATGTTATTAGCAGGTAGGGACTTTAGGAGGTAATGAGGTCATAAAGATGGATTTATGCATGAATGGGATTAGTGTCCTTGTTATTGTTATTGTTATTATTATTACTACAGGCCCCAGAGAACTGCCTTGCCCCTTCCACCCTGTGAGGGCACAGCAAGAGAGCACCTTCTATGAACCAGTTAACAGGCATCACCAGACACCAAATCTGTGGTGCCAAAACTTCATAACTGTGAGAAATAAATTCCTATTATTCATAAGCCACCCAGTTTATGATATTTTATTACAGCAGCCCCAACAGACTAAGAGCCCATTTAAGACAGCAATGACAACAGCTGCCATCTGAGCTGCCCCTGGATGAGGCACAAAGGATAAAACCAAATTACAAAGTAAGGAGCCTGAAGAAGAGTAATTTACAACACAATTAGAAACTCCCAGGCAAAAAAGCATCCAAAAGCACATATTTACTAACAATTGTCTTAATGACTTCCTAATGTAAAACTCCAGAACAACAATACCAGCAGTGTTATCTCTTGATGGACAAAAATAAACCACACAGCAAAACCTCCTGCCTACCTAATTTCAGAAGGTCCCCATACACTGACACTGCAGCCAGCCATTCAGTAAGATCTAGGGTGTGAGAAATCTAAATGGCCTGTTACCTTCTAATTCTTTTAGCAACCATTTTACAAGTGTTAAAGGGTAATATATAATCCTAGTTTTCAAAACCTAAATGTATATACACATGTACATATTTATTTTACAGACTGAATATCCACTTGGTTGTGTTTATTATATACTTATATACTCACACACATAAATAAATTTCAAGTAAAAACATAAATAAGTATATATATATAATACTTATATTTAAATATAAATATATATATTTCAGCAGTGACATTATTAACTCTATATGGTAAGATGACCAATGTTTACATTTTTGAATTTTTCAAATGTTCTCATTTAAAATAATTTTTTCCTTTTTCTTTCTCCCAATACCCTGTTTCCAAAGTGGGCAAAATGTGGCAAAGAACTCTTTCTGAAGTCCAAGAAATGAACTAAGTAGGTTTGAAGAAAAAAGCAAAATCCACAATGGGTTTTTCTTTTCCTCCCTGCTTCTTCTCCTTACCTGCTGATGCAGTATTCTTTGTCACCAGGGATGCCCAAGTAACGTGGCCTTTCACCAGTGGCAATGAGAAATCTCTCTGCTGAATAAATTTTTTCTTTGCCTTTATTATTTGTTGCCTACAAAGAAACCAGTATGAAAATTTTAATAAGTAATCATCCCTTAGAATTGTAAACTATGTAGTTCACAAAGACCGTTTGCCACATTGTCTCATTTGACCCTCATAATTTGATAACACAGTAAGAAACCTATATTAAGGCTGAGTAGTTCATGGACTTGCTCAAGATCACAATGCTAGAAAGTGACAGAACCAAGCCTCAAATCCAGGTAATCTGGTCCAGCACTCGCACATTTCACCACATCTCCACAGAAGGCCCCATGAGAAGCTGTGAGGCAAAATCACCAAACTGGGTAGTCTGGGTCAACAGCGGCTATTACTTTTACTATAATACTTCTAGTACTTTCATACTTTAATTTTATCTCCCCTACTGCCAACCAAAGTTTAAGAAAAAAAGCTACTCAGAATGTTACACAATTACCTTAATCCTATGAGGACCAACAAACTGCCCATAAGCATTTTCATAGACGACCTTTTTCTCCCGCAGAGCTACCCGGTAGCCCCAGTTCAGAGAACCAATATGATTCTGCACTGCTTCTGTCATTTTTTCCCAGTCATGTTTAACTGCATAAGAAAATAAGACAAAATGTTTAGCTTTTCAACTGCCTGGCAAAGATCGTTTCCACTAACTACTCACATGGAATAAAAGCTTTTAGAGCTTTTAGTCTAAAAAAGTCCTTCATTTTGAGCACTTAAGTTACTTCTTCATCTTCAAATATTCTCTCCCTTTTAGAAGACTACCATATAATTAAATAATCCAAGGCTTCCTGGCAATTCTCAAGACCAAAATAACCATATACAAATTTTTTTCTTCTTTATCTAGAAATGAACTAGAATTTTACTTTGGATTGTAAATATTGCTGGGGTATAGGAAGGCTTAGGATTCTGTATTTGTAACAAAATCCAAGAGATTCTGATGTAGCTAGGTTTAGAGTTACTAACTGGTAACAGTGTTTATGCCAGGGGCTGGCAAACTATGACATAGTGGGCCAAATCTGGCCCATCACCATTTCTGTAGATAAAGTTTTAATGAAATACAGCCATGTTCATTATTTCCATATTGTCTAGGGCTGCTTTCATGCTACAGTGGCAGAGTTGTATTATTGTTATTATTCAATAGTCAGTATCTTATAAATGACTAGGAAAAAAACAGGATACAGGTAAACTATTTTCTGGTGGTAGGCAGAAAGCAGGTCCTGGGAAAGTTGTAGTTTGGAAGGAAGAGATTCAACACGTACTGAAAGCCTCTCATGGAAATGAAAAATCTGAGTTTCAGATTCAGTGGTTAAGTGTAGCCTAGCCACACAGTAAGTGGTGAAACCAGGTTTATGACACCCAATGGCCAGCCTCTGAATGTGGAAATGACAGCACAAAAATTGGTTTGTGGCCTCCTAGAGAACAGATCATGGACATTCAATTCATACAACCATAAAATGTTAGAACTAGAACAAACCTTAAGAGATCATCAGTTCAATCAAAAAAAAAAAAAGTAACTACGGAGGCTACTGTGGCTGGGTGTGGAGAGGACTAGGTGCTTGGGCTGGGGAGCACTGCAGGGAGCCTGGACCAGCCTGCTGCCTGCCTTCAGTCAACCACCACCATAAAAAGAAAAGACAGGATTCAATGTTTCTCTACCAGGAATGGAATAGAATAGTATATAACTTGTGTCATCTAATTGCAATAACAACCAACATTTTACCAAATCTTTTTTCATATCTCTCTTTCTCTCTTGTAAGGGTCTGAAGAAACAGAGATAGTGATCCCAACATAAGAAAACTTTAAAAGTAACTTATTTTCTAAGATTCTAGACTTGAACAATTACTGTTGATTTTAAATGGCAAGTAAAAGTTATCGACAAAGTAGGCATGACTAGTTTGAGAGAGAGCAAAATTTTTCAAAGCACGTATTTAATGCCATGTTTTTATACTTAATAAACTATTGATTAAAACTCCAAAAATGCCACAAAAGAGTTTATCCCCAGCTACTGCTAGAAGATATAGCCTCAGAAGCTCCACACCTCACAGATCTCAAAACTAAAATCAGACAGGGTTTGGGGTTTCAATCTTCAAGGACAGAGCAGCTTAATTCACTAATCAGGCATGAAGCTGTGCGAGGCCTCACTTCATTCTTCTACCAGATAATGCAACCTACTTTCTAAAGTTAACAATTCCTTCTTCAGCTTGTCTAGGCTTTCTAGAGTACTCTAAATATTTTTAATTCAACAAAGTCTAACCACCCTCTCCTCAGCAAATAACCCTCCCCAATCCAATATCAGCTCGTGTAAAAGGCTTCTTTGGAGAAAAAAATGCAACAGCTTCAAAAGAAAGTAAATGTAATTTGTACTTCCTCACAAATTATAAACACTGTACGATTTTTTACAAATGCTATATGAGAATTTATTTGAAAGAATTCTGGTTTTCTATTATAGAAACACCATACTCAAGTGCAGTATCTGTTGTTACTGTAATAACTATGTAGCTACCTGACAAGGATTTATCCATAAAAAAATGTAAACAACAAAAAACAACTTCCAGGGTTTTTGCCAGCCTTGTAAAAATGGATGGTGCACTGCAAGATCACAGCTCAAACCCCCCAAAAGCACAAATAGAAGAGTAGCTTTTTCCTTACATACCTGTCTCCTCGACATTCCATCCAAAGTTGCGAGAGTCTTGTATGGCTTGTCCTAACAAGGCTGCTTGGTGCATCAGTTTTTTAGGTATGCAACCCACATTCACACATGTTCCTCCAAGACCTACAACATTGAGAAATTAATTTATAGCCTGCTTCACAGCCTTCAGAGAAAAAGGTCAAGGATTATTATAATTCTATGAAACATGATATTTTGTTTGCTAAACATGGCAATACTGTTTATATAAGTTTGTTCCTAAGTCTTGTGACATTTCTAAGTTTGGACAGCCTTATGTATCAAACACAGTAACGTCATCCTAAAACAAAACAAAAAGAGGCAGATTTCCACAATTTTCATATACTTCAAAAAATTCAAAATTGATTACTGATAGAGACACCAGAAAATAATAATTTATTATGTGCACAACCCTGTACTTGCCATTGAATCTATGTATAGAGCTACCTGATAAAGGGGTTGTTATGCTGGGCATGGTTAGATTGCAGTGGGTCTGAAATTAAACATAAAATGTGGCATATATGTACTTTTTTTAGGGAGGTGGCTGTGAAGATTAATTCTAGGTGTCATTTTGATTAGATTGAGGAATGCCGAGAAACCTGGTAAAGCTATCTTTCTAGGTGTGTCCCTGAGGGTGTTTCCAGAAGAGATTAGCATGAGAACCTGAGTGGACTGGGTGGGAAAGATCCACCCTCAATATGGGTGGAACCATCCAATCCACTGGTGGTCCGGAGAGCATAAAAAATTTTTAAAAAGGCAAATCTCTCTCTCTCTATCCCCTGGAGCTGGGATGCACTCTTCTCTCTTGTCCCTGGACATCAGAGCTCAAGACTCTTTAGCTTTTGGGTTCTAGGATTTATGCCAAAAACACATCGGCTCCCCTGGTTTCGAGGCCTTTGGACTTGGACTGAGCCACGCTACCCACATCCAGTTTGCAGATGGCCTATTGTGGGACTTCTCTTCACAATCACGTGAGCTAACTCCCCTAATAAATTCCTTCATATATTTATAATATATCCTATTGAGTCTGTCTCTCTGGAGAACCCTAACTAATACAGGCCTACAGCTTTCTCTTGATTCTCCAAAGTACTCATGACTGCCCCCAGAAAGGTGTAGCATCCCTAAGGTTAAAGAACATGATGATAGCTTGTTTCCATTAGAACAAAATGCAGGCAGATGGGGAGGTGGCCAAAATGACACAAGAAGGAGTGCAAGATGACATTACACGTCACACCTCAAAAGTTAAATCCTCTAAGGGGAATACTACCAGATCGTCACTGTGGAGTGTAAGCTCAACAGGGCAGAAGGGATATACCTAGCACCCAAGGGATATACCTAGTACCTGACACAGAGTTGACACTTCATAAATATTCGCTGAATCAATGAATTAGAAATTGTGACACCACCTTATCTGGACTTCCTGCTTCCTGCCTCTTTCTAATGCAAGCAGTCAAGTAATCTTTATAAATTTACACATATCACTCCACTACTTTAAGCCCCTAAAAGGCTTCCCACTATGCTCTGATTCATTCAAATTCCTCATCTTGGCCTACAAGGCCCCGTACGGTCTGACACCTGCCTTCTTCCTCTCCAGTCTTACCTCATACTAGTGCCTCCAGCTTCCACTACCCATGCCACAACCTTGAAGGATTCTTATCTACCTCAGGACCTTTGTATGTGCAGTACTGAGAAAGACAGAGAAAAGCTGCCTGGAAGGTTCTGCCTCAGCTTTTGGCACAGTTGGCTCATTCTCATTCTTCAGGCCTCATCTAAATGTCACCTCTTCAAAAGCCTTCCTTGATACTGACAGTCTTCTCAAAGTTAAACTCTCTCCTTTACCCAGTTCCTCTTTATCCCACTATACAATTTTTTTCAGTACCATTTACCATGATTCATAAAGTTATTGCTTATCTTTTGTCTCCCCACTAGAATGTAAGCTCCACAGGGCAGGAACTTCTTATGTACTATGTTTATACTGCTATATCCCCATGGTCCTGGTTTATAAGTATTCAACAATTTTTTTTTGAATAAATGTATATGAACATATAATTTACCAAGACTCAGAAGCAGCAAGGGCTATCCATTAAGATATCTGATTCCAGTAGGAGGTGGATTTAAAACAAATACACAGATGAAAAGTTTAAATTTTCAGTTATTAAGTCCCTAAGTATACTAAATTACTCAAATATTTAGCTTTAAATCATAGCTTGTGGATAAGGTTTTTTACTATCTTGACTCTGTGTCAAAGAACTTAAATTTGTAGCATATAAGCTGAGTCCAATTTTAACTTAGTACAAGTGAAAGAGGTATATGTTTTTGTTTTTTTAATTGAATTTTTTATTGGGTTTTAGGAGCCACTTTGATCAGTGCCAGGGAAAATCCTGTTTCTATAAAACCATTTCTAAAATATTTTAAAAGCTTACCCCATCTAGTTCCAAGAGGGGTTGGAGTGACAAAATCCAGGACCATCACCTTCTTGCCATATTTGGCTGCCTCCTGGAAAATAAAATTATTAAAATGAATTGGAAAAGTTAACATAATAGATTGGAAATGGGCTGTTAAACTCCATACAGTTTTTACTAAGCTATAACACCTAAAGTGTAATCAGTTATTGGTATCTAGGAATTTTATATATCATGATAATTAGTTCAACTTCAGGATAAAAATTAAGAGATACTCAGATGATTGTGAGAGGATCTTTAACGATTATGCAGATTACAGTTGTAAAATTATTAGAATCAGCTGGAACCCTTAATTAAATAATTCCACTCAAATAACAGAGTAAGCAATAATCTGGGGGGAAAAATGTGATATTTCTAAGCAATTGGTAAGTAACTGGTAAACCAGGTTTACTGACGTCTACAGCCCTTGACTCAACCTGTTGAGTTTAATATTTTTTAAAGTATTCCTGAGATTTATCTAACACAATTTCTAAGGCAGAATACTGGAGAAATTTTTCTTCTGAAATTGTCAGATTTCCTAAAATTTTCATGTGAGGAGCCCATGAAAAAGTTGACGATAATCCAAATCTATTTTAGAGGAGCACAGACAATAGTCAGAAGTTTACTTTACAGATTATCTTTTATTTTTCTCAGAGAATAAGCTTTGTGTACTGACAACTAGACCTCCGTAGGTTATTCAAAAAGACTAAGTCTATGTGTCCTTAAAACACACCATCACTAGAGCAAAATACATCCGTATTACTCCTAGATCACTTTCAGCAAAGCACTGCTTCATGTTAAATACTGGCAGCTAATTTGGACAGCTTCATTTGAATCTACCTTTACTGATTTCACTACAAGCTACACCTCAGGGGAGTATAACCACATCATCTTTTATAAGAACCTGTTGGGTAAGGATGACAGGCCTAAGGGCTCCTCACACGGAAAACAGATCTCATTTCAGGGCTGAGAGCCTCACTCCTAACCTCCTCATGTACACATCCTCTTCCCAATCATCCCCAGGCCAAAGAGTTAGTGACAATTCTTTTAATTACCTCATACACACAGGTGGCAAGTCATTTTTAGTAAATAAGTTAAAGAAATCCAACTGCTCTCCATCTTTCTATTGGGCAGGAGAGGTTGTGAATAAGGAAATCAAAGTGAAAAAACACATATTAATATTTATAAAGAATAAGATATATATTTGTTTAATTACAAGCCATTTCCACACATCACCCTTACTATTTGAAAAATCAACCAAACTTAAAATGAACGATACTGTCCCAAAATACTAGGCCTTATACCTTTATGTAAAAAACATACATCTCAATATGGAAAAATGATTGAGAAAGTTGTTCCTTAACATGTCCTGCCCAAGTTAATGTGCAAAATGTCACAGGAGTGGATCACATAAATTCCAAGAGAACTTGGAAAAATCTGTCAGAAATGTGAATATTCTAACCATAATCCAGATAACACACAACACAAAGAGCCTTGCCTTAGCAGCTGCCAGTCCTCCTGAGCCACCTCCAATGATGATAAGGTCATAGTCATAGGACTCAGGAAGATCCTCAGAGCCATTCATTTTCAGTAGCTTTTCAAGTCTCCCCTCCTGATATGCCTACAGAAAAACAATGGAAGGGAAAATAATTTAACTTAAAAGCTGCAATACCCAAAATGTTTTTTAAGAAAAGCAAAAGGAATTTTCAAAGAAAAAATGTTTACATTACAATATACAAATAGAAAAATATTCAACCTTCCTTCAAGTGGTGATCAGTAATTTGCTTTCTTTTCAGTTATAATCCCTGAGGACTATGTCCTAATGCCTTTGCACATCACAATGAACTGTTTTGAAGTGTTCACATACTACCTCAATGTTAGTAACATCCTGACAGCCCAACAAAATCAACTCAGGACTGAATTAAGTTTGATCAACAGTCCTTTTTCTCTAGAATTTTAGAACTAGATTTTTAAATTAGGTTTTTACAAGCATTTGTATGTTTTTAATGGAACCATCAATATAGTTTAGCAATCCTCTTTACTTTCTAGTTAAAAACAGAATGAGTGGGTAAAGGTCTCAGACTAAGATGGCAGCTTGGTAAATATGGGCACAGCTAATAATCTCAATGCTGTGAATTGATTGAATTGTCTCCCCAAAGTTCATATACTAGAAGCTTTATTCCCATTGTAATTGCTGAGGGTGGGAAATCCTGTTAGGGTAATTGAAAGGTGAGGCCTTAAAGAGGTGATTGGATTGTAGGACCATGCCACAGTGAATGGATTAATAATGGTGGTCAGAGGCATGGTTCCGAGAGCTTTAAAAGGAAAGCAAATGAGGAACTGTCTCTCTCTCTGCTCTGCCATTTTATGCCATGTGAGACCCCTGGGTTGCTGTCACCACCACCAAGATGTGTTCCCTGGACTTTGGACTTCCCATCCTCTGAAATTATAAGCAATAAGTTTTGTTTTCTTATAAATTTCCCAGTTCCAAGTATTTTCTTATAAGCAACAGATATGGACTAATACACTCAATATAGCAATTTTAAGAGATTCACTGAATATTTAAAACTTTTCTATACTGTTTACCCAAGGCACAAAATCTCAAAATGCAGACAAAATCATTAGTTGGCCTACATGAAAAATTAAATGTGTATGTAGCTGCTTTTGCAAGGCATTTTAAATAAGGACTCAGTAAAACTCATTCCTTTAATCTGCATATGCATGAAGTTTCTATATTATATTTAGTTCCCATTTGTTTGGCACGTAACAGGATTTATAATTTAGGTGTTAGACTTAATTTTTTAAAAAATCCTTTCATTCCACTAGTTTTTATACACAGTTATATTTCATATTGGTTTGGAACACTGTTTGGTGATATATTTAATATTACCTTATATTAATAAAAACATGGCAAACAAGAGTTAATGATTAGAAAAGTTAACAAGCACAATACGGGCCGAGCCCATGGCGCACTCGGGAGAGTGCGGCGCTGGGAGCGCAGCAACGCTCCCGCCGCGGGTTCGGATCCTATATAGGACTGGCCGGTGCACTCCCTGGCTGAGTACCGGTCACGAAAAAGATAAAAAAAAAAATAAATTAATTAATTAATTAAAAAAACAAGCACAATACAATGTTTTTTTAAAAATCAAGTCTTAACTTTAATCAAAAAAGCCCCCACACTTACCAGCCCAGACTCCTGCCTACCATCAGGTGTAGGGGGTGAAAGGCAGAGGTTGGGGTCAGCAGAAGAACAGGGTGCTTGGGATGTGGAAGGGGGTGCAGTGGAGGAATGTGCAGGAGGAAGCACAGCGCTGTGGTTGGTGCTTGACAGCATGGCGGGCATGCACAGTGGTACGGGTACTGAAGGGAGAACACCCAGAGACCAGCAATGGTGGGGACAAGACCGCACCACCCTGACAGTCTGCACAAAAGGTCTAATGTGAGAGGCTGGTAAGCACAGCCAGTATTCATCAACTGGCATTATGGCCGAGGCTCCTCCTTCAATATAAGGCACTGTGGGGGAAAAACAATTTTGTGGTAATAGCCATTCAGATCAAAGGATCAATATAAGCTTCAGATAACTAGTGTTACTCCCTTGTTGGTGTCAAGGAGAAGGTTGACTTGCTAGTTTTAAAGAGTTAACTAATAAATGCAGGTAGATTTTTTATTCTGGAAAAAAATCATGCAACCATTTTTAATCTCAGCCTCATTTTATCTGCATGTACTCAGCAGAGATGGTGAAAGAACGCAATCACTGGCTGTCTAAATGAAAATCACCCATTCTTGGAACCTGCCTCGCCCAAAATACCTACTATAACAAATCGTACTCCCTCCGCCAATGTTTACATCTGTTCTTTACTGAAATTCTGTATCTAACCTGGGTTCTTATGGTTTAAGCTTAAAGTCGAATTATATCATCCAATGCAGATTAAGAAAGCTCTGAATACTTTTAACTCTGTAAGGCAAAAATCAGTAAGACCAAGGCAACTGAAGCATTCAGCTGATCCTAGAACTAAACATTAAGTTTTTAAATCTTAATCCAACTTAAAATTGGAACTGCTGTCATTCAGCTCCAGGTAAGTGGTATAACACCTGAAATATAAATAAGATAGACTGTAGGAGACAGCGCCCCCAAACAGTATAAGAAGAGAACACAGAGATGGAGTAAGGACAGAGAAGAGAAAAATGCTCCCACTCTCCTCCAATTATAACTGTTAGAAATACTGGCTGTTGGTTGCTTCCTCTCGCCATGTGGTCTGCTTGTACCCAATGGCTCCTTGCCACTTTCTGCCACGAGTAGAAGCAGCCTGAGGCTCATGCCAGATGCAGCTGTCCAAGAATCAATAAATCCCCAGGTGTGGGATTACTTAGCCAGAGGATATACAACTAGGATTTAACAACCAGAAACAGATTTTTTTCTAAGAAAGACATGACCCACAGTAATTCCATTCTCCTTCATCTTCTGGAACTGATAAGTGGACTGTCTAGAGTTGTGCTGTCCACCCTGGACTCCGGCCCCCGGTAAACTTCCTGTTACTGGGAGGCAGATACCATCTCTGCGGCCACCAGTTTGGAAAAACGCCTAACCAATTTCTGGTTAGGAACAGTGTGGTAGGAGAGTTCCCAAGTCCGCTTGAACCCGCTGGAGAGCTGACTGCAGGCGGGCACCGGACTCGGTCCGTGCCGGGGGGATACAAAGGTGAACCGTATGCTGCGGGCTCCTCCCCCGAGGAGCTCACGCTCTGGTGTGGGAGATAAGACAAGTACACAAATAACCGCGATGCCAGGAGGAAGGTGATAAGTCCCGAGAAAGATCTACACAGTGCTACAAAGGCACCCAGAGCGACCGGTCGTCTGTGCCTAGCAGAAACCTGGTAGACTTCCTGGGTGACGCGGTGCCGAGCAGGGTCTTGAAGGCCCAGCTGATAGACGAGGGTTGAAGAAGACACGTCCCAGCCCAGACCAGGGCGCACAGAGCGGGGAGACGTCCGGCCAGGGAGGCGGAGACTCGACAGAAACCACACACCCTGTGGGGTCGCCACTGCACGATCCAACAGCCTGGGCCAGAGCACACGGAACAGGGAGAAGTCCTGCATGGGAAGTGAAAGCTCAGCAGAGATCACACACCCTGTGGTACGTGATCCAGCAGCCCAGCAGAGTCCAAGCTGACCAGAGAGGTGGCTCCCCGGAGAGGCCCAAGACCTGAGGCAACCACGCACACAAGGCACTAGAGGCCAACTGAGCAGTCGCGGAGGTAGCCATAACAAATTGGCAACCACAGCAACATCTTAGTCAATAGTCTCAAACCAGTGGACTGTGAAACCCCCTGCCACAATGAATAAACATCAAAAAAAAGATACCAGAAATACAAAAAATCAAGAAAGTACACCACCAAAAATTAATAAATCTCAAACTCTAGATCCTACAGAACAAGAAGCCCTTGAAATGACTGACAAGGAATTTCGAGTGATAATTCTAAGGAAACTGAATGAGATACAAGAAAACTCAGCTAGACATCATGATGAAATGAGGAAAAGTATACAGGACCTGAAAGAGGAAATGTACAAGGAAATCAATGTCCTGGAAAAAAATGTAGCACAACTTGCTGAACTGAAGAAGTTATTCAGCGAAATAAAAAACACAATGGAGAGTTTAACCAGCAGGCTTGTCGAAGTGGAAGAGAGAACCTCTAAACTTGAAGATGGGCTGTTTGAAATACCACAAGCAGACAAGAAAAAAGAATCAAAGACATTGAAGAAAATCTGAGAGAGATATCAGACAACCTTAAGCGCTCAAATATCCGAGTCATGGGTATTCCAGAAGGGGAGGAAAATGGAGATTGCATTGAAAACATATTCAACAAAATAGTGGCAGAAAACTTCCCAGGTATAGGAAAAATCACAGATCTTCAGATCCAGGAAGCTCAATGATCTCCAAACGTATTCAACCCAAAAAGGCCTTCTCCAAGACATGTTATAGTCAAATTGGCAAAACTCAGAGACAAATAGAGAATCTTAAAAGCTGCAAGAGAGAAGCGTCAAATCACCTATAAGGGAGCCCCAATCAGGCTAACATCAGACTTTTCATCACAAACCCTAAAAGCTAGAAAGGAATGGGATGATATTTTCAAAATACTAAAGGACAAAGATTGCCAGCCAATAATACTATACCCTGCAAGGCTATCCTTCCGCAATGAAAGGCAAATAGAATATTTCTCAGACAAACAAAAACTGTGGGAGTTCACTACCACACGATCACCCTTACAAGAAATCCTCAAGGGAGTACTGGGTTTGGATCCTGAAAAATACCTACCACTGCCATAAAAACCCAAGAAAAATCAAAACCCACTAGTATAATAAAAATGGCATTCATGAAGAGAAAACAAACAAAAACGCTATCTACAACCTAAGGAACCAACAAACACATAAAACAAACAGTAAATCAGAAAGCAAGGAACAAAAGACACCTAAGACAACCAAACAACAATCAAAAAAATGCTAGGAATAAATCAACACTATTCAATAACAACTCTTAATGTAAAAAGCTTAAATTCCCCAATCGAAAGACACAGACTGGCTGACTGGATCAAAAAGCAGGACCCAACTATATGCTGCCTACAAGAGACCCACCTCACCCATAAAGATTCACATAGACTAAGAGTGAAAGGATGGAAAAAGATTTACCATGCAAACAGAAAAAAAAAAAAAAACGAGCTGGAGTAGCTATTCTTATATCTGACAAAATAAACTTTAAACTAAAAACCATAAAAAGAGACAATGAGGGACACTACTTAATGATAAAAGGACTGATCCATCAAGAAGACATAACAATCATAAATATGTACGCACCCAATGTTGGAGCAGCCAGATTTATAAAACAAACTCTATTAGACCTAAAGAAGGAAATAGACACTAATACCATAATAGCAGGGGACCTGAACACCCCACTGTCAATATTAGACAGATCATCTAGGCAAAGAATCAGTAGAGAAACACAAGATCTAAACAATACTCTAGACCAACTGGAATTGGCAGATATCTACAGAATATTCCATCCAACAACCTCAGAATATTCATTCTTCTCATCAGCACATGGATCATTCTCCAGGATAGATCACATATTAGGTCACAAATCAAGTCTCAATAAATTCAAAAAAATTGGAATTATCCCATGTATTTTCTCAGACCACAATGGACTAAAACTAGAAATTAATAACAAACAAAACTCTGGAAACTTTACAAACACATGGAAATTAAACAGCATTCTACTTAATGACATATGGGTCCAAGAAGAAATCAAGCAGGAAATCAAAAAATTTATTGAAACTAATGAAAATAATGATACATCATACCAAAACCTGTGGGATACTGCAAAAGCAGTATTAAGGGGGAAATTTATTGCATTAAATGCTCACTTCAGAAGAATGGAAAGATGGCAAGTGAACAACCTAACACTTCACCTTAAAGAACTAGAAAAACAAGAACAATCCAAACCTAAAGTTAGCAGACAGAAAGAAATCATTAAGATCAGAGCAGAACTGAATGAAATTGAAACCAAAAAAAATTCAAAAGATCAATGAATCAAAAAGTTGGTTTTTTGAAAAGATAAATAAAATTGACAAACCATTAGCATGGCTAACTAAAAAAAGAAGAGAGAAGACTCAAATAACAAAAATTAGAAATGAAAAAGGCGATATTACAACTGATTCATCTGAAATACAAGGAATCATTCGAGACTACTATAAACAACTATACACCAACAAATTTGAAAATATGGAGGAAATGGATAAATTTCTGGACACACACCAGCTCCCAAAACTGAACCATGAAGATGCAGAAAATTTGAACAGACCAATAACCATAAAGGAGATTGAAGCGGTTATCAGAAGGCTCCCAACAAAGAAAAGCCCAGGACCAGATGGATTCACAGCACAATTTTACCAAACATTCAAAGAGGAATTGACACCGATTCTTTACAAACTATTCCAAAAGATTGAAACAGACGCAAATCTCCCAAACTCATTCTATGAGCAAACATCATCCTGATACCAAAACCAGGTAAAGATATAACCAAAAAAGAAAACTACAGGCCGATATCCTTGATGAATATAAATGCAAAAATCCTCACTAAAATACTAGCAAACAGAATACAGCAACACATACGAAAAATTATTCATCACGATCAAGTGGGATTCATCCCAGGGATGCAAGGTTGGTTCAACATACACAAATCAATAAATGTGATACACCATATTAATAAACTCAAACACAAGGACCATATGATCATCTCTATAGATGCTGAAAAAGCATTTGATAAAGTTCAGCACTCCTTCTTGACAAAGACCCTCTATAAGTTAGGTATAGAGGGAAAGTATCTCAACATAATTAAAGCCATATATGACAAACCCACTGCCAATATCATCCTGAATGGGGAAAAGCTGAAAGCTTTTCCTTTAAGAACAGGAACTAGACAAGGATGCCCACTCTCACCACTCCTATTCAACATCGTGTTGGAAGTACTAGCCAGAGCAATCAGAGAAGAGAAGGAAATAAAGGGCATCCAGATTGGAAAAGATGAAGTCAAACTGTCCCTGTTTGAAGATGACATGATCCTATATATCGAACAGCCTAAAACCTCTACAAAAAACCTGCTGGAATTGCTAAATGATTTCAGCACAGTAGCAGGATACAAAATCAACACACAAAAATCAGTAGCATTTCTTTTCTCCAATAGTGAACATGCAGAAGGAGAAATCAAGAAAGCCTGCCCATTTACAATAGCCACCAAAAACATAAAATACTTAGGAATTGAGTTAACCAAGGAGGAGAAAAATCTCTATCATGAGAACTACAAACCACTGCTGAGAGAAATTAGAGAGGATACAAGAAGATGGAAAGATATCCCATGCTCTTGGATTGGAAGAATCAACATAGTGAAAATGTCCATACTACCCAAAGTGATATACAAATTCAATGCAATCCCCATCAAAATTCCAAAGACATTTTTCTCAGAAATGGAAAAAACTATCCAGTCATTTATATGGAACAATAAAAGACCACACATAGCCAAAGCAATGCTGAGCAAAAAAAATAAAGCTGGAGGCATAACACTACCCGACTTTAAGCTATACTACAAAGCTATAATAACCAAAACAGTATGGTACTGGCATAAAAACAGACACACTGACCAATGGAATAGAATAGAGAATCCAGAAATCAACCCACACACTTACTGCCATCTGATCTTTGACAAAGGCACCAAGCCTATTCACTGGGGAAGGGACTGCCTCTTCAGCAAATGGTGCTGGGATAACTGGATATCCATATGCAGGAGAATGAAACTAGATCCATACCTCTCACCATATACTAAAATCAACTCAAAATGGATTAAGGATTGAAATATACACCCTGAAACAATAAAACTTCTTATAGAAAACATAGGAGAAACACTTCAGGAAATAGGACTGGACACAGACTTCATGAATACGACAACAAAAGCACGGGCAACCAAAGGAAAAATAAACAAATGGGATTATAGCAAACTAAAAAGCTTCTGCACAGCAAAAGAAACAATTAACAGAGTTAAAAGACAACCAACAGAGTGGGAGAAAATATTTGCAAAATATACATCTGACAAAGGATTAATATCCAGAATATATAAGGAACTCAAACAACTTTACAAGAAGAGAACAAGCAACCCAATTAAAAAATGGGCAAAAGAGCTAAGTAGGCATTTCTCTAAGGAAGATATCCAAATGGCCAACAGACATATGAAAAAATGCTCAACATCACTCAGCATCCGGGAAATGCAAATCAAAACCACACTGAGATACCATCTAACCCCAGTTAGGATGGCTAAAATCCAAAAGACTCTGAACGATAAATGCTGGCGAGTTTGTGGAGAAAAAGGAACTCTCATACATTGTTGGTGGGACTGCAAAATGGTGCAGCCTCTATGGAAAATGGTATGGAGGTTCCTCAAACAATTGCAGATAGATCTACCATACGACCCAGCTATCCCACTGTTGGGAATATACCCAGAGGAATGGAAATCATCAAGTCGAAGGTATACCTGTTCCCCAATGTTCATCACAGCACTCTTTACAATAGCCAAGAGTTGGAACCAGTCCAAATGTCCATCATCAGATGAGTGGATATGGAAAATGTGGTACATCTACACAATGGAGTACTACTCAGCTATAAAAACGAATGAAATACTGCCATTTGCAACAACATGGATGGACCTTGAGAGAATTATATTAAGTGAAACAAGTCAGGCACAGAAAGAGAAATACCACATGTCCTCACTTATTGGTGGGAGCTAAAAATTAATATATAATTCTCACACACACACACACACACACACACACGCACACACACAAAAGCCCGGGAGGGGGGGGCGGGGAAGAAGATATAACAACCACAATTACTTGAAGTTGATAGGACAAGCAAACAGAAAGGACATTGTTGGGGGGGAAGGGAGGAGGGGGGGAGGTAGGGAGGTTTTGGTGATGGGGAACAATAATCAGCCACAATGTATATCGACAAAGTAAAATTAAAAAATAAATAAATAAATAAAAATAATAAAAAATAAAAAATAAATAAAAAAAAAGAAATACTGGCTGTTGGCTGTAGTGGCTGATATAGAAGTTGTCAAACTTTTTAATCTCAGGACCCCTTTACAATCTTAAGTTATTTAGGACTCCAAAGAGCTTTTTTGTTAATGTGGGTTTATTTATTAATATTTACTGCACTAGAAATTAAAACTAAGAAAAAATTTTTAGATTTATTAATACATTTAAAAATAATATACCCATTACATGTCAACATAAATATTTTTATAAAAACATATGTTTAAATTAGTGAGAAGGGTGGCATTGTTTTATATATTTGCAATTCTCTTTAATGTTTGGCTTAACAAAAGACAGCTAGCTCATCATCTGTTTCTCCATTAAATCTGTTGCAACACTGCCTGCACATAGCCTGGGAAAACTCCATGGTAGACTTGTAATAAAATTAGAGTGAAAAAGGCAAATAGCATATTAGAAATAATGAAAACAATTTTGACCTCCAAGTCCCACTGAAAGGGCCTTGGGGGCCCCCCCAGACCACACTTTGAGAATCATTGCTATAAGATATGAGTGTAGATACACAACACCTCACTCCTGCACACATCTGTCACTTGTTCACATATTGGATAGTCTATCACAGCAATGCCTTTCCCTCACCCCACTCCTAATAAACACTGTTCCAGACTCCCTCCAAAAACGGCACAATAGGAAAAGATATTTAACTTTAAAATTAAAATAATCCTGATTCCTCCCTGCCCCCCCCCAGTATGATTCCTTTTCCTTTGTCACAGATTTATACTGGTTTTTCCTACCATTATACATAGCTCAAATTGTTGAGTTTAAGAGAGATAATGCGCATTAGTTCCTATGGTGTTTCTACAGTGGCTGATAGGAAGGAATCCCTAAATTTCTAATTCTCCCCTTCTGGAAGAAAAACTGCCTGAGGCTAAATCAAGAAGCTTTGGAGTGTGTTTTACAGGTATTTCCTGAGCTTTCCTGCACCAGCCATCACCTGAAATGCAATTTTCCTATCAAATCCTGATCCAGTATAGAGATAAGACTAGCATGATATAACTTTTATTCAATGTACACAAACATTCTACCCTTCTAAAGCATTCCCTTGGGGGCAAGGGGAGTTCTTTTACAAACACTAAGACCCCAACACAAGGCCAATTTCTTCCACCAAGTCTCCCCAAAGTTCCCAAACAACACTCTTCTTGCAACTCCAATAACACGTGTTGTCAGGGAATTTAGCACACAGACTGTTCCCCTACCTGGGATGTCCTCTTTTCTCCATTCTAGCCCCTTCCTTCAAGATTTAACTGGAAGCTTTTTCTTGAAAGACTGAGTTGGGTGCTCCCCCTGAGATGTTACTGCCACCATTGCACAATCCCATCAACTCCAAAAGGGCAAGCAACTTGTCTTTCATTTCTGCATCCCCAGTGCCAATTGTGCATGTGTGTGATATTAAAAAACATTTCTAGAATAAAAGATTTGGGTACTAATTCCAACTCTGCTATGTACACCAAGAGGCTGGACTTCGGTTTTCTTGTACATAAAATTAAAAGTATGGAAAACACTTTGAAAAAGTACAAGGGTTGTAGCAAAATGGGCTAGGAGTTTATATTTAGTCCAAATCTGAACCTGATTTTGCCACTTACGTGTAATTTGGGGCAAGCTGCTTAAATTCTCCGGCCTCAGTTTTCTTGTTTACAAAAACAAACAGGACAAAACATGCACCTCATAGGGATTTTTGTGAATTAGACAATCCACATAAATGTAGTACAGTGCCTATCACACAGTTAATATACTGAATACATTAGCTACATAGTAAGGCACAACAGTAATATTATTGTATTGAAGTGGCACTGAGGTATTAAAAGGAATGGTGAATAATCGGCAATTTAGGTTTCAGGTGGAGTAGAGCTAAACAGCAGGTAAGATTTACAGCCACTGCCACAGAAGATTCTTATTCCCAATATCCCAAATGTGCCAAACTGCTTGAATTTCATGTTTCACACCTCATGTGCAAATAAACAGCCTGACTTTCCCTAATTGTCACACAAACTCATGTCTGGGCTATTCAAAAACAAAAACAGGACTGTCCAGTTAGCTCAGCTGGTTAGAGTGCACTATGATAATAACATCTAGGGTTCAGATCCCCCAGACTGTCCAGCCGCCAAAACAAAAATCAAAAAAACAAAGAAACAAAGGAAAAAAATCCAGCAGTGATTATATAACCTATACCAGACCCAACTGCTTATTTCCTTTGAAATATGAAGGCAGTGTTACAGACTTATGCCATAGCATCAGCTGGGGTTATAGCTTAAGTCTCTTTTGCTTGAGAGAACTATGGGGAAAAAAACAGAAATGATGCTACAGGATTTCTAGAAAGAGTAGACCAGGGGCCTAAGACAGCAGTTGGCATGACAGACCGCAGGGCGAATGTAGCAGGCCAGTTGGGTTTTTTTTTTTTTTTTTTTTTTTTTTTTTGCGGCAGGGTGGGGTGGGGTGAGAGTGTTTAACAGCCCCTGAGCTAAAACTGGTTCTTATACTTTTAAATGGTTGGGGGGGGGGGGGGAATAGTACTTCGTGACACATGAAAAGTATATTAAATTCAAATTTCTGTATCCATATGTAAAGTTTTATTGAAAACAGCCACACCCATTTGCTTCTATATTGTCTATAGCTACTTTTTTTGTAATAGCAGCAGAGCTCATTAGTTTTGCAACAGAGGCCATGTGGCCCGAAAAGCTTAAATTACTTGTAACGTACTATTTGGCTTTTTATAAATTTGCCAGCCTCTGGTCTAGGGAAATTTTGAGTCAATGTTAGTGGGTGGTGGTAGGTAGAAAATACCAAACAGAAATACTGTGGTGACTGCAAATCAAAGAATCATTTTCCTGCTAAGTAGAGACACTTGATACATTTTCTTCCTCCAAGGAGAATCAGGGAAGTTAATTCTCCATGACCAATTATCCAAATCTTTAGATAGTAAGCACCTAAAATATCTAGAGGCAGATTAATATTTAACATTTACTCTGTATGAAGTATTCTAGTGAATGACTTATGACAGATTTCATTTTAAATGCCTCCTCCCAAGGTCCTTCCCTTACCACCCTTTCTGAAGCAGCACCTCAACCACCATCCAAGTAGTTTTTCTCCAGAGCAATCATCATTAACAGGAATATCACTGTCTCTCTCTCTGTGATAGCCTGAACAATGATCCCACAATGCTGGAGTCCAAATCCCTAGAATCTGTGCATATATTACCTGTAAAAGGGACTTTGGAGATGTGATTAAGGATCTGGAGATGGGGAGATTTTCCAGGATTACCCTAGTAGGCCCAATGTAATTACAAGTGTCCTCACAAGAGAGAGACTTGACAACACTAGTATTACATGTAACAACAGAAGCAAGAGGTTGCACTGCCAGCTTTGAAAACAGAGGAAGGGACGGACTGTGAGTCAAGGAATGCCGGTGGCCTCCGAAAGGTGAAAAAGGGAACAGATTTCTCCCTCACAGCTTCCAGAAAGAACCAGACCTGCTGATAACCTTGACTTTAGCCCAGTGAAACCAATTTTGGTTGGATGCCCAACCTCCAGAACTGTAAAATTAGTGTTATTTGGAGCCACTAAATGGTAATTTGTTACAGCAGCAACAGGAAACTAAAATACCCACTAAAATATAAATTCCATGAGAGATCGGCAATTTTCTGTCCAACGTTTTCCCAGTGCCTAAGAGCAGTACCTGACACAGAGAGCACTCAACAGTTGTTACGTAATTTAACAATGTGCAGATTGCAATCATGTGGTAATGGATTCCCCAGGACAAAGGCAAAGGTCTAGAAGTAGGAGGAATTCATATCTAAGACTCAAAGGAAAATGAAAGAACCATTAAAGATATGTCACCATGGAATTTGTTGACCCTAATCTACAGAGTGGGGTACTAACATGAGTCTCTACAATGAGACAGATACTGTGCTGATTTATACACATTATCTCATTTAATCCTAAGAATAAAGTCTTCCAAGCAGATGTCACCCCCATTTCACACATAATATACAAAGGCCCTTAGAGATTAAGAAACTTGCCCACAAGAACTGAACTGAGGTCTGTATGATTATAAATCTCTTGCTTTTCCCACTACACCATAGCTAGTAATCCATATTTCAAAGTACTTGTCAAATACGTTTTCTACTTTAATCCTTACTGTAAAATGTAAGAGACAGATATTATTCCCACTTGGCAAATCAAAACCTGAAGTTAACAAGTTAAATAATTTGCCCAAAATGCATAACTAGAATGTTACAGAATCAAGATGATGCCAGACCCTTTGATCAGAAAATGATTCTATTATTCAATAAAGTTGTTATTTTTTTAAGTCCATAATATTCTCCTAAAGTTGAGTTTATTTTACTGAACCTGCAAAATTTAAGGTACTCTATAGTAGTGGAAAGCCAGCAGATTTGCAGTTTGGTTCTTAATCTCTCTAACTGGATTATCTCTCCAGCAGTCAATTCTTTTTTTCAAGATAAGCAATCACTTTAATTTCAAAATGGCAAGGCAACCCATGTGTCACAACAACCAGTAGAAACAGAAACAAAACAAGTGGTCAACTTCATATTTTAACAGCTATTAACTTTAGAGAAGACCCCCTTCAAAATGACCTCTCCCAAAACCATTCTCTATTAATGTTTTTAAGTCATCACTAGGTGTCAAATGCTCCTGGTAAAGACAAAAGGCATTAAACAGAGCAATCTGTCAGTAAAGAACCGAGGCACGATCTTTTTGCTATCAATAGGATATCTTGTCTTCTCACAGGACATCTTTGGAAAACCCAAGAAACTTGGTTGACAGCAACATGCTGAAAATGGGGATAAGAGAGATCAAATGATGCTTGCAAGACTGCTATGTCGAAGGGTGGTAGACGCTGGGTTAGCACTCCTTCATGTGAGAATGGGGACGAAATGACTAGTTGAGAAGAGAATTGGCTGAGTTTCATTTAGTTATTTTTTGCTAAAACCTCTACTACATTACTGGTGAAGAACCTTCCTCTTAATATTCCTCCTTTCAATCTCAGTGCCAGTCGTTTAGCCTTTGTATTTCCCTTTGCATACCATTAGACTTGGTATGAAAGTTTACTGTTACTGCTGTACGTAACAGATACTTACCCACTTGCCAAATTAATGTTTAAGGGCAAAATTCCACAACCACCGAAGATTAAGCTCCTATACTATTGGTAAAATAGAATAGTTTGGTCAAGGGCCGGCCTGTGGCTCACTCGGGAGAGTGCGGTGCTGATAACACCAAGGCCATATAGGGATGGCAGGTTCGCTCACTGGCTGAGTGTGGTGCTGACAACACCAAGTCAAGGGTTAAGATCCCCTTACCGGTCATCTTTTTTAAAAAAAGAATAGTTTGGTCAGGGCCCTCGCCTCGGGTCCAGCAGGGTGTGGTTCAGCATCCTTTGTACACAAATTGTGTGTGTGTGTGTGTGTGTGTGTGTGTGTGTGTGTGTGTGTGTGTGTGTGTGTGTGTGCAGTTAGTGCACATGTTTGCCAACGTTATCTTTTAGTTTTGTTGATATTCTTGTGTTCTTGGGGGGGAGAGGGGAAGGGGAGGGAGGGAGAGAGAGGGATGGAGAGGGAGGAAGAAGGGGGAGGAGGAGGGAGAGGGGCAGGGAGAGAGGGGGGAGGGAGAGTGGGGAGAGAGAGGAGGGGAGGGGGAGGGAGCAGGGGGAGAGTGAGTTTGGTGAAGCAGGTGGGCAGGTGTAGGCCTCGGCCCCACACAGCCATGCTTTTACAAACCTATGGCTTCCAAGAACCTTTTGGCCAGTTACCTAGCTCATAGACCTGCATGAAGGGGTCTGCTGACCCAGTCTGGCATGTTTAGGGTTGTGACCAAGTCTGTGAACAGGTTTGAGGGGTCTGTGGGCTCCAGACCCAGCCTTAGCTCGACAATCGGCCCTGCCAGTGCAGGATTACCAGCAGGTAAAAGAGCACCACAACTGGCACAGTTGTGGTTGAGTAGCTTTACCTATACAGATCAGGAAAAGAAGCTTATGGGAATGTTTACTACACATTCTAAACTTGTTTTCTTAATGACCCAAATTTTCAGCAGTAATCTTCAAATAAGGTTGTAATTTATAATCTTAAAACAATTGCAAGCAACAAAAAAATCTTTTGTAGCTTTATACTAAATAAAGAATATTTGAATAAATTGACACATTTAAGTTTAAACAGGGACAGTTTCCAGGCATTTTGAGCCCTATTAAGACCCGCAGAATTGAACTGGGACAAATATTCAAAGTTGCTACATGATGGAACATTGCTGATTCTGAAGGACACCCTGTGTACTAGCAAAGATCACAAAGGGAAATTAGGGGCCAGAGAAGAAATTAACCAAGTACATAAAACCTACAACTGGATGGCAAAAAGATTTTGTTTGAAGTAGCTGAACAAAAATATCTTTTTTTTTTTTCCTAGTTGCTTTTTATTTTTTTATGACCGGTAAGGAGATCGCAACCCTTGGCTAAGCACCGTGCTCAGCCAGTGAGCGCACTGGCGGCCACCCCCACATAGGATCCGAACCCGCAGCGGGAGCGCCTCTGCGCTCCCAGCGCCGCACTCTCCCGAGTGAGCCACAGGTTTGGCCCCAAAAATATCTTCTACCTTTGAGAATACTAGTAGATGAAGTCATTCAATTCTTGCCCAACTTAACACTCAGTTTTCCCATAAATCTGATGGTCCTCTCATGCTGTAACTTCTCACAATTCTAACCTCGCTATTCTCCTGCCTAGACTGCCTTTCCCATCTCCTAATTCCACTCACCTTTCAGAGCTTAGTCAATGCCTCCACTACTACAGCAGAGACTCACTTTTGTTGAGTCCAGTCAGTTGTTTAGAACATGTATACCCATTCATAAATATCTTACTGAGTTCTCTTTGCAATTAATTTTTTGTTTTAATTTTGCATATTCACTGCCTTAGAGTTTTTCTTTACTACTTTTTTCACCCACTCTTCCCCCAAGCTGGTTAGGAGCCCTTTATGAGAATCTCTGGGTTTCTTGAGAGGGAGAAAGGATTGCAGTATCACAGAGCACCGTGACCTACTTTTGCAAAATTATCGATTTTGGGGCAAATTATCAAATACCTTTTATGATATTCAAAACTGTTTATTAGGATAGTCTTAAAGCAAATTCAAAAAAACGTTCCCATAAACATGCCAGTGAATTTTTTTAATAGCAGATCACGACTTACAAATTTCAAGAAAGATACACTGCACAGTAAAACAATTTCTGATGTTGTTGAAAATACTTTTTCACTTTACTAGAGATATATGTGCTGTTGTTTAGATTTTACTCTCCATTTTGAGATACTTCACAATCACAAAATGGATCCTATACTAATAAGAAATCTTTAGTATGAGTTTGTGATCATAGCTTTTGAAATTTCAAAAGTTGCCACAATATTTTTCCAGTCCTGTAAACTCAAAGATATAACTCCTTGTTTCCTGACATGGGAATTGGAATCATTTATCTCACCCATTTGGTTAATATTAATTGGCTCTAATATTGGCAGCCTGTCTTGATCAAGCCTTATTCTTGCAAAACCATCCCTTATAATGAAAGAAACATAAAATATATTCTCCACAGTACGAGAAAAAGAGTTGGGATCAATCACAAACTCAAAATAGGACACAGGTGTATCAGGATACTTTCGAAAGTAGGTTTGCAACAATCCCAAGATTCTTTCTACTTCTTTTTCTGTAGTTTCTTGATTGCTACTCAGGTCCAGCTTCCTCAACTTCGTAGGCATATCTCCATTTTCTTCCATTTTGCGAACTTTCCTCTGATGTTCAAGTGGGGGCTTTGGTGTAGAAGGTTCGAGCTTGAATGAACCAAAAATAAAACGGAATGTTTCAGCTTGCAATATCCAAGATGTTGCTTCCTTCTGTACTGTCTCCCAGAAAGAAAAAGTTATGTTATCATCATAACCGCTCAACGCATTACGCTCATCTTCCAACCAATTTAGGCTCACAAATATAAATAGAAAATCGCAAAATGCTGCTTGGTTAAAAAAGTTCATATCGGAGTTTAACTGCTTTGCTTTTTCTTTACCTAAATCAGAAGCCATAACAAGAAACTGGGCATCGAGGGCTGCTTCTCTTGTTCTGCTCACTCCGTCGAACAGGATGTCGGCTTCTTCAAGGGCTTCGGCTAACGAGTTGTTGGCCGTGTTCACTATGTCCTCCCGGTTCTGCTGGATGGTGAGCATGAGCTGCCGGTACTGCCTGCGGATATGCCGACACTGCTCTTCTTCAGCCGCCAGCAGCAGGAGGTCTGGATGTCTGTAGGCCGCTGAATAGACGTCAGCCCCCGCCTCCACCGTCCTCCGTCCTTCCTCCTCCTCCGCCTGCCTCACCGAGTACTCCCCACCGGTGAGGGTCACGGCGGGCTCCTCTCCTTTCTCTTCGCCTCCCTTCAGGAAACCTTTCTCATCAGCCATGTCGGCAACCGGGGGTGCTCGGCGAAGGGCCTTCACCAGCGGAAATGGAAGGGGCGGTTGGGCCAGAGGACGCCCGCCCACGCGCACTAGAGACCCGCGCCGAGGCGGGACAAGCACCGCCCCCGCGCCGCAGCCCCAGACACCGGCCCGCTCCCCTCCTCTCCCCCGCCCAGCCCCTCGGCAAGTTCGTGCAACTTTGAGCCCCAACCCCAGCCGGGAATAATCCCGTTCAAGGAACAGCCATTGTTTTAGGCGTTTACTGAGCGTGTCACTAACTTTTAAGGAAACACTTTTGGACAACCTTATGACAAAATGTGGGGGAAGGGACTAAACGTCCTGCGCTGTAAAACATTAGCTACCACATATTGCGGTTAGGTGGGCCAACGTTTTTCGTTCTTACTATGATCAAGAGGCATTTTATTTGGTGTTTGTTTTTGAGAACTAAATCTGGCTGGACTATAAACTGGCAGTAAGGCCGAGGACCGTGAAATGCGAAGCGTGCATTACAATAGGCCAAACTCACTCACAAATGTGAACGAGGTTAATTAAGGTTAATTACCCTCGCAGGCCCTCCAACCTAACCCCTACCGAGGACCTGGGGAGTGCGGAAGCCGCTAGTATCCCTGACAGCGCATGCGCGAAGATGCGTGCAGGGCGCAAGCATTGCTCAAGTGATCTTTGATTCTCCCAACATCCACCGGTGCAAGAATACAAAGGGAGGACTCGGCAAAAGAGATGTTTACGAATTTGGAAGCTCTCCGAAGGCTAAAGGCCACCGACTATGGATAGATAGTAAATCTGAACCCTAAAAGATGAGCAGAGCTATGAAAATTTCAGACACAATCTGTTTTAAGGATATGAAAAACGAAGTCGGTAAATTGGAGGATTAATCTGCCTTGGAAAGTTCATCCATTGGTTCACTGGAGTTGTTGTAAACTCACGCGCAGTTGAAGAGGAGACTCAGTTTATCAGTCACTCAAGTAGCACAACACACGTAACAATGGAAAGAAATACTTTTTTTTTTTTTGACCAGCAAGGGGATCGCAACCCTCAGCACCGTGTGGTCCACACCGCTCAGCCAGTGAGCGCACCGGCCATCCCTATATAGGATCCGAACTCGCGGCCTCGGCGCTCCCAGCGCCGCACTCTCCCGAGTGAGCCACGGGCCGGCCCTACCTTTTGTTTTTAAAGAGAACATGCACACTCACAACCCACGAAATCAAAAGCTTTTTAAGATTGCAACAGGTGCTCTTTTTAAAAAAAAGTGTGACCCACTGCACCTACCAGTCGATGTGTCCCATGAAGAAGTAAATTAACCCTACCCTCCTTCCTATGCATCTGAACTGGTTCACGTTTTTTTGGCATTAGCAGAAAGTTTCTTGCAAATACATTAACAGCAAAACCCAGTATTAAGTTACTCCAAAATCCTTATGGTACTACTCGTCCACTATTTTTTATGTAGAGGTAGTTCAGGAACGTGCATTTTTCAAAAAACCATGCATTATTGTTACTTGTGCATATATATTATCCTGCCCTATTAGACTGTTAGCTTCTCAAAAACAAGGATTTGGTTTTAAATCTTCCAAACATAGCTGTTTTCACATGGACGCACTTGATTATGCACTGAATGTATAAATTAATGTAGATTAAAAACTTTGTTCCAGCACCGTATTACACGGTACTTGGCAGCAAAGACTTTTTCTTTTCTCTTTAAAATTTTATTGGTTATGCATATTCATCGGGTACAAAGCTGACCGTCACCACTTGCGTCCAGGATGTGATGGCCAGATCAATACTATCAGCATGCCCATTACCACAAATAGTGATTATTCACTGTGTCCCCCACCCAATTAATCCCCGACCTCCCTCCCCCTCCCCAGTAGCAAAGATTTATTTCACAGAGTAGTAGAATAGATCCTACACATTGAAAGTAAAAGTTGACTGCTTTTCAGAAAAAGTCAGTCTTATCCCTTCTGTAAAATAAAGGAAAAAATGAGAGAAAAATAATGTTGAGACCCAGGATCAATAACAGGCCCTATCTGCCCCAAGTCTGGCCAATTACAAATATTTAAGCCTGTTAAATCTTAGGTGAAAATACAGTTAAGAATTCCGAGACCTCTCCATACCAGCCAGCTGCAAGAAAAAAAAAATTCCAAGACTCAAACCCAAAAATGTTTGCTTTTACGATGAACCATACATATTCTTAGGTGCTTCTGATACCCACTTTAAACACAATTTATAAAAGAACTCCAAAAGATAAGCTGACCCTTTCTCACCCTAAAGTGCCTATTTTTCTCCTGGCTCAGAGGAGGGAAAACAGGCTGACACTAATTTGCTCCATACAGAACCTTTCATCTAATTTCACAATGCTTTAGAAAAATATATTAATTCTCCCAACCTACTTATAAAGTATTACTAACACCATTTACAGGGATTTCTCAGGAGATAACAGCCTACACAGCTTGCTCAGAGCAACAGAGCGCATCAAGGCAAGCATCATTATTAAACTGTGATTTCCAGTGTTGAATTCATTCTATGCTAGCTAGATCCCAGTCCTCAAGAACCTTGGGAACATGTAACTTAGATCATTCTCAAAAAGACATACTTACATTATATTCTGCCTTTAAAAATCTGTCTTTATAGCACAAAAGTAAAATAATCTCGTCTAATGATTTCCCCCTAATCATTTAAAAAATGAGATTTCTACACCTGTGAATCCTTAAATTAGTCAACAGTGATTTTCCAACCTAAGGTTCAATTACTACTAATAATTATTTACAGCTTAGAAAGAAGGAAGAGCAATACGTAATTTAAAGTTATACTGGTAAACCTCTCTATGACTTGGGAATAGAAAGCAAGAGTGCACTGGTACTTAAAAGAAATCACTAAGACTAGTTTAGGCAACCATGAGACACAAGTTGGCCTCCATGATAATTTAGCTCCCTCCTCCCCACTTTTTCCTCAAGAGCTGCTGTCCAGGGTTCAATATGGCCCTCCATTTCCCTTCTTTTCTTTAGTCTTTTCTCCTATATTATTTTGCATTCCTTTTCCTAGGAGTTCAGATTCATTAATTCCAAACATTCTTAAAGTCTTTCCCACAACACTTACTGCTCAACACAAACATGATGAGATAGATGACTTAGGATACAGGTCTCTTTGGCTAAATAAGGTAAGAACTTGCATAAGGTCCAACGTCTTTTTCAGTGGGGTTTTTACTACAAGATTCATCTATAAACAAATTAATTTTAAGACTTTTTTGAGCCGAAGCCAGGAACCAGTTAGGTTTGAGTCCCATATTCTAACAGACGTACTTATCCTGCTATCAGCCACCTCTTCTAAACTCTTCTCTTCCTCCTTTCATAGCATCTTCTTTCCCCTCACCCCCACAGGGTATCTGTCTAATATTGCGTAGCAAGAGATTTGGTGAAAGTCCTAGTTCAACTTGCCAGAATAGCAAGATGTTACATGTATATTTTCTTTCATCTTAATCTCCTTTAACATTATGTTTGTATATGTGTGTGTGTTGTGTTTGTGTTTCTTTTTTTTTTTTTTTATTTTAATTTTTTGGCCAGCTGGCTGGTACAGGGATTGAACCCAGGACCTTGGTGTTATCAGCACCACACTCTAACCGACTGAGCTAACCACCCAGCCTGTGTGTATATATTTTTGCCTCCTGGGCCTCGTAGTATTAAATGTAAACTTTGCTATCATCAAGGCAGATATCTATGTGTTCTTTAAATGAGTTTCTAAAAAGACCAAGTATGAGGAAGGAGACAAATCTTGGTTCCAACGTTGATCTATTAGCTATTAGTATTATCTCAGGCAGGTTGTTTAACCTCTCATCCTTCAGTGTCTTCATTTGTAAGATGAGAATACTACTACTTACATCATATAGTCACTGAAAGTACTGAATAAGAAACACATACAAAACTATGCTATCTACCCTAAGAATCATGTGCAGTATATGCATGTATTGAAACAACACACTGTACCCCACAAAAATATAAAATTGAAAAAAAAAAAGGATTGAATAAGAATTATCTAATAGATCTGACAGAGTTTACAACTAAGCACTATCCCAAAGACAGCCAATGTTTAATAAACATTAGACAATGAAAAGAAAAAATTGTATACAAATCAGTAGTTTCATTTCTGGATGTTGCTTTAGGAACAGAAAAATATTTTAAAAGCTAAATCAGTAAGGAAGAATACAGGAATATATCCAACTATAACAAATACCAGTGAAAAGAAAGCTGCCATATAACAAAATAAAAAAACTACAAAGGCTTCAACTATTTAAAGTGTGTATAGTACTTTGAAGGGTAAACCTTCAGACATTCTGAAGCAGATCCACAGTCTGAGTTTATAATATGCAAAATCATTCATGTGCATTTTTCTTGTGAATGGCCCCTTGCACTTTGGCAGATTCTTTAAATAGTATCCAAAAGAGGCCTTGAAAAACTGCTCTATTCAAATAAGATGGCATTATTATTAGTGGAGTAAAGTCCCACAAAATAACTTGGATCCACACACTGAAATACTTCAGAGTGTATAAAACCTCCACTCTTGCTCTGTGGTCAACTCATACACTTAATGACACTTAGAAAATCCAGTGCTGGCTGACTTGCCAAGCCTCAAGAACATAAACAAGGGTGTGAAATGAAGAGAATAGAACCTTTCAGGTTATAAGAGCCTGAAAGACAACTCAGAAGTCAGCAATGACCAGGAGCATCATTTTTATAGACTGCAGGTGGGGGGAGGGTGAGCACCAGGTTTGTGGTTACTAAGGGAGGCAGCACTGAAGGAACTCGGCTCTGGAGACCTGGGTTCAAATAAAAAACATCTGCTTTACAAGTTTCCACTTATTTTCCTTAGAGTTCGAGTTTTCTCATTTGTAAAATAAGTCTATTGGATATCTCTGACACAGAGTAGTTGACTATTTTTTTAAAATCATATACAAATATTTGTTGACAAATGTATTTTTAAATATGTGCACTGCCCTACAAACTTGTGTTAGAGATAGCAAAGATAGTGCCCAGCCCAATGACAACACAGGTGCTCAATAAATAGTAGCTAAACAAGTGTGATGTGACTTTCTTCCCAACTGACCTGGAAACACTTGCATAAAATACTGAAGGCAGACAATGCTGCTGTCATACAGCTTTTTAAAATTCTGAACTGCTTTCCAATATGCTGCCTAAAATCTCTTCTGAACAACTTAGGGCTTGGTCTCTGATAGAGTCAGCCCATCTTCAGTAAAATCAGACACCTTATTGCTAAATCCCTCACTTAAGTCTCTTCTGGCCCTACTACTTCCCATTCACTCAACAAGTATTTACTGAATGCACACTAGGTATTAAAAAAAACACATGGAAAATACAGAAATATATCTTTCTTCTCCTAAAGGAAAGTACAGTTTAGTAAGCACAGAAGAATGAAGTTCCATTCAGCAAGAATCTAATGAATGAACACCTACTATATGCCAGCACTATGTTAGGAACACCAAGATTTGCATGGGCCCAACCCTGAATCATGAGCATAGAATAGTATGTAGGAGATAGGCATGTATCTCAACAGCAATAACACAAGGCCAAGTGCCAGAAGTATGAGTATACCAGAGAGACCTTTGCAGACAGGCAGGCCAGGGTTCCAGTCCTGTCTCTGCTACTTAACTAGTTGTGTAATCTGGGTATGCTGCTTAAATTCTGAAGGCCTTCATTTTTTCATCTCTACTACTGGATAACACCACTTCCTTCATAGGACTGTTGTGAGGATTTAATCAACTAAGATAGCATTTAGAGTCTAGCACATAAAAGGCATCCGATAAATGGTAGTTATTATCATTAATAAGCATATTCCTTAGATATCTACTTAGTTCTAATATATACCTGGGACTACAGGCACAAAGAATAAGACTAGCTCTCCACCCCTGATATGTAAGCCAAAAAATTACCATTGGCAGGATTCCTCCTTTTCCAAAGATAAGGATTTGTGGGACGGCTGTGAGAGCACAGAGGGAAGAAGAAATGGCCAAATCAAATCAGGCCCTGTACTCTGAACAGGTAGGCACTTGGAAAAGTGGGTTTGGGCAGAAAGAGGTATCATGAAAGAAATAAAGAACAAAACAAAGGAGGGAAATTTTAGATACTATAGTTGTGACAGTATTCTCAGGAGCTTCCAGTAAGTGAGGGTGCAAAGCAGGAGTTAACAAGAAAAGCAAGTTAGGGCTAGACCACGGAAGGCACAAAATACCAAGCTAAGGAGGATGCACTTTATCCTGGATGCAGATCTGGGGACAGTGATGTAGCAATGAGGAAGATGACTCTGACAGTAGATGGGCTGGAAGAGGTGGGAGATCAGAAGTGGGAGGCCAAGTAGACACTGCTGAAATGGGTTGGGCAAGAAGAAATGAGTACCCTAGGTCCGGGCAAAAGTAAATAAATAGAGGCAGTAGGCAGATATGCATGGGTACAGTTAGGCCCTGGTGAGCGAACAGATAGGAAGGGAGAGAGGAAATCTGAAGCCTGGATCACCAGAGTAGTAAAGCCACTATAAAAGAACAGATACACAGCAAAAAAGGTCTATGCTGTCAGCTGGTAGAAACGATAGGAAGGGGCACTGGAACTCAACATGGATTCACAACCAGTAAAATTTTACTATAATGAGCACCAGATAAACTTATTTGCAGTCCTAATAATCTATGCCTCTCTTAAATCTTGGTAGTCCTTACCCCTCACTTTCTTCTAAGGTAAGCCAGAGAACCTGTTCACTTCCCTATCTCAAAGCAATCCTCCAATCCTCCTCAGGCCTCAACTCTAACCAGACCAAAAACAGATAATAGTAACTAATCCCTCCAAAGAAAAGGGATTATCTTAGAGGAAAGAATCAAAAGAAACCCAGTTTTCTCCTCAGTTTTGGTAGCTTGGTAGCGTAGTAAGAAGGAAAGAGAATGGTTGGAGAGTTATTAAATTATCACTCATTTCCTGATGTCTATTCAGTTAACAGTCTGGTTTCTGGTAACTTTTTTTTATTTTTATTTTTTTGGCAGCTGGCCTGTAAGGGGATCTGAACCCATGACCTTAATGTTACAACACTGCGCTCTAACCAACTGAAGTAAATGGCCAGCCCTTTGGTAGCTTTGTAAGTTAGGTTTGAAAGGAGACCTGCCTTTGTTTTGGTATCTACTCCCCTAGGTTGGAACATGGGGCCACGAAGCCTGTCTACAACATGATAACATATGAGTTTCTACTCACATGTGTAATTCACCTGGATGTTAATCATGCAATGCTTTGTGTCTATCATCTCTCCTTTTATTGCCTTGAAGAAATTATTTAAGACCTTAGTTGTCAGTTTTAGTCTTATCTCCCATGATTATTACCTCAAACTACTAAAGTTTATGTCTGACATTTCGTATTCCAGTAAGTACTTTTTCACTCACTTTCCTTTTCGTCTCAGTTCCAATAGGCATTTATGCAAGTGGTTTCTGAAAACCCGAAGACACTGATTTCCACACAAGACAGGTTCCCTATAAGAATATTTGTAATTTTGCCTTAAAAACTAAGATGTTTATGAAAGCCAGATGTCTTTGAGCAGTAGGAACCCTATTCATAGTTCTTAGAATTTAGTAGCTCCCTAGTTCCAATTTTATACATGGACACACAAGCCCTGTCCACAGATACCATGTTTCCCTATTTTTCTATTCAGTGTTAAAGTGTTCAGTATAAAGTGTTCCCCGCTGAGTTACCATTTGCTGTTTTTAACTTATATCTTTTGGGTATTAAAGAGCAGTCCTTTGTTTTCCCCATTTCTAATTATTTTATCAACTGATCTTGATAAGACTACCTTATACATTAGTCTCAAACAATATTTACTGCAAGAATTACCAGAGGGGAATTGTTTAAAATAAAAATACAACAAAAAGACAAGATTCCTAGCCCCTTCCAGAGGATCTACTTCAGAAGAACTCAGGTAAAGCCTGAGCACGTATGTTTACCAAGCACTCCAGGGAAATCTGTGCAGGTTGTCTATAGGCTACACTTTTTAGAAACACACTTCTACAAAACCTTCATCCTAAGGTAGTTACCTAGGCTCACCAATTCCTTCCATAGGATTCTCCCACTCTCATGTTCTAAAGTACACTCACTGTGAAAGTAAGGTAGGTTTTGCTGCTGCTGTTGTTTGAGACAAGGGAACAAGGGAAGAAACAGTATTAAGAGGAAAAAGGGAAAAGCAAACACTTATTATTTACGATGCAATTAAAGTATGAAACCTTAATCTTTGTTTTTTTAAGGTGTGGATTTTAGGATTATAGCACTAACTATAAGCACTCAATTTTCCAAAAAATAAATGCCCTTCTCCACTCAAACCCAATGTTCTCTAAAGATTTTCAAAACCCACCATTTAATCCTAAATGTTGGCAACAACTTTTTGACAACTCACAAACCTATCAAACCAATAGTCCTTACTTTGTGTCTCTTCTTTTTCTTTCTTAGCACTCATTAAAAAACCACAAATAAATCAAATGATACAAAATAGAATGATAAATTAGCTTAAGAGATGGGCTAAAAGATTTAAGTATGTTTTGGTGGTATGCTTTTCACTCATAGCATTTTACCTCACTAAATGTCTGAAACTATGATCACATGGAATTGAAAACATTAGATCATAAAGTGAGTTCCAAAGCTTATGAAACAGTGATTCTTTTTACTTCCATTTATGTTAAAACCAGGAACACCAGTTTAATTCCTATATAACTTTGTAAATGTAAATTTATAACACAGGTGAAGAGAACAGAATAATCAGATGGGAAGGAATATTAACAGAACTTTGTCTCATTTTACTTGCAAACTAAAGTTCCGAGTAACACAATATATTTCAACTGCAGCTAAAAGCTTTATCTCCTTTAATTATTTTCCATTAATTTGATATTTGTCTTTGAAGTCTAGCTCCATTTCCCATACCCATTCTTCAAAAAGGTAAATATTCTTTTAGAAGCAAGAAAAAGAAGTAAAAATGCAAATTATTGTTAATATCCTTCCTAAGGGCACACACATCTAAATATGTTTTTACATTTAACGCAGGCCTCAGGTTTACTTCTACAGAGACAATGTTCAAATATGAGTTCCATTTCTTAAAAATTACATAGATACAAATGCCCAAGGACAAAAAGGTAATCTGCAAAAACCAAAACAGATGTATCAAGGTGATGGGATTATGGGAGGCTTTCTAACCTGGTAATCAACCACACATGATGTAGGACATCATTCAGGTTGTCCTATCTAGTTAAACATGCACCCAGTCTCCAAGAATTTTTCCAATACTGTAGGCTATGACCCATTCATCCAACCCTCAGCGATGGCCAAAAGGAAGATTGCCATCATACTAGCCGCCAGCCAAAGGCAAGATTTCTTTTCTTCCTTTCCCTCCACCGGATCGTTAACTCTGGGATAGAAAAGAGACACCTGAAGGGAAATGAACTCAGCCCAGGAGCTTCCTCAGAGCCTGGGTTTCTGGGTCCCCCACCGTTCAGAGAACTACAGGAAGATGAAAGACAGAGATACCCATTTCCTGATCCCCTTTCTCACTACTTCTCTAAACAACTCACACTCAGCAGATTACATTGCTGCTAAAATTTTTAAGTTACTTTAACTGGGAGGGAAACAGGAAGGGAAAATAGAAGGAAAAGGACACTTTTAAAAAGTTATCTTAAAAGACAAAAATAGTTACAAATCTCCCTTTCAAGATTCCCCAGTTCTTAAATTGACCGACCCTCAGATCCACTTCGATTAACACGTGAGCCAGCCCATGAGTGTCTGTCATGTCCAACCTCGCTTGGAGGTTCGTTCACATCCACGATGGCTTTAAGAGGAAGGCTGCGACCACGCCAGACCCGACGCACTCGTCCCCAGTTTAAAAAGCCACGCTACTATCTCCTACCTTCACGGTGGGACCATGGCCGCCCAGCCTCCTCTGTTTCACAAACACAACGGGCACGCCAGTCTCCGCGGTCAGCTCCGAGAGCGCTGCCTCCAGGCCCGGGCCGTCTTCAGTGGCACAAAAGCAGAGAGCGGCGCGTGAGGTCACCGCCCGGCGGGAACGGCAGGGGCGGGGCTTCCGGCCTGGCCCCGCAGACACCGTCTATGTGCCCGCGGGCGACTCCCTTGCAAGCTAGCATGACTCGCTCCAGTTCTGACAATGACTAAAACCCACAATCAGGTTTGGACTCTGGCCCCGGCAAATCTGCACAATAACCGAAAACGTGGCCTCGAGGACAGCTGTAAACGCCCGAGTTCCGGTAAGAGTTAAATCATTGCAAGACTCGCTAAAATTAAACGTCCTACTTTTCCAGTAAATCCAGAATTCAGGAAAGCTTCAAAAAATAAGCTTAAGACACAATTATCTCAGCTTTCACAAAACATCTCCCAATTTCATCCTGCTTTGAACTCCGCACGGATACAGAGTGCCAAAACCCAATTTCCAATGTTTCTTTGAAATTTGAAACCACGGGGAAAAATTAAGAACACCTGCTCACTTAGGATGCTTTTTTTTTTTTCTTTTGTATGTTTGTTTTAAGAGATCTTGAGGCAATACAGTAACACTCTAAATAAGACCAGAAACTAATGGTCCAATTTCAAAAGGGGTGAACTCAGAGAACGAGTCAGTGACAATTAAAAAGACTTCAGTTACACTGACATCAGGCCCATTCATGAGACAAAAATCACACTTCCACTCAAAAGTATAGTTGTTTAATAATAATAATGATAGCAGCTAACATTTCTATAGTGCTTTGCATATATTCGCATTTAATCTTCACAACTACCCTCTAGAAGTAGGTATTACCAGGTCCATTTCAATGATAGGGAAACTGAGGCACAGAAAAGCTAACTAACTTGCCCAAATTCAGCACAGCCAGGATTCAAACCCGCAGTGTGGTCTATCTCTTAACCTTGAGTTGCCTGGTATAGTGAGGGAAGCCGTGGGTTTCAGTCTTAGCTTCCCCATTTAACAGTCTGTGTCAAGCTGGGCAAGCCACTTGATCTGAGCCTTGCTTCCCCTGCTTGTAAAACATGGACATACACGTGCTTTACCAACCTCTCAGGATGTCCGAGAATTAAATGGTCTGAAAATCCCAGGAAAAACATTCTTATAGAGTTATACTTTCTTAATGCTGTCAAGGACCTGTTTCCAGACTCTAAGAAATGATAAAGAAGCCCGTTTTCTCGTCTTTACCAAGAGCAAAAGGAAGGAAACCACCAGCTGACAGGAGGCCAGTCTCACCTAGCACATGCTGACGCTTTCTGATACCCGGGCGAAACTCTGCAAGCTGCCAAGAAGCTCACTTTCTTCAGAAGAGCCTCACCCCCTATCCAGACACGCCTTAGGACACACATGTCCCCTTCCCCGGGATTCACCGTGCACCTCTGAGGAGCCATGCTCTAGCCCCCCCCCAGCGTGCTCACATCCTAAGGCTCGGAGCTTTGTCTGTTTCCACTTGACGCAGAGCTTACATGAATGAGAGGATGATGAAATCATCAGGCTCTTCTTCAGGAATTCTGCCACTTTCCGCTCCGCTGCAAATGCCGGACTGAGACAAACTGAGGTGAAAGGGTCGCTGGTTCCCGGTGGCCAGGAGAAGCCACGCCCTGCTCTGAACCAGCGGGCCAACAGCCAGAGTCAGAATGACAAAGCAAAAATCCTCTTCTCGTGCAGACCTGGCAACCTATGCTAACCGGCTTAGCAAAGTGAGAGCTCCTAATTGGGTGACACATCCTCTGTCTGCTCAGAGCCGCCCCCAGCCCAAGGGAAGTGCAAAAACGATTTAAGGAATGTTTGGAACCAGAACTAAAATAAAAGCGTCAGTGTTTGAGCTGAACAAACTGCACTATGCCCTACCGCAGTGACTCCAGAACTTTGCTGCCCATTGTACCCACGTGAGGATCTTTAGAAATACTAATTCCTGGCTCCCACCCCAAGACATTCTGATGTCATTGGTATGGGGTGTGACCTGGGCATCTGAGTTTTTAAAAACTGTAAAGGTGATTCTAGTTGGCAGCAAAGTTTGGGACCTACTACCCTAAGGTAGTGGGTGAGTCAGTTTGGCAACTCCCTAAAGGAAATTAACAGATTTTTTTTTCTTTCTTTTGGGTTTTTTTTTTTTTTTTTTTGGAGGGGAGGGGAAAGGGGGCTGGCGGGTCCAGGCATGAACCCTGGACCTTGATGTTATCCGCACCACATTTTAACCAACTGAGCTAACTGGCCAGCCCATTATCAGGCTTTTCTAAAGAGGAAACATCTAGTTCATCCTGACTAATACTGAAAGGAAGTGACAAATTATCAGAAATACATAACTTCCCTTTAGAGTACTTCCTCCTTATCCCACTCAGGTTTTGGATTTTCTTGTTTGATTTAAGGAAAACTGAGAGTACAGTATATTTCACTCCAGCGGGGCGAAGCCGCCTGCAGCTGCCAGAGTGAGCCACACTCTCTCATACCTCCCTGCTCTTACTCATGTTCTTTACTCAGCACCTTGCACTAGTAGGTGGTTACAAATATTTACTGAATAAATAAATAAATGAATGTCTTCCCCACTTCTTTGTCTGAATAATGCCAGACTGAAGCACACTAAGGTGAGAGGGTTGCTTCTTCCTAACGGCCGAGAAGCCACACCTCCTCTCAACTAGCAGGCAAATCACTGCTGGCTCATTCCAGCTCCTTGCAAGGTTAAAGTCAGAGGCTTGATTTAGCCTCTCACATTCTAAATGCACACTCACACTGCACAGACTAAACTGACACTTCCCCTGTGTAGTGATTATTAACTTGAGTGCCTCACCTGATTCTGGGGCCCCTAGAACAGAAGATGGGTCTAGCAGTTGGGTGTTCAGGAAACAATGTGATTTAATGAGCAAAGAATGAAAAATGTGAGGAATAGAAAGGTAACATTTACTCCTGGCTCCCAAGCCAAGTTCTATATTAATTACTTTATATGTCTTATTCCTCTTTTTTTTTTTTTTTTTTTGTGGCAGCTGGCCCGTACAGGAATCAAACCCTGAACCTTGGTGTTATTAGCACCACACCCTACCGAACTGAGCTAACCAGCCAGCCCACTTTATCTCATTTAATCCACACAATTACAACCCATGAACCAGGGTCATAAACTTTTCATGGAAAAACAGAATTAATGATAATGCAAATCTTTCCATGAACTTTTTGAAGTACCTGTGTGTGGAAATTACAGCTCATTTCAAAAGCATGACTTAGGATAAAGAGAGATTTTTAAAACATTTAAATTGAAATAATGTACTAAAAGCAAGTGATAAGTACTAATTTCAAGAGCCTTGCCATTGAAAGCATCTTTTAGGGTCGGCCCCGTGGCGCACTCGGGAGAGTGCGGCGCTGGGAGCACAGCGACGCTCCCGTCGCAGGTTCAGATCCTCTGTAGGAATGTCCGGTGCACTCACTGGCTGAGTGCCGGTCACGAAAAAGACAAAAAAAAAAAAAGCATCTTTTATGGACACACAAGTCAGAGTCACTACAGTTATTTTCTAATAGCATTCCAGACAAGACTAGATAAGACATTTTAACTTCACATTGTTTTTAAGTTAGCAAATTATAATACAGATCCCCAGAGCAGCTCCGCGTAGTTGTTGTTTTTAAAAGTTAAAAAAAATCACCGTTTTAAAACACCTTCTTCACTTTTCTTCCAAACTTAGTGCTGTTAAGCACCCAGATGCCTTACCCTTGTCATGAAACATAGAGTGAGAATTCCTTACTTCTATTTAGTTGCTGGTTAATGAAAGAAGAACCTCATCTTCTAACCATTTCTCATCATGTAGCATTTGTTCTAATCATACATCTTACATCTCTTGGCTGGCCTCATGTTATTCTCCCTTTCCAAAGTTATCTTCCCTCCCTGGGGGCTTACTCCTTCAAAGCTCATCTGAAATGTCACCTCCTCTGGGAGGGCTTTCCTGATCCCAACCAGTGTTAATTGCTCCTTCCCCCTACTGTGTCCTCAAATACCTAATAATAACTACAAATCTTCTAAATCCGTGAGAGCTTAGGAATGGCAAACCCTTGTTTGATTTATCTTGACTCCCAAGAATCTGGTACATAGTAGGTATCAGAAAATGCTGGAAAAAGACCCTCTGTGTTCCTGAACTGTCATCTAAGCTATAATAGATCTATGCAGGTATTTGATCAAGGGTCCTATTGCATTAAACTACTGTTCCATGTAAAACAAGCCTATCTCACACCCAACATACCACACTGACCTACAACAATATTGCTAACACCCAAATCGTCTCTGTTAAACCTTTAGTAGCTCTCTAGGGCCCTCAAGATGAAATCCAAACTTCTCAATTGTATTGACATGGCAAGACCCCCTTGTTAAACCCAGCTATCCACATATTCTGCACCCACTCAAGCACAGAAATTAAAAGTTATTTTAAGTCAAGACCACAAACCTCAAATGCATCCTCAGTGCTGCCCAGCAATCCTTTTCATCCCCGGTATATATCTTTCTATGAACTTTTTTAAGTACTCTCATACATTGTACACACACAGTAATCACTCAAAATTATTTCTTGAGAGATTAAATCTGTAAAATGGTGATATCACTAATTTGTAGATTCCATCTTTTTCCACAGAGGAAAGGAATAGAAGTTTTTTTACGTAAATGTCAAGGGGTCCTCAGTTCTCTTATAAAACCGAATTTAACCTTTAAGAATTTGATCTATCCCAGAAGAGAGCTGGGATAATAAATGAGAACATATTGGGTGATTTGAATAAAATAACATCTGTAATATGCCTAGGAGAGTGCCTGGAACACAGTAGGTGCTCAAAATGTGGTAGACCATAAACTTCAATGGGTACACAGAGGAGAAGCAAATAATGGTATGGGAAAATTGCAGAAGTTTCACAAAGCAAGTGATAATTGAACCATATCTTCAGGAATAATGAAGGTAGTAGTAATGGGAGTGGGAGTGATGCCTAAGAATTTTTTAGTGCTTACTATGCTACAGGCTTAAATCTAGGTCTTTATATGATTAATTAAATCTTCACAACAAAATGGGGAAGATACTATTATTTTCCCCATTTTACAAATGAAAAAACTAAGGTATAAAGAGGATAATTATCTTGCCCATGATCATCTAGCTAACAAGTGGCAGAACTGAGATTGACACCCAGCCCTTGGTTCATACCACGATTCTGTTCTACCTCTTGAGCAGAACTTCTCTAAGTAGGAAAAGAGAGTGTTTTTCAATGGGAATGCAGAAGCTTAAAGGGAGATGAAAATAAAGGATAACCTGGGATTCACAAGGCAGTAGATGTCTGGCTGTTTCCCATGTATTCTCAGTTAATCCTCAAAATCATCCAAGTATCACACCCATACTACTAAATTAGAAACTGAAATTCTAGTTAGTTAAAAATCTTGCCAAAGGTCACAAAGTAGGTTAGTGTTGGAGCTGGAATATAAATTAAGCTGTGCCTGTTTCTAAATCCGTTGTTTATTTTACAATTAAATAACATATATTGAGTTACAGGTTGAAAAGAAGTAAAAGCAATATGCTGTAGGGACAAAAAAAAAAAAAGCAGTAACTTTCTGAGAAGAACAGGGAAGACTTCATTTATGAAACTTTGAAATCCTGCTTGGGGGACCACGACTTCTGTGAAGACATTCCTGATCAGACATAGAACTGGTCACTCCTTTATTTCTTATATCAAGCTAAAATAAAGCCACTGTATACGTGTCTGCCACCCTTAGAACTGTCACTTATTGAGCACCTCCTGTGCTAGAAGCTTTACATGTTCTCATTAGTTGTCTCTATAACCCTTTGGGAGATGAATTATCACCTCCATTTATAGACGAGTAACCCACAGTTAAGCAACTGGCCCAAGGTCTCACAGCTAGTCCAGGATTTATGTATGCTCTTCTCTCTCCATCACAGTTTTATTTACTTGAGGGACTGGTCTTTGTTCCCCTGGTACCTTAACAGTGCCTTTCCCATAGTAGGCACTCAATTGAGGTCTAAATTCAGTTGGCACTTCAGAAGGCTTCTGAATGTTAGTAAAGTGGAGAAGAGAAGAGAGTCTGAGGTGTTCTGGTAAACAAGTTTAGAGTAGTGGTGGGGAAGCCCTGATTTGTAGCACTTGCCAATTTCTGTGGCATAAATACTACCACCTTGGCTGATTTCAAGTTACCAATCTACTTGCAAACTTCCTGAGTGTTTAACAATTGCTCTGTGAGTCAGTAGGAGCCAGCTCCGGAACACTGCCCAAAAGGTCCAGATCATCAGGTACAAGTTACTTTCGCTTCTATGTCTCCTCTTCACAGGTGCTCTCTACACTGAGACTCCACTGCAACCTCAGAAGACAAGGATAAGGATTGTTCTACCTCTGCTAAAGCTCACTTTTACCAGAGCGCTACAACTTATTCCAATTCCAAGTGATCTTAGGGGACCCTGCATCCCTCAAACATCCTCTCCCTATCTTGTATCCAGGACCCTTCAAGTCATTCTGCCTTTACATATGCCCTGGTTTCCTCTTTGGTAAATCTCTGAGCTAATCCCATAGCCTCATCTAGCTTTCACTGACAAGCAATATGGCCCAGTAGTTATCAGAGCCTGACCTGAAGTCACACAACCTGGCTTTTCTGCTGGCAAACTGCATGCCTTTAGGCAAGTTCTGTTACCACTCTGTGTCTCAGTTAACTCATTTGTAAAATGGTGGTAAACATAGTCTCCACACCTCATGCGGTGGTTGTGGAAATTAGATGAGTAAATAGATGTGAAGGAGTCAGAATGTGGTAGGTATTCAATATATGAATTATTATCATCACTATATCCTTAGTTATGGTATAAATCCATGAAAACCTCCCTGTGGTTAAAAGTTTCGATTTTCCCCTTTTATTAGGCACTCACAGTACCTGTCAACACTGTGTTACACTGGACACTGTTCAAAACCTAATTCAAGGTGTAACACATTCATCTTTCTTTTAATTAGTAGCCTGTGGCTAAGCACGCCATTTTCCACAGTGCACATATTCTCATTACTCAGAGCTTGTCTTTCCTTGGCAAAAGAAAAACATAATTTTCTTAAAGAACTTCCTAGAAGGAACGGAAAGAACGTGAGGAACTTCTTGAAAATCAGTACATGCATCTTGTACTATACGTACATACGTACATAATGTACCTGCATTGGTACATGCAGAATATTCCCCTTCTGCACTCCATTTGTTTTAGGTCTCCTAGTGTCTCACTTCAATTCTAGAGGGAAGAGAAAGTTTTTAATGCAGAAAACTGCTGGTCAGAAGTGCCTCAGGAGGTACAGGCTCCATTCTCGTCAACTCTCAAATATCTCATCTTATAGAACTGGAGATCAGCCATCCTTCCCACCAGCCAAGGGGTTATATGAGTATTAATTAACAGTAATAAACAGCTTTCTGATTCTACAGAAGAAAGAACTGACATATGGCTTACAGTTATTATTAGCCTCTAAATTCTTAAACACTATTAGGTAGTCGATATTGAGAGGAACATCCCTTCTAATTTCTCTAAGAACCCAAATTCCAGAATCCCAGAACAGTTGATGATTACAAGTCATTAGTGGAGGGCTACGGTCACCTCATGGAGCTATGCCTGAAGTAGCCTTGAATATTCCTGATTGATAGCCAATACTCTAGGCCCTGATTTGAACTGAAAGTGATCTGTGTCTCTTTCAGATGTATTAAGACCAATTTTTTCACTCTAAAGACAAATGAGAACCTTGTAGTTCTTCACCAACATATTTCTGAATGCCTTTATCTACAGATTTAAAACACTTATTTAATCTTGGAGTAATCTCAGGAATTCTCAGAGGTTGTGTTACAGTTAAGGAGGCTAGACTACCTCCTACTCTACTTGATAGAGTCCAATGTTAACAATCAAGTGGGTTTCCTTCTTCTTGGAGGTAAAACATACACTAGGCCAATGTTCAGTCATTGGCCTTTCTAAGAAGGCAAAGTATTTTCCATTTCACTACCATCATATAATGCCCATATCATGGTGCCTCTATACTTACGATCCAAATAGGAGACAAATGTATGGCTTATAATGGAAATTATTGCACTAATCCCTCCAGATGAACCGACCTCAGCTGTTCCGCAGGCAACACCAAGATGTTATCAGCACCACTAACTGGACTCTGGGACACATGACTTCCCAAAATAAAGATTTCATTTCCCAGTCTCCTTTCAGCATATATATGGCTAAGTGATTAAATTCTGGCCAATAGTATATGAGCAAATTGTTATGCACAACTTCCAGGAATTGTTCTTAAATGGAAAGGGCACGCCCTCCTTCAACCTTTCTTCCAACTGGTGTCTGGAGTTTGGGCACCCATCTTAGAACATGAGATGGAAGACAAATGCTGCAGACTGTAGAACATGAAAATAGGAGGACTCAACATTGGATTCAACACTGTGGAATATCATATAAGCCCTGGACAGTCTAGCTCTATCTAGACTTCTTCTAGGTAAGAGAGAATATGCTCATATCTAGTTTAAGCCACTGTTATTTTAGCTTTGCTGTCACATGTGGCCAAACCTAATCCTAACTGAAACACTTACATTATATTATGGGAAACACTTACATTTACATTATAGAAAATACAGAAAATAAATAAAACAAAACAAAGGAAGAAAACGAGTTGTTCAGAATCTCACTATCTGGATACAGTCAAGATCTAAGGCTCTTGTTTCATTCCACAGACTTTCCCAGAGTACTCTTAGTCATTCCCACAGCTTCAAACTTCACCTATAGATTAACCTTTCCCAAATCTATATCTCCAGCTCATCCAGACCTATTTACTTACAAGCTTATGTATCCACCCTGGACAATCAAAACATGTCCAAAACAAATTCATCATCTTCCCTAGTCTAAATCCTTCCTCCTCTCTCCATGAATGATATCACCACTCTCCCCTCCCTCTTCAGTGACAGAAATCTGAGCAGCACCCTTGACTTCTCCCTCCACTTCATCCCACACTGGATTGTGATGGTCTCTTTCCCCTATTAAAATGTTCCTATAGTTTCTGTGTTTCCTCAGTGCCTATCACATTGGCAAGATAGATGCACAAATATCTGAGTGATTATTTACATTTATATGTATTTCTTTCCAATCCTTAGACTATGCTTTTAAAAGCAAGATGTGGTTATTCTATAAAAACTATTTTAAACTCTGCTTTTTCATTAAACATTATTGTACAGAAAAATTCCACATGCTATTAAAACTCTATGAATCATTTTTAATGGCTGCATAATATTATATGAGTTAGCCACTATTACTAAGCATTGACCATGTGTCAGGAACTGTGCTAGGCATTTTACATACATCCTCACTGAGGAAACAAAGGCTCAGAGGCGCAAAGAGCCCTCTGCTTGTGGTGACTATGGCTAATGCCCCATAACATATCATGAGCCCATGGAAGGCAGGACTCATATTACTTATGTATAAGAGCAAGTCATCAAATATTTGTTGAAAAAATTAAAAAATTTGGAGACCACACTATAATAAAATATAAAAATCACATGTAGTCACATCTAGAGATTACCACTATTAATATTTGTATGTATTTTTTCTGTATCCTGTGTTCTGTTTGATTTAATAAATATTTGCATGTTATTACAAGTTCTTAATAATTTTCTCAGTGGATATAAAATATTCCATATAATATATTTACTTAGCCTTTCTGCTATAGTTGGACAAACAATCTGTTGCCAATTTTTTGCTATTACGGAATAACAGGTTAGAAATATTTTTCTTTGTACATAAGTTTTTGTTGCATTTACAATTATTTTCTTAAAAGAGATTACTAGAATGGATTTCTGGGTCAGAGTATGAGCATTTTTAAAGTTCTAGAGCCTTTTAAATGGTGTATATGAACTGATAACTCCACAAGCTCAATGAATGCCCCTATACTTAGTGAATAGTAAGAAATAATAGGTTTTAAAAAATTATTGTTTGCCAATTAGAAAGGCAAAAACATGCTTCTTTATCTTAATTCGCATTTCTTTGATTATTACCGAGGCACAACACTTTTTCCCATTTGTCATATTACAATATCTGAATTGTATTCCATATGTTGTATTTAATTATCTGAACTGCCTGTTCATGTTCCTCATGGAATAATAATAATAGGAGGAAACCCTTATATAGCAACTTCTATGAGCCATTTCTCTAAGTGCTTTAAGCACTGGCCATTTTAATCATACAGTTCTGTGAGACAGATATTACTATTACCTCCATTTCACAGATGACGGAATGATGTCACAAGGGAGCTAGATAACCTGCTCATAATTATACAACTGGTGAAAGGGCCAGAACTTGAAATTGGGGAATCTGGCTCCAATATCCAGGCTCTTAATCAATGCTAAACTGTTCTCTAATCTAATATGTGCTTCTGATCTTGTTGGTCACTAACTCCTACACACAACACACATACACACACGCACACACACACACACACACACACACACACACGAGGCTGCTTCTGACAACTGCATTAGTACCATTCATGGAAATAACCACTGTGCTATTTGGACCCCTATTTATTTATTTTTTGGGGGGTGGCTGGCTGGCAGGGGGATCCAAACACGTGACATTGGTGTTATAAGGCTGCGCTCCAACCAACTGAGCTATCCATCCAGCCCCTACTTGTACCCCTAGTGTGTGCTTTGCTCTTCTAGAAATAGGCAAAGAGGAGTAGAGACCAATGACTATATAGTATTCATAGAAGAATCCATACATATATGAGGGTACTTCAAAAAGTACATGGAAAGATTTGTATCATCTTTTAATTCTATTTTTCCATGAACTTTTTGAAGTACCCTCATATACCTCTGTTCAAGTACATTTCTGTTTTGGAATTTGGTAGAACAGCTGAACATTTTCACAGACAAAACCAAAATGTTTTTTTTTTTTTTGTTTTCTGTCGTTTTTTCGTGACCGGCACTCAGCCAGTGAGTGCACCGGTCAGTCCTATATAGGATCCGAACCCGCGGCGGGAGCGTCGCCGCGCTGCCAGCGCAGCACTCTGCCAAGTGCGCCACGGGCTCGGCCCCAAAATGTTTAAAGAATATTTTAAGCCTCATTCATAAAATAAACAGAACCACCTCCTATGGATCCCTACCTCCTAGGACAAAAGCCTCTTTACTTTTCTACTCTTCTCTGTCATCATACTCTCTGCCAGGAACTCCTCAGCAGATTCACTAAATGAACACACCATGATGTTTTCTAACTTGTTTTTATTTACAGCCACGAATTCCTTACCCACCACTACCTTTGTCAACCTGGTAAACACCTATTCAACATCCTATCACTGCTACTCTATGATTCTACAGCCTTCACATATACCACATTACTACTGAAATTAGAATGGAGGCAGGTGCAAACAAGTAGAATGATCTTAAAGTGAGGTTGTGCTTTATTCATCTTTTCTCCCCTGCCAGTGGTTGGCACATAAATATGTACCCTAAACACATCTGTTAAATTAATAAACATCAATACCAAAGTGGTGAGATCTGAGCTAGCCTAGTATACTTCTGCTTGTGAGGGGTTTTTATTTGTTTAAAGAAAGCAATCCCTGAAGAGGCAACTGGGGATGCAGACAGGCCTGGGCTTGATATAGCAACACTAGGCAAGTTACTCAACTGCTGAGCATCTGCCTCCTCACTTGTAAAACAGAATTAAATCCAACAACCACACAAGTCTGTTGTGACGAGTGAGAGAGATGTGAGACACTGGCATAAAAAGGGAACTCAAATATTAGTTTGTCTCCTTCTTGCTAAAAGCATTAAAACCATGCTCTCCATAAGCAGCCAGGGGACAAGGATGATACACATCAGAACCCCCAACCTAGGGCTGGCCGGTTAGCTCAGTTGGTTAGAGCACGGTGTTATAACACCAAGGTCAAGGGTTCCAATCTCCATACCAGCCAGACACCAAAAAAAAAAAAACAAAAAAACCCAACCTAGTGACATATGGCATGTAGATATACACTTTGGCAAACTGTCACACAAGTCCTCCCAAACCTCTTATCTGTTTTCCACATCAATAACTCAATACAGCAGCAGCTACCAGACCAAATTAAGATGATTACATTGATGTGGTCTGTTCCTCAGATCGAAGCCAGGGGAAGACACCCGAAGCAAAGATGTAAGCCTTCGTGTATCAACAAGCCACGTGAGTGGCAGCTCATCCACAGGGATAGCTAAGGTGTAGCTGGTATGGAGGCAAATTATACCTCTGGTTGCGACAGCCACCATCACATCCCAGAACACCTATCATGGTACTAATACCATGAACGTCATATATAAGGCGAGTAGGGTGAGTCATGAAAGGTTCTGAGGGGGTAGTCAAAGGAAGTAGGAGGAGGTGCCAGGAACTACCAATTGGTTCACTAGAAAAGCAGCCACAGCCACCCTTTTCTACATTTTATTTCCTCATCATAAGAAGGTGATATTACCACCTACCTAACTGAAATATTTTGAAGATGAAATAGGAGAACATGCATAAGCCTCTGGCACAGGAAGGATAGCATTTATGACTATTACGACTGCCTACACACGGACACTAATGCCATGCCTTCTGGGTGCTGAGCTCCTCTCTCCAATCCCAATCTTGGTATATCTGAGTTGACCTTGATGATTATTCTCAAATAATATAGCCTGGTCCAAAATACAGCCCAAAAGAAGGAAGAAGAAAATATCAGGGTGTCTGGGGAGGTTCTCTGAACACAGCTTTCCTTTTTGATTTTCTTTGAGAGATGATACTTCTACAAACACAGGAACTCACGGGGCAGTCACTCCATTACCAATCCAGTTAGGGAGCACAGTGTACTCACTGCCACAGGCCCTCAACTCTAAAGAAGATAAAGGAGATTTTCTGGAGAAAAAAAAAAGCAAGTCTAATTCCATTAGAGCAGGAAGCACACCTGCTTAGTACCCTACTATATTTCCAGTGCTTGGTATATAGCCTAGCACACAGCAGGCATTCAATTAATATGCAGAATGAATAAATGCACCCACCTGATTCTATACTAAATACCCCTATTAACCTTGTGTCTCTCTGAATACCTACTATGATCCAGGCACTGGGGAGATTAGGTAGCCAAGACTGGTGTAAAAATCACACCTATGGAGGGTTCTTCTGGAGCCAAGCAGAAACAGATAAAGGTGGTGTTTATTCACGAAATCAGTACTTAGAGACTACGTCAGCAATTCCAGCTCCATAATCACAAGCTCCTTGAAGACATGAACCAGATCATATATCTCTCCTGTAGCTAGGGCCCAGCGTACATGTTAGATGGTGTTCCTCCTATGCTAGACACAAATAAATGTCACAGAATCAAAGTGCGTTGATTAATACTCACACTTCCTACTTGGCTTATAACAGGAGGTGTCAAACATTTGGTCTCAGTACCCCTTTACACTCAGATGATTATTGAGGACCTCAGAGGGCTTTTGTTTATTGGGTCATAGCTATCAATATTTACCACATTAGAAATTAAAACAGACATTTAAAAATATTTATTAATTCACTTAAAGTTAACAATAACAAACCCATTACATGTTACAACAAAAAACATATTTTAATAAAAAATAACTATATTTTCCAAAACACAGTGAGAAGACTGGCATTATTTTATATGTTTGGAATTTTTTAGTGTTTGTCTTAATAGAAGATAGCTAGATTCTCATATCTGCTTCTGTATTCAATTTATTGCAATATATGTTGTTTTGGTAGAAATAAATGAAAAATCCAGCCTCACACAGAAAAGTAGTTGAAAAAAGGAGAAACACTTAATAGATTTTTCAGATAACTGTGGGTATGCTTTGATATGACAGCAAAACTCAATGACTAGTAGTTGATTAAAGGTTAGTTGCAATGTGGAATCTTGAAACCACATGGATGAGCGTTTCAGATTCTGTCACATTAACATCAATTGGTCTATCTTGCACTGTGAATGGCTCTTTGATTCTTTGTAAGATTATACGCTGATCATTCGGAAAATATTCATTCACTAAGTTATGCAGATATTCCAGATGTTCATATATTTCAATATACAATACCAAAAAAAATCACATTACTAATATTAGCATCAATCTCATCAGAAAAGTCTTTAAGTACTGAAAATCTATTGAGCTCACATGCCAAATAGATCTTCCAAATTCAAATTTTCATCTGAAAGCTCAAATTTTATCACTGGCAACAAATACTGTCAGTTGTTTTCCTTGAAGTGACAGACACTTTGTTCATTTTGGGGGAAATTTCTGCCAAATACCCAAATCTGAAAAATCATAGTTTGTTTGACTGTCAGTCATCATTTCAGGTATGTATGATGTTCCACAAAAAAAGCAGACAGTTCAGTTTGCAGCTCAAATTACTTAACTGCACAAGTGCTTTTCCCTGAGACACCATAGTACTTCATACAGCAAAAACACTTTATGAATACTTTCCTCCTCATGCAATATTAAAAAGAAGGATACTCAAAGGGTTGAGATTTAATAAGGTTGATATTTTTTACTATTACACTGAGACATTTTATTTTACTTTGTGTGGTGGTGAAGAATACAGTGACTACTATAGTAGTACAATTTGGTGCCCCTTCTGCTGTGGTGATTCATGCTAAGCCACCAGCAGTTTTACCCACCATTGCTTTTGTACCATCAATGCAAATATCAAAACAGTATAACTGGTAAATAGTACCTCATTATTATGAAAACAGTTTTCACCTTGACAATCTCTAAAAGGTTGTAAGCACCCCCAGGGGTCTGCAGACCACACTTTGAGAAGTGCTGCCTTACTGTACACATCCTGGTCTGTCCCTGCAAACTGCCCATGTCCCAGACTGGACGAGAGCATGAAAAGGGAGATAACTTCTTACATGTGATGGAGAAACCAGAGAGGACACAGAGGATCATCAGATCCCTCAGTTAGCAAAAGGCTCCCATCCTTCAATTACAGAAGCTGGTTCTAGTCAAAACTATCCTAACTCACACACATCAGGCTTTCTTAGCCAGGACCTTGGCAAGGGGTGAGCAGGAGCTCCCAGCCGTCATCTATAGCCACTTTCACAGAAAAGGGAAGGAGCATCCTATCTGATTAGTGTTGCCAGAATTAAAATTCCAGAGTAGCTGATACTTGCCTTTAGTGATGGCAACCTTGTCAACTTCCTTGCCTTCCAACTCATGCCCCCAAGCATTAATACCTCCATCCTGCCCATCCTGCCCATCCTTTTCCAGTTTTACCTCCCTTACTTTTCCCATCCTTGAAAGATATATTCACTTGCTTTATCTTGTGTTAATTTAGTTAGCTTGTTTGTGTGTTTGGTTTTTCCTAATTCACACAAAGTTGCAAGTGACTTATGTCTCTCAAGAAAACTTATAATACATTTTTTGTTTTGTTTTGCTTTTTCCTTCTTTCTTTTTTTTTTTTAACCACCCTATGTTCTCTTACTAATGGACCTTGAGAGCTTGTTTGGAGGTTCTAGCAGGGAAACGCAGCTACTCGTATAACCCTGACTGAAACGGTCCTCTCCTCTATCAGGGAAGGTCATCCTCTTCAACTGAGTGCGCAGCTTCAGGAGGGTGCACATGGAGCAGTGAGGAAGGAAGGAGACACTGCCTAGCCAGCCAGATCAACCGAATCAATCCTGGCGATCAATGGGGTGACAGATGTGGCAGCCAGATCACCTTCACATCTGAAAACTTATATTTTTAAAAGGCTACTTTTGACCCATGAAATTTCAATTATTGGGATTTCCTTTCATATACTATGGAATATTTAGGGGCAAGAGCCTTCATTAATGGAAGAATAGAAAGGTCACGCTAGGAAAAACGGACAACATGGTATTATGGAAAGGACAGACTTTAGAATTAGGCCTGTGTCCAAATTATAGATTCACTACTTATGTGACTTTAGGGGAGTTACTTGACTTCTCTGGGACTCAATTTCCTCATTTGTAAAATGTGGATAACACCTTCACTGAAGAGTTCTTGTGAGGATTAGTGACTTTATACTAAACTCAGCATGGTCCCTACAAAATAGTAGGCACTCCATACATGGAGGTTATCATCTGTCTCTAGAAGTATCAAGTAATAGTTTTTTCCACACAACTACCTCCTTTCTCCTGACACTAGAAATGAACTTTACATCCCAATTACTCATATATTCCAATTGCCATACATCTTTCTCTCTCTAGGTGAATCCCTTCTCTGTTGTTTTATTCCTCTGGAAACTGGGTAGAGACTATAAATGCCCAGGACTCTACTTCCCTCAAGCTACTAGACATAAAGGTTACCTCTGCTTCCTAATATGGAGGGGCTTACTTTTCCTAATAGAAACGATGGTGCTAGACACTGGATCAGATTCTTAATAATGTTTGCCTGTGAGTCCTTGGGATTTTCTGACTCGCAAACAAAAAGCATGAGCACTGTGGTCCTAGGAAGAAGCTTCTCATTTTATTCCACCAAGCTTTCTTTTCCTGAGATTTCCAGCCTCACGCAACTATTTCCCAGTGGCTCCCTTCATGGCTCTTTATCTTTACCAGTCTTTATATGTCCTTGTCACAATTTCTAAATGCATCTCAATTTATATTTAATTCAAATACTATTTGGCATTGCTAGAAAGAAGACAAATTTGCAAAAACAACAGCTACCATAAAACCAGCAAATACTGTATCTGTGACTAGACTCAAGATTATTAGGGCTGGCCGGTTTCTCCGGTGGTTAGAGTGTGGTGCTGATAACACCAAGGTCCAGGGTTTGATCCCTGTACCAGCCAGCCACAAAAAAGAAAAGAAAAGAAAAGATTATTGAGAAGAATAATGTCAACAACAGGAAACTGAGGAATACCAGGACTATAACTAGTAAAGCCTATGATTAGTCCCAAGGGAGTTTCCTGTCTAAATGGCCAAAAAGAGGAATCAGCTAGTAAGAGCTCACTAACCAATAAAAACCTCAAGGAAGAAAAATTAAAGCCAAACAGAACAGATTAAATAAAATGTACAGTCATCAGGTGTAATTTACATATTAAACAGATGCTTACCTGTTTGATCAAGTTCAAGCAAAAAATAAGGGACACACATAGACTCAAATAACTTCTTTACCTGGAAGAAGTTGAAAAATAAGGGAGGAGAATGAAAAAAAGTTTGTAACCAAAAGGAGAGTCTCTCCTTTGAAAACTTTCCAGTTCATTTTTACGTAACTCACAAGATTCTCTCTGTTCACATTAATGATATTTAAAAGATATTTGAAGTCTGTTGATTCTATTCTATTGCTAATGGTTCACCTGTATAACTTAATAAGATACATTTTACATATTTAATGACTCAGTCTACCCCACTATAAAATGGGTTTAATACTAGCTGTGTGTAAAAAAGCACTGGAGGGGCTGGCTGGTTAGGTCAGTTGGTTAGAGTGCAATGTTAAAACACCAAGGTCAAGGGTCTGGATCCCCTTACTGGCAAGCTGCCAAAAAAAAATAATAAATTAAATTAATTAAAAAGTACTGGAATCCTTAATGTTTCTAAAACATTATGTGGCAACTGTGAAAAACACAAAACAAAACAAAACAAAAATATCCTTACAATAGTCAAGATATTATTTATTTTTGGTCAAATACTTCAACCAACAAATCAGTTACAAAAAACCATATGATCAAGATTATATAAATTATACTGGTAAAAAAAAATTTTTACTTGTAGGATAAAAGTTACTTTTGCCAAATTTATACCACTAAATAACATTCAAACTACTGTGAAAGTTGTCAGAATCAAAATGGAGTCACTTGAGTTAAAACAAAAACAAAAACAAAAACAAAAAAAAACACTGACAAACAGAGTCAGGGAAGGCCATGAAGGGGGGTTCTCATGTACATATGCCTCATAATAAGAATTATCACAAAGGACTCTGCAAAGCCACAACCTTGCAAAGCCACAGCCTTGCACAGACGCCATTGCAACCTTAACAAAACATACTTCTGTGAGGACATCTGCCCGGCAACTGTCTGTACAATTTCAGACAGGCATTGCCCTTGTTATTAATCCTTGTAGCCAAAGATGATTATGGCCAAACAATTATGTAATCCTTCAACACTTTTCCTTTAAAACCCTTTGTCTTCCTTTACCTCGCTGAATACACACATAGTTTATTATGGCATGCATATTCCCATTGCAATGTCCTATAGCCAATTAAACTCATTCTTCTTTTAGAGAGCCTGTCTTTGTTATTAAGCTAACACTACTGATAAAAGAGACTTTAAAGTACAAGAACAATACTTTAGAAAAGTTTGGAACCATACTCCTCCAGCTTATACATAAAATAAAAAAGGCCAGAGTAGCCTGAGGTTCACAGAGATCATCAATCAAGAAAATGTATTCTTGCCCCATTCTAAATTTAACTACTAAAATAGCAGACTTCACATTTTACTAAAGTACATCTAAAGATTTCTACCATTTCTATAGAACCAAACATAATATTTCGATATAAATGAAAGAATGGGTTCATTCGCACAACCTTTGCTGTATCTCTGAGGTAGGTGCCCCTTTTGGATGGCACCTAAGCCCCAGATTGAGTTTGGCTTCCCCTGACAATACACATTTAGAAAGATAAGAATCCTTCTAAAGAATGATGAAGCCATAAAGAGGGACATTAAAGGAAAGACAAGGAAAGCTATAACCGGGAAGCCACTAGGACAAAAGTCAATTCATATTCCAATGCTCATTTTGTAAAACTAAAAATAAAAAGTTCATACACACATAAAACCACAGACTCTTAAGACTTCCTTAGTCATTTAGTTTTAGAAATAAAACATTTGCAGTTTATTACAAAAAAACAAGTTGTCCAGGTTTAGAGAGTAAATCCTAAAAACAGATCCAAAAAATAATAATCAAAATTTCATAAGACGTGAAATACAGAAAATACACTCTCTAGATTCCAGAGTACACATGATCCCACTTCAAGAAATTGCGATTTTATAGGTTATTTTAACTCTGACTAAACTTTAGCATTGCTGACAGTATAAGATTAAAGATCAGTATTGAATATCAGAAATGCCAGTTTCCAGAGTATTCCCATTGATAAAAGTAGAAATGGTGAACTTTGCCTGTAAATAAACAAGCTATTGAGAATGGCAGTGGATGTAGATATCAAGCAAGAGATAGACTATAAGGAGACATCATTTGCCAATTCCAGGCATACTTCCAACTTCCACTAAAATATCTATAAGAAACAAATATTACATTTTCTGAAAAGACAGAGAGGGTTTAATCTTTGCACTTTAAAAACCACTATTCCCAGTAGGACGCATTCAAAACACATATGATAATGTGTTATGCAACAAGTAGAAAACTAACTTTATGTAGAAGTTAATTTCCTTGCGGGCACTTCCCAACTTGCGTTAATGCAAAATTACATTACTCATCCCAGAGAGAAATATGCATTTATCAGATAAAGTCTAGAACAAATATAAAAACAAAGTTTCTCCATTCTGATTTACTTACATCACAATAATTAAATGAGATGATGAAATCAAAACAGAAGGAAATAGCCTGGGGAAATTCTACTTCAAGGTAATTTCTGAAAAATGAGCTGTGAACAACTAAGTATATAAATTGGACCCTATAGGAAAAAAATCACTACTTTTCAAAGGAGAGGAACTTAACTATCTTTCATGGCCAAAGACATTAGAAATTAATTTTCATATTAATTGGCACCAATCTGAAAACAACTTGTATATTTGGAAAAGCTAAGGAATTGTTATTTGCCAAGATAAAACTAAGAAAGCTAAGCAAGTTGATCACATAGAAGTAGAGAGTAGACTGGCGGTTACTAGTGGCTGGATAGGATGGGGGTGAGAATAGTGAAAGGTTGGTTAACAGATACAAAAGTACAGCTAAATAAGGAATAATATCTAGTGTTCTATAGCACTGTAGCCTGGCTATAATTAACAACAATCTACTGTATAATTTCAAGTAGCTATAACAGAGCATTTTGAATGTTTCCAACAAAAAGAAATGAGAAATATCTGGGGTAACAGCAACAAAAAATCAATGGTTACCAGGATTTCAGGGGATGAGGGAGGGAGGGAGGGATGAAGAGGGGGGAATGATATTGTATTGGTTAGTACATGACATTATGCATTAGGCAAAACCCATACAACTGTATAGTACAAAGAGGGAACCCTAACATAAAATTAACAGTAATATATCAATATTGATTCATAAGTGTAACAAATGTACCACACTAATATAACATGTCAATAATAGGAGAAACTGCGTATGTGGGTGGAGGGAGGACATGGCAACTATCTTTATTTTCTGCTCAATTTCTCTGTTAAGACTAAAACTGCTATAAAAATAAAGAAAAAAAATATGTTAAAAAAAAAAAAGAGGATGTTTATTTAGAAGACCCAGCATATCCAGAAATTATTCAGATAATGACATTAAAGTTGCCAGGATAACTATACGTATATTTAAACGAGTACACAAATAACTAACATTTTTATAAGAAAGTTTCTTCATTCCCAGAGTAGATTTAATTAAGTAAAACAGGGAGCAGGGGAAGGAAAAAGGAGGGTAAGGCTTTACCTTTTCCTTAGGGATAGGCAGGAGAGCTGGGAAATGAGGAAGTAAGAAGGGTTCAGGGATAAGTGTTAGTAAGGATAAGAGTAACCACAGGTCAAAGAGATCTGGGATTTCAAGGAACACACTGAGAATCCACCTACCTATCACTAGTAGCAATCCTGACCACTAGCCCAACTCTTCATTGCAGAGATAAGGCAGGGTCAAAATTGGAATTTTCCAACTATTTTATAATGTTTTAAAAAATAAGTACAGGGACCAAATAATGCTTGGCACATATTAGGCATTCAAATGCTAGCTATTAACCACTGATAGGATTAATTGTACTTGGAATTAAGTAAGATATTTGTTGATTGCCATTTAACTAAGCCTCAGTATTGACAGAAGAAATTCTACTGTCCAAGCTTTTAGGTCCTGATGGAAAACAGGAAGAGCAAGTAGTTATTTTATTTAACAACCACTTATATAGCATTTACTATGCACCAGGCATGTTCTATGGCTTTTGTAAATATTAACTAATTGAATCCTCACAACAAATTTATGACATCGGTACTATTATTATTTACATTTTACAGATGAGGAAACTGAGGCACAACAGGCAAATAACTTAACAAAGGTCACATAGCCAATAAGTCACAGAGCCAAGATCCAAACTCACACTTTAGAGTCCAGGCTCTTAACAATTATTTGGTAACAAAAAAGATTAAACAACCACATAATTTTAGAGCTAAAAGAAACTTCAAAAATCAACTAGAGTAAACCAAAAGTGGGGAGCCCCAAAACAGACAAGATCACCACAGCTACACATTTAAGCCCACAGACGCCATGAACTATATAGCAGATTTCTAATACCCAGCCCTCTTTTAAATTCTCTAACATTACTGCCTATACCAATCATTTACAATTTAGCATGGATTATCTTAGTTCATTTTTCTTTTTAAGCCTATATTCTGCCTTCTCAGTGTGACTAAACCCCCCTAGGGATGGGACTTGTGTCTTCTACCTGTTTGCAGCCCTACTCCTAATATGATGTCCTACCCAAAAGGCATCACTATCATATTGATAGTGATGAAACCTAAGATGACAATGATGCAGACTATGTTCAGGTGGAAGACAAAGATTCCTACTTCAAGAGTTTTCACTGCTTGCCCACCTTCCCTTTTTCCTCATTTGGAAAAAGAGAATGCACACACATAACCACAGAGAAAGAGTCAAAACAGCCTGTCTCTGTAAGGCTTCCAGAATAAAAAGGCCTCTGAATTCAACCTCATTGAGATCTGGAAAATAACTGAATGGAGAGAGAGGCTAGAAGAAAATTAAACTTAATAAATTACCCTATAGGAGAATATGGACAGATGGCCAGTTATGTTTATTTAAGTGTCTATCACATCTAGGCCTAGAGCTACACTGAGTATAATTCAAAGCTAAACTTTAGTGAGTTAAATGCTTTCAACCTTTCTATAAAACACCAGATCTGGTTTGTCTTTCAGTTCTCACCTTCATTCTATGGTTAATTCAGGGAGGATTAAACCAATCCTCCCATAGCTGTGATCATTGACCTTTCCTCAGATAATTTAACATTAAGAACCAAGTAAGAAATACGGTTTATTCTTTGCAAAATTATTTTCCCCATAATAAAGCAGAGCGTAAAGAGATATTTATCAAAATTTAGGAGTACCTCAAGTAACAGTTCCTTATGAAATATTCACTACAGACATGCCTAAAAGAGCAGCAAATCAACTGGTTTAGTAATTCCGCCATCCTGACCTTCCCTGATCTTGACTACCTGAAAACATCTCGTACTTTTCAAAAGTTCAGAGAAAGATTACTCAAGCAATGTTTTGTTCTCAAATCAACATTCTACAATTATTCTGAAGCAAGTTACACCTATACACACCCTTCCTAAGGTGAAATCCAGTTGTTTACACATGAGCTCAAAAGTCTGTCAAATTCCTACAATTAAACAATTTTTCAACACTACTTGAGTTTAAAGCCTTACCTCAGTACACTGTTTGCACGTGGACTTACTGAAGACAACCACAGAATGACTGTCTATATAGGCCTGCAGCCGGGCTCTGGAGTCTGCAATGGCCGTGCTGGTGGATTCTGCTGGGTCCTCTGGCAAGGTTTGACTAGGGTGATGATCCTTAGCTAGAAGTAATGGAAGCAAACCTTGTAATTATCAGAAAGAAAACATGATGATGCAATTTCTAATATTAGGTTCACTATAAAAGCCTAACAATTTTAGTACCAAGGGCCAAAATAAGGAATCTGAGGAAGGACTCGAACATGAATTATACATTTAGTTCTGTCACCTGACTGGAGACCTCTGGCAACTCAATGTTACCAACTCAGATCATCACAAGATCAGTCCTCAGGGGATCCTGACATACGGTAAACCATAGTCTGAACCTTCCCTGGAAGCAAGAGATTAAGTAACAGGTTGTGAACACTGAGGGCCACATTTTATTCCACTTCTGCTCTCATCCATGGTTTAAATGCAGAGAGAGCCTTTCTCACACAACTCAACTCAAAGACATAGGAGTAGACAACTCACACCAAGACTTACACTTTTTTTCTCCAACTAACTCCTGGAGAAGCAGACATAGGATCTTCAGGCCATAGACACAGCAAGATTTCCAAAAAATACTTTCTTCTGATTCTCTATTTCCTCCCCAAGATTTTGCTCTGGCCCAATCAGGCATCAAAACAAAGATGATCTAGCTTAGTGATATGTTATCCTCACATGACAGCACTGTCATCCTGGTCATCAGCGGTCAAAATCAGCAAGAGATTGCTACCTCCAACTTGTAAAAATTTTAAACTAGCTATCTTTTTCAGGGTCCACAAACCAAGTTCAATCCTACCCTTATTACTTGCTCCTTAAGTGATTTCCTCTCATTTCTCCTTCTCTAAGACTGATCCATTCTTCTTCAATTTCATCATCTTCATAGTTAGTATTGTTTTTACCCAGAACTAGACAGATAACATTAGGTGGGTACTGCTACTATCATCCCCATTTTACAAACAAATAAACAGATTCAGGGAGGTTATGCAACTTTCCCAAGGTTGCATAGCTTACAGTAAGTACAGTAATGGAGCCAGGAGTCAATCCTAGGTTATCATTCTCTAGAACCCATGATTTTTTAAAAAACAGCTTTGTTGACATATAATACACATACCACAGAATTTACCAACTTAGAGTGTACAATTCAGTGGTTTTTAGCATACTCAGAACTGTGCAACTATTATCACAACCAATTTTAGAACATTTTCATCACCCCCAAAAGAAACCCCAGACCCATTAGAAGTCACTCCCCTTTTCACCCAGCAAATTCCCCTTCCTTTAACCTCTGGGCAACCACTAATCTGGAATGGAATGAAATCATACAATATGTAGTCCTTTGTGATCAGCTTCTTTCACTCAGCATAATGTTTTCAAGGTTTATCCATGCTGTAGCATGTATCAGTGATTCATTTATTTTCATTGTCAAATAATATTCCATTGTAGAGATATACTACATTTTATTTTTCTATTCCGAGTTATTGGGCATTTGGGTTGTTTCCAGTTTTGGACTGTTGTGAACAGAACTGCTATGAACATTCATGTGCAAGATTTTTGAACACGTTTTTAATTCTTCTGAGTAAATACCTGGGAGTGGAATTGTTGGATCATATGGTAACTGCTAAACTCTTTGAGGAACCGCCAAACTGTTTTCCAAAGCAGCTACACCATTTTACATTCCCACCAATAACGTATGAGGGTCCCAATTTCTCCACATCCTTGCCAACATTTATTATCTCTTTTTGGTTCTAGCTATCCTAGTAGGTGTAGAGTGGTGTCTCATTATGGTTGTGATTGGCTTTTCCCTGATGGCCAGTAATGTTGAGCAACTTTTCATGTATTACTAGTTGTAGAAGAAATGTCTGTTCAAATCCTTATCTTATAATTGGGCTATGTGTCTTTTTATTGTTGATTTTAAGAGTTCTCCATATATTCTGAATACAAGTCCCTTATCACATAGATGATTTGCAAATATTTTCTCTCATTCTGTGGGTTTGTTTTTTTTTTAACTTTAGTTGATGGTGCCCTTTGAAGCACAGTAGTTTGTTTTTTTAATTGCATCATAGTTGATTGTACATACCTGTGGGGTACAGAGTTGAATAGCAATACCTGTGTGCAATATGTGATCCTCAAATCAGGATAATTAGTATATTCAACATCATACAATGTAATAGTTTTTCATGGCCCTTTACCAGTTCCTCCCTTACCCCCATCCGATGCCTTTCCCACCTCTGGTAACCTCAGTTCTGTTCTCTGTTTCTGAAAGTTCAATGTATTATTGTGATTGTTGCATCTTTTTCTTTTTCTTACTTAAGTTTATTTTTTAGCTCCCACTTATGAGTGAGGACATGCAGTATTTCTCTTTCTTGAATGAAGCACAAGTTTTTAATTTTGATAAAGTCAAATTTACCTATTTTCGTCTTTTTTTTGTGGCTGGCCGGTACAGGGATTGAACCCTGGTGTTATCAGCACTGCACTCTAACCAACCGAGCTAACAATCTATTTTGTTTGTTTGTCCTTTTGTTGTCAGATATATCTAAGAAACCATTGCCTATTCCAAGGTCACTCCTATTTTTTTCCTAAGAATTTTACAGTTTTAGTTCTTACATTTAGGGCTATGATCCATATTGAGTTAATTTTTATGTATTGTGTGAGGCAGGTGTCCTACTTCATTCTCTTGCATATGGATAACCAGTTGTCTGAGCACCATTTGCTGAAAAGACTATTATTTCTCTATTAATATGTCTTGCCATCCTTGTGGAAAATCAACTGATCATAAATGTAAGGTTAGAGCCTGTGCTTTTAACCAGTATGCTATTCTGTCACGGTACCTAAACTGATATTTAAATAAAAGTGTTAATGAAATCATCTAATCCCCCAAAAGATTAACGATTGTTATCTCTAGTAAACTGGACTTTCACCTTTCATCATATACCTCTTTTGTACTATGTAGGTGTTTTTGGTGGTGGTGTTGTTGTTGTTTTGTATTTACCCTGGCTACAAATGTACTATGTGTTTTTAAACCATGAATATGTATTATTTCATAAAAAATACTTTTTAAGAAGCTAGTTATCTAAAAAAATTTTAAAATAACCCCTAAAACACAGTGTCCACACAGGGTCAAAAACTAAGAGACTGTTTTTTTATACATCAGACATGCAAATGTTATTAATACCTAAATATTACCAAATATTACTAACACTATGGATGGAAAAGTGAAAGGGATATAGAAATCCCCTTATCTTTGAGATATGAGTGCTATGGGCTGAATGTGTCCCCCCAAAATTCATATGCTGAAATGTTAACTCCCAAGGTGATGGTATTAGGAGGTGAGGCCTTTGGGAGGTGATTAGGAGCCCTCATGAATGGGATTAGTGCAGTTATGAAAGAGACCCTAGAAAGCCCATTACTCCTTTCACCATCTGAAGACACAGTGAAAAGGCACCCTCTATGAACCAGGAAGTGGGCTCTCACCAGACATGGAATTTGCCTGATCGTGGACTTCCCAGCCTCCAAAACTGTGAGAAATAAATTTATCTTGTTTCTAAGCCACCCAGCTTATAGTATTTTCTTATAGCAGCTTGAATTGATATGACAATGAAGAATGGGTTCTTCTTAAAGAAAAACTAAAATCTGTGTCAATTAATTATAGGATCCCCAAAGGGCAATAGTGCTTTATATTTGTTACAGATTATACCAGATCTGACTATACCTATAATATCTGCCCTCCATAGGCTAGCAGTGTAAGGCAGGCCTCTCAATGCTTATTTGCATCAGAATTATCAAGGTGCCCTAGGTCTCATCCTTGACCTGACTGAATCAGAATCCTAAGACATGGGGGCCAAATATGTATATTTATGTGTGTGTGTATATATATATGTATGTGCACAAACATATATGCATATATTTTAAATGTTCACTGGTAATTTTAATGCATACTCTTAGTTAAGAACCATTAGACATAATACATGATTAGAATCCCACCAATGACACTTCAAAAATTTTAAATTAAACTCTGTTTTTCACTTTCTCTTTTCCATTTTTCTATATTTTAGAATGCCACTAGAAGTAAGGATTCCTAGGGACAACAAATCATGGAAAGAGAATCACAAATGTCAGCTTGGAAGAGATATTTAGAATCACTAGGTCAACCTATTCATTTTATTAATGAGGAAACCAAGGTCCAGACAGGTAATAACTGGTGCTGGAGTGAGGATTGTCTCACAAGCCTCCAGATACCATTATGCTTTACTGGCTCCTTCAATTTCATGGTATGACTGACTCTGAAAGAAGGTGACAATTCCTTACATAACATCTGCTCCATTAAGCTCAGATATTTGCCAATACACAGAACACTGTACTGAGGGCCATCATAAGGAAAAGAATGTCTTCTGTGATCAAGAAGAGCTGCAATCTTACTGGGGACAGACTATTTACTAAAAGTAAAGTAAACAAATAAATGAATAGATAAATAAATAATAAGAGATTACCCAACAAACCAAAATCATTAGAATTTTTCCTTAAATTCAGCCTCTAACAAAAAAGGCAAATATAATTTTGTTTACAAGTTTATCATGTATTTTCAAATTTTCCCACCTCGATTTTGAAATAAAATTTGAAGCAACATTCAAAGAAATATATTAAGTAAATGTTTCAAGAACAGCACAGAACCATGTAGTCAGAAAACCTCAGATAAAATTGTAATTATGAGTTTCTTAGATTTTGCTCCAACTTTTTTGCCCAAGATCAATTCCTAATATTTAGATCCATGAAGTACCTACTGTCCACTTGTAAGAACTCAAACTAAAGGGTAATAATAAAATATACTCCATACTTATATTTACAAAAATAAATAGAGATCAATTAAAGATATTGGATAGCTCACAAATAGACAAACATGGAAAGATTTATAATCATAAAGCAATAAAGAGAAAATGTATTTTTAAAATAGTATTGTACGTGATAAAGGTATAGTCCCTCTGAATCTGTTCTGATTCTAGGGGCTTCCCGATTTGCGAATTGTTTTTATTTTTTTTATTTTCTTGCTCAAATTAAACTTTGTTAAATTTAAAAAATAAATAGTATGGTTAACAATGACCTGATAACTTGGTAAAAAGTTTTTTCACTTACTGCCTACGATATAACAAAGCATATTAAGTGGAACCTTTTCTAAATCTCTAGTGAGGCCATACCTTCATCAACTTAGAAGCAAATACAAAAGAAAAGAGCAAAAGTGTACTGCAAAATAATAATAGACTTGATGTTTTGTTCTGTTTTAAGGCAAAAGAGCAACATAGGGAAAATACAGAAAAAAAGAATAAAACAGCAAAAAGAACTCAAGCAAATTGGTAAGAAAACAGCAGGACCTGGGCCGGCCCGTGGCTCACTCAGGAGAGTGCGGTGCTGATAACGCCAAGGCCCCAGGTTCGGATCCCATATACGGATGGCCGGTTCGCTCACTGGCTGAGCGTGGTGCTGACAACACCAAGTCAAGGGTTAAGATCCCCTTACCGGTCATCTTTTAAAAAAAAAAAAAGAAAACAGCAGGACCACAAATGATAAAAAGAATAAAGAACAAGAATAGCCAATTCATTAAAGAAAATAGCAAATCTAAAATAAAAAATCTATTTATTTTATTTTTATTTCATCATCAGAAATGTAGATTCAAGTGATGACGTGTCATTTCTTACACATTAAAAATGAAAACTCCCAGTTCTGTTAAAAGTACATTGAATAAAGTCCATGGACATGGTTGTGGGGAGGGGGTGTTATATAAGCTAATCCTATTCTTTTGGAAAACAATTTCATGGTGTGGATCAAGAATCATTGAAATGGCCAAACCTTTTAACCCAATACTTTCACTTATGGAAATTTATCTTTAAAAAAATCTAAAATAAAGAAAACATTATATTCATAACAATGACCCCACCTCCTAGTCTTCTCACGGAAAAAGCTTTCAGTAGTTTTTATAACTAGCATCACCAAGTTAAAAGGGACATTCCCAAACCCCTTTTCAATATAAGTTCTATAGCTTTAGGATTAATCATGTTTTCTTCCTGTAAAACCCAATGGAACAAAATAGGCCAGTGCCCCACCTATCAACACTCTGCACTCCCTTCCTCCTGAACACGTCCATCACCTTTCTAGATATAGGGACAAAATTATAACTTGCCTCAGCTGCCTTTCTCTCTTGCAAGATTAAGGTGCACAGAGCTTCTATTCCTGCTCCCCAGCCTACTTCACCCCTTTCTATTCCCAGTTCTCAATCTCTTCTTTTTATCTAATTATTACCAACAATTTAATTACAACATCATTTGTTGTACAGTAGAACATTAGAAACAACAAATGTCTGGTGTTAGGGGAATGGCTAAATTGTAGTAGTTCTCTTGTTCTATGATCATTTTAATGGCTGCATACAATTCAAGATGCAAAACAACATGGACATGGTCTGACATAATGTTCACTGAAAAACAGAACACCAAATCCTATGTCCCATAGTTTTATAATTATGTGAAACTCTGCATATAGGAATCCTGAAAAGAAATGTGTAAGATGGTCATATTAGTTATACTGGCATCATAAGACTGTGCATGACTTTTTGTTTTTGTTTTATTTTTATTTATTTAATTGTATTTATGGGGTACAGTTTGTTGTTTCAATACACATATTGTATAATGATCCAATCAGAATAGTTAGCATGTCTGTCACCTAAACATTTATCATTTCTTTGTGGTTATAACATTCAAGATCCTATTTTCTGTCTATCTTAATATAGCCACATTATTAGCTATAGTCTCCCTAGAGCACCAGAAATTATTCTTCCTATCTAACTGTAACTTCGTAACTTTGTACCCATTTACCAACCTCTATCTTCCCACCCCTCTCCCCTCCCCTGCCTCTGGCAACTACTATTCTACTATTTTTTTTCAATTTATTTTTCCTTAATGGACCTATGATGATTGTATATATTTATGGAGTACAGTGTGATATTTGGATACATTTATACAGTGTGCAATGATCATAGCAGGATATTTAGCATATCCATCACCTCAAACATTTGTCACCTCTTTGTGCTGGAAATCTTCAAAATCCCCTAAATTAGCTACTTGAAATTATACAGTAATTTGTTGTTGACAGTCCCCCTATATTGCTACAGAACACTAAATCTTATACTTCCTATCTCTCTACAATTTTGTATCCATTGACTGCCCACTCCCTATCCCCCCTTTCCCCACCCCTTCCCAATCTCTCTAGTAACCTACTTCTATGAAATCAACTTTTTTGGCCTCCACACATGAGTGAGAAGATATGCATGACTTTTCCTTTCCTGTATTTCTCAAAGTTGAAAAAAATTTTTTAAGTTATAAATATTAAAGTTGCACACCAGCCTATCGTATTTGTTCTTAAGTGTCAACAAAATTCTCTTTGACTTCAGTAAACCTATAAATTCATTCAAATTTTTGCATTCTTAGGGAGATAAAGCAAGATACATTGAACTGGGGGGGTTACTAAAGGGAAACACTCCCATTGCAGAACACTCCTACACAAGGAAGAAGTTCCCATTACTATGTGCTTTTGCCTTCTGAAATGACAATCTCCCACCCATGACTACCAACACCTGAAAGCCTATAGAGAGCCAAGGAGTGTAATATTATCCTTCGAGTGGCCCTCAGCCACAGAATCTGTACAGTATACTGCTTACAGAGCTATATAACTAATATTTATCTCTTTGGAGAGACCTTGATCATACACTCTCTGGAGCTGTAAAAAGGAGCTCTAGTTTGATAACACAGGAACACTGCAGCACATAAGGAATCCAAAGTAACTGGGCATAACTGGGGAAAAAAAGGTGGTATGAAATATGAAATAAAGGTCAATAAGCCACCCTCCTACTTTGATGTTTCACAGCAAACTGGGATAATGAGTCATGCCAAATGTGCCATCATAACTGATAGAAAAATCTGGCATGTCAGCATATCTGACTTCCTAAGGGTAAAAGGCACCCAGCGTGCCTAATCCAAATGTAGAAAGTCACCTCCTTTGAATTAGCCTCCTTCTTTGAGGGCTCTTACTATATAACCCTGCAAAACATAACTGACAACAAATTGCAACATATAATCCTTAACTAGATCTTAGATTCAAAAAATTGGGGGACAATTGAGTAAATTTTAATATGGACTTACTATATTGGATGATATTGTAACAATATTAAATTCCTAGGGTTTATGTAGAAGAATGCCCTTGTTCTTAGGAGACACATGCTGAAATATGTAGGGGTGAAAGTCATGATGTCTGCAACTTACTTCAAATGGTTCAAGAAAAAAAGTGTGTGTGTGTGTGTGTGTGTGTTTCTGTATGTGTGTGTAGGAGGGAGAGATTGGAAGAGGCAGAGAAAGAAAAGGAGGTATAAAGAAGGAAAATAAAGCAAATGTAGCAAAATGTGAATCTTGGTAAAGAGAATATAGATATTGTGTGTTATTCTTTCAACTTTTCTGTTGACAGGGTGGACTGCTAGAATTGCTGGGATATGTCTTTCAAAACTATTCTACAGAACCCATAATAGTATATTCCTGTTCAGATCAGTGGGAAAAGCTGGCTCATTCATCTTCATTCCATCACCTTCAGTCACATCCCTGCACCCTGACTAGTGTGAGTTTGAAAAACTCAGGAAATTGAGAGTCACCCAACCCTGTGTACATCAACCTATAGCTAACAAGTATTTTTGGGACTGATTTCTTGATTTCCTTTGTTCAGGCAGAATCCTACAATTTCTCTGATGCAACATAAACATCTCTAAAAATAGCTTCCTAAGCCATTGGCCTTCAAAATGGAACATTTTAGGGGGAGGTCCCTGATGTCAAAACTATTGTCATAAGATGTGATTTGCTTTTTCACTGTCAGAGTCCTTAGCCATGTTTAAGAGTAAAGGGGTCCTGAGACCAAAAGTTTGACAACTACCACCTTTGCCATTTTGAGAAGCTTGAAAGAAAGAATATGTGAAAAAGTAGGGTTTCAATAGGAGCTAAAAATTTTTTTAGGATTGCAAAAAAAAAAAATCTTCTTTTAAAACTAGGTGAAATAAACACAAGTTGGCTTCTCTTTCAAAGCCCCCAAGACTAATCAGAATGGGGCAGTCCTTTCGTCTAGGCCTCTCTAAAAATGAAAAAAGTTTTTGTTGTTGGGATTTCCAATTCCAGACCACTTACAACAAAATACAGGAGAAAAAAATTTTTTTAAATGACACCAAGGTCACAGGTTCTGATCCCTGTACTGGCCAGCCACCAAAATAAAAACCAAAAAAGAAAAGAAAAGAAAATGATGTAGCTTAACTCCTATTAAGAAATAGATTCATCAACATTTCCTCCTTTCCTGATCCTTACACATTGTGTGAGGCTACAAGGGCCTGTGTTTCTGTTCTGTGGTCATGGGAACCAACAAAAAACCAGCTGAAGATCATTATTGGAGTTAACTGATTAGACTTCTCAGACAACAAGGTCAAGGTCAAGAGGTTTATGCCACTCAAGGGACGAGAGAAGTGACTTATGAACTTCAAAGCAGGGAAATGAGGGGGAATGCAAAGAGGAGTCCAGGCAAAAGAAAGCTCAATGACAAGGCTAAACACAGACTGAAACTGCCACTTGTGAGAACTTGAATTTTCACCATTAATAAGCAACATGATCACATAAAGTATAATGATAAAAATTTTATAGCACTCCACTCTGCCTGCTGTCATCACTTTCTGGTTTGTAGGTTTGTCATGTACATGTTTTTACTCTGTTGCCTGCGGCTGAAAGCATCTGGACTGCAAGAAGTCAGAAGAAATCATGAATTTCTGAGGATCACATACCTCTTAACAAAACTTCTTACTCAGTTCAAGTACAAAGAGTTTTGCAAACACACTGCTGCTCTCAGAAGATTCCTTTTAACAAAGTAATAATTTTTAATAATATTTTATTCAACCCACAAGACACACACAATATTATTACACTCCGGTCTAACAAGACTCCAACGAGTAAGAAGTAATTTCATAAAAGACCTAAGAGTGGGGAAGCTTAAATGGGTAAGCATGACATGATCTATAAAGTGAAGACAAGAAGATAATTATATGTGTTTTTTGAAGTTTGCAGGGTATGAGACATGCTAGAAAAATAAAACATCAGTATTTATGGAAACACAAGGAAAGACTAAAGACTCCTTAATAGAACATGATGATGAATTTCTGAGGCTAAAAATAACAAATACATCCTAATTTTTAGTACTATTCATTTACCAAATTGAAATAAAATCCTGGGAAGGTTTTTTAGCCTTAAAAGGGGTTTTTAGCTCTTATAAAGAACTTGTCATACAAAGTACTAATGATGTTAGAAGCAAGCTGCTATAAAAAGGACTACAATATTCTGGTTATAGCTCCTGTGCCTGTACCTCCTTCAGAGGAGTCTCATTAGAAGATCAAAATTAAACCTGGATTGTGTTGGGGATTCCAGCCTAGAAGGAATTTCCCACTTGCCTCACTCCACAATTGTATTCTAATATGATTCTTTCCCATGTCCAAGATTCAATGGCTGTATGAGCCTGAGGATACACACTTAAAAGGAACTATATTTTCCCATAAGGACTGGCTTATGGAATTGTTTATGATGAGAGAAAGTACACCAGAAATTCAAGTGTGTTACCACTGGAAGCAGACTCTGTATGTGTGTGTAGATGGTGGTGGGGATGGGGGTGGGGGCTTAGTTGTGGTTTGCTGGATCACTCAGCCCGAATATTATCCTATCAGGGTTGGGGTCTACCACACGGAACTTGGAAGGGTTACTGAAGGACCAAATGGAAGGGAAAAAATCCAATTTCCATTCATCTAGCTGTTAAATTTAATACTGGTGCTGTTAATAAGATAAGGAAATCATTTTAAAGGCAATACTACAGAACTTTTTAAAAATCAGAAGTATAAAAACATAAAAGATGTAAATCAAATAATTAAATTTAAAAGTTTTCTTTAGTATATCACCTTTTAAAAATGACTTAAGAAATCAGACTTTTCTCATCTCTGAGAAATATATCTTTGGCTTACTAATGTTCTCTAGACTGTAATTTCTTCATCTGTAATATGAGTTGGTCTAGATACATACAAAATTTCTGCAAATACTCATATCTTTTCTGGACATAAAGCATATACATGGAAGAAGATGTAGGTCCTACCTCTGATTATGAAACCTAAATTACAGTCATTAAAATATAAAAAGAATCTGTGGAAAATTACTAAACTGATTACACACACACACACACACACACACACACACTAAATTCCAGTTAAGAGCTAACTGAAAAGAAGCTCTCTCACCTATACTAGACCAGTAACTCTCATGATTTCACCAAGCATGCTTTAGTATATATACAGAAAATATTTTTCATTTTTCATATTATGTTACCTAATAAATGTTAAGAATAGCCAATAAATGGAGTAATCATAGTACACTAAAATGTTCAGCCAATGTGACCAACAACAGGGTTTGAAAGAAACTGTCTTGATCTTTTCAGCTCTCACACAAAATGTTTAAAAATAAGAGATAAGGTTACATTGTATTTGATCAGATTTCTTTTAACCCCAAGGCATAAAAGAAAACTACAGAAAGCAGAGGTATTTACAATCCCTCTGATTAAGCAACATACCCACACACACACACACACACACACACACACACACAATACCAGGAGGAAAAAAAAAAAACTAATAAAAGATACCCTACCAATCTACACATATCTGTCCAGAAAATACAAGGGGAGGGATCATCTTCAAACTTATTTTATAAGGTCAGTATTACCCTGATACTCAAACTAGACAATGACAGCACAAGAAAATAATACCATAGACCAATATCCCTCAAAAACAAAGATGCAAAATTCCTTCACAAAATAAAGACAGATTGAATCCAGCAATATAGAAAACGAATAATATTCCATGAACTAGTGGGGTTTATCCTGGGAATGCAAGGCTGGTTCAATACTCAAAAATCAGGGCTGCCTGGTTAGCCTACTTGGTGAGAGCGTGGTGCTTGTTAACACCAAAGTCCAAGTTTCAATCCCTGAACCAGCCAGCTGCCAAAAAAAAAAAAAAGATCAAAAATTAATCAATATAATTTACCATATTAACAGTCTAAAAAAGAAAAAGCACATATCAATTGAATGTCAACAAATTAAATTCCAATATGAAATGGACAAATTCCTAGAAAAACACGACTACCCAAAATGACTCAAGAATTAATGAACATCTGGGGCCGGCCCGTGGCTCACTCGGGAGAGTGCGGTGCTGATAACACCAAGGCCTCGGGTTCGGATCCCACATACGGATGGCCGGTTCGCTCACTGGCTGAGCATGGTGCTCACAACACCAAGTCAAGGGTTAAGATCCCCTTACCGGTCATCTTTAAAAAAAAAAAAAAAAGAATTAATGAACATCTGAATAGACCAATAAGGAGAGACTGAATTAATAATCAAAAACCTTCCTGCAAAGAAAAGATGACTTTCCTGATGAATTCTACCAAATGTCTAAAACACATGTACCACCAATTTTTCACAAATTTTTCCCAAAAACAAAAGAAGAGGGAACACTTCCCAACTCATTCTATGAGACCACTAAAGCTTTGATATCAAAACCAGACAAGGACATCACATGAAAAGAAAATCACAGACCAATACCCTTGGTAAATATAAAAATTCTCCACAAAACATTAACCAAATCCAGCAACATATAAAAATATTATACTTCACAACCAAGGGGAATTTATCTCAGGATAAACCTTGTATAGGTTGATTAAACATATGAAAATCAATGCAATACATCATATTAATAGAATAAAGGACAAAAACCACATGGTCATTTCAATAGATGCAGAAAAAACACTTGACAAAATCTAACACCCTTTCATGATAAAAACACAACAAACTAGGAACAGAAGGAAACCTTCTCAATCTGATAAAGGCTATCTATGAAAAACTCACAGCTAACGTCATTCTTAATGGTGAAAGACTGAATGCTTTTCTCCTCCAATCAGGAACAAGACAAAGATATCTGCTCATGCTACTTCTACTCAATTGTAATGGAGGTTCTCTATAAATGTAGTTTTGTCTTTTCAGGAATATCATATGAATGGGATCATACAATACAGCATGTAACATTTTGAGATTGGCTTCTTCTACACATAGTAATACTTTTGAGATTCATCCAATTGGTTGTATGTTGTATAGTTTATTCCATTTTATTGCTGAGTGGTATTACATTATATGAATGTACCACGATTAATTTATATCCTTTCACACACTGAAGGGTATTTGGATTGCTTCCATTTTCTAGTGATTACAGAGTTGCTTTAAACATTTGTGTACAGGTTTTTTAAAAATTGAGATAGGGCCAGCTCGTGGCTCACTTGGTAGAGTATGGTGTTGATAACACCAAGGCCACAGGTTCAGATCCCTATATAGGGATGGCCGGTTAGCTCACTTGGGAGAGCGTGGTGCTGACAAACACCAAGTCAAGGGTTTGTTTGTTTGTTTATTTTTCTTGTTTTTTCGTGACCGGCACTCAGCCAGTGAGTGCACCGGTCAGTCCTATATGGGATCCGAACCCGCGGCGGGAGCGTCGCCGCGCTCCCAGCGCAGCACTCTACCAAGTGCGCCACGGGCTCGGCCCCAAGTCAAGGGTTAAGATCCCCTTACCAGTCATCTTTAAAAAATAAATAAATAATAATAATAAATAAAATAAAAATTGAGATATAGTTAACATTACCATAAAATTCAGATTTAAAAGTGCACAGTTCAGTGTGTAACCATCACCACTATCTACTTTTAGAATGCTTTCGTTACTCCAAAAAGAAACCCCATACCCATTAGCAGTAAATCTCCACTCTTTCCTCTCCCCAGATGCTGGCAGTCATTAATCTATTTTTTGTCTCTATAGATTTGCCTTTTCCAGACATTTCTTATAAATGGAATCATACAACATATGGTCTTTTGTAACTGGCTTCTTTCACTTTGCATAATGTTTTCAAGGTTTATCCATGCTGTTGCATGTATCAGTATTTATTTCTTTCTATTGCTGAATAACACTCCATTGTAAAGGTATAACACATTTTACCTATCTATTCACCAGTTGTTGAACATTTGGTTTCTACATTTTGGCTTTTATGAATAATGCTGAGACTTTTCATGTCCAAGTTTTGTGTAGATGTATATTTTCATTTCTCTTGAGTTTATACTTTGGAGTAGAATTGCTGGGTCATATGGTAACTGTATGTTTAACTTCTTTTTGTTTCTCCTAGTGAATCTCTGAATGTTTAACTTTTTGAGGATCAGTGGTTGCCAGGGATTAGGACTGGGAAGAGGTTGTGACCACAAAGGGAGAGCATGAAGGAGGTTTTGGGGAGTGATGAAATTGTTATGTTTCCTGATTGTGTATACATGTGTTAAAATTCATAAAACTGACACCAAAAAAGTCAATTTTACTTATATGCTTATTTAAAAACTAAAATTAAAAAGATATCTCAATAGATATACTCATTTCATTCACGGAGCAGTTGTTAAATAAAAAACAAGACTGCAAGAGATCTCATATATAGAAAAAGGACATAAATTTAAGGATCACTCCTTTCAGAGAACTGGTTTCCAGAAATGTACATGAGTTTATGCAAATTCCTCTACCCAAGTATTTTTCAAATACAATCCCCATATTTGGGATCTTAATATATTTCTACTTTAAAGCAAGTTCTTCCTTGCTATCTTGAGTTACTGACTTGCCCACATAAAATTAAGTGAATGATTTAAAACTTTAGAGGTTATTCAGGCATGCTTTCCAGGAGCCAAGACCGGAAAAAAGACATGTCTTGGATAATACATGTGAAATTACTTTGTCTATTGTGGAATCCTATAAAATGCTAGGTATCTTTATTGGGGATTATTACATTTCCTATGCATTTAGGGGCTTAATGTTTAATTTTCTGGGAGACAGAGCTAAAGATTTTAGAGCTTGAAAGGACTTAATGTTCATCCTTTCACTTTATTCTGCAAATGAGGAAACAGGCCCAGGAGTGCTTCGGAAATTTTCACACAGCTATTTGTTGATACAACAAGAACACTGTTCTCTTGACTTTAATTCTCTTTCCACTTCCGCTCAAGTGACTTGTGGAGCCATTATCTACTAAATAAGCAGTCCTCAAATATAACAGGAGCTCTCTGTAGAGATGGTCCTATATTGGAAACTTAGAAGCTAGGTTGTTTTACATCAGGTTCTTCCAGTTCAAGGTTATGTTCCAGGGACATGTTTGAAGTTGTGGACGTGCAGTGATAAGGGAATCTTACTCTGCTTCACTGGCTAGTGCCAGTAAGCCCACAGCATTCAGCATTTATAACCTAAGATAGGCATTTTTGGCTTTCTTAAGCATTTCTACAACTAATTTTTATTCTACCTACACTAAGGTTAAACTGTCCTGAATATGCATGCTCCTTTTTCTATTGTTTCCAGATACCCGGCATCCTCCAAAAACGTCTGATTTTTAATTCAACTGCTGTTTTTATGGGAAAACAATGATTTACTTTCAAGTCTCATGAGGGGATAGAGGAATGCAGGTTCTTATCAGATTAGACATGTCCACTCTATTGTATGAGGCAGTACACACAGTGGTTGAGAACACCAGCTTCCTGGATGAGAATCCTGGCTCCACCACTTACTAGTTGTATGCTTTTTTCCTCTCTGGGCCTCATTTTCCTCATTTGCTTGTTGCAAGAGTAAATGAGTTAAAACACGCAAAGTACTCAGCACAGTGCCTGGATCATAATGAGCATTCGGTAAATGTTACTACTCTTCACCAAAAAGTCTTAGAAGTTATATATTATTCTAGAAAACAACTCCAGAAGGGCATATTTACTCATGTATCCCCAGACCTACAACAATGCCTAACATGTAGAAGATGGTTAGCAAGTGGTGAGTGAGTAAATATAACCTAAGCTATAAGACTGCCCTAGGAGTTACCCCCTTTCAAAAAACTATATTACTGGGAAATACAACATTCCATGTGGGATGTTGGAAATACCCTGTAAAAAGTCTCCATTCTTTCATCCTCATAACAACGGCGATTTTACCTGCTTGATTTCCCATTCGTAGGATTCCAAAAAGTCACAGGCAAGAGAGGTAGACTCAATAAGTTTCCAAGGGGGGAAGAGAGATTCCTGGATTGATCATCAGGGGGGGAGAAAATCAAACAGGAGGGAACTACATACAGATGCTTACTGAGCATCTAATATGTGCCATGCACTTCCCCAAACAGGAAATTCAACTTTGAACAAGACACCCTTGCCCCTGGGATCTCAGTCTAGTAGAATATACTACACAATACCCTATATGTCCTATAACAGAAATGGGAAGGGCACAGGTGTCCACAAAGGACAAAACTACCTCCACTTGGAGAATCACAAAACTGTCATTTGGACTGGGCCTTCATAGGTAAGGAGAGGTTGCCTGATAAAGAGGAAAAGTAAGGGTATTCTAGGCAGAAGAGACCAAATATGCAAGAACATGGGTGAGGGAAACTGGCAAGGTCAGGGAACAGGAAAAAAAAACTGTGCCACATGACTAAAAGGAGACCTAAACCTGTCAAATGTTCTTTGTTCTTAAAAGAAAGTTCACCAGGAGTTACAACTTTGATCTAGAGTGAGTGATTATTAATCAGTGCCTATGCAAAAAGAAACAATTTGATACAATTCCTTAAAGTCTACCCTTCCCCCTCCCACACTACTCTGCCCACACCCAGGGCCAGAGAAATTGATTTGTCTTTGTTTCTGTTGTTTTGATAAGCACTGTTAACATTCCTGTACCCTAAAACCAGCTGCCAGATACACCCTGGCTCATGTTTTCCTCCTCACCAGTCCCTACCTTCAGCTGCCTCTTAGTGATTCAATCATTTATTAGTGATTTCATCATTTATTTCCTGTAATTGATTGAGGGCCAGGTCCCAGTTCAGCTTTTCTTTCACTGTGCTTCACCCGGATGGACCACCCCTCTTACCCAGGTTAGCCTGGCCAAATCCCAAGGACTGGATTACCAGTCAATTACATCAAATATATCACATACAGAAAGGTCCCAGGGAACCTCAGGGAAGGAACGGCACAGTGAAACCATGCTTCCTGCTCTCCCAACAAAGGCAGTCCAGTACTATATTTCTGATACCCTTGACTTCGGGGTAGGAAGCTGCTTACTAAGTTCTAGTTCCTTCTACTCCCCTTCTTCCTTGATCTCACTCTATATATAAAAGAATGAAATCTAGTTCTTGCTTCAACAGGTAAGATTACTTCTGTAAACCTAAAACAAACTTGACAACCAAGAGCACTGTGCCCATTTCTAAACAAATCTCTGTGATAGAGCACTCAATTAAAAATATCACTGACAGGATATAGAGGGGAGCAAGCCTTCAGTACTCACAGGGGCTTTAAACCTTTTGCAGGCTGCTCCACATGCTTGAAATTGTAGAATTTTGGCTGCACATTTGAGGGGATTAAGCAACTTAAAATACCACTACATACGTAAGCAATAATTCCAATGTAATCATAGCTACAATGAAATATCCACAATCTTGAAAAAAGTATCCAAAACTTGAAAATAGAAAAAGAATTTGACTAAAAGTCCTTCACTGCCATACTGGAGCATGTTTAACAAGCCCACCCAAGGATCATTTAATTCTCTGAGAGAGTACATGTATTTGACTCGGTTATTTATTATTTTTTTAGAGTCTAGACACTGAAATTTCATGTTAACTCAGACAATTTCTGTCCTATAATCTCCCAAATTACAGTTTTATTGCCCTGTAGGACATTAACCAGCTATGTAACTACTAGGAAATTCAATTAAGCATTTCTTTGATTATGTCTTTATTCCTTGACTTCTCTTTTAAATCAGCTTTACCACCCTATTGGATCCTTCATTTGTTGATGAGTTTAATAAACAAATACATTTTAATACATGTTCATTTTATTTTTTGTACATGAATCATGTTCTTAATGTTTTGAAAGCTATACTTTGACAGGTGTCATTACACAGTTCTCTCAGTCATTTCTCTACACTGTGTTGCTATCTACGAAAAATCATTTTGGCACTGGCCACTCCTCCTATACATTCAAAAGGCACCATCTTTTTTTTTTTTTTTTTTAAGTGTGGCAGCTTGACATTATTCTTCACATTCAGAAGCCATATTTACCTGTAATCACATCTTGTTTGATTTCAGTGTTTCGTTTTATTTAATTGAGTTACTGATGGCATAAACTGGAAGATGTCACAAAAATAATAAATACACATGGATTTCTAGTTTCTCTTGAAAAATCAGAAGGTCTGGCAACACTACACTCATCTCCCCACCCAGTGGAAGGGAGGATGAGTAGAGGCTGACTCTTCTGTACAGCATTCTCTCCTCAGTTCACCCCAGTCTCCACCACTCCCCACTGTTCCCCACCCACCTGTTTTACTCATTTATATTACCTGACTGTCCCTGTAGGTATTTAAGTTTCAACCCCTCAACTACGGCCTCTAATTCTTCTCATAACAAATTATTTCTCACTCTATATCACTTCCCACCATATATTCAGCTCAGTTTTTCATCTAACAGACACTGACATCTGAAGTATATGTGTCTGCGTGTGTATATACACAATTTCCATACAGACACACTCAACTGTGGCAAAAATAACTTTTACATACTTATCAAAGTTGGCAATAGTGCACTTATAAGCACATTCAACACACCTGAAAGTTGAAAGCTGAAAACCACTGCACTGTCACTTAATAGGTAACAAGTAGTTTGTTTTTAACATCAAATAGTGATTTTTGTGATAGTGATTTATAGCTGTACACATGTAGATTAGTTTCTACCAGTAAAGTAAAGCTCAAAGCTAGAAACCAGGACATAAGGAACACTCACTAAATATTCCCTGATGTTCTATGAGGTAAAGAAAAGACATATAAATTAGTCCTTCTTTCAAGGATTTAATTCAATTATAAATCTAAAAATACTTTTTTAAAAGACTAAATAATTTAAAAGCTTTAAATACTCAGGACACATTAATACAAATAAATAAACACTAAAATGTGAAGATCCAAATAATGGGCACAATTTTATCTAAATTTTCTGGTTAAAATGGGCAAAATGGAAGTTTTCTCTACAATTATCTGGTAAATCATGCAATACTAACTTCTGATTACAGTTTCCTAGCATGTCCACAGCTTTTAATTTCCTTGTACTATATGTGACTCACCTTACCAGCCTCAATGATCTGCAGTGGCTACCTCCACTCCTGCCTCAACCCCACTGCTGAGGACAGGAGTCTCTGCCTGGAAAAAGGTGGTTTGACTCTAGCTCAAACACCTCACTGCAGTGTTCTCAGACCTTGGTTCAAACAGAATCACCTGAAGCACCAAAAGTGGAGCTTCTTGGCCCAACCCCCTGAGCCTGACTTAGTAGGACTGGGGTTTAGACCAGGAAAATTAGTTTTTAACCTACACATCCCCAGCCTACACGTACAGATGCTCCTTGACTTACAGTGGGGTTATGTCCCAATAAACCCACTGTACGTTAAAAATATCAAAAGTCAAAAATGCATGGATTAGCCGATAAAACCAAGGTCAAAGGTTCAGATCCCTTTACTAGCCAGCGGCCCCTCCTCCCCACCAAATGCAATTAATAAACCTAACTTGACAAATATTATGGCTTAGCCTAGCCTACACTTATATTAGCCTACAGTTGGGCAAAATCATCTAACACAAAGCCTTTTATATAATAAAGTTGTGACTATCTTATGTAATGTACTGAATACTACTAAAAGTAGTATGGTTGGATGGGTACTCAAAGGACGGTTTTTACTGAATGTCTATTGCTTTCACACCATGGAAAAATCTTAAGTCCAGAAATCCCAAGTCAAACCACTGTAAGTTGGGGACCATCTGAAATCAATTCTCCTGCAGGTGGTCTTAGGACCACACTTTGAGAAACAATGTCTCCTCTCCTAGAGAAGCTGGTCAGCATTAACGGCATCAGCTTTTAGCAGATTCCTCACTTATAAAAAATTGCCCTTTGGGCCGCCCCTTGGCTCACTTGGGAGAGTGTGGTGCTGATAACACCAAGGCCATGGGTTCAGATCCCATATAGCAATGGCCGGTTAGCTCACTTCAGAGAGCATGGTGCTGACAACACCAAGTTAAGGGTTAAGATCCCCTTACCAGTCATCTTATTAAAAAAAAAAAAAAAATTGCCCTTTGCCATATGGACCATATGAACACATGTACTGATGTGTAAGGGAGTGTGCCAAGGACTGTTGGAGATACAATAATGAACAAGACACATTCCATATTCTCAAAAATTCAGCAGGAAAAGTGTTTACAAGCTAAACAGAATAGAATGTGTCACAGCAGAAATACACACTATATGCTAAGTGCCAAGACATTACCTCCCTCTGCCATTCTCCTGAAGTGCTTGTACTTTATGATTACACATTATGACACTGCAAGATATTATCTCCCTCTGCCATTCTCCTGAAGTAGCTGTACTTTATGATTACACATTATGACAATGCATTTTCTGTCATTCTTCTCCACTAGACTAAACTCACATGTTCAAAGGTTGAGATCATGCCTTGTTCACCCCCAAGTCCCCAGGACCGGATAAATAAGAGATGCTTTATTGAAGAGTCATTCAATCAAGACATTCTTCATCATTAGCAACTTGGACCAGATTGTGAGAAACTTCACATTAGATTCTGGCTGCTCATTTAAGAAATCAGTTTCTTGAAACCTAGCTGCATAATTTTAAACTGGGATGGAACTTGGAGATCATGTGATCCAGCATTTCACGGAATTTGGTATGCAGATCATTGGTGGTACTCAAGGAAGATGGTCCTTGGTATGAAGGTAAAAGACATTGGGGGGGCTACTGGGGTACAATAAATATTCTATTTCAAAGCTGGGTGCTGGCTGCATGAATATGTTTGGTTTGTAAAAATTTAGCCAGCTGTATTAACAAGTGCACTTTTCTGTATGTATACTTCAATAAAGTATTTTTAAAAAGCAAATGTATTGAATGGGTAAACAAAATGTAGTATATACATGCAGTGGATTATTTAGTCTTAGGAAGGAATCCTGCTGTATGCTACAACATAGATGAAACTTGAAGACTTTATGCTAAGTGAAATAAGCCAGTCCCCAAAAGACAAATACTGTATAATTCCATTTATATGAGGAAACTAAAGTAGTCAAATTCATGGAAACAGGAAGTAGAAAGGTGGTTACCAGGGAGTAGGGGAAACAGGAAATGGGGAGTTGTCTAATTGGCACGGAGTTTCAGATTTACAAGATGAAAAAGGTCTGGAGATCTGTTTCATAACAATGTGAATATACTTAACACTACAAACTGTACACTTAAAAACCGTTATTAAAGTGGTAAATTTTCTGGGAGCGCCGAGGCCGCGGGTTCGGATCCTATACAGGGATGGCCGGTGCGCTCACTGGCTGAGCGCGGTGCATGCGGGCGACACCGAACCAAGGGTGACGATCCCCTTACTGGTCACACACACACACACAAAAAAAACTGGTAAATTTTGTTACCAACTTTTTAGCACAACAACAAAAAAGCGAATGTAGTTAAAGAAAAATAGTAAATAAATATCAGGAAAATCCTAAAGTTGGTACACGAAAGCAGTTCATTGTATTGATGAGAAGAAACTCAAGGGATGGCCACTAATTAGCGCCCGACCTTGAACAAGAACTGCTCCTATCCTTCTCTCCCATCCTCCCCTCGCCACAACCCAAGTGCTCAACTCCAGCTAGATCTGCATCCTGCCTGTCTCCAGGACGGTCTCATCAGCTGCTCCCCCAGCAAGGATATTCTTCCCCCCACCAGACACCCCTGCAAATCCTACCTCGCCTAAGGGAGCTGCTGTTTTTACCACTCCTCAGCCCTTCACCACACGCTGCCTTGTAACCAAACTGCAAGCCTCTGAAAGAGACAGATCCTACAGCATTTGATAATTCTAGCAACTGGGCAAGGCACTTTATTGAGTCTCACTTTGCCCACCTATAAAAAACGCTGAGGAAGCAATGTAATGATTATGACCAGAGCTTTTCAGTCAAATTGCCTCCGCTTGTACCCCAGCTTTCTAGTTGTGTGATTTGGGGCAAGTTTCCTAAGCTCCTTGTGCTTCAGTTTCCATGCGTAAAGGGGGGGTGGGTTATGATACCCCTATCTCATAAGACGGTTGGAAAGAGGAGACTAGATTAGCCACGAAAAGTGCTTAAAACAGGCTCGTCACACACTGTCCGTGCTCAGTCACTATTAGCCACCATTATCATCATCTGTAAAATGGAAACAACAGAAGCAGCTCTCTCACCTCAGAGAATAACTGAAAGGACAAAGTGGGATGTTGGCGTCGGAAACGTGCGCGAGATTCGGGGCTCTGGGAGAGGGCAGGGGGGACGGGAGACTCGCGGATGACAGGCTCGCGGCTGGAGGGGGCGGTGTGAGCGGGCGGGGGCTTCTCGCCAGGTCAAGGTGAGTCCCCGGGCTCAGCAGGAGGTCTGGGCCCTTCCCCTCTAACATTTCTCTTGAAACACGGTGCTTGGAACAAGGGGACGCCCTCGACGGGCCGTGGGCAGCACCTGGCTGGTCACCGCCTCTCGCTTTCGCTCCTCCACACGTGTTCGGGCAGGTCCTTGCGGCGGGCCGGTGCCTCCTTCCACGTCCTCCTACCTCTCTGAAAGCTGCCGGGCGGGGCAGGTGTTGGGGGACACCCGGGGAGGTCGCGTCTCCCGGCGAGGCCCAGCAGGCCCTCGCCTTTCCGGGTTCTCCAGCGTGGCGCGCGGCCGGTCCCGCGACGGCGGCGAAGGGCTGCAGGGCCGACGGCTTCGGGGCACTTTACCCCCCACCCTCGCGCGGACGCTCGCTCCGGTCCCGCCGCCCTGGGGCCGCGCCTCTGCCCTCAGTCGTACCTGCCGAACGGCGGCCCCGGCCGCTCCTGCCTTCGGTTTTCCTCTCAGGCCGGGCGGCAGCCCCCGCCTCCCTACCGTTCGCGCAGCCCATGGCGCGCGGGGCCGTGTGGGGGCGCGCGGGGCCCTGTGGGAGCGCACGGGGCCGAGTGCCGCCGGGCGGAAAGCGCGCGCCCCCTGCCGGCTGCCGGCGGGAGAGCGCGGGGGGCGGGGCGCGCGGAGACGCCCTCCACCGAAGCCGACGCCCAGACTTCTGTGCTTTCAAGTTCGTGCATCTTTTAAACGTGAAAAAATGTTTCCTAAAGATAGGTGGGAAAATACAGAAGTGGAAGGAAAGAAAAAAGCATTCAAAATCTTATTCTTCAAACACACTACTGTTGCTATGTTTACTATTTCTTTCCAGTTTTCCCCCTCTATGCAGGTACTTTTGCACCCAGCTTTGCACTTAGTAGTAAAGTGCAATCACAAGTAAGCCACCCAGATAATTGCTCGGCTTCCACTCTCACCTCAGTCTTTGCTTCTTAGCCAATGGATTAAGGATACGTTGACTATCCTATTTTTTTAAAATAGACTTTATTTTTTAGAGCAATTTTAAATTCACAGTAAAAAGATCATCCTATTATAAACAGAAGCCTAGCCAACCCGCCCTCAAGTGTATCCCCAGCCCTTATCTCACTCCATTTCGTTTTAGGTAGCACTGACAGCCTTCTGACTTACTCTATATTCTCTGTGTTCTGCTCCCACTTTCCTCCCTCTGGAACGTAAACCCTACCATAACACCTTTATTTTATTATTATTATTTTTAAATGTATCACAAATGCCTAGAGCAGTGCCTGGATTATAAGAATTCAAAATTGAAGGGAAGAAGGGAGGAATCTTTTTAAAATAACTATCAATATAATAGTCCAACCAATAGAGCTACTGTACCACTGTTACCTATTCTATTGCTAGATGTTTGTGATTTTAAAATATTAGGAATAAGATTGCAGCTTTAAAGTTCTCATTACATGTTGCCAGATTGCTTTTCTGGAATGGTGTTTCCCATTCATACTCCCCCTAATAATGAATGAGAGTGATTTTTTTTTAACACCAAGACCACATTGTGCCACATCAGGTGCAGAGTCACTGTTCTCAATCAATGCAATGCTTTGTTTTTCCTTCTTTCAATTAACTAACATATGTTAAGCATCGAACCTATGCCCCACTTTGTTCTAGGGTTACAAGGTGACTAATACAAGTTTACTGCTCTTTAGGAACTTCTAACCCGGTTGAGATTTAGTGAACTTGTCTGGTCACCAGATGGTGATGGTGCAGGCCCTTTGTTTTGATTTGGGTTTATGGGCAAGCTTATATCCTGATTTTCCTGAGAGCAGAGTCAAAATGCTCTTGGAAAACGCTGGGTGTTTATTTGCTTAAATATAGGAAAGAAATAAAAGCTAAACGAAAGACTTTAAAAAACAGACATCACACAAAGCTAAAGTAAATCTTAATAACAACTTCATCCAGGTGTTTGGTGTCTATTGTAATGGTATCTATATAACTAAGCCAGGACCTTTTAAAGGCAAAGAAAAGTTCCCTCCCTCTGATACGGGTCTACATTTCCTTTGCTCAGTTGGAATGTGCATTAGTCGGTTTTTGTGTTGCTGTAACAGAATACCTGAAACTGGGTTATTTATAAAGAAAAGAGGTTTATTTGGCTCACGATTCAGGGACAGCTGCATCTGATACAGGCCTCAGGCTGCTTCTACTCATGTCAGAAAACAGCAGGGCAGCCAGTGGGTGCAAGGAGATCACATGGAGAGAGGAAGCAAGAGAGAGGGAGGAGAGGTTCCAGAGTCCTTTAAATGACCAGCTCCTGTGGTATAATAGAGAACTCACTACTCCCCCTCACCCCCCAGGAGGAGCATTCATCCATTCATGAGGGATCTGCCCTCATGACACAAACACCTCCCAACACTGCCACGTTGGGGATCAGACTTCGACATGAGCTTTGGGGGACAAAAAAAAAAAAAAACATGCTGTTCAATTTATGTTAAAATTACCATTTATCAGCAAAATTCTGTTGTAGCTATCTTTTCTTTTTCTCATTTTAAAGCCCACATTTAACTAAAGTCATGGCTTACTCGTTTTTTAAAATACCTAGGCAAAAGTAGCTGAGAGTCACGTGCCTACCTGTGTCATCCTACCGTATGCATGACAGCCAAAAGTTTGCTGGGCACTCAAGATGAGCCAGGCATCTTACTAAGTTCTTCACTCGCATCATCTCATATTATCCTCACAAAAGCCCAACATAGCAGGGACTATTATTATTCCTATTTTACAGATGGGAATCCTGACTTCCAAGCCTCTGCTGTTAACCACTAACCTCTCTAATTACTATTACATTGCTGTCCACTAATCCCTGTACATGAAAAGAATGCTTCCGTGGAAAACTTAAGTTTTAATTTAATTATACATGATTTGTTTAAAGAGCATCAGAAGAGAGGACATCTGTATTCCACCCAATAATAACTAATTCTCAGTCCTCATCTTACTTGGCCTGCCTATATCATTTAGACCCATTTGTCATAATCTCCTCCTTTAAACAATTGACTTCCAGGGTACCACACACTCCTAGATTTCCTCCTGTTGTGCTGGGTGCCCCTTCTCACTCTTCTTTGCTGATTTCTCCCCAATAAACCTGGTACTTAATATCAAAGTGCCCTGAGGCACAGTCCTAGAGTAGTCAAATTCATAGAGACAGAAAGGAGAATGGTGGGTGACAGGGGCTGGGGCAGGGGAAGAATGAGGAGTTGGTGTTTAATGGGTTCTGAGTTTCAGTCTGGGAAGATGAGAAAGTTCTGGAGATGAATGGTGTCGAGGCTGCACATCAGTGGGAATGTCCTTAATGCCACTGAACTGTATACTTTAAAATGCTTCAAATGGCAACTATCTCATGTATGTTTTACCACAATGAAAAAAAGAGACTTAGGAGACACATCAGCCAAATGCAATACATGGACTTTGAATTCTGATTTCGACAAATCAACAAATCAATTGAACTGTTCAGTTGTGGAAACATATATATGGAGATTTTTCAAATATGGACTGGATAGCTATCGATTGTTAATGTTTTATTTGTGATTCTATTATTGTAGTAATGTGTTGTTTTTTATAAAGTTCTCATCTTTTAGAGATACATCCTGAAATATTCACAAGTGAAATGATTATATATCTGGCATTTTCTTTAAAATAACCCAATGTATTATGGAGATATAGATAAAATGTGATTGGCCAAGTGAGGATTGTTGAAAACTGGCTGATGGGTACATGGGGATTCACTCCACTTTTAATCTAATTTGTATGTTTGACATTTTCCATAATAAGGAGTTTTAAGAAGATATCCAGAAAAATGATCACCTCTCACCTTTTTACTGCTACTGCATCTCTCATCCTGGATTGTTGCAACAGTCTCCTCACAGTCTCTCTGCTTCTGCTCTGTCCCCCTGCTCCCTCCTTTTCTTTCCTTTCCCTTCCTGCTATTGCAGCAGGTCAACCAGAAGGATCAAGGTAAAGTCAGTTGTTTCTCTGCTTAGAAACTTCCATGGCTCCCAGTCTCCTCAAAATGAAACAAAAGGTCCTATAGATGCATCACTACCCCTTACCTCCCGGACCTCCTTTACTACTTTTTTCCTCCTTGCTCACCCACTTCCAGCCACACTGGACTCCTTTCTTACTTGAAACCCACCAAGCACACTCCCATCTCAAGCCTTTGCACTGGCTGCTCCTTCTGCCAGAACCACTCTTCCCTCATATACCCCCATGCTCACTCCCTTGCCTTCTTCAGATCTTAACTCAAAATGCACCTTCTCGGTAAAGATTGCCCTGGCCACTCTTTCTAAAATCATAAGCCCCCTGGCTCTACTGCTGACCCCAACACCCTCTTCTCCCTTCCAGGCTTTAATTTTCTCCATAGAAATGACCACCATTTAAATAATAGGAGATGTAACAATATAAGGTAATCTATAATATGTTACACTAATATGACGTGCTGCATACATTTACTTAATCATCTTGGTTATTGTCTGCCTCCCCCAAAAGAATGCAAACTCACTAGGTCAGGCATGTCTGTCTGTTGTGTTTGCTACTATATCCTCAGCACCCAGAGCAGCGTCTGGCACTAGCAGGCAGTAACTAAATATTTGCTGAACGAAGGAAGGAAGGAACATCAATGTGGTTTACAAGTTGATGCTCTTGAGCAGTATTCATTCATTCACTTAAAAAATAGTTTTGGAGCCCTTGCTGTGTGCAGGGCACTATTCTAGTTACCACAGGTTAATAATTTATCAAGCTCTCCTCTCCTCCCCTACTACCATATTTGTAATTTTCAGCATGGGACAGTTGATGTAAAAAACTGCTGTCAGAGCAGATTCAGAACATCTCATTTAAAATAAACCATCAGTCTACCTCAGAGGGCACTTCACAATCGGAGTTTATGTACAAGGTCACAAAGTACCAGCAAAATGAGGTTCTACAATTACTTGGTTAATCTCTAAATAATGGCAATCCAGACAAAGTGCATTTCTCTTTGTACAAAAGATTGAGGAATATCCTGTTCTAGTTTGCTGTGTTGGCCTTACATGGATTGCCCTGCTCCTGCCTGCTCCTGGTACCATCATCCATGGCCAGATGCTGTCCCTAGCCCAGCAAGTTCTGCTCAGTCTACCTCCTAAGTCTCTCTCTAATCCCTCTGCTGCTCCCCAGCCCTACTGCTAGTTCCTTGGTCCCCGAGCCCCACCCCCACCCTGATTATGGCCCGAGGCTCAGTGTCTTCTACATCTTCAGTCTTGTTCCCCCTGCATCCTTCCTCTGTGTGGCTGCCAGGGAATCCTTCTGTGACATCCCTGTCCCAAAATGTGCATTCATTCTGCACACACACTTGATGCCTGCTACAGGCCAACTGGCCACTGTGATAGGAGCTAGGACTCCAAAAGAATAAAACAGAACAGGCTTCTGTCATCTCAGTGTAGTAGGAAGAAAGGAAAGACAAACAAACAATATGTGGTTCCTCAGCATGGCTCAGGAGTTGGCCCTTCATCAATTTGCATCTCTTGCTGCTTTCCCCAGGATGAAGTGCACAGTGAAGCCACATCTTCTGCACGCCACACTTCCTGGGCCCACTTCCCACTGTTATTTTCAGCACTGGGCTCATTGGGCTAGGTGCTTTCAGAATATTCTGTCCTCCTGCTACCACTGCACCTGGGCCGCACTGTAGTTTCCCCTCAGAGTAGCTCCAGAATGTCTCCCATGGAGGACTTCAAAGGGCAGAGATTGGATAGGAAAAGAACCTGAAGCTGGGTTGGCCTACTGCTTTGCATAAGATTGTAAAAACTCTATTCATATCAAGGAATAGGGGTGGCTGGGAGGCTGGGAGGAGGAGACAACTAAAGACCCCCCCAAGCTACCCTTTGACGCCACCACTGTTTTCCCTACAAGACTGTGAACTCGTTAAGGGCAGACCTGTGTCTAATTCATTTTGTGTCCCTGGCACTTGGCTCAGTGCCTAAGAGAATTAATGTGAACAACGTATAAGAGAACAACAATCATCAATTATACACTGAAAGACAATACAGTTACTTGAGCTTTCTGGGTGTTTGAATTTTGCACTAGAATTTAGATTTTAATATTATAACTTTTTGCTTGAGTCAAAAAACTCCATGTTCCATTTTAAAGGGGATTATAACACTGGGTCACCTATTTGCAGAACTATCTGTGGTCTATTCACCCCAGACAATTAACCCAGTGTGCCAGGCAAGATAAAGGTGAAATGAATGCTGGTTTCCTTTATTGTAGTTGCTGTGGATGGAAAGTTAGATTCCAAAACCACCTGTGGCAGATCACTGGGAGAGGTGCCTAAACAGCTGATCCTCCTGATACATCCCAGTTGGGATTGGTTCTTCCCTCAAAAAGTTCCCACGATGCCTATCCTGGCGACTGAAATCCCAGGCGAGCAGGGTGGAGAGCTGGGCTTTGTTATCAGACAGACATGGATTTCAATCCTGCTTCAGGCACTCATTAGTGATTATGAGCAAGTTACTGAATTTCTCTGAGCCCCCACCTTCTCTATATAATAGAAACTATTATAATACCCATACATGATAGCTATGTAGATAAAATACAATAATTGAAATAAAATAAAAGCAAATACTCAGCATGGTAAATGCACAGGTGGGAGAGAAATGGGCACTTAAGAAATGAATGTTTCCTATCTTCACCTAATGGTTGTGTTCTTCACAGATCCCCCGAGAAAAACTCCAAATACCCTTACAGCATTAGTAATAATAGATGGGCATTATTATCCCCAATTTTGCAAATGAAGAAATTGAGACTTCAAGTCTAAAAAGCAGCAAAACATTTTACTTCTGCAAAAGGGTTCCACAATTACTTGGTTAATTTAATCTCTAAACACTGGCAATCCAGATATAGTACATTTCTCTTTATTCAAAAAGAGCAAAAAGTGGCAAAACTAGAATCTGCTCCCAATTTTATCTGACTCCCACAGCATTGACAAATCCTACACACTATTGCCTCTAAAGCAACTTCATCTAATTTATGATTTTCTTAAGGCTGTCTTTGTCTTCTGATAAAAGCAAACCAAAAATCACCCCCAAAAGAACAAAAAAACATTTCCTCTGCCACTTTAGTCTGTTTTTTTCCTTTGGTGACTCAGAGTTGGTTAAACACGTGGTTAGTACTTATTCTTTCTTCAAGAATAGTGGGAGTTTTGTTTTTTTTTAAAAAAGAAATATATATGAAACATCCACATTTCCCTCCCTCCCCCCCAACAAAACGCAGAGTTTATACTAAAAAATAAATCTCTCTCCCAGCTTACCTCAAGTCCCAAATCCCCCTGCCTAGGGGTAACTACTGTTAGCAGGTTCTGATGAGTCTTTCCACAAAGAATCTTTGCATTTATAACCAGAAAACAGCTGTAAGATGAGATTCAGGACTCTTTCCTGTGTCAGGCAAATGAGGAATTAGTGCCAATGATATGACAAATCAGTCATCTTCTGGGGGTCGACTGATCAGATTAGCCCAAAAGAACACCAAAGATTAAGGATGACTGAAGGCCAAGCAATTTGGGGACAGATTGGATTTTTATTTCATTAAGATGGGTTTTCAGCTCTGAGCTTCTGGACCCAGGTGTCCTGAGGAAAGATGCTCCTGTGGTTAGATTCTGGATAAAAATAATATAGTGTGCTGCCTGAAAATATTATCCTGAGAAATCTTTACCTACACAGTAGTAAAAAGACCTAGTCGTCATCACAATTTAATGATGCTCTTACAAAGAAAGGGATTTAAGAAATGAATCAACTATACCAAGGGACTCTAGAGTTCACTTATCAAAAGATATTTGAGCACTTATGAAATTCCCAGTCTCTCTCATGCCAGGGTTAGGTCAAGCAACCACATGATTTTTATTTTGGCTTCCTTCTTTCTGTCTTTCCAGACATTTCATGTTTCTTATTTCATTTGAAGCTTCCAGAAACCTTATGCGGTTCAGAGAGATAAAGTGCCATGTAGCCCAGACATGGCAGAGTGGGGACCTCAGACTGCGTCTTCTGCCTACACATCCGGGGTGCTTTCCCCCTGACATGGCTGCAACTCTTAGGTTCCAGAATATAAATTCTAGAATAAAGTCTTCAATTCCTCCAAGCAAACTACTGATGAAATGCAGAGACCCTACGCCCATGTTCACAGCAGCGTGATTCACAATAGCTAAAACGAGAAAGCAACCCAAGTGTCCATTGACGGATGAGCGAATAAACAAATGCAGCATATACACACAGTGGAATACTATTCAGCCTTAAAAAGGAAGGAAATTCTGACACATGCTACAGCTTGGATGAGCCTAGAGGACATTATGCTAAGTGAAATAAATCAGTCACAAAAGACAAATATTATATGATTCCACTTATGTGAGGTCCCTGGAGTAGTCAAATCCAGACAGAAAGTGGAAGGGTGGTTGCCAGGGGCTGTGGGGAGGAAGGAGGAGGGAATTAGTGTTTAATGAGGATAGAGTTTCAGTTTTTCGAGATAAAAAGAGTTCTGTGGATGGATGGTGTTAATAGTTACACAGAAATATGAATGTAGTTAACGCCACTGAACTGAATACTATACTTATCTATGGCTAAAAAGTCAAAATTAAAAAGTGCCAAGACTCCACTAATACTAACAAAGACAGGATAAAAGGCAAGAGGGAAGGAACGTCTCTGTGGGATCCCACTCATGGTGACACTTGCTGAGATGATGTGTGCCGTGGACATCTGGACACATTTGCCTGCCCAGCTGCCATTTCCTCTTCCTCTGGAAATGAAATCCTTTTTTGTGGTGGAAGAACCTGTACTAAACACATGAGTGATGGGATATGTGACTGGCCTGGTCAGGGAAACCCAAACCAGGCCAGTCACATATCCCATCACTTATGTGCCTGTCATTTGAGCAAACAGAAGCTTAGAACGATTAAGTAGTCTGAATTAGAATTTGTTATTAGCTCAGTTCAAACACCCGGGTGGTTTTAAAATATGTCCAAAAATTCTTTAACACTAGTCCCTTCAAAAGGTGTACCCTAATATCCCTGTCTGAGTGTGAGCTGGACTCAGTGACTCACTTCTAGCAAAGAGGATGTTGCAAAAATAGCAAGTGTGTCATCCACAGCACATAAATGACATGTGATTTCCCTCTCTCAGATGACTTGGCTTGATCTGGGGGGTGCCAGTGGCTGTGTTATGAGGACACTCAAGCAGCCCAATGGAGAGGTCCATGTGGTGAAAAATCAAGGCTTCCTGCCAGCAGCCCACGAGGAACTGAGGCCTCCAGCCAACAGCCATGTGAGCGAGCCACCCTGGAAGCAGATCCTCCAGCCCCAGCTAAACTTTCAGAAGCTGTAGCCTTAGCCGATGTCTGATTGCAACCTCACGAGAGACCCTGAGCCAGGACCACCCAGCTGACCTGCTCCCAAATTTCTGACCTACAGAAATAGTAAGATAATAAAAGGCTGTTATTTTTTAAAATTTAGTTTATTTTTATTTATGGTAAAATACGTAACATAATATTTACCATCTTAACCATTTTTAAGTGTACAGGTCAGTGGCATTAAGTACATTCACATTTCTGCATAACCATCACCACCATACATCCTTTTTACCTTGCAAAACTGAAACTCTATACCCATTAAACACTAATTCCCTTCTCCTTCCTCCCCACAGCCCCTGGCAACCACCCTTCCACTTTCTGTCTGGATTTGACTACTCTAGGGACCTCATATAAGTAGAATCATACACTATTTGTCTTTTGTGACTGGTTTATTTCACTTAGCCTAATGTCCTTTAGGCTCATCCATGTTGTAGCGTGTGTCAGAATTTTCTTTTTTTGAAGGAATTTGTTGCTGGTAAAAAAAAAAGAAAAGAAAAGAAAAGAATTTTTTACCTTTATAAGGCTAAGTCACACTCCATCATATGTAGAGACCACATTTTGTTTATCCATTCATCTGTTACTTCTACCTGTTGTGAATGATGTTGCTGTAAGCATGGGTTTACAAATATCTGTTTGAGTCCTGCTTTCAATTTTTTTGAGTATATGCTCAGAAGTGGAATTGATGGATCATATGGCAATTCAGTGTTTAATCTTTGAGGAACTGCCTTTCTGTTTTCCATAGCGGATGCACCATTTTACATTCTTACCTACAGTACACAGGGTTCCAATTTCTCGACATTCTTGCCAACACTTGGTATTTTCTGATGTTGTTTTTTTTAAAATAATAATGGATGTGATTAAAGTGTTCTTGTTTTAAGCCACTAAGTTGTGGGGTAATGCTACTCAACCACAGGTAACTAATACAAACGTCCAGCCTGTCTCCTTCCACTAGGCAAGACCTCCTCAAGGTAAGTCCACTGGCGTGCCTGTTAGGTCAGGTTTGCAGTGAGATGCTGACCCATTCATCCTTTTGGTGGCCGGGGTGAATCTGGAGTAGGCAGAGTTCTTGGGCTAGTCTCTGGCCCAAGAGAAATCTGCGATGAAAGACTAAGGGATTTGAGTAGGGCCTGAAGAAAAATATTCAAGAAATATTACTAAGAGCCTACGAAGTGCTGGGGCCACAGCAGTGAACAAATTCTAGCATTAGGAGACAGTAAAAAAAACCCATAACAATAAGTAGGTAAAATATATAATGAGTTAGAAGGTGATAAGAGCTATAAATGAAAAGAATCAAGCCGGATTAAGGTTTGAGAGTAATGATGGGGAAGTGGGAGTGATAAAGGGTACAATTTTAGACGGATTGTTAGAGCAGGCCTTATTAAGAAGTGACATTTGAGCCGACACTCAAGTTTGCAAAGTTGAAAGTGAGTCTACACTTTTTTGTACGATACTATTTCACCATTCTGCCGAATCATTCAAAATTATTGGATCCTACTCCACATTATTTTTCTAATAAAAACTGTAGGATATCAGAACTGTCAGATATGCTGTGAAAGAGTTCATGGGTAATAGTGGAGTTCACTGTTTCAAAGTTAAATGTAGCAAGGAAGTTTCCCAGAATTATATCACTTTCACTTCGGTGGGCCTTTACTTCCAGTGGAACAATCATAATTTAAGGGTACACCGGAAAATCGAAAGTCTCTAATCTACTCTTTGGTGGCCCAAATTTCTTTAACAGCAGTTAATGCCTTTTACCCCTGATAAGAGACAAGACAAAATGGAAAACTTCCTCTGGAACTAACTTTGTGTTGAAGGCAGTAGCTCTGAAGTCAAATTGTCTGGAACAAGCTTCATCTTTTCTAGCTATGTCAACTGGGCCAATTTCTTAATTTCTCTGGATCTCAGTTTCCTCAGCTGGAAAGTGGGAATAAAGATAATTCCCACTTCATGGAGTTTTAGGTATCCAATAAGATAATGTATACAAATGCATATGGTACGTGCTCAGAAAATGTTATGCATGGAATTTGGGGTCAGCCTGCCTTGATTCAGATCCTGTGCTGGCACGTATTGGCTGCGTTGACTTTGGCCAAGTTTCTCAGTATCTGGGTGTTTCAGTTTCCTTCACCTAAAGAACGGGGGTAATAATAACAGTACTCACTTCCTAGGGTGTTTATGAGGATTAAATAATACATATAAAACACCTAGAACAGAATATAGTACATGTACTAGTCTGCTCAAGCTGCCATAACAAAATACCATAGACTGGGTAGCTTAAACAACAGAAATTTATTTTCTTACAGTTCTAGAAGCTGGAAGTCCAAGATCAAGGTGCCACGTGGTCAGGTTCTGGTGAGGGCTCTCTTCCTGGCTTACAGACAGCCACCTTCTCCCGATGTGCTCACATGGCCTTTCTTCATTTGGTGTGTGTGAGTGGAGAAAGAGGTATCTCTGGTGACTCTTCCTCTTTCTATAAGGCCACCAATCCTACCAGATTAGGACACCACCTTTATGACTTCCTTTAACCTTAGTTACCTCCTAAAAGCCCTATCTCCCAATGCCATCACATTGGGGGTTAGGGCTTCAATAATCAATTTTGGGGGGAACACGATTCAGTCCATAGCAGTATTAGCTGCTTTTATTATTATTGAAAATTTTGTTCTTACTGAATTTCCTTAAGGTAACTGCCATGGCATCCTTTTCTGAGAGCAGGTTTTGACAGAGAGAAAGTGAAGTTATTGGTTGCCTGAGAACGAGGAACATAAGGAAGAGGAAGAAAGAAGAAAAGGAAGGGGGTAGATTCCAAACAACCCCCTAATTCACAATATTAACTAGGACCTGTCTTAAACCTTGCCATGAATTTGGCATATTAGAAAAAATTGGAAAATATGGAAAAGGAGAAAGAAGAAAAAATACCCATAATCCACCTCTCAAAGACATGTACTGATAGCAATTTGTGTCTTTCCTTCCAGTGTTTTTCCAGTGGGTGCATTTTCCACATAGTTGCACCGTATATTAAATTGTATTGCCTACTTTTTCCATTTAACATGATAATACAAATGTTTCTTCACTGTAGAGACCAAATGTCAACTTTTGACCTCCCACATCAATTCATCTTCCAAACAACACCCCGATTTTCCTTTTGCAAATTCTCTCTCTCCCATAGGGAGTCATGTGGGAGGGTGATTCCAGGTGATGCTCTCCCACCATAGAAGCTAAAGGGGCCAGATCTTTCCTCTTCTCGCCTTGATATAGGCGGGAGGCAAGCCAGGACAAATGACACAAGGAGGAAAGGAACTGTCCCAGGAAATTTATTGCCTCTTGAGTGTTCTCGTGGGCAGTTCCTGCTATCAGATGCTTAGAGAGATTCTTGCTGCCAGGACTCTAAAGCTATCTTTTTTCTGCCCACTTGTCACCCGGGCTTCTAGTTTCACTTGATTCAAGGTGGGTGGCCTCAGCCCCAATATATTTTCATAAGTTCTCTTTTGCTTAAGCAGGCCAAAGTCAGTTTCTATTGCTGGACCCTAGCTGATAAACCTAAGTTGCTAATCTTTTTTTTGAAAACTGAGATTTTGATGACCATGTAATACTCCATCCTGGGGCTATACCCCGTGCACTTAACCACGTCCATTTTGCTAGACATTTAAGTTAGATAAACAGCTTTGCACATAAAGCTATTTCTACATTTATAATTACCTCCTTAGGACAGAGACCCAGGGGCCACCCCATTTTTTGGGTTTTCTATGCAGAAAGATTTCATCATTTCCTTTGGTGTGTTGTTTAGTTGTTTTACTACACTCATAGCTAAATAGCCTCTCCTTGGGGTTCTTAGGCAGGAGCCGAGGGCAGCATCCCCACCAGGAAACAAGCAAGGCGCATGCTGAAAATACCACTTCCTTGTGGGTGGCCCACCACAGCCACCACTATGGCCACAGCTGCCACAAAAGCAGCTCAACACCATAGCAATTGCCACAGCTACCGTGCAGGTGGCCTGCCAGACACCCAACCACAGTGACACAAGGAGAGTCAACAGTGCAGACCGGAAAAAGAAGAGGACGTCTCTCTCCACAAAGCCCACTTCAGCATAATAGAAGAAGCAACTGCTCTACCAAGCCCCTGCTTTATTTCTGATTTTAGTAATTTCTGTCTTCTCTCCTTTTTTCTTGGTCAGTCTAGGTAAAGGTTTGCAAATTTTGTTGATCTTTTTAAAGAATCCAAAAAAAAAAAAAAGACTATTAAGCAGTCTACAAAGCAGTATTGAGGTAAATATTTTAATCAAACATCAACTTTACATAATTCTCTTAGAGTATAATAATCTTTATATATATTGTGTATCTTGATAAATATGTAACTATCATTCATTTTCTTTGACAGACTTTGTTATGGGAGATTGAAATCAAGCTCAAAACTCATTTTTCATTAAAAAAATAAATAGAATAAAATGAAATAAAATAAAATGTTTAACATCTTGTACTGGGAAGGCACTGACTAATCAGAACACAGATACTGACCACGACCAACAAGTGTATCTATGGTGACCTTCCCATGTGAGTACTGGCTGAATCTCAGTCCTACGTGTGTACACATATGCATGTGTATGTACATGACAATAGGATCAAATTTCTTTTCTAACTGGAATAGTACCATATTTCTGTCTACAGCATGGTTTTTTTTCTTTCAATTTATTATAGACATTCTCTGATATCAGTATAAAATATCTAATGTCTTCATTTTTAATAAATATAGAGTTTTCCACGGTAGAAATAAATAAATAAATAAATAAATAAACAGCCTCTCTTTATTGGAACTGAATTTTTTTGCAGCTTAGAAACCACCTCCCCCAAGCTCCACCTGTGCTGGAATTTCTCTGCCTTTTGCCCAATGTGCCCCTAACACTTTTTTCTATTCCTATGCAAAGAGAATCTCACTAGCTGTGTTCTCTGCAAACACCACGAGGAGTGGAGTGACCACAGCAGTTCACCATATTGGTGACAAGGTGGTGGAAAAGGCCATTTTCATACATTACTAGCAGGAGGGCAAACTGGTACAATATGGTCATTGTTGTCAAAACAACAAAGGTATTGAAACTTTGACCCTTCTATTCCACTTCTAAAAATTATCCTGTAGATGTATTCACATGTGTACAAAGTGAGAGTGCATTTTGTTGTAACAACAAAAGATTGGAAATAATTTAAATGTCCAATGAAAGGGATTGGTTACATAAATTATGACACACCCATGAAAGGACTGTTAAGCCTCCATAAAAAGAATGAGTAAGCTCTTATGCACTGATATGCACAATCCCCAAAATAATTTAAAATAAAAATTTAAAATAGGACAGAACGAGGTGCATAGCTGAGTGCTTAGATAATATCTCTGGATCTCTGGAAGAATTTACGAACAAATTAATAAAATTAGTTGCCTCTTGCGAGATTTGGGGGAGCTGGAGACAGGGGTGGGGGTAGCTTTTGCTGCAGCTATCCTTTTTATTTTTGAATTTTGAATCATATGAATTCATTCCCTTTTAGAAAAGAGAAATAAACTTTTAAAAAAATGTAGGCAAGATAAAATCATAGTGAGAGGAGATGGAGATAGGAAAAAGGATAGGGAGAAAAGCAACCATTGTATGAATTTGGTATTATTGTTGATATTTTGAGGGAAAGTTGGGCCAAAAAAGAATATATAGGAACATCCAAGTGCGTGAGGCTAAAGAAGTGTGCAAATCTGACAGACACACCATCCACTTGCCACCACGGGCCTCTTCACACTGGTGATGTGTTTGGAACAGCAAGTGGATGTCACCTGGAATCAGGAAGAAGAAGTGATCCCTTGGTATTCCAGGTGTCATAGACAACATGACATCTCTAGAGGGCATTAGGAAAGAGAGAGACTGTGGTGACTAATCTTGGTGGACCAGATGGAAGGAGGCTTTTTTGTAAGAGGATGTGTGCGAAGTGTTGGAGTTAGGAGTAGGTAAGGAAAACAAGTCATGGAAAGAACAGAGAGAAGAAAAATTAAAACTGTAGAAACCCAATTCTGTGCTAGGTCCTGTACTTGCAGTGCAATCTGTGGGTTTTGGCAACATCCAGGTCCCCTTCTTTTGGTAACAGCCCTCTGACTTGCCTTAGGCACCCCTTTTCTGAGTCCACGTCAGTGTTTCTCAACCTTGGCACTATTGACATTTGGGGTCAGGCAATTCTCTGTTGTGGGGAGCTGTCCTGTGCTTTAGAAGATGTTTAGCAGTGTCTCTGGCATTTATCCATGAGATGCCAGTAGAATTCCTGTCCCCAGTTATGACAACCAAAAGTTGCACATGTTCTCTGAGTTTCAAAATGACCCCCCTTCCCATTAAGAATTACTGGTCTGTATGTTCCTGCCAAGCCAACCCAAGGCTCTGGGTTCAAGAAAGGATACACAACTCAGGCTTAGTCAACTAGTGCATTTATACCCCCCCTGACCACAGTGATTAATTCAGAGAGAAGCATGAAGCCCAAGCTGACCCAATCAGAGGTGATCTCATAAGTCACTGGGAAGAAGGATGCCTTTCTAACCGGGTTGCTGAGAGAATAAGCACTGTGTCTCAAATGCACCCAAATATGTGAGATGAATCTGCTGGAATCATGTCCCTCCCCCACCAACACTGAGCACCTGGATCTAGCCATGCCCAAAGTCAGCCTGCGGTACAAAGAAGTCTAAAAGATGGCCCTCCCAAGATTCTCAGTCCGTGGTTTACACACACCTTCTAGAAGTTATTCAATCAAATACCAAAAATCAAGGCATTTCTAGGAAGGTATTGCTGTAATTAAGGCCTAAAATCAGTTGTGTGCAAAATCAGATTATCTGGGTGACCTAATGACAGCACCCGAGAAGAGAACATTAGAGAGACACCTCTGGTTGGCCTGGAAGAAAACAAACATCCATATTGTGAACTGTCTATGGGGGCCACCTGGGAAGGAACTGTGGGTGACTTCTAGGAGCTGAAAGTGGCACAGCTGGAAAGGAAATGGGACCTCATTCCTACAACTGCAAGGAACCTGATTCTGGCAACAAGAAGGAGTTTGAGAACAGATTATTCCACAGAGCTTCCACATGAGAACTCAGCCCAACTGACCCGTGGTTTTAGTCTCGAATTGTGAAGTAATACATGGGTTCTGCTGTGAGCTGCTAAGTTTGTGGTAATTTGTTATGCAGCAATAAAGAACTAACACACAGACCTACTCCTAGATTTTTCAGTTCTGTGAGCCTGTACATTTTATTTTTTACTTAACGCAGTCATGTTCACTCATTTCCAAAAGATTCCTGACTAATGCAGCACTGTATATGCATTATCTTATTTATGCTTCATGGCAATTCCATGAGGCCATTTTATTCCTGTTCTGTTCCCCACCCTCCCCCCACCCCCAGGTAAAATCTACATACAGTGAAATTCACAGATCAATACCATGGTCCAATTCAATAGGCCTATGAGGTAATGTTTTATTTAGGACATTTTCACTTGCAAATAACAAGCCTATTTGAAGCAGCTTAAGGAAAAAAAAGGGTGGAGAAAATTAGCATAAAGACATAGGCAGAGCTGGCTGGTAAGCTCAGTTAGTTAGAGTGTGGTGCTGATAACATCAAGGTCCAGAGTTTTATCCCTGTACCAGCCAGCCACCAATAAATAAATAAATAAATAAAAAGATATAGACATATTTCATGGAACTTGAGGTCAAGAATGCAGGGGCTCAAGGGCATGAGCAGCTGGTCTTCATGCCCTGACCTGGCAGTCAACTGCCACATACATTTTGCTAGAAAGCAATTGATTAGAATCATTTATTTATTGAATGGCTCTTTTCTGAGGGAATTGTGACAGATAATTGGGATCAGAAATAAAAGATACTGTTCCATCTGGCTGAACCCATGGCTAGAATCTCCCCAAAAGCAGCGTCAGGGGGAGTTCCCACAATGGACAGCCCTAAACTGTCCTGAGACGGGGCCGGTTGGGATTCCAAAGAAAGAGGCACTGAACGCCAGGGTGATCAGTCTGAAGCATTTGTTGGGGACACTTACAGAAGGGGCTACAGCTGTCCTCACGAGGGACGGTGAGAGAAGTTGGTGTTCTACCTAAGCTTGTCCACAGTGAGGGGTCAGGGAATGGGGTTTACATGAGGGTTTAAGGAATTTGGCCAGTTACTTTCAGTATTTTGAGCAACAACCTGTACACCTTCACTAGTGCCTGGGAATGTTCAAGGTCCTGGCTTGAGTTCAAGCCTGCAGGGAAAATATGCAGCTGGAAGGTCACAGAGTGGTCAAGGCACTGTGTTTCTCAGTCAAGACAGAGAAAGCAAGTGAGGGGAACTGGGGGATCCTACAGATAAGTATCTGTCCTTAACAAGCTACTAATCTAGTAAAGATGGGGGTGGGGGATGAATAAGTACTAAAACAATTATACTCAAGGGTGATCACAAAGTACTAAAGCAGAGCTAGGCCTGGGCTGCTGGGGCAGTAGCAGGGTGGGCTTCCTGGAGGGGGTGAGATCCACACTGAGTGGGGGTCAGCCAGGCAAAGAAAGGAAAGCCAATGATACTTCAACAGTGTGAAAAGTGTTAGGAAGCATTGCTTTTCAGAGCAGAATGCAGTGAAGGGCCTGTGTTAGGAAGAAACTAAGTTTGGAAAGGGAGACAGCAGTCCCGTCCTAAAAGGCTTTGCATGCTGCATCCAGGAATACAGATTTTATCCAGAGGGAATGAGACGTTGAAGGTTTCTTTGCTTTTCTAGCTGCTGGCCAGCAGGGGGATCTGAACCCTTGACCTTGGTCTTAGCAGCATGCTGTCCCAAGTGAGCTACAACCAGCCCCACCGAAGGTTTTTAAGTAAGAGAGTGACATCATCTGATTAGGTTGTGCTATTGTTTTAGTCATTGCTGGATGCAGTGTGGAGAATGGATTAGAAGAGGTTCCAGGGTTAACTCCTATAGGACTGGAATTGGCCTGAGATGAGCCACTGAAGTAAGAGATGTACCTGCACAGTGCTGGCCCCTGGTCAAGACAGAAAACATCCTAAACATTTTAAGAGTTGCTTTGTAACCATGGATCCAAGGCAAGTTTCAGGGCAGTTTGTTGATAACTGTGAAATTGATCATTTACACCTGGACTCAGGGAGACCCCTGGGGACTCTGTCACTGGGGCAGTCACATAGCAAAATTATGCCCATGTGACCAACAGGGTATAAGAAGCCTCAACCTATACTCCATTTTGGGCACCCTGATCCAAGGTGTTCAGCACACATTTTGGTGATTCCTGATCTATAAAAGAGAAAGTTCAGCTGTTCAGCCCTGCAGAAAGAGGATAACTGGAGCTTGCATCTGGCCTCTCCAAACCCCTGGTTATGATGCAGCCTCTGGTTATTTCTTATGCATAGCCTTATTTTAATGCTGTTGCTATATTGTATCCTTTTCCTTCAACATTGTTATTTTGGGTAATGGGAGTCTTCTTTAGGAATCAAACCCTGTCTAACTGCCACCACTCCTGCAGGACAGAGATGACTGGTTCTATATTATCCCAGTGCCTAATTCAGTGCCTGGCAGAAAATATACATTTATTGTAAATATTTGTTGGATATTCCAGACCAGAGCTGGTGAAGAGTGGAGAGCTGGGACAGGAGTCCTGTAGTCTGGCTTCTTCTGTGCCCTTCTGTGTCACATGGACTGCTCGCCAGTGCCTAACCCATGATAGCAGCTCAGTAAATATTTCTCAAACGAGTGAGTAAGTAAATGAAAGAAAGAATAAATGTTCTATTTATTTGGATGTGGCAATGATCTCAAGGAGCTACAGAATAAAAGAAAGGAAAGTCAATGAACAAGCCACGGAGAGCTTTTCTTCAGACCTCTTGCACACACCCTTCTAAAGACAGCTTCTCAAGGATCCTTTTAGAGAAGTTGTTCTGCACAGAGAGGATCCTATTGGTCTTGTGTGTGCAGACATTTCACTCACACTCCTTTCTCTACATCACCCCAGGGGTTCATCAACCATTTTAAAACTGCCAGTGATGATTTTTTTCCCTCTTTTTTAAATTAATTTTTTATTTGACACATAATAATTATACATATTTATGGGTTACATAGGGATGTTTTGGCACATGCATACAATGTGTGATGATCAAATCAGGGTAATTAGTATATCCACCACCTCAATGCTAATAATAACTTAAAAGCTGACTTTTTTTACTTGTTTATTCTGTCAATCCTGCCTCTTTTATAGTTTCCCTTTTCAAAAATGGGCCATAATTTTGCTTTGCCCTAAAAATCTCTAAGTAGAGGAATTCTCCCCTTTAAAAAAAAGTTTTTTGAAGGCCTGTGTATAGATAGATGTTAAAGTACCATCATTTCTTGGGCTTCTCTCTTTTTATCTTTTAAAGCACCAACTGGTTCCCCACAATGTGTGAGGCCTCTCTCAAGTCCCATATTATTTCTATTCAGTAATTATTTCCATTCAGTAACCATGAAACTCCTTCTGTGCTTGAGATGGGCTATGACATAAGGGTCTAGGAGCAAGTGTTCATTTTAGGTTTTTCTAAGCATTATCAAGAATGAACTCGATGGTTCACTAAAATCACTGGGGGTGGGGGCGGAGTGGTTTGCCTATGACTTTAGTACTTGGAAAATGAGTACTGAACTTAGTAGTCCAGCCCTTTTAAAGCAACTATGTAAGTAGTTTTGTAACAATAAAGGTAGGTGTATTAGTCCATTTCTGTTGCTTATAACAGAAATGCCTGAAACTGGGTCATGTGTAAAGAAACGATATTTATTGCTTACAATTTTAGAGGCTGGGAAGTCCAAAGTCCAGGGAACACATCCGGTAAGGGTTTTGTTCTTGGTGGTGGTGACTCTCCATAGTGATGCAGGGTATCACATGGCAAAATGGCAGAATCAAGAGAGAGAGCTTCTCACATACTCTCCTTTCAAAGCCATCAGAATCATGCCCATGACCACCATTACACCATCAATGAATTAATCCATTCACTAGGGCATGGTCCTCACAATCCAATCACCTCTTCAAGGCCCCACCTTTCAATTATCACAATAGGATTTCCCACCCTCTTAACACTGTCACAGTGGGGATTAAGTTTCCAACATTGAGCTTTGGGGGGGGACACACATCAAACTATAACATTCCACCCCTTTCCCCCCAAAACTCATGCCCTTCTCACAGGTAAATACATTCATTTCATCCCCAAAGTTTTAACTTGTTTCAGTTCAAAAGTCCAGTTTCGAGGTCCCATCTGTGAAATCCAAACAAGTTATCTACTTCCAAGACACAGTGGTGGGACAAACATAGGGTACACATTCCTGTTCCAAAAAGGAGAAATAGACCAAAGAGAGGGGTAACAGGTCCTAAGCAAGTCTGAAACCCAGCAGAGCAAGAATTATGTCTTACAGCTGGTGAATCATGTACCTTGACTCCTCCATGTTTGGCATCCTCTGCATGCTGGTGTGGGGGTTGGGTCTTCATGTCTTCAGGCAGCCCTGCTCTTATTGCTTTCCTGGTCTTCATCCATGCTTCAGTTCTCACAAGTTGGCATTGCATGCTGGTAGCTCCAGAATTCTGGGGTCTCCATGGTGGTCCTGCTCTTATGGCTCTACTAGACATGGCACTGGTGGGGTTTCTCTGCTGTAACTCTGACCCCACATTTTTGCTCGGCATCACTTTAGTCAAGGGTGTATGCTGTGACTCTGCCCCTGCAACACATCTCTTCCTGGGCCCCCAGGCTTTCCCGTGCATCCTTTGAAATCTAGGTGGCACAGTTCTAGCATTCTGAGTGCCTGCAGGCTTAACACCATGTGGACGCTGCTAAAATTTTCTGGCTTGTAGCTTCCAATCATGCCTTGGGCCAATTTAGCCACAGCTGAAACAACAAAAGCAGCTAGGATGCAGGAGGCCCTGGGCAGCGAGCTGTGGAGGGTGCCTTAGTTTGTTACCTGAAATCATTCTCTCTCACTAGGCCACTGGGACTGTGATGGGAGGGACAGCCTCAAAGATCTCTGAAATGCCTTCAAAGTCTTTTTTCCATTCCTCTGATAATTCCTTCTTCTGTACTAATTTACTTAGCAAAATCTCACTGGTCTACATCCTTGCTTTCCTCTCCCAAAGACACCTTTTCACTCTATGTCGCCAGGCTGAAATTTTTCCAATTTTTTATCCTCTGCTTTCTTTTGAATTATAAATTCTGACTTTACATCATGTTTTTTTGTGCCATAATTCAGAGTAGGCTGTTGCGAGTAGCCATGCAGCTTCCCAAATGCTTTGCTGCTTAGAAATTCCTTCTGCAAAATACCCTGGTTCAGCATTTTTAAGTTCTACATTCCATAAAACTTTTGGGCATAAACAGAATGCAGCCAAGTTCCTTGCAACTTCATAGCAAGGGTGATCTTTGTCCTAGTTTCCAATAAGTTAGTTTTTTTGTTGTTTGTTTGTTTTTTTAACATCTGAGATCTCTTCAGTATGGCCTTTACTGTCCATATTTCTATCAGAATTCTGGTCACCGCCATTTAACCAGTCTCTAAAATGTTCCAAACTTTCCCTGGTTTTCTTGTCTTTTAAGCTCCCACCAGCATCTAGGCTTTTTCTAGCCTGCTCCTCCAAATTCTTCTAGCCTTTCCTCAACACCCAGTTCCAAAGTCACTTCCACATTTTCAAGTATTTGTTATAAGTAGCACTCCACTTCTCTGCTGCAAATTTTCTCTTTTATTCCATCTCTGTTGCTAATAACATGATACCTGAAACTGGGTAATCTGTAAAGAAAATATCTATTGCTTGCAGTTTCTGAGGATGGGAAGTCCAAAATCCAGGGAACACATCTGGTGAAGGCCTTGTTGGTGGGTGGTGACTCTCACAGAAACACAGGGTGTCACATGGCAAGAATGGCAGGCACAGGGAGAGGGCTTCTCACATATTCTCCTTTTAAAGTCGTCAGAACCACATCCATGACCATCATTAAGCCATCAGTGGATTAATCCATTCACTAAGGCATGTTCCCCACAATCTAATCACCTCTTTAAGGCTCCACCTTTCAATTAGGATTTCCCACCCTCTTAACACTGTCACAGTGGGAGTTAAGTTTCTAACGTGCTTTGAGGCAACAAATATATCCATACTATATCAATAGGCATTGGTGTTCATAATTTAAAAGAGAACTATGCTAAAACAACTTATCTTGGGCAGCAGCGGGAACACCTGGGGTCTTTTCCAGCTTGCCTTCTCTGCCTGGTTCCAGGCTGGTCTCCGTGCTGATGCAGAGGCTGGATGCCCTGCTCTGCTCTCTGTGGTGCCATTCCCTTTTTCCGTGCTTTGCAAGAATCTCCTCATTCTCCTGGTGCTCTGTGTGTAGCATGTTTCCTCAGTCATTCCAGTCAAAACACATTTATTTGTCTATTGTTTTGATCTCTTCTTATGGGGAGAGGACTAGCACCAGACCTCTCTAGTCAGCTATCTTGGGGGGATTCTGCTATTCACAGTAATATGGATGAGCTTGGAGAAAATTATGTAAAGTGAAATAAACCAGGCATAGAAAGAGAAATACTGCATGTCCTCTCACATAAGTGGGAGCTAAGGAAGGAAGGAAGGAAGGAAGGAAGGAAGGAAGGAAGGAAGGAAGGAAGGAAAAGAAAAGAAACCACAATAATACATTGAACTTTCAGAAGAAGAGAACAGAACTATGGTTACTAAAGGTGGGAAAAGGAGAGGAGAGGGGTTAGGGAGAAATTAGATAAGGGACACAAAGAATAATTATGTTTTGTAATGACGAACATGCTAATAATACTGATTTGATCATCACATACTGTATACAAATACCAATAGTCAACTCTGTACCCCACAAATATGTACAATCAATTATGTTTCAATATAAAAAAAAAAAAAGAAAAAACAAAACAAAACAACTTATCTTGGGCAAAGAAATGCATTTTGGTATTTACATGTAAAAATGGGTTTGCCTGATTTCTGATAACTTCCTTGCCACATAACTAGGCAAGAATGAAGGTGCCTTTGAGAAACTGACTAAAGAAGGGCTAGAGAGAACCCCAGTTTCCTCACCCAAAGATCCTGCTTCGGTTGTGTTTCCTACCCCAAGCTCTGAGAGCAGGGCCTTCCTTTTCATATCTCATCCACACCTTCTCTGAGTAAAGCTGAGATAATAATGAAGTATTTTTGTTTTAAAAGTATAGTATGTAGAGACTCTTTCAGGTGTGAGGAGCAGAAACTAACTAGACTAAATGAAGAGAATTTATTGGCTCATGTAAAGGAAAGTCAGTTGGCTTCAGGCACAGCTTGATCCAGGAGCTCAAATGATGTCATCAGGTCATGCTCCCTTACTCTGAAACAGAGTTTCTCTACTGGAGATCATAATGATCACTGGCAGCCCAAACTTCCACCTGCTAGCTTAGCATCCTCACAGGAAGGAGAACATCTTCCCAAATCCCTTTGGCAGAAAAGTCTCAAGAAGGATTTTGACTGGGCTCGTATGGGTCATGTGCCCTATCCTGAACCATTCATTATGTTCAATGTCATGAGATCCCTTGATGGGGTGGAGGGGAATATGGGTCCATGGTGGGGTGGATCTAATCAAACCACTCAAACTACATGGGGCAAGTTTTCCCATAGGGAAGAAGAGTGCTGTTTCCAGAAGAGGGAAGGAATGTTGGGCAAGAAACACAATAGATGTCCCCCACTGTATCCGTTTTCTGTTGCTGATAACAGAAAATCTGAAACTGGGTAATGTATTTTTTAAAAAGAGGTTTGTTTCTTACAGTTTTTGTGGCTGGGAAGTCCAAGGTCCAGAAGACATATCTGGTGAGGGCCTTCATCCTAGTGGAACCTCTCTACAGGGTCCCAAGGCGATGCAGGGTATCACATGGCAAGAATGGCATGACCAAGAGCTAGTTATTGTGCTCACTTACTCTCCTTATAAAGCCCCAGTCTACTACTCCCTAATAACCCATTAATCTATGAATGAATTATTCCATTCACGAGGGCATAGACCTCACAGTCCAATCACTTCTTAAAGGCCTCAGTTTTCAAATTTCAGATTTCCCACCCTCTTAACACTATTACAACGGGGACCAAGGTCCCACATGATGAGCTTGGAGGGACATTCGGACCACAGCACCCACAAAAGGCCTTTCAGAGTAACTACTTAATGGAACAGAGAAGCCGAAGGAAATAAGAAGTTGACGGGGTGTCAACTATGAGACAGATTTTTTTTTTTTCATTTTCAGTCTCTTCCTTTCCTTCTTCCTCCCTTCATCTTTTCAACAAGTCACCTCACTTGCTGGAAACAGCAGCAACAGGAACTGTGACTGTAGACCCACAGCATGATGTGATGAGGGTTTTAATGGAGATACAAATAATTGGGGCCGGATGGGCTTCCTGAGAAAGTAATTTCAAGTCAGGTCTGATGGATGAGAAGGAGGGAGATTGCCTGGTGAAGGAGAGGCAAAGGAGGCCAGCTTGGCAAACAAGATAGTTGGCATCAGATGATGGCATTCTGGCAGGGTAGGCAAGTTCATTCATTCAGTGTAGGAACGTTCCTTGGCTGGAGCCAAAGCTGCATGGGTGGAAGTGGAGCGGGTGATGAGAGAGGACATGGGAGAGGGACTTTGGGGTAGATTGTGAAACACCTTGGACCTCATGCCAAAACTTTTGGACTTGATCTTTTCTCTAGGCTTTGAAGAGCAGGGGAGTCTTTAAACTCTAGAATTAATTTTTCAAATATTTTTATGATAATATCTCTAGCAGCTGAGGGGAAAGTGAGGTGGGATTGGGCAGGACTGCTTGCAAGAAGCCCAGTTAGGAGGTTGATAGAGTTTGGATGTGTTGTCCCCCCAAAGCTCATGTCAAAATCTGACCCAACTTGGCAATGTTGGGAGTGGTTTGGGTCATGGGGGTGTATCCGTCATGAATAGATTAATACACTGGGGGGTGGATAGTGAGTTCTAACTATATTAGTTCCCACAAGAGTTGGTTGTTTATAGGACCCTGGCACCTCCTCTCTCTTTCTCTCTCTCTCTCTCTCTATCTATCTAACTATCTATCTATCTATCTCTCTATCTATCTATCTCTCTTGCTTCCTCTTGCCATGTGATCCTGCACCCGCCGGTTGCCTGCCGCTTTCCGCCATGAGTAGAAGCAGCCTGAGGCCCATGCTAGACGCAGCTGTCCCAGAATCGTAAGCCAAATAAACCTCTGTTCTTTATAAATTATCCAGCCTTAGGAATTCTGTTACAGCAACACAAAAACAGACTAATACAGAGGTTGAGGTGGGAATTCTGGCAAGAAAGCTGAAGGCCACTATGGCAGTGACAGAAGGAGGGGTGGGATTCTGGAGGCAGGGCACAGATCGAATCAATGGGATTTGGCTTCTGCAAAACAATTGGGGGAAAGAATGAATTAACAGAAGAGGTATAGGGAAACAAGAGTTTGGAGCAAGGAGCTACTGCCCTCCCTGGCAAATTATCGACAGAATGAATCATCCATTAAGAGGCAGGAATGTTCACAATATTCTCAGAACAGAAGATGCATGTTGCTGGAAAACAACATAAGGAGGTACTTGTTGTATAAGTGTAGCTTTTCATTACATTCACTTCTCAACAAACATTTATTAGGCTCCTATTATGTGCCAAGTCCTGCACTAGATGCTGGGTGTAAGCTGGGGAGTGGAATAGCCGTCATTCCTTTTGTCATGGAGCTTTCTATTTACAGTATTGGGGGAGACAGGCAACAAACAAATCTATGTGTAACAAAAATGCACAAAGTATGTTAAGTGCATGAAGGCAATTAATTCTGGGTGCAATGAAAAGAGATGATGGATGAAGAGCAGGAAACCTCCTAGGAGCTAGGTTCTGATGGGACTGCTCACATCACCTTTTATCTGGGGAGAACATTTTCTAGCCAAGTGTAGGTCACTAGACACTAAAGACCACTTCATCTTTGCAACTACCTGTATCTCTTAGAAGATACTCAAACCTAAAACCACTAATTAATCTCAGTCCTCCAAGTTTATAGTTTTCTTAGCAGGCACCTTATTTTAGCTTGTACAGTGACATTAAAGTAGCAGGCTTTGATTCATCTTTAAGTGGTTAAGAATCAAGATTACATATAATGGTATGGATAAATAGAACTAAGATGGTCATTTTAAAAATAGCCACATCATCTCATAGTCAAACTTCATAACCTGCTGGGAAATGTATTATTCTATCATTCCAGCCAACAAAATAGTTGAGAGGAAATAAAAGAATGATTTTCTTAACCCGTTAAACACAGATCATTGTGACTTACTTTAATGTGCTTACAGAAAAGTGACAGGAAGAACCACATTTTCCCACCGCTTTGAAATATTAAATGATACCTAAACCTAAAGTCGTGTAATCTAACACCTGTTTCAGAATCTTAAATATAGGAAATTAATTTGTTCCCCAGGACATAAGAGAAATCTATATCTCTTTAACATTTCTACACTTTTCTTTTCCCAATTTGTGAATCGCTTTCAACCTTTTAATAATAAAGACTTGAAGATGTTGTTACTTGCCCATGGCTACAGATTACAAATCACACAGAGGGAATTGAATGCTGTTTGTTTTGATGCCAAGTCCCACTCTCCCAACTCTTCTCACTGAAATAATAGGAACTATTATTATACAGGTAATATATGCTCACAAAAATCCAAACTATACAGAAACATATAGGTTAAAAGGGTCCCCCTCCCTCACTGTCGCAGGCCCTGCTGGTTACTTACCTGACATTCATCCTCCACTTCCTTTTATCTAACAAAACACAGCTTTTTTGCAGTTTCCCATCCTCCTCCCAACAGACACATGCTTCGGGGTGTGGTCCTGATTGGTGTATCCTTAAGTCAATCTCTGTGGTCTCATTTCCCCTTGCAGTAATTAGTTTAAATGAGGACATGTGACACATGACGTCAGCTGAGGCACTTGTAAAAAGTGAGAATGACTGTGAATGCCATGAGAATGTCCTCTCAGATTGTCTGCTGCAGGGATCATAATTGGCTGAGGGCTACTGTAGTGTCTGAGCATCTGAGGCCATGCTTTCCAGGGGTGGCTTTTCTCTGAGTTTTACGGCAATACTTTCTTTCAAGGCCCTAAATATCTCATAGGCCCTATGCCCTGGGCATCTCCTGCCCTGAGACCTAGAGCAGAAAATTGATGAGTTTTCAGGTTATACTTAAGCTTGATCCTGTTTGTCTCCATTCTCTTTTACTAAACTGTTTGGGGTTTTGCTCCTTGACATGACCTGCAGATCTCTAGAGTCTGTCAACTTTCAATATCTGTAATGGTGAATTTTTATATCAACTCGATTGAGCTAAGGGATGCCCACGTAGCTGGTAAAACATTATTTCCGGGTTTGTCTGTGAGGGTGTTTCTGGAAGAGATGAGCATTTGAATCAGTAGACTGAGTAAGGAAGATCCGCCCTCACCAGTGCAGATGGGCATTATCTCATCCATTGAGGGCTAGAGGATAGAATGAAAAGGTTGAGGAATGGTGAATTCTTTCTCTCTCTCTTCTTGAGCTGGGACATCCATCTTCTCCTGCCCTCAGACATTGGAGCTCCTGGTTCTTGGGCCTTCAGATTCCTACTGAATTACACCATTGGCTTCCCTGATACTCCAGCTTGCAGATGGTATACTGTGGAACTTCTCAGCTTCCATAACTGTGAGCCAATTCCTATAATATACCTCCTGTTATATCCCTGTACCAGCCAGTAGCCAAAGAAACAAACAAACAAACAAAAACTCCTGTTATACTTATAAATCTATGTCTCTATATATCCCATTGGTTCTGTTTCTCTGGAGAACCCTGACAAATACATTATCCCTCCTAATTGTTCCTATCCGCCTCCTTCAGTATAGTCATAACCTCAGTTCAATGGACCCCAGCCCATTTTGACCTTTGACTCTACCTTGAGTGGCTGGTATCTGTTTGCCACCTAGGAAATGTGTCTTGACTTTCCCAGTTCCCCCAGCTCACCAGGTTGGCTGGTTATCCTTTGGTCAGAATTGACAGGATCTGGCCTAGAGAAATCCCATGAGATGGGCAGGGCAGCTCTCACCTCAAACTTTCTTCCCCATCCCTACTTTATCAGTTTAGTCTATGCCCTAAGGACTTTGAAAGGTTCTAGCCAGTGGGATTTTTGGATCTAGCTTCTGTGTGGTGACCACCTGGTTGTGGCAATAGCTTAGATAGCAGGCGATAGAAAAAATAAAAAGACCTGCACATGGTCAACCCATAAATTCCTCCAGTGCTGGAGGCAGGCAGGTTATATGATCTGGGCTCCCTCACACTCCTCAGTCTTCTTGTTGTGTGTCTTGTTTTCTACCTGAGGCTGTTCTTTGCAGTAATTTTCTTATGACTTAACCTGCCCTAAATCTTTTGAGTTGGGAAGAATGAACAGAATGTAATTTGCCCTGGGCTCTCACCTGCTGGGGAGGGCTACTAGACATGAATCCTCCCTAAAGATAACTCTGAGCACAGGATAATCCTTCATTCCAAGCACAATTTAATGAGCATTCTGTAGTGTACCAAGAAATAAAAAGATAAGCAGAGACTGACTCAAAGATCAAAGGGCAGCACTTTGAACTTCCAAATCAATTTTTTCTCCAAAACGTAATGTTTAAAAATCTCTATTGGTAGCAAGCCTGAAGGACTTTGGTTTTGGGGTCTCATTTGTAAGCATATAACCAACTCCACAGGCTAAGGCCTGCTGCCATTGGGTCCATTCTTCCTTAGTGAATAAACAAAGTGCCACTGTTGAATTGCCTCTATTGGTCCCTGCACTGCCCTATGTCCTTGAAGGTCTCTGGAATTCAAGAATTAGCCTGTTCAATCCTCTAGTTTAGGAAATTTTAAAATGGCCCAAGACAAATAAGCCCCAGAGCCAGAAACACAACCCAATATCACTGAGAAGGAAAACAAAAAGGGAGCAGAGCCATCCTGTGCTTCAGCTTGTGAACGTTGCTGTGGCTGTTTGCATCATTCTAATTACAAGCGAAGTTTCCCACAGCTGTTGTGATGTGAACTAGTCCAGGAGTGTATTAGGCAAGGGTTTTCTGAGCATGGTAGTGGTGATGCAGGGTGGTGGTGTGGATAAGTTAAAATGGAGGACAAGGTACGACAGGTGTATAAAGTGGACTGAGTCACCAAGTTGCATAGCTACAGGAGGTACCATGCATTACAGTCGAAGTGAATGGCACTCCCTGGAGTTACACAGTGCATCACTTGTACCCTGGGGTGTCTAAGAGAGTGAGGTGGTCATCATCTCACTAGCCCAGCTGAGTAATGTCCCGGCAGACAGATGAGCAGTCCTTTCCCATTTTGTCTACCCAACAAATGACAGCTTTTTGAATTTTCAGAATCTGCTTCATTGTTCCTTCTCTCTGAAGCTTTTCCTGACACGGCACCCTGGCTTGGAGAGAGTCGATCACATCGTCTTCTATATTCCATCTCTCCCATAAACGCAGTTTATTCACTGCACTTACCACACTGACTCGTAAGTATTAGGTGCTGTCTCCTTTGCTAGATCATTTTTTGAAGGCAGAAAACACTGTTTTGTTTGTATCTGTAAACCTAGTGTCATGCACTTAGTGGGCACTCAGTAAATGCTTGTTGAACAGCACTGAGTACAAAGGATGGTTTTATCATCTCTTAAATTTAAAACTAGAGACACGGCAAGCATTTCCTAAAGTGTGGCCCATGGAGCAGTAGTCCTAGAGAAATGCTTTTCCAGAAAGAGGAAACACTGCCACCACATTAGCCCTGTCATGAGAATCACAATGCACATCATATAATACAGACTCTAAAAAGTCTTGCAATTAAAAAAAATTTTAACTCAGTTTTAAACCCAGCATTTCCAAACTCAACTGAGCATGGGATTTCGCCCTCTTTTTGTAACATAACATTTCTACAGTCTGTTAAGAAGCACTGTACCAGAGCTCTTGATGTGTGTGTAAACAAAACTCTGTTCACAATCCTCAGATTCAAATTTTAAAGCTGCCTTTTTAGTTTACCCATGGGAAAAATATTTTATTCATTTACTCACTCATATTCATTTAAATAATATTATGGAGTGGCTATTATGAGTAACATGCTAGGGATAATGAAAGATGCCCTAGTGTAATTCATGGTCAAGGTAAGAAGACAGGTAAACAGACGATTATAATACAGTGTGATGACTGATAGGTTGATAGCGGTGTGAAGCAGTATGCCTCTGTTTCACACCACTTCAGGGCCATTATTCACACTGATGTCTGTACGAGCTGGGAGGAGTGCAGAGAATGCACCTGGCCAGGGTGTTTCAAACTATTCGTAGCAAAGTACCAGCTGGTTTTTCTTTTTCAGTCCTTTGTGAATTGATGCTTTTACAAAATACATTAAAAATGTATTATTAAAACAGTGTGATACTGGCATAAAGCAAGACACATAGAGAACTGAAAATCCAATAATAAACACATATTTATGGTCAATTGATTTTTCAATAAAAGAGTACCAAAACAATTCAATGGAAGAAAGGTAGTCTTCTCAACATATGGTGCTGGAACAACTGGATATCCACATATAAAAGAATGAAGTCAGATGCTCATCCACCCCCCTCCCACTTATAGCATGTACAAAAATTAACTCAAAACTGATCATAGAACCAAATGAAAGAGAGACTCCTAGAAGAAAACACGGGAGCAAATCCTTGTAACCTTGGGTTAGGCAAAGCCTTCTTAGATACAACACCAAAAGCACTAGCAATGAAAGAAAAAACAGATAAATTGGACTTCATAAAGTTTAAACTTTTGTGCTTCAAAGGACACCATCAAGAAAGTAAAAAGACAACCCATAGAATGGGAGAAAATATTTGCAAATCATACATGTAATAAGGTACTTGCATCCAGAATATATAAAGGGTTTGTACATCCCTTCATTCATAGTCTGTGTGTGTGTGTTTACAAGTGAGATGAGTCTCTTGTAGACAGCATATAGTTGGGCTATATATATTTTAATCCGATCAGCCAGTCTGTGTCTTTAGAATGGAGAATTTAATCCATTTACATTTAGGGTTGTTTCTGAAAGGTACTGTCTTACTTCTGGCATTTTATCAGTTTTCATTTGGATGTTTTAAATATCTCATTTCTTTCCCTTTTATTGTTTGTCTTTGGTGTTTGTTGGTTTTTGAAAGTGGTAAGATACAGTTTCTTTCTCTTTCTAATCTGCATTTTTGTTCTACCAGTGGGTTTTGTTCTTTCTGGTGTATTCATGGTAGTGATTATCATATTTTGGATTCTAGATGCAGGACACCCTGGAGGATTCCTTGTAGAGTGGATTGTGTGGTGGTGAACTCTCATAATTTTTGTGGGAAATACACTATTTCTCCTTCATTACTGAAGCATAGCCTTGCTGGGTATAGCATTCTTGGCTGGCAGTTTTTTTCTTTTAGTATTTTGAATATATCATCCCATTTTCTTCTGGCTTGTAGAGTTTCTGTTGAGAAGTCTGCCATTAGTCTGATAAGGACTCTCTTATAAGTGACTTGACACTTTTCTCTTGCTGTTTTTAGGATTCTCTCTTTGTCTTTGAGTTTTGCCAGTTTGACTATTACATGCCTCAGAGAGTACCTTTTTTGACTGAATCTGCTTGGGGATCTTAGAGCATCTTGACTCTGGAAATTAGTATCTCTCCCAGTACCTGAGAATTTTTCCACTATTATTTTGTTGAATAGGTTTCCAATGCCTTTTCCTTTCTGTTCCCCTTCTGGAACACCCACAATTCAGATGTTTGTACACTTAAGGTTGTCTGGTAGCTTTCATAAATTTTCTTCATTTTAAAAAACTCTTTCTTCTTTTTAACCCACCTGGGTTATTTCAAAAAGACTGTCTTCAAGATCAGAAATTATTTTCTCTGCTTTCTCTAGCCTATAGCTTAAGCTCTCAGTTGTATTTTTTATTTCATTGAATGAATCCTTTAGTTTCAGGAGTTCTGCTGCATTCTTTTTTCAGGTATCTATCTCTCTGTAAAATTCCACCTTCAAATCCTGGATTGTTTTCCTCATTTTGTTGTATCGTCTATCTGAGTCATCTTGTATCTCATTGAGTTTCCTCAAGATTGTTGCTTGGCATTCCTTCTTAGTCATTTCAAAGGTTTCCTGCTGTTTGGGATCTGGTAGTAGAGAATTATTATATTCCTCTGGGGCTGTCATATTTTCTTTCTTTTTCTTTTTTTCTTCTTCTTCTTCTTCTTCTTTCTTTTTCTTTTTTCTTTTTTTTTCATATTACTTGTTTCCCTCCATTGATGTCTGAGCATCTGGTGGAGCAGTTGCTTCTTCTGTTATTCAAGTGGCTTTTGAGGAGAAAGACTCCCTGTTTTAGTTTTGGTTCCAGACAGATGCAATAGTGTAGACTCTGTGTGGTTACTTTGACCATATTTAACATTGGAGTTGCCTTTGAGTGCCTCTGTGGCATAGGCACTGAGGCATTCAGTGGTTCCTTGATGAAAGTGAGTGACACTGTATTGCAACATTGAGTTCATGGCAAGATCCTGAGTTCTTGGGAGAAGCACCTGGGTGCCCTGTCTCTCCTTGGCTGAGGTGGGTGACCCTAGGCAGACATGCTGGCACCCAGGCTAGTGTCCTGTGACCCTGAGAGATGCACTGGAGTATATGGAAGCTCCTCAGCTTGAACAGACAATCTTGGATGTGATTTCTCTTTTCTCTTTCCTGCAGGCTGAGGATCCTCCTGGGTCCTTGATTCTCCCAGTTGGGGAGTAGGGTGGTGTTGGCTGGAAATTTTCTTTGATACTCTATTTGGCTACCCTGAGTTTCTGTACTCACCAGTGGCTCCATGTGTGTCCCTCCTGGGTTCAATGCAGCCACATGAACTGTGCGTGTAGTTCCCCCCAGTGGGTGCATGGTCTCAGGGGCTGTGCAATTTCCCCTGTGGGTTGGGCTGCTGGCACAGGGCTGTGCTCACTCACCTCTTTCCTCTTTTCTCCAGCCTGGTAAAACCCAGAAACACCTGGATCTGGGAGAGGTGGAACTGGTGGCATTCAGCTGGGTATCTGCACGAAATGAGACAGACGGCTGTGTGGGGAGAAGGGTGGGGATGGTGGCAGTGCTCTGGGGTTGAGCATTGGTGGTGGCAGCAGCAGCTGTGCAGCAGACTGGGGCATGAGCAAGAAGAGCAAAGTGTTAAACATAGAGCTACTGTATGACCTAGCAATTCCACTACTAATTACATACCCAAGAGAAATGTACACATGCGTCCACACAAAAACTTGTATATGAATGTTCATAGTAACATTACTCATAAAAGCCAAAAACTGGATATGACTCAAGTGTCCATCAACTGATGAATAGATAAACAGTATTTGGTATATCCATACAATGGAATATTAGTTGGCAATAAAAGGAATTGAGTACTGATACATGCTACAACACTTCATGTTGAAAACATTGTGGTAAGTGAAAGAATCCCATCACAGAAGCCCACATACTGTGTAATTCCATTTACATAAAATGACTAGAGTTGGCAAATCCATAGAGACAGAAAGATTAGTGCTTGCCTAAGGCTTGGGGCTAGAGGAAGGAGGAGGATTTACTGCTAGTGGGCACTAGCTTTCTTTTGGTGGTAATGAAAATGTTGTGAAATTGGTTGTAGTGGTGGTTGCACAATTCTGTGAACATGCTAAAAATGAACTGTACACTTTAAATGGATGAATTCTACGGTTTGTGAATTATCTCAATAAAACTGTTTAAAACCTAGTGTGGTGTCTAGAGAATCTAGAGATAACTGGAACCAGGAATTTGAAGGCTCTCTGGCTCTTGTCTCTGCATCTCTCTAAAGCTAGTTTCATTTTATCCTAAAGCAGACTGGCTTCCTTTACATGACAGCTCCTAAGCTCCCATCTGGAGCTTTGCTGTGGTTTCAACATCCCCCCCACAGATCATCTTGAAGCTCAATCCCCATCGTAATAGTGTTAAGAGGATGAGAAACCTGACTATAGTATTTGAAAGGTGGGCCTTTAGGGGGTGATTGAATATTAAGGGTTCTGCCCTCATGAATGAGTTCATCCATTCATTGTTTAATGAACGGTTTGAGCTAATGGCTTAATGGGTTTTGAGGGAGGCGACTGGGGGCTTTATAACGAGAGGAAGAAAGCATGTGGGCATACTCTTTCACCCTCCCCTTAGTTTCAGTGAATCTCTATGACGCATGGCTGGGGTCAGGCATGCATCTCTGACCAGGAGCAAGATCACTAAGCACAAAAAAGGCCACCAGGATGCACCTTTGTGTACCAGGATATTGACAAAGGAGAAAAATGGGGGGATCAGGTTTAAACCAATTAGTGTCTGCTTCAGAAGCTGATCTAAACACAGGGCAGAAAATCCCTCACTGTACCCACGAATGGTTTCTGGAAAGAGTCTTTTCTTTTAGAAGAGATTTGGAAGAATAAAAGAACCAATTAGAATAAAAGCTGATATTAACAAATAACAGTTATATACGGCTTACTAGATATAAGCATTACTTTAAACACTTGACATAATGACAAAACAGTTTCTGATGAGGAAACTGAGGCACAGAGAGGTTGTCACCAATTGTCCAACTCTATGCTGGATTCTAGTGATGAGGATACAAAAGAAATGTAAACACTGCCATAAAGGTGTTTGCAATCTAGTAGGGAAGACAAATCACATATGTATGAAACAGAACCATCCAGGACATTGTATAATCTAATCCTGAATGTCATCATGCAGAGTTAAAGTGCTACAAGAGTTCAGTAAAGAAAGGGGCCCACTCATTAATTTATTCCTTTCTCCATCTACTTGTTGTGGTAATTCTGAACCCTGACCATATATCAGAATCATTTCTCCTAATTTTGGGGCCTCAGGAGAAAAGGGGTACTAGTACATGTAGAGAAAGGACTAGGAATTACTGAGGGAAGGAGCAGTGATGATGAGCTCTGGGCTCGGGAGTGAACACTATCATGGTAATATCTGCATGTGTGCCTGCAATATCTGCTGGCCTGAGCTTTCCTTTAGAGTAGGGATCAGCAAACTACAGCTTGTGGGCCAAATCTGGCCCACTGCCAGTTTTTGTAAAGACAGTTTTCTTGGCACACAGCCACACCCATTCCTTTAAGTGGTGTTTATAGCTGCTTTCATGCTGCAACAGCAGAGTACACAGGTTCCAACAGAGACCGTCTAGCCTTATGTAAGAGGAAGAAACAAACTGTTTTTTCCACTTATACCTCTCAACACTGCACTTTGACACCAGGTGTGTGTGGGTTTTTCTCTGCCCACCAAGCAATTCTCCACTGGACACCAGCAGGGTTTCCTATGATTCAATTCAATTCAATTCTGACATTATCTCCATGGAGATAGCATCAGACCCCACAGGTTGAGGGCTCAGTCCCGTAAGACTGCTCCCAACTTCAGACACCAATCACAAGCCCAAGGGTGTGACCTGTGCCTCTAACCAACCAGCTGTAAATCAGAGTTCCCATGACCCCCTCCTCAGGTTTAATTAATTTGCTAGGATGGCTCACAGAACTCAGGGCAACATTTTATTTAGGTTGACCCATTTTTTATAAAAGATATTTAAAAAGATACAGATGAACAGCCAGGTGGGAGAGAGGCGCAGGGTGAAGCACATGGGTAGGGCTCGGACCTTCCACGTCCTCTCCAGGAGTGCCACCCTCCAGGCACTTCCATATGTTCAGCTATTGGGAAGCTCTTGGACCCAGTCCTTTTGGGTTTTTATGGAGGTTTCATTACATATGCATGATTGATTAAGTCATTAGCATTGATGATCAGCTAAATCTTCAGTCCCCTTTTCTTCCTGAAGGTTGGAGTTGGAGCTAAAAGTTCGAACCCCCTAAACACATGGTTGGCTCCCCTAATAAGGAGCCCCCATCCTGAGGCTATCCAGGAGTCCCCTGCCATCAATCATCTCATTAGCATACAACAAGACATTTATCACTTCTGAGACTCCAAGAATTTTAGGAGCTGGGTGTCAGGAACTAGAGGCAGAGACCAAATATATATAGTCATGCATTGCTTAAATATGGAGACAGATTCTGAGAAATGTGTCATTAGACAATTTCATCATTGTGTCAACATCACAGAGTGAACTTTCATGAACCTAGATGACACATACTACTACACACCTAGGTTATATGGTATAGCCATTATAATGGTAAGAAAATAATCTAAGTGATTCATTTTCGGAAATAATTCAGGCTCAACCCGAAAGTTGTCTGACTGGTCCAGCCCATCCCTGGGGGGTTGCTGAATAGATAAAGTTCTCCTTGAGATGGTAATGAGTTAATAATAGCCCTTTATTTTTCTCTTCAATTCCTAATGTTTCTCCTTTCACAAGGTTTCTGGGGGGCCTTTTTGTGGGCTTGTTCTGAGCTATCAGACAAAGAAATTTCTTACAAGGGGTTAATAAATGGGGGTAATCTTAGACGTCATCTGGGAAGATTGTGCACCCCAACCAATGAGGAGGTGGGGGCAGGGACTTGCGCACTAGGGAATAAATTGCTTGCTGCAGCCCTTTTCCTTGTGCCCCCCTGCCCGTCAGACACCCAAACCTTGCAAGGCTGTAATTAAAGTCTCGCTTCGCTGTACCTGGTGTCTCCATGTCCGTCCTTTGGCCTTGGACGGTTGAGAGTGTTTCTCACAATAATCTTATGGGACCACCACTGGATACGAGGTCTGTTGTTGACCAAAATGTTATGAGGCACATGAGTGTATTTCTTATTATATCACAATATCACACCAGCAAAGCCCGAAATATTTACTGTCTGGCCCTTTATAGAAGAAGGTTAATGATCCCTACATTAGAGCAAGGACTATATCTTATTTCTCTCTATATTTTCAGCCTCCTGCAACATAAATGTTAAGCTGAATCAAAAGAAAATTTGTTACCTACAATAAGGTTTTAGTAAGATTTCTGGAACCTTTAAAATGTTTTCACTTCTGTGATTTCTTTACCCCTTGTTATCTCAATAGAAAAGACAAAAGGTAGCTGAGTTACTGAGGGCCTTTAGGAAAACAGGACAGAGACCCAGAACTGAAAAGCAACCCCAGGACCTTAGCTGGTAGTAGGCCTTTTTGCACCTCCTCACATTCAGTAGGAAGGCATGCCAGGTAGGGTGTAAAAAAAGAGTAAGGGTCTGTAGGCAGTAGACACGGCTGAGGAAATTTGGTTAACTTGAGATGCAAAATAATTCTAATATCCACAAATAATATCCTTGATCAGGATTTTTTGAAATTCTTCAAATTCAATACTCTTCTTTAGGAGTCTCTTTAATTTTGTTTACTGGCTTAGCGCTATTAACCAACTTGACCTAATTGCCATTTATAGAACATTCTACCCAACAACCACAAAGTGCGCATTCTTTTCAAGTGCACAGAGAACATTTACCAAGATAGAACATATTCTGGGCCAGAAGACAATTCTTGACAAATTTAAAGGATTCAAGTCCTACAAAGTGTGTTCTCTGAACACAATGGAATTGAATTAGCAATCAATATCAATATTTGGAAACTAAATAAAACATCTTTAAATTAGCCTTGGACCAAAGAATAAATCAAAAGGGAAATGAGAATGTATTTTGAACTGAAAGAAAATGAAAACCCAACATATCAAAGTGTGGGATTCTGCTAAAGCAGTATTTACAGAGAAATTTAGAATAATAAATATCTCTACTAGAAAAGAAGAAAGATCTAAAATCAATGACCTCAATTTTCGTCTTAAGAAACTAGAAAAAGAAGAACTAAACTCCAAGTAAGTAGAAGCAGGAAAACTATAAAGATCAGAACCAAAACTGATGAAATAGAAAACAGAAAAACAATAAAGAAAAACTGATGAAACTAAAAGCTGGTTCATTGAGAAGATTGATACTATTAATGAATTTCTAGCTAATGAGCAGGAAGAAAAGTAACAAAATATTACTTGACAAAATTGAATTCAATAGAGATTGAATTTGTAGTTAAAAATCTTCCACGCACAAAAAAAACTCTAGGCCTATAAGGCTTCCCTGGTGAATTCTACCAGACATTTCAGGAAGAAATAATATCAATTCTACACAAACTCCTCCAGAAAATTGAAAAGGAGACTACTACCCAACTCATTCTATGAGACTGGCTTTATCCTGACGCTAATACAAGACAAAGATGTAATAAGAAAAGAAAACTATAAACTAATAGATCTCATGCTAAATGCAAAAATTCTAAATAAAATTTTAGCAAATCAAATCCCACAATAAATAAAAAGGATAATACATCATGATCCAGGAATGCAATGTTGATTTAACATTCAAAAATCAGTGTGGTTCACCGTATTAACAAGCTAAAAAGATACAGAAAAAATAGACACAGAAAACATACCTGACAGATTCCAGTATCGATTCCTGATTTAAAAAAAAAAAAACCCTCAGCAAAGTAGGAGTAGAAGGGAACTTTCTCAACCTACTCTGGGGCATTTATCAAAAATCTACAGCTAACATCATATTAATGGTGAACAACTGAATGTTTTGTCCCTAAGATCAGAAGTAAGAAGAGGATGTCTTTTTTTTTTTTTTTTTTTTTTAAAAGATGACGGGTAAGGGGATCTTAACCCTTGACTTGGTGTTGTCAGCACCACGCTCAGCCAGTGAGCGAACCGGCCATCCGTATATGGGATCCGAACCCGTGGCCTTGGTGTTATCAGCACCGCACTCTCCCGAGTGAGCCACGGGCCAGCCCAGAAGAGGATGTCTTCTCTCCACATTTCTGTTCAACATTATACTGTAGGTTCTAGCCAAGAAAAAGAAATAAAAGGTATTTATATCAGAAAAGATGAAATAAAATTATGTTTATTCACAAACAACATGATCATTCATGTAGAACATCCAATGGAATCTACAAAAAACCTACTAAATAAGTGAGGTTGCAGAATACAAGGTATTTCTATAAAAATGTCTGCATGCTAGTAGTGAACAACTGGAAATTGAATTAGAAAAACAATATTATTTACAATAGTTTCAGAAGTTATGAAAATCTAAGGTTTCAAATCCCAGGGCAGCCCACAACCCTGGTAATTTCCTATGATCTTACTACCTGAAGAAACATAAGTCAGGAAAAAGAAAACTTTACAAAGAATGAGCGGCAGTACTAAACTCACATGATTGAGAAAAAAATGAAAGCTTCGATTTTTCACATTAAACATTCAGTCTTGCAACCCCACACTCCTTGCGTACCTTATTTAAAATATTTTATTTCGAAGAATAATTGCATGTTCAGATTTAATTTTCTCATGTATAGAATTTGAGTGAGCAAAGGAAAAATCACATTGGTCAAGGAACTTATTTCGTAATATAGTTACCTTAAGGTGACTGTTCTGTTTTGTTCCACAAACATTGCTGCTGCATTTTACACACAAGTAACTGGAATTGTGGCTCTTCCACTTATATACGCGTAAAATGCAGTAACAACATTCATGGAACAAAATTGGAAATTTTAACTTAGTATGAACTGCTTTTGCACTTTGAAAAAATGAACAATTTTGTTTTAGATGTTATTGTCCTTCCTTGTCTTTGAATGAGAATGTTCACATACTTTGCAAAATAAGACCTAAGGTTGCATATGAATCTGCACTTAAATTTTTGATATAAAATGAAAATATAAAGATAAATGGGTAGCAAATACAAATGTTCTTCACCTACTCTGAAATTAAAATTACCATTCCAGCTAGTTCTTTTTATAAATTCCATTCATTTAAAAAAAATTATGAAAACCTGACCAAAGAACTGGAAGACCTAAACAGTGAAAACTACAAAACATTGCTGAAGGAAATTAAAGAAGATTTTAACAAATGTAGAGATACTCTGTATTCATGGGTCAGAAGACTCAATATTATTAAGATATCAATTTTCCCCAAATTCCTATTCAACTCAATCCTAACTAAAATTGTAACAGACTTTTTTGTAAAAAAAAAAGACCAAATGATTCTAAAATTCATACAGAAATGCATAGGACCTAGAATATGCAAAACAACTTTGAAAAAAAGGAACAAAGTTGGAGGACTGACATCGCCTTGTTTCAAGATGCATGGTAAAGCTACATTAATCAAGACAGTGTGGTATTTGTGTAAAGATAAACAAATGGAGCAATGGAACAAAACAGGGAGAAATAGGCCCACACATATATCCACAACTGATTTTTGACTTTATCAGTGTCACTTGCAAGATGAGGCTATGAAAGACACTGAGGCTTCCATCTTGGTCACTCTGTCTTGTTCTGGCTACCATGTCATAGGCAGCCCTACGGAGAGGCTCACATGGCTCGTACTGAGGCCTTTGCCAACAAGGCCTCTTGCCATGTGACTGGGCTTGGAACTGAATCTTCCAGTTCCACCCAAGCCTTCAGATGACTGAATCCCTGGCCGGTAGGTTGACCACAACCTCAGGAGACAGCTGGAACCAGAACTTCCCAACAAAACCACTACCAGATTCACGCTCCTCAGAAACCGTGTGAGATAATAAGTGTTTGCTGTTTAAGCACTACATTTTGGGGGTAATTCTTTACCCAACAATTTATAATTAATACAGGGACTATTTACAAAGATGTGAGCAGGGATTACAAAAACCAACATGGGATAGTATAGTTCTCTGGGTTAGCAGCAGCAAGAAACCATTAGCTCCCTAAGTCTGAAGGAGCTAGAGGAAGGAATAGTTTCAGAATCTATGGACAGTAGTTGAGTGGAGGGGCTGCCCTGACAGGATCGTGGCCTTTAGCAGAGGGAGGCGACATCCCAGCAGGAAAGGGGCCAGGGAGAAAAACACCCTAACCTCACTTCTTATCCTTGACCTCCTGTGGCTACTGCACCTCATTGGCCAAATTCAAGACTAGGGCTTGAGATCCACAGTTGGAAGAAGGTGGTGGCAACAGCGCTGGGCAGAGGTGATTATGTGATTTAGGGAGCAGAAGGCAGAGGTAAGATTTATATCCTGGGCTGTGGACATGGAAAACCAAAAATGAAAGAAAAATGAAGGTGCGTAGCAGGGCAGGAGTAGGAAAGTGGATTGGAGAACAAGACGTACTGCTGATCTAGATCATGATAAAGTGGCCCACTGAGTGCCAGAATATTCTCTGATGGGCAGATCCAAAGGGCAGTTCAGCTTGGAAGGGCTTTTTAGAGCAGAAGTGGCCTAAAAACTGTTGCACTGGCTTCTTATTTCTCTATGTTTCAAGCATTGCCCTAGTGCAGGGTTCAGCAAACTTTTTATTAAAGGGACAGGTAATAAATATGGTAAACTTTGCAGCACAACTACACTACGGCTGTTGTAGCAGGAAAGCAGCACAGACAACACATAAATGAAATGCGTGCCTGTGTTCCAACACATACAAAATCAGGCAGAGGGCCTGCAGGCCGCAGTTTGCCAGCCCCTGCCCTAGACACTTAGGAAGGTTTTTCATTGTTTTGCCTTCAGATAGACTTTCGATATATCTGTTCTTGAATGGGCTTTTCCCCAGGGTGGCTCCTGGCTGATAAATAATCTGGACCTCTTTCAGGGTACCAGGAAAGAATGAGTCAGTAGATTCTGCTTTAATTCCTGTGGATGTCTAAGAATGAATGCATGTAGCTCTGAGTAACCATTAATAAGGGATATGGGGCAGGAGTTTCCAGTTCCAATATTTTGATTTCAAATATTTTCCTGAAAGTATGTTAGGTTAAAAAAAAGTTTCCTGTTTGTGCCCGGAATCTATTCTAGTCTGGCATAATGAAGATTAAGATTTGAAATCAGACAGATCTGAGTTGAAAACCTGTCACTTACTAGCTGTTTGGTTTGCTGAGCCAGTTTCTTCTCCTGTAAAAAGGAGATAACGCTAACCTCGTAGGTAACAATAGCTATTATTACTGCAAAGGATAACAAAATACACTCATACTTAAAACTTTTTTCTCTTTGCTCTGTTCTATTGTCCTCTTGAAAACTATTGGCTCTTAAAGTTTGTTCTCAAACTATAGGCTTTTCATTTGGGTTCTCTAAATGCTCCTCAAGCAAATCCCAAATAGATTCCAGGCAATTTATATATTGACTGGGACTCTGGTTGTAAGTCCCAGAAACTGAATGCAAACTAGCATAAGAGGAAAAAAGAAAGATAAGAGTCATTTATTGGATCTTGGAGCAGTTCTCAGAACTGAAGCTCAACAATTCAGCCTTAGGAAAGCAGGAACTAGAGAAGCTCAGGGATTTTCAGAGACTAAACCCCCTCTCGGCCGAGCCTGTGGCGCACTCGGGAGAGTACCGCGCTGGGAGTGTGGCAACGCTTCCGCCACGGGTTCGGATCCTATATAGGAATGGCTGGTGCACTCACTGGCTGAGTGCCGGTCACGAAAAAGACAAAAAAAAAAAAAAAAAAAAAAAAAAAGACTAAACCCTCTCTCTGCTTTTCTCTGAATTACCTTTCCCAGGTGCACAAATATTTTCTATACTTCAAAGGAGGTGCCAGGTGGGAATTCTGGGTCACATCATGGCTTCACTACCTAAGAGGAAAGGAAACATTTTGCTTCTTCTTCCCCTAGATCTAGATTTTAAAACTCCCTGGAAGGGTCCTGTTTGGCCTGATACGGGTCACATGTCCGCTCCTCAAGCTGATCACCATGGCTGGGGGAGGTGAAGTACTGTGACTGGAGTAGCTTGTGTCAAGTACCATGTAAGATGTTGGATGCACCCACTAGGCCTGTGTGGTGTGATTGGAATGGGGCAGAAGCAATTGCCCCCAAAGAAGGAGGGTGATGTCACCTGAAGAAGGGAGGGAAGGCATGCTGGGTTGACAGTGCGTGCTATGTTCACAAGAAATATCGACTCTCTCAACTGTATCGACACCACAATTATTTTTTAAGTGCCTGCCATCACTACAGTGCTAAGATCTTTAGAGTGATCTTAGGACAAACATGGTCACTGACTTCTGTTGGGAGCAGTGGTCACAGAAGGGACCATTAATCGGGCATCTGGAATCAATTTAGTGTAACGTGTAAGGTGCAGGTGCTACCTAATAGTTTTTCAAATATGGCCAGGCCAGACCTATAAAAGCTCTATTCTAGAGCCATAAAATGTGAAGAAAAAAAAATTCCTTCAGCTGAAAAATTTTAAAATACAAAGTCCAGTTCACAGGTGTCTTTCTTTTTTGAGCTCCTCTGTTGTGTGCTTCATGCTCTGTGTACGCATCCTTGATTCTCTCTCGGAAACTAGCTTTGTTTCCCTAATTACAGCATGGTAATTATTCCTTCTGCGTTGCATATTACCTAAGAGGTGGTTATATATTAACTCAGATGAAAGGAGATGGTCAAGCAGTATCACATGAACAAAATTAACTTCCCCTTTGTGGTTATTATGTTTGGGACTATACTTGACATGGTTACAAAGGGCTGTGTTACTCAGGTCCGAGTGACAAAAAAAAAAAACCTCAGCTAGTACTAGCTTAGACAAAATGGAGAGCCAGAGACTTGAACTCTACAGAGACTCTCCTCCATTTCTCCTCTTTGCTTATCTCTTTCTGTGCTGGCTTTTTCCCCAGGCTGGTGGCAAGTCAGGCAACCCAGCTTTGACACCAGTGAGAGACTGACACTTTCTTTCTCTCCCTGGTGTCAGGCTTACAAATCCTGGGTAAGGTTCTGGCTTACTTTGGGCCAAGCCTGGATCAATGGTTGTGTCTAGAGGGGCAGTAGAGGGCTACACACAGCCTGGCTTGAGTTAAGCACCTGCTATGGTTTGAGTGTTTGTCCCCTCCAAAGCTCATGTTGGAACTTAATACCAATATGGTATTTGAAAGGTGGGACCTTTGAGAGGTAATTGGATCATGAGAACTGTGCCCTCATGAATAGGTTAGTCCATTCATGGGTTAATGGTTTAATGGTTTAATAGGGTTTTTTTGTCACTTAGACTTGAATAACACAGCTCTTTGTAACCATGTCAAGTATAGTCCCAAACATAATAACCACAAAGCGGAAGTTAATTTTGTTCATGTGATACTGCTTGACCATCTCCTTTCATCTGAGTTAATATATAACCACCTCTTAGGCAATATGCAACACAGGGAGTAGACTGGGGGCTTTATAAAGACAGAGCACGTGGAAACACTCTTGTTCAGCCTCTTGTCATGTGTATGCTGTGTCTCCATGGGACTCTGTAGACAGTCTCCACCAGAAGTCCCTCACCAGATGTGACCCCTGGACCTTGGACTTCCCTTCCTCCAAAACTGTAAGAAATAAATTTCATTTCTTTATAAATTTCCCAGTTTCAGGTATTCTATTGTAAGTGACAGAAAATGGACCAATACTGAAAATTAATACTGAGAGTGGGGTCTTTTTCCCATTGTCCAGAGGCACAGTATCTGGATCAGTGCTAATCTCTTTAGCAACTGTGTATGCTATGAAGCAAACTTGGCACTCTCTCCTGAACTTGCTTTTCACTCCTTACGTGAGCATGCTGTGAATTTTCCAAATTTTTACCCTTTGCTTCTCTTTGTCATCTCATTGTTCTCTCATTTTATTGTATGCAGTTAAAAGCAGCGACACAATAGCCTGAATGCTTTCTGCTTAGATATTTCTTCTGCCAGATACCCTAGTTCATCACTCTTAAGTTCTGTATCTCATAAAGCCCTCGGGCATGAACACAATCCAGCCAAATTCTTTGTAACTATATAGCAAGGGTGACCTTTGCTCCCATTTCCAGTAAACTCCTCCTCATTTCCATCTTAGACTTCCTCAGACTGGCCTTTACTGTCCATATTTCTATCAGCATTCTGGTCATCATCACTTAACCAATCTCTAAGAAGTTCCAAACATTTCCTAATCATCTCTTTTTTTGTGTGTGACCGCGCTCAGCCAGTGAGAAAACCGGCCATCCCTATATAGGATCCAAACCCGCGGCGGGAGCACTACTGCGCTCCCAGCGCTGCACTCTCCCGAGTGAGCCACGGGGTCGGCCCCTTAATCATCTCTTTTAAGCCGTCACCAGAATCACGACTTTTTCTAGCCTGCTCCTCCAAATTTTTCCAGCCTCTGTCTGTTACACAGTTCCAAAGCTGATTCCACATTTTCAGGTATTTGTTATGAGCAACAGCTCCATTTCTTGGTACCAATTTTCTGTATTAATCTGTTTTCTATTGCTTATAACAGAATAACTGAAACTGGGCAATTTATAAAGAAATGGGATTTATCTCTTAGAGTTTGGAGGGTGGGAGGTCCAAGGCCAAAAGGGCACATCTAGTGAGTGCCTTCTTCCTGTTGGGGACTTTCTATATAGTCATGTGGCAATGCAGGGTATCACATAGCAAGGATAGAGCAAGAATGTGTTTATGTGTTCTCCTTGTAAAGTCACCAGCCACACCCATGATTACCCATTATACCATTAACCCATTAATCCATAAATGAATTAATCCATTCATGAGGGCATAGTCCTCATGATCCAATCAACTCTTAAAGGCTACATTTTTTCAAATACCATATTCAGATTAAGTTCCAACATGAGCTTTGGAGTGGGGACAAACATTCAAAACATAGCATTCTATCCTTAGTGCACCTTTGCAGTTAGAGTTGGGGGAAAGGCGCATTTTTCAGAAAAACAATAGCAGGTCCCTTCAGGGTTTACTGTCTTTATACTGGTGATGCTGAGCACAAACAATAACAAAGTGAAAAACATGAGGACCCAGCAGGAAAAAGCAAGGGGGCTGGGGGTAGAGATGTGTTTCCCAGAGGAGGTCTGGAAGTTGAATTGGGTTTGGAAGGCAAGGACATCCCTCGGGTTTCTCCGCTGAGATGGCTTGGGGAGGAATTCTTGTGATGGGTTGGAGGTTGAACTGACATCAGTGGCCAAAACACAGATCTGTCTTCAGAAGTCAGGCAGGAGACATAAATGTGAGAAATAGGGTGATAGAAGCCAGGGGTTGGTGCAGCCTGGGGCATGTAAAAGAAGCCGTGACCCCCAAAAGACAGTTAAATTCCTTTTCTCCCCACATATGTTTATAGGTGAAATAAAAATACATGTGTCGCTTGCAAAGACCCTGTAGGAATTTGTAACCTTTGAGCTATAGGGCCTCAAGAATTTCTTAGCAATTCTGCTGAGGAATCTGTGACTGTGATTATAGGCAAACAAACATGGGAGGAGCCTTTCTAAGCCAGGAAAACCCTCTTTCTGAAGCGTTTTGCCAAATTAGGAGGGGCGATTTCTACGGGATTCTTCACTTCACATTTCATAAAACTCGTGGACTCAGAGTAAGGTCAAAAGTGTCTTCTTGTTTAACTTTGTCACTTTAGGCTCAGAAAACTCAGCCAGGTAAATCCAGTCTGTGCTTGTAATTTTTTATCCTTTGATTGGGTTCTCATTGAGCTCAACCAGTGACAAGTCAAAGGCATGCTTGTGGGCAGATCTCTGACTTTGAGGCAGAGGAAGTGTAAGTCTTGGGGACAGGTGGGAGTGACTGGCACAGAACTGGCTGGGTAACTTTGTCCAGGTGTTTGTTGGAGGTGGGGGAGGAGGGAGTCATTCATTCAGTAATTTGTTTATTTAGTAAACTTTCATTCAGCTTTGATCCAGGCACTATTCTAGGCACAGGGGGTGCAGTGATGAAAAAGATAAACATGGTCTGACGGTCACAAAATTTTCATTCAGGAGGGAGGTGTGCTTTAGTGCAAGAAATGGATGTAATTACAAGGCCAGGTCTTGGAAGATCAGGGAAGGCTTCCTGGAGGAAGTGATGTGTAAGCTAGATTCTGAAGGATGTGTAGGAGTCAGCCAGGCCAATGACAAAAGGTGAGCAGTCAGTAGCCAAAACTCCCCAGGTGGGATTACCTATTATGCAAACCAAGAATGTGCTTAGGGACCAGCAAAGCAGGGATATCAGAAAATGAGGGGAAATTCTTTTAAAGAATTTGATATTGGGAAATATATCAAAGTGCCCACCATGGGAAAGCCAGAACTTTGTGGTACTTTCATCTAAGTATTTTTCAGTGAAGCATCTTTTTTCATTTTGAATTGCATACGGGAGACATGGCCTCACAATCTTTTTGGTACCTTGAGCCCCTAAACATCCTCAGGAGTTGTGCTAGTCCCAGAGGTGGGTGGGATGTCTGTGGCCTCTAGTTTTTTCCCCTCCACCTCCTCTGCAATTCCTTTCCCTCCAGGCTCAGCCTGCCTCAGCACCCCTCCCTTCTAGGGCTATTCCCTAGAGTCCCTATTAAAATTTACTGCCCTTTTGTTCCTTCCCTTGGGCTCCTCTAATCCACAGTGTTAATTATCACACGCATATAAATTACTCCTATAACTGGTTAAACTAGATAACCTTTAAAAGATGGCATGATTCCACTTTAGAATAGAGAATTATTAATAACTGTTACATTTCCTAAGTATTCACAGTCATTCTTAATTTTTATTTCTTTTTCAGTTGTCCCCATAGCAATAATTGTTAACAACAATTACCATTATAATGGCTAACAACTTTGGCTGTTTTGCAATGCGTGAGGCACTCTTCTAAAATCTTTATATGAATTTATGCCTTCCAACAACCCTATGAATTAGGTTCTTATCTGTGAAGTGGCTGAGAAATTTGCAGATAAGGAAATTGAGGCACACAGCTTATGTAGCCTGTGGACCAAAGATTGCTCAGTTGGTAGTTGATTGCACCAGGATTTTAAGTCGAGCACTCTACTCCACAGTCCATTGCACCCTCCACTTGAGATACTCAAGCCAACCACCTAAGAGTAAACCCTATTTCTTTACCATTCCCTTTTTGCATCAAAATGTTTTGCTTATAAAATTTTTTACCTGTTCATCCACTACCCTTCATCTCTCCATCTCCATCACCACCACCATGGAAGAGACCACCATGAGAATGCATCAAGAAATAAGTTCTACCAAATTAAATGAAAGAAAGAAAGAAAGATTCATGAGAGCAGGGACTTGGTTTTGTTTCCCACTGTCTCCCCAGGACCTGGATGACACATTGTAGATGTTCAATAAAAATGGACCAAATGAATGGTTTCCTAACTGAAATCAACATGCATGCATTGAACACATCCACAAGAAAACTGTGGACTTTTGACACACTTACTTGCAGATTTTCTCTATAAGTATTCATATAAATATAGGCCTACAACACTGGGATCATATTGCATGTCTTTTTGTAGTTTGCTTTATTCTCAACACTGTATTCTGAACATCTTCTCATGTTATTAAAAATTCTGTAAAAACTTTTTTATAGCAGCACAATATTCTGTTTTATAACATTTCAAATTTTTAGACAGGTAGATTATATTTGTTATCTATTGTTGTGTGACAAATTACTCCAAAACTCAGTGGCTTAAAACAACAAACATGTGTCATCTCAGTTTCTGTGGGACAAAAATCTGGGAGTGGCTCTGGCTCCAGGTCTCTCAAGGCTGCAATCAAGGTATTAGCTGGTGGAAGATCCACTCTGAGCTCACTCACTTGGCTGGTGGCAGAATTCAGTTCCTTGCTGGCTTTTGGCTGGAGACAGTAGTTTCTTTCTCTATATATTTATCTGTATCCCTCTAAATGTCATGTGTGTGTGTGTGTGTGTGTGTGTGTGTGTGTGTGTGTGTGTGTAGGGTTACTCGTGTAGAGAGATAAAGGAAGAGAAAAAAGGTTACCTAAGATGGAATTCACAGTCTTTTTGTAACCTAATCTTGGAAGTGACATCGCATTTTGCTTACTGCATTCTATTTATTAGAAGTTAGAAATAAGTCAGCCCATACTCAAAGGAAGGGGATTACACAAAAGTGTGAATACCAGAAACTGGGGATCTTTGCGGGTCATCTCAGAGTGTGCTTAACGTACAGTTTTCCCCCAATTTTTCCTATTATTAACAGTGCTCTTAGGAATATCTTGTTACTTAGTTTTTACCTTATTACCTACCTTACAAATTATTTCCTATGATAGATTTTTTGATTAGGAAGGTAAGAACACCTTAAAGGCTGCCGGTGCACACTTATGGCTTTCTAGAAAGTCCTCCCGTCACCAGTGTATAAGAATGCCCATCTCATCATGTCCTCTTCTTCCTCTTTGTTATAAAATTTCTCCTTCTTTTAATTTGCATTTGAGGTAAACTTTCCCCCATCACCAAGTTTATTAGCAATTTTAAATTATTTCTTTTATGAGTTTTCTGTTTTATATCCTTTGCTCATTTTTGTATTGGGGATTTAGTGTTTTTCGTATCAATCTGCATGTGCCTCACATATAAAAATATATTAACAATGGGTAGGATTCTTTCGGTAACCGCCTTATTTAGATACAACTTACATAACATACAATTCACCAATTTACAGTGTATAATTCAATGGTTTTTAGTATATTCACGGATTTGTGCAACCATCACCACAATCAATTTTATTTTTTATTTTTATTTTTTTTTCAAAAGATGACAGGTAAGGGGATCTCAACCCTTGACTTGGTGTCATCAGCACCGCACTCTCCCAAGTGAGCCATGGGCCAGCCCACACCACAATCAATTTTAAAACATTTTCATCACCTCAAAAAGAACCCCCCCCACCTTTTAGCTATCACACTCCCCCCTACTCCCCCATCCTCTCCTTTAGCCCCAAGCAATCATTAATCTTTCTGTCTCTATGAATTTGTTTATTCTGGACATTTAATATAAATGAAATCACATGATCTGTGGTCTTTAGTGTCTGGCTTCTTTCACTTACATCATGTTTTCAAGGTTAATTCACGTTGTAGCATATATTGGAACTTCATTAGTTTTTATGCCAAATTATATCCATGCAATGTTTATCCATTCATCAGTTGGTGGACATTTGGGTTGTTTCCACTTTTTGGCTATTTAGATCAAGCTGCTATGAACATTCATGTACAAGTTTTTGTGTGAACATGTTGTTATTTATCTTGGATATACACCTAGGAGTGGAATTGCCATATCAAATGCTAACTCTATGATTAACCATTTGAGGAACTTCCAACCTGCTTTCCACACTGGCTGTACCATTTTCCATTCTCACCAGCAGTGTATGAAAGTTCTAATTTCTTCACATCCTTGATGACACTTGTTATTTTCTATCTCTTTTATTCTAAACATCCTAGTGGGTATAAAGTGGAATCTCATTGTGGTTTTGATGTGCATTTCCCTGACGACCAGTCGTGTTGAGCATCTTTGCCTGTGCTTATTAGCTATCTGCATATCTTCCTTAGAAAAATGTCTGTTCAGATCCTTTGAATGGGTAGGACTATAAAAGGGACTGGGGCTAGAATGGACCTGCAGTGAGGTGAGAGACTAAAAGGAGGTCCTACGTTGGCGACTTGGCTCCTCCACTTTCTAGCTGTGTGACTTCTGAGTTTCTTAAACTCTGAGCTTGTTTTCATGTATTTTAAATAGGGAAAATAACACATACTTCATAATGTCATCATGTGACTGAAATGAGAAAACAGGCATGTAGCATTTAGCAGAGTGCCTGATACATGGTACACACAATAAATGGGAGCTAATTTCATGATTTTTAAAAGGTAATAACACAATAGGAACTATGTTTTCAGGAAGATTAATCTGGCCATGTTATATTAAATAAACAGGGGTGCCAGTTTGGAAAAGACTCAACAGTTTAAGCAAAAAGCAGAGCAAATGAGAAATAATTTTTTTTGCCCTTCTTTCTTATCCTCTGGCAGCCCTGGAAAGGAGAGTGGTTTTGTTGCTTTTTCAAGCTGATCAAGGTTATTTTAACCGTTTTTGTATATTATCTGGTTTGAATGTCCCCCCAGGCTCTTGTTGGAGCTAAATCCAATGATGGTATTTGAAAGGTGGGACCTTTATGAGGTGATTGGATCATGAAGGTTAATGTCCTTATGAATGGATTGATCCATTCATGGATTAATGGAGTGATGGGTAAGTGGCCTATCACAGGAGTGGCACTTGTGGCTTTATAAGGAGAGGAAGGAGCATGTGGACGTCCTCTTGCTCAGCATCTTGCTGTCTGATACCCTGTGTCCCCACTGGAACTCTGTAGAGTCCCTCCCACCACCAAGAAGGTCCTTGCCAGATATGCACCCACGACGTTGGACTTCTCAGCCTCCAAGATGATAAGAAATAAATTCAATTTCATCATACATTACTCAGTTTAGGGTATTGTGTTATAAGTAACAAAAAATGGAGTAATATGTACCAGTCAGCAAAAAATAAATAAAAATAAGTAAATATATAAATAAATAAATTTAAAAATAGAAAATGGACTAATACATTAACTTGCTTAATCCCTGGAGAAATAGTGATGAATATGTTTTGAATATTTTGATTAAAACATTATAGTAATGTGAGAAATTTTAAATGTGTTTATTAACTATGTTTCTATAAAGGAAGATGATGCATTGGGTTTTATTTCAGGGTCATTTATATTATCAATTAAAAAATAGTTTTATCCAATGCCTGCTCATGCATTCATCCAGTACATACCTGTCGGGTCTGCCGCCGGCCGACCCGAACAGCCCTAGCCTCGTTCCTTTCGGGGGGCGAGCGAGTGGCCAGGGATTCCTCTTTCCCTCCTGTCCCCTTTGGAAGGAGATGGGGGAAGAGAGCCATGAAGAGAGGTGAGCACAGCCGCCGGCCCCAAAAACAGCCCGGTTAAAGGACACTCAGACGTGGCGGGGGTTCTGTCGAGCAGTTCCGTTTATTATCACACAAGCACTTGCTTTAAAAGGCAAATGGGGAAGGGAGGTTTTTTTACATAATCTTATCAGCCTAAAGGTCAAGAGAGCATGCATCCTGTCTCAATGCCTAGCTATTGCAACCTCGAACGCATATTTGGCCAATAAGGGCTAAGGCAAGTTTCCCTCAGACACCCCCACCCTACTTCCTCCCGGCGCCGTCTTAGGCTGCCACGTTAATAAGCCCTTGTGGGCCCATAATGTCACTTAATGTGGCGTTAGTTTTTAAGGCCCGACACATACCTATGGAGCTCGTACTATGTGCCAGGCACTGAGAATACAGTGGTGAACACAAGGTCTTTGCACTAAAGGAGTTTGTTTATATTCTAAAGAGGTAAAACATTTAAAGCCCATTCATTCAACAAATATTGATTGAGTATCTACTATGTGCTGGGTGCTACTTTAATGCTTGGGATGCATCAGTGAACAAAACAAGCAAAATTCCTTGGCTTCTTGGAGCTTACATTTTAGTGCAAAGAGACAGACAATAAACCAAAAACATAGTAAATAAGAAAACTATACAGTATGTTAGGGGGGTGATAAGTGTCATTAGAAAAAAAGCAGTTAAGGGACAGTGGGGGTGGGGAGCAGGAATTGCAATTTTTGGATAAGAGGGCTGGTTTCATTAAGAAATGGAAAGAGACGATGGTGTGAGCTATGTGGATATCTGAGGGAGAATGTACTGGGCAGACAGAAGAGCCAGTGCAAAGGCCCTGAGGCAGGAGTATTCCTGGCAGAAATAAGGACAGAAAGGAGTGGAGTGAGCAAAGGAGAAAGTAGGAGGAGATAAGGTTAGAGGGAGAGTAAAAAGGGGATAGATCGTAGATCCCATAGGCCTTGTCCAGTGAAGGAGCAACCATTCACATCTGTAACAAATAAGTGTCGAATATATTTTTTGCTAAGCAAAGGACAGCTGTGCTTGTAAGGCAGTGTCTCTGAATAAAAAATCCATGGATCTTGTATAGTGTTTTGGGAGGCATGGGGTCCAGGGATTGGCAGACTCTTAGAAGTTGGACTGTTTAGAGGTAAACCAACCTTTAGCTGTGGAAGCAGAATTATAAGTGTGGCTGTTGCTGATTCGCTAACTTTCAGAAGTAAGTCACTGATCAAGGCATTGTCACTGACTGATCAAAACAGATTCTGGTGGTTACTTGTCCTGTGACCAAAGATCAACCAGGCTTTTCTTTTGTTCAAGTTGGAATGAAGAACCTTGTCACTCTCTGCCTTGCAAAGCCACTGTAAAATCTTTGTCTTTTACGCTGAGGAGTTCTCAGAGGATTTTTGAGCAGAGGATTGACAGGGTCTGACATATTTTCAGAGGATGTGAAATCCTGACTGCTGTGTAGGCCAGGGAGGAAGCTGGGAGACAAGTCACTGCAGTCATCCTGATGAGAGGAGATGTGCTTGAATCATGGTGGTAATGGTAGGGTAATGAGAAGTGCTGTTTTGTATATTTTTATAGACAACAAAGAAACAAGATGATCCAATTAGGCTAAGTGCATTGGAGTGAGCACAATAATATTTACCTTTACACAGAATGACACAGCTGGGTGACATGATAGACAGTAACTGCGTGGGGTTACTTTAGAAAGAGGTGTCAGGGAAGTCCCTCTTTGAAGAGGTGAGACCTCAAAGATGGAAAGGAACCAGTTAAAATCTTAAGGTAAGAGCTGGTGTGTGTGGGGAGCTAGGCCAGGGGGTCTAGAGGGTGGTGAGGTGCGGAGTGGGAGGAGAGACACAAGGTGGGGTGGGAGAGGGGAGCAGAAGCCAGATCCTCCCAGGCTTTAGTGTGTAGAATGGATCGAGAAGAGAGGGGCAAGAGTAGAATCGGGAAGTTGGAAATGGAGACGATACTATAATAGACACTGTCCTCATGAGAACTTTATGAGGCGTAATTGAAATAATACAGTAAAATCCAACTGTGAAGTCTGCATTGTGTGAGAGATACTGTTTTATTGTTTGCTGAATTACGACTCCTCTATAAATGGTAATATAAACCCAGGGACAGCTGTGGTGGATGAACTAGGAAAAAAGACACTCAATTACCTGTCTTATCTTTGAAAAGACTAGGTTAGCTGTAGTGTCTTTTCCAAAACTAAATTGTGATCCCAGCCCCTCTCTTTCACCATATGATCATAAAAAGTGGTTAACATTTATTGAGGCTTCCTGAATACAAGTAGAAAAGGCACAGAGAACACAACAGGTTGTCAAGGGAGGAGGAGCTGAGTTTCAACCTCAGAGGCAGTGTGGAATGGGGCCCCATCTCTCCTTCCAGAGATTGACCTTTATTCACCTGGGGCTCTTAGCATGGTGCCAGATAAACGTTAGGAGCTGAATAACTTTTTGCTTACTTTGAATTAAGCGTGTAGATAGATCCACAGGACTGAACTGATATAATATTAAGTCAGAGAAGGCAGTCATGTTTCCACCTTTTGGTTCATCATCTAGTGTGGATTAGGCACACTAGCCCCAATTCTATTACTTCCGATTTTATATTTCCTGCCTTTGAGCACATCATTTCACTCCTAAAACTCCACTGCATGAGTAAACATAAAGCGGGGAGTTAAACTCAGGCGAATTTTACTCCTATTTAGCATATAATTTTTAAAAGTTTGATGGGGCTGAAACTCTTATATAAAATTTTAGGAAAATGAGTCAACTTTTTTTTTAAAGGGCTTTCTATGTGTATTTACGTTAATTCCAAACAACCCTGAGAAGTAGCTAGTATTATCCCCACTACAAAGATAGTAAAGAAATTTGGCCAAGGTCACAAGCCAGCAAGAGGAGGAGCTGGAATTCAGAGGCATTGCTGCTTACTCTTCTTGGAATGATTGTCTTTGCTGCTTTTTTTTTTCTTTTTTTCTTTTTTGGCGGCTGGCCGGTCAGGGGATCTGAACTCTTAACCTTGGTATTGCAACACCGAGCTCCAACCAGCCGAGCAACTGGCCAGCCCCATTTTCATTACTTCCTTTCTTGCCTCGGAAATGTTTGAATATGCTGAGAAACCGTAGCAGCTCTATAAATAAAACCTCTCTACATGTTTTTTAATAATTAAGGCTGGAAAGTTTGATGTGGCCCAGGCCACTTGTTTACTGGGTGTAAAGGGAAGGCGATTCCCGGCTCCCGGTGAAGAAATCCTGCTGTCCTTTGCCATGAGTGGTGTTTGGGCCACCGCCCACCTGTGGTGGTAGCAGCCGAGGGGATTCAACCGAGTGCAGTCAGGGAAAGACAGCGAAGGAGCGTGGCTGCTCCGAGGCAAGAACGGGCCATGGATTCTTGCAGCCAACGCCATCTCACTGGGAAAAGTCACTTAGCTTGCAACGACTCCGGGGGGCGAGAGTGGGTTAGTCGATGCGATATCCTAAGTTCTGGAGTTCAGGGTGAAGCCTGGTTAGACTGACGAGCCTGTTATACCTGAAGATGAGGGCAACTGTGTCTTTAGATGAAATCGGAGAAAAGAACACCGAGCTCAGGACCAAGCGACAGGGAGCGCTGTGCACTTGGCAACGTCCACAGGGACACAAGGAAAACACCAGGTGCTGCAGGCGTTCCAGGAGGTCAACGCTGCCCAAACCCACCGGTAGCTCGGGTGTCGCCCAGGCGGCGACTTCTGCCCTTGGTTTCTCTTTTAAAATCGAGGCGCGGGCAGGCTGAGCTCAAGCGCGTGAGACACCTCCTTCCACGTGGGGAGGGGACGAGGGGGAGGCCTGAAAATCGCGCTTCCCACAGGCCCGGGGAAACACGGCGGGGAGAAAGCCCGTCTAGACTCCGGCAGGGCCGTTTCAGGAGCCGCCGCCGCAGGAGTCTCCGCGCCGCAGCCTGGCGCAGCCGCGGCCGCTCGCAGGGCGGGGCGGGGCCGGGGGCGGGGCCGCGGGCGCGCGGGCGGCGCGGAGGGGGGTGTCGCGCCGAGGGAAGCGGCCCGCGGCGGAGGGAGGGGAGGCCGAGTCCTGGAAGCGGAGCTCCGCGCTGGGACTGGTTCCTTCGCAGCCATTTTCTGTCCAACCAAACAGCCGATTGGAGACGGGAGCCAACCAGGGCTGCATTGGAGGTTTGTGTCTTGCTTCGGCCAATGATCGCTCCTAAACCGACTCCACTTTAGCTCGAATGAAATGTCCGTCTCCTCCCGGCGCCGTCCCCGCCGCCAACGCCGCCGCGGCCGGGGGCACTCGCCTCCCTCCCGTCCGCCCGCCCTTTCGCCCGGGCCGGGGCCGGGGCCGGCGCCTGCGAGGCCGCTCTCGCTGCGGGCCGGGCCGGGGAGCGGGCGCGGGGCCGCGGCGCGGCTCTTTGTGCGCCGAGCAGAGCAGCGGTGGGATGCGGGCCAGGCCGCCTCCCGCTCGCCGCCTTTGCGCTCCGGGCCCGAGGCCGTGGAGGGGCTGCGGGGACACCGTGGGGTCCCCCCTCTCGGCGGCGCCCCGGGCCGGCTCCATTTTGTGCGGGGAGCTGGCCGGGGGGGGGGGGAGGGGGCGGGCGACGCGGCCCGGGGCTCTTGTCCCCGACCCCGTCCCCTCGGCCTCGGCGGCCGCGCGGGTCCCCAGGAAGCGCCCCCCGCCCGCACTCTGGCCGGCCCGCGGGGGCATGGCGGGGCCCGGCCGCTTTGTGTGCCCGCGCCCCCGGGCGCTGCGCGGCGGGCGGGAGGCAGGCGTTGGGCGCGGGGACCGGGGCTGGCCGGGCGAGCCCGGGGGATGCGTGCCAGGGGCTCCCGCCGGGCACATGCGGGACTGACAGGTCGGCCGGACCGGGCCGTGGGGCCGGGGCCACCCCGGGCACCTACGTGGGGAGGAAGGAATGGCCTTGGTGTCCCCGCAGTCTGGTCTGCACGTAAAGAATGCAGCCATCTGGCGGTTTGCGGTCCCTGGACTTGCCCCGAAGGTGGGAAGGAAGCCTTTCGGATTGGACTGAGGTTTTAATCATCGCGGGTAGGAGGCGGGAGGACATGCAGGGCCTTCAGAAACAGTCGTCTCCGAGAACAAAGAATTACGGAGCACCCACAAATCGTAATCTCGCCCAAAGTACTCTAACAGGATAATTTAAACATGGTGAGGTAGCCTGCGACCTTTTAAAAAACGTGGCATTCCACTAACCTGCATGGACTCCATAGTTGCATGGTGACACAATCATGGGTGGTTTCAGCTCTGTTAGTACAGAAACTAATCAGCAACATAAAGTGATGAGATATACTAAGCATATCAGTGGCGTTAAAAATGGGGTCTTATTTGTAAAGTATTGAAAGTTTAACGAGAATTCCTTAAAAGGCAATTATTTTCCCCCTGCACTGCTCTTGTAGCTTAATTTAAGGATTACTGTATATTGATGCAAAACTCCGGTTGTTGCTGCCAAAGAATGGAAGGGTGGATGAAGGGACGACTGCTTTTCTTGGAGACAAATTTGCATTTCTTCAAACATTAAATAGATGTATGCATTCCCTTAACCTTTACATATCTCATAACCTGCCCTTAAGAAAATATATACCATATGAGGTGATACTGTTTTTCTCTAGTGTATTGAATCTAAATATACACTGACTGAACTGTGTCTGAGTGATTGTGGTATGGTGGTGTGACTCCCGTCCCCATCCCCCATTCCAAGCAAAATACATACCTACCAATATATATAGCTCCTATATTTTAAGTGTTCTTAGGATTCTTTTTTTTTCAAAGACAACCTCAAATAACATTTCTAGCTACAGGGAAGGAAATTTCTGGGGTTGGAAAGAGTACACTATTTGAAAAGAAATTAGAAATTACTTTTATAGCAGATGTCAGACAGTGCTGCCTGGACATTTAATGACATTCTAAAAATTCAATTCAGTGGTTACAATTTTTTCTGCTGTTTACTAGATTACATGCTTGAATGCATATCAGTATTTCTTCTCCCTTTAAATTAACACTGAAAGGACATGTTTTGGCCTCCCCCCAACCCCATCGCCATTTAATTGTTTCATTTGAAAAAAGAAAAAGAGCAAATGAGAAACGAAGGTTGTAACATTGCAATTGATACTCATTTATTCAGCTATTTATGCCTTACAGTGAGACTTTTAGTGCTATTCAGATGCAATTTTGGTCCAAAATGGTGGTGCTTCAAAATTATAAATAAGTGTCTTGATAGTGTTGTTTTTTTAATGTTCTCTGTGTAGCATGTATCTTCTTTCCAGTATAATCTGAGATACTTAATTTAAAAGCATTATATTCTGAGGTACATTTTTCCCCTTTTGAGCTTTAGAACACCTCACTCTTGCTCTGAAACATTAAGAAAACCATCAACAAAAAAAAGTTGGTAAGTAGGGTGTTTGTGTCTTGGGTGTTAATATTTTAAATAGTTTAGATGTGTGATTTTCGGTCTCTTGCATATTATATAATCTGGTCCCCTTTCGGTGTATTGTGATGAATATTTATCATGAACATGACTAAATTCAGGGTTATGGTGGAAAAGCAACTTCCCTCCTCCCGTGGAATTAACTTTTTTGTAAGTTCTCCAAAATCTTTCAGTTCAACAAACATTTATTGAGTGCCTGCTTTTTACACTGTGCACTCCATTGACTAAGAATAGACAAAATTATAGGTGGTCTTTAATTTTACCTAGAAAGAAAGCCTGTAGGCTTTTTTTGAAAAAATTCTTTTTACTACTGAGAGATGTTTATCTTTTAGGTTGCAATTGGGCAAAGATTTGACACCTTTTTAGCCAGTTGTTCTTGAGCACCACTTACAACACAGTTCTGACAGTATTTCATGACAGTAAGTATGTTACCATTTTGGTTATTAGGTTTGAACAGTAATTGGCTGGAAACAAAATCATAACTGATTTATATTGGAGATTCCTGATAGAATGAATGCCTTTCAACTCTAGACAGACAGTATCTCTGCTCATTCCCATTGCTTCCTTATTTTCAGTTACTTGCATGTATTAAGCATTTCCCTGGGGCCTGTAAGTGCTTTTGAGGCTATAGGGTAAACAGCCTGCTCCAGTTGTTATGGGGCTGTCTGTTTAGCTGGTAGGGCTTTAGTTGAATCGAACACTTAGAGAACAATTATGTGCTGAATGGAAACTGCTGACTGTAAATGCAGTACAGGTGGAAGGAAGAGAGGTGTGGTGGTCCTGGGTAATTGGGAATGTCGTGGAGGGAGCCTATGTTATATGCCTCTAACTGAACCTTGAAGGATGGGTGGGATCTAGATAGGTGGAGAGTATCACCAAAAGCCTGGACACAGGAATGAGTAACATGTTTAGGGGATGAGGAATAGAGGTGCATAGTCTAAGTGGAGATTTCACAGGATAATGTAATGGAAAGATACCACTTGGCCTGTCTGGATATTTAGTTCTGGATCTGTTACTATATCTGTGACCTCCAGCATGTCACAACTTTGAGCCATGGTTGCCTCACTCCTAAAATGAAAGAACTGCATTCAGTGAACCATAAGTAAGGCACATGCTAGCACTAAGATTTTTATCAGCCCTAAAGATAGAGAAGAGTAGGAAACAAATTTAGTTAGGAGCGGGGATCTGCTCATGTAAAGCCATGAAAATAAGTTTTGGATTTGGTGCAGGAGACCTTTAGGAACCTTTAGGAATAGGTTCAAGAACTATAGAAGCAGTGTTGTAGTAAGATTAGTCTTAAAACAATACATTAAGGTGGGTGGGGTAGTAATCCAGTGGAAGTAGAAGAGGAAGGGCATATCCAGGAGACAGTTTAAAAGTGGTAATGGAGTAGGTAGAGCTTAAAGGAGATGGAAGATTCTAAGATGATGCTGGTTTGAGGGGGTCTTCAAAAAGTTCATGGAAAGATTTGTATTATCTTTTCATTCCATTTTCCCATGAACTTTTTGAAATACCTTTGTATATTTAGTCGGGAAGAGTGAAAAGGATGGTGTTCTTAATAGAATCACAGCAGTTGAAAAGGAAATCTCCCGTTGCTCCCTGGCAGGGGATGGGAGAAGGTGCGTTTCATTTCCCAACATCTTAAGTTTGCAGTGAGGAGATACCAGACATGTTCTACAGGCATGGGGTGCTTGAGTGGCAGGCAGGATATCAGTTGTAGATTTGGAGTTTATGAGCAAGAAGGGATATTTATTGAGTTCATTAAGAGAGTAAGGGAAGAAAGAGAAAACAATAACCTTGGATGAAACTAGCAATTAGGGAGGGGGGAGGAAAAAATAAACCAGGAAAGAATATTGCTTTGGAATCAAGGGAGAAGAGAATTCCAAGCGTAAATATGGTGCCAGTAGCTGCCAGCACTACAAAGAAAGGCCAAATAGGATGAAGGCAAGATTGTTGGCAACTTTAAGAGCGGTTTCAGTATTGTGTTGGAGTTAAAAAGCACATGTCAGGGAGTTTAAATAGGAACGAGAGGTGTGTAATGACTGTGTCTGTGCAAGAATGATACTAGACAACAGTATGGGGCAGAATTGAGATTTTATGTATCCGTGGGTACTTCTGTGTTTTTAATGAGGGGAGACTAAGGATGTTTAAGGAAGAGTGAAGGAGCTGGTAAGGAGGACTGAAGATACATTAGAGATGAGGAGTCCTTGTATTGTTTCATGTCCTCAAAGAAATAAAAGGAATGTGATCCAACAGGTAAACGGATGAGTTATGTGAGAGAGAAAGCTTTGTGCCTGGAAAGAACGATGACAACTGTATTTGAAGGGACAACAGTAATGCCAGGTTACATTTGCTGAGTTCTCACTACTTATCTTGCACTTTGCTAAGTGCTTTTTATACAATAACTTCTCACAGCAACCCCATTTTAAAAAAAACGGGAAAGCTGAAACACAAAGAGGATGGTAACTTGTTCAAAGACACAGCTTGTAAATGGGGAGCCAAGCTTCAAACCCAGGCAATCTTTCCAAAGAGTTATTGCTTTTAACCACAGTCCAGAATGTGTTTCTTAATGATTTCACAAATACTATCCTTGTTTCAGAAGCTACTTTAAGTGTTTTCAATATATAATCAATAGACTTAGAATTTAGAGGGGGCAAATATAGGAAAAACTGTTAGGAACAAATACTGTAAATACTCTGCATCTGAGACTCGGAATTTTAGTCCATTTACTCTTTCACCTTGGGCAAATCATGAGCCTCATATACCTCAATTTTCTCATCTGCTTCACAGGGTCGTGAGCATTGCTTGGGATATTTAGAAAGTGTTCAATAAATGTAAACATATTGTAATAAATGTAGGAGGGCACTATTTACTGTATTTATGCAACAAATTATTAGCATAGTTTAAATATTGCTACATCAAAGAAAAAAGAATAAAAATTCATTAGCTTAGCCAGCTGACCATTTATTTCGCATAATATTTTGGAGAATGATGCTATCAGTTAAACTAAATAATTAGAATAGTCATTAAAATGAACTTAATGGGATTTAACTACTCTTTGTCTATATTTACTAATTCCCATGGATCTAATGATTTATCATTTTACCATTCTCTTATCATCATCCCCCATGCTCTTTGTTGCCTGGATGAAATCCAGCACTTTAGCTCCTCTTGTCTTATACCAGGCCTGTAAGTGTCACAACTGGACATATGGGAACCACTGTCAATTCATGGTCACCAGCTTTGGCTAGGCTCTGTGCATTGCCCAACACTCATTCCTTTCCTCTCCCATTCTCTGCAGTGACAGCTGTCTGCCTCCCTGGCCACAAGAATCCCAGCATTATCCTCAGTCCCTTCCTTAGCTCTATTTAGTCAGTCACCAAGTCCTGTTGCTTTTACCTGCTAAAAAGCCCTCTAGTCACCCTGCTTCTCTTAATCTCCAGTGCTGTCACCCTGGAGCAGATGCTGGGAGTGATCATCCTCTTGCTTGAGTTCGTGCCCTAACTGCAGTGTTCTATTCCTCACTAGACTTCTGTCCCTGTTCTTGTTCCCCTCCAGGCCATTTTCTGGGCTGTAGCCAGAGTAATGTTTTAAAAAAGAAATCTGATCTGCACCCTTCTGCTTAAAGCTGTTCTTTGATTTGTTCCTGTGCACAAGGCACTGCTTGATTTAGCCCTACTTAGCTTTTTCCAGTCCACCAGTACTGTTATTTCTCAGTTTCCTCTGCCCTCAATGTTCTTTTCCTACCTGTCTTTGCCTAACTAATTTCTATTTATCTTTCAATCTCAGTTTAAATGTCATCGCCTAAGACAGCCTTCCTTGACCCCTCAGACTAGTGAGGTCTCTTTTGGAATAAGCTCACATAGCACATAACAAAACATCTTTGTTTTTCTTAGTACTTGGCACTAGCAATTAGTTAATTATTTGTAATTATTTAATAGCTATATATAACATTTATTGAGTATTCCCATTGTACGATGCTGTGTTTACATGGATTATCTTCTAAGCTGTGCAATATCCCTGTGATGTTAAGACCTATTCTCATCCAACCTGCTCAAGGTCTCAAGGCCGTTAAGTATGAGGGAATAAAAACTAGGTGATTTAATTCCAGAACCTGTGTCCTGGAAGTACTAATAGGCTAAGCTATCTACCCCCTCACCTTGCCCCCCCAGGTTACATAACATTTGTCTTGTCTGCAAGATGAGGACAGAGACCTTGTCTGTGTTGTTGACTGCTATGTGACCAGTACATAGCATGGACCTGATAAATACTAAGTGCTCACTCAGTAAATATTTGTTGGCTGGCTTACTTATGATCAACAGTCTGTTTTGTAAATTGTTATAGGAAGTTTTAGACCTCGGAAAAAAACCTTTGCAGTATATCCAGCAAGTTTTTTCCATCATTTCTTATATGTAGGAGTGTGGCTAGAATATTGTAAGCATCAAAGATTAGGCCGATTTGTTAAATGAAAGGTTCTGAGTGCCATTTGGCTTCAAAGAAGGGAACATTAGTTTTTGGATTGCAGAATGGGATAAATCAGAAAGATTCCAGGAGGATAGAGAATGTTGAGATTAAAGGCTGGGGCAGGATTTTAATGGTAGTTTGAGAAGAGGAAGACAGAAGGTGTGAAATAAGAGAAAAGCTAAAACTTGCAGAACCAAAGACACAGTTAAGCAGATGATGTGTGGTTTCTCTTCTAAGGAAGGAGGATGAGATCTAATGTGTACAGACTATGCCACATGCCAAATGCTGTCCTTAGCATCTTTCTAGTCTATTTAATTCTAAACTCTTCAGGTTTAGAAGACAGAGGTTTAGAGAGGCTAATGCTATTAATCCAAATGATAATTTTGGTGCTAATTCCAGTGCATGTCAAGATAATATGATTTGTGCTTTTGATACTTTTATGTAATAATCATAAATTAATTCATCTCCCAGATTCACCTGGTTATTTGAACAGTGTCCTTCTCATCAGCTAATATTAAAAGACTTATGATATCCTGTAGATATCCTTTCAGCAAAGCATTTCTGTTATCTGTTCCTTCACTGCCCGCTCGCCCCCCCCCCCCCCCAAAAGATTTGTTTCTAGTTGTAAGTTCTGAAACAACCTCTTTGGTCCTGTCTACTGCACCTTGATCTTCTTAGGACATTGTAAAAACTAGTCAACTCATAGCTACCCTAATTGACCATTCTTTCATGGCTAATACATTCATCATTGTGTCCATTAAAGGCTATTCTAGTATCTTGTTAGCATTTTAGGGTCAAAATAACATTTTATATCTGGGTAATGTTTCACATTCATTTGTATTAGTTTAAGATGGGGAGGGTGGCATTGTTATTTCCGTTTTATATAGAAATGTATTTCACTGGTAGGGATGCTTGTTTTCAGGGGAGTAGTAGGGGAGTCAGAATCAACTCACTGACTTTAGTGGCCTCTAAGAGGTAAACAATAAAGAGTACCAATAAATAGGTACCCAGTGCTTTCACAGATTATTAAAGGTATATGAATTTTATTTTCTACTCTCTTAAAACAACTATATAAGTTACAGAAATGTATCTATAATTGCAGTTTAATTAGACATCACAGTCAACAGATGCATGAAAGAAATGCCATGTTATGGACTTGGCGACTAGCCCAGTGTTTTAGTATTAGATAAAAATCCAACAGAGATTGAGAAAAAATGTGTTATGTAAGGACTAAAATATTGCAATTAATAACATTAAGTTTGTGCTAGGTCCTGGGCCTTAATAAACATTTAGGATCAAGTGTCTCTTCTTTGTTCGGCCTGAAAGCAAATATGAATTGCACTTAATTTTTGTTACACTTTTTATTCGGATAATGCATTTTTAATTTTTCCACTCACAAATAGCCAGTCTCTTATTGTTTTGCATAGTAGTATTTGCAAAGCAGAAAGCCTTCCAGGGTCTGCCACATTGGTGTAATTGAATGGAGCCATTGCAGGGCTTGTGGCTCACTTTTTTCCAGATTTTCCCTCTTGGAATTCTTTTACTTCTAAGCAGAATTAATTAGGCAGTCTTCTTTTAAAACAGTAATTTTAATTCTCATTTTTGGTTATAATTTTCTTATCTCTATATGCAAATCTCCAATCTCCCTGATTTCTCCTTTTCTTTTTTCTTTAAACAATCAACCAGTTTGAGGATTGGGGGAAAGGGAAACTTAACCTTGACTACAATCAGAGGTGATGAGCACATTCAAAACGTGGGTGCACTCTTGGGTGTATGGGTACAGAATTGTGCAGGGAATCCCCATGCTTTTTATACTAAGCAAAAGTTTGAATTGAGACATTGTTTTAGAACTTCTGTGAGACCGTGGAGAAAGTTTGCAGTAGGATCAAAAGGGTTTGCATAGTAATATCAGGCTTTAGCAGGAGAGCTGAAGGTGATAGGTACAGGTGACATCCAGTTGACTATTAAGCTGATTTTGGCTTTTACAGGGATAAATTAAGTTGTAGGTCAGTTTTGCCTATACTATATTTGAGGGTTATGCAGTCGAAAAGAAAGAGTGGTATGCTTTAGATTTATTTCCTTATTTTGTTTCCCTATTGGCCTGTGCTTAGCACTTAAGGAAGATGGATGGGGTAATCTTGAGTAGTAGGCAAATTATTGAAATCAATTATTCAAGAAATATAAATGTTTTCTTTTAGTAGCTTAAGGCTATGAAAACATAATTGACCCATTCTATGACAGTTTATGAGCATTGAATCTATTATGTTTTTAGTATATCTTTTATTGAAGAATGTTAAAAAACTCTTTTTCTTCATAGATGGATGGTGACAGTTCTACAACAGATGCTTCTCAACTAGGAATTTCCACAGACTACATTGGAGGAAGTCATTATGTTATACAGCCTCATGATGGTAAGAAAGCCGCAGTTAGAATCAAAATCACAGGTAGAATAAGTTAGAAAGTGGAAATTTTATTAATATGGTGTTCTAGGTTATATTTGTCTTTACAGGAAAATTAGCAATCTTGTGTCATAGTTCAGTGAAAGTCTAATAAGGTGTACCATGCTATTTTTATTAGAAATAGTCTTCAAAAGATTGCTGAGTCCTAGAGAATTCTACTATAAAAATATGCCTTTTTAAAAACTTGTACAGTTTCTTTTAAAATTTATTACTGATTTCCTATTTAAATATTAAATATGAGAAATTCTCATTCAATTGATATGATAAAATAGTTCTTCAAGGGTGAGTTAAATTGTTAGCTATAATATTTCTTGTTCTTAGATGCAAACATTTTTGTTTTTCATTCAGTATTAGCTGTAAACTGTGTCAGGTATTAGAATGGTAGTATTATGTTGGCTTATCAGAAATAATTTACTTTTATGGCATTTTGATCTATAACTTTTTATTTTTTTTAATTAAGATATACAGTCCTCCCTTGGTATCTCTGGGGGATTGGTTCCAGGACCTCCTGCAGATACCAAAATTTGAGAATGCCTAAATCCTTGATAATAACATGCCATAGTATTTGCATGTAATTTAAAATTATATTTAAAATTTAATATATTTAAAATTACCTTTAGATAGATATCTTTAGTATTATAGATTACCATAATACTTAATACAATGTAAATGCTGTGTAAAATAGTTTATATACTATACTGCTTAGGGAATAATGACAAGGAAAAAAATCTGTACATGTTCAGTAGAGACACAATTTTTGCTCCAAATATTTTCAGTCTGCAGTTCTGAATCCACAGATATGGATGGACATGGAGGGCTGACTTTATTTTTAGAAGGCAATTGGGGGCGGGGTGGGGAGATATTAGTTATTTCATCCTAAAACAGATATTCAAATAAATTAATTTTGATAACATCATTTTAAACCCATCAAAATGTAAATTGAATCAGCTTAAGTGCCTCACTTATTGAGTACATATAAGGACTGGGAAGTTTACTTACAAGATACTGCATTTACTCATAATAGGATGTTATTAGTAATGTGAAAGCTTCAGTTATGTCTAAATCTATATAATTTTTTCAAATTCATTTTTTGTAAGAATAGTTGGATCACTGCTATAGCTTTGTTCAAAAATTAGTTACTACATTAGTAATCCAGTCAGGTCAGTAATTTCAAGTCTAGTTTTTCCATTCTGTATAGAATTTTATAAACTTTATATAGCAAGTTTATATATATAACTTTATATAGCAAGTTTTATATAAACTTGGTTTTGGATAACCTCCTAATCTAGCAATATTCAAGGAGCCACAGGTTGCAGTCTGTAAGTTTTATAGCTAAGTCATGCAGTAAATATTACGAGCACCTGTTCTCTGGAAGGAGCTCTGTGAAGTTCTAGGAAACACAGATCTGATCCCTGGCTTCAAGTAGCAAAACTCTAATAGGGGAAATGATAAATAAAAAGAATTATAAAATATGTCGGACAAAAGGTACAGAGAAGCACTTGTGGTATTTTATGAAAAGAAAGATCACTTTTGAAGCTGCTATGGAGATATCATTTGAACTTTTTCATGAGTGGGTAGGTAGGATTTCAGTAGGCATAGCTGAGCATAAAATAGTTCTAGGCAATGGATTTTAAGTTGAGTTAAGTTCATTTCTGGCCCTGTGAAAATTGTGAAAATAACTGCTATCCTAATCCCTAAAAAGGTTTAGGAAATGAACCAAAATGGTTCTTATTCTGGATTGTTTCAGGTAGTCTTTCTATATTGAAGTAAAATTATGAGAAGCTTTACACATAAATTGTTTCTATTTCTTTAGATACTGAAGACAGCATGAATGATCATGAAGACACAAATGGTTCAAAAGAAAGTTTCAGAGAACAAGATATATATCTTCCAATTGCCAATGTGGCTAGGATAATGAAAAATGCCATACCTCAAACGGGAAAGGTAACATAGAGGAGAAGTCGAACTAGGTTTTTGGGGGGAAAACGTAAAACTATGTGAATACATAGTTCATGAATACAGTTAGCTATTGGTTTCAGCAAATCAATATTTCTTTCATTTCTACCTACTCGGTTACTATATATTGTTCCATGTTCATTTCTGCCATGTCCCCAAATGTTCTCCTCTTCACCACTTATTGAAAGATAACATAGAATCAAGACTATTTTAAAGAATAATCAAGAATATTTTACCTATTTTAAGATACATTGTCATAACTATCAGGTTTGGGCATGTGAAATTGTAACTTCTATAATGTTGCAGCAAGATTAGGTCATATTGGACAGATGTAGGTATAGTAAGAATTTTTTTTTTTTAATCCTGATATTTGGAAACAACTATTTTTACGTAATTACAGATATTACCATATATTTCAACTAGTATGATTTGTAAGTCATATTGCCTTTTTAGAACAACTTTTAAAAACTTGTCACTACTCATCACTTGGTTTAAATTAAAGTTCACACTTTTTATGTTGTTTTGTATTGCATAGTAACCTTTTCTATCATTTTATTGTAGCTTATAAAAGTACTTAAGAAAGTAATAAACCTGACAAATAAAAATACTATTAAAATACACCACTAAGCCTAGAGGTTCCAATTTAAAAAGTCCTCCTTACCTTTTTAGGAGGAAAAAGTGCAACTGCTGATTATTGCTTACATAGGCTAGCGAGGTCTACAATGTCCAGGACTACCATAGCCTTTAGCCAAATGTGGCTCCTGAGCACTTGAAATGTGGCTAGTCTGAATTAAAATGTGCTGTAAATATAAAACACCAGATTTTGAAGACTTGGTATGAAGAATGAAACTATCTCATTTTAAAATTGATTGTTTAAATGATAATAATTTGGATACATGGGTTTAATAAAATATTAAAATGAATGTCACTTTTTTTTTTAAACGCAGTGCCTCGAATATCTAAAATTATGTACATGGCTCACATTATACTATCTTGCTTGACTGCATTTATGCAACTCTTGTTTACTTTCTCCAGTATGTAAAGTAGCCATGGAGGTGAAAGTGTGTTTCAGCGAGGATTTTAAGTGTTGTTCCTGTTATAAGTGGCTCTGGATTTGCATGATTAATCCATTAGAATCTCACTTTCAGACCTCAGACCCTTAAGGGAAGAATTTTTTTTTTTTTTTTAAGATGACTGGTAAGGGGATCTTAACCCTTGATTAGGGAAGAATTGTTTTTATAATGAGGTGGCAGACGTGTGATTCTTTAGGCAGGCTTTTTTTCTTTTTTCTTTTTTTTATGCTCAAGTCTTACAATAGTGAGTCTTTTTAGTAAACTCAAAATCTGTACTGAACATTTTGTATCCTCGGTAGTAAAAAAGTAAAGAAGTTACCATCTTTCATTATTTCACTCTTGTTTAAGACTTAATGTGAATTCAGTTTTCAAGTTTTTGTTTTGTTTTTTTATTTTTGGGTGTATTTTATTTCCTTATTCATGGAAATGTTAGGGTAGAGAAGTGGTACCTAAGTCTGTAGCCCACGGTATACTTAGTATATATATGACAGGATTGATTTTCCTGGGGTACTTGGTTAGTAAGAGTTTTCATCTTATATGGGATGGTAGGGACATCCAGTGGTTGCTCTTTTATATCCAGATTATACCTGTTTTCTGTGAATAGTTGTCAAGGCTTTTCTCACTTGTATTCGAGTTTGGAGGGTTGGAATTTTGTATTGATGTTATTAGCATATACTTACTCAGTCTTCAGAAAGTTCATGGGAAGATTTTTATCTTTTAATTCTGTTTTTCCACTAACTTTTACAAGTACCTTCATATTTCAGAGATTAAAGGTTAACAGTCATAAACTGAAAGATGTGTTTTTCTGAATAGCCTTTCATTTTTGCAGATTGTTAGGAAGGTGATTCTTATATTCCCTGCAAATCTACCTAGGATTTTTCTCTCCAGATTGCAAAAGATGCCAAAGAATGTGTTCAAGAATGTGTAAGTGAGTTTATCAGCTTTATAACATCTGAAGCAAGTGAAAGATGCCATCAAGAGAAACGGAAGACAATCAATGGAGAGGATATTCTCTTTGCTATGTCTACCCTAGGCTTTGACAGTTATGTGGAACCTCTGAAATTATACCTGCAGAAATTCAGAGAAGTAAGTAAAATGTCTCCCATTATGCTTTTAAGAAAATAAGATACACTATTCACTTTCACTTTCAAAATGTTTTCTTAAAAAATTTGTTTAAAAAAATATGTTTAAAAATATTCATTTTGTAACAAATTATATAACCTTTCTTATGCGAAGTATTTAGCCACTTATATTACAGTACTTAAGTAGTAAGTCCTTTTTTTCCCCTTTGTTTATAAGTAACTACTGTATAGTTATGTAATGATTAAGAGCACAGGTTCTGATTCAGACCACCTGGAAGCAGAAACCTAGCTCTATTACTTGTGAACTCAATGATGCTGGGCAGATTATTTTAGGTTCTTTAGGCCTTGGTTTCCTCATCTGTAAAGTGAGGCTACTAGGACCTGTGTCACAAAATTATTGAGAGGACTAAGTAAATAATGTTCAATGATCAGTAATGTTACTGCTTGCTGTTGTTAATTTAAAAAAGATATCTCTAAGCTTGGGGCCTTTTAGATAACAAATGGAGGAAGTTATACCCATGCTCTTTGTTGTTATTGATTGAATTCTTCTGCGCTTCCTATTAAGTTTATCTTCTCCATGGATATGAATTTTGTGAAAATGAGTTGAGGTCAGCATATTTATTTTCACACTCCAACTTGGGTGTCAGATTCACATTGCTTTCAAGGTACATCCTTAATACCTTTAATGTTAGAATGCCATTAAATTAGTAATGTCTGCATGGAATGATTAAAGTGGGAAGAGAATGTATAAATTCTTCATAATACTTTTTCAAATCTTCAGTATCATAGAACCTTAGAGTGGATGGAACCTTAGTGGTCTTTGGTTCAAACTACAATATTTATTTAGGAATTTTTAAATATAAAGTTACTGCTACAACTGCGTACTGCTCAGTTGGCTGAGAGCTATATATTTACTTAAGTGATAATCACTTGGATCATTTGTAGATTTATAAGCTGAATATTTATGGTATTTTGCAGACTTCATCTGTAAGTAGAGTTCTTTTATCCTTTTGATATGGGGTGGAATTAGAATGATTTATTTTTATCCATATATACTTTAAGTTTTCTAGGTCATTACTAACACTGTCTTGTAGTGATTACTGCTTATATAAAAAGTTGGGCCTCTTCCTATGTAATTAAGTGTTAATAATAATAGAAGCTCCTAATTTTAGGCAATAAGTAAGCATTCTTATTTGGAAAACAATTTCATTTGAATACCAGTGACTCCTTTTTCATTTTGTTTTGGTTTTTTGGTTTTCTTTCCTCAGGCTATGAAAGGAGAGAAAGGAATTGGTGGAGCAGTCACAGCTACAGATGGACTAAGTGAAGAGCTTACGGAGGAGGCATTTAGTAAGCAGTGTTATGATACAAATTATGTAGATTGTTAGCAGTGATTCATGCTAAATGCCTGTAGTAGTGTTTTTGGAATATCAGCACTGAGTATTTTGACATGGCACTATTTTGAATAGTTCTTATTAGTTCATCCTTTTATATTTGAAGTGAGTGATAAGTGTAAAAAATTTTAATTCTGCATATATTATAACCTTTCACAGATAGTTCTGACTCATTTCCATAGTTCCTAGTTTGTGGTGAAGATTCATGTGAGATAGGAATATTGAGAATTGTAGTTTGTAATATAAAATCTTGTGATTTAAATAAATTTGAACTCACGTTTCCTTTTGTAAAAATTGATTATCATATTGTTATGTTGGTGAAATAAGAGGTCCATGCTGAGTATATTTCTCATATAAAATATGTATATATATTTTATATAAATTTCTTATGTAAAATACATGCTGATTTAGTTATGTAAGTGTTGCTCCCAGCCAAGCCTCAAGGTGTGGTGTAGGTCTAACCATGAACCAGAAACTGCATCCAGTCTTTCTTGAGATTTGTACTCTTGGGCAATTAACTAAAGTATACTTCAGAGATATGAAGATTCAGAAAATTGAAAAATGCAATAGAAAAAATGTACTTTTTTTTTTTTTTTTTTTTTTTTGTCTTTTTCGAGACCGGCACTCAGCCAGTGAGTGCACCGGCCATTCCTATATAGGATCCAAACCCGCGGCGGCGGGAGCGTCGCCGCGCTCCCAGCGCCGCACTCTCCCAAGTGCGCCACGGGCTCGGCCCAAAAATGTACTTTTTTAGGCAACTTTTTTTTAAATGGAAAATTAGGGGGCTTATGATTTTGCCCAAGATTACAGCATTGATAAGTGGCCAAATTGTAATGAGACATTAATGGCACAACCTTGAAGTTCAGGCCAAGAAAGAAGATGCAATTCTTTTCCCTCTTTTTTTTTTCTATTTGTCTTGTAGCTAACCAGTTACCAGCTGGCTTAATAACTGCAGATGGTCAACAACAAAATGTTATGGTTTACACAACATCGTATCAACAGGTACAGTACCTCCTTTGTCTTTTAAACTATTTTAAAAATTGATTATATCCATTAATTTTTATCACAGGTAGTTAATTTCAATATATTATTATTATTAAGGACCTGATCAAATAAAGGTTATTAAAAATTCTGTTTTCTCAAAATATATATAACTATATAGTGTTCTCTTAATGGTTAAAAATATATACATGTGTTTATTTTTGCATAGATTTCTAGAAAGATACACAAGAAATAATGTAGTTCCGTTGGGTAGACAGAGTAGAATCTGGGGTGGGAAGTAGACTTATTTCTCATTGTCTATTGTTTTTAGTCACTGAATATTTACAATATGCATATGTTAGTTTAAAATTATTTTTTCTTTAATTCCATTCCATTTAAATTTCTAATCTTAGATTTCTGGTGTTCAGCAAATTCAGTTTTCATGATCTGAAGAATGATGGAATGGGGAATGTACAGAAGTGAGAGTCTGTATGATTATGGAACAGAGACATTAGAAGGAAATGAATGGTGAAAAGATGTCTCTTTGTATATTAAATAGCTGTAATGTAGCTTCCTGATGCTTGACTAATTGAGGTGTTAATTCTGACTTGAGAATCTTTTTCATGAATGATTTTAAAGAAAATTTTGGATTTTAAAGGTATTAAAATATTTTTGTTTTGTACAAGAGTTTGTTGCTCTGTATGACTCCTGTATGCATTGTATATTGCAATTTATTACTGTCAGAGATTTGTAGACAGTTTCTTATTTTCATATTGAATCATGTTACTTTTGTAATTCAAGTAAGCAGCTGGGTTAATTCATGATGTTTGCCCTTGTAATAAAATATAAGGGTAGAGTTCATTTTGAATGCAAGTTGCCTTTATTATAAATTTGAGTTTGTCTTGGTTATATAATCTTGCATGATAACCTAGCTAGATTTTTAGCATTTGCCATATTTATTAAAATTAATTTTTTTGGTAAAATATTCACAGCTTAAGCAGCACCATTTTTAAAAAAATGTAAATGAATAATTGTGAATGCAGAAGCACATATTATCTGCCCTATTAAACTTGGTGCCCATTAACAGTGTTTACACTGTTCATTGTGCCTGTTAACGTAGTTTTAGTTATTGGAGCTTTTACATTATTAGGAGTGTTGGAATTCATTTAAGTTTAATGTAGTCCTAGTGCTCTTGAAATGGTGCCCCCTTCATTTGGTATATGATTTTTTCAAAGCATATCTTCAAACACTATAGTATCCTCTTCCAGAAGAGAAATTTTATACTATAATGGCAAATGTCCCCATTTTACCTTTTTAATTGAAATGCCAAGTTTCCTGTTATACTATGAGAACCAAGAAATGTTGGACATCATTGTGTGTACAGACCTTTTTCACGGGTGAGTGAATGAAATAGAGAATAGAGTGGGTGCTGTGAATGGTCTTAAATAGACGTTGCCAACTTCTAGTGTGCTGTCTTGATCTTTGCAATAAACTAAACTTAGATAATGTAACTGTATAATTTAGTGGTATATACTTGGGTTGTTCCTTTTTTAAAGTGAGGATTTGTATTTTCTCATCTATTCTTTTTGGTGATAATTAACTTGAGCGCTTAAAAAATTTTTTTAATATCAAAAATTGCTATTGTATAGTTTTGCCTAAAGGGAAGTTTGAGTGAACATCATCTTTGAAGGACACTCAAATTTATAAGGTAGAAGCAAGTTCCCAGATAACAGGCTGAACAGAAGCATTTATGTTGCCAGAAAGAGCCTTTGGGGACACATTTGGACTAATCTGAAGTCAATAATTCCCTCACCCTCATACCCCATTTAACAAATAACCTTCATTATTGAAAATTAAAATAGGAAAAAGGGAGAGGGGGGTTAAGCAAAAACAACTATCATTCTACTATGTTGAAATAACTAATGTTAATATTTTGATAAATATCATTTGTCCTTTTACTTTGCCAGATATGTATATTTTTATAAAAATGGGCTCATATTGTACATACTGTTTTGTAACCTGCTTTTTTCACTTAACAATATATTGTGAACATCTTTCCTAGGTCATGCATAGTCTTCTGTATCATTTTTATTGGTTGTTTATTCTGCTGTATGACTGAACCATAATTTATTTAATTCTCTATTGGATATTTTGACGATTTACATCTTTTCACAGTTATAAACAACACTTCACTGAATCCTGTGTACATCCATGGCTGTTTTCTTAAAATAAAATCTTAGAAGTAGAATTGCTGGGTTACGAGAAATACAAAATTCTAAGGCTTTTTGATACTTACATGTGGGTCGATTTTTGAAATATCTTCCATTTGATCCTGGCAGTATGTCTCTATATACCTGATAAAAACCTTGGTCTGTGGTATCAGATTTTTTCTCTAAAATTAGTTTAAAGATTATGTTTGAGTAAAGAATCAAGGTTAAAAAAGGATTTCAACAATTTAAAAATTTAAATCAGTATATTCCAAAACAAATTTCTAAACTTAATAATTTGCTAGTAGTACTAACTAAAACTTCAGACTAGGTAAAAATCAGACCAATTTTGGGTTATATGGCCTTCATACTCTTATGGGAAAGAAAATTGACATTCAATGTGTGTGAGACTCAGTGTTGACATCTTACTTGGCCTATGTTACATTTAATTTAATGCCATGTTTTCTCCCCTGGAACTTCTTAAGTATGTAAGCTCCTATGTTAATCTACAAATGTTTTTTATAACTGTGTAAATATTGCCTTTACAAGTATCTAAGAGAGAAATGGATTTCAGTGACTAACTAAGCCGTAGGTAGAAGAAAGGACTTTAGTAGCTTCTGTTTACCCTCCCTACCTCATAACAGAGAAGGTATGCTTTAGTTCAGAAAGGATTTTGAAAATCCTACCTTCCTTCCTATGTCATATATTTTGATATGATGGTGTTTAAGACTATTTGTATTTCTTTTCCTCCTACAGTGTAATATCTATGCAGTGTCTTCCTTTCTTTAAAAACATGCCTTATTGCCTATTTTCTGGATTACCTTAGTGGGTTAAAGCAATACAAGTTATCTTTAATCATTTTAAGTGAACATAGTTATGAGGGCCCAACTGAAAGGATTTCTACAGCAGCAGCAATTAGGCATGAAAAATGAAAATAAATAGTTTCTACCATTTGCAAAGAATGAAATCTTGCAATGCAAGATTTAAAAAAAAAAAAATTTTCTCTTAGGGAAAGTTGTTGTCTCAGCAATCCAAAATAAGATGATACCTGCTGTTTTATGTGATAAAATATACTTTGAGTCACTCAGATAAGTGATATTAGGTAAGGTCCATACCAAAAACTAGTCTATTTTAAATGTATATTTTTGGTCTCCCTGAATTAGGCAACATATATTAATTTATGTAAGCTAATAATTTGTATATTTTGACCTTAAACTTATATTGTCATATATATGGTGTGCTCATGCATAAAAAATGGAACAACACTAACTCTGTTTTTCAAAGAACTGTCCTATACGGTCTGAAAAATATTCAGTTTTAGCATATCTTTTAGAGCTGGAAATGTTACTTTTGATTACATAGCCAAGTTTAGCTCCCTCTTGCTTGCTGTTGTCCAGCCACACTGATCTCATAGCTCCTTGTGCCAAGTTATTTCCCCCCACCCCCGACCCCCCAAATCCTCATGCGATGGCCTTAGACACATATACTTCCATCTGCCTAAGTCCCACTTATCCTTCAGGTCTCAGCTTAAACTTCATAAGGAAAGCTTTTCAAACATTTGTAAAAACTTTGTACTAAACACCAAATATAGAAAATACCACCACCCAAAACTGAATAGTTGTGTAATATAGCCTACATGGTGGCTGCTATAGCCCTTTAGGTATTTCTTTTTGTGTGTGTGTGTGTGTGTAGCTGGCTGGAACAGGAATCAAATTCTAGACCTTGGTGTTATCAGCACCACGCTCTAACCAACTGAACTAACCGGCCAGCCCCCTTAGCTATTTCTTTCAAGACTATGTTTCTCTTTTGTACCTGATTTTAAGGATTTGTTAAACCATAAGGCAGAATCCCTTCAAACATTGTCCACAGATGGCACTGGGATGGATTCATTTCTCTGGCCTCCGGCTATTGCTTTTAAAGACAAAGCTTGCCTAGTAGTACAGTTACAGCTTTCCCTGACCTTACTCCAGAGACTATTTCCTTTTGTACTGCATATTAAATAGATACCTGTGCAAGACAATGTGTTATGACAATTCCTTTGCCAAAGTTAATGCCAACAATTGTGCCAAAGGATAAACTAAGTAAAATATGGCCATACACTAGTTTTAGGGATGCAAATTACACATTAACAAGTAATTCCTCCATCTTCCACAAGAATACACTAAAGTTATAAAAATTCTTATACTCATAAACATTTTGCCTTTTAAATGTAGGTTTTCTTTGATTGTCCTTTAAGAGCAAACAGTAACAGGTTTGTGTCTTACTTTTGCACCTATTTTCCAGAGCTCAATTTCAGAGTACATGTGAATGAAAGATACTTTTGAACTTTGAACACTGGAAAATTGGTTGAAAACAAGTTGCTGGGCAAAGACAAGTCGTAACAAAGTGTCTTTCAGCCAGGACAGGTATGCCAAGAAGGCAGGAGTCTCATTCATGCATGTATAATCCCCAATCCTAGGTTTAACAAACCAAATCCAAATCCTTTTTTCAGACCAAAGCAATCACTATTCAAAGAACACAAAGGAGACATATTTAGGCTATTTAAGGAAACAGCAGAGCTATTCATTACTTTGGAGGAAGAGTATATCTTTAAAACATGATTTTTTTCTGTACATTTCCAACCTTGGAAGTAGCAGTCCTCACACCATAAAAGCGCTATCTTGCAGGACAGTGCAAAAAGAGAACTAGGCATCCTATAATTCTTTGTATACTGCAAAGTACTGTGTTTCCTATCCACATCAGGGGCAAACTAAAATTTTAATCTAGGGTTCACTTCAAAGAGTAAAACAGCCTAGTACCCTAATAACTCCCAGGTAAAAAACCTCAGATGCTGAATAACGTATAAGAAATATGTAAAATAATAGAAAATTAAATAGTATAAGATATCAATTTAAATGTATCACTGAGTTGATGTGAAGGCAAGGAATTTGCAGGACCCCGAAAATGAAGTAAAAATAGGAAAGCTGTGAGGTAAGCCAGCACCAAAGCCTGCTTTTGCTGTCAGAATTCTGAACTCTGGAGACCTTGAACTAGCAGTAACGGGGGCCTAGACATGAAGCCTAGGGTCTTAACCTAGGCTAGAGTCTTAATAGGGCCACTGCAGAGAAGTGGGCATCAAGGAAGCTTGTCTGTCCCAACTTTGGGTGGAGGGAGATAAATCACCAACACTCTCAAATCATAACCACAGGCCATTTCTCAAGGTTTGTTATCTGAAATCACAGAACCATCAAGCTGATAATTTAAAGTGGCCTCAGGGTGGATGCCCGAGTATCTGGCAGAGCAAACAAGTTCTCTCAAGGATCTCAATTTCAATCCATGCTTCAAATCATTCTTATTTGCCAAGGAAAATAAGATATCACAAACTCAAGGGAGATTAGTACCATGACTGAAAAAATATACAACAGATAACAGAATCATCCACAAAGGCTCGATATTGTTATTAACACATGAAAAGTTAATGATGTTTTAAGAAACAGTTTCATGGAAAAGATTACATGAAGACAAACAAGGTGACTTGTAAACCAAACAACTTGTAAGAAAAAAAATACATAAGAATTGAAAATCAAAACCCAACAAATAGAGAAGGGGAAAAAGAAAAAGGACAAGGCAAGAAGTGGAGAATAAATTTTTAAAAAAGGACATAATTTATGATGAAGATCTAGAAATATATCTAACTGTATTTATAATCGCAATAAATATAAATAGACTAAACTGTCCAGTTAAAAAGACAGATTATCTTTGGCTTTATCTTTTAGGTGTATCTCCTGCAAACTCAAAATATAAGGCCAAAGAAAGGTGTAAAGATATACCAAAAACTAACCAAAATACTGGTGTAGTAAGTAACAACAACAAAAAAGACGAAGGCACAAGGATTCACAGACATAAAGTCACTACATGAACATAAAAGGTTCAATTCACCAGGGAAGACAGAACAATTCTAAATAAAGCCAAAAGAAAAAGAAAGCAAATACACTTCAAGAGAATTGAGAAATCCATTATTATAATGAGATCTTAAGACTTCAGTAAATAAAAAAGTACAAGATAAATCAGTAAAGAGAAGATCTGTACGGCACAACTAACAAGTTCAACTACTGGAGACTTACAGAACATTATACTCAACTACTGGGGAATACACATTCTTTTCTAGTACACATGGAACATGTATGAAACTGACCACATGACAGGACATAAAGCTAGTCTCAGACTTCAGAAAGCTGAAATCTTACAGATCACATTCTCTGGCAAGATGATATTAGAAATATAGATTAAGACAACCTATAACCCACTTCTGATGTTTGGAAATAAACTTTAAAAATAACTAATGGGTTAAACATTCAAACCACTGGAAGGATTAATCAAGAAAAACTGAGAAGACACAAACAGGAGTGAAAAGAGGTCATAATCATGGATGCTATGGAGAGTAAAACAATACAAGGATAATATGGATAACTTCATATAAGAAAAATTAAACTAAGATGAAGTGGACAAAAAAAATTACTAAATTTAGCAAAACTGACTCAATGTAAATTCCTAATGATCCTATAACCCTTATATTTAGAAAATTATTCCCTTAATGACCAAATGGCTTTAAAGACTAGTTCCAATATTAAACTCTTCCAGAAAACTGAAAAACTCATTTCATGAGGCTAATATAACCTTGCTACCAAAACCAGACCATGATAGGAAGTGAGAAGAGTATTACAGACTGATTTCACTCATGAACATAGGAGTAAAACTTGTAAACAAAATATTGGCAAATTGAGTCCAGCAATGTATTAAAACAGACGTGCACACACACCATAACCAACTTGGGTTTTTCTAGGAATTAAAGGTTGGTTTGATATTAAAAAGTCAACTACCATACTTCACACATTAACAGATTAAAGGAGAAAATCATTTAAATAGATGCAGAAAAAACATTCAATAAAATTCAACATTCATTGATAATAAAATATTAGCAAACTAGAAACAAGAGAACTTCCTTAACCTGATAAAGGCCGTTTATGAAAAAAATACTGAGCAGTGAAATGTTAAAAGCATTTCCTTTAAATTGGGGTAAAGGCAAGGGCGTTCACTATCAGTTCTTTTCAACATTGTACTACAGATCCCAGCCAATGCAGAAATATAAGAAATTTTTTAAAAGGTATAAGGATCACAAAGGAAGAAAACTGCCATTATTTGCAGATGATATGATAAAAAAAAAGTCAAAGGGACATCTAGATACATTATTAGAATTAATAAAAGTTTAGCATAGTTGCTGGATCTAAAGTCAATACATAGCAATAATGTCTATAATCAAGAACAATCAGAATAAAGTATAGTTTAAAAAATTCAATTTATCATAGCATTAAAAAATATATAACTCCTATGAAGAAATCTAATATGAGATATAAAGGCCTTTGTGGAGAAAGTTATTAAAGTTTATTGAGAGACATTAAAGAAGACCTAATAAATGGAAAAAGAGATACACAATGTTTTTGGCTGGGAATACTCATTATTGAAAAGATATCAGTTTTCTCCAAGTTGATCAATAGATTCAATACAATTACAAAAAGCAATACACAAACTGAGAAAAGGTATATGCAACACGTTTCACTGACAAAGGATTGGTATCAAGACTATTTAAAGAAATCATGAATCAATGAAAAAAGATACATAATCTAATAGAAAAATGGGCAAAAGATATGAATAGGTATTTCACAGAAGAAGAAACATGAGGGACCATATATGAAAAACACTCAATTTTCATTAGTAATTGGAGAAATGCAAGTTAAACCCACAGTAAGATACCATATATTTTATGTCAATCAGCAAATATTAACAGTCAAGACTTGGTGTTTGCTAAGATGTGGAGCCACGAGAACTCTCAACCACTACCAGTAGGAGTGTAAATTGGTACAAATGCTTAAAAACAATTCAGCATTACCAAGTAAAGCTCACTCCTTAGAGCAGCGGTTCTCAAATTTTTAGTCTCAGAACCTATTTACATCCTTAAAAATTACTGAGGACCTCAAAGAACAGCTGTTCATATGGGTTGTATCTACCAATATTTACCTTAATAGAAATTAAAATGGAGACATTTTTAAAACACAAATAAGCACAAGTATATACTCGATTAGCTGTCAGAGCAATGATGTCATCATACATCTGGAAAAATACTTAAACTTGTGAGAGTGAAAAGGACAAATAATGTCTTAGTATTATTATGAAAATAGTTTTGTTCTCACAGACCCCTTGAAAGGGTCTCAGGGGTCCCTGGACCACATTTTGAAAACAACTGTCCTAGAGCAACTCTTGCACAAGTGCACCAGGAGACAGGTACATGAAGTCATTCATTCATCAAATATTTATTGAGCATCTACCCTCTGCCAGGCATTGTTCTAGACGTTATGAATACAGCAGAGAACAAAACAGACAAAAACCTTGCCTGCGCAGAGCTTACATTGTAATTGGGCAGAATGTTCATAGCAGCATTGTTTGTAATAGCAAAAAACTGAAAACAATCAAATCTCTGTAAATAGAAAAATGGATAAATAAATTGTGAAACAGTCATACAATGGAATACTATACAGCAGTGAAAACACGAAATACAGTTACATGCATAAACATGGATGGGAATCTCAAAAACAATGTCAAAAAAACAAGTCAGAAGAATACATACAGCATGATTCCATTTACATAAAAGTTAAAAAACAGGTAAATCTAAACAACATATTATTAGGGATACATATATAGATGGCAGAGCCCACAAAAAACATGAGAATAATTAACAATATATCTGAAAGAATGTTTACCTCATGTGGTATGATGTATGGAGGGAGGACAAATGAGGGATTCTAGGCAGCTTAGAATGTTCTAGTTTTTAAGCTGAAGGTTGAGTAAATGAATGATTTTATTTTTTAAACCACACATGCACATTTTATATGCTTTTTAATGTATTATTTCACAACAAATATTTTAAAAGAAAAAAGAAAGTTATGTAATACATACTTTCATCAACAAAGAGGGAATGAATATCTTCCAAGATTTCAGCCACTCCTATGATATGCAAATTGTCAATTGTAGTACGGTTAAAAAGTACAGGATAATATGAAAAAACAAATGAGTATGAACTGTTCCTTACAGAAATTAACCAGATTCTCGCAAGGTCAAGATCCAACAAGATGGCAATATTATAGTATTGCTTTTCTAAGTTGGCTGGAGTCACTGGCATGACTCTAGTTAATTGGTTACTTATTCACTGGGTATAATTATTTGTATAAAGCAGATAATGAAATCATAGATGATGCAAATCCCAAAATAAACTGACAGAGATAGCACCACTTTACTGAATTCTGTTAACTTTCAAAAGTACAAAATCCATTTGGCACATTCTCATAATAATGCATTATGTGTTAAGTATTCCAAAAATACGGAGGTACATGGCAGCTATTGGCTGTATTGATCAATAACAGGAGCCTTGCTGGTCACACAAATGTTATAACAATTTTGCAATTATTTCTTTGCCAAGGTCATCGTCAGTGGCATTTTGTAGACTTAAACAAGACATAGTTAAGGTGCAATTTCTCCTGATTTAGGGAATTAATTAGAGGTTTTGGTATATCATTCAAAAATTCTAAAGAATTAAATAGATCTTGAAACATTTGATCTATCCCCTGTACCCAAACAGAGCAGGCTAAGTTAGGGAGTTGGTTGTAAGGGGTAGACGAGGCCCAGCAGCAAATGGCCAGCCTAGTGAATGGGGAAGTAGAAAGTATATTCTTAAGGTCTAATCTCCCCAACTGGGCCTAACACAGGGATGCCAACTCTCCGGAAAGTTCCGGGCATTGCTGTAGTTAAGCAGGAATGGACAATGCCACCAAGGGGTGCTATACTGCAACTGGTAGGATGATTTTAGATCAAGCAGTTGGATCTTCAGAACTCTGCCGGGACACTCTCTTACATACTATGCTTTGTTATATTGGATGGTAAGTATCATGCCTGTAGCTTCTTGCCCCTTCCTCAATATGAAAAGAGAAATTGAGAGGGAACCTTCTTAAATTCTTAGAGAACTTCCACTGTATCTCCTCAGATAGGAGGAGAAATGGATAATCCTCTTGGTCAGAGTTGAACATTTGTTCAACCATGATTTACTAGTGGACATCATCAGGTACACGTCAAAGACCTTGTTCAATCAGCAAAATAAAATAAGTAAATATGGAATACTTCTCTACAATACTTCTGTACCCTCTCTGCCTTCTCAGCCTCATACCTATGATTTCCTAGCCTTCTCTATCCAGGGCCAAAGGCCCTGTATACTCAAGACTTGAATTTGAGGTACTGGCAGGAGTGGTAGCCAGACTGCAAATTTAATGACCTTTAAGTAACAGGCCCTTGCTCAATTCAGTTTATCCAAAACACCAAATATATTAAAAGAACCTCATGCTCAGTTTCAGATGACTCCTGCTGAGATTAATAGGCCTACAAGTGGGCATTTTCTTGATTTTAGTTCTGCAGAGGACAGTACAGAAACACATTGGTACTAATAAGACATGGAAATACATTTTGAATAGGAGGCTGGTATCCTCAGATTTTATAGCCTTTTCTTTCCTCATTCAGTCTACAGAATTTATTGTTTCTCTCCCAGAATGTTGCAGTTCATGTTTTTCCAAGCATGATCAAAATAAGCCTTTTCTGGAGTTACAGGAATATGTAAGTATAGGGACTCACAAAACTATAACCAGGAAACTTGGAAGGGAGATATGCCAATGTCATCTTGTTTTTCTGAGTGTAAAAATCTTTTGTTCTAGGAGCTTAGAGGTGACAACAGTGACCTGACCTGATATGTAACAGAACCTAATGCAGTTCCCATTCTGGTGTCTGTGTCCTCCACAAGTTCCCTGTGCTTAAGTATGTAGGTAGTTTTTTCTAGTGTCAGACAAGAGACTAACTTTTGACAAATTTTTTGTTCATTTTGATCATCCAATGTTAAAAATCATAATCGAGCAATGCTCATCAATCTCATTGTTAAGGTCTTTTCAGATCAAAGAACGCCTCTTGAGATCTATATAAACCTATATTAAATCCCTTATTTATCCCAGAACTTTTCTTTGGAACCTCAATAATAGCAGGCTAGGGTAAAATAAAGCTAAAGAGTTTGCATATACTCCAGAGGCTTATTCAATCTGCTAAAATCTTTCCCTTTCAAAGCCTCCCTCCCATTTTGACCCCTATTTGAGAGTGGGGAATGGGAATATGAAGAGGTATAAAGGTGACAATTTTCTTTACTCACTTGTTAAAATATTTAAGTGCCAGCTAACTGGCCAATACGGAAGGGATATAAAGACCCAGTCTCTGCCTCAAAGACCTACTATCTAGCAGAAGGAGAGAGGCAATGCTAACAAGTAAGGACACAAAGTTTTTAGACTGCAGTGACAGAAGATTTAACAAACAACAGTGGGGGCACAAAAAGAAGGAGTCAAATCTAACTGGAAGTAGATTATGTCAGAAAAGGCTTCATTAGGTTGGCAACGTTTGAATCTTGAAAAAAACGAATGGAGACAGGTGGGAGTGGAAAAGGGGACTGCAGACAAGAGGAGGTGCATAAAGACAGAGAGCAGGGTAACACAGACAAAAAAAATGTGGAAGTGCCAAGGGAGTGAGTGATAGTTTCAAATGGCAAGATTAAGTATGATAAAAGAGTTCACTGGTTTTGGGAAATGGGAGGTTATCCCTGACCTTTGCTAGAGCCATCTCAATGCAGCAGCAGGTCAGAAGCCTGGCTGCTGTGAATTAAAAAAGGATGAAAAGCATAAAGGGAAAAAATTAAGAGTAAGTGGAAGATGAAAAAAAGATGACAAGTTTAGATTATTTCTTGGAGCCATCTGCCTTAAAAACTTTTAAGCATATTGGTTCAGCTACAATGAGGGTTAGACAGTTTTACATTTCTACGAGAAAATGACTCCCAACCACAATCCACTAACTTTAAAACATGTTTTTAAATACAATCCATTCTTAATTTAGAGACTGCCTATATTATTTCAAATGAATGATATAAAACCAACATTTCTACACGTTTACTCTGCCATCACTAATTTTTCTTTCCAGTAGTTCAAAATAAATAACACCTGTAATTATTTGTAGCAGAAAAGGTGCTTTATTTTACATATCATTGGTACATGATACATAAAACTGCCTAAAATCAGTCTTGGAAAACACAACAGTCATTTACACCTTAAATTGTCAAAGACCAAGTCTATTTTGCCATTTACTACATTTATGATCAGATGACTATAATAATTTTAAATACTAATAATCTCTTCATATCCAATGTTCAAGTGATTTTTGTTACAAGTGCTATACTTTTTAAAAATAAAAGTATATTTAATATAGTAGACCATATATCTAATCAGAATGAATTTTTTGCTAGTCTACAGGTCTTTGAAATAATGGTTCAACAGTTTCACCTTCCTATAGATGATTATATAATTGGGATATGGGGCAGGGGTGCCTCATATATGCGATCGGATTACTTCAATTTTTTTTAAATGCAGATAAAACAGTTTATTTATACCCTATTTCTAGTTAAATTGCCAAAACAGTTTACTAAACTAAAATGAAGCCAATATAATATTTTAGAAAACATAATTGTAGGAGCATGCAACATCAAAAATATTTTTACTACTTATGTGAACCAAAGTTGCAGAGCACAGGAAGAAGACTGTGGCACAAAGGCTTGTTACATCTGAATTGCTTATCCAACTAGGAAAAGTAAAGAAAGTAATTTAACTCAGTGTAAACCCTCCTATGGAAAATATCTGCATGATATAGCCCATTGCTACAGAAAGGGATCTTCGCTTAGAAAATGTGCAAATCATAAGAAGCTAAATGCACTTTGCTTGTTATTTACCCCAGTCTATAATCTATTCTATTCATGAACACACAGCTCTAAGATCTCTTATTAACTATTAATGTCAAAGCCACAGAGATTTCTTAATGGCATCTTTCAGTCACCAACCTCTTATAAACATGACTGGTGCTTAAGGTACAAATGCCAAACAAATAACAGAATCTGGGCTAATTCCCCAAATAAAAAAGTTTATTATTTTATCAAATCCCTTTTATACAAAAACTGCCCTTCCTTCTAAAAAGTAAGTTATATGTTAGAACCACAGGTTCATGTTCACCTCCTGGTCTAGAGCAGTAGAAGTGTTTAAGCAAAGTAAACTAAATCAAATACTAAATAGGTATAAATGTGCACATTCAAACAAATATTACATCCTTTGCTTAATATCAACTTATTCCTTGTCATTAAGAGAAGTGCTTCAAGATGCAAATTGTTAATTAACGCAGAGAATAAGGGGTTGAAAGCCAGACTTTTTCTAAATTAAGCAAATAGGTTATTAAAGTAATTGGGCTTGAAACATATACTAGCTATAACTTTCCATTCTTATTCTTTTTATAACTAAGCACACACATATACACAACAAACCCTAGCATTTAATATGTGCAAAATTGCTTACCATTTATTTTAACTTTGGTTAAGTATTTGCTTAGCCTATATCAGAGACATTATGGAAGCTATACAAATGATTACAAACATAATAATGAGGTAAGTTAAAATTCTACTAGTGCAAAAAGCAAGCATATGCCAAAAGCAAAGCATATGAGTTAAACAAATGCAGAATGAAGCTCTCACCAAGGGCGTTGCTGGGATAACAAACCAGAGAAGCTCCTTGTAAACATTGTTTGTAAAGTACACATTTAAAGATTAAGGATTCATACAGCCACAAAAAAGGTAATCTAACAACACCATAGTAGTGCATTTATTTTATCTTTAGAGTTCGGAAACTACTCATTATGTGTCTAACAGTTTGCATATTTTCTTCAGGAGAAACTTAATTAGTGAGACACATTAATTACAAATACTGTAGTATAAAAATCCCAGTTCTTTACAAAAATTATATATTAAAATATTCTATACACTTTAAATTAGTAACTGGAACACATATATATATCAATTCTGCACAATTAAATCCATCTTTGCTGGGGGTGGTATACATGAAATTTGAGGACATAGCTACTCAGTCAACCTAAACTGGCATAAGGTTATGTGGTATAAAAAAAGACCTGTGCCCCTGCAGTTATTGCAGCTCTTAGTTTGACATATCTTTTCTGCAATTATTGCTCTGTATATTTATTCCAGATTTGAATAGGCAGTGGAACCATGAAATTCCTAAAAGGTTTAAAACAAATTACCTGCAGCAGTATTCATAATGCCTATCTGCATCTTTAAGGTTGTACTGGAACCTGAGTTAGCTGTCTAATGCTTATTTCAGTTGTAAAAAAGTTTATACAATTTCGAGGTAAAAACAATGCAAAAATAAAACATTTAGAGCATTTACAAAAATCTTACAAATGTTCAAAACACTATTTCAAAACCTGTGTCCTGTTAAGGTGCTTCTTTCTTTCTGCAAGAGGAGGACATATAGTTTAATTTTGCATTTTAAATTATGAAGGTTTTAATTTTAGCAAAAGCAAAGTTAGAACCATTAAGACAGATGAAAATATTCAGAGATATACTTCACTTCTGATGAAAATAGAAAATTTTACTGCTGAAAGCAACCTTAAAGTTTAACTGTTTTAACTCCCTCATAGATTAATGAGGAAACTGAGGGCCAGATTAAGTTAAGTGCTTTGGCCAAATACAAATACATATATCGGCCTTGTAAGAATCAAGAAAACTTATTATTCTTTTTGTATTTTACCATGATTCTTGGAAAATAATAAAAATTCAAAATCATAGTTTCTGAACTTGCCTCTTTCTTTTTAAATTTCTTAAGCTCTGTGCTAACTATAAATAAAGAAAAGAATCAAATGGCTACTAAACTTAGTATCACATATTATCCAATAGAAGATAGTTGTTAGAGGACCACTGAATAAAGAATATAGAAAAAAATTAGAGGGTGTACTCCGATAGAGGGCATTTACAATGTAGAAAACATTTACTATGTAAGACAGCATAAGTGTACAACAGCCAGTTACTAGAATCATCTCAATAACTCTAGGATGACTGGGTTACACAGCCTTTATAAAAGATATTGGGGTAATAAAGCCTTTTAGCTTTTATCTTACTTTTACTATTTTTCTTTAGAAAAGAGCTATACCTGTAAGGAAGAACCCATATACTAATTTTCAGAGAGTCTTTGCTTCTTTTCTATTTTTATTTGGGTCTAGAATGAGCAAATACATTTTAAGAACAACTTACAAACTCAAATTCATAAGTGCTAGAAATACAGTTAGAGAATACTCTTTTAAATGACAAATCTTCATAACTAGTTGCTAATAAATAATCATCATCACAATAGCTTCAGTAGAAAACAATTTAATTTAAAGGTGCTTTCTTATTGTTACCTTGAAGCCATCGAACTTGTGTAGCAGGTCCATATCCCTTTTCATTCTTTGCTGATATCCTGAACACAATGGCAGGCCTGGATGTGTAATCAATATGTGCATTTGCAAGTTGCCCAGCAGTTACTATACATGATGTCTTAAGACCACAATAAATCCTCATAAATACAAGTTGACTTGGATTATCTTGTATCTGTGCTGTGCGGATAGCCAAGTAGGCGGAATATTCCAAAATATTTCCAGAAGGTGAAGTTGGAGGTTCCCAGGAAAGGTGGATACCTTCAACATTCTTGAAGAGGGGGAAAAAAAAAACAGGTAAAGGTTCTCAAGTTTTCTGTATTATCACTTATTATGTTGAGTCTATCTTTAGAACGCAAAATGCTCCTTTTTGCTAAAGTAGTTGCATTAGATATTAGATATTCTGTTGCTGATTTTTAAAACTCTACCTTAATTGGATCTACAATGTTTAAATCATGCTCACTCTTTCTTCTTCCCATTTTAAAGCTCTTTAATGGTTTTCCGTTACTCTAAAGTAAAATGTAAATTTCATGCCATGCCCCCACTAAGCCCTATATAATATATACATTCTATCTCTCCAACCTAATCATTTCTCATTAGACTCCCTTTACTCACTACACCAGACTCTCATTATCATCCTTATTATTATTTCAGTTAGTGGAACTTGGGGCTTTTGACCATCATGCTCACTTTTCAAAAACACAACTAGGCTTAAATGTCTGCCTATAATATCCCCCAAAGTAGATTTTTCTAGACCTTTTCTTCTCTAAGGAGGAGCAGGACCTTAGGATGAAATCTAATCCAATTTCAGGGCTTTAGGATGAAATACAGTCCAATTTTGTGAGTTCTATTAAATTCTCCAGAACAAACTTTCTGATTCTATAGCAATAAGAACAATGCTAATATTAAGAAGCATAACAGATTTCCCAGCTTTTCTGTGATTTGGATACTATTATTCTGCTTGAAATTTGGTACTTAAAAATATCATGAATAATTAGCAAAAAATATTTTTCAAACTTTTAAACTCCTTTTAGATATCTCTTATTTCATTAGATACTAAGAGTTTCTATACTGACAGTTTATTTCATGTACAAACTCTTTACTGTAACTTAAATCATCAACAAGTCTTTACCAGATGTCTCACCTTTGAAATTCTGACTGCAGAAGGAGCTCCAGGAAAACCAGGAATACAAGTTTTAAATTCACTGATTTTGCTGAAAGGGCCTATTCCACAACCATTGATTGCAGCAACCCTGAATCTGTATCCTGTGCCTGGAACAAGATCTTGTTTCTTAAGTAAACTGTAGTCAGGTACGTCTGCATTTCCTACCTAAAATGTAATATATGCAAAAGTAAAAAAAAAGTACAATTAATTTTTTATTATTAAAATTTTTAAATTATTTAATTTTCATTAAGCAACAAAACTTTTAAAAAATGAACTATGTTTTAAAGTTCTAGTTCACATTTATTTCCCTCTCTCACACATGGAATGAACCCTCTAGTACAAAAGCAACTAAGCCCATAAATTATTGATTCTTATCTGGAGGAAAAGTGCCCTTTCCAGTTGAGAATTACTGATTATAATGAGAAGTATAAGGGTATTCTGCACAGGAACAGTATGAAGGTAGAAAAAAACTGACGACTACTGTAAACAAAGTAACACTATCCCATCCCCATGTAAACTTAGAGCAGAAATCTCAGATTTACTGTCAAATAATAGTCTGGCCAGGAACAATACCCTTTAGAGACAGGAAAGCAAGCTTGACAGAAAAGGAGTGACTGCATGTAGTACGGAGCATTTTTTAAAAATTAATATTCAGCAGACATGGAATAAATATTAAATTAAATAATTACATACTCTAGATAGGAAGATCTACAACTTTCAAAACATTTTTACATATTTATTCTAATTTAAGGGAACTATGTCATCTCCATTTTATAGACAAGGGAACTAAGTCTCAGAGGGGTGAAAGAAGTGACTTGCCATGGTCACACTGCTGAGTGCTGGAACTAGTGATTCAAACCCAAATTACTGGCTCTATATTTTATGTTCCTTTTTTCTTTTAGAAAAAATCAGGTAACTCCTATGCCATTAGGTTTAAATATGTCCTTATATATAAAATCCAACTACAGTGAGAAATTTCATTATGCACAATACTAACAAATTAACCAGAATTTCTGTTTTTGCCAGGAATTGGAAACATTCATCATGAAAAAGAGGAACACCATAAGTAATAGTAGAGAAACTAAAATATAATAAAAAATGATATATTCCCCATTTGTACATATCTTCAGGAGATTCAAAATGTATATCTTGAATATCCCTGGAAATTCTCTCAGAAATTCTCCATCTCAGAAAAAAAAAAAAATTATTATTATTTTTTTTAAAGATGACCAGTAAGGGGATCTTAACCCTTGACTTGGTGTTGTCTGTACCACGCTCTCCCAAGTGAGCTAACTGGCCATCCCTATACAGGGATCCGAACCCTTAGCCTTGGTGTTATCAGCACCACTCTCCCAAATGAGCCATGGGCTGGCCCCAGTAAAAAATTATTTCAATATGCTTTGGAGCTGTTATCTATTTCATAATTCTTAAGAGGGTTTTATATATATTATACTTATAATGTGTTTATATATGTGTCTCATTTTTATATGGGGCTTTTAGATTTTTTTAATTGTGATATCAAGAATTAAAAAACCTCTCAATAAGAAAAAAATGTTCTATTCTCTAAACACACTGGGTAACAAAATTACATATATTTTAAAAAATCCCTATCTGCTGGTCAGATTATATGATTTTTTACTCAAAACTCAGCTCAGTGATTGTATAAGACTTTTAAGTGACATGATTGTGATATATGCTATAAAAACAGCCTTAACAAATAATACAGAATAACTAAGTATATAGAATTCTCAATTATAGATTGAAGACAGATCCCAATTTTAGTCATTCAAGTGACCTGAATCAGGATTATAAAAAAAAAATCTCATTCTTGAGGCTTATAAATCAGTGCAGAAAATACATCAATAGCTACCTTTGAGGTGTTTTGCTTTCCTTTTGGCAGCAAATAAAACTGGCTCACCAAAGCTGTATTATTTTTAAAAATTCCCACGTCACACCATTGTCGTTCTACTGCTTTCATTGTTGTCCCTGGATTTGAAGGAGTCTCTTTCTAATTTCAGAGAAAGAAAAATTTATGAAGACTCTTATTGAGCATATGAAAAATTTCAAGATTTAATAAATCCATGCAGTGATCTACAAGTAGGTATACGGATAAACACCACAACATTAACAGCTCATACGTAAATAAAGTCTTAACAGATTAGGTCAACTGACAGTGAAACAGGGATGCCAATTCAAACACAGGGAGTGACAGGCATTCTCTAAGTCAGTAGCTCTGTACTATCAACCTAGCTGGAGTTAGCATGCTTTCCAATCAGTGACATGTTAAAATGCCAGCTGTTTTATAGAACATTGTCATTTCAGAGACTCTCTCAGAAAATGTAATCCCTTTGGTGTGATATTACAACTTGCTCCAAAAGGAGCAAATAAAGAAGAATTCATTCCAAGCTGGCTTATTTCTAGATTCAAAACCAACTAGCAGAAATTCAGTGATCTTTGCACTTGAAATACCTGTGATTCTCCAAACCTAAAAGGAGAAAAAATGTTCAAAACTAAAATGCAGTTTGAATATACTTTATTTCGTATATACTACAGAGGAGTTGATTAAACAGTTTTACATTTTTAAACCTGCTTTAAAACAAATAAACTTCCTCTACCTTAAGCTACTTTTAGTGATAAGTGAATTATACTTATCCCTGGAACTAACCTTTTAAAGCCATCTTCTTTATAAATGAGACACTGTTTCCAGAAGCTCAAAACAAATGTGCACTTCAGTTATTTATTTCTGTCTTAAATATATAACAGCAGAGGTACATGCTTATAATTCACATTTTTTGTTATTTAGGCTATCACACATGACAAAGTGAGCTAACTAGAAGAGTCTTTAAAGTTAAAAAAAAGGAATAGCTTTAAACGTGTTTTCATTTTTTAAGGTTGTAAAAACTCTCTTCAACAACTTTTATAAAACAACTGGCTCCAACTGAAATAACAAATATAACTCTGGCTGATACATCGCAAAACAGATTCAAAAGAAAACAAGTTCATTTTAATAATCCTTCCCTGAGAAGCGTCTAAGAACACTAGGACTTAACATTCTGGAAAGATGAAAACTGAGAAAGGTATATAATGATCCAAATCCATAAAATCACGATTGAAAGAAAACTAAAACTATTGACAGTTCTTAAAGATTCTGTATGGTAAATATGTCAAATAAAAACTCTTGCTCATAGCAATAAAGTTGAAATGACTAATAAAAAAATCAAAAAGTATATACACATATGTATCATCTTTATAGTTATTAAGACAGTCAGTGTATCTGTAAGGCTTTCTAGCATTTTAAGTTTGGTGCCATACAGACCAATTTTGGCCTTCCATAAAACAACCCAATGTCAGAGATTATTGGGCTACCCTACATGAATGACAACCCAATATTGCAAAATTCTGTTGTGCTCCTGTTACGTAGCTACCAATAGAGCCATCCAAGTTTTAGGTTCCATAACATATCCTATGTTTTAAGCATTAATATAATTTACATATATATACACACATATATGTATATATATATGTACACACACATATGTATATATATATACACACATACACATATTTTTGATTCTAAAAGTAACACATTTCATTATAGAAAAATATAGAAAGCATAAAGAAGAAAATAAAAATTACCTGTGGCCCCACACCTAGAGAGAGTCATCTAGCATTTTAGTGCAGATGTGAATGGGTGCCTGTATTGTGTGTATTTTTTAACAAAATTGGGACCACAGCACATATATTATTTTTTATTCAACTTTTTCACTAAACATTATACTGTGAATATTGTCCTATTCAATCATTTATTTCTAAATTTACGTCAATTTATTACTAAATGATACCTGAAAACCTTTTCATGAATTTATTTAGAAATTGCTCAGCATTTAAAAGCACATAATCATCTGTAAACATGCATCATCACCAGATCATGTACTTACAGAAAATGGCATTGCTGCAGCATGCATCTCTACACGGCTGATCTTAGTTGCAGGCAGTGAACATGTTTCATCAACTAAAAATTAAATAATTCATCAGATAAGACTTACATAATCACTTATCAAACAGACATTAAAATATAATTCATAAATATACAAATATTTAATACCACTCAACTGTATGCTTAAAAATGGTTAAGATGGTAAATTTGATGTTATGTGTATTTTACCATGAAAAAATAATTGGAAAAAAAAATAGAGGAAGAAAATCGTAATAATTAGAAATATAAACCCTTTAACTCAAACTAATTCATAAAGTTCACTTTATGAGTGTTTGATGACTAGCTACAACTCGAGAATGTTTAACAAAGAGGAAACGTAAGTCCTATTGCAAAAGAATAAGAATTTACAAAATTAGAAATCAATCAAACTTGCTGAATTGTTAATGCAGTCTAGAACTAATCTTTTCTAAGAAAAAGGAAAAAAAAGTTTGCTAAATTTATTGAAAGTTAGAGAAGATACATTCTGATCATATTTTGATAGTGTGTGCTAATCTGAATATTTTATGAAAAGTAGCAGAGAATATTTTATATAATGATTTTAATTGAGATGCTGAATCTGTTTATATATGGTTCAATCCAACACGAAATGCAATTCCCATCTAAGACAAATACGTTTGATGAATTTATATACATAAATGGTTCAAAATACAGTATGTGAAACACATTTCAAACCTTCAGATTTGGTACTGAATGTTGTTAGTGAAGTTTCATCTTTAACAACTGCCCCATTTGTACTGGATGATTCAGTTTTAATGGTCTGCTGGGTTACCATAGCTAGTGCGCTGGAAACAGTACTGGATACAGAAGTTTCAGGGATTACTGTTCTTAAGTCCAGGCAACTACTTAGAACACCTACATTTGCTGAAGTGTGAGGTCCTAAAATAAAAGAGAAAAGGTCTATTATTAATATAACACCTACAGATAGTCATAATGTCTAATAGTTCCTGTCATAATTCTTGGTACTTTCAGTTTTAAAATCATACATATGAGCACTGCAAACAGCCTTAGTATGAATTCACCATTAGGCATAAAATGTTTAGAAAAATAAAGTGCATTATATCCATAATGGATATCCAACTTCCAGCTTCCTCTTTCATTCTAAACATTGAATCAATGTTCTTGAACTCTCTACTAAATCATAGATCAAATGGCTTTGCTTCCCATTTTCGGGGGAAAAAGTAGAGGTAATCAGGCATGAATTCCCTCCATTTTCTGCCTTCTGCCCCCAACTAGAAATGTACTTATGATTGTGCCCATCCTCCCTGTCTTTTCCATGTCAGAGAATGAGCTGACTTCTCTCCTGAGGAAGTTTAATCTACCCTCCTGGGCTCTTGGTCCGATTCCTTCCCCCATATTTTGGAACCCTCATTCATCAATCATTCCTGTCTCTTCAAGGTTTTCACATTCTTCTTCTTTAGTAGTTTTTGGCCCTTGGCTCATAAAAATCATCAAATCTCTGAGGCAAACAAACACACATCTTCCTTGACCTCACAAGTCCCCTCCAATTACCATCTCCTATTGCTAATTCCCTTCAGAGCAGTTTCTACTTCCTTGACCTCCCCAGAATGCAGTTTCTAGCACACTATTCTAGTGAAATGGCTCTGGCAAACATCAATGATTTATAAGGGACATTTTTCAATTTTCACTTACTTTACTTTTCTGCAATGTAAACAATGCTGACCACATATTCCTTTTTGAAACTATTTCTTTCTATGACTTATATTAATTCATTCCACAATATTGAAAATCTACTCTCTATCAGACTTTGTGTTTGTTTCTATAATTTAGGTGAAACAAAGCAGGCCTGGTTCGTGCCTCATGAACTTAGAGTCATGTGGTAGACAGTGATGCATACACAAATAAACATACAGTCACAAATTGCAATGCCCACTATAGAGGAAAAAAATATACCAGTCTTTTTCCTCTAAGAGCCTCTTCTCAAACTCTTTAGTTGGCTTCTCTTCTTCAAATGACTTTAAATACCAGTGTCCCTAAGCCTTCTTCCTTTCTCCCTTTACATGTTTTCCCTTTCCTTTAAATATCATTCACGAATCACTCACCTCTCAAACATGTGTGTCCCAGCACCTTGGCAGGTGCTGGAAATCTAGGAATAAGCAAATCAACAAGGTCCCTGCTTTTATGGAGCTTACATTTTAGATACTCTTAATTTCCAAATTTATATTTCCAGCCTAGGACGGCCTCTTAGACTCCAGACCTAAGTATCCAACTGCCAATTCGAAATCTTTACCAATACATTCCTCAAGTGCCTCAAAATAGTAAATTCAAAGTTGAACCTATCTTTTCCCCAAATCTGTTCTTGCTCCTATATTTCCTATGTTGATGCCCAACCCAAAAAACCAGGAGTCATGTCCAACTCACTTTTTTTGGTCTTAATTTCCTTAGTTGCTTGTTTACTTTTTAGTTTGTTTTTATTTTACTACCCTTTCAGGTTGATTTTTTTCCCTGAGCATGAGCGTTTCTGACCTAGTTTTTTTTTTTTTATTGAAACATAATTGATTTCATACATATTTGTGGGGTTCAGAGTTGAATATCAATTCCTGTGTACAATGTGTGATTCAACTCATTTTTATTTTTCATATCCAACCAGTTGCCAAATCTAATTGACACAACTTAAAAAGTCTCTTAAATGATATATTGTCTCCTCTCCATCTCATCCACTGCTTTAGTCTCTATGTATCTCCTGGAGACCTAAAAGAACCCCTAACAAGGCTCCCAATCATTTCTTACTATAGTTCTTCCTGATGGTGAGGCAAGCGTGCTCTTTCAAAAAAATCTAATTGCATTACTCCTCTACTTTTAAATCATACTCTTCAACAGCTACTCCAAACTGCAGTGAAAAAGCCAGACTCTTCCTGTTAACCTGAGACGGCAAAGTCATTTGTTGACACATTTGAATGTCTGTGATGTGCCAGGCACTGTCACTGTATAACCACTCTGGTTTTCCCATTTGTGTTGTATTAATCTTATTCAAACTACCTTACAACGCAGGATTTAGGGTACATTAATATTCTGAAATCTCAAAGCTCATATTCATTTTCGGAGTGTAAACTTCTTTGTAGTATAAACATATAGAAAATCATGATAAGAAAGAAATTTAAATTGAAATCCAGGACCAAGCTTTAATAATTATGACCAAATGATTCTCTTACACCAGAAAGTCAATAAAACAAAAGAGCTATCTTCTTCCACAAGTAATGAAATGAGAAAAATTATAGATTTTTTTCTTTGAATATTTTTATTATCTACCATGGACTCATTTAAAAAATGGAAATAAGAATATTTACCTTGTTAAATTTGAATCATTGAAAAGGAATTATATCAGCTGTCATGATTTTTTCAAATTAAAAATAAAGTCACATGTTCCTATGTCAGGGATATACAAGAGTGAGATTTATAAAATAATTTTAGATACTGAAATCAGAGGCAATGCTTAATATAACTCAAATGGCATCAGAATATTCAAATATAAGTATCATGAATGCTATGGGCTATTCAACAGTTCTCATAAATGAACTGTCTTTCTTAGGATAATCCAGTGACTTGCTAAACAAATATTTACTAAGTGACTACTGTTTACCAGGCATGGATCTGGGTACTGGGGAAATAGAGGTCAACAGGACAGATAAAAATCACTGCCCAAAATAAAAATTTCAGGTAGTTATAACTGATGAGAAAATAAAACAGTGTAATGCGATTAGTGACACTGAAAACACTGGTGAACCTCAAATGTAATATAAGAACTTGCCTCATTTAAATTCCATAGCTCATAATTAATAATTACTATTCAAATAAGTGCTTACTTAGTATTTTAATATCACTTTAACTAAATTCAATACAGTAGATATTTTATTATTAGGAAAATGGATCAAAACCACGTAACATTTATATTTTCAATAACTAAAATTCCCTACCAATGCTATAAAAAGCTCTAGTTTTATTTAAAAGACCATCCTTATACCTTCATTTTTCCTTAGCATATCCCCCACACAACTATTATGATTAGAAGCATTAGAAGTCGAAGATGAATGTAAAATGGCATTAGAATCCGTCAATGCTTTGAAGTCTTGTCTGGTTTTCGGTGAGGTTCCTTTCATGACTGTATATTCAGTTTTTGCACTATTTACTGTATCACTGATCTACAAGAAATAAAATAGTTTATTGTAGCAAGCAATATTCCATGAAATAAAAATACATGTAAAAAACAAAATAATTTACAATTTAAATGCATTTGAAAATAAATTTACCAAAATAAAAACATTTAAAAATTATGTTCTCTTTTTTTATAGGATTATTCTTAAGTTTTACAATAGTTTAAAAAAAAAATCTTAAGAAAACAAGTTCTTTTCACTTAATTTCCATGCTCAAAAGACCAGTTGTGAAGAGGAGACAGAGGGCATATTTTGAGGGAAAAAAATTTACATTTTTATAAGTGGTAGCTAGTATTACAAGTAAACAGAGAGAACCCCAAAGCTATTAAATATATCATTCTGGTCAAATTTTCTTAACAAAGGACAGACATGTATACTAAAAATCTAATGACTCCTGAAAGTAAAATTTCAGTTATTTGGAAACTTCAAGAGAATTAATTATTCTATATGACTTTGTTTTCCATATAGACATGAAGATTTAATACATATACATATCATTATTCTTTATCATTAAATATTTGGGTGGGAATCTTCCTAATTAGATTTTTCTTTGCCTTCTTCAGCACACCATAGTGAACATATTTAAACTTTTTGATCATTCAAGTCATCAATGTGAACATCAGTTACTATAGCGATATATATAGGTCTACTGAACCATAAATGTGACCTGTTCTATCAGTCAAATACTCCAATAGTGCTGCTCCTTTTCACTACTTGTTTTTTATTATTTTGCCATCTCCACCTTTATTGTCAACACTTACAATTTCCAACGGCTCTAAGGATACTTGTCCGTAACATGCCTTGAACTTGACCTTAATTTGTGGTGATGATGCTACTGTTAACAAATGATGATGATGATGATGTCGATAGCCACAACCATTAAGCCAGGCATTGTGCTACATATTTATAAACTCTATATCTCATGTACTCTTCACTAAAATTCTATAAGTTGAATAATATGATCCTTGTTTATTGATGAAGAAAATGAGAGAGAACTTAAGTATAGTAGTCCTCCCTTTTCAGTAGTTTTGTTTTCCATGTTTCAGTTCCCCATGGTCAACTGTGATACAAAAATGTTAAATGGAAAATTCCAGAAGTAAACAATTCATAAGTTTTAAATCTTGTGCCACCCTGCTCCATTCTGCCCACATCCCTTTGTCTAGTTTATCCATGCTGTCACTTAGTAGCATCTCATTTATCAGATGGAAAAACATAGTATATATAAGGTTCAGTACTATCTGCAGTTTCAGGCATCCATTGGGGTATAAGGGGGAGACTACTGTAACACACTTACAGCCAGGTAGCCAGTAAGTAGCAGAGCTAGAATTTGAACTTAGATTTATTTCATTCCAGTGGCTCCATATTATAGTGTCTCTAATGTGCTCTTTGCTTAGAAATCAGATACAATCTAACTAGAAAAGTAAAGAAGAAGAATAAATAAATCCTGAGATTTCTGGTTAAACAGTAAATTAAACACGTTTCAGGAATGGTATAAACTTATAAAGAATAAGAATGGGAGAAGAGACAATAGTAGATAAGACGTAAAGCAGAAAAAGCTAGGAGCTAAGAGCCTTCTCTTAGCGGGGAACTTACTAGGATGTGAACTGCTTATGCCACAGGGCCCAAGGAAGGCATCACGTACTGTGGCAGCAGAGGTGCAGAGTGCAAGTAAACACAGGGGGACTGTCACACGGAAGTCTGTATAAGAAGAGTTGGGGCCCCAGCTCTGCTCTCCCAGCACACAAAGCCAGAAAAATTCCTCTCCCCTATTCTAACTGAAGATGGGAAATAGGTAGAAAGGTTGAAATGTGAAGCTCTAGACTATAGTACAGTGTCCCTCAAGTGAGGGTGGGGGAGAGGTAGTTGTGTTAAAAGTCTACATGCTGAAGAGAGACATGCCACTACCCCACTCCCTTACTAGGCTCCCAAAATTCTGACAGCCAGGCTTATAAATCCCAGGCAAGAGGTTGGAGAATTCTCAGAGGAAACTAATTGGTCTAAGAGAAAGACGCACAGACACTGACACTTGTGGGTCCCTACCCAATCACCTCCATTAAAGTCTATTAGTGAACAAGCCATGCCCACATGCATAGACTTTCCAAGTTCCTTTATAAAGCCTCACTTTAAACATGAAAGGACAGCCAAACATCACCAGACATTTGATGACAGTTTCTCACATGAAAGCCCAAGATCAAAACAAATTAAAAAATAAAAAGGTGTTTGAGAAAAAGAAATATTGCAGACAGCAGCATAAAACTCCAAATTAAAAAAAAAAAAATTAGCATAACTCTTGAAAAGGGAAGCTATTATATTTATGAATCAAGAAAAGGATGCTATAAAAGAAATAAAGAATAAGATTAGGTTTTTAGAAATTAAAAATGTGGTTGAATATACTTAAAATTGGATAGAGGACTTATAATATAAAATGAATTTTTTCAGAAAGTAGAACAGACAGAAAGAGAAAATAGAAGATAAAAAGTAAAATTGGAGGATTAGTTCAGGAGGACCATCATTCAACAAGAGTTTAAAAAAACAGAGAAAATGGAGGGAAGAAATAATCAGTAATGAAAGCCATGAGTTTCCAGAACAATGGGGTCCACTGAGTGTATAGCACAACAAATGGAGACATACACCCTAAGGCACATCATTGTGGAAATTTCAGAAACAGGGGATAAAAAGAAAAAACTAAATCACATAAAAAGGATTAGGAATCCAGGTGGCATCGGACTTCTCAATAGCAACACTGAATGCTAAAAGGTACTAGAAAAATACCTTTAAGTTTCTGAGGGAAAAGTTTCCAATATAGAATTCTATACCCCAGCCAAATTGTCAGTCAAATATGAATAGAAATGTGAAGACATTTTCAGATAAGCAAGATGTCAAAAAGTTTACCTTTCGTAAGTCATTTCTCAGGAAACTACTGGAGGGAGTATTGCAACAAAATAAGGGAAAACACCAAGAAAGAGGAAGAAAAGAGGTCAAGAAACATGGGCAGGGCTGGCCCCGTGGCTCACTCGGGAGAGTGTGGTGCTAGTAGCGCAGAGGCCACAGGTTCGGATCCTTATAGGGATGGCCGGTGCGCTCACTGGCTGAGCGTGGTGCAGACAACATTGTGCTGAGTGTTGCGATCCCCTTACCGGTCAGAAAAGAAAAGAAAAGAAACATGAGCAATACAGGAAAGAGATTAAAGAAATTCCTAATATGAAGCAAATGGAAATTCTAAAATGACAGCTGTGTAGCAGGCTAGAGAAGAACCAGAACAGACCTTTACAGACCAGAGCATGAAGGCAGAGAGCTCCAGGAGGGATAGTTCCAAGAGAAGGTGTGGGGGAGGGGAGGAGAGGAAACTATCTTATACGTTTGAATATTTTGAGAAGAAGTTTTATAATTTTGTTGGAGAATTTAAGTATGAATTAATGATAGGCAAGTAGGAAACTAAGCAAGTGATAAAGTGAGGCTGTTAACAATGCCAGGAAAAACAAAGTTGTATGAGAAAGGAACAATGTTCATAGGACACTACATGACTCATCTGTGAATGTCACCACCATAATGTTAACATCAATTCATAATTCAGCTAAAAGTATTTTAAGGATGTGGGAAGGCGAAAAGAGGAGATGAGACAATATTTTAAGAGATCATCAAATCTTCATCTTCCATTATTGAAGACAATTGATCTAAAATTAGAAAGTTGAGAAGTGGCAGCATAAGGATTTTATTTAGAAGTACATAGCCACCAAAAGAAAGCTACAATAGTTGAAAGTAGTTGCTTCTAGGGAGTAGGAATCACGAGCAGGGAGGGACAGGGTAGGAAGCTATTGTTTATCATCATAAGTCTTATAGTACCATCTAAATTTTGTGGTACATGCACACACACATACATATATACAGTCAACATATAACATGTGTATTTATATAACAAATATACCATGTCTATTATAAAAAAGCTACTCAGAAATAAACTGTATAAGCTTTACTTGTAACTTCCCCTTCCTCATACTATAGCCTTTTCTGTATATTATTGGTCCTCAGTTATGCTCAGAGCATGAGCCTATACCTACATCATTTTCCTTGAAAAGAGTTTGCTAATATAGATAGCAGTTTGCCAGATAAAAATAATGAATCTCAGGAAGCTTATTTATTAGTCTCCACAAAGACCTACTGTGAAGCATTTTGTAAACAAGAAATAAACTCACATACACAGGTACTCAATTTAACAACTGATATTCTTTTATAAACAAAATACATAGTAAAGAATATATTTCATACACATTTTTAAAGCACATCTTTAGGAATTTTAAATAAGTGTGTGTGTGATATTTTAAAAAGTCAAAATATAGATATATAAGTATAAATTATAATGGATTAGCCTCGGATGCTATGTAATGAGGCTAGGCTTCTCTTCGTCAGGAGTGCTCAGTTCAGGCTACTATCACAATGATCTGTGAAGCTTTCTTTAAAACAGAGCTGCCTGGGCATCATCCTAAAAATTTTGCTTCAGTAGATCTGAGGAACAGCTTGGGAATCGGTGTATATTTGTTTGTTTGTTTATCCCAGAGATGATTCTGATGTGCAGCCAGGGTTAAGGACCCCATCCTAGACTAATATACTAAAAATCTTAATAAAAATTAGGACTATAACCATAAACATTAATTTGCCATCACAAATTTTTTAACTTACACAGTTAGGAATCATGCTGTTACTGCCTTGTCTGTGAGGGTCCATCCTGACTCCTGTAGGAAGGAGAAAGTTCAAACTAATATGCTCTTAATTAGCTTCAATAAAATATATCACAATCAAATATTTTTTAATGTTACATATTAAAGGTTTACAAAGTAGTATCTTTATCAAAGTTTATATTTTCCTAAAAGTTTGCTTAAGAGTTGCCAAAAATCCTCTCTGGAAGAATGTGTTAAATTAAATTTGCTTTTACATTCTACATGCCTGTTTAGTTATGCTTCTGAAAAAAGTTGAAATATTTATGATAGTGAATTAAAACCACCCGCTGAAGTCAAAAAATACATCAAATTAAGAAAAGTGCATCAAAATGAACTGCAGAAAAAACATTCTATTCTAAATGTCTATGTGTTCTACTACATCATAATGGTAAGACAGCCAAGCTTCAGAGTTGAAACTTAACATGTTTGATTTACAAGGCATGGACCATCATACCATAAAATTTCTTATACCACACCTAATCACAGACTTTTCTGCAGTATATATTTTAAAAGCATATGCACATACATGCTTTCTCGAAGTGTGAAAATTATCTTACCTTGCATATTTGGTGCTGCTGAAGAATCTGAGGAGGCAGCTTGATATGGCAAGTCTGTATTCAACTGCAAAAGATAGCCCTCAACTGTAGGCACTTCATCCCACTTGACATGAAAAGAGTTGGTGGTGGCTTTGATCAGCTGTACTTGAGATGGTGCAGGTGGTTTCTCTAAACAACAATATTGATATCATACATCATTTAAGTTTCAAATGCATCAACAGTTTGCCTATATAATTTGTGTGAACTGGAGCTTTGAAAACATCATCAATATTTCATCTGTTTACCAGGAGAGGGAAAATTCACTCAGATAAATAACTATAGTAGATCAAATGAAAATAGTCTGGGGTTCTGATTTTATTTATTTATTTAATTCCATACATAAGTAAATCTACAAACAAAATAATCCAGTACCAAACTACTTGAGTAGTTCAGATTCAGAAAAAAATGTTTAATCCTAGAAGGCGGAGGAGAAGGCAGGCAGCCAAGTATTATAAAGTTATAGCTACATTGTTTTTACCTTCTTTAAAAGTTCTAATCTTTTTAATTTTCAGCCAATAACATACATGCTAGAAATACTGTTAATTTTAGCAAAGATGACTTAGACATATTTTGGAAAAACATAACTCTTCTGAAGTTAATACCCTGTTATCGAGACTTATACTACTCAAAACATGTAATTACCTTGGTATAAAATATCACTAACATTTCCAAAACAAATAATAATCATAGACTCTAAAGCTGGAAAAAGGGAATTGAGGTTATTTCTACAATATCTTTGTCTTTTTCTTTGTATACCTACCATATAGGGGAATTCACAATTCAGAGGCAGTACATTCCATCTTTTCAGTTACATAAGAAAATTTATTCTAGTGAGTTGAAATCTATAATCCTGTCATTCACCCTTACAGAACAAGTCTAACTACTATCTAAATTTTTAAATATGTATCCTTAGAGTATAGGTCAGCAAACTACGGCCCAAGGACCAGATCCAGTCCATGCCTGTTTTTGTAAATAAAGTTTTATAGAAACACAGCTACACTCATTTATATATGTATTGTCAATGGCTGCTTTCATGCTACAACAGCAGAGCTGAGTAGTTACAATAGAGACCACAGGGCCTACAAAGCCTAAAATATTTTCTATCTGGCCCTTTATAGAAAAAAATTTGATGTCCCTGTTTTAGAGGATAATTAAGCCTAGTTCCTTCAACTATTCCCATGTAAATTCCTCCCTGACCCTATTCAAAATCCAGTTTATTTATGTTTCTCAAAGTAAGTCAACTCAGACCTGAACAAAAGCAGACAATAAAATCCAGGAGGTACAAGCGTACTTCAAGAAGTTCACGGAAAGATTCATATTATCTTTTACTTCTATTTTTCCACAAACTTTTTGAAGTACCCTTGTACATGCCCCACATAATAGAATTTACCTGAAGAGAGGATAGAGGAAACAAAGGGGTACAAATCAATTAAATAAATAAGAAAATTCCCCAGTACTAAAGAACATGTGTTTCCAGACTGAAAGGGCCCACTTAGTATTCAGCACAATGGATTGAAAATACACAACAAAGCCTATCAGCATGAAATTTAAAAACAGTGGGAACAAAGAAAAAAATCCCAAAAGCTTCCAGAGAGGGGAGGGAAAAAGGTCATACTCAAATGGACCAAAAATAGAAGTGGTTTGGATTTCTCAACAAAAATACTGGAAGCTTGAATATAACAGAACATTGCTTTCAAAATTCTGAAGGATGATGATTTCCAATATAGAATTCTATTTCCATCCAAACTGTCAAGTGAGAAGGAAGATTGAATACATTTTCTAACAATGCAAGATCTCAAAAATAAACATATCACTTATGCACCCTTTTCCTGGGATGTATTCCACAAAAAAATGAGGAAGTAAACTAAGAAAAGGAAAAATATGGGATCCAGGAAACAGGGAGTCCAGCACAGGTGCGAGGCAAAAGATATCCCCAGGAAAACGATGGAGACTCCAGGATGATAGCTGTGTGAGATTTGTAGAGGGCAACCATCCCATATTGGAGCAGGAGAGCTTTCTTCAAGATGATGAAATTTGATAGAATATCTGATGCATCTAACCATAATGAGAGAAGATTTAAACAAATAACAGAGCGTATGGGTTGAATCAGTGGTAAACACATACAAATCTACAACCAATGAACAAAATTGGCAATTATTACTCCATGGCAAATAAAAAATTGTGCAAGGAAGGCTCAACTGTGAATAGTGTTTATAAAGTCATAATGTAAATACTGAATACTCATGTAACAAAATTACGGTGTAATCATATTAAGAGAATGGCAGGTAGAGGTGTATGGGAAAGAGGTGAGGAATAGAAGGAAAAAGAGAGAAATCCTTAGCTTCCATAGTAGAAAGTGACACTTAAACTGAAAAAAAATCAAAGTAACAATATATTCATGTGAGATATCATCTAATGGAGTTGAAAATGGATGCTTGTAAAGCAAGAAAAATGATGGAAAGGTGGGAGCAAAGAACTATTTTTTCATAAAAGCCCCATGGAATTCTATTACTCTTTTAAATATTATCACATACATGAAGTTTAACTAAAAGTGAAAAAAAGGCAAGATAGGGAGCTCCCACATTTCCCCTCCCCCAAACTGACGCTAATTTACCAAGAGGAAAAGCAAAATATGAATTTTGCCCTTATGATAGTGCCATGATTACATTTAGATGGATATTGGTGTCTAAAGCCTTTTATGAAAAGGTTGATGGAAAAACTGGCCATTCAGATCCAATTAGTTTTAACCTTTTTAAGTCACAGATCTCTCAGAGAGTCTGCTTAAAGTGACATATTCCCTACAGAGAAAAATTCATATATACACATTTTTCATCCAGTTTCAGAGACTGAAGCTTATCCTTAGACTTTAGTTAATAATTTCCAATTTCAAAGACGAATCGGTAAACTGGATTATCTATATTTCTTTCCTGCTTGCTAGTATGTGCTTCTTTCATAGAAAGCATTTACTCTCTTAGTTGTTCTATTATTTTTTCAACAATCTTAATTTTAATATTAAATTTTTACATTACAAAAGCAATACATTGTACCATAGAAAATACAAATAAGAGAAAAACTTTGAAGAGAATGTATAATCTCTGCTCTCATATAATACTTGGGTGTGTATCCTACCAAGGTTTTCACGTATACACTTAAAAAAAAAACTGGAGTCAAAAGTATGGTTTATAATCTGCTTTTCTCATGTAACAACACATATTACATCTCCAGATCTAATTTCTTTACTGGCCTCCAGACTTGTTTATTAATTCAACTATTTGATTTTCCAATTTCAAAATTAGCATGGTCTAAATGGAATTCTTAATTTTCCTCTCAGTCTTTCCCATCTCAGTAAATTATTCAAGCTGAAAACTTCATTCTCCATTCTTCTCTTTCTGTCACCTGCACACCCAACTTATCAGCCAATTCTGTCAATAAGAACTCCGAAATATATCCTGAATTTAATCATTCCTCCCTTTCTCCATTTTGTCACCACTATATAGTCTAAGACACTTCTTTGACTACTCAAGAGCCTCCCAACCTGTTTCCATGTTTGTATCAAAATTCATTCCCCATACAATTGCCAGTGACTATTCCAAAACGTACATCAGATCATGCCACAACTCTACTTCAAACTAATACATAACTTACCATTGGACTTTAAAAATAAGTTAAACTCTACCATGACGTTAAAGACTATACATGATCTGTCACGTGTTCACCTCTTTAACCTCCATTCCTACACTCTCCTTTTTGCTTACTCAGCTCAAATCTGTTCCCAAACATAACATGTACTCCCATCTCAGGGCTCTTGTATTTGCTGTTCATTCTTCCAGCAGTGGTTTCTCCAGCCTTTTACATAGGTAGGTTTTGCAAAGTTTCCCCCAGCAGGAAAATGGTTGTCTCACCACTCAGATCACATCCCATATACCACCTCACCACAGAGGACCTTTCTGAATACCCACTCTGAAGGAATCAGCCATCCTTGTCCCCATTCCCAGCAGCTCCCATCACTATCTCATGCCTTCACATGCTTCCCAGAAACTGAACTTATTTTGTTGATTTGTTTGATTATTGTTTGTTATCCTCTTGCCCTCACACCCTCTCAGAATGTAAGTTCTTTGAGAAAAGGGACATTATCGGTCTTGTTCACTGCTGTATACTCAATGTATAGAACAACTCCTGCTACACAATTGTTTATAAATATTTATTGAAAATGAATGTGAGTTCCACATTTAAAAATTTTTTGGTCTCATACTTTTTTTAAAAACACTTTTTATTTTGGAATAATTTTAGATTTACAGAAAAGTTGCAAAGATAGTACAGTGTTGCCATAACCCCATGACCCCAACTTCCCCTTTTCCCCAGCTTCTCTTAATGTTAACATATTTGTTAAAACTAAGAAGTTACCATTGATGTAATACTATTAATTATACTACAGACTACTGAGATTTCACCAGTTTCTCAATTAATGTCTTTTTCTGTTCTAGGATCCAACCTGGAATATCATATTGCATTTAGTCATCATGTCTCCTTAGTCTCCTCCAATTTGTTACTATTTCTTAGTCTTTCCTTGTTTTGCATCACTTTGAAACTTTTGAAGAGTATGGCTTACATATTCTGTAGAATGCCTAGAATGTGCCTAAATTTGGGTTTGTCTGATATTTTCTCATGGTTAAAGGGGGATTATGGATTTTGGGGAAGAGTACCATGGAAATGAAATACCTTTTTATCACATCATGTCAGGGAGGAAATTATATCAACATGACTTATCACTAGTGATATTAATCTTGATCACCTGAAGACGGTGGTACTTGCCAGGTTTCTTCATTGTAAAGCTACTATTTTTCCCTTTCTATATTCTATTCTTTGAAAAGGAGTCTCTAAATCCAGCTTACACTCAAAGAGAGGGGAATTAATATATTCCTCTGGAGTGGGGAGTATCTACATATATTATTTCTTCCATTTATTTTTAATTATGGGAAAAAGAGGCAGTGGCATATATGGTAAGCCTCAAAGAACAGACATTATTTAAGCATTTACCTAAAAGAAAATTTTTATTTGTTAAATACTCTTACCTACCAGTATCAAGATACCAAAGATCCTTGCAGCAAACTTGACTATTCAGGGCTTTTTTGTAGCCATCTCTTCCACTCCAAAAATACAATCGAGTGCCAATTGCAACAGCACAGTGTCCAGCTCTTGGTCGTGGTCTTGAATTTTTTTTATCTTCTTGAGAATCTGATACTAGGGTGGTCCACTCTGCTGTATCTAAAAATATAGAAATACTCTTGACTAATCTATGGTTCTTAAACCAAAAAATGACAAAAGTTATTTTATTAATAAATTTTATTTTAATGAGTAACTTTTAAAAGACTCACCCAGATTTAGGTAAGAAAATGAACTGGTACATCTCCATTCACAATCATGAGGTGAAGTCTCAATATTTTCCCCCTTATGTGGAACCCATCCACCAAAAATGTACATCCTGAACAAAAACAAAAAAACAAGAACATAAAGTAGCTGATTTAAGTTTACTTTTTGGATTTGAAATGCTACGAAAAATAGACTTCTCTTTCTTATTGTTGACTCAAAGCTTCAGAACTATTCACTCACTTATCACTCTCAAGGTAATAGGAATAAGTTGAATAAAACGGTCTTCTTTCAAGAGTTTATAATTTTATTTATAGAATCAAAATTATTTCTCTCTGGCAAATTACTTAAAATGGGGAATGTTTCAATTATAATACATTTGAAAATCAGTATTGCCTGTAATATACTAAAGGTACCTCAGTCACAAAGATACTCAAATGATCTCTGACATCCAAAGTCAAATTTAGAATTGTATGCATATAATAACCAAAGAAGATTAAATTTCATATAACTTTGGTCACCAATATTACTTAAATAAAAAACTTTAAACTATGTTCCTCAGGGCCCTAGGGGTTCTTGAGACAAACCTAATGGCTGTTGAAGGAAAAAGGCTCATCAGGCAGAGCTTAGGGACCATGTGACCTCAAGCCAATCACAGAAGCTCTATTTTTCTCTCTATTATATATTGGGGTCTTGATGGAAAACTTCATTTTATAAAAGGGCTCTGCTATTTTAAAAAATGTATAAGATTTTGTTTAAGTGTAAAGACTATTTTGTTTGGTTTTGAGGCTATTTTTCTTTTCTTTTCTTTTTTATTTTTTTGGTGGCTGGCCATATGGGGATCCAAACTCATGATCTTGGTGTTATAAGGCTATGCTCTAATCAACAACTAACTTGCCAGCCCCAAGGCTATTTTTAAAAAAGAACTAGTAAGGTTCTAAATTACAACTGGTAGTTTCCTAAAACATTACATTTAAAGTAAAATCCCTACACCAGTAGATACTTCATTAAATCCTACTTAAACAGTACTCCTAATCATGGCCGGGTGTTGCATAAATAAGGGAACTTGCTGATGGTAGTAATAGCTAACCTTTATGGAGTGCTCTGAATATACCAGGCACTGTTCTAAACATTTTACATGTATTAATCCATTTAGTTCTCATTACAACTTTGTGAAGTAGTTTTCAATTTAATCCCCATTGTATATATGAGGAAACTGAGGTATAGTTGGATTAGGTTTCCTTGCCCCAGGTTATACAAGACAGATACCAAAGGTGAGACTTGAATTCAGGCAATCTGGTTACAGAGTCTGTACTCTAACCATGACTCTATACTGCCATCTAACGTATAATTATTGAGAGTATGTGCCTGAGTACAAATCAAGCACTACCAAAATATGTAAAAAGAAAGAATTAGGTGTGCCAAATCTGATGATAGAGGACAGCTCAGTTTGACAATGCCCTGCCTTACATTTATGTAATGCCTACTCTGTTCAAGGCATTGGGAGGAATGTAAAGAAGTAAAAGATATAGCATAAGAAAATGGCATATTAAGTATTTCAGCTTCTGTAGACAAATTAATTTTAGCTTCATTCCACACAAACATTATTAAGTGCAGTAATCTATTTCCAAGAAACTAGCAGCATCACTTTTCTTTGTGTGCATCTTTCTTAAGTTGTTTTTTTTAAAAAAAGCAAAAGCAAAAACAAAAACAAAAAGCCATACTTGTTTCCTATAACACTGGCTGTGTGAAGGCTTCTTGGAAGTGGCACTGTCCCTTTAGTTTCTGGTTTTGACCATGACATAGTTTCTAAAAGTAAAAATAATCATATTAGCCACTTGATCTAACAATAGCAAATTACTTCAACTTGCATAATTTAAAAAAATAAAACAAAAAAGGACTTATCGAAATGAAGCAAAAATGTTTCAAAACGGTTATTTGAATTTCATCTTACACATTTCCAGCTGACATAATCTGCCAATCCAAAATTTATTTATACTTTAATATTAGTATTTGTAATGGACAGGTGTGCTTAAGGTGCCACCAATTTTGAATTAAGAACAATTTTAGGGATTTTAATATTTTAAATAAGAGCAAATTGTGTAGAAGACAAAGGTGAGAGGCACACCTACCCTCCAATCATTCATTCCTAGGATCCCTTTAGAAAGAGCCACCTAAGGGTTTTTCACTGACCAGCAGTAACGTTGCTAATGCTGTATTTACTTTATGTAGGGTAACCATTTAAAAAGTTACCATCCCCAATGGGACACTTTTCAGCATGAAAGGGGGTACTACTGATAATAACATGGACAATAAGCATAAACCAAGACCATCCCAGGCAAAGTGGGACATATGGTGACCCTACTTACAGGGAGCACAGACGAATTACTACCATAAGTCAAACATTCATGTGTTCAACCTGCTTGATCAGCAATCATTCATAGCACATCTCCGCTGCCCCTGGGTCTATGAGTGCTGGTTATAAGTCTAAGTGAAACTCAATAAATACTGCAATCAAAAATATTTTAAAATTTGCCCTTATTAATCATAACCAATTCCTGAGCCTGAATCAAATTAAGCTTACCTAAGTCAAGTTGCCATAGGTCATCTAGGCGAGCACCACACATTCCACCAAAAATATACATTTTAGGACTTCCAGAATCTTTTTTGCAATATATAACAGCTGTGTGAGATTCTCTTGGAGAAGGCACAATCCCTTTAGTCATTGGAATGCTCCAACCCACAACACCAGAACCATGCTGTAGCTCCAACTCGTAAAAGTCATTTAAATATCTAGGATATCATGGAAGAAATTAAAGCATTCAGATGATCTATACCTTTTATTTGTTTTTTATTTCTATTTATAAAGATAATATTGATTACTGTGAAAAATTCATGGAGTATGTAAAGGCATTAGGAGAGCAGAAACCCTAGAACTCATTCATTCAACATACTTATCAAACACTATTATGTAGAAGGCACTCTTCTGGGGCTAAGTAGTGAAGAGAAGAGAGAAAAAAAAATTCCTGACATCATTTAGCCCACACTCTTATCAATGACAACTGTGGTTGTTTTAAAATATGTGCACAAATCCTCTGATACTCTTCTCATAAGGATGTTGGATCTATGTCCCCTCCCTTGATTTGGGCTGGTTTGTGACTGCTTTGACTAATAAGGTATGGTGAACTGACACTATGTGATTTTTGAGGCTGGGTCATGGAAGGCAGTCAGCTTCACTAGAACATTCACTCTTGGAATCCTAAACCACCTTGTAAGAAGTCCAACTCCCACAAAACCACTGTCGGAGTTGGTGACAGAACCATTTGAGTCCATGGGTGACAGAACCATTTAGCCAACTCAGTTGAGGTATCAGACCTGGAAGTAACCATTCAAGCCTTTTCATGTGAGGATCTAGCCACCCTACTGTATCCTGTCTGAATTCCTGACCCATAGAATCCATGAGCATAATAAAATGTTGTTATTCTGCATCACTAAATTTTAGGGCAGTTTATTACATGGCACTAGATAACCAGAACAATCACTATTGACAGTATTTTGGTAAATGTACTTTAAGAAAACTATCTCTATGAATATCCACATATGAATAAACGAGGCATACTACAAATGATGCTTTGCAACTTTAAAAAAAAAGTCACTATAATGTCATAGCAATGCCCTACAATTGAGAAACTGGCATTAAATTTCTTATCTGTGACATGGATGTTTTTGAAATTTTGAGCAAAATGACTTTTGTAAGGATCTATTTCCTACCAATTATTACTCAAGTATAAAGGCAAAATTAAAATATATTAGGACATATAAAATTTCAAAGTTTAGTAGAGTGTGGTGCTGATAATACCAAGTTCTGGGGTTCAATCCATGTACCAGCCAGCAAAAGAAAAAAAGGAACAAAACTTCAAAGTTAGCTACATAATTGTTTTGGGAAAAAATGGTTCTTGGATGTTTTCTAGGAAAAAGAAAGAGAAATTCAAGATAGAATACATTGGATAAGAGTACAAAAAAACTAGTTATTTATGGTTATTTTTAAATTGAAGTTCATAACTGTGGTTGTGAGGTCTAAATAATCACTAAGGAACACTTAATAAAAACTTAATTTCTTAACATTATTATAGCCCAGAATAAGATTCAAGGATATATGAAACATATAGAAAAAGGAGGGAGTCAAATGAATTCTAAAAGTAAAGACAGTAATTTATTCCCAAGGATTACAAGACATTTTTAGTTTAAACGTGTATGTTAATTTCCAAGCAACTAAGGGAGGCATAGAATTAACACACATAACTTTCAAATCACTAGAGGGAAAGAAAGAGTCAAAGAAAAACAATAAATCAAGAAAAAGTAAGAAAAGGAAAAAATAAGCCAACTATAGTATATGGAAAGCAGTTAATAGGATGGTTTAAAAAAAAAAACACATAAACAATGTCAAAAGAAAAAAGGACAAATTGAAAGAGAAAATGAGTACATATCACAGAAAAAGATCATGTTTTCTTAATGTAAAGAGCTCTTAAAAATTAAGATAATGGGCCGAGCCCGTGGCACACTCAGGAGAGTGCAGCGCTCGGAGCGCGGTGACGCTCCCACCACAGGTTCGGATCCTATATAGGAATGGCTGGTGCACTCACAGGCTGAGTACCGGTCACGAAAAAGACAAAAAAAAAAAAAAAAAAAAAAATTAAGATAATGACTGATCATATCTAATATCATATCTATCTGATAGACATAGATAAGAGGATATAAAACTGACAGTTCACAGAACAGGAAATAAAAATTATATAAATGTGTATACACACAGACAGATATATAAACATGCATGCATGTACACACACACACATGTTCAAACTTATCATAACTTTAAAAAATCTAGCAAAGGCAAGAAAAGAGGGGGAAAGCAACAAGGATGCAGAGCAGATGGAAAACATGAGATAAAAGGGCAGGAAAACATTTTCCTATTATAAGATAAAGACTCTGGTGGGGGGCAGGGAGGCACACAGGGAAAACAAAATAAAAGAACACTGAATTTAGCCATAAGCTATTAAAATCAAGGATGATCTTTTTTTTTTTTTTTTTAAAGATGACCAGTAAGGGGATCTTAACCCTTGACTTGGTGTTGTCAGCACCATGCTCTCCCAAATGAGCCAACCGGCCATCCCTATACAGGGATTTGAACCCGTGGCCTTGGTGTCATCAGCACCATACTCTCCCAAGTGAGCCACAGCCCGGCCCAAGGATGATCTTAACAATTGACATGTCATAGGCTTAAACTGATCAGAATAGACATCAGCCAGTATGTTATACCTGCTCATATTGGCTGTTAGTCCCATTTACAAAAGATAAGACTACAACTAAATGATGCACACAGGTTGAAAAATAGATATACAAGGAACAAAACCCAAGTCCATAATCATGCTGGGAGATTTTAACAGGTAACTCAAAAGTTGACACAACCTTGACCCACAAAATAAAAAAAAAACTTTGAATAAAAATTTAAAACATTGATTTAATAGATAAAAAACCTTGTACCCAAACAAAGACTCACAGTCTTAATGAGCACCTATGGAATAATCACAAAAACTGATTGTGAAATAGACACAAAGACCACCTCCATAGACCACATTTTCTGATCACAATATAATAAAACTAGATATTAGCAATAATAACAAAACTTTCCACTTGGAAATTTTCAAAAAATTATACCAAATTAAAGAGAAAATAAAAATTAATGACAATAAGAATACTATACATCAAAACCTGGGGGATATCACCAAAGCCATAACCAGAGGAAAATGTATAGCATTTATTAGGCAATAACACTGAAAATAAATGAATTAATAATCAGTCAAATTATTAGAAGTTAGAAAAAACATTCAAACTATTGGAAATTTAAAAGAAGTTAGAAAAAAGGAAAATAGAAATGAAATAGAATTAAAGAAAAATTAAGAAGAAAAATAATCAATAAAACTAAAAAATGGTTATTTGAAAATACCAATAAAATAATAAACCTCTAGCAAGTCTGATTAGAAAAAAGGAAAACAAGAGCGCAGCAGTGCTGGGAGCGCCGAGGCCGCGGGTTGGGATCCTATATAGGGATGGCCAATGCGCTCACTGAGCGTGGTGCGGATGACACCAAGCCAAGGGTTACGATCCCCTTACTGGTCACAAAAAAAAAAGAAAAAAAAAGAAAGAAAGAAAAAGAAAAAAGGAAAACAACACAAATATTTAGGAATGAGAAAAGACATATAACAGCAGATACAAATAAAGATATAGAGAGAAGTGTTATAACTTTTATCAATAAATTTTAAAATCTAGATAAATGGGTGAATTTTCAAGGAAAACAAACTACCAAAAGTTACAAAGGTAGAAAACGTAAATAGATCAATAACTGTAAAAGAAATTGAAATGGCAATCAAAGATCATTCCTAACATACGCCAATCCCAGAAAATTATGGGAAGTTTCTATTAAATATTCCAGGAACTATTTTATTTAAGCATAATAAATGATGGAGAGTTTCCCATAGACTCATAATATAGCCCTGATTATGTCCCCAGGGATAACATTATCCTGATATTCAAATCAGGATATTTTAGGCCAAATCACTAATGAATACAAATAATATTAAAAAAAAAAATGTCAGCAATGTAAATTCAGCAAAATATAAAAAGAATTCTATAACAATAAACTGGGGTTTAACTAAGAATAAAAAGGAAGCTCATAGGCCAAGCCCGTGGCGCACTCGGTAGGGTACGGCGCGCTGGGTGCGCGGCGACGCTCCCGCCGTGGGTTGGGACCCTGTATAGGAATGGCCGGTGCACTTACTGGCTGAGTGCCGGTCACGAAAAAAGACAAAAAAAAAAAAAAGGGAGCTCATAATTCATTTTTTTCTATTTCTTTTTTATTTTATTGATTTTTTTATTGGTTATGAATATTCATGGAGAAGTAGCTCATATTTCAGAATCTAATAATATAATTCACAAAATTCATGGGTTAAAGGAGAAAAAACATTAAGCTCATCTCCATACCTGAAATAAATTTAAGCTATGTCAACATCCATTGTTGATTAAAAATAGAGGGAAAAAAAACTGGCGAACTAGAAATTCAAGAAAATTTTCTTGATCTGATTAAAAGCACATACCTGACACCTACAGCAAATGCCACAATTAATGATAGAAAGGTAAATGTATTAATGAAACAGAATAGAGTTTAGAGGAGTCTACAAACTCTTTCTGTAAAGGGCCATAGAGTAAATATTTTAGACTCTGCAGAGCATAAAGTCTGTCACAACTACTCAGCTCTGCTGCTTTAACATAGAAACAGCCAGACACCATACAAAATGAATGGGTATAGCTGTATTCCAATAAAACTTTATTAACAAAAATAGGCAGGAGGCCAAATTTGGCCCATAGAGTGTGGTTTGCAATACCTGGTCTAGAAAGCCTAGAAAAAGACCCATTTACAGAAGAATTAAGATATGACAAGAGATGGAATTTCAAATCAATAGGGAAAAAAATGGCTTATTTAATAAATGGTGTTGGATGAATTGGAAATTTATTAGGAAAAGAAGTAAAAAGCCTCACACTAGTCACAAAAGTATATTCCAAATATATTAATGTTCTAAACATAAAAACAAAACTGAGTGTACTAGTAGAAAATATAGAAAACTAATTTTTTTATAATTTTGGAAGAGTCTTTCTAAGCAAGATACAAAACCAGAAAGCCATAAGAGAAAATATTATCAAACTTGATAAAACCAAAATGAAAACCCTTAAAAGAAAAACACAAAGACAGGACTTGGAAAAAAATATTTGGAGCATATGAAAGAAAATACATACAGAACTCCTAAGGATCAACTAATAAGAAAAACTGAAATCCATAAAAATATGATTAGAAATAGTATATGAATCAGCAAGGTCACAGGATACAAGAAAAATGTACAAAACCAATTGTATTTCTATATACCAGCAATGAACAATCCAAAAGTGAAATTTAGAAACCAAACCCACTCACAACGTCATCAAAAGGAATTAAAAATTTAGGAATAAATTTAACAAAATAAGAAAGAGCAAACTTATACACTGAAAACTACAGAATATTGCTGTGAGAAATTTTAAAAGGTCTAAATAAATGCAGAGACATTCCATTTTCCTGGACTGGATGGACTCAATATTATTAGGATGATAATTCTCCCCAAACTGACATATATTCAACAAAATCCCTATCAAAATCCCAGGAGGTCTTTTTGCAGAAATTGGCAAGCCGATCCTAGAATCTAGATAGAAATGCAAAGAACCCAGAATAGCCAAAACACTGTTGAAAAATAACAATGAAATGTGAGAACTTACAACTTCCAATTTCTTACTACAAAACTTACTGTAAAGCTATAGTAATCAAGACAGTGTTGTATTGGCATAAAGGTAGATACACAGGTCAATGAAATAGAATTGAGAGTTCAGACATAAACCCTCACATTTATGGTCAATTGATTTTTCAACAAAGATGCCAACACAATTCAGTGAGGAAAGGATAGTCTTTTGGTGTTGGGAAATCTGGATATCCACAGGTAAAAAGATGAATTTAGATCCTCACTTCACCCCATACGCAAAAATTAACTCAAAATGAACCATAGATATGAATGTAAGAGCTAAAACTATAAAACTTTTCGAAGAAAACATAGGAACAAATCTTCATTATCTTGAGTTAGGCAAAGAGTTCTTAAATATGACACTAAAAGAATGATTCATTAAAAAATTGATAATTTAAAATTATAAAACTTAAAAACTTTTACACTTCAAAAAATGACATTAAGATAATGAAAAGACAAGCCACAGGCTGAAAAAATTTGCAAATCACATTACAGATTAAAAATCAAAATAAAACAAAAACCAAAACGTATCCAGAATAAAGGACTGTTACAACTCAATAATAAAAAATAATTACAAAATGGACAAAATATTTGAATAGAAATTTCACTAAAAAGCACATGAAGAGATGCTCAATATCATTAGTCATTAGAGAAACACAAATTAAAACCACAATGAGATACCACTTTACACCCACTAGGAGGACTACAATCGAAAAGAGAGACAATAACAAGTATTACCCAGGATGTGGAGAAATTAGAATCCTCATATTGTGCTGTGGGAACGTAAAATGGTACAGTCACTTTGGAAAACAGTTTGGTAGTTCTTAAGAAGTTTAAAAATAAATTTACCATGTGACCAAACAATTCCACTGTTAACTAGCTAACCAAGAGAAATGAAAACATGTCTAATACAAAGACTTGTATGCAAATGTTCATAGCAGCATTATTCATAAAAGCCAAAAACTGGAAACAATCCAAATGTTCAACTGATGAATGGATAAAAAAACGTAATGGAGTACTACTATTCTGCAATAAAAAGGCAGAAATATCTGATACATGCTACAATATGGATGAACTTCAAAAACATTATGCTAAGTGAAGGAAGCCAGACACAGAAGATCACATTTATATGAAATGTCCAGAAAAGGCTAATCTATAGAGACAAAGTAGATTAGGGGTATCAGGATGAAAATGGGGACTGACTATAAATGAACAAAAACTTTCTTTTTGGAGTGATGGAAATGTTTTAAAACTGGATTGTGGTGATGGTTGCACAACAATGCAAATTTAATAGAAATCACTGAATTGTACATATGAAATGGATGAATTTTATCTTAAATGATGTATACTTCAATTTTTTAAAAAAGAAAAATGAACAAATATATGAACAGTTTCAGCAAGGGAACTGCAAATGTTCAACAAGCATAGTTATGAAGCTCATTCTCCGTTAAAAAAATTAAAATAAATCCACAACACGTATTTCATTGATTAGTTTGGCAAAAATTAAGAGTGAAAGAATTCAGTACTGCCAAGAGTGTAGGCACTCATACATTGTCACTGGGAGCATAAATTAGTTCTGTCACTTTGGAGATTGTTTCAGGAGCATTTAACAAACTTTTAAAACATCCTTTGATCTCCCTGATACCGCTTACAAGTGTTGATCCTACAGAAATATTCACACATGTGCAAAGATTGTAATAGCAGAAAAAAAAGGAAATATTTAAATGTCTATCAGTAGAGGAATGGTTAAATAATTTACATAACTCAGACTACTTTTCAGCATTTAAAAAGAATAAGGTCAATCTATATCTACTGCCATAGGAAAATATATTGTTAAGGGGGGAAAGCCACAAACAAAACAAAAACAAAAACAAAACAAACAAGCAAACACTCAAATTTGCAAAGAAAAAAAAGAGAGACCACTCATATAAAAGAAAATAAATATGTCTGTGTGGAGGAACAGGTAATATTCCCAATTCTTCTCTCCTAGGAAACAGAGTATATACCCCTAGACCACTGACTCTCGCCCTGGCCATATGACTTGCTTTCACCAGTGAAATGTAATCAGAAATGAACATGTTAGCTTTGGTTAGAGTCTTTAAAAAGCATCCCGTGTATCTCCTTGCCCCCTCAAGCAATATAATTCTGAGAAGCTTGCCCCGTTATAAATAATATCCTAATGAAAGCTGACTAATACAATGTATCACATGAAAAAGGTTCCAAAAGATACACATCAAATTAAATTATATGTATTTGACTATGTTGCAGAAGGTGATCTTGTGAGTACTTTCTCATTTCTTGAATTTTTACAAGTACTAATTTAAATGCCTGTTTAATGGAAAAATGAAAAAAGACGTGCTAAAAGTAAAAGTATCTGGATTACTGTGATGGGATCATTTTTTTTCTTTTTCTCCACTTTCCAAATTTTCTATGATGTTTTAGTACATCTGTTATTTTTTAAAGTTTGAAGAAAAAAATAGCTAAGACACTACCATCAATCTAATGTAGGTATAAAGACATTACGATGATGATAACAACTGCTATACTACACATTATGGCAACTTGAAAGTGCTTTAAAAATTATAGCCATAGAGCCGGCCCATGGCTCACTTGGGAGAGTGCGGTGCTGATAACACCAAGGCCAAGGGCTCGGATCCCTATATGGGATGGCCGGTTAGCTCACTTGGGAGAGCATGGTGCTGACAACACGAAGTCAAGGGTTAAGATCTCCTTACCAGTCATCTTTAAAAAAAAAAATTATAGCCATGATCTTATTTAGCCATCACAATGAAACTATAGGATAGGTATTTAGTCACTCCCATTTTACAGTGAAGGAAAGAGGCTTAGATTACTTGCTCTAAAGGACACACATGATAAGCCCTGAATCAGAAAACTGCCTCTTGGGCAATAATGACAATATGATCAAAACACTGTGTCAAAAAAAAAAAAAGAGGCAGTGGATTAAATCTGTTTGGAAAGAATTGATTCAGAAAGTATCTGCTAGTGTGAACCACTCTAAAAGCTTCTTGTATGAAATGTGGAAATGATGGCTTTCATTTTATAGTCAGACTTTTGTCATCAAATTCCCAGAGGAACCTAATTTTAAAATAACCATCTGTGACTTTTCATTATCATTTATGACCTAGCTAAAAAGCATTCTGGCTCAATATATATGATTATATTGCTACAAGCAGTTATACTAACACTAATTTAATAAGATGATTTCTGACTAGAAAAGACATAGTTCTGAAAACAGATATACTCCGAGAACTAAAGAAAACCCAAATACATACAAATTTGTTCACTGTTAGGTTTAAATGCAAAGGGCTAAGCTTCATCCCTTTTGATAATAAATATGGAAGAAATCAAACATTCCTAATCTAAATTATAAAATAGTTATTGGGTCTGAAAAAGAGTCAGCATACCTGGGAACATTATTGTTTGAATCTTCACTTTCATTTGCCAGGCCACCAAACAAATAGCATTTGTTACCATATAAAGAGAAGCTATGTCCAAGCCTAGGACAAGGAGGTAAACCAGAAGAAGGGGGGTGGGGTTTCACTTTTTTCCATAACCAACGACTTGCCTAAAAAAAGCAAAAACACACTCAAGCAAAATGAAGAAAGCATTCCTATATTGTCAATAATGCAACATCATACCAATACATTTTAATCCAAATCCCATCAGAAGGCTCCAATAAGCCACTTTTGGGGCAGATGACAAGTATGCAGCTAACTTCTGGAATTAAAATATATGTTCCAACAGAAATTCAGGTTAGTTTTCTACATTCACAGATTTCCACAAAGGCTAACTAAGCTCATTATAACAAACACTAACAGTTCTAAAGTATTTTCCAAATGAAAAATTGTGTTATATACAGCTTTAAGATTAAATGTAATTTATGTATTCTTACTTTCTGAAATTAGGTAATCCATGAATACTAAATACTTTAAACTTTACATAAACATAAAGCTCATTTAAAAAACCAAACTCCAAAACTTATGCCCTGGCCATAGGTGTTTTCTTTATCTGAAATTATTTTCAAAATGAGTCATTTATAAAAAGGTATTAACACACATCTACCAATTAGCAGATACCCTCAAGATGACAGCCTTGGGGACATATGCACAGATCAGGAAGAAAAGCCAACTAGGGGTATGAGTCTTGTTTAATGAGAGTCAAATCTAGAAATGTTATATGAAACTCTTACCCCTTTTTTGTATGTATTGCCAGGGTAAAAAAAAGTAATTATTAGTGTGAGGATAACAGTTTCTATAACACTGAGGCAGTGGATTTCAAAGTATGGTCTGGGAATCAGCATCATTAGCTGGGAACTTGGTAAAAATGCAAATGCTCAGGCCCCACTACAGACATTACTGACTCAAATTCCCCGGGCAGGACCCAGCAATTTGTGTTTTCACACGTCCTCCAGGTGCTCCTGTTACAGGCTAAAGTAGAAGAACTATTTATTTCACTAAAATACAAAAACCTAAACATACAAGTATAATTTACAAATGATGCTAAGTAACAGATATCTTGATGTTACAAATGTTGCTCTGGGTATCCTGGAAAAGACTCACATTAGAAACTTTGGCTTTTAAGTGAAATAAAAACACTTTCTTTGAAGCTATAAAATGTGAAGCTTATATTATTTTATGTGTTAATTAAATATTTTGCAATCCTTTGGAGAATTATGAGCAATATCACTATTAAAGCTTCAGATTAAAATAATAAATTTTAAACAGACTTACTTGTAACTCATATAACTCATTGCTGTATCTTCCATATTCAACCATTCCCCCAAATACTAATATTCTGGTACCATCACAGACAAATCCATGGGCAGCACAACCTGGAGGGATGTCTCCTCTAACAGCTGGTAGGAACCACTGATTTGTAACTAGTTGCCAAAATAAAATTAAAACCAATTATAACAAACAGTGGTTATCACATACTGTATTTACTTTATATGTATCACCTATGTCAGTGGTTCCCAACTGGGGATGATTTTGCCCCTCATGGGACATTTGGCAACGTCTGGAGGCAGTTTTAGTAGTCACAACTGGAGGGGGTGAGGTGCTAATGGCATTTAGTGGGTAGAAGCCAAGAATGATGCCAAACCTCTTACAATATGTGCAGGGCAGCTCCCCCCCGCAAAGAATTACCAAACCCAAAATGTCAATAGTGCTGCTCTTGAAAAACTCTGATCTATACCATTTAATTCTTACAAACACCTTGCTGGATGAGTATCATCTCCATTCTACAAGTGAAAAATCTAAGACTTAAAAAGATTTGGTAACTTTAACACTGAGCCTGGGCAACCAGCAGAGAGCAAGATTCAAACTAGGTCTAATTTGTTCCAATGCCAGGGTTTTTACACTACCAAATTGTCAAATAACTTTGTAATTTTATATACTGGGGGACCAGGAGGAGAAGAAGGTGAATTTTTTTTTTTTTTTTTTTTTTTACCTGAGTCCACTGTTTTGTTAACCTTAAAATGACTACTAAGTTGTTTGGTCACAGAAAAGTTATTGGTCATGAAGTAGACCCCAAATTCAGTAATCAGCCTTACACCAAGGAAAGAGATTTCTCATGAGAGCTGGAGGATTTACAAGTGGGAAAAATGAAATTCCAACCTCCTTGCTGTTCCACGGAGATCAGTCAGACAGGGCCTCCCTGACCGGGGGCCCTTGTGCTTGGCGGTGGTGCTCAAGCTGTGACACACAGTCCCCTTTCCCAGGACCGGTGCAGAAGGGCGCCGCTCGGCTGAGCGTCGGCACACAGCACACCAACTGTGCAGACAAGGCCGATCTCACCTACGAACCACTTCCTCGCTGGTTTAGAGAGCTCCAGTGGGGGACATCTTGACCGCTACCTGCCGGATACCGGGCTGTGTGTGGGGTGAAAGGACCAGAGGGCCTCTCGTTCTCCCTCCTCATCCCCCAGATTCTCTTCCTCCGAAGGAAGGCGGGCAAAGCTGGGAAAGCCTGGAGGAGCTCTGGTTTGGTGCTGGTTTTGATTTTTGACAGGGGAGAGATCTGGGGACCCCGGAGTGGGCGAGACTTCGGGGAGAGGCCCGGACGGGTGGAAACCGTCTCTCTCGCCTCCGTCTGCCAGCGGGGCTAGGACCTGAGGAGCTGCCTGAGGGCCGGCGTGCCCCGCTCGGATCCGTTCCGCCCGCGGGCGCCGGGGAAACGGAACTGCCGTCCGGGACGCTGCGGGACCCGGGCTGCTCGGCCGAGCCACGCTCCCCGCCGCCCGCCCGCCCGTAGAAGCAGTGACCGGGCGGTGACAGCTGTCAGGGCCGCGGCCGCCGCCTCGCCTCCCCTCCCCCTCCGCGGCTCCCGCAGGCGGGGCCCACGAGCCGCCGCCGCCGCGCCTACCGGTATTGTAGACGTGCAGCTCGTCCGCGATGCCCTCGTTGCCCCCGCCAAAGATGATCATCAGCTCCCGGATGGCCACGGCCCGGTGTCCGTGCCGGGCGCGGGGGACCGGCCCCGTGAAGGAGGAAACCCGCCTCCAGTTGAGGAGGCTGGGAGCCGCCATCTTCCCAACCCCCGCCCCTCAGCCCACAATGCACCGCGCCCGCCCCAGCGCCCCAACTCCCGGGAGAGGGCGGGGACCCGCCTCCAGCTGTGCGCCCAAGGGGGGTGTCACGTGACCGCGGGCGCCGGGGGCCGGCTGGAAGGCTGCGGGGAGGAGAGGGGAGGGCGCGGGAGGGGAGGTCCAGACAGGGGAGCCCCGCCCCCGCCCCCGGCGACGTGGCCGGCCGGCACCCGTGGCAACGCGTCCCAGGGTGGAAGGACATTTGCTACCGACTGAGTTTTCTCTCCCCAGCCGGAGCCTCCCGTTTGGTATTTTCGGGAGAAGCTACTGCGTTTTCCTTTCCGTCCACTTTAATTGAGCATCTGCGATGTGCGGGAGAGTCAGACTCTTGCAACGGTTACAACACACAACGTGAGAAAAGCTCGAGTAGAGCGGTCCAAAGTGGAGAGAGCGCAGGGAGGGGACCGGGAAGGTCTGTCTGCGCAGAGGATGCCCGAGAATGCGGCGGGGGGCCTGGGCCGCGAGCGAGCGCTGAGCCGGCGCTGCTCACCGGCCGGGCCAGCACCGCGGGAGAGGAGGTCGCAGCAAAGCCCGCAGAGACAGATCGAGGTCGGGGCTCGGGGCTGCCCTGCCAAGACGTTTAGGAACGGTGAGCCACGACAGGCGTTCTGGGTTTGTTTGGCTTAAGCAGGTGAAAGATTACGTGTAGATTTCTGGGGTTTTTTTACTAGCTCAGAACTGAGGGAGGCCTTCCATAGCCAGGCACCGCGCAAAATAACTTACAGACATTAACTCATGTAATCCTTCCAGCAGTCCGGGTTATCTCCCTTTCATGGATGCGGATATGAGGCATAGAGCAGGAAAGTAATACTCTCATGGACCCTCAGAGGAAAGATTAGGAAAAGGATTGGGGGCAGGGTTCAAACACAGGGCTTCTGAGTCCAGGGTCCCCAGCCCTAACCATTGTACACACGGCCTCCGATAGCAGTCATAAGCAGCCCTTGATAAGGCCCAATCATAAAGCTGCTTGTGTTAGGTAATAAAATTGTGCTGTATATGGGATTCATGGTAAATGAGTACATTTTAGCTATTTTTGCCACACACACACACACACACACACACAAATGGGGAACTATTGTAAGATGATGGATATGTTAATTTGTTCACTATTGTAACCTTTTTGCTATCTGCATGTGTCCCGTAACATCATGTTGTATACCTTGAATATTCATAATACAATTTATCTTGAAAAAATGAAATAAAAGAGATACAAATCCAGCGGGGGGAGAGGGAACAATTGAAAGCAATTTAAATCTCTACCTCAGATTCCGAAGAACGTACTAAATGGGGAATACACACAGTGTACAGCAAACTTCCTAAAGTGTCTTCCCTCATCTCTTATCATTTTCAATTCCTCTCATATACCTAGCTCACCCTCCCCTCAACTCCCTCAAACCTAAGCACGCTTCTCTACCTTCTCATCCACCTAAGCTTTCTTTTGAGAGATAATTCTCTACCTTTTTAAAAAGGAATTCTCACTATTCATCCCAGCTTCTGATTCTTAAATTCTCCCTCTAGCTGATTGTCACCCTGATTTCATAATATGTCCAAAGCGAATTTGGAAAGGGAGGGGACGATATCTGTGAACAAAGAAAAGAGGCCATGAGTGTTTATGTATTAATATTTTTCTTTGTCACATGCATAACATGAACTCTTAAATGTTTCTGTTATAAAGTTTTTACGGATCTGAAACAAAACTGGAAAAGTTGGTTTTTCATAAAACCCCAAGTATCTATCTAAATGATTGTACTTGTTCTGAGAGTTTAGTGCTTAAATGGTAGTTTTTTCTAATGCCCTTATAGCAAAAGATTAAGGGAAAAATTAAAAGTTGCAAACATACTATTGATCTTCAAATAAAAAATAAAACTTTTGTGGGGACACAGTTCAATCTATGACAAAGTGCTTAATCCAATGGGAAAGATACTTTACCAGAGCAGCTTTGACTCATCTTTCTTTAAGTGAAGAGTCTAAAATAGGTCCCTGATTCTCAAGAAAGCTCCCTTCAATTTTGAAATTACAGGAATGGAAGCAACGACCTAGGAGGAGAGAGGAGAAAGGGAAGGGAAGAGGGAGAGCGAATAGTGCCCTGAAGAAGCCAATATGTAGGAGGTAGACAGGGGAGGCACTCATGAAAGAAATGGAGAATGAGTAGTCAGAGAGGTCAAAAGGGAACTGGGTGAGGGTGTTGTCGAAGAAGCCACAGGCGCAGGGGGTTTCACAGGGGTGGAAGTGGTTATCAAAGCCGAAAGCCATAGACAGTTTAAGTAAGAAGAGGATGAAGAAGCATCGGTTGGATTTGCAAATTAGGAGGTTATTAGTGGCCTAGATTACTACATGGTGGAGTGGGAGGGTGGGGATGCCAGAGAGTATCAAATAATGAATAACAAGCAAGAAAGTGCAGATAACATGTATAGTCTACCCTTTACAGAGACTTGGCCATGAAAGGAAAAGAAGAATAGTGGCTGGAGGAGAAAGATGGATACGGTGTATGTTGCTATTATTTTGGATGGTAAGACTTGAGCATGATGGTAGGCCCAGAAGAAGGATCCAGTTGAAAAGAAAAGAGTAGAGGAGCAATAGAGAATGTGTCATCTGGAAATGCTTTCTTCCGCAAGTAGCAGAATAGCCAACCCCTAGGGGCTAAATGGTAAAGTTCTTAATTGAGTTGCACAAGAAATCAGAGGGAGGTATGTCCAGGGTTAGTTCAGCAGCTCATTGGTGTCACAGTTCTGGGTTAATGGCTCTGAATTTCTCTTGACCTATCCTTTATGATCATAAGAAGGCTGGTGCAGCTCTGGACATTGTGTTCTCACACAGCCATGCTGAAAAGCAGGAAGCAGGAGGAGGGCCAGGATGGGGAGATAGAACTCTCCTCTCACAAGGAGGAATAGCATCTTGCCCAGAAGCCACCCAACATACTTGCCCTTAAGTTTCATTGGTCAGAACTGGATCGTTTGGTATATTAAGATTATGTTAACTGTAGTGACAGAAATGCCAAAATACTAGCAGCTTTTAAAGTTTATGTTTACATGTTTTCCATGTAAATGAATTTTGGAGGTTGCAGTCCAAAGCTAGCATGACAGCTCTCCTTTGCTAAGTTCTCGGGAACTTAGGCTCCATCCACCACATGGTTCAAGATGGATGCTCCAGCTCTAGCTATCACATCTACATTCCAGCCAGCAGAAAAGAATAAGGGAAAGGAATGTGTCCTCCTACAGAACACATTCTGGAATTATACACATTACTTCTGCTTACATCTTGTAAGTCAGTATTTAGTCACAGCCCACAGCAAGTTGGAGAAGGTTTGAGAAAATGTAGTTTTTATTTAGAGTGGCCATGTACTCTGCTAATAGTCAAGATTCTGTGACCGAGAAAGACCAGAGCAGACACTAGGGGTCATCTTGCAAGGAAGGTGGGTATAGTAGTCTGGGGAAGTGGTTGTCGATTTGTTTGAGGTTTTCTTCTTTTCCCCAGCCTCAATAATGACAGGCAGGCAGGGAGAAGGTTGGAAATGACAGTTGGTTGAAATAATCAACCAGGCCTGCCTCAGGAAGAGTTGAAACTTGATGGATCAAGACCCTAGAGGATCAAGAAAAGGAGAATTCTGAAATACACTGTATATTTACATGTATACTATCGTTGAATATGTATATTCTATAGTACAGATTATAGATTATATAAATATATATTCTATATATATACATAGTCCTCCCTTATCTATGGTTTCACTCTCCATGGTTATACTTACCTGCAGTCAACAGCAGTCTGAAAATATTAAGTGGGAAATTCCAGAAATAATTCATAAGTTTTAAATTGCTTGCTGTTCTAAGTAGTGTGATGAAATCTCACACTATCCCACACCATCCTGCCCTGGATGTAAATCATCCCTTCGTACAAGCATATCCACACTGTACAGCTACCCACCCATTAGTCACTTAGTAACTGGCTCTGCTATCAGATCAGAAAAACATGGTATATATGGGGTTTGGTACTATCCGCAATTTCAGACATCCACTGGGGGTCTTGGAACATATCCCCTGTGGATAAGGGGGGACTACTGTATTATAGAAAGCAGAAAGCTCCCTTGGACAGTGCTACTCTAGTCTTTTGAAGTATATGTTGGGGAAGGTACCTTTATCTCTCACTACTTTGTCTCCTTTCTGACCCATCAGAGTCATAGACCTGAACTCACTATATAGCACAGAGGTTCAGATCATTGGCTTTAGGATCCAGTAGGTTTGACCATTTACCAGCTGTGTTGCCTTAGTCAAATTATTTATCGTCTTTTAACCCCAGATTCTTTGTCTATAAAATGCATTTAATTACAGAATCTATTTCTTAGAGATATTTTGAAGATTAAATGAGTTAATACATGTAAACTTAAGGCAGTCTTCATTTTGCATATAATGCAGATTTATAAAAATGATCATGCAAGCTAAAACCCTGTAAACTGATCTTCATTATCAATGGGAAAATTACAATGATTTTGTGATATTTATAAACTTTTGTCAAAATATTATTGGTTAGAAATGTATAGGGAAATGAAAAAATTAGTAAACCTAATATTTATTTATTATACTATAAAACATTGGAAATATTGAGAATTAATGTGTTTTATTTCTTTGTATAAAGCTTATTGTGAGTAGCTTGGACATTGCTTACCTTCTTGTCATATAACTTACTATAGGGAGTGAGCATCTTTTCTATGCTGAGGCAAATTATCACAATCCTTTCTAAGTTTGGGTCAACTTCCCATATCTTATTCTTTGTGCTTTCAATGTCATGCAATATCTTTGAGAGTTCCTTTAAGGTAAATTTCTTGCACATGTTACTTCCTCTGGAACATCTTCATCCTTTTCGCCACAACCTCTTTCCTCACTTATGCTCATTTCCTCACCTTTGCTAAGTTCTTCTGGCTGCTCACCTGGAGTTGAACAGTGGAAGTGTCAACATTCCCATGGCTACCCATTTCTTCTATAACTCCATTGACCTTTGATTTAAACATACTTCCACCATCATCACTTTTTGTTTCTTTTTTTCACTTTTCTTTTTATTAGCAAGTTCTATTATCCATTTTTGTAAATGTCACTTGGAGATAAGGAGGCAACACAACTACATGCTTTGCTGTCTGTGCATAAACTGAACAGCAGATGTCCAGTGACTAATCATCGATGGACTGTGAAGTGATGTGCTAGGTCCCTTATCATGGTGTGCGTCTGCTATTTGCGTAGTAATTTTGTGGACTGAAAACCTAGCAGCAAAGATTGTATTTATGCAACTGTTCACAGTTATTATACTATGGTAACTGAAATTTGAACTGTGTTGTTGGGGGACTGATGTTATTTATCTAAACAGTGGTAATTGAAATTTGTGCTGGTGCCATGCAAAGCAAGGATTATGCTGTACTTATGCAGTGCCTGGCATGGAGTTACCATTTAGTAAGTAGTAAATGTTTTATTTCTATCAATCATCATCATCATCATCATTTTCATTGTGTTACTATTATGTCTACTTTTTCTCCAGAGCTACAGGCCACTGAGGAGTCAGCCCTAGAGCAAGGGACTGGTGCTAGAGGTGGCAGACAGTGCTGTGTTTTCAGCCAAGAGTTTAAACTGCAATGTCCAAGGGATACCTTAATCTCAATTGAGGGCTCAGGCCAAGGGATTATTGGCAGAAGTCTGAGAAGAGGTTTTGAGGAGTGCTAGCAGGTGGGCAGAACTCAAAACAGAGAGCCTGGGCTGGCACTGTTTCTGAGATGAAGGAAACAGATGGCGTGTGAGAGGTCTGTTCACATATTGCAGGGCTCCAGCCATGGATCTTTGCCAGAGCTGTGGCCAAGGCATGGAGAGGTCATCTGGCAAGAGCAAGGCAGGGCTGTAGGCCAGGTAGAAACTAACCCAGTTACCAGAACAGGGAACTGGGCACAAGAGCCAAGGAAGAAAATCAATTAGAGCATATGGGAGAGAGGGAAGCCAGATGCAGAGACTTAGGTGCGGGAACAATTGCTGCAGCTCAGGGGATAGCAGAGAAGAGCCCACAACTGAACCCCACCAAGAAGAGGAGAGGGAATTGAGGTTGCTGTTGTAATTCCTGCCGATGTGTGTGATCTGGGAGCCCAGCCATGGAAGACAAAGGCAATAAAGAGGCTTGTCAGCCTGATCCAGTGCAGTGATTTATCTGCTACAACAGAATGCTTCTTCCTTTCCTTCCAGCCTCCTTTATCAGCCTTAATAGATTTTATCTGCAACCTTATCTAAAAGCAATACAGTCAGCCAAGGCAGGTGCAGTTGGCAAAAAGAAATGATGAACATTTGACTTTCAACTGTTATAAGGATAAACATGGAATAATAATGACTCAGATACCCATGCTGTTGACAAATGATACCACAAATTTAAAATGCATGTGAAATTTAAGTGTATCACATAGGATTGCACTCAGGTGTGTAACTAAACCTCACCAAAGTGACTTAACCACATAGGGATTTAGTTTCCTCACATAACAAGATGTACCATGACTAGTTAGTTCACAGCTGCTATGGTGAACCTCAAGACCAGCAGGGACTCAGGCTCCTCCTGTGTTCTTGCTCTGTGTCACATTCAGCATGTGCCAGACTGCTGAATGACACAATGCTGGGAGACCCTATTCACATTATACAAGGATATTTTCCATTTGCTTGTACACATCTACTCTCCACTCTTCTTCAACCTGCTCAGTGTCTTGAGAGGCTGACCTAAATGGATTATATCACTTGAGCTCCCTTGCCCTTTGACTTCCAGTTGATTTTGGCCAGTGAGAGGCACCACCAATAGGAGATTGTCAAGTTGGGATAATTCGCCTCCTGGTCCCATTTGTGTAGACCGTCACAGGTGGGCTGTATCCCAACAGAAGAGCTGCTCTCATTGGGCAGCCCTCTCCATAAATCTGCTCTCTCCCCTTGCCCTTCAGGGCTAGCAGTGGTAATGGCTCCCTGCTATTGCTAACCCCAAGGTGCCATCTCTTAATCATGTTTTCCTAACACTGACTACACCTTTTGAAATAGTGTCTTTTTAAAAAGTCTCTACCATTACCCTACTGGAGTGAGCCATCTGTGTCCTGCCAGATCTGTGGCTGATTCAACTCTGGAGTCTCTATACAGTCATGTGGCCACATGCAACAGCACAATGTGACCTTCTATCCCCAGGGCTTCAAGGCAGCTACTCCACCTCCAGGCAGCAAGGTTGGATTTCAGACAGGAAGAAATGACAAAGGACACCAAACAGCTCTTTGCCAGGAAAACAATAGCTTTCTAAGATATCCCAGACAGCAGACTTCTGCTCACATGCCACTCTAGCTGCAGGACATCTAAGGAGGTGAGTACTGTAGTCGCCCTTATCTGCAGTTTCCTTCCTGCAGTTTCAGTTACCTGTGGTCAACTGTAGCTCCAAAATAGGTGAATATAGTACAGTAAGATATTCACATAATTTTTATTACAGTATGTTGTTATAATTGTTCTATTTTATTAGTAGTTATTGCTATTAGTCTCTTACTGTGCCCAATTTATAAATTAAACTTGGTACTATCCACAGTTTCAGGCATCCACTGGAGGTCTTGAAATGTATCCCCCAAGGAGAAGGGAGGACTGCTGTACTTTTAACTAGGCACATTTCTGCCCCAAATAAAAGTGTTTCTATTAGAAGGAAGGAAGCAGAGAAAAGTTACTAAGTAGGCCAAAAGCAATATTTCCAACACCTTTTAACACATTTGGACTTAAAAATCACTGTTACAACTCTTTCCCTAGTTCACACCTTGGAGCTTCCTTATTCAACAATAATAAAATTGGCACAATTATTATGGAAAACAGTATGAAAATTCTTCAAAAAATTAAAAATAGAACTACCCTATGATACAGCAATCCCATTTCTGGGCATATATCCAAAGGGAATGAAATCAATATCTCAGAGAGATTGCATCCCCGTGTTTGTTGCAGTATTATTCATGATAGCCAAGCTATGGAAACAACCTAAGTGTCTGTAGATGAATGGATAAGGAAATCGTGTACATATACTGTATTCAATGGAATATTATTCAGCCGTAGAAAAGAAGGAAGTCCTGTCATTTGCAACAACATGGGTGAACCTGGAAGACATAATACTAAGTGAAATAAGCCAGACACAGAAAGACAAATACTATATGATTTTACTTATGTATGGAATCTAAAAAAGTCAAACCTATAGGAGCAGAAAATAAAATGGTAGTTGCCAGGGCCTAGGGGGTGGGGGACATGGGTAGATGTTGGTCAAAGGGTACAAACTTTCAGTTATAAGATGAATGAGTTCTGGAGATTTAACATACATCATGGCTGGTGATGAACATGTTAATTAATTTGATTGTGGTAATAATTACACCATGTATATGTATATGAAATCGTCATATTGTACACCTTGAATATATCTTTGTCAGTTAAATATTCAAATATTTAAATTTAAAATTAAATATTCAATTAAATATTATGAAATCAAATCAATTAAATATTATAATTAAATTTCAATTAAATGTTATTATTGTTAAACAGCAACTTTCATTTGTTGAGCCCTTACTGAGTACTTTACAATGTATGATGTCTTTTAATCCTCACAAAAGGTTTTCCCACTTAATAGATAAGGAAACCGAAGGTGAGACCTACAGTAACTTGTTAAATAACAGCTGAAACTAGGTCTGTCTACCTCCAGAGCCCATGCTGGTAGCCACTGGATTGTTAGAGTGTCACTTATATCCTGTGTCTCATTCTTTTCTCATGTCTTTCCAGGGAAGAATCTGTGCATGCAACGTGCAAATCTAGATCATAGATAACAAGTCTCTTGTGCCCTTAGAGCATGGTATGCAGGAGTAAAGGAGAAAGAAGCTGGAGTCAGAGACAATAGGGGTCATGGAGAAAGTGTACAAAGAACAATGACCAGAGAGATTCGGGTCCACATCAAAGTTAATATAAAGAGCAGGCAGGGTCTGTGAAAACAATGTAATTATTATCTCAATTTTGTGTCTCCCTCTTGGGGGGCTTTGGTTGTCATCCTCTGTGAACCCACTTATTCAACAGCTCTTACACTGAATCAGGCATTCTGTTAGGTGGATGAGAGATGCAAAGGAGAAGATGACATGATCTTTGGAGAAAACTGGACTGGGCAGGCATTGGCTCAGGATGCTGTCCACCATGACATCTTGGAACATGTCTGAGGGACTGTCCTGCTTCACCTGACAGCACATAATTCTGGAAGGGTAGTGGCAAACCCTGAGCCAGGAAATGTTGATCTTACTTTTGCTTAGGTGTGTGCAATAAGCACTGGAGCAGGAGCACTTGGAGCATAGTACCCTGTGCTGACTTCCCAGAGGTGATCAATACATAAAATGTATCTTTGCCACAACCAAAGATAAATACCTGGGCTTCCAGTCAAAATGGCAGAATAGACAGTCCCCAGCGTTACTCTCTCCCACAAATCAACCAATTTACAACTATAAAAAGGCAACAACAGCCAAGCTTGGGCCACTAGAGCTCAGGGGAAGAGGAGGAGAGACCTATGGAGTGAATGAAGGTGAGAGAAGCCATGATGAGAGAAGAAAAAACCGCTCCAACCATTTCGTGCCACAGCCATGTTAAGGCTGGAGCTGCTCAGTGCACGGAGCAGGAGCCAGCAAAAGCCGCAGCTGTGCCCTTCGGATGAAGTTGCTTGGAGGCAGCAGGGGAGAAGATGGCCTTGGTGGCCCCCAGGCCAGCAAGACCACTAATAGGATTCCTGTGGAGCCACATAGGAGCAAGAGGCCACAATAACTGAAGAAAAAGAGCTGGTGAGTCATCACCATGGACCTGCACATGGCCCTTCCCATGGGAAGTGTGTGGAGTATGGGCAGTAGGGGATATGGGCCCACCAGGGGAACACTGAGGCACAGCAAGGACAGCTGACCAGCACCCCAATCAGTGAAGGACCATACAGAGGAGACTGGCCAGGAATACAGAATTGCATGGGGTGCAGTTTGATGAAAAGACTCAGATCAGAGTTTCTATACAACCTAGGCGCACCGGGTCTCTGGAGAGCCAGAAGTACCTATAAGTCAACCATTAAAACCTGAGCTGCACAAAAAGCATTCCCTAGGGAATCAGCAGCAAAGCAGCAATTTAGCTAAATCACACAGCTCAAGTACTGATCCCCACAGGAAGTTACCCCATTTTAGAAGTAAGCAAAGGACAAAAAATTAGTTCCAGCCCGGGCACACTGCCAATGCCTCAAGGCCTGCCCAGGGACCTGAGGTATGGAGCTGCGGACCAGACCCCCTTCCCACAACCAGGCACACCACCAGTGCCAAGGAGCATGCTGGAAACATTACCTCCATGTGGGTGGCCCACCACAGCCACCACAGTAACCACAGCTACTGCAAAAGCGACTACACGCCACAACCACCACAACCACTATACAGATGGTCTTCCAGCCACTGGAGTGCATTGACACAAGGAGAGTCACCAGCAGAGACCAAAGAAAAGAAGATGATGTCTCTCTCCACAAAGCCCATTCCAAAGTGATAGAAGAAGCATCTGCTCTAAGATAATATTGGGGGACCTGAACACACCTCTCAGTATTGGATATATCATTAGGCAACAAATCAACAGAGTAACCATTACTCTTTCAGAAGGAGAGAAGAAATCTAGGGTTATCAGTGGTGGGGGGGGAGTGGGAGGAGGAGAGACTGGACAAGGGGCATAAAGAATAAGTGCGATTTGTAACAATATATTTGCTAGTAATATTGATTTGATCAACATATCTCAATGTTCAACCCCAAAAATGTGTATAATCGATTTTGATTCAATAAAAATTTTAAAAAACCCAAAAACTTGCTCTTCCCATTTCAGGGAAGAATGGTATTTTTCTGGCTTTTGGTGAGAAGAGTGGTTTTCAGAATGAGTTCAATCTGATAATAGATCCCACTGGACAGAAACATGAAATACATTGTTCTTAAATGAAATAAAATGAAATGAAAATTACTTGTATTTCCATAACACCTGTATAAAAATTATAATTTTATGTTTATTTTTCTACAATTTTGGTGTAATTTTTTTTGTGTGCAGTTATATTAATTTTTTTTATAATAAAATAGTGATAGGGTTTATACAAATAAATACCTTACAACTTGTCTGTTAGCTAAAGCATTGAGTGGAGTTATAGTTTAAAATAGGCTACAGCTTGCCCAGAGAGAAGAGGAATAGCATAATGTCAAGCCTGCTCCAAAGGAAAAGGACATGTTTGCTGGATTGTGTGAGGGCTTTAGGATAGGAGTTTATAAGGGAATGCTGTCAGGGTAGTCAATAATTCTAACACAAATGGCAACTCGATTTTGAAGGGTGACCAACTGAAGACTGTGAGTGCAGTTTAACCCTACTGTTGCAGCAAAAACATTGTAGTATTTGACATGCCTCAGGAGAAGGAAACAGTTGAGAAGTACTGAATAGGAATTTCAGTCCTAGCTTCATTACTAACTTGCTTTGGGAAGTTGGACTTCAACTTGCAAAGCTTCAATTTACTTGACTGCAAATTGGGGCAAATAACAGCTGCTCAACTTACCTAACAGAAATGTTGTGAGAACAAAATGAAATAGAAGATGGGAAGGTGCTTTGGCAATCTTCAAAGTTCTACACAAATGGAAGATATTCAGGATACTCTCTCTCTCCAAGTTCAAGTCTGAAACCCCCCCCACTAAATGCTTTAGAACAGCATTGTTCAATACAGTAGCCACTAGCCACATTGGCTATTGACTACTTAAATTATGACTAGTAAAATGAGGAACTGAATTTAAAATTTTACTTAATTTTAATTAAATTGAAAAACGGATACTCAATTCAGTTACTAGAAAACTTTTAAGTACATTTAGAACAATCTGAGTAAATAAATCTAGTTTTTCAACTATAAATTTTATGAAATCTAAATACATATCAAGTGTTTCTGATGAAATTTAGCATTGGAATTGAGACGTGCTGCAAGTAGAAAACACACCAGATTTCAAAGACTTAGTTTTTTTAAAAAAGAATGTTTTATATTGATTGTGTGTTGAAATAGTAATATTTTGTGTATATTGGGTAAAATAAAATATATCACTAAAAAATAAGTTTTACCTCTTTGTACTTTTCTTAATGCAGCCACTAGAAAATTTAAAATTATAGTGTGGCTTGTATAATATTTCTGCTAGAAGGCACCACATTGGAAAGAGGCAGTAAGCAAGGGATTCTTATTTCCTTAAAGGACCTAGGGATAAGGGCCATTGCAGAAATAAATTCCATGACCTCAGGCAAAATGCTGGCACCATTTCTTGGGTTTCTGAGAATTAATGGCAAAAATACAGAACAGCACAGTTTGCTGTTGGTGTCAGTACTTTGCCTGATTCGTCTCCGTGTTTGGTCACAAAACACTCCATCTTGAAACCTTTGTCATTATCATTGTCTTGGTAGAATGAGACCACATTTGTTATCTGGGTTTCGATTTGGGGACGGCAGCATTTTGATGACCAGGAGATTTCAGGAGAAGCTAGTGGCTGTGAAGATTCTCAAAATCAGTATGAACGTTATCTTTCATTTCTCCGCTTTCAAAGTTTACTTTAGACCCAACATGTGGTAGAAATTCATCCTCCAAGCATTTGCTCTTCTCTTTGAATCTCTTCCCCCAGAGCAGCCTTGTTTTTAACATGATGTGCACGCAGACCGCTGGACGAGGCTGCGAGAGGAAGTCTGGCCGATCTGAGCCGGCCAGCCGAGCACATCTGGAAGTGGTTTCAGTGCCTGCCTGCCTCACTCTGCCAACGCAACAACTGGATTCCCGGCTGCTTCGCGCAGGGGTGGAGGAAACCCAAGCTGCTCCAAAGTCAACGCAAGCAAAGGGGGTGTGGGTGGGGGAGGAATAGTCTCTTGGAAACGTAATGTTGGCCTTGGGGCTCTCCAGCCCGCTGGGCTTTCCAATGGGATCTTAGAAGCAGCCGAAGCAGCACGAAGGGCAGCAGCTCAGAGTCAGCCACGAATTGAATGCTCTGCCCTGCAGCTCTTCTGGACGGAGGAGCCCAAAGCCCTACCCTCACGATTCACCAGGTAAATAGAGACATTTACAAGCAGTGTGCAGTCTTTCCATCTTACCCTGGCCTGTCCGCAGCAGTCCTTTATTTTGCTACAGATTCAAGAAAGTAAATCAGAGGTGTCAGGCTGTCTTGCACAAACTGCCTTCAGAAGCTACAAACTGTGTTTGTAGCATTCCAACGGAACCTTTTTTTTCCATAGCAGCAAATCAAGGATACTCGATGTGCAAGTTTTTCACATCCTGAACTGATTTTCCAGACCTGGGTTTATTCCTCCTGAACCCCCCAAATAGTATGATTTACAATTTGCATCAGATTTCAGGCATAAAAATCAACAGTCAGATAAAACATGGATAAATGCTAACATTTAATGCAGATATGTTTCTGAGCCACAAATGATTTGATTGAGTTGTGATTCATGTTTTTGGAATCTATCTTAGGAAGTTGTTCTGAGGGCCTCCATTCCCAATAAAAGAACTGGAAGTTGTGGAAATCTAAGTGAGGCTTATTGTAAATACAGTAGTCACAGTGTTCGGGTTAAAAATGCTTTTTAACATTCAAAAAATGTCATGTTTACTTTATGAGCTAGCGTGATACATTGGATAAGCCTGACATGTAATTTAAGACATAAGAAGGGATGGTGAACACAAGAGTAAAAAAGAGGCAGAAAGAAAATACGATGGTATCTAAACATCTGAATGTGTTGTGGAAAAAATCAGTACTTTAGTTAGTTTGACTCCGTGCAGCCAAATATCCAAAGTGATGCAGGTGGGTTGGTGGGTTTTTGTCTTTTCCTTCTCTTCCAAGTGTTTTGGTGTTGCATTTCTGTATGATATCCTTTTCATATTACATAATGGAATTCTAGTCCTCTCTCTAATGCAGTTAGAAGTAGAGCTGTGCAATGCAGCAGTGAGAGCAGGGGCTGTGCGGTGAGACTCGCAGGATTGAATCTACGTGCTGCCTCTTATATGCTTTATAAGTTTGACTCTGGGTGAATTATTTAACTTGCATGTGCCTCTATTTCCTCATCTGTAAAGTGAGAATTAAATGAGATAATATCAATGAAGAGCATAATACACAGTCTGCAAAGTAGTGAGGTGTGAGGAAAGGTTAGCTTCTCTGGTGATGCTGATGATGGAAGTGGTAGTGACAAAAGTGACCACACATCCTGCATTTGGCAACACCCCTGCTTTTGACATAGTGTTCCCTCTGACAGTCGAGTCATCCACATGTTCCTCATATCTTCACATATGTCTCAGCAGAACCCCGCTTTCTTCCCTCCTCCCTTCAGTCACCTCTCTGTTTCCACTCTGGCTCTCTTTATTTCTTCTTTGCTCTTCCTCTTTCCTTGCTGAGAGAAAGACATGTTCATTAAGCGAGAGCCCTCATAGTTTTCATATCTAGTTCCCAAGGAACATGATTCTAAGTGCTTCTTTTATTTCAGCATTTTCCAAAGAATGTTCTGAAGAACAAAGTTTCAAGGGGGAAAATATGCTCTGTGAACTATATCATGCTCTCAGAGATCTCAAGGCATAATAACGTTTTAAAGATCTTGAGAAGTCCTCAGTAGAGAAATCTGCTTAAGGTTGTTTAATGCTATGGCTCCCAAACAGTTGACTCTGGAACAATTTTATCACAAAACATTAATTAGCATTTCTTGGAGCGCACTCTGGGCTATCCTATTCTGGACATACTTGTTTCCAGTGTGGTTCCTTTTATGGACATCATACTTCATACCTCCCCTGGTGAATATCCAAGGATGCAAGTCTTATCAAGTTAAATCATAGAGTTTATGTTAGTTACTTGACACGTGGTGACAGCAATCATAGCAGTAGAAAGTGGTGGACTCTGGTAGTTATTAAGGTGGTTAAGAATGTGAACTCAGGGCCAGACCACCTGGGTGTAAATCCTGGCTGTGTTGTGTGACTCATGGCAGATCTCTGAACTTTTCTGACTCTCAGTTTCCTAGTCAGTATACTGGGGATAATAACCTTATAGGGTTGCTGTGATAACCAAATCAATTAATATTTGTAAAGGTCTTAGAACAATGCCTGGCACATAGAAATTGCTAAGTAAGTGTTACCTATTAAATTACGTTATTTTATTTAATTTGCAGAACAATCCCATTTTACAGAAGGGGTTTTGTAAGTTGCCCAACATTACTCAGGTAATAAATGGAGCAGAACTGGGATTCAAAGTCAGCTCTGTCCAGTGACAAAGCCCATGATAGTTCCACTAATGTACACAGCTTCTCATATTGAAGTTATTCAACAGCACCTTTTAGGAGCCACCCTTTTATCTTCCCTTTTGATTCCCAGGTCCTTTCCTATTTCTCCCTACCTGTACCCATGGCAGATGTGATTAATCAGTCGCAAAATTTTTTTTTTTTTTTAACCAAGTCTGATGATGGCTTTAGATTTCCTCTCAATTTAGCAATTCTGAAAGCCCCTACCAACTGATCAGAGTTAGCATGTAAACTGAAACTTAGTGGCTCTGATTTTTGGAGTATTTTTCTAAAGAGTTGTTCCCACTTGTGCCTTTTCTTCCAAGGCACAGCTAATTCCCTTAGCCACTGCCAGGTCTCAAAACATTTTTTCCAGGTTTGGCCACAGGCCCAAACTCTGGCATCTGGTAAACCAGCTCCCTGTGCAAGGTCTTCAAGGCCCTGTTTTAAGACTTACCAGCCTCTTCACAGGTTCAGACCAACTCTCTGAGCTATCCTTTTCTTCCTAGCCTTCTTGCCTCCTGTTTTTGAAGATGCTATCATCCAGTGCCCTGCTTAGGGAATTCCTCTTTCAAACACTGCTGTGAAGTGACTCCTAGCTCTACCTCTCTGGCTGTCCTAAACATAGGCCTACAGGCTCTTTCATGCTAATAGCTTGACTATTCATTACTATGGGGAAATCGCCACCCAGAAGTCGCTGAGCCTTGGAAAGCTTGCAAAGGTGCAAGGGACACCGTCCTGGGGCTCCCTGTTGTGATGGTAACAGAAAGCTGTTAAGAAGACCAGGGCTCCCTGCTTTGATTCCTGGAATGGGACCATCAACAGTTCCCCTCCTTCTGGCTTTCTTCCTTAGTGAACCGCGTTCTAACCCTTTCTCCTTGGGACTGAAGAGCAGAACAAGGGCCTCTTCCTTTTTTTTGCCTCTCTCCTCTTTCTCGTTCATTCCACATACATTTATGAGTTTCATTGGGGCAGGCCAGGCCAACAGAGGTAGGTAAGCCACAGTCCCTGTCCTCAGTCATCTCATGGTCTAGTGGAGGGGACAAGCACACACAATATTAGAAAACAGTGTGGTGAGGGCAGGGTTAGGGACAGGAGAGGACATCAGGGGAGCACTGAGGCAGGGTAATTACGTGAGGCTTCCTGAAGGAGGTGGTGGAGACTAAATGTGGAACAGTTCAGCATGGGCAGGAGACTTAACACCGAGAGCCCTAAGAAGCTCAGACTTTAACTTTTCAATAGTGGGTTTCCAGTGAGGGGCTTTCAGCAGGAAAGGGATGCTCAGGGTTTTTTAAGTCATTCAGTACAATTCTACAAGACACTGGCTTGTAGACTTTAAAAAATTAATGTCATGAAAAATAAAGAGGTAGTGGGGGTGGACTGGGGCTAATCAAGGGTAAGAAAACCAAAAATATAAAACCAAACTGTAAAAGAAAACTTTGGAATAACAGAGGGAAGTCTAGAGGGAGGAAGGCCAGGCGGGAGGTTATTGCAGAGTCAATAAGTGGGTGAGATGAGATAGGGTGAATTTAGAAAGGAGGTAGATTGAAGAAACACTAAGGAGGTATGATTAGTAGGAATCAGTGACTGAATGAGAACTTAGGAGGGAGAAGTTGAAGAGGATGCTCAGAGAATCCCAGAGGAGGAGTTTCCATAGGAGGAGGTGTTGATTTCAGTTGTGAACATATGAGGTTTGAGAGATATGCAACTTCCTAGAGGAGAGATATGCAACTTCATCCCTTCAGTCCATAAATATATTTTGAGGACTTATGTTGCCAGGCACTTGCCTAGGTGCTGGGTATATGGCGATGAACAAAACAGACAAAATTCCGTGCCTTCATGGAGTTTATAGTCTGTCGTTTAGAGAGCAGGCAATAAACCAGTGATAAAGGAGGCAATGTGTTGGGTGGTGGTAGTTGTCGAAGAGATGAAATACAGGAATTGTTGGGTTAGGGGAGTTTGACTAAGAGTCTGAGGGAAGAGAAGGAGCAAGTCACGTGGATATCTGGGAAGAGCATTCCAGATGAGGGAACAGCAAATGGAAAGGCTCTGAGGCAGGACTAGGTCTGGCCGGGAGGCCCATGTGATCGTGTGAGATCTTGTGGGAGGACACTGAAAGGACTTTGGCTTTTACTCTGAGACAGACAGGAAGGCCTGGGAGGGTTTTGAACAGAGAATAGCATAAGCTGACTCATACCAGGCACACTCTGGCTGCTTCATTATAAAATCAACTGAAGGCAGACAAAAGCAGAATAATAAAGTCAGAGGATGATGGTGATAGAGCCAGGGTGAAGGCACTGGAGGCTGTGAAAATTCCAGAACTGATAGGATTTGGTGTCAGTCCATATGTGAGGAATGAGAAACAGACTATGGATTTGATGTCAGTCCATATGTGAGGAATGAGAGACTACGGTCAAGGATAACACCTAGTTTATTTTTTTGCTGCAGCAGTTAGAAAAATGGAGTTGCTATTAACTGAGTTGGGGAAGATTAGGGACGTGCGTGTTTTAGGGAAATATCAGGAGCTCAGTTTTGGACACGTGGATGCTTTCAAGTGGAGATGCCAAGTGGCCAGTTGGATTTGAGAGTCTGGAACCTGTATGAGAGATCTGGGCTGGAGACAGAAATTTGGGAGTTGTCAGCATATAAATAGTACTCAAAGCCATGCAACAGGATGAATTTTCCTAAGGAGGGAGTTTAGAGAGAGAAGAGAAGAAATGAAGGACTGTGTGCACAGGTGTTCAAACCTTTAGAAGCTGAGGAGATAGGAGCTACTGAGAATGAGCAGTGAGAAAGGTGGGGAAAAGCGGGCAAGTGCACAGTGCTGTGAGCCACGTGTGGGAAGTGGGTGAAGGAGGAGACAGTGACCAGGTAGCCTGCACCTCTCATGCACCCATGCCTCGACCCTGATTAGAAATGCATCCTATGGCGCATTTCCTTGCATGCAAGAACCTTGTCAACCCAGAAGATGCTCTCCCAGGCTCTGCCCCAGACACTCCGGTTTCTCTTGGCCCCAGGTCTCTGCCTCTTACCCTATATGTTCATTCACTCCAGCTTTCTGTTCCTGACTTCTCTCATCAGTTTTCTACTTCTTTACAACTCTGACCCCTCTGCCAATTCCACACAATCAACTTATATCCAGGAGTTCAGTTCTACAAACATTTCTAGAGCACCTACTTAATCTATTGGAATGCTTTTGACTTCAAGTACTGGAAACACTGATTTACAGCATCTTCAACATACATGGGTTTATTTTTCTCACATAACAGGAAGTCTAGAGGAGGAGGGCATCGATGGCATTGATGCAGGTGTGCGATGATTCAGGACTGCCCATTCTGTGCAGCTCTCGACCTCTCCCTCATAGTCTCAAGGTAGCTGCCCAGCTCCAGCCATTATGGCGTCATACAAGGCAGGAAGAAGGGGGAGTTGCCATTTTCTCCAGAAAGCAAAAGCTTTCCCAGATGTCCCTACTGGACTTTCACTTTAGTCTGGTAAAGTCTGTATTTTGATTTTCCTCTCTTGTGAAAATGGGCAAGGGAGAAAAGGATGGGAAGAGCTGCTGAATTAGCCAGTCATCAAGACTGCTGCACTACCAAGAACTGGAAGTACAGAAATGATTGACATGTAGTTCTGTCCTCAGGAGCTTGACTTCTAGGAAACACAGGCACTAATGGAGTATTTTGGTGCAGGTTGGTAGAGACAAGGAGCCTTCCCTGACCTGATCTGGGTCAGGTGCCCCTCTTCCGTGGCCGGAACAACACCCTATGCTTACATCTACTAAGGCATCTTAGCATGCTGCATTGTCATTGTAAATTTATGTGTGTCCTCCTTTTCCTTTCCCCAAATGTGGACTAACTGGGGAATTTACCTTTCAATCTCCAGTGCCTGGTATATTAGTAGAGGCTCAATAAATGTTCTTGAATGAATGGATGAATGAATAAATGCAATGCCAAGAGAGCCATCCCAGTTACCTTCATGTCGTGGGTTGGGCCCTTATCCCTTTTTTAGCATTTTTAACTAGTTAAATCCATGTTTACATTCTAATAGCAAAATTTCTAACTCCTTGCCAGAAAACATCCCTGTTTATGCTCATATTTAGTAAAAGAACTCCATACTTACAAATTTACAGCCAGTAAAGTAACAATACAAAATCTAAAAAGCTAAAAGTACACTAGACAGTCAAGTCTCCTAATAGTACTTGGAAAATGGATGCTCATTTTTTCAGTATGTTATTTTTTATTTCAAGGAGATGTAAGCTAACCTGATTCATTAGAATGACAGTAAGTGAACTTAGATCCTTTTATCAAAGATAGCAATTCTGCAGGCATAAATGATTTTTAAGGAAGCACCCATATTTTTATAAATATTTTTTAAATAACTAAAGTGGTAGAAAGTGATTGCTAAAAACATTTCAATGAAATTTTAGTTCTTAAAATTAGGTTTTTTTCAGTTTTATTGAGATATAACTGACAAATAAAAATTGTATATATTCAAGGTGTGAAGTCTTGATAAACACATTGTAAAATGATTACCACAATTAAGCTAATTAACATATCCATCACCTCATACAGTTACCTCTTTTTTTGTGTGGTGAGAACTCTTAAGATCTACTCTCTTAGCAGATTTCAAGTATATAATACATTATTATTAACTATAGGCACTGTGCTGTATATTAGGTCTCCAGACCTTGCTTATCTTATAACTGCAAGTTTGTATCCTTTGACAAACATTTCTGCATTTCCCCCAGTCCCCTAACCACTGTTAACCACCCTTCTACTCTGTTTCTGAGTTCTACTTTTTTAGACTCCACATACAAGTGAGATTATGCAGTATTTCTCTTTCTGTGTCTGGCTTATTTTTACTTAGCATAGTGTTTTCCAGATTCATCCATGTTGTTCCAAATGGCAGAATTTCCTTCCTTTTTAATGCTGAATAATATTCCATGTGTGCATGTATGTGTGTGTGTATGCGTGTGTAGAGGGAGGGAGAGAGAGAGTAACACATCACTTAACGATGGGAGTATCCTCTGAGAAATACATTATTAGGCTATTTTGTTCTGCAAGCAGCATAGAGCACACTTACGCAAACCTCGATGGTATAGCCTACTACACATCTAGGCTGTATGGTATAGCCTACTGTTCCTAGGCTAAAAATTTGTACAGTGTGTTACTGGACACAGTACTGTAGGTAATTGTAATACAATGGTATTTGTGTATCTAAACATATGTGAATATAGAAAAGATACAGAAAAATACAGTATTTTAATCTTATGGGATCACCATCATATATATGGTCCTTCATTGAAATATTGTGTGGTGCATGACTATATATATATATGCGCGGATATATGCTACTGTATATATACTGTGTATATATGTGTGTATATGTATATACACACACAATACATACATATCACATTTTCTTTATCTATTCATCTGTATTTAATGGACATTAGGTTGTTTCCATATCTTGGTTATTGTGGATAAAGCTGCAATGAACATGGGGGTGCAGAAATCTCTTCGAGACACTGATATGATTTCCTTTGGATATATACCCAGAAGTAGAATTGCTGGATCATATAGGAATTCCATTTTTAATTTTGTGAGAAACCTCCATACTGTTTTCCATAATGGCTGCACTAATGTATATTCCTACCAACAAGGTATAAGGGTTCCCTTTTCTCCATATCTTCACCAACATTTTGTATCTGTTGATTTTTTGATAATAGCTATCCTAGCAGATATGAGATGATGTCTCATTGTGGTTTTGATTTGCATTTCCCTGATGACAGGTGATGCTGAGCACCTATTCATAGACCTTTTGGCCATTTGTATGTCTTCCTTTGAGAAATATCTATTCAGGTCCTTTGCCCATTTTTTAATCAGGTTATTTGGTTTTCTCCTTTTAAATTGTACAAGTTCCTTATATGTTTTGGATATCAATCCCTATTGAATGTATGGTTTGCAAATAATTTCTTCTGTTCTGTGGGTTGCCTTTTCATTTCACTGACTGTTTCTTTGCTGTGCAGAAACTTTTTAATTTGATGTAGTCCCACTCATTTGTTTTGCTTTTGTTGCCCGTGGTTTTGGTGTCATATTAAAAAAATTGGTGCCAATACCAATGCCATGGAATGTTTCCCCATTTTCTTCTAGTTTTACTTTCACATTTTATGTTTTAATATTTAATCCAATTTGAGTTGATTTTTGTATATGGTGTAAGATAAAGATTCAATTTTAATTTTTTATGTATGAATATCCAGTTTTTCCAACACCATTGTGTATTCTTAGTGCCTTTGTGGAAGATTAGCTGACTGTAAATATGTGGGTTTATTTCTGGGCTCTGTATTCTGTTCCTTTGGTCTATGTGTCTGTTTTTATGCCAATACCATGCTGGTTTGATTACTACGGTTTTATAATATACTTGAAATCAGGCAGGATGCCTCCAGCTTTGTTCTTTTCGGTCAAGATTGTTTAGCTGTTTAAGGCCTTTTGAGGTTTCATATGAATTTTAGGACTTTTTTTTTTTTATTTCTGTGAAAAATGCCATTGGAATTTTGATAGGGATTGCTTTGAATCTGTAGATCCCTTTGGTTGTATCGACATTTTGACAATATTGATTCTCCTGATCCCAATCACTTTTTGAAGGCAGATTCATATAAAATCCTAGAATGCTAGATCTGATGGGATTGTGTGGCTCAGTCGTAATGATGAGGAAACAGACATAGAAAGGCAAAATGAATTCCCTAGGATCACACAATCATAATGGCCCATATTAATGAGGCTCTTACTGTTTGCCAAGTACTGTTACAAGAGCTTTACATGCATTATTACATTTAATCCTCACAAAACCTCATTATTATGCTCATTTTCCCCAAGTTTTTATTTAGAAAAAATTTAAATTTGCAGAACAGTCCAAGAGTGCAATGAACACCTACTTACTGGCTCAACCACTTGCTACATTTGATTGTTCCAATCTCTCCCTCCCCTCCACGCCTGGCTGCAATCTCTTGATCAATGACATATTCCTATATAACCACACCACAATCATCCACTCAGGATATTTAACATTGATACAATAATATTTTCCCAGTTATAAACTTATAGCTGTTTTTAAACGTTTGGTCCAAGATGCAATCAAGGTTCACACATTTCATTTCATTGTCAAGTCTCTACAAGAATTCACAGCCTTTTGTTTTTCCTTCATGAAATTGACATGTTTGAAGAGTCCACAGCAGTTCTTCAGAACGAACCACAATTTAGATTTGACTGTGACCTCATCCATGACAGAATCGGGTTACTTATTATTGGCAGGAACACATTGGTGTTTATCACATCTCAATGCACAGGATTTCAATTTGTTCCACTACTGCGGACGTTAAATGTGATCACTTTGTTAAAATGGGTTTCTCCATTATAATTAATAAGAAATTTCTTCTGTAATTAATAACTAATCTTTGGAGTGATACTTTGAGACTGTGAATTTTCTGTTCCCTAACAACCTTTCATCCAATCATTTGCAGATTCATTGAGGTTTTTTGCTTGAATTAGTTACTAACATAGTGGTTGCAAAATGGTATTATAGTCATATTATAGGTGGGGAATCTTAAGATTCCAAGGGGAAATTTATATATGGTAGAGCTAGGATTGGAACCCGGGTATGTCTGATTCCAGCGCCTACCTTCTAACCAAGCTTACTTTAGTGCCCTCAGTAAGTTTCTGCGTCTTCCCGTTTGGGATTTCTTTTGAAACTCAGAAAGCGCCACCCAGGTGGTGGGCCTAGGGAGGGGCTTGCCTCAGGGACTCAGAGCTCAACTTCCCTCTGGTCTTCCTCTCGTTCTCTTCATGGCACTAGATGGCTTGCTTCATGGAGGGGGATGAGGGGACCTGTGTAGACCGTTCTAGGTTTACATTATTCCAGAAAGTTAGATGAATGCATTTCACCTAAAATCATAAATGGATAAAATTCACCTGGAACCCTATCTCAAAAGAATCCTAAGTAATGTGCTACTTGGACCCAACTCTTCCCCAGATGCAAGAGGGGAAGAGAAGAATCTCTGCAGATGCACTCAGAGCTCCTGGTTGTGCAGTCTAGATCTGGAAAATAAAAGGGACATTGTAGCTGGTTGCTTACAGTGAATTAAATACTTGAATCAAATCTCTGTTGAAGAGTTTCCCTAGATCACTGCCAACAAATTCTCACAACACTTTGGTTCATGAAACCCTGGGGTGCTATGATAGCCCGCCTTTCCTGCTTGCCTCCCGCAGGCTGTCTCTGTCATGTTGCTAGTTTCTAAAGGAATAATAATTCCCTGTTTGCTGTCTGCAGCCTTCAGTCAAATGTAAAGTTCAGAACTCCTTTGAAGGACCATAATTAAGAAGGATCAACTTAATTTTAAAATAAACTTTGAGTTTTCAAGACAAATTGTTCTTTATGGCAAATCAATGTTTCTTTTTTTACAACGAAAGATGTCAGTTTCCAGCTCCTAGGATGATTGGCAAATGTCATAAAGAAAATGAACATATAAATGTGACAAAATTAATTTTAGACTTCTAGACTAAAATAAATTTTATCATCTAAAATTCTTATCTAATGGTGAACTTTATTTTTTCACCAAACCTGCCCTGCTATCCTATGCTTCTCCTAATGACCACTGCTTCTACGAATGACTATCTAAGGTATTGTAAGAAGCATATCCATAGATAAATTGTAAACTGGGAAAACGAGGAAGCAGAGTTGTAACAGGTATATTTTGAGAACAGAGAGATTGTTAGCTTTCTTGATTTCAGAGTATAAATAAAATACTCCAGAATATAGTGCAAAGATAGGATTTGAATTTGGGGAAGTGTTTGAAACTTTTTCATGATGAATCAGCCCTTTTCTTACCTCCTTGATCCTGGAACCACTATGGGAACATTATTGAATCTTTATATGATAATATGACTCACTTTTTAGCCACTGATGGCTATCCAGATCTATAATCCGTTTTGTAGAAAATGTAGGAGAGAATCCAAGATCTGTGTTTATCTCTCTCTCTCTTCTTTAGGATAACATTTAATCCTCTAGATTCAAACTTCTTGCCAGATCTCAAGTCCCCTTTAGACACCCAAAAATTGTTATAAAATATTTCTAAAAAATCAATACCATGGAAAGGACAGTCTTTTCAACAAATGGTTCTGGAACAACTGGATATCCATATGCTAAATGATAAAGTTTAAGTTATGCCTCATGCCATATACAAAGATAAATTCAAAATGTAAATGTAAAATGTAAAACTATAAAATTCTCAGAAGAAAACATAGGAGAAACTAATCATGACCTTGGGTTAGGCCAAAAGTTCTTATCATCAAAGCATGATCCATAAAAGAAAAAACTTGATAAATCTGGCATAATCAAAATTAAAACTTTTGCTCTGCAAAATTCACTGTTAAAAGAATGAAAAGACAAGCCAGGTACTGGGGGAAAGTATCTGCCAAACGACCCAGCAATGCCTCTTCTAGGTATTTACCTTTATATTCACACAAATACCTATAAACTAGTATTCACTGAGTATTATTCATAATCACAAAACACTGGAAACAACCCAGATGTCCTTCAATGGGTGAATGGATGAATGAACAGTGATATACCTATACAATGGGATACTATTCACAATGAAAAGGTATGAACCCTTAATACACACAACATTAAGTATGAATGAATTGTGCTAAGTGAAAGAAGAGAATCTTGAAAGATTATGTACCTTATGATTCCATTTTATGACATTCTGGAAAAGGCAAAACTTTAGAGACAGAAAACAGATCAGTGGTTGCCAAGGGCGAGGTTGTTGGGAAGGATCTAACTACAAAAGGGCAGCACAAGGGAATTCTTTGGGTGTGTTGGAATGGTCCTCTATCCCATTTGGGGTGGCTCAAGAATCTATGCATGTGTTAAAGGTCATAGAACCGTACAGTCAAAAAGGAGAATTCTAATGTTCGTAAATTTCTTGAAATTTAAAAGTCAGCAGGTCAAATTTTGAAGCTGATTTGATAATATGCTTTTAGTAAATATGTTACAGGAAGGAAGCCTACTTAAAACAAAAACAAAAACAGGTCCACTGAATGTTTAATTTATGGCACCATTTGTGTTTCCCTGGGTGAAGCGCTCTTTCTGATTATGGAAGTTTGCAGTAGGAAATTTACGGAAACCCAGGAGACCACAAAGAAATTACCTTGTCAGCATGCATCAAATACCTTGGCAGAAGAATAGTTCTCATAAGGCCTATTCTTTATTCTCTGAAGAAGCAGTTGGCCTCTTATATTAAATGAAGTTTTCCTGGAAAACATCTATTTGATAGGCCTCTTGGAATCTGCCTTTAATTTGTCTCATGCAAAGCCAAGGACTCCATATAAAAAGTTGGCCTGATAGAATATGAGAATGGCTGATGGTGTGACAGTTTGTGGCTCTCTTTGCTTATCAGAAGGTAATGCATTGTACGTGAGGGTGTGGGTGTGTGTAGAATCTCCAGTACTTGACTCTCTGTTGATTTCTTTGAATTGATAATACATTCATATGATTTGACATTCTGTAGGTGCCAAAGCTGCTCTTTATTAGTCAGAACACGCCAGTGGGTCTGTGCCAGCCACTTAGAGCTTGGTACCCATTTTGACTGATCAGTGCTGAAGGCCATACTGGTTATTAAATATATTCAAGATAAGCCCTGCAAGAATATTGATGAAAAAGTCTCCCTCTGTTTTGTGTCCTCGTCTCCCCCTTTGTTATCTGTAACTTTCAATACAGAGGCAGGAGGGCCTTTCGACATCGGGCTTTATGAAGTTGTGAGATGGTGGGTGTATTAATGACTTTGAACCGTGTACAGCAATGCCAAACAGGCACATCTTCTCCCAAGTCTGTCTCTGGCATTCCTATAGGCTTCCTTTGAGGGCTCTCTTTCTTTTTCCATTTGTGTTCCCCACCCCTTACTGTCACGCTGAGAGTCAGCTTGCCCCTCTGCTGACATTTTCCTGGGACCAATTTCTCATCTTGGTGTGAGCCCTGGGCTACAGAAAGCCACAGAACAAAATTCTGGCAAATATTTCCAGAGCAACAGTTTTTCTAGATGGCAAAACACTTAAAACATCACTTTCCTATGGCATCTTAACCCATATGTCAGTTGAGTCAACCCAGCCCGGGGTTCTAACCTTTAATCTGGAATGCACAGACCCTCAAAGGGTCCACTGGGTAAATTTCAAAGGGTTTCATGTACTTAGATGAGAAAAAAGATTATAGCTTTATTTTCACTAACCTCTCATTGAAATTGAGCATTTTCTTTTCTTGTGATTGCAGACAACAAATCACAGTAGTAGTAATGGTGGTAACTGCAGTACCTATGACTTCGTCACAGTAGAAATCAGATATTTTCATATTACCTTATACTTGTTACAGATATCTCACAATTTTTTAAGCTTATCACCACTTCAAATTATAATTATTATACCTTCTAATAGGTCTTATTACTTAATAAAGAAGCACATATATTGCTATATCACCAATCTGTTTTTTTCCCCCCAATATTCTGATACCTTTATTTTCTTTAAAATTTTGTCATTGGTTTTCTTTCTTTTTTTTTTTTAATTGAGTCATAGTTGATTATACATATTTTGGGGATTCAACGTTGACATATGTTGATCAAATCAATATTACTAGCATATATATTGTTACAAATTGTACTTATTCTTTATGCTCCTTGTCCAATCTCTCCTGATCCCCACTCCCTCCCCCCTCCCACCACTGATAACCCTAGATTTCTTCTCTCCTTCTGAAAGAGTAATGGTTACTCTGTTGATTTGTTGTCTAGATGATCTGTCCAACGCTGAGAGGTGTATTCAAGTCCCTCAATATTATCTTAGAGCAGATGCTTCTTCTGTCACTCTGGAATGGGCTTTGTGGAGAGAGACATCCTCTTCTTTCCTTTATCTCTGCTGGTGACTCTCCTTGTGTCAATGCACTCCAGTGGCTGGCAGACCATCTGCATGGTGGTTGTGATACCTAACCACGTTTGTGGCAGTCGTGGTTACTTGATGGCTGTGGTGGGCCACCCACATGGAGGTGGTTTTGGGCATGCTCCTTGGCACTGGTGGTGTGCCTGGTTGTGTGTGGAGGGGAATCCAGTCCCCGCTCCAGGCCCCAGGTCCCCGGGGCAGGGCCCTGAGGCATTAGCAGTGTGCCTGGTTGTGTGTGTGTTGGGGGGGGGGGTCATTGGTTTTTTTTATAATACAACATTGGGTTTTTAAAAAGCTTTTAAAAACATTATTCTGGAAAGGATTCTATGGGCTTTACTAGACTGCCAAGAGACTCATAACACAGAAAAGATTAAGACCCCTGCCATCTGCCATAGATTTGGAAATTCATGTAAAATTGGCTCACCTTTCCCCTAGTCAATGTCCCCTCCAAAATTCCTGCAAATTCCTGATGGCTTACTGCTCATTTCCAGTGCCCCGGGGCTTTCTATCTCAGTTGCTCTCTCCTCTGTCCTGCATGTCCAGAAAGGGGATACACAGCCTCCCACTGATCTCCCTTAGACACATTTATAGGTGTCTTTGGGTCAGGGGGAAGAGCAGTGTGGAGGTGGAGTGGGATTAGAAGGTGCAGAGCATGGCAGAAGGTTGTAGACTGAGTATTGGACATCCCAGTTCTTGAAAAGTTCCTGGGGCCCATCTGCCACAGGGAAGGATCTCATGGGTGAGTGACAGTCCCTGCCATGGAATCTTTTTTTGCCTCACATAACATTTCTTCTTGGGCTGCAGCTGGCCAGATCTCAGGATTATGGTTCTTCGTTTATTCAGACCCATTTAGGTTTCTCCTGCTCTCACCCCGCCATTGTACCTATGCTCAAAAGAGCTTGCTTCCTTTACAAAAACAGTTTTCTCCCAGAGGGGAACTTGCCAGCAGTTGAAGGAGTAATTCTTTCTCCACTTCTACATTCTTGCGTGGTTCACATGAATTTGAGGGTAAAACAAGAAACTTGAAAGATATTTGAGCTCACTGTGGGTGATGTTGATATTCACTCTCTTTCAGCATCAGAATTTTGAAAAACATTGCTTTAGGGATTTAATGAAGGCAAAGACTGATGGAGGAAGTAAAATGCACTTAAAATCTAAACTCCTCTCCATGCACAACAGTATCTGGCCCCTTTTATGTCTCCAGCCCCTTCCAGCCAGTCTCTTCCTTGGTCAGCCACATCAACCTTCTTGCAGTTCCTAGAATACTCAGAGCTCTTTCCAGCCACAGGGCCTTTGCACTTACTGTCCCCTTTGCCTGGAATGCTCCTCTGTATGCTCTCCATTTGACTGGCTCCTGCTCTGCCTCCCCATCAGATGCCATCTCCTCAGCGAGGCTTTTCCTGATTTTTCTTCCTGATGCACTCCCTACTCCTGGTTGTTTTTATCCCAACACCTCCTCTGTTTCCTTCATAGTTCTTACCATAACCTAATTATTTTATTTGCTATGTTTTAATATTTGTTTTCCCACTGGAGTGAGAGCTCCATGAAGATAGGGACCAGGACTGTTTTCTTCATCCGTGCATCCCCAGGAGGTAGCACAGTGTCAGGCTTTTGTAGGATCTCAACAAACATTAAATGAATGAACAATTGAACTGAGTGTAAAGTGTGCCTCTCTCAGTATTTCTACAAGGGATTTCTGAAGATGTAAAACTTCCTTATCAAAGGAATGAAGTTATGACAGCAGAAAGATTAGGCATGCACTGGAAGTGCCCTGGGCCCCTGAGCTAGGGTGGTGGGGGGATTGAGGGCTTCAGCCATGCCTGCCGGAAGTCCACATCCAGCCAAACCACAACCAAGCCACCGCCAGAAGCCCCCCAGGCTCCCCTGTTGGAACGAGGGGGTGCCATGGGCCTCGACCATGTCCTCCCCCCCTTCCTCTTCCTCCCATCCCATCCCCCTCTTCTCCTCCCCCTCCCCCAACTGCTCTGCAAAAATATATTAGAATTAAAAAAAGAAAAAAATAATAATAAATAAATTTTAAAAATAAAAAAAGATTAGGCATGGGGTTTATATTTTAGATCAACGAGACATTCTTATGTTAGACTTCTTCCAGTTAGTGCCATCTGCTCTGCTGTTCCAAGGCTGATGGGGCTTTTTGGAGAAGGTAAAAAACCAAAAACCTGAAGACAAAAGGTTAACTCTTGGGAACACTTTGTAAGGTTTGTTCAGCCAGAGGAATCACTTGTGAAGAGGTGGGCTATACAATTAAAAAATATTTAGTTTCCAAAATTCTAGATTTGGAACAGCAAAGAATGATTATACACTTCACAATACATCAGATGTTCAAAGAAGACATAGTCCTTAACACTTGATGACTTTTGAGTTGATTCTCTTTTAAACAAAATTTTATTCTTTAATCCACAGGTAACGGTTCTTACCCACGTGAACACACATGGCTCTGTTACGAAAAAGTAAGATTACAATTTTTGAAAATAGTGATTAAAAAACAGATATTTTGGAGGACTGTTTTAATGCCAAAGCTTGGATTTTTTTTTTTAATCTTTGATTTTCATGGATATTTTTCCCACAGGCAGTTTTTGGCATCATTGTTTCAGATGATTCCTGTGGGAAGTTGTTAGTTTTGATCAGAAGTGAGCTAATCATGAGAGAGATTGTATATTTCTATAAAACTTGCAAATACAATTTATTTTCTCATTCTAAATAAGTATTCATGTTCATGTCTAATTTAGCATTTGTAATTTTGTATTCTTGTCCTTAAAGAGTCACCTCAAATCTTCAGACCTGTCAAAAGTTGGGATTGCCCCTGATTTTAAATCCAATAGTTTGTGAGTTTGGGGGGAAACATAGTAACCTGATCGTGTTACTGTTCCACTCACAGTAGAGTTGCCGGATTTAGCAAATGAAAACACAGGACATCCGGTTTAATTTGAATTTCACATAAACAGCAAATAATTTTTTTATAAGTATGTCCCAAATGTTGCATGAAATATACTTACACTAAAAAAAATTTTTAACATCAAGGTCAAGGGATTGGATCCCGTACTGGCCAGCCACCATACACAAATAACTAATTTTAGCTGACAACCCCTATGTCAGTAGTAAACAGCACAGTTGAAAGGGTCAGATGGTAATGGACATCGAGCCACCTCCCCAAATTGACTGTGGCAGGTGAATATTGCTCGGGCCTATTGATAAACTACAGAACTTTGTCTCTTATCTTCTGTTTCTCTACAGTTTTGTTTTAAACCGAGTCTAGTATCTGGTTGTCTCTGGCTGAATCCGATAACTCAGAAAGTCAGGGGGGACCTGGATGTTAGCAAGATAGAATCGTTGAGTCTCAGCATGTAGTTTCGGGCATACGTGGGGACTCTAACTCCTTTCTTTCACAAATAAGAATGCAAAGACCTAGGGGCCAGAAACAAATCAGTACGAGGCCAATAAATTAAGTATCTTGATGCATAAAAATAAATCATAAGTAACATTTATAAAGTCTTTATTGGGACTGCATTGCTAAACTCTCAAAACAACAATGTGAGATAATGCTTATCATTACAATTCCCACTTAGCAGATGAGCACACCAAGGTTCAGAGAAGTTAAATAACTTGTCAAAGGCTACACAGCTAGGAGGTGGTAGAAATGAGGTTTGAGTTTGGCTTCAAATCCCCACCCTTTCGCCTTCTACCAATGTTTTCCAAACTTCAGGCAGGTGTGCATCTCATATGGCAATGTACCATCTGCTCAATTTTTCATCATCTATGTTCCTTCTGTCCTATGTATTACTTAATAATTTCTTTAAATTGACTCATTAAAAAAATTTATAAGTGTACTTTATATTTAAAAAAAAAATTTTTGATGGCTGGTCAGTAAAAGGATTGAACCCTGGACCTTGGTGTTAGCATCACACTCTAACATACAAAGCTAACTGGCCAGCCCCCTAGTGTGCTTTATAATAGAAAGTTTTTCTCCTCACCTTAGATGGAAAAAGAATTATCTTCTATCATAAAAAGAAGGTGACTGTAAAAGTATATATAATTAGACTAATGTTATTTAGTTCTGGGTAGCTTTTGTAGCCTGCCTGCACATGAAATCAGAAAGACTGACTTTCTCACACTGTGATTTAATATTACTTAATGCTACGAGCGTGAACTTCCTCAATCATCTCACGTGTTTCATACTCAAGAAAACACTGTCCTGCACCACTCTACTTCTCAGCAGATCCCAAGGGCAAGCATCACTGATCTTGAATAGATGGTCCTGGAGGCTTAGACCTGGAAGAGGAATTGGGGTCTTCTAATCTTTTACCCAGGGCAAGAATTTTCTGCACATCATCCTTGACCAGTGGTTGAATTGAGAAACAACTGCATTATAATGGCTAAGAACATGTACTCATAATTAGTAGTGTCTCATAATAAACATTATATAAATATTATTTGAAACCAAATATTCATGCACAGAAAATAGCTTCAAAGGCAGCATCATGTAATGATTAAGGTTGCAGCCTCCACCGTCAGACTGCCTGAGTTTAGCCCCAGATCTTCCTTGTGCTACCTCGGTCTATACTTAAGCAACAACAGTGGCCCAGGTTAACTCTTCACTCCATATGCTATCTGCTTAAAGAAAAATCCCAGACCACCACTCTGAAGGTTTCTGCTCATACTGCTGTTCTAAACTTTTCCACATGATTTCAGGTTGATAAGTTGAACTTTAATGTGTTTCTATTCTTATTTCAGTTAATCAGGTGTTGCTGTTCCTTCTGATTGTGACTCTTTGTGGGATTCTGTATAAGAAAGTTCACAAAGGCACTGTGCTCAAGAATGAAGCAGGTAAGCAGGCATGGAATCCATCAAGATGGGATATGAATGTGTTTCTTGAGGTCTTTTCAACAGCTGGGATCAGAGACAATTTGGTCAGCTGCCAAGGACCTGCTTGTAGAATATCCACCTAAGGCCAACGTTTCAGTTGTGCTCTAGAATGATCAGTGCTATTCAAACTTTAGCATAAGTAAGATTCACATGGAAGGCTTGTTAAAACACAGTACTGGGCCCCACCCAAGAGGTTTAGAGTCAGTAGGTATGAGGTGAGGCCCGAGAATCTGTGATTCTGATAAGCTCCCAGTTGATGCTGATGCTGTTGGTTCTTGGATCACACTTTGAGTGAACAACATCTCATCCCTTTGGAGCTTCACAATAATTTTGAGAATTACTGAAAATTGCCTTCTCTCTCCTCTCTCTGCTGGTTCATTCACATCAGTGTACAACCAACCTCATAACTCTCAACTTAAAAATGATCCTTCACTGACCCCATGTCCTCCTCCAGCTGCACTGAGAGCCCACTTTCCCTTTTCAGGGGTGAATTGTGTGAGACGGCACCTTTGCAACCCCCAAACACACAAAAGGCAAGCCCCACAAAAATTAAGAAGTGCCATTAGTGTGTTTAATAAATTTTTTAATTAATTTACTTCTTATATTGGTCAAGCAAATATACTCATTTCTGGAAAGCACAGAAGAGAAAAATATTACCTGTAGCTGTATCAGACAAACACAAAGTTAATATTTTGGTGTGTTACATACATTTATTCCACACATTTTAATTTTTTTTCAAGCCAGACATTAGAGATACAATGGTGAACAAAACAAAACAATGTCCCTGCTCACACAAAGCTGACATTTCTTTGTGGTTATTTTTTTTAAATTAAAAAAATTCATTGAAAAATAATTTAAAACATGTACTCATATAATCTGGTCTACATGAACGTCGGGAGCATGTGGAAACAGAATGATTTTCACACAATGAATGTTCATTGGGCATTATTCATAGTAGCCCCATATTGGAAATAATCCACATGTACATTAACTAGCGAATGGATAAACAGAATATAGTATATCCGTAAGTGGATATAAGCTACAAAATGGATGAACATCAAAAACATTATGCTAAATGAAAGAGGCCAGACCCGAAAGACCACATATCATTCAATTCCATTTATATAAAATTTCTAGAAAAGTCAAATCTGTGGAGACAGCAGATCAGAGCTGGGAGTGGGAGTGGGTTGACTGCACACTGGCTCAAGGGAAGTTTTCAGGGTGATGGGAGTGTTCTAAAATTAGACTATGGTCATGGTTGTAGAACTCTACTAAAAATTATCGAACTGTACACTTACAATGGGGTTAAAGAAATCTGTACTAGTTTTCTAGGGCTTCCAAAACAAAATACCACAGACTAGGTGGCTAAAACAATAGAAATTTATTTCCTCACAATTCTAGAAGTGGAAGCTCAAGATCTAGGTGCCTGTAGGGTTAGTTTCTCCTGAGGCCTCTCTCCTTGTCTTGCTGTGTCCTCGCATGGCCTTTTCTCTGTGCATGCTTCCCTTGTGTCTCCTCCTCTTTTTATTAGGATACCAGTCCTATTGGGTTAGTGTCCCACCCTAACACCTTCATTTTAACAACTGCCTCTTTAAAGGCCCTATATCCAAATACTGTCACATCCTGAGTTACTGGGTAGTTAGGACTTTAATATGTGAAGTTTGGGGGGACACAATTTAGTCTATAACAGTATCTAAATTATACCTCAATAAACTGTTTTAAAAGATAGAGACAGAAAGGAAGTCATACAAGGTCAATGTCATCTCAACTTCTGGCTTTTTACTTGTCACGTTTCCCTGCCTATAAACCAACACATTTGGTCACTAATCCCACTGCAGACTCCTTTTTCCGTGGAAAGAGATGGATAAGTTTTGTAACAGCTGTTAAAACAACTGCAGGGAAATGCACATCCTGACTGACTAATTAGCTAAATACAAATAAACAAAGTGTTTGTGCCACATGAACGGATCCAAGATCACATTTAAAAAAAATCACATTCAGTGTTAAAATGAAAAAGAATCAATGTTATAAAATACATTTTAAAGGAGTGGAGTGTTGACATGAAAAGACATCTGTGGTATAAGTTGGAAAAGCAAGGTTCAGAAGAGCATGAAAAGTATCCATTTCGGTTTTAAAATAATATTGTGTGTGTTATATATCCTTTAGTATTTACATGAAGGAGGGTTTGGGGGACACACACTACACTGATAACAGAGATTACCCTTGGAATGGGAGTGCAGAGGTCTGTAGAAAACAGTCACAATTTGCCAGATACTCTGATGTTTGGGCTGAAATTTTTTCAAGAAGTACATATTAATCTTTATAATTTTAAAAGAATTAATGCAAAGAACACATGTTATCAGTTAATGTCCAGAGGCCCTGTGAAGTCCTATAGTGAAGGAAAGCATGGTGCCATTCTGTGTAATCTCCTGGTAATGACATTCCATGGAGTTTCCTGGTAAGTTCCTTGTTAATAGCCTGCTGGTGATTCACTTCTGTGCCGTTTGGGGCAAGGCAAGTTAATATATTTGGCTAAAACAATCCTTATTTGAAAGAGCATTCTGAGTTTTGGCATTGGGAGAGCAGACATTTTACCTCTTCTAGGAATCGGCATAGTTTGGTAAGAGCTGCTTGTGGGAATGGACTAAGTCACTATTATTTCCAATCCGTTCTGCCATCATTATGATGTTTTCTAGTTTTGTTAGACTCCAGATGGCTTCCCATAGCCAAACCTTTTAATGGGATGGCTCGGGCACCAGTTGGTATAACGTCCAGGGGAAACTTCTTGGCAGAAAGTGGTATTTTTGGCTTAAGTTAGCTCCCAGCTTCTCTGACTGGCAGAGGCTCTGAAGATGTGTGGCAGTGTGATGTGTCTGCAGCAGAGCTGTACACTTGTTGACCTTCTCCTAGGGTGCCCCCTCTTTCACGGTGTACCTTCCTCCTACCTCATGCTACCTGCTGGCTGCTGAAGGCCTATACTGAGCCTGGCAGCCAGGCACTGCCCCAGCTTTTCAACCCCTCCTTCTCTTTGCCCCTGGGAATAGCCCATGATCCAACCCTCCAAGGCCTGGTTCTCTAATCCATCAGTACAGTTTAGTTCATTTTAGCAAACTTTCATTAAGTGCTTCTAAGGTGCCAGACACAGTGGGGATAATATAATGAGCTTACAGTCTAGTGGAGGGGACAGACACAGAAATGGATTCTTCCAGGGCAGTGTGGTAAGTGCTTACATAGAGGTATCTAATAAACTCATCTATCTGTCCAAAATGTACTGAGACTCTACCATGTGCCAGGCACTGGGATAGATGCAGAGAATACAGAGATGAACAAGATACTATCTTTGCCCTCACAGAGCTCCTAGTGTAATAAGAAAGGAAAGACATGCTATCAAATAAATCGCAACGCAGGTGATAAATCCAACCACAAGCAAGGATACAGATATAGACAAGGGATGGCAATCTGTGCTGGGAGCTGTTAACGGCTTCCCAGAGGATCTGATGTCTGTACTGCATTTGGAATAAATATGTAAAAGTCATGAAAGAAAGGATGGAAAAAGCATTCTGGGCATCAGGAACAGCATGTGCAAAGGCACTGAGATATGAGACAACATGGGCCTGAGTGATAGAGGTTTTGCAAAAATGTATCTGTAAAAAGTGAGAAGGTGCTGTAAGTAAAAATCCGATGGGCATTTCATAGTGGATACTCTACATACTGATAGTTTTTTCTTTTTCTTTTTTTGCTTGAATCTTTTTTTTTCAAGAAATACACACTAATAATTGTTATTCTTCACACCTGGAAGTTGTATTGTGGTACCAAAGTATGATATTATGGCATTGATATTTTATAACTTTCCAATGCTCAACAGAATAATCAATTATTCATCTTGTGTATTAGTCATGCTCTGTCATACTTCTTTTCTCTTGCTGCCAGCATTTGAAAAACTTAACTAAATAGAAGAGGATAGGGGAAGGAAAATCACAAGCAGTATATTTTACAGCAGTGTAGGCAAGGTAAATATTCTGATTCAGGGAAGAGTTGAGGACTGTTGAATCAATTAAGGCTTTTCAATTCTTCATACATTTTTCAACCATATGTGTGTGTTAGGCTATCTGATTGGCTTCTGTAAGAAAGCTCCAAAATAATAGTGACTTAAACAAAATAGAAGTTTATTTTCTCTCTCAAGTGAAGGTCCGATGCATCAGTTCCACAGTCATCCAGATCAAGTCTCCTTCTGTCTAATGTTTTGGCGTCCTCATTAGGTAGCTTCCATCTTGTGGGCCAGGATGGCTGCTCTAACTCCTGCCCTCACAGCAACATTCCAGCCCTTGGGAAGGGGGACAGGTGAAGGGGAGGGTAAGCACTCCTTTGAAGGGCAGATGCAGTAGTTGTACACATGACTTGCTCATTGGTCAGAACTTGATCACCGAGATCTGCAAGGGAGTCTGGGATAAAAATAGTCCTAGTGGGTGGCTATGTGCCACCTAAAATTCCTAAATTCTAAGGGAAGAAGGAGAAACTGGATCTTGGAGAATAATCAGCAGTCTCTTCCACACTATCCTATCTTCCCCCAGGAGTGTGGAAGACGAATTAAACTGGTTCTGCTGTGAAATTCCTTCATGTTCCAAGCCACTGATTTTAATGTTTCCAGATGATGACTCTGAGACTCCTGAAGAAACGGAAGAGGAGATTCCTGTGGTGATCTGTGCAGCGGCAGGGAGGATGGGTGCTGCTATGGCTGCCATCAACAGCGTCTACAGCAACACGGACGCCAACATTTTGTTCTATGTAGTTGGACTCCGGAATACTCTGTCTCGAATACGGTAATTTGTGTACTACAGGTTTGGGGATTTCTACTTTCTTTTAATCTTCCTTATCTTTCTTTAAATGGATTCCCTTCCTTTTCAGATTGATAACTGTCATTAGAATCAATGAGGGGATACCCCGACCTGACACATGTGTTGCCTAGCTAAGGAAATTTCAACAAAGCCTCATTGATCTGGTAGGGCGGTGCATCATTACGCAGAAGTGAATTATCTAATGAACTAAAGAACCCCCAACCTAAGAAGGTTATATAAAAAGGCTTTCTTTCTAAAATTGTTTATCTTTTCTCTGCTTTCTTTCTTTTTTTTGGCAGCTGTCCAGTACAGGCCTCTGAACCCTTGACCTTGTTGTTACAATACCGCACTCTAACCAACTCAGATAACTGGCCAGCCTCTTTTCTCTGCTTTCTTAACATGAGAAAATATTAACATAACCATTTTAATATGGCTCAGAATCATCACTAATTATAATTTTTGAACTGCAAACATATAATTTATATATTATAATTTGTGAACTGATTTTTTTCCTATCATATACCACACTAAAAAGTAAACTGGAGTTAGATTAAGGGAAAATAAAGTCAAAATTTAAATTATAAAAATATGGGACAATTGTATAATCTTGGTATGAAAAGTGCCTCCCTGAGCCCCCAAGTCATAAGGAAAAACTGACAGATTTGGCTGCATAACATTTAAAAACTTTTGAATAATGAAAAACACAATAAGTAAAATTAGTCACGTAATCGATTAGGAGAAAATATTACCAACATGTATTATAGACAAAAGATTACTATCCAAAATAAAGAATTGTAACAAAAATAATTTTAAATACAAGCATCTAGTAGACAAATGAGCACAGGATATGAACAGACAATTCACAGAAGAAAAAAATACAAATGGTCAACAAACATGAAAAGATGTTCTATGTTACTAATAGGAAAATGCTAATTAAAACATATTCCCTTAGAGTGCAGTGTTATAACACCAAGGTCATGGGTTCAGATTTCCATACCAATTAGCCTCCAAAAAACCCCACAACAAACAAACAAAAATTCCCATTGTTTAAAAATGTGAATTAAAACATTTCACGAGTGACATATAATATTTCACACATCACACTGGCAAAAATTAAATAGCCCAACACTATTCAGTGCAGGGAAATGGACATGCTTATTCCTTGTTTATACAATGTACACTGCATAAATTGGTAAAGCATTTTTGAGAGGGTAATGTGGCAATCTCTAAACTGTTATATGTGTATATAATTTGACTCACCAGACTTATTTCCATTGCTAGGAATTTGTGCTACAAAAATTCTAGTATATATTACCAAAATATATGCACAAGATTAATTTCAGCATTATCTGAACTAGTAAAAAAACTGCAACGTGCTTAAATGTCCCTCAATGGAAAAATATTTAAATGAACTATGGAATATGATCCAGCTATTAAAAAAGAAAGGAGACAATCTGTATGTACTGACACAGACGACCCCCAAGGCATATTGTTAAGTGGAAGAAGCAAGCTGCAATACAACTCATACAGTATGATCCACTTTATAAAAATTAAAACCCCCTAACTGTCAATGTGTATGTGTACATATGTGTGATTACGTAAAGAAACAGAACTGGAAAGATACCAAACTGTTAACACTGACTATCTCTGGGCAGGATGGAGGAATTGGGGAGGGCACTGATGAAGGGAAGTTCAAGGTGGTTTTAGTGTTATTTCATCATTCATAAGAAGAATGTACTTATGTACAGCTTTTATAATGAAATTTTTTGGGGATGGCACCATCAGGAGGTACTGGGATCTGTAAGATATTTGCTCCTAATCTAAATGGCCCTTGGCTGCTGTGATTTTTGAGGGCTTATATACGCTTTCTAGGTTTTCTATCTCATTTCTCACTTTTCTTATCATTTATTGTTGCTGATCGTTCACTTAGCCTGCCATTAACAACCCTTTAACTATGCATGGGTATGAAAACCAGACAGCCAAAGGCAAAAGGCAGGCATGTGTAGCATGTTCTGAGTCAGGACTTGTACTTAACAAAGGGCATGAGCTTCATGACTTCATGACATTTGGAGGGGGCTGTTTCTCAGTTCTTAGCTGTCGTCTACTCTCCACCCCACTCCACCCCCTATTTAAATATTTTTAAAACTCTTCTCATTGAAGTAGAACACAAGAACAAAAGTGTAGAAATCCAACGTACAGTTTAGTGAATCACCACGGAACAGACTCATGAACAACCACTACATCCTTACCACCACTTGGTATAATCAGTCTTTTTAATTTTGCCATTCCGCTGGGTGTCCGGTGGTATCTCACTGTGGTGTTCGTTTGAGGTTTCCTCAGCACTTTTCCCACACATTTCGTGGCTGTTTGGAAATGTGTGTTCGAGTCTCTTGCCCATTTTCCTGTTGGGTTACCTGTCTTTTTCTCACTGACATAACCGATTTTTATGAGTCAAATCTTGCAGATCTAAATTGTGTTCAAATTTAATTATTTTGTTGATTTTTAATCAACCACAAAAGCTACCATATGTGGCTTTAGTCACTGGAAATTTTATTTTGAGATTATTTATACCAAGAATCTCATTATGAATTAGATAGAAGATAGAAGTTCTGAAAGTCTGAGAAAATGGAAGGAGAGAGGACAGGGGAAAGAAGAGGAGAGATGGGAAATGAGGACAGATGGGGAAGATTGAGAGATGGAGTCAAAGAGACAAAGATAAATTAAAATCATCCCTGGAGTCAAAACCACAGAGTAAAAATGACTTAGAAGTTGAAGGTTCAGAGTGTCCTGCTTCATAACCTTTCAGAGCTATTAGCACATGGCAAAGATCGTACCAGCAACCACAGATATTACTTTATAAGAAAACAAAACAAGGGCCGAGCCCGTGGCGCACTCGGGAGAGTGCGGCGCTGGGAGCGCAGCGACGTTCCCACCGCAGGTTCAGATCCTATCTGGGAATGGCCGGTGCACTCACTGGCTGAGTGCAGGTCACAAAAAAGATGAAAAAAAAACAAAACAAAACACTTTTTGTTCTTCCAGTTTCCTGGGGAGATTATTTGGATCTGGGGAGATATTTGGTTATTACTATTTTGCTTCATTTCCTTTGAAGAAAGAGTTGTGGGGGGCGGCGGGGGGGGAGAGAGAGAGAGAAGGAAAGATTTGAAGTCAGACCAGATGGGAAAAAAAACAAAGATTTATAGACTCTACTACGTTTACACACATTTTATTTTTAACTTGCTAAGAAGAAAACAGATTGACCCTGAGGCAATAGGCAAATTGAGGAAAGATTTGAAGTGTGTGCTAGAGGGTTTTTTTTCATCTCTTTAGAAAATGGATTGAACATTCCAAACTGAGAGAGATAAACTTCAAAATCGTGGAATTCAACCCTATGGTTCTCAAAGGGAAGATCAGACCAGACTCATCGAGGCCTGAACTGCTCCAGCCTGTGAGTAGGAGTCATGTGCATGCTGGGGACAGTCCTTGGTGACACCCTTGCTCAGTATGGAGCACTAGCCCCCGGGATGCACTATTAGATCTCCACCAAACTCTGCTTATTTATAATTTATAAACCACCTGCTCCAGAAAGGATTTAAAATGGTTTACTTAAGATAATGAAGCTATTGGGGGAAGAAATGAAGCATATAAAACGTAGGATGCATTTATGTGTGTGGATATGTGTGTGGGGTGGGAGCTGGGGGTGGGCCGGGTAGAGAGGCCAGGACAAAATATGCCAAATCCATAGGCTGTTGTATGTACTGTGACTGTACATGAAATTTAGCTCTCAGTATCCTAGCAGCTAAGGAAAAACAGTAGCAGGATGGATTATATACTTCATAGTATTGACTAAGAAAATATTTTCAGGAGACATCAACTTTTTTCCTAGCATTGGAAATCTTAAGGTATTTTAAGAGTTCTCACAAAAGGGACCCTCTCCTGCACAGAGTGATGTTTTTGATGACAGTTTTGTAAAAAACTGCAGCCACCTTCTACATATAATTGTTACTTAAATCCACTCTTGAAAATTTACTAGATTCTAAAGTCCTCTGTTTATGATCTTTCCCCAATTCCAGATATTTATTATCAGTGTGAGCTGAGTTGGGACTTTGGATGAAACAGTGTTGTCACTAAGGAAACTTTAAAACTCCCACTCACAGCTCATGCTTCTCTGACCTTTTTCTGGTTCAAGGTTGAGCATGTTTTGGGGATGACATGTGTGCATGTGCATTTGTATGTGTGTGTGTATATGTCTTTAAGGTTGATTTAGTTGACAGTTATCAAAATTACCGAGTGTATAGGAAGGCAGGCAATTTGTGCCCAAAAAGATTGACTGGGGAAGCTCTGTGCTCCCACTGCAGCGGTTCACAGAGATGAAAGTGGCAACAGCCTCAGCAGTAGCGGGGCAGGATCTAGAATTGCTGATCTGCCAGTGCTGGTTTTAGACCCGGGACCCAGATAGGTCGAGTACCAGGGCTTGGGTGAGGCATCTCTGTAGTTTTATTCTGTTCCAAACCTGGAGCTGAGCTGAGGCCCTGGTCAAAGCCGACTCTCCAGTACCCCTAAAAGAATGAGCTGTGTGCTGCTTCCCCACCATCATTTCTTTTGTCGTTTTAACAGCTGAACTTTGTTCGATTTTATCTCCCTTTGCTTATCCACCAACACGAGAAAGTCATCTATTTGGACGATGATGTCATTGTACAAGGTACACTCGCTGGCTGCCAAGAACACTTGGAAAAGGAGCAGCTGATAAGTAGAATGACTCTCTTCATTTTCCGAATAGCTAGTTGCCCGGTAATTCTGACTGCTTGTCAAAGTTGTGGGTATAGTATTGTTGTGAATTTGGGAATTTTTTTTTTTTTTTTTTTTGGTTGAGAATTTGGGAATATTTTTAAATCAGAGGTTGATATTTCCCTGGACAATCCAGTTGACTTTCTGGGGGCCACTCTCTGTCAGTCTGCAACAAATTTCCTGTCTCTGAATCCCTAAAATGTAAGAAATAGTGTCACTGATGACATTCTCAGGAGTGAGCTAAGTTTTATTGTTTAAATGTTGTGTTCTCTTTCTTCCACCTGCAAATAGGCTAAGCATTGGTGTGGTACCTATGCAGCAACAGAAATAAAGAAATTTGACCAATGCTGATCTGAACTTATCAAGTGGCTTTCTAAATTAGCACAGGCTATTCTTAAATTGCCAAACCACTCAAAATCAGGGATTTATACTCTTCTCTCATGACAAGGTCAGGAAATGTTTAAGCTCTAAGGCTCTATCTAGCTCTAAATCAAATGCTATATTTTAACTGCTGGTGTTTCTAAATTCAGGTGATATCCAAGAACTGTATGACACGACCCTGGCCCTGGGCCACGCAGCAGCTTTCTCAGATGACTGCGATTTGCCCTCTGTTCAGGACATGAACAGACTTGTGGGGCTGCAGGTGGGCATGCTGTCTCGGAAACCCTACCTTCTCCTGCTGCTCCGGCCCCTTCTCCTCCCCGGCAACTTAAAATGAATGTAATCTACACCTTGAAAACCCTAACAGCCCGTCTGGACTGCTGAAAGGCAGAACAGCACAGGGTCTGGGATTTATTCATATCCCAACTCCATTCTTTACCAACTCTGGGGCGAGTTACTTTAACCCTGCGAAGTCTCGCTTTCCTTATCTGAAACAAGGCATCCATAATGTTTGTTTTATTGTGTTTATGTGAGCTGTAATGAAATAACGTGATGTCAAAGTGCCCAGCCTGTAGTAAATGCTTCGGAAATGACAGTTGTTGTCTCGGTCGTGCATAACCATACTCTACGTCAGAGATGGCATAAGAGTTTTCTGTGAGAGACTCGCTGAACCTTTGGTTCTATTTTCAGAGATTTGACCATTGCTTTTTCTAAAATTTCAGGGATGGAAAATATTGATTTTGTTTAAGGGTAAAGATCTTACCCTAGTGGAAATGGGAAATTTAAATCTGTACATAATGCTGGAACCACAGTAATAGCTTCGAAATACAAGGTGGTATTAAGAGCTGAATGCTGTTCTTCAAAAAAAGTTCTAGCAAATAATTTTATGTGGGTGACATTTAAGGCGCTTTAAAGCCAGACCCAATTTTGTCAAAATCTTGATGCTAGCACTTAGTAGTTTTATGACCTTGGGCAAGTTACTTAGCCAATTGTTTTCTCCCCATTTGCCAAACAGAGGTAATAATAGTACTTCACCGTAGAGTTATTGTGAGAATTCAATAGTTAATACGTGGAAAATTATTACGTGCAATTAATGAAGTAATGCATGTGAAGTTCTTAGAGCAGTGCCTGGCACACAGAAAGTGCTCAAGTATTCCCATTACTCCTGTGTCGTATCTGACAGCATCACACTGAGGTGGATTATGACAGTCTGTGTGGGGGAAAGAATAAGTCCTGCCTCACACTGCATTCATTCGATGACTTACTGAGTGCTTCCTATGGGCCTGACACTGTTTTAGGTACTGATAATACATAAGCAAAACTAAAATTCCTGCCTTTGTGTAGCTTACATTCTTAGGAAGAGACAGACAAGTAAAATATTTAACAGAGGATCAGGGTTGTATTTTAAATAGGGTGGTCAGGGAAGCCTCCACTGAGATGGTGGTGTTTGAGTCTACACTTGAAAGAACAGAGGGAACCACTTATACAGATATTTAGGAGGGAAAACATTCCAAGAAGAGGCAGTAGCAAATGCAAAGGTCCTGAGGCAGAGGTGTGTCTGGTGTATTAAAGGTGGTCAGTGTGGCAGAGGGATCAAGTGTGAAAATAATAGGAGTTGGAGAGGTAGTGGGGGGCCAGCTGGTATAGGGCATGGCAGCCCATTTTGGAACTCTAGGTTTTACTCTGAGTGACAGGGGAAGCCATTGGAGGGGCTTTGAGGAGATGAGTGACATAGAGACAGAATAGGGCTAATAGGGTGGAAGTAGGGACACTGGTTAGGAGGAACTTGCAGAGATCCAATGAGTGGTAATTAAGGTCTGGAAAAGGAAGATAGCAGTAGAGGCAGGAGAAGTGGTTGGCCTTAGTAAGCATTCAAAAGGAGACACTGATTTGGCAGATGGAGCTGGAAGTCCTGAGGAGAGGTCAGATGGATGGTGTTTATAGTCATGAGACTGAGTGGGGCTATGTATGGAGTTAGCATTAAAGAAAGGAACAGGTGCTGGGACTGGAGGACTGGGGGCACTCAGCATTTAGAGATTGGAGAAATGAGGGGAAACCAGCAAAGGAAACTAGGAAGTGGCCAGTGTCACAGGAAGAAACCCAGAGATGCCGCACAATGGCTTTAAGAAACAAAAGATCCATTGGTCAAAAGCATGCGTGTCCTGTTTCTTTACAGAATACATACATGGGCTATCTGGACTACCGGAAGAAGACTATAAAAGACCTTGGCATCAGCCCCAGCACCTGCTCTTTCAATCCTGGTGTGATTGTTGCCAACATAACGGAATGGAAGCACCAGCACATCACCAAACAATTGGAGAAATGGATGCAAAAAAATGTGGAGTATGTGTTGACCTCTCTACCATTTCTTCCATACTTGGGAACAAAATTATTCAATTAATTTTCTATGCATAGTTCAGTGGTTAGAAATAGTTCACAGACATCTTAGGTCAAATTTTCTTACGGAGGCACTTGAGAAAGAAAAGAGGGCAGCAGATGAAAATCTTTCTTCAAATGATATAAATCAGAGGAATTGAGATCCTGTGGAATAAGGAACTTGTCATATATTTTCCTAATAAGCTGTTTAATAATATAACTTGAACCTTTTGCACTGAAAATCTTCATTTATCTTAGTTGGGTTTCTCCTTCTCACATAGATTTTTTTTTTCAGAATTATTTTATAAAGTCAACTTTGGTTTTTAAGATTGGTTTTTAAGAATTTATAATTTTTAATTATGGAAGTCTTAAAATAGAGAAAATAAAAACAATTGTAACACCAACCATTATTATCATGTCATTGTATTTCCCATCAGTCTTTTTAATCTGGATGTTTTAATACCATCATAGTCTTGAATTTGTGAGTAGTTATTCTAAATAATGTAGAATCAGAATTTGATCTTCTATGCCTACCATAAAAAGTCTGAGAGTTAAAATGGCAAAATATTAACACTGTGCATCTAGATATATAGGAGTTTATGGTATTTTCATAATTTTGTGTAGGTCTGACAATTTCCAAAAACTAAAAGGTAAAAATAAGAGGTCACAATTCTTATTTGTATAGTGAGAAGGTCTTAGATCTTTTTAAAGTATTAGATTCTATTTTATTTGTATTTGTGGGGGCTCCAGGCCAAATATTGCTTTTCTGTTGTATTGCTTAGGGAAAATCTCTACAGCAGCTCCCTGGGAGGAGGGGTGGCCACCTCCCCAATGCTGATTGTGTTCCATGGGAAATACACCACAATCAACCCCCTGTGGCACATAAGGCACCTGGGTAAGTATTTTCCAAAAAACAATGCAAATGTACACTTTATAGACCCAGTGAGCACCGTGGTGAGGAGAGTGTGTTCCTCAGGTTCCTCAACTCAAATCCTCTAGGTGACCGTGGACAAGTTACTTAACCCTCAGTGCTCAGATTCTGCAAATGCAGCAGATATTCTTAGATACCTGAGGGTGTGTTTGCAGGAATTCATGAAAAGCTATTAGACTAATACTTAGTATATGTGCTCATAAACATTAACTATTGTAAAGATAGAACTTTCACTGTCAAAACTATTTCACATGCTTTTATTGCCCTCTTGCAGTAGCCTACAGGGGACAAAACCAAATGAAGTAGCATAATGACTTATGATGAACTTAAAAAGCTGTAAACAAAGCAAAGTCAGTAAACAAAGTAACTGTTTACTGACTGTGTACTATGAGTCCCTTGACAAGTGTTTTATTCACTACACGAGTGCAGGCTCTAGGGTATGAATTGGAATCCCAACTTCACACGATCTTGGGTAAGTATATTATTGAATATAACAATTATTCTGATGTGAGCATCACATGTTGCACACAAGTATTGATGTTCAACACTGTACCCCACAGATATATACTATCAACTTTGTTACAATTAAAAAAATAAAAAGGCAAGGTATAAAGAAATAAATGAAATAAAATAAAAAACAAAAAAAGGCAAGATATAGTAGCAGGTATGCTCTATTTCATCTTACTAGCTTTCTTTCAAAAAACATGTAACATACAGGTATACAGGTAGAATATTACTAGAATTCATGAGAGACTCTACCAGTGGTTGCTATAGAGATTTGGAGTGGGTGGAAAATTCTTAATTAACCCTTTGATTGGCTTATTTTTTTTTTAACTATGAACTTACATTCAATTTTTAATATAAAAATTTTATTCTCTAACAAGCTTATTATTTTCCTCTAAACACAATGAAGGCTGGAGTCCACATGCCAGATATTCGGAGCATTTTCTGCAGGAAGCCAAATTACTCCACTGGAATGGAAGACATAAACCTTGGGACTTCCCCAGTGTTCACAACGACTTATGGGAAAGCTGGTTTGTTCCTGACCCTGCAGGGATCTTTAAACTCAATCACAATAGCTGATATAACTCATCATTTAAAATAGTCCCTGTATAAAATGTGGAATTGTCCCTTTGTAGCCTACTATAACACTGTTCTTTATTAACAGTACCTTTGATACATATGTATGATCTGCAATATAAAAAACAAAAACTATTGTGTGCAAATTGTACCTTGGACCATACAGGTATTGATTTACTTCTTTAAGTACAAGTGGTAATTATGAAAATCAAGATTGTGTGTGTGAAATGTGTTGTTGGAAAGAAATAAACACAGCTAGATATCAACAATCAATTTGCTTAACACTGAATGACAATTATATCCACAATGTTTTTAAATTTCTAAATGTGTTTTCACATGCAGGTATTATTTTAACAGGTTGCCAATCTTGTCTTTTACAAAACTATTACACATTTAAAACATGAATGTCTGAAAAAATAAAATATTCATAGAATTTTATGATTTCCATCATGTATATTATTCTACGTGTTAAATATAATAGAAGGTAAACTGATATCAACTTTAAAGGGGGAATAAGCCAGGCACAGAAAGAGAAATACGAGTTTTTACTCTTATGCAGGGGCTAAAAAAATAAATAAATAAATGAAGGAAAGAAAGAAACAACAATCACAATAATTCGTTGAACTTCCAAAAGGGAGGAACAGAACTGAGGCCACCAGAAGTGGGAAAGGGGGAGGCGGAGTTAGTGAGAACTTGGTAAAGGGCCACAAAAAACAATTACATTGTGTAATGCTGAATATACTAATTATCCTGATTTGAGCACCAATATTGCACACAGGTATGGATATTTGACACTGTACCCCACAGATATGTACAATCAATTAAATGACAATAATTTAAAAAAAAAAAAGTTTAAAGGAGGAAAGACTACCATTAAGTCTTGCTACAGAAAAAGCCTGTAACTTAAGAATAATCATTCTTAATATTTTTTATTGTAAAAACTATCAGACTTTCAAATGCATTTAAAAATCTTTCAATATTATTCATTGAAAAAGTCTCATCTGTCATGTACAAAGTCTATCAACATTTACTACTCATCTGTCATGTTTAATGAAAAACACCATTATTGTATGCTTGGAAAATCTCAAACTCATTCTCTACTGAGTGTCTGTCATAATTTAAAGGGTGTTTTCCCCACTCAAATAAAAATTCTACTGTAAACATACAATAATTATATACCAAAGCAATACCTAGTTACATGCTTTACATAGTCCCATGAAAAAATAATTAAATTGCTCCTAATCCCTGATGCAAGGCACTTCAAAGCACCCGCACAAAACATCCATGTAAACAGCAGTACAGTGCATCATTTAAATAACATGAATGACTTTTACACAGCTTGACCTAGACTTAAGGAAAATAAAATCCATCATTTCCACAGCTAAAAAGCATGTTTAGATTCAGAACAAGAATTTGTTTCTCTTAATATAAAAAGAACAGCCCATATAACCTCCTGAGGAAGAAAAAAACCTCATAAATATTTCATATTGAAAAAACAGCATGCTCCCTGGGTATGTATGAAATCAGAATATTGAGAGGTGATCAAGAGTGAATGCAAATGGCATTTCTGAATACCTAACTTTAATATCTTCCAGACCTAGAAATCTGGACTTCTTGTAGCACCATGGAAAACGCATTAGAAAATCACGAAGGTACATACTTCAAACCAACCTTTCTATGAGGTTCACTGAGTCCACAGTAACAAACAGCAACAATCCAGAGAAAGAATATTTAAAATTATTGGCTTATTAGGTTTACCTAGCAAGAAAAATTCTGTATTATTTATTTAAGCACATCTCATTTACATAAAGCACCAGTTTAAATAAGATTATCAAACACCTCCAGCATTTTGTTGCTCAGCCTTTTGAAAGTCCATTTCTTATCACTTTACACGTCACATCCTTAAAGTCAAGGAGGATAAAATCAGAATGGTAATAAATATCGACAGAGAAATTCTGTTCCTTCCCTGTCAAATTTATATTTCTCAAGTAAAACATATATGAGTAACAAAATGTAAAAGGTCTACTGCATTATCTGGAACCTATCATCCCAGGAGAACAGTTTCTGCCTACTAGAGGATTAACACACAGGGGCAAAGAGGCCAAAGCCAGGGCTCAATGCCCTGTCAGATAAGGCCTGCTTGCTACTGCAAGGCCATACTCTACATTTTTACTACTAAGCACCTCTCACAAACACGCATCACTGGTAAAGCAAAGAGGTTTTTGTGAATATGATTCAGGGAGCCCATTTAACACCACTAAAAACTAACAATGAGACTCCGTTGAGGGTTAACTTCATATATGAAAATCAACAAATCTGCCTCTTTACCAGTGGTAATTCTTATTTGCATGCCTTTCTTAGGCATAAAAGAGATAATGGTATATCTAGGTTTATGCACAGTTAAGAATCAACTATAAATATTCAGACTGTTGTATTTTAAAATTACAGATAAAAAGTGACTCCCAAAAGAAAAATTAATTTTTTCATAAACGAAATACAGTATATAAAAAGCTGGAATGATGGTTAATTCAGATACAAAAACTCATATACAAAAACCCCTACTTTTTCCTTCCAAACCACTTGGGGTCATACAGTTGATTCTACCACACACTTATATTATATAATTGTATTATAATTACACCACTAGGGTAAAATACTAATAAAATACTTCAGTTAGCAAACTGAGGTTCTACTTCTTGACAACTGCATTAAAACTGCAGCATTTAAGCAGAGCTGAGAAACACCATTCTTAAGCATGGTTTCCTTCTTCCTGTTCTTGCATTCCACAATGATTATTAAAGGAAGCAATCTGGTCTGTAAATGACTGGGTCATCCACTGCCCATTTGGAATGTCACTGAAAGTTGATTCTCCTCTTAACCCTGCACCGTCGGCTGCTAGGAGGGGACAAGAATGCTAGTTTATTCTATTTAGAAGTTATAAATGATCAAATTAGTAGTTTTTAAGAGTTAGTGAAAGAAAACTATTATTAAAGTTGTTAAGCAAGCTTCTTGAATATAATTATAAGTTTCTGTCTTATTTTCAGATGTACTACTGATAAATCCTCATTTTTTATTAAAGAAGGAAAATGCAACTAGGATGGCTTAGAGTCTATGACTTAAAAGAAAATGAGCTGTAAACACCTGTGTAGTTAAACATCAAATAACCATCAAATTTTCACTATTAGTTACTAAATAAATTTTTATATTGCCATTCCCATTCTTCAATAATTAATTCTCTTTCTATTAAATTTTTCCCCCGATCCTGACTCAACCAAGTCTTTGAAAAGGACACACAAATGGAGGGGAACATACTTGGCCCATTAGAAGAGAAGCTGCAAGGTTCACTATTGCACGGATTTTCAAGATAAGCACCACCATAAGCTGCTTCATAACCTGGATCATATTTTTCTTCCTTAACAGCCATCTTCTTTGCATCCTCTGTCAGGAAAGTAAAAAAGATTTAAAACTGATTCTGTACAACAATTTTGAAAATAGCTTTATTCAGAAATCATGAATAATCCTTTTCTTGCGTATTAATATATACTGAGATGCACCTTTTGCTATAATCTTTTAAGTTCTTTGTAGCATATACTAAATTAACTCATAACAACTGGGAAAACCTATTATATTTAATTTTAGGCAGGGTACAATGTTTCTTAGATCCTCAATGTTTGCAGTAATGCCCAGAGTAGATAGAAGACCTTGGTAAAAAGAGATTTTAACAATGACTAATGGGCTGGCCTGTGGCTCACTCGGGAGAGTGTGGTGCTGATAACACCAAGGCCACGGGTTCGGATCCCACATAGGGATGGCCGGTTGCTTACTGGGTGAGCGTGGTGCTGACAACACCAAGTCAAGGGTTAAGATCCCCTTACCGGTCATCTTTTTAAAAAAAACAAAAAAACAATGACTAATATCCATTATCAGAGCACTATCACTGCAAATATATTTTTCTTTTCTCCTGTTTTTAAAGCCACAATATACTTCCTGTAATGTAACACAAAATGAATAAAAATTGTGATGACAGTGACATACCTTGGGCAAGCTGTAGGTCAAATGTATATTGCACCTCTTGAACATCTGTGTTTTGTTCGATGCCTTTCAACTGATCTCTTAAGTCCTTCAGCTTAATGTAGTAATGAACTTTGTCCTGGGCTCGAGGAAACTGAGCACATCTTGCACTGGATGATGGCATAACATAGCAGAGCTAGAATCATAAAATTGTACAGTTTCAGAAATCTTACAATTCTATTGAATCCACTCATACTGACATTAGAAAATTTATCTTTATTTGGGTTAATAACTTGATATTTTACCACATACAAATATATGTAAAATCAATAAAAGTAGTTGTGTTTAAGTTCAATCTATAATATTTACTTATTACAAAGTTAATAATTAAAATACAATGAGGCCTACTCTCCCCAGTGTTCATCTATCAACTAACAATCTTTTCTTTTTAATAGCAAATATATGGTTTGCAATTCAAAAGGGATGGAAGGGCATATGAGTATATAATGAAGTCTTCCTTCTTAACTCTCTCTCTATCTACCTAGTTCGCTTATCCAAGGGCAATCAATATTGACAGTTCTATAGGTACTCCATGAATAATAATCAAATGTGTCCAGATAAGAGTTTTCATAACAGAAAACGGACTAGTATACCTTTCATGAATATTCCATTGTTCATAAAAGAATATCTGCAACTGGGTAATTTATAAAGAAAAGATTATTATTTCTTACGGTTTTAGAAGCTGGAAAGGCCAACGTCCAGGAGACACATCTGGTGAGGGCTTTCTTGGTGGAAACTCTCTACAGAGTTTCAATGGCAACACAGGTTGTCACATAGTGAGGGCTGAGCAAGAGCCATCAACGTGCTCACTTGCTCTCCTTATAAAGCCACCAGTCTGGGCCGGCCCGTGGCTCACTCGGGAGAGTGCGGTGCTGATAACACCAAGGCCAAGGGTTCGGATCCCTATATAGGGATGGCCGGTTTGCTCACTGGGTGAGCTTGGTGCTGACAATACCAAGTCAAGGGTTAAGATCCCCTTACTGGTCATCTTTAAAAAAAAAAAAACAAACAAAAACAAAGCCACCAGTCTATTCCCTGATAACCTGTTAATCCATGAATGGATCAATCCATTCACGAGGGCATAGTACTCATAATCCAATCACCTTTTAAAGGTCCCACATTTCAAATATCATAGTCAGATTTCCCACCCTCCTAACATGTTACAATGGAGATCAAACTACAACATGAGCTTAGGGGGACATAAAAACTACAGCAGGATTTGTATTATCTTTTAATTCCATTTTTCCATGAACTTTTTGAAGCACCCTTGTATGTGTATGTGTGTGTGTGTGTGTGTGTGTGAGTGTGTGAGAGTGTGTGTGTGTGTGTGTGTTTATATGCATATATATATAGTTTTTTTCCTCCCTCACCCCTTTTTAAAAACATACAAATGGTAACATGCTCTACTCCCTGTCCTTCACCTTGCTTTGTTTTCATTCAACAATGTATCTCAGAGGTAATTCTGTATCAATACGGAGTAAAAAGAGCTTCCTTTCTTTATAGCCAGGTAGAACCTTCATAATTTATTTAACCAGAGCCCAACAGTGGATATTTAGGTTGTTTCCAATCTTTTGCTATCATACGCTGTAGTGAAAAACCTTGCACATATTTAATTTCAAATATGTATGACTACATATATCTGCAGATAAATTCCTAGAAATAAAATAGCTAGAGGAAAAGACATTTGCATTTATCATTTTGGTTGATGGTAACAAACTGTCCTTCAAAAAGCAGAAATAAATAGAGTGAGGCTGATGGATTATGGATATTTGTTGCAATTATTTAATTGGCCTCCATATCATGTATTACAGGAAAAAACACATTATTTATTTATTTTGGTTATGGAACTTTTAGAAAAAATCCTGATTCATAAAGATACGTAGGTGCAAATGTTATCAGATTTTGTAATAGCACATTTTCCAATCTCAAGATATTCTTCAATTAAAATGATTCAGAAACTTGAAAAAGGAGATTTTCTTTTGTTTGTTTCAAAGCTGAATTACTAACATCAGTAACAGTTAATATTTCGCGATAAAGAATAAATTTTTAAAAATAAATGCATTCACAGCTCATTGAGAGGTCTTCAAAAATTCATGAAAAGATTCGTATTATCTCTTAATTCCATTTTCTCACAAACTTTTTAAAGTGTTTTTGTATAAAAGCTAAAACTACCTAATATGATATGATCCAACTTCAATTATTATTGCACCTCTGAGGCATGCCTGTGTCTGGCATTTAACAAACAATGATGCCGTACACTATAGGAAGTAGTAAACTCACTGCCCAAGTAAATAAAGGTGGGCCTCCATTTAAAGAAATACCAGTGCTACAACCTAACTCACCAACTGCATATTTATAATAAGGTAAAAACAGAAGAAATTTTTAAAAGAAGTTCAAATGCATGTAGGTGGCAGAAACTTTATTCTGAGGTCTCCACAAAAACACTGGCTTTTCCATCACTTAAAATGTTTTTTAAAGTTGTGAACAAAACATAAAACTATATTTAAGAAGCAAAATTGGAACCAAATATCTGCAGAAGCCCTGCTGAAATGATAGTTTAAGAACCACTATGTTACTTCATGATGACTTTGTCTATAAGACACTAGTACCAAATGTCAGTTAGGTTGGCTGGATGCTTGTTTTGGATGTATTATTTACATAGCTCTAAAATGAAGTTGGGCTAAGATATATAAATGGGGCAATATGTTTTACTAATCAGGATCATGCCTACATTTACATGTTTGTTTCACAACTGAGTACAAGGGCTAAACCATATGAATTTGACAAGTATATGCCATTAAATTTATTTTGAAAGTAGTATGTGAGCCAGTTCCTCTTAATATTTTAGCTGAATAACACAGCATCATTAAAACATTTAGCTGACAAATGTTGCTCTTTCTAAAAATACTTTAACAGTATCTGAATTAATTTGCAACGATTAGTTCAAGTTGCAATGCAGATATTATTCAACAAAATACAGTTAGTGTGGGTTTTTTTTTTTTCATGACATTACGATAGGTAGGAAAATTAGCTAGAAAAAAAATTTCATATTTAGCTTCCTTACAAAATGCAATTTTAAGGACTTACAGTTTCTGTGTCTGGGATCTTATGGGGTTGAAGCCCAAATTCCAAGTTCTTAACCTTTACTCCAAAAACTTCTTTACTAAAAATTTCATAAATACCTGAAATGAAATACAAACTTATTTACATTGCCCATAATGTTGGAAAAGAAAAAAGATAAAATTTAAAAAGTAATTCTTACATTTTCCATTAAACACTGCTATTCGTGGCTGATATTTCTGTAATTTCTGTACTAGAATACGTCCTCCTTCACGAAATTCTTTACTAAAATTGAATTAAAAAGTAGTCAAAAAATAAATACAGCAATATTTGTAATTTACTAAATTCAGGCAGCTCCCAATGAAAGAGCATAAAACATATTTGTTGAGCTCAGCTTGAACTAGATATATACGATGCTCCTGGAGTTTATGAGGCACATCATGGTCAAGGTTCCAATCCATAAAAATAAGTGTTATGTAATTACCTGGAAAGGTCTTTGCTGCCTGGAGTCGTCCTTTCCACCATATTGGTAAATCCAATACCATACTTCCCTGGTAAAGTGTGGTCATCCATATGACTCAGTTGGACCTCGCTTAGCCCTGACATAAACAGGCACTTCCCTGTGAAAAAAGAGTTCAGTTGATTTCTGCAGAATGTCAAAGGTTTTAGAATGTAGTTTTTGCTACATTCTATTCTTGAAATTAAAAAAAAAAAAAAGGACTTAGGATAATTAAAAATTCTAACATAGGTCAAATACTATATTGAGCAATTACTATACTATGTGTTGGGTACAATGCTAAGCCCTTTTCATAAGATTCTCTGACTTAATCATCACAATTGTCTTATACTATTAGTACCTCCTTTTCACAGTGGGTTAAGGTAAATGCCTCTCTGAGAATACATAGCTACTCAGTACATAATAATTGATGATACCATTCCCCATCCCCGGAATACCTCACAGATAAACATACACCAATAGACTAAAAACACTCAAACACCCTGACACAGGAAAAATCTAAAAGTTCAAATTTTCCTACAAAATTTTTTTTTAAATAATGAAGACAGTATGTTATTAGTTCCAAAAATGCATTATCATTTGCCCTAAATGCTTTTAATGTTACTTAAATAATCAACTAATATTTCCTGAGGGCCTACTGCATGCATTATTCTGCTATGCTGTGTTAAGACAATTTATATGTAAGACGACTTTATATATAAATCAACAATTGACAGTAGTTATACTTGGTTTTAAATGTCACTCTAATAGTATGAGGGTCTTTACAACTGTTTTCAGCTAGATACAAAGTATCTGTAGAGAATGTCTCCAGTTGCAGCATTTCATAACTATTACAACTTGATTGCCAATGATCAACGCTTTCATCACTCTTAGGAAATAAGATCAACAGAAATCTGGAAAAGTCAGTATACCATCTGCACTGCCACAAAGATATATTAATGTTACTAATGTCTGTAGATGACAATTTTAAAAAAATCATTTAAAAAAAGAAGTAAAACTTATTGAAAACAATTCGAACAGAGAAACTATTCTTTTTCATGCCTGTCCATTCTCATACAACAAAATGTTAACAGTGGCATATAATTTCAAACCCTTATTTTCACGCACACACACACACAAAGAGAAAACATGAAACATGAATGTATATGTACACACAGTCTCTCTTTTTAAAAACATAATTGGTTTTAAAAAACCTATTAACAAAGATATCTAATTTGAAAATAAATTAATAAAAAAAGTAATCACTTACAAAAATGGTTTCCAGGCCCAGGGTAATGATGCCCTTTGTAAGCAGCCATTAGTCCTGGGTTTATACCGATCTACAAACAAAATAATATAAATTTTAGTCTCAAAAAGTAGGGCTAAAGCCTAGGGCTTCTATAAAGAAGTGGTAGACAAAATTGAATTGATTAAAATACAAATTTAATCTATTATCATAAGCAATACCATTGATTGATTACTACTCTTGATTAACAAAGTATTCCACAAGGAGGAAAGAGATTTCCTTTACATTAAAGGTTTTGTTGTCGTTTTTTTTTTTTTTTTTAAAGATGACTGGTAAGGGGATCTTAGCCCTTGACTTGGTGTTGTCAGCACCACGTTCTCCCAAGTGAGCTAACCGGCCACCTATATAAGGATCTGAACCCTTGGCCTTGGTGTTATCAGCACCGCACTCTCCCGAGTGAGCCATGGGCCGGCCCTTGCTGCGGTTTTTACAAACCAGATTCATTCCCTCATGACTCCAGCCCCCATAGCCTCACCCAACCAGGCTGCCTTCAGTCTGGAAAGAGGGAGGTCCTAGAGCAATCAATCAGTCTGAGCCCAAGTCTGGTTCTCACTCCCAACATATACCTTACTCTACATCACCTACACAGTTGTTCACATGCTGATGTTTCTTACAGTTACTGACAAAAATAGAAGTTCAAAATCAGTGCTATCATTTATGGAGTACTCATAGGTATCGAGCAATCTAAGTGATTCATGTGGATTATTTCTTGCAACCCGTGAGGGAGGTATTAGTATCACACTTCTGTCTCATCAGTCAGGAAACTGGTGTTTAGAAAGATTAAGGCTTGTCCAAGATTATACTTTGTGACAGGATTTGAACCCAAACAGCCCCAATCTGGAGCCCACCCTCAGAGCACTCCCATATAATACAACCTCATCAGGGTGACACCATTTACCACTAAAGGGATTCTTAGAAATGATTTTCAGCAAAATGCTATTTGCAAGGACAACTGTTAAGCTAATCTACCAATGCTATTTATAAAATCAAACAAGGACAAAAATTCTTACAATCACAATGTCCAGATTGAAGGTCAAAATATCAGGGAGAGTCTTGGTCAAAAGTTCAGCTTCTGAAACACCATTAAAACGGTCTACTTTTCTTTTTACTTTAAATGTGTCTGTAATTTTTTCTTGCTTTTCTTTTGATTTTGTGGACTTGCCAGATTTTTTTGGCTCAGCAGGTTTTTTGGGTTCCACTGGTTTTTTTGGTTCTGTTGCTCTGGGTTTTCTTTTCCTTCCCTTTGGAGCCTCTGAAACACAATGATTTCCATAATATAGATGAAGAAAACCTTAACTTAGAAACTTTAGCAGCTTTCCCAGAAAAGTCAGCCTATGAAAAAGTTACCTTTTGACCTATCTCCCCAAAACTACATTATTATATTGCCCAACACCAATCTCCTCTGCAATATCTTCCCCTTCTTTGACCCTAGAACTAGGTTCATGCAGGCCCTACCCCACACTTTCCCTCCCCTGCAAGCTGTTCTTGGGAAGAAACTCACATGATACTCATAGATTGATTTTCCACACAATCTTATTTGGCATCTTGGCCTCCCTGGGGATACAAAGTATCTACATACCATTTTATAAGAATTCTAAATATAAATACATAAATAATAAAGTAAACAAATGTAAGAATAAATAGAAAAACAGGAAGGAAGGGAAACATTTTAACTCAATTTCTCCATAATTTCCAGTAGTAGAGAAACCTCAAATGGTTCATGGGCTTGTTTTAGAGATTGTGAGGTATATTCTGATCTACTCACAGTGACAGAGGTGAATTCAGAGGTGCTGAGGGTGAAATATATGGGCTGGCAGTATTTATCAAAAGGTAAGACTAGGGATCCGATCTCAGGACCTAAAGCAGAGTTTCTCAACCTCTGCACTATTGATATTTTAGGATGGATAATTTTTTGTTGTGGGAGGCTGTTTTGCACATTATAGAACATTTAACAGCAGCATCCCTGGCCTCTACCTATTAGATGTTAGTAACAGTCTGCCAGTTATGATAATCAAAAATGTCTCCAGACACTGCCAGATGTCCCTCGTGGGGCAAAATCACACTTGGTTGAGAACTTCTGACCAAATTACCCAATAGGAAGCCTTGGTTTCTGACCCTTAATTCTTTAACATCTCTCCTAATTTCTCAGGCCCATACCCTGTTCTACTCTTCTTTGATGTCCCCCACCAAGTCTGGCAGAATCAAGGTAGTCCTTCATCACTACTGCCTCATACTGCTTTAGCCACTCCCTGTGCCAAGGGATCCACCACCACTGGCTTGTCCTAGTGGTGACAAGTCCTAGTGCTCCCTGTCCAGAAACGTGGTAGAGACAAGTACAGGAGGTATCTCCAATGCATTGGAGTTAGGTGTGTTCCTGGAATCTTAAACGAAATTCTGAACACATTTCTCACAGAAATACTGTGACACTGGAGAAAATCATTACCTTCTCTCCACCGCCCCCCCCCCCCCCCAAAATCTACTCTCCTACTCTTTTAAATCGCTGTCTTTGTGAATGGTGCTTCCTTCAATCAACTACCTACGCCAGAACCCTGGGAGTTACTTCCAGACACCTCTTTCTTCCTCAGCCCCCACATGAAATCCATTAACCATGGCTGGGTAATTCTACCTCCTGAGTATTTCCTAATTCTGTCTTTCTCCAGCCCTTCATGTTCTCCTCATCTCTTCCCCAGTTTATTCAAATAGAATCTAATCTACTCCTTGCCTCCAACTTCTGCCTTGCTCTCTATCACCCAGTCTATCCTCTATAATATTTCCAGACTGATTTTTTAAAATGCCAATCTACTTAAATCAGTACTTTGCTTACATTCTTTCAACAACTCCCTATTGCCTTTGGGACAGAATAGACATTCTCTAGGATAAAAAACAAGCCTCAACTACCCCCATCCAGCCTCATCTCTCACCATTTCCTTGCTATATTCCAGACTCCTGTGAACAGAATCACTGTTTTTTTACTGTGTCATGCTTCTTCATGTCTGTGCCTTGGCGCATGCTGCTCCCTCAGCCTGGAACCCTACCCACTCTGTTCTTCATGGGATGAAGTCTCCTTACCCTTGGAATTTCAGAGCTCTGGTATTGTTTCCTTGCTCTGAGAAGCTGCCTCTGAACCCTCCGTCCAAGTTAGGTGCCAACCTCACAAACTCAGAGCATTCATCCTGTGTACCTCTTTACCACTTAGTACGCTGAGGTATAATGTGTTCACTTATTAATTTCCTCTATTAGGTTGTAAGATATCTGAAGACAGGATCCATGTTCTTTTATTCCCCAGAAACTATCACAGTGCTCAGCACATACTAAATACTTAAAAAGTGGATTACATTTTTTAACACTAAAATGGATCTAAAATTCATCATAAAGCCCTTTCTTTCATAAGTTGGCTGATCCAATATCTAATTTTCTAAACTATCATGGTGAAAAATACCTTGTACAGGTTCTTGAGCAGGAGCTGGGGCTGGAACTTCTGCTGGCATTTGCTGTTCATTTATAACCGCCATCCTAGGAGCTTCAGCTGTCATTTGATGAAATGGAAAGGTATAAAAAGCTTGAGCTTGCTGAAGGGAATAGCTGAAAGAAAAATTAAGTATAAGATACAATAACAATAAAATTACCCAAATGTAAGTTTAAATGATCAGCTGAAAAAAAATATCTTCAGGATCCAAACATTCTGTAACCAGACTGTAATATTTACTTAGAGTAAATAGGGAAGGAGAGAGAGGAGGAGGATCTATTCTTGTATGCACACATTCGCCCAACCTTTACTGAGTGCTTATTTGCCAAACATTAATTCTCATACTGTTTAATGATAAGATGTGTCACCAATAAAACTTACCAGTCCTGTCAAGTCAGTCTGTATTTTCTCTGAAATGGGATCATGGGAATTTTTTAGTAGATAGACTTGAAAGGCCTGTCAACCATACAGGGTTCAAATGTTCACAAATACAATTTGTTCCCTATGTTCAGTAATCATTTTGTCACAAAGAGCCCCTCCAATCTAACTTAAGGTTCTCTTTTGGCTTCTTTGCCTATTTACTTATTTTTTCACTAGATTTGTTATTTTGTTGTTGGTGGTATTTTGGGGGGTTTGTCACTGCTATGGTTTGAACGTGTTCTCTCAAATTCATGTGTTGGAAACCTAATATCCAATGCAATACTACTGAGGGATGGGACCTTTAAGAGGTAATTAGGTCATAAGGGCAGAGCCTCATAGATTAATGCCATTATCGCAGGATTAGGTTATTGCAGGAGTGGGGTCTGATAAAAGGATGAGTTAGGCCCTCTCCCTGTGTCTTTTTCTGTCTATCTGTCTGTCTGTCTCTCTCTCACCACGTGATGCCTTCCATTATGTTAGGACGCAGCAAGAAGGCCCTCACCTGATGTAGCCCTTCGATCTTGGACTTCCTAGCCTCCAGAACCATGTGCCAAATAAACTTCTACCACTTATAAATTATCCAGCAGCATAAAAAGGCTAAGATAGCCACTAAATAGAAACTAGAAGCAGATATTTTGTAAATAGCTGTTGAGTTTATAAAAGAAAAAAACCCTCTAAACTTCTCTTCTGAACACGATCTAAACTCTGTTCAAAGTAAAGCCACGTAGGCCTTCAAAGAAAACAATTTCAAAAAAACATTTCTGATGACCTTAAGCCACTAGCTCAAGCTGTTGCCATCAGCACAAAGTTAGGGGAGCGATCACATATTGATGAAACTCAAATTATAGCTAATGCCAAATAATGTCATACAGGAGGAAAAAAAACACTAGGAAATAAAATGGAAAAGTACAGTTTACTATTTGTAGAGAAAGGTCATGTTTTCTGTGACAAGACACTCTAACTTATTAGTTTTCTTCCTCCACGACTTGCAGAGAAAGAGAGTAGGGAGCCCAGAAAGCAGAGATCAAAAAGGAAAATGAGGACACTTTAAATGGATGAACTCTGTAGTATGTAAATCATTATCTCAATAAAATGGTTAAGGGAAAAAAAGGGGCAATAAAGCATTCCCTGGATAAGCTTAAATGGCTTAGGGAGACACAGGGTTATGGACTACTTGTGGGTGGCTAGGCCAGAATGCTGGATGCTCAAAGATAAACAGGGGCACAATCCCAATGGACAAACCACTGGAGAGGCATTTTTGACTTCAAGCTGTCTTTAAGGGTAAGCTGGTAAAGAAAAGGTTAAGAATTAGTGAGAAAAATATTATACAATATCTTAAAAGTTTCATTTCTTTAAATATATTGTTCTCAGATTATTAAAAAAATAAAGATGATACAACGATTTAGTAAACTATAGTACATTAACATGAGAAAATATTATCTATTAAAAATTAAATTTATTGATATTATATAAAAGCAGAAAATTTAATATGTATTTTAAAGTGTAAAAGAATACAAAACAGTACTGTAAACTAAGGCTGCACATGGGGAAACTATGTACACAGGGACTAGAAGTTAAAATGTAAAAACAAAGAGAAATGAAGTGCTTAGAAACCTGCCTGGCAGAAAAAATGTCCCGTTTTCCACACTTCTTCTCTTTAATACTATTAGCAGCTCTTTTCAATAAATTGTTAGAATATTGGTTGTTATGTGTTTATGATTTAAATATTCTAGTGAGGAGTTGGATATGGCTAGGTTAGATCAAGAGATCTTTAGCAGTTAACCCGTGGAAATTCTGATAAAACGGGCTGCAACTTTTGATTGTGGGTAATGGCATTTTACCTGAAATGCTACTAGCTCCTTTAATTTGAATATATACAAGTAAAGACACGGTCACAATGAATGAGTGGCCAAAAGAATGCAGGAGTTCTTAGTCTGTCACATGGTCAGGAAGGCAATCTATCTACTACTCTCCCCCATGTTTCTTGCTACCACTTTCAGAGTTTCTTGGATGTGTCCCACTTTGAGCACTTCACAAAATCCAAATTTAAAATACACAAATTCGGTAGATACCATTCACACTAAAAAAGGATTCTCCACTTTAAAAAAATTTTATAAATTATGGCTACCTTAGTATAATTAGGGATCATTAAGCATCTTCAGAAATTCTGGGACTCAGAAACCAAAAATCAAAATTCTAGAAATCACAGTTGGCTGAATAAAAAGTAAAACATAATGAAGAAAAAGAATCTGAACTTTTGTACTTAGAGATATGTATCAATTTTGAAAAAAGAACCCAGAAACGTATCTATAATAATGACGAACCTCCTCATCTTTCTAAAAACAATCTGTGGCACTTTACGATAAGTTAGTACAGAAAAATAAAAATAAAGCTATGGAAAACAGAATGTGTTAGTTCTAAGGTGATCTACTATCTTTGAATGTTAAATTTAGCCCGGTCATCTCAACAGCTTTCTAACAGCCAGAACAAAAGAGGATGGATTACAACATTCTTATTATTTGGCAGAAAAAAGCATTATATCTACACAAAAACCTCATGAACTTGAATGCTAGGAAATGAAAGAGTTCTGAATAATTTAATTTTTTTAATAATAGCTAAATTTGTAAGCAGCATAAACCTGTTTTAATCTCAGCATGAAAATATTTCTTAAATACATTTGTTGCATTTATATTTGTCACTTCATAATTCAGAATTCTACAATGTTTCTGAACAATAACTCTCTAGGAGAGGGATAGCAACAAAGAGCAATGAGTCAAGTCATTCTTCCTCTCCAGCTTCCAGTCCTTCACCATGAAAATGAGTGGTTAGATTCAGTGATTTCGACATACATTGAGAACGTGCAGAAAACAGGACTATATGTGTCTAGACTCAGAACAGACCCCGAAGATATTTTATTTTCTATAACTCCCTAATACCAAACTTACAAACATAATGAAGCTTTCACTTCCCTGTGTTCACTTTTCTCCCATCATTTACGTGTGTCCCCTGTTCTGTTCTGCACTACCTCTGTTCTGCCCTACCTCTCTCCTTTTCCTGCAGTTTACCCCTTCTTCTCTCCCAGCCTCCATTTGCATGCCTGTTCTGCTGAACTACAGTTCTCACAAGATTGGTTTTCATAGCTGTCTGAAATTGATGAACTGTATTTTCTGACAATCTTTCTCAAAACACCCCCCCCCCCCCGACACACAGAGTTAAGAAGTCTAGTTAATTCAGATATGTTGGATTTCAAAAAACTAAATATTTAAGGGTTTCTCTAAAATTAATGACTCTAACTTCTTTAATCTTCAGTTATTTTATGCTATTTTAAGGATTTAAGTTGCTATTTTCTTTTTAAAAATTTTTTTATTTTTTAAGTTTTATTTTTAATTGACAAATAACTATATGGGGTGCAATGTGATGTCTTGATACATGTGATACATGTATCTATTGTGGAATGATCAAATCAGGCTAGTTAGCATACTTATCACCCTAAAATATTTATCATTTCTTTGTTTTTTGGGGGGAAGGAGGTGGCTGGCAGATACAGGGATCTGAACTCTTGACCTCGGTGTTATCAGCACCACACTCTAACCAAGCCAGCCCAAATATTTATCATTTCTTTGTGATGAGAACATTTAAAATCCTCTCTTTTAACTATTTTAAAATATACATTGTTATAGTATGGGGAAAAAAATTGGAAACAAAGAAAACCTGTAGTCACCGAAATGTGCAACAGAACCCAGAACTTATTCCTTGTAACTGTAACTTTTTACCCATTGACCAGTGTCTCCCCTTTCCCTGTCCAGCCTGCTTCCCTTGCCCTCAGCATCTAGTAACCACCATTCTACTCTATTTCTATGAGTTCAACTTTTTAAAATTCTGCATTTAAGTGAGATCATATGGTTTTTGTCTCTCTGTCCGGCTTATTTCACTTAGCATAATGTCCTCTAGGTTCATCCATGTTGTGACAAATCACAGAATTTTCTGGGTTTTTTGTTTGTTTGTTTTGCTTTTTAAAGGCAGGATAGTATTCTATTGTGTATATATATCACATTTTAAAAATCCATTCATCCACTGATAGACACTTAGGTTGTTTCCATATACTGGCTATTGTGAATAATGCTGCAATGAACTTGGGGTGTGGACATCTCTTTGGCATACTGATTTCAATTCCTTTGGGTATATACCTAACAGTGGGATAAATTGCTATTTCCTGAATATGTTTTATTATCTTCACTTAAGCATATATAATCCTGAATACTTTCAAAACAGTAAGTGCTACATAATCTAAATGCTTGCCTAAAGGGGGCTAGTTATATAAACTATGATGGACTGCATAACTATTACAAGACTGCATTTGATACTGCTAAGTGTGTATTCACCATGTGCACAGTCTACTAGAAACTGTGAATACAAAGATTAAAATAAGACAGAGACCCCAGTTCATTTAACTATTCCTCATTACAATATGATTTCAAGTTTCTTCACTATTTGGTTATTTTTTGGTGCTCAGAATCAACAAAATACTCCAGAGCCTCATCAGACTGAAACCGAGCACGGCTATCAACTGCCTCATTCTTGAGACAAAATACAGAACACAATACATTAGCTTTACTGGCACCTGCATTATACTGTTGATTCATACTGGTTTACCATCTATGAAAACTGCCCTTATATTACTTCTCCCTCATCCCACACTTTACCATTGACTTTTCTGTACCTGAGTACAGGATTGTGCCTCCTTTTATAAAAGATGATTCACCATTCCAGCCAGTCAGGATTTAGGTGGGCTCTAATTCAATCTGTCTATTCCACAAACCCCATGCCATCAGCACCTTGAAGTTGTTAAAATGTTAAAAAGCACAAAGTTGGGGCTAGAACTTCATGGCATATCAGTATAGAACACTCTTTAGTCTACCCTTCATTCTTCCAGTAGGAAACCAGCTTTTTATTTCACCCAACTGGACTGCCATCAGTCCAGCTTCATTTTGCACACAAAGAAAAGCAGTATGGCAGTTGTTAGCGAGGGAGGCAGACAGAAGCCAGACCACTTGTATTCAGTTTTGGGCTCTGCCATTTACTAGCTCTGTGGGCAAGTTCCTTAACCTCTTTATCCTCCAGCTTCCACGTCTGTAAAATGGGAATTACAGCACCTAATTCATTGGTTATGAGGATTACATTAATTGGCATATGTAAAACACTTGGCAGCATGCCTGCCCAGAGGTCCCGCAGATCTCTTACTTCAACAGTGTTTGGACGGAACACACCCAGGGACTCCCTCTTTTCCAGCTTCCAACCACCCTCCAACGTCTTCTTGATTCATGACCTCTGAGAACATCTTCTCGGTCACCTTCTGCTTCAATGACCAATGAATACCGTTTTTTTTTTGTGGTTAGCTCCATACTGACAACCAACCATTAGCTCCCAGATTCATCAGAATTATTCCACCGAGGTGGAGACCACTGTTAAGTGCCTGATCAATCTGCATCTGTAGGCCTCCTACCTCTACTCCTCCCTCAGCTTCTATTTCAACCACGACAATGTGGCTCTAGGGGCTGTGGGCCACTTCTTCTGCAAGTTGGTGCCCAGCATCTCCTGAAGATGCTGAACCAGTGTGGCGGCTGTGCCCTCTTCCAGGATGTGCAGAAATGGTCTCAAGATGAGTGGGGTGAAACCCTGGATGACCCAGAATCCGCCATGGCCCTGGAGAACAACTTGAACTAGGCCCTTCTGGATCTTCACACTCTCGGTTCTGCCCACACAGATTCCCACCTCTGTGATCTCCAGGAGAGTCCACCTGACGACGGGCGACCACCTGACTAATTTCCTCAGGCTGGCCTGCACCAAGGACAGGCTGGGTGAATATCTCTTCAAAAGGCTCACCGTCAAGCACGACTAGGAGCTGCCAGAGCCCAGCAGCCTTTAATGGGTCTTTCTGCACCTTCTGGTAGAAGGACTTCTGCCTGAGCCTCATGCTCTAGGCACTAGGCAGCTTTTAACCACCCTGGAGCCCTCTCCCAAGCCTTGGACCAAATGGAAATAAACTTTTTGCAGGAAAAAAACCCCAAAAACCTAAAAAACAAAATTTAGTAAATCTACAATAATAATAATAATAATAATAATAATAATAAAAGACAATTTTAGGTACCTCCTGTCAACATCCCCCTGATGCTAACTAATACTGTATAGGTCTTGCCTTTTTCTGAACTTATACTGTAGCCTAGTAGTCACGAGTTCCTTTTAAAAATGCTCAGTAACCAATGCTAAGTAAAAATTTTGTTTAGAATCAATGTCTATAGAGGACAGACTCTACCTTTGGAAAGAACAGAGACCCATGTGATTATTTCCAGACTTCAGGCCCTGCACTGTTCTCTACAAGTCCTCAAAGACTGCTGTAATCTGGCCTCTCTTTTGAAATACAACTCATCCAGGCCAGGACATATGTTTTCTGTTAGAGCAGCTAAAAGTTCTCTTAAATGTGATCATTGATCTTGAGCTTTAAATCTCTTTCAAACATTTGTTCTGCCATTTCTAGTCTGATAATCACCTTCCTTAACACAAGAGATGAAAAATCAAAATCAGAACTAAGTACTTACATTTTCTGTGTACTGACACTGTGCCAGTGGACTGGGCAGAAAACTTAAAACTTTTTTTCCTTTTCATTGTTCAGATCTCATTAAAACAGTCCTTCCTGGGTTCTTTAACATTTCTAGAAAGCCTGATCTCATCTGAAGGTTAACCTTTCCTGTCTGTATTTCTGTATTCCTAGTGGTCCATGTCACTCTCTTCCAGTCATTTTTCATTTGGCATCCTACTTTCCATCTTTGGTAAATGTCCTTTTCATGCTTGAGCTCAGTGGAAACATACTAGTTTTCACTTTTTTCCCCTCTCTGTTTTAGACTGTAAGGGCTTTTTAAGACTCTTGAACTATTTTCCCTTTTTAAAAGAGTCTATATCCATGGAATTTTTTTGAATGTTTTGAAATTAATCTTCTAAAAATAAAAAGTAAATTTATTATACCCATAATTCCATTCCTTGATTAGCACAAAGTCAAGTATAACAGAGAATTCACTTTCTCAGGATTACCTGGAGCTGAGTCATTTCAGAACCCCCAAGAATAAACTCTTTAGAATATTACACAGAATTTTCCATATGTCCTGAAGGTGAAAGCTTTGCAAACAAAAAAATCAAAAAATGGAATATACACCTATAAATGAAGTTATGACAATGTAAGTCACAGCTTGGAGCTAAACAGTGTACCAGAATCAAATTATTTTGCTATAAGACACTGAATAAAGTCTTATAATGTGTAGTTCATTTGATGATAGGCTTTGCCCAGGTTTTAATTCTGCACTGAAGTAAGATCACAAGGGTAGCAGAGATTTCCACAAGTTCTAGTGAATGCCTTACTTTTATAGTTCTTTTAGGAAAGAAGTGTACAGTACTTTATTCTAGGATTTGATCCACAAAGTCAGGATAAAGCACACACTTTACATATATCTCTTTTCCTAAAAGCTAAGACTATTTTGGTTAAGTACACCCTTTCCACATTAACACCTGTTGGGAAAATGGAACAATTTGGTCAGGCTCCCCTCACTTCAGAGCCGGTTCAGGGTGGTTCCGTAAACATCTTATGTGTGTGGGTGGAGTAAGTGCGCCTGCAAGGTGGCGCCACTTTGGCTGGTGTTTTACTGCCTTGGGCGCCCACCCTGCGCAGCCATGTTTTTCCAGACCTGTGGCTTCCAAGGACTGTGTGGCTGGTTGCCTAGCTTATAGACCTGTGTGAAGGTGTCTGGTGACCCAGCCTGGCGTGTGAAGGGTTTGTGACCCAGTCTGTGGATGGGCTTGAGGGGTCTGGGAGCTCCAGACCCAGCCCGAGCTCGACAATTGGCCCAGTCGGTGCAGGATTACTGGCAGGTAAAAGAGCCACGACAACTAGCATGGTCACCTAGTTTTACAATTGGCATCATGAACAGGGTTAAGAGATAGACAACTGGAGCTGTGAGCAAAATTCGAGACATTAGCCTCGCAGTAGCCCTTGTTGTAGCCAGACAAATTGGTGTAGTCGGCAGGATTATGCCCGACAAATTGGTGTAGTTGAGCAGGATTACACCACATTTTGCGTAGCCTTCGACAGGACTCTGAGCAGATACAGGAGCTGAAAGCCCTTGGAAGAAGGAGGAAATGTAGCTATTTGTAAATATGCTGTGCCCTATGGCCACCTTTCTGTTGACCCGGACCTGTGCTGCACACTGTACTGGAAGGCAGCATAGACCAGGTACTACGGCAGAAAATCCCTTGGGAGGGGGAAGAAATGTGGCTGTCTTTGAGTGTGTGGTGCCCGGTGGCCACTTTTCTGCTGACCGGAGCCTGGCTTTTGCTCACTCTGCTGCAAACTGATTGAAAGCTGAAGCAGAAAGCAGAGTTGTTAGGAGATGATGTGCAGCTACTGGCAGATTCGAGGCAAAAAGCAGAGTCGTTGGAAGCATGGATAAATGTCCTGGAGGACAATGTGCAGCAACTGGCCAGTCCTGCCCCTCACACCAGGGAAGACGACCAACCCAATGGTGAATTGGGGGAAACCAAGCATCTCCAGGCACAACCTGTTGTGCATGAGAAATTGAGGCACAAGCAGCTTATGGGACTGGACGGACAACTGGTGGGTGATCCACAGGTGACCCAGTTCACTACCTATGTCCTGTATACCCAGGTTGAACTGGTTGACTTGGGGAGACAGTTCAGGCAGAAACATGGGGAGACCCTGGCTGCTTGGCTGTTGCTGTTATGAGACCTATGGGTGGATAGTGAAATGTGCTCTGGTGAGGAGGTGGAGAAACTGGCTTCCATCACCTTGCACCCATCCCTGAGGTAACGGCTGCAAAATAGACACAGATATGCACCTGGATGAGGTAATCACTCCTTGATGGACTGGGTGAACGCACCTGCCTGAACCGTGTGGGCAAATGCTGGAGAATTGCCCAAGATTGTTAGTAAATGGCAAATGTATGCTGAGCTGGTCCAAATCATTTGAGAGCTGGGGATGTGGCAGTCCATGTTTAATGTGAACACTCGTGGCCCGGACGATGAGAACTTTACAGGCAGCATGAGAGACATAGTGCTGTGAAATGCCCCATCAATGTCCTTTGGGTTGCTGATAGCCATACTGGCCCCATACATTGGTCATCCTATACATGAGATAATGACCATGATATCTGGCTTGGGTGAAGTAGAGGATAGAAGACAAGCAAAAGGGGTCCAAAAGGTGGCTAAGACCAAACCCTCAAGAAGTACTCGGTATTTTATCCCAGAGGGACCAAGCAAGACTAGCCATAAGCAGATGTGGCTTGACTTGCTTGCAGCAGGGGTTGATAAAAAGAAAATTGACCGGCAGCCAAATGCAGTCCTGTTTGTCTTGTGGCAGCAATTGCGCCCTGAACAGTGTTTCACCAAACATTGGGAAACAGGTAGCAAGGTATGCTCAGTGGATTTAAAGGACTTTTTGGTTGTCCCCGAGGAGGCGGATGAACTGTTCCATTCTGATTAGGGAGCAGGCCAAGGTACTCGTCTTTTGGGGGCAGGCAAGGACCAGAGGCCTCATGCTAAACTGGTAATATATTGGTCGAGGACGAATGTGCAGTGTGTTTTGGCATTGGTGAATACAGGTGCAGAATGTAGCCTGATATATGGCAATGCAGATAAGTTTCCAGGGACCACAGTTCGTATAGATGGCTATGGAAAACATACTACTGAGGTCAAAGCTGTGTCACTGCCATTGGGCATAGGAAGATTACCTCCTCGTGTATATACTGTATATGTATCTCCCGTAGCTGAATACATCTTGGGAACAGATGTACTTTATGGTTTGCACCTGCAAACAACAGTTGGAGAATTTCGGCTGCAAATACAGACAGTAAAGCCTGTGTTACGAGGATATGCTAAACATGACCCACAGGTGTTAGCCAAGCCAAGACGTGTAGTTAATGAAAAGCAGTATCGCCTACCAGGAGGACATGCAGAGATAAGTGCTACTATATTGGAATTAGAGTTCGTCTGGCTCAAAGCCCATTTAATGCTCCGGTATGGCCAGTGAAAAAGCCTGATGGTACCTGGAGAATGACTGTAAATTATTGAGTACTGAACAAAGTAGTGCCTCCTTTGCATGCAGCTGTGCCTTCAGTTCATGACTTGATGGATCAGCTGATGACTCAGCTGGGAACTTATCATTATGTATTGGGCCTTGCAAATGCTTTTTTCTCCATTCCAATCTCAGCTGATAGCCAAGATCAGTTCGCTTTCATGTGGGAAGGAAGACAGTGGACCTTTCAAGTATTGCCCTAAGGTTATCTGCATAGCCCAACCATCTGTCATGGTTTGGTGGCTGGGGACCTACCCAAGTGGACTAGGCCCAGCACGGTTACAATGTTTCACTATACTGATGATGTGTTACTAACCCTTGATTCTCTTGCAGATTTAACCCAGGCAGCTCCAATGCTGCTAAATCACTTGGAACAATGTGGTTGGGCCGTGAACACAGCCAAAGTGCAAGGACCTGGGCTGTCAGTCAAATTCCTGGGAGTGGTCTGGTCGGGTAAGATGAGGTTCATCCCAGAAACTATTACAGATAAGATATAGGCATACGCTCGACCCACAACAGTGGCTCAGCTACAGACATATTTGGGACTTTTGGGGTATTGGAGAGCTTTTGTACCCCAAATGGCCCAAATGGCATGCTCACTATATGCATTGACAGAGAAAGGAGCCCTCTGGGATTGGACTGAGGAAGTAGAATAAGCTTACTGGGCTACGAAAAAGGCAATATAGCAAGTACAAGCTTTACAAGTGACAGACCCCACTAAGCCATTTGAGTTAGACATACATATAACCCAGGAGGGGTTAGGATGGGATTTGAGGCAGAGACAAGACTGATTCTGCACACCTGTAGGATTCTGGTCTCAGCTCAGGAAGGGTGCTGAAGCGCGCTACACCCTAATAGAAAAGCAGTTAGCAGTTGTGTATTCTGCCTTGATAGCCACTGAAGCTATCACAGGAACTGCCAAAGTCCTAGTAAGGATGACATACCCCATAATAGGTTGGCTGCACACATGGGCAACCAACTCTCAAAGAGGTATAGCTCAGACTCCCACTTTGTCTAAATGGGGAGCATATATAGAACAAAGGAGCACTGTGTCAATGAGTCCTCTGTCCAAAGAGCTGCAAACTGTGCTAGGCCTAGCAGAGGTTGTGGAGGAAACTTTGACACAACCATTACCCATGGAGGTGGATGCTACAGTTTTCCATTCAGTGGAAGTTACATGTGCCATATTATCCCCAGGCAGCGGGAATGATTGAATGTACGAAGGCCTTTTAAAAAAGGGACTAAGGCTATCTACCCAACCCCCATCCCTGAAGGGGAGGGCACGGCAATTATGGCCAACAGTCAGAATTCTAAACGAGAGACCCTGCAAGGGCGGACTCCCCAGTGGAAGCTCTGTCGCACACAGCTGCAGCACCTATACAGCTGCAAATTACCACTAAAGATAAGCTTTTGAAGCCAGGATATGGCAAGAATAGAAATATTCTCTTACTGGCCCCAACCTGTTTGCAACAGGGACAGACAGTACAATGGGAATGGCCTTGCAGAATAAAAGACCCCATATATTCCGGGTAGGTTTAATAGGACCTTAGGGAAAAGGATTAGAGGAAGGCTTGCAAGTTTCACCTTGGGTGACAAGTACCTGGCCTCCTTGAGTAAAGGTGACATGGCCTGGAACAGATGAGTGCTCTATTCCAAAGGGCACATTTGTATTATCATTATGGCCAATTATGAGTCCCCCTATACTGTTACATGTAGACCCTACAGATCCAACAGTGTTAGCAGATAAAGTATGGTATCATAAGCCAGGTAAGATACCTACTCCTGCAATTTCTCAGGATGGCAAACTGGCATGTATCTTACCAGAGGGGCGAGAACTTCCCCTATTGGTACCAATAACTCTCCTGTCTTTTCGCCTGTAGTGTTCTGGCTGCAGGCACTACACCAGAGCCATGTAATCAACATATCGGCCTGCTGAATATGCACTGAACTGCCCATCGGTATGACTACATGATTTGCATGGAGGATCACACCAATGGTTACTACTAACTGGACATATGCAGCTGACAGTTAAAAGGACAGACCTGCAAGCCTTATGGCATACTGAACAGACAATAGGTTATGTAAATGTAAGGGTCATTTACCCTTGCTAAGGGAACATTGCGGAAGATTCTGAACACGTAGATCATACGGCAAGGGACCCTGAAGGGGTGGATTGTTGGAAAAATGGAACAATATGGTCAGGCTCCCCTCGCCTCAGAGCCAGTTCAGGGTGGTTCCGTAAACATTGTATGTGTGTGGGTGGAGTAAGTATGCCTGCAAGGTGGTGCCACTTTGGCTGATGTTTTACTGCCTCGGGTGCCCACCCTGCACGGCCATGTTTTTCTAGACCTGCGGCTTCCAAGGACTATGTGGCTGGTTGCCTAGCTTATACGCCTGCGTGAAGGGGTTTGGTGATCCAGCCTGGCATGTGAAGGGTTTGTGACCCAGTCTGTGAATGGGCTTGTGAATTGAGTCCGAGCTCAACAATCGACTCAGTCGGTGCAGGATTACCAGCAGGTAAAAGAGCCGTGACAACTAGCGTGGTCACCTAACTTTACAACTGGCATCATGAACAGGGTTAAGAGCTAGACAACTGGCGCTGTGAGTAGGATTTGAGACATTAGCCTCGCAGTAGCCCTTGTCCTATCCAGACAACACCAATTTGCAGCATGTCAGAACCAAATTCGAGATATCCTTTTTTAACAGACATAAGCAGATTCATAGAAGTGTCGTGTCTTGCTTAAGTTCAGCATCCATTGGCCACTCAGAGTCAGGATAACTCTTAGTTAGATTTAATAGTATTTTATCTCAATGTAAACCATCACTCCTTTTCTTTTTAAGGATTCTGTCATCACATCTACTTTTCTCATTTAGCTTTCTGCCAGGAGTTCAAATCTCTAAATCTCTGTTTTTGCAAACCTTTCTCTTAACTTATCTAACACTCCCAAAGGACACTGATTCTTAAGATCGTCCCCCAAACCACTGGAAAACTCAAAGACAATTTTTCTTTTTTGTTCGACTGGTAAGGGGATCGCAACCCTCGGCACAGTGTGGTCCGCACCACGCTCAGCCAGTGAGCGCACCGGCCATCCCTATATAGGATCCGAACCCGCGGCCTCGGCGCTAGAGCGCCGCTCTCTCCTGAGTGAGCCACAGGGCCGGCCCTCAAAGACAATTTTTAGATTGACTTGTCGAAGAGTGTTATACATATTCCCATAGAGATATTATCTATCGTGTGACCCTTAACATTGCTTTTGGTAAACTTTTGGAGAAGCCACAGTAAATCTACTAACTTTAAAGTGAAAACTGGAGCTGGATACATGTGACACTCGATCTCTACAGCTCTTTGCACGGTAATGGAGGGTGAAGGGAAATGTGGCCAAGAACGACATCTGGAAAGAGATATTAACCAGAGACTGCTGACTGCTTGCAAATATATTCTAAAGCCAGCAGGTTATCAGGAGAACTAAAAGACGGGTCCAGCCGCACACGGCGCCCCTCGGCGCTGCCCCGGCCGCCCGCGTGGTGAGGAGGGGCCCACCCAGCCCCGCGGTGCGCACGCGCGGCCCCGGCCTTTGTGCTCGGGCCGCGGTATTTAAAGACCCCTGCGTGTGCGCACTCGCCCGCCGGGAGGGGCGTGAGGGTGGGGCGGCGGCCTGCCTCGGCCTACCTGCCCGCGTTCTCCGCTTCCATTCTCCGAGGCCGCTTCCGCGGGCGGCTTCTCCTGCCAGGCAGACGGGCGACTGGTCTCTGTAGTACAGCGGCGTATGGACGGCGACACTACGGGACCAGAGTCTTGGGCCCGATTGTTGGCAGGGCCAGGACAGCAGCTGGGCCCCAGGCTCCTCCCCCAAGTCTCTAACTCCTTCCCACACCCGGACCCCACCAAGAGCACCCCTTCCGCGGGGCACTTCCGGCTCCTCCGAGGCCAATGCACGTAGTGATCGTCACGTGACGGCGGCCCCACCAATCACGCTCGCCCTCTCTTCGAGTTTCCGCAATTCCACTGCTAGCCCTGTCGGGAAGGGCGGAGGACAAAATGGGGAGGGGGTCGGCTGACGTCAGCCTTTGTCCCCCCGGAGGGACGAGTGGTATGCCTTTGGGGGTGCTGTGTGGGTGGGGAGATTATGCTAATCAGCATTGTCCAGTCCTTCCCACCCCAAATTTTATCCTGATTAAAAACAGTGTGTTGTATTATCAGGTACTTAATGTGATGTGGGGGAAAGAAGAGACTTTGGGATGGAAAACCTGGGAGTAGAGGCCTAGGGTGATTTTAAAACTGCTTTGTGAAATGTGAAGCTCTACATAAACTATTGTCTACTTCGTATTGTGAAAATATTAACGTTTGAAGTCTATGATACTACTTGCCAGTCAAGCATCACCTCCTCCTCATAACCTTATAGACTAATCCCTCTTTCATTGCTCAATGGTTCTTATAGTTTTTTCTTTTTCTTTCATTAGTTCTCAACTTCTGTCACTGGTGTTTGTACAAGGACTCTTTAAATGACTATTACTGGAGACAGGCTTTTCTGATTCTTTATAGCTTGCATGATGAAAAACATGGCTTCTGTATTAGTTTTGTCTAGTTTATGCCAGGGATAACAAATGACTCCAACCCCTCAGTGGCTTACAGCAACGAAGGTTTATTCCTCACTGATGTGACATGAGCTGGGAGATAGCTGTGGCTCTGTGCTCCATGTTATCTTCATTCTGGGATCCAGGAAAAGGCTTCCGTGGGTAAATACAGAAAGATTTGTATTAAGTCAATTGCTTAAAGTTTTTGTTTTGTTTTGTTTTGTTTGGTGGTAGGCTAGAACAAGGATCTGAACCGTTGACCTTGGTGTTATAACACAATGCTCTAACCAGCTGAGCTAACTGGCCAGCGCCAATTGCTTAGAGTTCACATAAACTTTTAATACTTTAAAACTTTATAGAATTTTTTATGTATACTTTGCCCATTAGTCGGTACCACTCAGACCCTGGCAAATGGTTAAATATTTAGTGAATATTTATAGAATGAGTGAACAAAAGTCCATCCTCTTTCTCTAATGATTTTGCTAATGATTTAGGACCACAGTCTAGAAAACTTCTAAAGAAAGTGGCTTGCCTCCGGTATTTCAGAGAGAGAATTCAGGTGACTGAAAGTGTGTATAAAGAGCTACAAAATTTTCTTGGGACGTTTTCACCTTACCCCCGGGCAGCAAGAATCTCCCTCACTGTAAGGTACTGTGCTTCTGGGGCCTCTGCTCAGTTCTGCTTTGCAAAAGGAAGATTATGGGAGGGGTTGTTGGGGAACAGGACATTGAACCTGAAAATAGTGAAGCAATTGCAGCAAAGTGGCTTCTATCCCATCAGTATCTCTCACCACCCTGAATCTGAGTCTAGAAGACAGCCTGGCCCACCAGAAGTGTCCCTCTCCTAGCTTTGCCAAATGTGCCTGTACTTCAGAGAGACTTTGTGTGATAGGACAAATGATAGGACAATGACAAAAGAAGGGCCAAGTCATCTCATCTTGTTTTTCTTTCTTTTCCTCCTAATGCCTCCTCTCCCTTTCAGAAACCTAGTAAGCTGGCTTCCTTCTTAGCTAATGTTATGCCAGTCAGTTATATCTTGTCAACAAGGTTTGCTACAGGGTTTTTCAAACTGCAGATTTTCATCCATATGTGGGTGCCAGTGTCCCTACTGAATATGGGGGCCTTGGAGACGAGTAGCTTACAGCAACAAGGAGAATGGGTGCTAAAGACAGTAGTTATGTTCAGAATAATAATAATGGTGGTGATGATGGTGATGATAGTAATTACAGCAGCTGACATTTACTGAGTGTTTAATATGTGCACAGACTGCTCTAAATGCTTTGCATGTATTAATTCATTTAATCCTCAGGATAACCCTATGAGCCAATGTTGTTGTGTCTTAGTTTGTTCAGGCTGCTATAGCAAAATACTATAAAGCGGGTGGCTTATAAAAAATAGAAATTTATTTCTCACAGTTTTGGAGGCTGTGAAGTCCAAGATCAAGGCACCTGCAGATTGAGTGTCTGGTGATGGCCTGCTTTCTGGTTCATAGACAGTGCCTTCTAGCTGTGTCCTCACATGGTGAAAGAGGCCAGGGAGCTCTCTGGGGCCTCTTTTATAAGGGTACTAATCTCATCCCAAAAGGGATGACCTAATCACCTCCCAAAGGTCTCATCTAATACCATCATATTGATAATCAAGTTTCAACATATGAATTTTTGGGGGACATAACCATTTAGTCCATGGCATGTAGTTCAAGGCCAAAGCCCATCTGCTGGAGAATTCCTTCAACCGATTGGATGAGGCTCATCCACATTATGGAGGGGAATCTGTTTTACTCAGAGTCTGCCCACTTAAACATTATTCTCATCCAAAAACACCCTCACAGTAACATCCATGATAATGTTTGATCACACAGCTGGGCACCATGGCTAAAGTAACCATCACAGGTAGCTACTATTAATATCTACATTTTACAGACAAGGAAACTGATATACAGAGGTCAAATAGTTTGTGCAAGGTTACACAGTTATTAAGTGGCAGTGTCAACATTATTGCCAGAGCAGTCTGGCTCCAGAATCTACCCTCTCAGGGCTGCATGTGAGCCTTATGTATTTAGTGAATAGTGTGAGGAGGCAGAAAGATTTCAGCAAGAAAGATATTCAAAGCCCAAAGTGCTGGTCATCATACATTTATAGCACTAAATGTCTACATTAGAGAAGAAGAAAGTTCTCAAATTAATGGCTCCAGCTTCCACCTTAAGAAACTAGAATATGAAGAGCAAATTAAATTCAAAGTAAGCGAAAGTAAAAGAAATAATAAATATTGAATGTAAGGCCAGTGATACAGAAAGCAGAAAAACAATAGAGAAAAATCAGTACCATCAAAGCTTATACTTAGGGAAGATCAATGAAATTGATAAACCACTTTGGTGCAATTGCTTCACCATTTTCATGTTCAACAGAAAAAAAGGCTGAACAGGCTTAACAGAAAAAAGGAGAGAAGACACAATATATGAAAATGAAAAAAATGACATAATTACATATTCTACATATATTAAAAGGATAATAAATATTTTTGAAGAACTTTATTTCTATAAATTCAACAAATTTGATGAAATGGACAAATTCCTTAAATATACAAACTACTAAACTTACTCGAGGATGGATCGATAACTTGAATACATTTATTAAAGAAACTGAATTTGTAGTTAAAAACCTTTCCACAAAGAAAACTCCAGATACAGCTGGGTTCACTGGTGAACTACCAGACATTTAAGGAAGAAATGAAACCAATCCTGTGAAGCTCTTCCAGAATATTAAAGAGGAAGGAATATTTTCCAACTCATTCTATGAGGCCAACCTTACCCTGTTACCAGAAGTGGACAAAAACATTATAAGAAACTACAGACCAATGTCTATCATGAATATAGATATAAAAATTCTGAACGAAATTTATCAAATTGAATCTAACAATACGTAAAAAGGATTATGACCAATCTACCCTCTCATGTGCTCTTTTTTTAAAGCTCTCAGAGCCACGCCCCTGACCACCATTATTAATCCATTCATTCTGGCAGGGTCGTACAATCTAATCACCTCTTCAAGGCATAATAGGATTTCCCAACCTCAGCATTTACAGTGGGTATTAAGCTTCTAGTATATGAACTTCGAGGGACACAATTCAATCAATCTACAACAGGAACTTCCTCAAGATTGATAAATGACATCTATTAAAAAAACCTACTGTCTTTATTCATAGTTCACATACTGGTTTACATCAAAAATCCTACGGGATCTACAAAAAAGGTACTACAACTAATAAATGAGAGTAGCAAAGTTGGAAGATAAAACATCAATGTAGGAAAACCAGTTGTATTCTACATACTAACAAGAATTTTAAAAATACCATTCACGATAGCATCAAAAAATATGAAATATTTAGTGATGGATCTGACAAAAGATGTGCAAGATCTGTATACTGAAAACTGAAAATCATTGCTGAAATTAAGAACCAAATAAATGGAGAAATATACTGTATTCATGGATCAGAAGACCAAATACTGTTAGATGTCTATAGATTCAATATGATGGCAATCAAAATCCAGGTGGGCTTTTTTCTGGATAGAAATTGACAAGATGATTCTAAAATTAATATGGAAATGCAAAGATCTAGACTAGCCAAAACACATCTTAAAAAAGAACAAAATTGGAAGGCTAGCACTACCTGATTTAAGAAATATTATATGGCTACAGTAATCAAGGCAGCATGGTATAGGCATCAAGAGAGACAAATATATTAGTGAAACAGAATAGATTCCAGAAATAGACATATACATACACGGACAACTGATCAGCTGATTTTCAAGAAAGCTGCAAAGGTAATTCAGATATTCATATGCAAAAACAAAACAAAAAAACTTGGACCCATAACTCACATTATTTTTTTAAAAAAAGGATCATAGACTTAAATGTAAAACCTAAAATTATAAAACTTCTAGAAGAAAATATAAAAGAAAATCTTAATGACCCTGGGTTAGATTTCTTAAATACAATACCAAAAGCATGATCCATAAAAGAGAAAATTGATAAATTGGACTTCATTAAAATTAAAAACTTTTGTTCTACAAACGACTATTGAGGAAAAGAAAAAAGACAAGCTATAGATTGGGAGTAAATATTTGCAAATCATGTCTGATAAGGGACTTGTATCCAGAATACATAAAGAACATTCAAAACTCATAAGAAAACAACCCAATTTAAAAATGAGCAAAAGATCTGGTGAAAAGATACTTTACCAAGGAAAATATTTAGTACATGGAAATACAAGCATACAAAAGTCTATGATCCATTTTGATTTTTTTTTTTTTTTTTTTTTTGTCGTTTTTTCGTGACCGGCACATCAGCCAGTGAGTGCACTGGTCAATCCTATATAGGATCCGAACCTGCGGCGGGAGCGTGGCCGCGCTGCCAGCGCAGCACTCTACCAAGTGCGCCACGGGCTCGGCCCCGTTTTGATTTTTTTTATGTGGTATGAGGTATGGGTCCGAGTTCGTTTTGTTTTGTTTTGCATATGGATATATGAATTATTGAAGCTCCAGTGGCGCAATCGGTTAGCGCGTGGTACTTATATGAATTATTAATCATGAGGGAAATATAAATTAAAACCAAAATGGGAAACCATTACCCACCTATCAGAATGGCTAGAATTAAAAAGACAGACTAGACTAGAGCAAGTGTTAGAGAGGACGTGGAGGAACTGGAGCTCTCATACACTGTTGTTGGAAAAGCAAAATTGTACAACTACGTAGGAAAACAGTTTGTTGATTTCTTAAAAAGTTAAGCATACACCTACCATATGCTCCAGCCATTTTTCTTCTTGGTCTGTACTCAATAAGAAATGGAAGCATATTGCTATGGGCTAAATGTGTCTCCCAAAAGTTTATGTACTGGAAACTTGATCTCCATTATAATGGTGTTAAGAGGATGGAAATCCAATTATGGTATTTGAAAGGTGGGGCCTTTAAGAAGTGATTAGCTTGTGAGCACTGTGCCCTGGTGAACAGATCAATCCTTTAATGGAGTAATGGGCATGCTTCTGATGGCTTTTAAAAGGAGATCACATGAGAAGGTTAGCTCCCACTCTTGCCGTGTGATACCTTGTGTTGCTATAGAGTCATCACGGAGATCAAGGCCCTCACCAGAAGTGTTCCCTGGACTTCAGACCTCCCAGCCTCCAGAAATGTAAAAAATAAACTTTGTTCCTTTATGAAGTACTCAATATCAAGTATTCTGTTATAAGCAACAGAAACAGACTAATATACATATGTTCACAAAGACTTGTATGCAAGTCTTTCTCATATACTTTACTGGTCATAGCAGCTTTATTTCTATTAGCCAGCAACTGGAAACAACCCAAGTGTCCACCAACAAGTGAATGGAGAAACCATTTGTGGCATAAACATACTCAGCAATAAAAAGGAGTGAACTACTGATACACGCAACCATGTGGATGAATCTCAAAATAACTACTGCATGAAATAAGCCAGACCCCAAATAGTACATACTATACATTCCATTTATATAACATTCTAGAAAAGGCAATTAATCTATAGTGACAGAAAGCAGGTCAGCAATTACTCAGGGAATAAGGCAGTGTAGGAGGAAGTGATTAAAAAGCACAGAGAAACTTTTGAAGGTACTGGATATGTTCATTATCTTCATTGTGGTAATGGTTTCACGGGTATACACATATGTCAAACCGCATCAAATTGTATACTTTAAATATGTGCATTTATTTTAAGTATACGTCCATAAAATTGAAAATATGAGTGTATCATGACTCGCGCTATACAACCTTAATCCTTCAGAATTGTCTTGCACTAATATTTAGTTTAACAAAAATCAACCTACAATCAAACAATCTAAAAATGTATAGATTAAATAGTGTCGATTTCAGGTTTCCTCTTTCCCAGTAACACCACAGCACAACGGCATAGCTGTCTGGGTGTTGCTCTATTTCTAGTATCAAAGGACGCCTGGCACAAGGACACTGAGTGCTTTTCACTTCACTTTCTGGAGGATGATCTCACGTAACAGCACGCAAATGCTCCGTGTGCGAATCTCCACCTCTCCTAAAAGGTGTAAACGCGTGAAATTTCCTGTGTGTGTGGGACAGGACAAATGACGCAATAATTAGGAGCCGAGACCGAGACTCTGCCGGGAAAAACCAACTACAGGTAGTGTGATGAGGCGCTAGAAGCCTAGGGATGGGAAAGGTGTTGGAATTGTTTTAAAAAAAAAAAAAAAAAGAGAGAGAGAGAGAGCGAGATCGGCCGGCTCCCTCCCGGCGTCCCAACTGTCCCGGGTGACGTGCCTGCGCCGGCGCCGGCAGTGCCTCAGCTTTGCTGTCCGGTGCACCCCCAGCCCCTCCACTTCCGGTCCGACCCGCCCGCCGTCCGCGCGGGCCCCTGAACCCACTTCCGCCTCTACCCAGCGCCCGTGCACTTCTCGGTACATTATTTTCCCCGGGTCGCGTCTCCGGGGGTATGGGGGGACTGCGGTCTGGAGTTCCTCCCCTCCTATTGGTGGAAAGGGCGCGGGGAGACCCTCCGGTGTCGGCCTTCCGCTTGCTCAGCAAGCGCTGCCTTTAACGTCTGTAGGTCCAGCGTCCCACACTCATGAGCGAGGGAGGGCTGGGCTTGTCCTTTCCCTCGTGTCGTAGATGAGGAAGCCGAGACGCGGGGATGGAAGAGAACTCAAGTGACCCCCCACCGTCCCGCTCTGCTGCTGTGTGGCTTGTTCCCAGCGCTGAGTGGAGCGCCCCAGGCCCGACGCGGATTAGTTGCTAGCTGGGCACCTTCTGACCCTGCCCCTTCCCTCCCCGCGCAGCCGGCCGACCATGCCCGCGGGCGTGCCCTTATCCACCTACCTGAAAATGTTGGCGGCCAGCCTCCTGGCCATGTTCGCGGGCGCGGAGGCGGTGCACAGGTACTACCGGCCCGACCTGGTGAGTTCGGGGTGTGGCGGGGGAGGGGTGCCCATTTCTCGCTCCTGGACCACTGCATTCTCCACACAGCAGAAGGAAATTAGGATCACGTCGGCCCTGGGCCTAAAATCTTTTGATGGCATTCCCTTGGGTCTAGAGCAGTGCATGGCCTGTGAGGTTTTACACGATCGCCGCTACCCCCCGCTGGCCCATCTCCTACCACTCCCTTGTTCCCACTGTTGCAGCCACACCGGCTTCCTTGCTGTTTCTCAAACTCTTCAAACCTATCCCCGCCTCGAGGCCATTCTTTTCCTTCTCCTTGGCATACTTTTCTACCACATCCTGGCTTGGTTTCCTTCTTCAAAACTTTAAGTCTTTGCTCAAGTATCCCTTCCAGCAAAGAGGGCCCTTTGGCCAGCTCCCAAAGGATTCCTCCTCTCCTACTTGGTTTTAGTCCTTTGTTTCCATAGAGCACTTGTTGTAGTTCGCGATTTAAAAAAAAAAAAAAAAATGCAATTATTTTTATTTCTTTGTCTGTTTACTTATTCTTTGTCGTTTTGCTCCACTAGAATGTAAGCTCCAGGAATGCACTGTGTCTGGTTCACTCTTGTACTTCAATCCCTTGGAAAAATTGGAATGCAGTAGATGCCCAATAAATATTTGTTGAATGAAGAATGCGTGAATATAGGTATTCAAAGGAAGAAGAAATTTAAGTTAATTTTAATAAACATTCATTGAATTAGGAACTGGGAATTAAAGGTGCTTTTCAGGAATTGTTGTCTTGGGGAGGTGGAAGTGAGAAGGTATGATGCAAAGGATTATGACTGCTGTTCTACTACAGGTATGAGTAGAGTGGTTTGGAACACAGTGCAGGAAGCAGTCATTTCTGCTTGGACTCTGCCTGGACAGGTAACACTTGCAGAGAGCCAACCATTTGTGTTTCTAATTTCGGTGAATTGTCACTACAATTTTAGAGGTGTTTTCAGATGAAGCAACTGAGGTTTGGAAGAGTGAAGATGGTTTTCCAAAGTCATATGGCTTAATGAGGCATTGTCTTAAGGATCTGAAGGAAAATCTTCTCACTTACAATACCCTTTCTTCAGTCTACTCCCCATACATAACTACCAGCTATTGGTTGGTGTATATCCTTCCAGACTCTTTACTGTTGTTGATTGCATGCATGTGAAACACACACACATGGTTTGTGGAATGTTTCTCCCCATGTAAATAGGAGTAAATATACATTTGTCTGCAACTTGCTTGTTTTAGTTAAGATCTACATGAATAGACATTTGTTTATATTAATAGTCTTTCTTCTTTCTAACCATTGCATTGTATTTCATATTTAATCAGTCCTCTGTTGACAGTTAGGTGATATCTAGTTTTTGTACAGACAAGGCAGCATCAGCTCTTTCTTACCACTTCAGTCTGCTTATCTTTTAAGGGTTCTAGTGAAGGATCAAGGATACCTAGTGGAGATAGAAAGCGGCAAGAACTTTCCGCAGAAATGCAGTTTAGGCTCTAGCTTGTGCAGGAATAGACATCAGTTGGGCCTTACAAAAGAAGGAATGTGTGGGATTTGACCCTGATAATTGACCTTTTGATTCACTCATCTCATTATAATTGGGAGTGTGTAAGGGTTGTTACCAGCAGCTACCTGTACCTGGAGAGGAGGCAGCGTGAAGTCTCTACTAGGGGCCATACTGAAGGGTCTCAGACCACCTCAGTCTGGGTGGTGACATTGGCTGTGGGGCACTGCTGTAGGGATGGGTGAAGGCCAGGATGATTGGCTGTGTGTAGGATGCTGTGTGCTTTATTAACATTTGGGGAATTTATGTTCTTTACCTATATCTTTTGGTATTGTTGCAGCAATTACTGTCACTATAGCAACAACCACCAACCACTTGTTTTTGTAAGAAAGCCTGAGCACAAGTCATTCAGTCTTGACAGCTAAAAAGTCTGGGTAGAGTTCAGAGCAGAGGAGCGATGATGGCTGCCTAGGGCTTGTGCTCTGTGTTGTCTTAAGGAAGAACTGTGAAGGGTGCTTTGTTCTAGTTGTTCGGCTCAACACATTAGAATAGCAAAAGAGACAACTACTCTAGTTGTTCAGGCTGAAACCTAGTAATCATCCTTAGTTTCTCTTTCATATTGCACATATCAGCAGATCCCACTGGATTAATCTGAAAAGTACATCCAGATGCTGACCACTTCTCACTGTCTCCATTGCGGCTACCCAGTTCAAGCCACTTTCAGTCAGACATCTCTCACCTCAATTACAGCAGTAGCTTTCTGACCTGTCTTCCGCCTTCCACTTTTGCCCCCCTACCGTCTCTTCTCAACAAAGCTACGCTGTCATCTTTTTACACTTAAGTCAAGTCATGTCACTCTTCTCAAAACTCCCGTTTCAGAGTAAAAGCCACTAAAACTTTATCTCCCCACATCCCCTTTTTCCTCTGACATTGTCTCCTCTTAACTTCTCCTTGAATACTTTGTATCAGCTGTACTGACAACCTTGCTTTTCCTCGGACAGGAAGACACATTGCTGCCTCAGGTCCTCTGCACTTGTGGTTCCATCAACCTGAAACCCTCCTAGAAAACTGTGTGGCTGGCTCCTTTCTCCCTCATGCCTTTGTTCAGAAGTCTGCTTCTCAGCCATTAAGCACATGAAAAGATGTTCAGCATCATTAGCCATCAGAGAAACGCAAATCAGAATCACAATGAGATACCCCTTTATACCCACTATCATGGCAATAATAAAAGAGATAATAACAAATATTGTCAAGGATGTGGAGATATTGGAACATGGATGAGCCTTGAAAACATGCTACATGAAAGCAGCCATTCATGAAGGACCACGTATTATATGATTCCATTAATATGAAATGTCCAAAGTAGACAAGTCTGTCTTGACAAAAAGAAGACTAATAGTTGCCTAGGGCTGGAGGGGTGGTGGAGAGGGTTGTATGGAAATGAGGTGACTCCTAACAGGTATGGGGTATGATGATTTGGGCGTGATGAGAATGTTCTAAAATTTATTGTGATCGGCACACAACTCTGAGAATATACTAAAAGCCATTGAATTGTACATTTTAAGTGGGCAAATGATATACTATGTAAATTATATCTTGATAATGCTATTACCAAAAAAAAAATCACCTTCTCATGCCTTTCCTGACCACCTTCCTTAAAGGCAGGAATTTTGTATATTGTTGCTTACTTCTTCATGCTTTGCACATAATAGGCACTTACTATTTTTGAATAAAGGAATTAATTCCTTAAACGTATTTCCTATGCCAGGCACATGTGGAGAGTCAGTAAATAGTGAGTAGTGCAGTAATGAATTTCCAAATGTGGAAACTTTTATTCAAATTTGTGAGTCTGTCAATTGACATTGATGCAAACTCTCCCTCTGTGAGTCCTGGAGTACTTAAGACATTGCCACGAAGATAGAATCAAATAAATAGAGGGTTGAAAGGGACTTAGGTCAAGCAGAGGTTCTCATTGAGTAGGAAGTAGGGGACTTTTTGTTCTTCTTTACTCTTTAAAGTTTTTCAGGTCATGTTAAGTTACAGTCCAAGAAAGCACTGACATTATGTTTTTGTTTTGTTGTTTGTAGACAATACCTGAAATTCCACCAAAGCCTGGAGAACTCAGAACAGAGCTTTTGGGGCTGAAAGAGAGACAACAGGAACCTCCAATTTCTCCGCAGTAGAAACTTTGTAATATAACTATGCCAAGATTTCTGTGAATAATATTACATCTTAAATATGTGCTTTTTAAATTTATTGAGTCTAACTACTTGCTTCTCTGTAAGCACCTAATCCAATATAACTACAAGAGGAGCTGCTCATTCGATATTAACTGATACATTGAAATTTAATTATGGTTTGACCAACAATTCTCTTGAAAACTGCCAAAATGCATATCATCAGCTCCTTGAATGTGGTTGGGAAAATATTTAGTCTTGACTGTTATGTGAGATAAGAGTATTTGCACTGTCCTCTGCTGTTATAATTCTGGTTTACTTCTATGAATATGCCTGAGTATAATAGCAAGTGGGAATTATAAATTAAGCATAATAAAAGTGATATTGACAATACTTATGGTGTCAAGTTAATATTTGTCTAAATATTGGAAAGTACTATTTGTACTAAACTGTATTAAGTTAAAATATTTAAAGTTTGAAATTCTTTTGGAATTGTGTACATAACAAAATTATAATATTTGTGACTTGGTCTGTCACAAGTTCCTTATCCCCAAATTTGAGAAACCCTCCAAATTTAAGAAACCAAAGTAAAATTGGCATTTAATTTTTCTTATAAAACATATTTAAAAATAACTAAAGAACTTAAATGAATATTGTATGGGTTGAATTGTGTTCCCTAAAAAGATGTTGAAGTCCTAACTGTTAACTGTATTAACAGTACCTGTGAATATGACTTTATTTGAAAATAGGGTCTTTGCAAATGTAACGAAGTTCAGATGAGGTCCTTAGGGTGGGCCCTAATCAATATGACTTGTCTTTATAAGAAGAAAATGTCATGTAAAGACACAGACACACAGGGAGAATATATGTGACAACAAAGGCATTGATTGGAGTGAAGCAGCTGCCAACCAAGGAACACCAAGGACTGAGGGCCAACACCAGAAGCTAGGAAAAGGTGAGGAAGGATTCTACCCATAGCCTCAGAACATGGCCCTGCTGATACCCGGTCAAATTTGTAGCCTCCAGAACTATGAGAGAATAAATTTCCGTTGTTTTAAGCCACCTGATTAGTAGTACTTTGTTATGGTAGCCCTAGGAAACAAATACAAACATTTCAACCCTTTTCTGAGTCTATAGATACAGGTCAAAAGTAATCTATAGAGCAGTTCACTTTCTGTTTGGGGCTTTTTCCACAAGAAATTTTTCAGAATTCTGCATTCTTAAAGGTGATGTCTAGGCTGACTTTCTTAGCCAGTTAGCAAGTTGCTACATGACATGGATCTTTGTGGTCAATGTTGAAATCTTAAATATCAAATCAAATGCAAGCCAAACTTTTGTTTTACTTTCTGTTTTAGTATGTTTTGTGTTGCTATAACAGAATACCCGAGACTGGGTAACTTATAAGGAAAAGAGGTTTATTTGGCTTACGATTCTGGGACAGCTGCATCTGGCACGGGCCTCAGGCTGCTTCTACTCATGGTGGAAAGTGGCAGGCAGCCGGCAGGTACAAGCAGATCGCATGGCGAGAGGAGGCAAGAGAGAGAGAGAGAAGGTGCCAGGGTCTTTTTAAGCAACGAGCTCTCACTGGAACTAATAGAGCGAGAACTCACTCATTTATACCCCCTCCCCCTGGGAGACCATTAATCCATTCATGAGGGATCCGCCCCCATGACTCAATCAGTTTCCAGCACTGCCACGTTGGAGATCAAATTTCCACATGAGTTTTGGAGGGGACAACACAGCCAAAATCCATCACTCTCCATAGTCAATGCTCTTTTCAGTTTATCAATATAAAACAGCTAAATGAAATGGCTTATTTCCAGCCCTATATACAACATTTAAAATTTTGTTTCCCACTTCTATGTCACTTGGTACCTTAGCAGATGCTTCTAGCACAGAGAGTATATCTGATCTGTCCGTGACAAATGAATGTGAGCCCACCCTGGTGCAAGGGCCGAGATTCTAAGGCAGAAGATGGAATTTTGAGTTGAGACTGCTTGCTGTTGGCTGCTATTTTATTTACTGTGACCTTGTGCATGAGACTTACCTTCTCTGGATCAAATTTCACAGTTGTCATCATGATTGAATACTTTGTTCTTGAAAAAAGTTGTGTACTCTACAAATGGTGAAGCATATTAGACTAGAAGTTTGACAATGTTTTTTTTTTTTTTTTTTAATGAACGGAATTAGAAACTGGTTTCCAAAATACTGATTCAGTAATTCAAGTCTAGGTGCCTAACTTCCTCCAACAGTTGAAATTCCCAAAGGTTTCAGGAAGGATACTTTGTAGGTTGTCTTGATTTAGTATGAATAAACAATAAAATGATTTTAGGGCTGGCCCGTGGCTTACTTGGTAGAGCGTGGTGCTGACAACACCAAGGTCAAAGGTTAAGATCCCCTTACTGGTCGGTCATCTTTAAAAAAAAAATAATTAAAAAATTAAACAAATAAAATGATTTTAAATCTGAACTAGTTTCATCAGTTGAATTTTCTAAGTGGAGTTTTAATTTCTCATTGCTAAACTGGTATTTCCAAGTTCTAGTTCTCCACTAATTAGTATATGAACACCAAATTGATGAGCTTTGATAATGCGTTTTACAGATACCAGTGATCAAGTTCCAGAATGCAGGGCTGGGGCTTTGCTCACTTTTTGTGTGAAGAAAGGACCTGCCCCTCAGGGCCAGTTTGTGCACAAAGGGAGGACCCTCGTGCCATGGATGAATGCAGTGGACCATACTTTAGAAGCATGCCCATACCTTCCTTTTACAGGTACAGAGTAAACGGTCTGGCTACTGAGGGAAAGAGACATGGCTTGAACCCAAGTCTTTTACTAGATAATGACTTCATGAAGGTAAGAAATAAATTTAATAATATTAAAAATCTAGCTAAAGTAAAAATGTCATCTTTATTTTAGAAAGTTCTGGGTTTAAGTGATTTTTACCGAGACACATATTTTCTTCCTTTTTTGAAGTTGACCCCCATTGTGAAAAACATACACCTCAGTGGCCGAGGAAATGCACCATCCAGATTCCCCAAGGAAATGCTTGTCACCTCAGCGCTAGGAATGTGGTCAGTGAGCAGTCTTCAGTTGTCGGCTCCTGCAAGCATTGTCTCAGCTACAACAGTGGCCTTGCTCAAAGCCACGCCTTCTGAAGGGGCCCATAGCCAATGACTGATCTAGGTGGCCGCTTTGGCATGATACTGGGGTATTTGTGCAACTCTGATGGGCCAGAGTTTTAGTTCCACAACTCCCTGGGGTTTACTGACGTTGTCTTTGGACTGGCGTTGCAGCTCAGCTTCTCCTTCTGCTCAATCCCATTTCCTTAAACATCCTATGTACTGAAGTCCATCCCAGTTCTTCCTGGAGAACCAAATCTGTGAGAGAGAGAGAGAGAGAGAGAGAGAGAGAGCGAGACACACACACACACACACACACACACGCACACACACACACACACACACACAACCAAAAATAATAGATTATTCCTTAATAGAGCTGTTTTTTAATTAAAAAAAGAAAAAGCCCAAGATAGATCAGTTTGGTAATTGGGCCATTTGAACAGTTTCTGTGCAAGATATGTATGACAGAGCTGCTTGCTTTTACCAAAAACTGAGGGAATATACATTTTCTGCTTCATGCTGGAAACAGTGGAAATTTAGAAATATGTAATTGTAGGATTCTGAGGAGCAAAACTGTCTGATGTCACTAGTTCAATGCAATCTGATGGCTTTGACTTCTAGGAGTATGACACCATATTTATTAAAAATGGTAAATCATAGTGGCCAAAAAACTGGAAACAAACTTCACAACTAACCTAACACGGTATCATGAAAGGATATATCTTAATTATAGCATGCTTTTCTGTGACTGAGCTGCCATTCTCTTATAATGGGAAAAGAAGCATGGCAGATTTTTAAGATGTACATTCAAGCAGGGAAGCTGGAAACGTCGAAGTGATTTGCAAACTAATCTTAGAAAAATATTTAAGATAGGAGAGAAAAAGCCAACAATAAACAAAACCCCATAATAGGGTATAGTACTAGAATATGGGGAAAATTATGAAGTCTGTAGTAAAACTTTATAGTACATAAATTAGGTTTCACAGAATTTTCTAATACATAATCTGTTTTTTTTTTTTTTTTTTTTTTAAAGATGACCGGTAAGGGGATCTCAACCCTTGGCTTGGTGTTGTCAGCACCACGCTCAGCCAGTGAGCAAACCGGCCATCCCTATATAGGATCCGAACCCGTGGCCTTGGTGTTATCAGCACCGCACTCTACCAAGTGAGCCACGGGCCGGCCCTTAATACATAATCTTTGAATATGTAACTGAACAAGACATCTCTCTCCCTAGCCGACAGTAAAAAAAATTAGACTACCATTTTGGATGGCTGTTAAGACTTGTGAAATTAGGAAAATTGTTTTTCCCATGAGCAAGAGCACATTTCAAAAGAAATATAACGATAGCTCAACGAGGGTCATCACTCAGTGCCTACGATTATCTCTGTGGTAGGATTATGGGTAATATTTTTGAAAGATAACAATTTTGGAGTTAGGGTTATATTTACAGAAAAACCAGTTAGAGTTCTCGTACACCCAGCACCATTTCTGTGAATGTTGTCTTCTTAAATTACCATGACGTACGTATATCAAAATTAAGAAACCAATACTGGTCCTGGTACATTACTTCCAATTACAGACCTTATTTGGATTTCACCAGTTTTTCCATTTAAAGTCCTCTTTCTGTTCTAGGATCCAATCCAGGATACCACATTGCATTTAGTTGTCATGCATCCTGTCTCCTGCTATCTGTGGCTACTTCTCAGTCTTCCCTTGTTTTTCATGACCTTGAAACTTTTGAAGAATACTAGAACACATTCTAGGTTTGTCTGTTTTTCTCATTAGGTTGATGTTATGGGTTTTTGAAAAGAATATCACAGGTGCAGTACCCCTCTCATCACATCTTATCGGGGCATACAGGACATCACCGGTGATAAGAACCTCAATCACTTGGTTAAGGTAATGTTTGCCAGGATTCTCCACTGTAAAGTTAGTATTTTTTTTCCTTTCCATACACTATTCTTTAGAAAGGAGTCACTAAGTTTAGCCCACACTGAAAAAGGAGAGGAAGATTAAGCTCTAGAAGGCGAGTTATCTACATTGTGGAATTCGTCTATAAGATAATCTCTTCTCCCTATGGACAATTTTAAAAAATCTTTGGTTTTTCAACTAAAACCTTTGACTTTAAAAGAAAACTTTTCTTCTATAAGCATAAGTCACATCTGTAGAGAAAAGAACCCAAGACAAATGATTAAAAAAAAAATTAAGAAAATAAATCAGCCAAGTATCAGGTAGTTCTAGGCAATCTGTTATGAAAACACAGGCAAGACAACAGGTATTTGGGATCTTTTTTATTTTTATACACATGACAAGATTTTACACCAAGAATAGTCAGTTAAATAGTACAAATTTACATTCATGAGGAATGTTAAAAAAAAATTCAACTAAAAAACCCACTTCTTCCTGTGACCCACAATCCCAACATTTTACAGTGCAGGAGGAGATGGGGGCTGGGGGGAGCATCCAAAACAAGTCTCTCCCAAAAGAAATGACTTAAATTTCACATTCCCTCTCCACACAGGATCCAAATGGTGAGAGTATAATTTACAATTCATCTTTTTCAGCTGTAGATTTCTGTGGAAACAGGAAAATCAAATATTAAAATCTAGAAGAAAAATATACTAGCTTAAAGAAAGTTCATTTACAGAACAAACAATTTAAATGGGCCCAGCCTATTTCCAGTATTTCTGCTGTAGTCATGATCTTGTTTATGTTCAAAACAATCTAGAACTCACAAGATCAATGGCCCTTGAACACAATCAATTTAAAATAGCCTAATATTGTTATACAGTAAGGCAGAAGCAAGTAGCACAGAATATAGAAATATTGTGGGCTCAGGAAAAATCTGTTAAACAACAAGAATGGTTGGCTAAAATAAAGGAAGAGGATCACATACTTTTTAAAGGACAAAATGATTTGCTTAAACTTTGGAATTTGATATTAGAATCTTAATTTTACGCAGATTTCTCTAAGACTCACAGTTTGACTTCTGTAAATTATACATCCTAACTTTGCCATAACCAAAACTCCACTCAATTTCGTAAGAACTAAAAAAGCAAGCCCTTTTTTTTCCTTTTTTTTTGGTGGCTGGCCGGTTTGGGGATCTGAACCTGTGACCTTGGTATTACAAGGCTGTGCTCCAACCAACAGAGCTTAACCAGCCAGCCCTAAGCCCTGTTTTTTTTTTTTTTTTTTCTGTCTTTTTGTGACCGGCCGCACCGCGAGCGCACCGGCCATCCTTACATAGGATCCGAACCTGCGGCGGGAGCACTGTTGCGCTCCCAGCGCCGCACTCTCCCAAGTGCGCCACGGGGTCGGCCCCCCCCCCTTTTTTTTAAAGGTGACTGGTAAGGGGATCTTAGCCCTTGACTTGGTGTTGTCAGCACCAGGCTCTCCTGAGTGAGCCATGGGCCGGCCCTAAGCCCCATTCCTGATTGGATATACCTTTGCTGTGTCTTCTTCGTCTTCATCCATTCCTACATCCATTTCTTCTTCTTCGTCTTGCTCTGTGTCTTCTGTTGTGTCATCTGTTGTTTCTTCAGGTTCTTCTTCGGGTTCTTCTTCCACCTAAGGGCAACATTTATGAGCCTGTTAATGCCTTGGATCTATTTTTCCCTTTGCTCGTTTAAATGTATAATATCGTAATTAACATCACTTCTATTCTTTCCGAACCAGAGTAAATCCTCTAATTAGAGTTAACGGTCAAGCTAACGCAGGCAAAAAAGGAAAGAGGAATAAAAGGAGAATTTGTCACTAATTTCTAGTGCAGTACCTGACACTACAGGGACTCAAACATTCAATAAATTATTCCAAAAAGTAGAAACTAGGCAAACTTCTAAGAGTCACATTGTTTAATCATGAGAAGCCTATTCTGAAAGAAAGAAAAAGAAAGCCAGACTAGGTGAGAAGGCTGGAGATACAAACCTTTGCATCAGGGTCAATGTTTAAACTGAGGCGAAGCATTCTTTCTATTCTATCTCCATATGCTTTAGTGTCTGGTAAAAGATACCCCGACCGAAGTGTTGCTGTTTCAAACAGAACCACAGCAAGATCCAAAACTGTTTTGTCATCTTCATCTTCCTGAGATGAAAGAAGTTGCACTTGATTAATATTAAAAGATACAAAGTTTTCAAATTAAAAAACAAGTAAGATGATGGCTGTAATATTATTCACCTTAATTCGTCGAAGCATGTCTCTGATCAGTGGATGTCTGGGATTAATTTCAAATGTTTTTTTCTGACTGGCATAATAACTATTAAGGAAGAAAAATGAGCATTAACAAAACATATCAATTTTAGGGTTCATACATTTCCCTTATTCTAACTTTCATAATTACAGAGAATACGCTTTGAAAAAAATCAAGATGTTCTTACATTTGCTCCCTTTTAAAGGGGGTTGGGCATGGTTGGATGAAAAGATGAAATAAAGGGAAGTATTTTATTTACTGATGAGCTCCAATTACCTAGGGCACAGCTGAGTGGATGAACTGATTTAATGTCTTGTTTGTCCTTAATTATAGCTCTGTCTCCCTCTGAGTTCTGAAAAGTCTCTGCAGCCTGAGTGCTGCTCCTCAAATAACACCTTCTCTGTGATGCCTTCGCCAATATGGTTCCAAGAAAAATTAAGTTCTTTTAATTAAATTAATTAAAATTAACTTCTTTTATCTGAGCTCAATTCTCAGTGCATTCTGAATATACTTTCATAATCTTTAGCCTTTTACTGTTCGTTGTGACTATTCCCCTCCTATAGCTTCAAATTGACAGGGAGGAACCACATCTATCCCTATCCTCATATACCTGTTATCTCTGTAGGGTTTAGATTATGTCTTCCTGTCATCCTGACTAGTTTGAGTGTCACAAAGACAGGAGCTTTTTGTGCCCTTGAGCATTAGGGTATGGACACAGTAAGAGCTCAAATGTCTAACGGAAGGTAACTACCTGTTAATTAATCATTCATTTAAATTGATATGTAGACATGTTTTGAATGGCTACTCCACTGTTACAATGGGGTATAAGATAAACAGAACACTGTTCTCAGATTCCTTAAGCAAGGCTTTAGGAAAAAAAGGATGATGACTATGTAGTAAATCAGAAAGATATTCCAGATGTAACAAAATAAAAGCAGGGAAGAAGTCATTTTCAAGGCCATTGCTGTAACATTGAAATATAAACTTGAAATATTATATTTCTTGAAAATAAAGAGTACTGAAGACCCACTGTACCTCTAGTACTTGGCCCTTGAGTTCAAATACTTAACTGCAGATCCTTTACCCTTTATTTTGTGGGACATACTGTTTGGGTACCTATAATTTAATGCACTGGGTGTGTGTGGAGGGAGAACTTAACTCATTTGAGAAATGTTACTGTCATTAACCTCATGTGTAACTATTAATATTTAAAAATGTAAAATAAGCCCAGATACCAGGCCAAGCATATAAATAATCTAAGGCAAAAGTAAAGATAATATATGTAACAAATGAAGAAAATTTCTCTTTGTATATAAAACACTATAAAATAAAATCGGGAGTCAAAGCCCTTTAATATAGGGAGGAATCCCTTTGTAAACTTGTTGTCTACCTAATCTATAGTAGATGGTGGTGGATACTTAAAATACAAAATTAGTCTTTGTATAGAATCTGATATTATCTCCTAAAGGAAGGTTGAACGAGTTAACACCCTGGCAGGGGCTTTCCTGAGGATGCTTACTTTGTAGAGATGTCCTTTCCAGTCTGGTATGCTTGAGCTTTCATGATTCTTTCCATGTTGCCAGACCACCCGTACTGGCTGGCCACAAGAGCACACGGAGACTCTGTAAGTCGCTGAGATACCACAGCCTTTTCAATCTTAGGATAATAAGTAAAAAATTACATATGTATTAATATCAATAGGTAAGGTCATTCAGTAATTGTATTTCAACAAAGACTTTGTCACTTGAAATCATAAACATAGGGGTAGGTCATAAGCTTTCATTCAGGCTTAGGAATTCTAAGGAGATCGTCATTTAATAATCTGAATTCTTCAGTCAGAAATAAATGCAAACTTTTAAAAACATATAAAACTTAAAATTAACCTGTAAAAAGTTATTACAAAAGCCATATTAAACTACAGAAAATTTTCATTAAGTTTTAAGTTCTTCCTCCTAATAATTGAATTATATTGGGGTAAAGTAAAGCAGTTTAATTTGTTGACAAAATAATTTTTTCTTAAATACAGGTGCTAAAATTTTATCAATTTATGATTTTCGAAAGCATACCTTGTCCTTAAGGGCTTTGTCCTTCATCCAGTTGAGAAGAGGCTCAAATTCTTTCTCAACTGCTTCACGACTCTCTTTTGTTTTCTCACTTTCATCAAACTTCACTCCTTCCTTGGCAACATTCTGAAACCTCTTCCCATCAAACTCAGGAAGGGCCTGAATGCAGTATTCATCCACAGGTTCTGTGAGGTAAATAACTTCATAGCCCTTTTTCAGAAGTCGCTCAACAAATGGAGAAGATTCAGCCTACAAAATTAAGGGAAGTGAGTTTTCCTAGTCTAGCCTTTGCATATGTGTTCATTCGGGTAGCTATGTTTATACAGTACTAACAACTCCATTTTACAGGTGAAGAATTAAGAGGTGCAGAGAATATAGTGACTTTCCTATCAATGACTGACTAGGCCTCATAACTACTCTAGTCACACAATTAAGTTTTCCTTTCTTCCTTAAGAGTTGGTTATAAATTTCCAGCTACATATGAGGATCCGTGACAGTTGGAGTTCATCTTACCTCTTTTCTGCTGGACCCAGCCATGAAGTAGATTTTGTCCTGTTTTTCCTTCATTCTTTCCACATACTGGTCTAGACTTGTAAGATCAGTTGAATGATGAGAAGACTGGAATCTAAGAAGTTTAGCAAGACGTGTTCGATTTGAGTGGTCTTCAATCACACCAAGCTTGATGTTGGTACCAAATTCTTTCCAAAAAGTATCATTGTATTTCTCATCAGCAATCTTCTTGATCATGTCCAGAGTTTTACGGACAAGCTTCTTCCTGATCACCTAAGCAAAATTAAATAACTGATTAGAGAAGTTGATCTCAAACTTTTGAGAATGTAAGGTACCAGGGGAGTAGTGTTGAAAGATATAAAGACAGGGCATCATCAGTGCCATTAAGCAAGGGGCAGGGAATGGTGGAGCATTCCTATGTCAGACTGAGCTAAAGAAAAAAAGTTGTCAGTGGAAATAGTCACAAGATTGCTTTTAATGTTTATATTCTAAATTTAGAACTCAAATTCTCCTTTCTAGGATCTACATAAAGTGAATAGGCTACTTTCAAAGTCTTTTAAATTTAAAAGCTGAAGAGGCTTCTAATTATGGAGGGAAAAGATTTAATGAAAGGTTTGATAAATGGGTGGCTATGTGATAAAACCTGAATTGACAGAAAGTTAATCACAGACCAGGTAGTGGGCATATATGGGTGTCACTGTATAATTCTTTCAACTTTTCTTTATGTTTGAAATTTTATTATTAAATGTTGTGAGAAAAAGAATCAGATTCTTAGGCTTTGATAATCCCAGAGTGAAAGGAAGTTCTTCATTTGAATAGTCAAGGATTAGACTCAAACTCTCGTCATTCCACTAATGGAACCTGTCCTCTGAATCCCCACCAACGGGCAAAGCGGCCAGTCTCTTTGCAGAGACACTCACTTTAAGCAGTTTATGTTGCTGAAGAGTCTCACGGGAAACATTCAAGGGGAGATCATCAGAGTCCACCTTGGGATGGCAAAAGAAAGTTCGGTAAGCAATAAAAACACTGGAAAAAAGCAAAGCCAAACAAACAGAAAACAAAACTGTCAGACCCCAATGCCACCCACTTCCCCCAATCTTCAGATACTTACAACACCCTTGATAAAATTAAGGTACTTAGGCATCATATCATGGAAGTCGTCTGTGATGAATACTCGGCGCACATATAGCTAAAAAGAGACCAAAAATGTCACTTCCTGGAAATTATAACTTTGAAATTTTAAACTCAGTTTATACTACTTAAACACCTACCTTAATGTAATCACTCTTTTTAGATCCATATTCGTCAAACAGACCACGAGGAGCAGACGTGGGTACGAATAAAATTGATTTGAAGGTTACTTCCCCCTCAGCAGTAAAGTGAATGTAAGCCATAGGGTCATCACGTTCCTATGGAAAGTCGGTATCTCAGTCATTCAAAAGGCACAGGAAAAAAAGCTGTGCAAAGGCCAAGCAATTTACTACTTGATACACATTCAGTTTACCATTTAACTAACAAAAAAGTTCCTTTACAAAAAAAAAAAAAAAAAAGAAAGAAAGAAAGAAAAGGGTGGGAGTAGCATGGAGAGAAGAAGAAATGACTAATATTGCAATTTTAATTGGCTAGATATGGTTGTTTTGATGATAACTGTCATAACATTACTGGATCTCCTAAACTTGGAGAAGGATGAATAAGAACAGATTCCATACGTGCCAGCAAACAGGACAGAACCACCACCAGCCTGTCTAGGTGACGAAATTATATACATTTCATGAGTGTAGTGTTGTACTATATACAAAGAACACTCAAGAACAGACTTCTTAATGTGGAATTTGGTCTCTAGCAGTATATATAAAGAGGTATGTAAATACCTATAAAGCATAAAGTGAGGAATTCCTTAGATCTGTATTATCCATTACTGTACCCACCCACATGTGGCTAGTCAGAATTAAAATGTGCAGTTAAGGGTAAAATGCATTTTGAAGACAGATTTTTTTTAAAAATGTAAAATATCTCGTTATTAATTTTTATATTGATTACATGTTGAAACAATACTACTTGAGGTATGCTGGGTTAAATAAATTATACTAGTAAAATTGACTTCACCTGTTCCAGTTTCTAAATGTGCCTTCTAAAAAACTAAAAATCACTTTTCATATTATCTTTTTAATATAGTTGCCCTACGGCAAAGTAAGTTTATATATGCTAGGACTTTAGAATTCATGGAAAAAAGGGAAGACAGAAACAAGGGAAAGTTTCAAGAGTTGAAACTTAAACGATATGGTATAAAGAGTAAAGAACAAATACAGTCATAGAATTAAGTTTTATCTAGCTATGCTAAGTCTATTACAGTACTCTACAATTGTACAAAACACTGTTTGGGGAAACATTAACTTGAAACAACCTTAGTCAATGCTAGTTTTAGATCCTTAAGAGTTACAGGAAGGGATCAGTAAAAGAAAAAAGACAGGCTTTAAAGGAAACACAGATTTAGTAATTATTCTTAGGCCTATGACCTCACAATAAAATGTTTGATTTTGTAAGCAAGCCATATAAACCATTCACTAACAAGATTTCATGTTTAATGGGTTATGAGGTGGAAATCAAACATCTACCTATGTAGGTGGTTCTTAATCTTTTTTTGTAACAGACCCCCCGTGGCAAACTGGTGAAGCCTATAGACTCCTCAGAATAATTTAAAACACACACATACAAAGAAAATACACAGGATTAAAAAGAAAACCAATTGTGTTTTGAAAGTCACAGATCTGTCTTAAAACATTTTTGAATTTGTAATGTTTCACTGTCACATTAACTAACAGCTAGCACTGATTCTAATAACCACTGCAATTTTGAAGTACTGATGAGTGTAATAATTCAACTTAAGTGAAAACCAATCGGTCTAGTGAGACACTAATCCGAAAGTTTCATGTAAAATTTAAACATGATTTTAATTGTGATTAAGTCAATAAATTATATTTTAGTTTGAAACATGACTATTTCATCTACACTCCTAGAACCAGACATATTCTGGTTGTCCTACAGTTCTTTTTTTTGAATCTTATTAGGAAAGATGAAGATGAACCATCTCACTCATGGTCACATACCATATTGAACTAAACAAACAGTATACTTTGTCTACTTATTAATAACCTGAAGCCAGGGAATTCTAAAATAATATTTACCTTTGAAAACGATTTGTAGAAAGCTTTGTATTCATCTTCTTCTACTTCTTTTGATGGTCTCTGCCATATCGGTTTGATGTCATTCATAAGTTCCCAATCCCAGACAGTTTTTTCAACCTGAAGTGTATAGTATTTGATTAGCCTCTCAGCCGTCATCGATAGTTATCCTAGCAGTAACCCCAACTTCAGTAGACTTCGAAAGGATACGTGAAGCACCAAAGGATACCTGTTACCTAGTGTGGTTCCTGCCAAGTGGATCAAAAATTTAAAAGCAAAGTGTTTCTCTCAATATTTAAAGCCAATATTTAATACAAAAAGGCAACTGGACAATAACCTATAAAAATCCAATTAGGTTTTTTCTTCATTGTTATTTTTAACTAGCTAAAATGTTTCTTGAAAATATTTGTTTTGAATTTAGAAAGACACATATAAATTCCTATGTCACGACTTAAAAGAAATCCAACATTTTATAATAAACACACCACAACAACCACCACCTTACTCTTCTTCTACTTACTCTGCTACCTGAGCAAGCCAGAGAACTATTTCTTAAATGATAATCCCTACATCATAAAAGGACAAGAGGATGCAGAACGCTTTTTAAGACTTCAAAATTCAACATGTAAGCTGCAGTCCTAGGCAATATATAGAAGTCAGAAAACTTTTCATAAAAATGACCTGTTTGCTACTTAAAACTTTCTAGCGGATCACGCGTGCGCACGCACACGCACACGCACACGCACACACTCTAAGGCCTTGTTTTTAAAGCTGGGCGTATGGACTTACCACCTGGAAAAAGTAGAACTTTAAGAACTGAAGCATACCTTAAATCACCCTGTGCATACCTGCATTTTCATGTTTTCTCTTACGTATTCTAAATAATTTAAGTGGGGAGATGAACCAAACTTACTTTTTTAGTTTTTGGTTTCTTTTCTTCTTCTTCTTCTTCTACTGCAGCTTCATCATCGGATTCTTCTTTTTCTTCTTTTGCTGCTTCTTCTTCCATGGGCTCCTCAACAGTTTCAGTCTTTTGAAGTTGAAAGTAGAATTATGGTTAAACTCATTTATTTAATAGTTCTGATTTTGTCTACAGGATATATAATAACATCACAGCTCAAATTAACAGGTCTTTAGTAAGAAAACCCCAAGAGTATCCTTAACTGGAAGAACCATATTTTACTTTCATTCTTTTAATGTTGAACATTTCAGTTTGTGACAAGATACTACATATAAATTTTATCAATATAGATTTACCTTGCTGCTCCATACATAAATAGGAAAGTTTATAAACTGTGAATATTTTTTGACGAGATTTTTAATTGTATCCAATTCAAGGTAATCAGATGCTTCTTCTTTTAAGACAAGGCTGCAAGAAAAATAAGACATTTAGAGACAGCCAAGGTTTAGAAGATTTGATTATAAATTTGTCTAAATACCTTTATGATAATAGGAACAACAGCCAGCAGTTCTGTGTAACCCAAGATGTCCCTATTATTCAAGTTAAGAACTCTTTATTACTAGTAAGGACTTGTGAGCTAAATATACCACGTATGGGTATCATATGGGTATGGTAAAAGGAAGAGTCTCCCCTGCATTCCCTCAAGTAGAGAATACCCTTAATTTCATATAGAAAATGAAAATATTCCCAACCTTCTGAATATTTTGGGTTTTTTCATATCTCAAGGTGAGAAAGCACTGAAATATTCTGAAGAGAAATGGAATTATATGCATTCTCATAGCTTTTACTGTTATGCTGGAAATAAATTATTACTGTAGATAACACTATAGAAATTCCTAATTAGTAAAAACATGTTCCTTAAAAACTAGAAAATTAACATTATTGTTCATATCTGCACTACCGAAAATGGGAGCCACCAGTCACATGACTACTTAAACAAAATTTAAAGCTCAGTTTCATAGTTGCACTATCACATTCCAAGTATTTAATAGTCACATGTGCTGGTGGCTCAACTGTAGAGAAGAAAGAGCACATGCCAGACAGCAGAAGGGGCATAGCACTACCTGCCTTCCTTTCCTCCCTGCCAGGGACCTGAACATTCAGACACTGGGGGAAAGAATTAAAAGATAGGAAAGGGATTAATTTATACTTAGTCTCCGAGGAGGCAGGATGACACAATAGAACAGAAGCAGAGGGACCAGCTTTAGGAAAAAATGTAGAACACCTCTCTCACTGTAGTAGGAAGGACAGAAGTAATTATATCAGTTAGCATTTATCAAATGATAATTTTATGATCTCATTTAATCCACACAAAATCTCATAAAGGTACAGTAGTAGCTAATTTAGGGTAGGAACAGAAGTGGTATAAAACCGAATTGTCTGATGCTTCTGTTATGGTCAAATATAAGACGAAGTCATATAATGAGGCAGGACCTTGACCCTGTCACCTGGCTTTCTCTCCTTTTTCCTTTGCCTTTCTGGACTTTCAGTTCCTCAAACAGGTCATACCCTCTTGCTTCTGGAACTTCAAACATGCCACATTTGCTGCCTAAAATATCTGAACCTAACAGAACTATTTTATTTATTTTTTTGGCGGCTGGCTGGTACAGGGATCTGAACCCTTGACCTTGGTGTTTAACAGAACTATTCTAGAAAGGCTTTCCGAGTCCCATTCTCTGAAATAGGGAGGTGTCCCTTAGCTTCCTTTCTTGCAACTGTTGCTGTGAAATTACTTCATGTTTTTTTTTCACCCCTCACTAGAATGAGCCCTGTGTGAAAGCTAGGACTTCATCTATCTTATTCTCCACTGTAGCCCTAAACCTAGCTAGCATGTAATAGGCATTCAAATGAGCATCTGATGAGTGAATGGTAGGGGGTGGGAGAACTTTAAGGAAAACAGTTGTTTTGCCCAGGGAAAGCAGAACTGGTTGTAAAGTTTCATTTACTGATCAAACCACCCATACTATCTGCATGAAACTATACCCATTACCCTTATTCATAGATACCTGCCAGTCAAGTGTTAGGATCTGGAAATGGAGTAGCCAATGAAATGTTTGCTTTCATGGGGTTTATATCCAGATAATCCCACCCATCTCTTAGCACCCTAAAACATAAAACACCTCTTTGGACACCATTTTCTGTCTCTTTCTGTAGGAACAATTTACCTACCCTCCTCTAACATCCAGCACAGTGTCATAAACAGAGAGGGCACTGGGGTATAACTCTTACTGATGCCTCCTAATAAGATCTGCAGATGTGAATGTTAATAACAAAGGCACGCAAAAGTAAATTAGGAACCATAAATTAGCAAAATTACTTAAATGCAGTCATCTAATCTTCATTAAAGGAACATCTGTGAAGACAGGAAACGTTACCCTCTGGGATGAAGAAAATTGGCCAAAATGATAGGTATATGCTTCTTTCCTACTTGAATACTTAAAACCCCTTAATGTTGAAAAAACTTAAGACTGAAGTAGAAAAACTGAGGCTGTAGGCACATTTTTTTTTTTGGTGGCTGGCTGGTATGGGGATCCAAACCTGTGACCTTGGTGTTATTTAACACCGTGCTATAACTAAATGAACTAAGCAGCCAGTCCTGTAAGCACATTATCTTACTCACTTGACAGGACTGGGCAAGTCAACTGACCTCTGAAATGGAATTTCATCTCTAAGACGGAAAAAAAAAAAAAAAAAAGACAAAAAGCTATTCTACTTCACAGTGCTACAAGCACCAAGAGCTACTGGGTATAAGATCTGTCTCATCTATATAAGCAATAGTTACTGGTTTAAGAGGAATCCTAATCTGAACTCAGTAATTTGTAACTATCCCCAAATGACACACTTTCTTCCGAAGAGCTTACACAACTGTCATTAAGTTTCTTTAAGCACTTTATCTCTACTTGTTCTCTCCAACCCACTCCAACCCCGGTTACTACCAGATCTTGAATATTTTCAATGGGTCTCCTCCCATCCAGTCCTGCCATTCTCTACACCACCTTCAGAAATCTTTAACTGCCACCTATTGAGAAGAATTCTTTTAATCCTGTGAACATGCTGTGCCTCTGTGCCTTTATCCATGATGCTCCACAGACATAAACTACTTTTCTAACCTGAAGACTGACCAAGCCATCTCTCTTCTGTGAAGCCTCCAATCTGCCTTCTTCCCTGGGAATGCGAATACTTCCTACTTAATGCTGTCCATGCGCAGCAGCAATTACAACCCCTTGTGCCTGGTCCTTTGCATGTCCTCAAATATTTCTTCAAGTGATGAGAACAGTTCAATTTCCTCATCTTATAGGCAAAAAAATTAAGGTCCAGAATAAGCCATTTGCTCAGAGAGCCAGAACTAGAGTCAAGATACTCATTATAACTTCATTCTTATTAGGAATCAGTAATACTCACGTAATTGTCGTTCCCCGTCCTAGAGTGTTTCCTCTTGGGTCAGCAATTACAGAAAATTCATTGGAGTCAGATTCCCAGATGTGCTGGGTATCGTTGTTGTGTTTTGATGTAACAATAACCTTATCTGCTACAAGGAAGGCAGAATAGAAACCAACACCAAACTGGCCAATCAATTCAGAAGTTGACTGGCCATCTTCTTGTGCCTCAGTCATTTTATTTAAAAACTCGCTTGTTCCAGATTTGGCTATGGTACCCAGGTTTTTAACCAACTCTTCTCTGGTCATTCCTACACCGGTGTCTGTGACATGCAGCAGGTTCTTTTCCTTGTCGCACTAAAACCAAGATGAAAACCAGATAGTTATACTTGCTTAATACATTATGCCAAGCAAATACTGAGCTATATACTGAGTAACTATCAGCTTTGGGCCACATCAATTCCAATATAGAAAACAAAACTGAGCTATTTTCCTCTATGTAGTATTTTATGGCCTTTTCGGAAAGTACACATCTTAAAGTACAAGTATCTTTCTTTCTAAAGAATATTTTAAAGCTTGGTGTATTTGAGAAAGTATCAGTACAAAATGGGCAGAGACTGATCTAAATGTCAAAAGGCAGAGATTAACCTAAATAAAACAAAACACGTTTTGAATGAAAAAAAAAAGAATGAAATTTTATGGCTTTCTTATTTCTTTGATAGAAAACAAAAGGACTCAACTTGACTAATTCTTGTATTTCAAATCTGTGGTGACCATTAATGTTCTCCTGTCTCTCTGCCTTCCAGGAACATAGTAGGATTGTATTTCCTCCATTTATGGGTGGGTAAGGTCATGTGACTAGTTCTGGCTAATGAGTCGCAAGTGGGAGTTTTGAGTGCGGCATCTAGGATTGAGCCTTTAATTGGTGTGAGACCCTCTGAGCTCTCTCTGCACTATGGCAACCAGCTATATTCCAGAAAGCTGCTCAATCAGCCTGTGTCCTGGCATAAGGATGAGGGAGAGCAAAGGCCACAGGCAGTCTGACTGACAACATAAGCCAGGGAGGGGTTGGCAAACTTTTTCTGAAAAAGGCCAGACAGTAAATATTTCAGGCTTTGTGAGCCACACAGTCTGTCACAATGACTCAGTTCTGCCACTGTAGCACACAAATACTCAGAGACAATATACAAATAAATGGGGGCGGGGGGGGCGCATGGCTGTGTTCCAATACAACTTTATTTATAAAAACAGGCAAAATCAGATTGGCCCAAAGGCCACAGTTTGACTCCTGAGTTAAGTTACTGAGACTTGGGGGTTACTTGTCAATGCAGCATAACCTACCCTAACTTGACTGATAGGTAAAGTTTTTCTTTAAAAGAGAAAAGAAAAAAAAAAAGTCTTCAGCTTACCTTAATTTTGACTGTTAGTTCCTCATTTCCAGAAAGAGCATTTTCATCTGTCAGTGATATTAGCCTTATCTTATCTAAGGCGTCAGAAGCATTTGAAATCAGTTCTCTCAGGAAAATCTAAATGGAAGCCAGATTTAATATACTTAGATTAGCTTCAAGATACATAAGACACTGAATTTAATGTCGAAGCCATTTTATTTCCCTTCTATACCTTAAAAAAACACTTGTTAAAGAATAAGACTTAGGTATAGGGGTGGCTTTACTCTCTTAGCAAAAGGAGGTACATCTCCTTACACAAAGGACTGTAGTAACTATAAGGATACCTGAACCGGTAAAAGGAGTAACACTGATCTTTGGGTATGCGATACATGAGGTTTAGTTTGTATGAATGCCATTAAGATTCTCAACTATTTAGCAGGCCATGAACATACTTGGAAGGCAGAGGAAAAAAGAAAAAGTCTAATATTACCCCCACCCCTAGAGGTACCTAGTAGCAATTCTCGTACATACCAGGTTTTTAAACTTGGCTAACTACTTACTTGAAATTACTAAGTTACTTAAATTTACTTAGTTTACTATGGAAGTAAACAAGTATGCCACCATACAGAGACAAAATATTATTCTAACCACATGTTGCTTACCTCTTTATTTTTATACAACGAATTGATGATAAGTTTCATCATCCTGTTAACTTCAGCTTGGAAGGCAAACTTTTCAGATTTCTCTCTAAGTTCTCTTATTTGCGATGCATTTAATCCATCCAACTGAATAGCTTCTTCCTCTCTAAGAAAATCAGTTAGATAAGCAAATACTGCATTGCTTACTTAGTTCCCTTCAAAAATACAGGCTCTGGGGCTGGCTGGTTAGCTCAGTTGGTTCGAGTTTGTTGTTATAATACCAAGATCAAGGGTTCGGATCCCCCCTCTTGCACAAGCCAGCGCCTCCCCCACTGCCCCCCGCAGGCTCTGTGATGAAAGCACAAGTGGCCTCTCCAGATTGTCTTGAGGTTTTAAGGGTAAAATTGAAATCTTTATAAAATACTATTAATATACCATTACATTATTATTTTACCACAGTAGGCTACCTTTAATATTGAGTTGGAAATACTTGGCTCTTAAAATTGCCAAAAAGGTAAACCCAACTTTTTTCTGCTAAAAAGCAAAGACATGCTCATTTATGCTCCATGGTAAGAACTTCAGAACTGTCACTAAGTCCTAAGAGGCCAAATTTTAAAACACTGCTCAACTGACAGAAATCTGATTATTTAAATTATTAAGTGTACACACTTTACGAGTTCAAAACCAACTGAGTCTTTTCTAAGGTCTTAGTTTATGACACTAGTATTCTGCAATAATGTAGTTATCAAAATAGTTTTCAAAGGAATTCATTCAATTTTTATCAGTCATTTCTAGGAACAAGTTAGGAGATCCATCTGTATGCACATAACTAGCTACCCCTCACATTTTCTGATCATTTTTTTGGTATTTAAATATGGGGTGCTACACTTTATCTGGACCTTTAAATACAAAAGGAGCCACTATATCCCACAGCGTTCACAGGACTTATCTGTTTAGTTTCAAATGAACACAAACCTCTGTACTACTTCATCATCTGTCCTCGAGCCTTCTCTACTTTTACCCAGATCCTCTTCTACGGTTCCATCCACATCGACTTCATCATCAGCTCTGACCGACCCTGAAGGAAGATTTCACACCGGGAAAGTTTTAAACTTGTTGCTTCCTTACTTCTCAGAAGCAGTGTGATCAAACAGGGCAAGGGTAGGGGTTGCAAAATTCGGTTGGTAATTATGTCCAACTTTAGTAAACTCAAGTCAGTATATTTCTTTTTCAAGTTTAAATGCTGAGTTAGCCCAGTAGATTATGAAATACGGAGGCAGCCATCAATTCTAAACAGTGTCCTTTCGATCCTTCACAAATAACACTTGCTATCAGGCCCCGTCTACAGCCGCACGTGTTGCGCGCTGGCAAAGACAAGGCCTCCAAACTGACCAAGCCAAAACCTAGGCCTTCGTTATCACGGGTCAGAATACGAATGGGATTTGTGCAACCTCTGGTGAGAGGAGCTGAAATGGGGCGCAGGAGCTAGAGACGGGGACGTTAAGAATCCAGCTCGAGCACGAGTGAATCAAACACGCTGACACGGCCATTCCGCTGGCCCACGGCCCAGGCTCCCGAGACTGGCACCTAAGAAGGGAAACGCGCTCTCGAGTAGGAAGGCCGGGGGCAGGAGTCCTCAAGCTCAGAAGGCCAAAGGTGGCGGCGGCTGACAAAGTCCCCCGGGAGCGGAACCCGCAACACCCCCAGGGGAGCGACAGCCCAGGAGAAGCCCCACCCCAAGGTGGCTGAAACCTCCGGGCGCGATACTATTAGATCCACAGGGCATTTAAACGACTCTGTTCCCGTTTTTTCCTTCCAGAGGATGAAGAGAGTAAACGTAATCCCCTATGCCTCTCTCGAGGGCAGGCGATGGGTCCCTTGGCCCGCTGCAGGGGCTGGCATCCCCCTCCCAAGCTCAACGGCCCCCAGAACCTTCGAGAAGTGGCCGCGCTTGGGGAGGGAGGGCGTCCTCTCCTCCAGGATCACTCACCGAAGGTCAGCAAGATGCAGCAGAGGCCCAGCACCCACAGGGCCTTCATGGCGCGCCGCCGGGGAGTCTCAAGTCCCTCTTGCTCGCAGGAGCCGCCTCCCCACCCCCACACCAGGGTCCAGCACCTCACACCTCACGCCGCGCGGTCCGCCCACTACACCCAAGCCGCTCCGGCCGCTTTTCACCCCCACTTCTCGCGGGCGGGGGACGGGGAACACGAACCCACCAATTGCGCCGCACCACGCACCCACTGTACCCAATGGGGAGTGCTGGGGGGGACCGCAGTCCACCAATCGAAGCTGTCCAGGTGCGGTGCCCGAGGCCCGAAGCGTGGCTCCTTCCGATTGGTCATGTGTAGTAGCTCTTCTCCAATCAAGTGGCTCCGCGGGCCTCTCACATGCGGGACCGCCCCTTTGCCTGGGAAGCCTTGGCCTCCAATGAACGTAAACGCAGAACACAGACCATCCTTTTCGAGAGGTCACGGCTGAACCACTTCCGGATCCTAGAGCGCGTTTATCCCGTGACCAGGGGAAACTGTAACCCGGCAACGGGTTCTTCACCTTTCCCATCCACGCCTTGCGTCACGTTGGGAGTGATTCCAGCGCGACTTTCGCAGTCAGCTTTCTGTTTGGCAGTACTTCCCGGCAAAGAGAAACACGTGAAAGGTTGAAACTCCCCGAAGCGGTTTTGGATGGGGTAGTGGCGAGAAACTACAGTTTCCGGCATGCAACGCACTAGGGGTACACTGTATTGAATGCTGGGAATCGTAGTCTTTGGCTTGTGGGCCAGCCTCGTAGTTGGCCCTTTCCTTCACATTACATTCTCCCTGCGTGTCTTTACGGGAACTCTGTCCTACGTGTTTTAAAAATTACATCTCGTTATGATTGCGGTGGAGGTCTGTGCCTGTTCCAGCACTCTCCAGCGTACACAGCTGTGAGAAGCGGGCCTAGGAAGCCGCCGCGCCTGCGCCAAGGCCGCCCTGTGCTCTGCGGGTCGGCCTGAGTCTGGGCCCCGCCTCCGGCTGGGGGACGGGCGTTTCCGAATCTGGCTTCTCTTACGTCACTTGGGCATCCTGAGCCTTCCCCTTCTCTGCATGTTCCGCGGCCGGAACCCTCGGGTCTTCCTGGTTCGGTTTATAGAAGAGAGTGGTGGGGCTTTATCTTTAATTTCTTTCTTCCTCTGAGGGAAATCACCAGCCACTCTGATGCCTTCGACTCCCCCATAGAGTACAAAGGCGGGGACTTGGTGGTTCCCGGGCCCCTGCTGTAAGGCAGGTGGAGAGTGTTGTGATGCAGTCCGGTCTAGCACAGAAAAGGAAGACCCTTAGTTTACAGGGTACGGGAGGATACACCTGCAGATATTTGAAAGCAAAGCCCGCGGTGCTGCAAATGAGAACTGGATTGCAGCTTTGAAACTTCATAGAAATACCCTGCCCGAGTACAGAAAGACACAACACCAGGTGTCTTTCCTGTGAGGGAAGTCCCTCACACTAAGCTTGTGTCTTTGGAAATACTTTCTACGTCGCATTAACCTCGTCTTTACATCACCCGCTCCCGCGCCCCGTATCCAACATACACTCCCCCTTTTTGCCTCCTCCAGCAAAATTGAACTTAGAATTTGTTTTCAGATAATTATCCGGATTCCTGACGACAAGCTTTTCAGTGACAGTCTGTCATAGTCTTTTATAACTTCCCTTTTTAGGATTGCTAATCTTGATTTTGTGGTTGGCGTTTACACATTGTGGTGGTGCCTTATTTACATCTGCCCAATTTACCTGCATTTGTTATTAGTTAGCGAAGGGGTAGCTTACAAGCAGGTCCTATGCTTCTGTGCTTGCGTTTTTTTGAACGGTACACTAGGATGTGAATTGCATTCAGAAATCTCAATTGCATTTTTGTATGTTTTAACTTTTTTTTATTTTTTATTTTTAGAAAAAGATGAATTCCTTCACTTTTCTGCATTTCACGGCTCAACTTCACCTTTTTCTATGGTTTTGAACAAATAAGCAACCAGTTCTGAAACTGCAGATGCCATTTAACTGGTCAGTGGTGGGTAGTTCTTGGTGCACCTGGAGGGAACTGAGAGTGAGACATGCCCTCCAAAATAGAGCCACTACTTGTGGGTGGACGTTTCTGCAGATGGTGAGAATTCGTGAGGCGGACATAGGAGAAGACAGTAGGCTGGCCGAAGATGGCAAACCATTGTCTGACTCAACTCTGCCCCTTTAAGATAGGATTTCTGGCTGAGCACCCTGTGAAAAGAATGGGCACCTTGCTGTTTCTCTCTGGTCTCTTCACCTCTTCTGACATTTAACCCATTACTGATCCTCAGTTTCCATCTTGCCCTAGCTCCTCCAGAACTGACACTCCATATGGTTATTAAGCTTCTCAAAAACAAAGAGAAATGGAAATTTTTAAAAATTTCACTTATATTAGAGGCAAAAACTGCAAAATACTTAGGAGAAGACATAACAAACTTAACAAGAAAGACATAGTTCCAACATGAAGAATACCATAAAATATTGAAGAATACTATAATATATTGAAGAATATAAAACAAATGAAGAACTTGGGTCAGGTCACATATGCTATGTATTATTTATTGCTGTGTAACAAATTACCCCCAAATTTAGCAGCTTAAAACAACAAACATTTATTATCTCACACAGCATCTGTAAGTCAGGAATCTAGAAGCACTTAGCTGGGTAGTTCTGGCTCAGAGGGTCTCATGAGCTTGCAGTCAAGATGTCAGCAAAGGCTGAAGTCATCTGGAAGCTTGACAGGGACAGGAGGATCTGCTTCCATGATGGCTCACTCACATACTATTGGCTGAAGGCCTCAATTCCTCATCACAAGGACTTCTCCACAGGGCTGCTTAATTGTGCTCACAGCATGGCAGCTGGCTTCCCCAGGAGTGAGTGATCCAAGACAGAGAACAAAGCAGGAGCCACAATGAGTCATAACCAACCTCAGAAAGCATACATCATCATTTTCAAAATAATCCAGCTCAGTGAAAGGATTACATGAGTGTGTGAATACCAGCAGTCAGAGATCACTGGGGCCAATTTGGAGGCCAGCTACTACCACACCCTAATTTCAAGAGAAGCTGGGAAAGGCTTTACATGGCATTTTCAGCTTCTCTCATGTGAGACGGGCTCAGAATCATGAGGTGGGGATTCAGATGCCGCACAGTGAGAATGAGTGATGAATGTCCACTGCTTATTTGAATATACAAACAGATCAGTGCAATACAAGAGAGAAGCCAAAAATAGATTATTTCAATATAACATGACAAAAGTGATAATTCAGAGGGGAAATGATAATTTATTTCATGAATGACAGCCTTAATTGGTTATCCACCTGAAGCAAAATCAAGTTGAAGTTTTATCTTACACCATATAAAAAATAAATTCCAGTTTTCTAGTGAGAGAGTAAAGGGTAGGGATAGGAGAGATCTTCTTAACCAAGATTGAGAATCTAGAAAATATAACAAAAAGCCTAGGGTGTTTACCAGGCCTCCTCCTTCTTGGTGGGCCTTGAACTCCAATTTTTGTCTTTCTGGGACTAGCACTATGAGGCTGCTGAGCTTTGCTTAGCTTATCAGTCTTGTACCTTTTAAGAATATTGGTTCTGTGTGGCATAAGAATCAGCAAATACTTGCAGGAGAAAAGCAACAATGAATGTTGGGCTCACTTCTCTAAGCTTCCATTCTCTTTGGAATCTTGTTTCCTCCAATACTGGTTGCCTGGGTAGTTATCTGACGCCTTTAAATAAATTGTTTCTCAAGTATCCTCTCTAGTTCTGGCCAGAGGGTTGGTGTGCCTCAAATTTTCCATCATTGTAAGATATAGAGGTAGATGTAGATCTACAAAGTAGTAGTTGGAAGTCCTTGGTCCTGTTGTAATGTTTCCAAAAAACCAGATTTCAGCTAAGATAGTAAACAACCATAATTATTTTCTCATATTAACCTTTTGGTGGTTTTTCATCAAGCAGTTTGTATGATGTTCATTGTTTCCAAACTGTGGAACTTATCATTTTCATTATTATTATTGGCTATAAAGCAATAAATGTTTCTAAATATTGGATGTAATTGTAACTATAATTTACATTATATCATTTTTTGACTAGTTTTAACTGCGTACTGTGGCTCCCTTACATGCAAGCAGAAAGTTACAACCTTATATAAATTAAATTTACCCATAGTCTTGTAGTTTACACTTATTTTGTATTATTTAGAAACAAATGTCTCCCTAGAGTCTGCCTTAGAAAAACAGGTCCGTTTAAAATATCTATCCAGTTGTCCCCTGTCAACTGTGGACCCTAGTACAGCACAAGGGGAACTGAATTTCAAATAGGTATTTGTTTAATTTAAAACTGTGGTAAATACGTTTGATATTTTGAATGACCAAACAGCCATGTTGATAATAATTTATATTAGGGATTTACTAGATTTTTAGAGCAGGAAGGAATTTTAGAAGTTATGTAGTTCCACAACTCCCCCTTTAGGTTTTAAATTATAAAACTAATAGATTTTCATGGTTAAAAAAAAAAAGCTCAATTGGTGCAGAAAAGTGTCAGATGAAAGGTAAACGTTCCAGGCTCCCCCCAGCCTACCCTTCCCATTCTGTAGAGGTTACCACTGATAAAGGTTTCTTGGCAGTATGGGGATCCAAACCCTTGACTTTGGTTTTGTAATGATTAAGTTTTCTTACGCATCCTTCCAGAAATTTTCTAGTGTGTGTTTGTGTGTATGTATACACACACACATTAAATAGAACAATACACACTAGCTTATTCTGTTTCCTAGATCTTAGATGTCTTGTTCCTTTTCATCCACTTCCCTATTTGATAGGCATTTGGATCTTTTCCAGTTTGTTGCTATTACAGCCAATACTGCAGGGCATGTTTTAAGACTCACAGGTTTTCATACTTGTACAAGTTAATGTTGAGGATGAGTTTTTAGTTTGGGAATAGTTAGGTCAAAAAGTGTGTGCATTCAAATTTTTGTGGATATTTACCAATTCTCCTACAAAAAAAAAAGCTATACCAATTTATGCTTCCATCTCAAGTCTCTCCCAAATTTTTTTTTTTTAAAGATGACCACCGGTAAGGGGATCTTAACCCTTGACTTGGTGTTGTTAGCACCACGCTCTCCTAAGTGAGCTAACCAGCCATCCCTATATGGGATCCGAACCCGTGCCTTGGTGTTATCAGCACCACACTCTCCGGAGTGAGCCACAGGCCGGCCCCCAACTTTTTTTTTTAAAGCTTAGAAAATTTGAGTTCCAAAGAAATTAAATGATGCCCAAGAGGTAGGTAATGGCAGAATAAGCTGGAATTCATATTTTAAAAATTTCCTATATTGTTCTACCCACACATACCTCCTGACAACTCTATTAGTTTTCTGTCCGTTTCTGTCGCTTGTAACAGAATACCTGAAATTGGGTAATTTATGAAGAAATAGAATTTATTTCTTAAAATTTTGTAGTCTGGTAAGTCCGAACTCCAGGGGGTATATCTGGTAAGGGCCTTCTTCTTGGTGGGGACTCTATAAGAGAGTCCTGAGGTGGTGAAAGGTATCAGATGGCGAGAGTGGCAGGAGCACACTAACGTGCTTCTTTCTCTCTTTATAAGCCATGAGTGCCACTTCTGTGATAACACACTTATCCCTTAACCTATTCATCCATGAATAGATTAATCCATTCATGAAGGCATAACCCTCACAATTCAGTCACCTCCTAAAGACCCTACCTTTCAACACTGCCACATTGAGGATGAAGCTTCTACATGAGCTTTGGAGTGGACAAACGTTCAGACCGTAGCAACTACTTACTTGAAGAGCTTGAAAGACTCTCTTTTATAAAAGAAAATTTATTGTTATTTCAAATGTTAGAAATTTTAGGGCTGGCTGATTAGCTCAGTTGGTGAGAGTGTGGTGTTATAACACCAAGGTTAAGCATTTGGATCCCCATACTGGCCAGCTGCAAAAAAAAAAAAAAGTTAGAAATTTTTATTGTAAGGGGCGGGCTCGTGGCTCACTTGGGAGAGTGTGGTGCTGATAACACCAAGGCTGCCGGTTTGGATTCCTATATAGGGATGACCGGTTCGCTCACTTGGGAGAGCGTGATGCTGTCAACACCAGGTCAAGGGTTAAGATCCCCTCACTGGTCATCTTTTTTTAAAAAAAGAAATTTTTATTGTAGAAAATTTAGAGATTAGAAAAAAAGGTCAAGGAAGAAAATTAACCCATATGCCTTAGTTAGATACATCACTATTAGCATCTTGGTGTCTATTAATATTTAACATATTTTTAAATTAAAATTAGGAGCACACAATAATGCTGTTTTGTAACTCTCTTTTTCACTTGCCAATGTATGGTAAACATTTTCTCATGTAAATATTTTTACAAGATATCCAATTTATTATTGTTAGACCTTTAGTTTGTGACTGTTTTTTAAACCATCATAAATGTTACTGCAATGAAAAACCTTAGAGGTAAATCCGTATAGACAAATACTCATAAAATAAATTCCTGAAATTGGAATACTTGGTTAAAATATGTAATTTGTTTTAAAAGGCTTTGGATATACACTGACAAATTGCCCTGTAGGAGAGGTTTACCAATTTACATTCCCATCGATTTACTTTAAAGATAGATGCTTAACATTAGGGGTGGGGACTTCAGCTGTCTGATCAGCTCAAGAAAATTTCAGTTTTACAATTTTTCTGCCTTTTTCTCATTGTTAGAGTGTTTGGGACAATCTTTTAGATTTCACATCCCAAACAGCAAAGGAAATACCCAGGCTTTTGATAAAGAAAATTCCAGTTCATTATTTCCCCAGTTACGCTGAAGATTTCCTAAAACCAGCAGGCCTGAGGCATAGGTATAGGCTACTGGGAAGGAAACAGGAAGGATTAGCAGGTTATCTTGCTTTCCTGAGGGAACTGTATCTCAGGCCTTTTTAAAAGAATGTCCCAGAGTCTTCAGGGCTTAAGTTAAACCATATTCATGCATAGGAAAGGGAAGGTGAAAACTGGCTTTCTTTTCTGATGAGGCCAAAGTCTTGTTACTGTTCTGTGATGTTGCTAAGAGTTTTCCATTGTCCGCCTGGATCCACAGAAGTCCCTAGATAGCATGGCTTGTCTTTGTAATATGCCTTTTTTTTCTTGCTGCTTTTAAGATTTTTTAAAATCACTGCCTTTTAGCCATTTAATTATGATGTTCTTTTCCTGTATGTTCCATTCTCTGTGGAACTCTGCCCCCAAATTTATAGCTTCTTAAGGCTCCCTGTACTATAATCTCTGTCTCCTCATATCAGTAGGACACAATGTGCTCTGCTTGGGATCCCCCCCCCCTTTTTTTTTTTTTGTCTTTTTCGTGACCGGCACTCAGTCAGTGAGTGCACCGGCCACTCCTATATAGGATCCGAACCCGCAGTGGGAGCGTCGCCGCACTCCCAGCGCTGCACTCTCCCGAGTGCGCCATGGGCTTGGCTCTGGGATTCCCCTTTTTGCAGTACCATCTGGGATGTGCTTCCAGGCTGAGAGGTCGGGATGATTCTAAGGTGCATGTCATTTGTGTCTCTTCTCTCAGGGATCACACAACTGTACTGCCTGATGTCTAATATCCATTAGACATTTCATATATTTTGTTCGGTTTTCTAATTCTTTGCAAAGGGTGGGTAGGTCTAGTCCCTGTTAATATATCACGGCTGGAAGCAGAAATCCATAACTGTCTTTTTAATAGATGCACAACCTGCTATGAGTGGTTATACTTTTATTCTGCTTAGTTATTCCCTTCACAAAGACCATTTAGTTTGCTTTCTTTCTTTTATTACTTTTCTCCATAATAAACAATGCAATAAACATCTTAATGTCTACAGTTTTTCACTATTTGGATTAGTTCCTTGGGAATGATTCCCAGAAAGTAGAATTATTGAGTCAAAGATGATAACTGCTTCAATATATTGTGAAATATGTTGCCAAGTTGCTTTCCAAAATTACCAATTTTCAATTCTATAGCTATGTATGAGTATAAATTTCATCAATACTTAGATAGCTATATTCTTTTCTTTCCCTTTTTTTTTTTTTTTTTGGTGGCTGGCCAATATGGGTTTCCAAACTCTTGACCTTGGTGTTAATAATACCATGCTCTAACTAACTGAGCTAACTGGCCAGCCCTAGATAGCAATAATTTTTTAAAAAATCTGTATCATTGCTTATTTTTAAAGTTCTTTGCATTTTAGAAAAATTGAGTTTTAAAATATGTATTCTTGGGTTTTTTTTTTATCTATTTGTATCTTTTGCTTACATGTCTTCTAGGGTGTCAGCATTTCTCTTGGAATAAAGATAAAATTATTTGTGGCAAATATTTTTATAGTCCATTGTTTGCCTTTTAAGTCTTTTTAAAAATATAATTACATCTGTTCATCTTTTCTTTTGTGATTTCTTCTACAGCCTGTAAGTTTTGTAAGTCTCTCTAGGTTTGATATTTATGTTTTCTTTTCATTTAAAAAATTATATTAAATTCTTTCATTCAACAAGTATTTCCCTAGCAGCTACTCTGAGCCCATCAGATATTAGGTGTTGGGGACATGGTCATGAATAAGATAGAAATGACCTCTGATCACATGGGAATAGAAAAAGGTAGATATTTGCAAGGGCCGGTACTCTCTCTCTAGCCTCCTACATAACAGGTGCGAAGTCTATGAGGGTACTTCAAAAAATTCATGGAAAGATTCATATTATCTTTTAATTCTATTTTTCCACAAACTTTTTGAAGTACCCTCATATTAATAAAACACCCATGTTGTCTATTCTGTCATCTTTTAGATTTTTTTTTTCTTTTTGGTAAAATAGTGTGAGATAGTGGTTTAAATTAATTTTTTCTGATTTGTCACCTATTTATTACAATGCTGCTGATTAGATAGGTGTTTCCCACTCACTGATTTCTTGTGTCTTCATGGCCTAGAGTCTTATCTCTATAATAAGGAGACATTATAATCTGTGTGGTCTGGAGTGAAGCTGAGCTGTTTAGATCCTTGCTTTCCACTTACCAGCTAAATGACTTTGGACATATTGCTTATCCTGTCTGAACTTCTGTTTCTTCATCTGTGAAGTACAGTGTATCATCTATCACAAGATTATTGTGACAATTCAATGCAAAAGAGTTCACACTTTTTAAAAAGGTACTGCATTATTATATTGTTGTCAGGTGATCTTGATGAAAAATTGCTTTATGATTTATAAGATGGTGTATTTTTCCACCAGTGAAAGCAGCAAACATAACCAAAGAAGCAACATTTGGTATGGAAATGGGTTGTATCAAGAAAAATCTTATAAAACTAGGTAGTTTTTATAATTATTTTCTCTGAGGTCTTGCATGCGTAGCTATGTCATTGTTGGAGGGTATGTGTTTTTCCATTAGCTCAGTGGAATATAATTGCTAGCACATGTAGGTGAATGGACAATGGAATGTTGTATGAGCCTGCACAATTTAAGATTAAAAAAAATAATAACTGTACTCTATTGAGTTCTTAGATTCAGACTTCCTTCCTTCTCAGCTGCCAGCCGCATTCTTGGTGTTGGCCCTTCTGATGTTTTGATTTATTCCTCCTGTCCTGACTGGTCACAGTCACTGGTCTTCCCTGGCTTGTTCTGCTCCTAAGTACATTAGGCTCCTTTTCTAGACTTGTATTCCTTTTCACAGCATCAGCAAGTCCCCTTGCATAATTTCTAATTCATAGTGGGGAGAAGCAGCAGCTTGCTGAAGGAACCCCAGGAAGGTAGAACGGGGAGCTGGGAAAGAGGGGCGGCCTTGTGTCCAGTGCCCACTGGCCTCTTGGTTCTCAGTTCTTCTGTGAAGCTTTGGGAGAGCAGGGAAGACATGAACTTCCTGTAATCCTAAAATGAATGTGTTTTTGTTTTTCTTTTTCAGTACTAACTTAAACTAGATTTTTTTCACCTCTGATCTATCTTGTTGGTTGGATCTCTCACCTTCAAAGGTCAATCAGAAACAACTTGGGGGAAAGATTTCCATCTGTTTGAAGCAAACATAATTAGGAGAAAGACTTAGAAGCAATGGAATTTGGTGGCTCTACTGAGAAGAAAACTGATATATTTTAAGCCTGATGTTGTCCGCAAGTAAAGTGAAATGAGAGAGAAGGCAAATGAGAATGTAGAACGGTATGCTCAATTTATTTTAAAGCCCCAGAAACCCATTCAGCCTTACATCTGCTCAACTCTAAATGATTTTCAAGAAGAGAGAGACTTTTTGGCAAACAACATCTTCCCTCGACTTAATGAACTCTGCCGTTCCCGGGGCACGTATTTCAAAGCTGTGGACCTGAGGTGGTCAGCATTTAAGGCTGAGAAATCTTTACCTGCCAATCTGCTTAGACAGTATTCTTGTGTCTACTCCCAGCATCTGAAGCTCTGTCTTGACCATGTGAACATCTGCTTTCCCTTTTTCATCTGCATGCTTGGTCAGACCTACGGAGACTTTCTCCCTGACTACTCACCTTTCATGTTCTCCAAAGCAACTGACTTGTCAAGTTTATCCAAATTAGAACAGAATCTCTATGTTGCTGCAAAAACCGGTTATCCTTGGGTCCTGGAGAATCCCAACTGCAGTCTGACAGAGTTTGAGGTCATGCAAGCAGCATTTCTGAATGAGTCTCAATTTCAGTATTTTTACTTTAGGACTGGAACCACACTGCTGAAGACTTTAAATAAGGAAAAGGAAGAAAGGCTGTCCTCAGATTTTCTGATAAATGAAGAAGAGAAATTGAAGATTGCAAAGCTTAAGGCCAAGATTATTAGTAAAGGGCTCCCTGTCAGATTTTACAGAGATCTCCATGAGTTGGGTGAGCTGGTTTTCAAGGACTGGTCGGATGTGATAGAAAAACTTTACCCAGCCACTTTAATGATTGAAAATATAGGTTAGTAAGTATAGAGAGAGCTGAGTCTATTATCAACATATGGTTAATGTTTTGTATGTCTTCCTTGTGAAAAGAATTTTTAAATGATTGAAAATATTCCTTAAGCATTTAAAATTATTACCGTATTCCTGTAACATGTACTTGTATTTCTCCATTTTGAAGATTTTTGAAACTGAAAATAAAAGCAAATAATAGGCCATGGAAGATTATTTAGGAAGTTAATGAGCTCAGAGAAGCCCCAAAATATCTGATAATTAATATGTAGATCTAGAGCAGAGGTTCTCAACTAGGGTCTATTTTGCTCCCCACTCCCACCCCCTAAGGGACATTTGGCCGTGTGTAAGGACATTTTTGGTTATCATAGTTGGGGAAGAACGACTGGCATCTAGTGGGTAGAGAGGCCAGGGATAATGCCAAACATCCTATAGTGCACAGGACAGCCCCCCATAATAATTATCTAGCCCAAAATGTCAGTAGTGCCAAGGTTGAGAAACCCTGAGCTAAAGGGAAGAAAACTAACTAATGATTTGGTGCTTTGTGTGTTGTGGCATTTAATCTTCAAGTTTTAACCCTGCAAGGTAGACACCATAATTCTGGTTTTACAGATGAGCAAATGAAAGCTGCTGCAGGTCAGTTAAGTGACTTTCCCAATGTCACATAACTAGTGAGGAACCAATCCAGAATTTGAACTCAGGTCCCTTTGACCCCAAAATCCATGCCTGTTCTCCTTCACCTTTAATACTCAGCGTGTAATCCATAGACCAGCGGCCTCAGCTTCACCTGGGAGTTTGTTAGAAATGCAGAATCTTGGGTTCCATTCCAGCTCTACAGAATTGTATTTTGCATTTTAACAAGATGACCATGAGATTTGCATGCACATTAAAGCTTGAGAAGCACTGCCTGACATCATATTGCCTCTAAATGAAATAATTACCTGTATTTCTGGAAATAGTGTCTCATGGCCACGTACCAGGTTAAAAATGGAAGAGTATGGCTGGGATTCTTCACCTAGACTGACTTTAGGAGGGTTCTGTGATATATGAAAAATAGATTATGTGAAATTATATGAAAAATAGAATGTTTACAAGCATATACGTGTTTTGGGGGATAAGAAGATGGCCTGTGTGTTTGGTAGGATTTTCAAAAGGCTAATGACCCAGAAAAGGTATGAATTACTGATGAAAGGGCCCAGTTAATGTGGGGATGCAAAATGGTGGCAGGTGGTCATTCTCAAATGCTTTCATGGATCAGGCAGACAATTGTCCTTGTAATATATCATAGGAGAGGGAGCAGATGGATCTATAGTGAACAGGAGAGTGTTGATCCACCTAAAGTCATTTGAATTCAGTGTGGGGGGTGGTGGTGAAGACTAACATGTACTGGCCAAATAAAACTATCTATGAGCCAAATTATTTTGGACTCTGGAAAAGAGCATTTTATCAGTCACAACTCCTGGTTGGAAGTGACTCAAACTGGTTTCAACAAAAAGTGAGCTTATTAGCTTATATAACTACAAAGCCCAGAATGCAGTCTGGTTCAGCTAAAGCTTCATCCAGTGGCTCAAATGATGTTACCAGACCCTTGTCTCTTCATTGTTTCTCAGGCTGGCTCTGCTGTCATGAGGTTGGCTCAGCTCCTTGGCTGCTCCGTCATGGAAGGGAGATGGCTGTAAGCAGCTCCAGGTTCAAATCTGGTAGACATGGCTCAGAGTCCTAGCATTTCTAGCATCGAATCTTTCTGTTTCTGATCAGCCTGACCTAGGCCATATGCTCGCATCTGACTCAATCAATGGTGCCAAGAGAATGTGATGCTCTGATTGGCCAGTCCTGGGTCATAGGCCACCTCTGGAACTGGAGATACAATCAGACCTACTGGGTTATATGAACTGAGAGTTGGGATGTGTGCTTTCCAAATGATAATCTAAGGCTGTTACTGAAACTAGGGTAGAGTGAATGGATGTGGGGCAGCCTCAAATTTTTCCCAATATGTACTACAGGTTTGGGGTTTTAGAATCTGACAGACACATCAGATTCTATATTCTTCAGTTCTTAGCTACGTGACCTTGAGCAAATTACTTGATATTGGTAAGCCTTAGGTTTTTTCTTCTATAAAATGGGTTAACATTAACCACCTTGAGAGTGATAATGTATATAAAACACCTAAAAACAGTGCTGGGCACATAGAGGCACAGAGTAAATATATAATGAGGATGAATAATAACAAACGGGTTCTGGAAAAATATGTATACTTGGCCAAAGTCTGAAATATGCTTAATATTAATATTCTTTTACTAATCTCAATCTGAACTGCATCCATTGATTAATATTCACTAATGTGTCCAAGAATCAACTCTTTCTGTTTTTTGGGGCTTAGGATCAGATTATTTCTCTGTAGTATTCTCCTTAGTCTTTGATTTTGGATATTATTGAAAGATTAACTTGCTTAGACTTTATTCTTGTATGTATATTTGTGGTATAAATGTCTGATTTAAAAGGTACAGAGTGGGTGGATTATAAAAAAATATGCTTTACAAGGAAGTGCTAAGTTCTTTCTCTTTTTGATCTTTGATACCCTTTAATCATCTAGGAAACTCCAAAATCTTAGAGTCCACAGTTAGGTAGTGATAGGCCATTTGGGCAGCTGATAGTTATGGTAAGGCAATGTGGAGCTATCAGTTTATACTCTTGACCCTCAGAAGTAGTTCTGAGGTCCTTGGGGATACCTGTTAAGAGTGGGTGATGTTCAAGTTTAGCTCAAGAGACTCATTGGACTGTAAGGGCATCCCAAATTCTGTCTAAGACTGTGAAACTTGAAGCTGACTTTGGCCAGACTGTAGGTCCTCCAGGTCTATTCTTGCTCTAACCTGAACCATGGTGTAGCCCTGTTAACTACGGAGGTACAAGATGAGTATCTTGGGAACCTACCAGGCTAACCTATCTGGTGTTTCTTTTCCTGAATATGTTGATAACAGCCTTCACCCCCAAAAAACAAACCTGGGGAATATGGGTGTCTCCAGAGACAGGAGGGCATTTTAGAAGTCCAGAACACCCTAACTTTAATTAGGCAATGAGTTTGGAATTGTGGTAAATTGAAACTGGAAGAAACCTCAGAGATCATCTAATTGTCTCCCTCTCCCCCTTATTTTACCATAGAGTATAAGGGACTTGCCCAATGACAGAGCTGCAACTGTACTTGCGGTTGTCATCCATATTAGGGCATCTTATCCTAAAAATACACCCCACTCCCAACCTCTGCTATGGATAGGCACACATACATACCCTACAAGATTGGATTAGGTAACTTTATACTTGGCTAACAATTTGAAAAGATGACAGAATATATGTGGTGCATTAGTCTGTTTCTGTTGCTCATAACAAAATACCTAGAACTAGGTAATTTATAAGAAAACAAAACTTATTGCTTACAGTTTCAGAGGCTGGAAGTCCAAAGTCTACGGAACACACCTGGTGAAGGCTTTCTTTGGTGGTGACTTCAGTGATGGCAGGGTATCACATTGCAAAATGGCAGAACAGAGAGAGAGTTCCTCATGTACTCTCCTTGTAAAGCCCTAGAACCACATCCCTGACCACCATTATTAATTCATTCACTAAGGCATGGTCCTACAATCTAATCATCTCTTCATGGCCCCATCTTTCAATTACCATAATAGAATTTCCCACCCTCAACAGTTACAGTGGGAATTAGCCTTCTAATATATGAACTCTGGGGGACAAAATTCAATTAACCCCACAGCATATGGCAAGTCTAATTTTTTTTTTGCTTGTTTCACTCCAAGATAGTGAAATAACTTGGAATTCTAAGTAGGATTTCCTGTACAAATAGCATGAGGAAGGTTAAATTGTGTGCCTATAATTTTCTTTCATTAGCATATAGAATGGATTTTGAAATATGGTGCCAACATAGAAAGAAGGTGATATTGATACAGAGGGACAGATAACTTCCAGAGCATTTACAATAAATATGTGCAATTGAAAATGTGAAACTACAAATCTAAGATATTAAAACGTATCTTTTTTTACTCTAAAGACTACAAACACAGCTTTGAACGTTTCTATCATGAAGAGTTTACTGAGAAGTGCAAGCAAGTGTTTGTTATTTCCAAGGAATCAAACAGGATCTTTGAAATCTTGGAAAGATTTGCCCTAAAGGATGTGGAAGTTGATGTTAATGATGCAGCAGCAGGTTCCAGGTTTGACTCTGTTCTCAGGTAAAATGTCAAGAAATCCCAAGCCTTTTCATGGGGCTCAAGTGAAACAGCCTGACTTTGGCAAATGTGATCCCTCAAATTTGAAATGTCTTCCCACACTTCCCCCATCCTGTGCCAATCCCTTCCTGCAACAGAGGCCCTCTAAAAACCACCCCAGGTTAGAATTTTCTTATCAGATACCACTCTGCATTTGCAAAGCTTTTCTGGTATTTCACATACTTTCTTCCAATGTTCGCAAGAAAGTTCTAAACTCCTGGAGGGTAGGGGACCTGCCTTGCTTTTTTCTCCCATGTATCAAAGATGGTCTAAATAATTTCCAAGAAAGATGGAATGACTTTAAGGAGAAGAGGTTAGATTAGGAAATATGAATAACATATCTGCATAGTACTGTGTAGTTTACAAAGAGCTTCCACATACATCATTAGCTCATTATTAACTGCATTCAGATATTCAGCCAGCACTTACTAAAATGACATGGGCTATATCATTATTTGTGTTTTTGTACAAAGAATCAAGTTATCTTATTCAATATATGTACTTCTTTATTGTTGCATACAGTGTCTTCTACAATAAAACCTTTCCATGCCTTTCCCACCCTGGATGGTGATAAACCCTGTTCACCACCCCCACAGGCATGAAGAAGCTGAGGCTCATAAAAGGAGAGCTGGGGCTGTCTGTGTCCCTCCCAGTCTCCCCTAGAAATGGGGAGGTTCTTAGCATGGTTTCATTTCTTCCATCCTCATCCTCCATCTCTTACCGTGGATCTCATTTATTCTGTGAGAGTTTTATGGTTTGAAATAAACCCACAGTGGCTGGGATGGCCAAGGGCTGTCTTCCACCACTGGTGCCCCAGGCTTAGCATCCACTGTCTCCATCCAGTCAGGCAGAAAACTGCCAACGTTCTTGTGGTTCTGGGGACCCATGCGAAGAGAAAGTTTGTTTGAATCATGGCACTCAGTCAATGTCTGTGAGACTATAGGAGGGACATATAGGTCATGTGTTAAAAATATTAGGTTTGAATAGGCAAATCCACAGAGACAGAAAGGTGGTTAGTGCTGCTAGGGAATGAGGGTGGTGAGAGAAATGGAGAATGACTCCTAATGGGTACAGAGCTTCTTTCTGGGGTGCTGAAAATGTTTTGGAATTAAATAGTGGTGATGTTTGTACAACCTTGTGAATATAATGAAAATCACCGATGTGTACACTTTAAAATGGTGAATTTTTTGGTATATGAATTATTTATCACTTAGGTTGTAATCGTAAGTATTTCAGAGTGGAGGAGAAATTTAATAAATTGTATTGCAATTGAACAACTCAAATTGGGATGCCCAGTAAAAATACAACAATTAAATAAGTCCTTTTAGATGAGCTGTGTGGAAGCATTCAGGGCTTTGTTTGCTTTGTCATTTGGAAACGACACTCTGTATTGTGTGTTCCTGAACAGCATGTACAGGTCAACAGAAAAGGAGTGTTCTTTTCAAGTTTCAAAGCATTGTCTTAATAACCAACCATATAGATGAATAGCATTCTTTTTTTCTTATTGTGAAAGGAGCTACAGAATGCAATGTTTTCACTTTCTATTTGTTCTTGAGAAGAAGTCATTAAGACTCTAGCCCTAATTATGTGACTGCATCATATTTGCATTTTTCCTTCACTGATTTTACCTGCTAGGTGCCAAGAACTGTTCTAGACACGGGATTCAGCAGTGAACAAAAGAGAAAAATCCCAGCCTCCATGGAGCTTGCACTGTGGAGATAGGCAATAAACACAATAAATATGTAAAATTTTTAGTATGCTTGAGGTCTGTAAGTGCTATGGGGCAAAACGAAACACTGGAAGGGAGTAGGCCATCTGGTAGGGTGAAGGGTGCCCTCACTGAGAAGGTGACATTTGAGTAACTACTAGAAACGGGGGGGGGGGAGCAAAAAGGCAAACATGGATTGGAAGAACATTCCAGACAGAGGTAATAGCAAACACAGAGGCCCTGAGACTGGAGAAATAGCAAGGAGGCCAGGCAGCTGGAAGGAAGTCAGAGTGCAGGAAGAGTTGCAGAGGGTTAGGGTGGAGGGTAAAGGACAGTGGGCAGGGTGTGGGTCTTGTCTGGTCTCACAGGTCATTGTGAGAATTTGGGCTTTTATTTTTGAGCAGAGCAATGACCAATCTATATGACATATTTAGGCAGGCTCATGCTGGTCATTTGATTGAGGATAGAGGGAAAAAGTGGAAGTAGGACATAAAATCAAACTTGACTATTCAGTTTTGTTGGTGAAATAAAATAATAAAGCACTGATTCCTAATTCACATTAATTGAGATAGAATTGTTACAAAATAACTGCTATTTAATGACCCTGCTTTAGGGTTTCTATTTTGAAGGGTTTTCACTGATCCTCTTGCTTTGCTGAATTTGAATATCAGGTATATTTATTTTATTTTATTCACTCATTCAACAATTTATGGTTAGATGCTGTGCTAGTCACTAAATATCCAACAGTGAATAAGATAAGCCTGGTAAATGCTCTTCTCATGGTACTGACATCATTGGAAAATCACTGGACACATACATATTGGATCACAACTGTGTAGGGCACAAGGCTAGAGTCTATGCAGTGATATACATGGACCTGAGAATCCTCTTCGTATTCAGAAGCTTTTCTCTAAAAAATAAAGCGACAAGACAAGTCATATAATGCTCCTGCCAGTTCAAAGAAATCATTTTTATGGAGTACTACCAGCTAACACACCCTGGTAGGTGATAGGCTACTTCTCAGTGAGTCACTGATAATTATGGTAATATAGTTGAATTTCTAATTTCTTGGTCATCAGGATTGATAGGAATTCTTGACGTATGAGTGTTTCAATTTCTTATTCTTTTCCAATATGTTGATATACCAAGGACCAGCCTGGCAATGGTGATGGTAACCCAAGGAAGGAATATACAGGGCAAATCCAAGGGCAGTGGACTGGTATGTAGGGTTTCCCTCCCCAGGCCTTGGGAGCCTCGATGTAACTCTAGGTGCATATTGGACAACCCTAGCATCTGTGTAGCTGGAAGAGCCTTCCAAGGTTACCATCTCTCTACTCTCCTAATTTTGCATAGGACAAAGCTAAAGCCTAGAGGGTGAGTGACTTCTTTGAAGCCAATTGAGGCCAAAATTGAGACTAGAACTTCATACCTCTTAGTGACCAAATGTAGTAGGTAAGAAAATCTCTCCTTTCCCTTCCCTCTGTCCTTCCTGGGAAATGACTGCATTTACCCCTTTGTTTTTCAGAACAAATCCTCTTCCAGCTTACAAGTCTATTTTGCTCTTGTCTGGAGAACGTGGTTGTGGGAAGTCCACTCTGATTGCCACCTGGGTGAATTATTTCAAAAAGAAATACCCCAGTGCGTTGATGGTCCCTCATTTCGTGGGAAGCACCTGTGAAAGCAGTGACATCATGTCTGTGATCCATTACTTCATCACAGAACTACAGCACAAAAACTACGGTAATGGGACCCAATTTTGCATTCATTCAGAAAATGTCTGGTGAGATAGAAATCAGTGGTTCTCTCTTCTGCTCATGTGGCTGTTGTTCTCTTGTTCTAATCTAAACCCTGTATTCCCTCATCTACATAGCTACCCACCTCTTCCTCTCACAGAGCTAAGTTTTCTTTTTCTCCCTCCCTCCTCTCTCACTCCCTCCTTTTTCTCTCTCTTTCTTTCTTTCACCAAATATTGCGTACTTTTATGTGTCTGGGCACTATTCTAGGCAGTGGGGATACAATAGTGAACAAAATGGACAGACGTCCTTACCCTCGTGGAGTTTTCCTGTGATTGGAAGTGGGGAGGACAAAGAGTTAACGAGTAACTAAATGAAAGATACAGAATGTTAGATGATGGTGAATTCTATGAAGAAAACAAAGCAGAGAAAAAAGGTTGGCAGGGTGTGTGTAGGAACTATTAAGATTTTAAACAGGGTAGTCTGGGAAAGTCTCACTGAGAAAGGGACATTTAAATAAACACCCGAGGGAGAGCAGGGAGCGAACCTGGAAGGTATTTCAGGAATAGCATTTTTACAGGAAACTAGTGCCAAGCCCTGAGACGGGACACACCTCTCAGCTTTTGCTCCTCCTATCCCACTCAATAACTATTTATTGAGTACATTCGTTTACTCATTCATTCATTCATCACAGAATATTTATTTGTTGCCTGTTCTGTGCCGGACACTCCTCTGGATTCTGGGAATCTAGGCATAAGCTAGGCAAATAAGGTCATGGCTCTCACAGATGTAATGTTCTAGTTGAGAAAAGCAGATATCTCTGTATTAGTTAGGGTGTCTCCAGCTGCTGTTTCTCAACTAAATCCCATTTCACTGTTTCTCAAATGGAAGCTTATTTCTTGCTCATGTAACAGTCTAATATGGGGTTCTTAGGTAGGTAACAAATAGCTTTCCTCCAGGTGGTGATTTGGGGACACAGGTTCTTTCCATCTTGAGGTTGTGTTATCCCCTAGGGCCTCAGAGTCCTCTGCTTTTGGCTAGAAGAGGGGGGGAAAAAGAGTGAAAAAGGCACACCTGTTCCTTAAAAGTTTCAGCGTGGAAGTGATACATAGCACTTTCATTCCCATTCATTTGTTGAGAACCTGGCCACACTGGGCCCACGTTTCCACACTGGGAATCACGGGGGGATAGAAAGCTAACCCCACCTTATGGAAGGGGGAGCATGAACTTTTGTGGGACAGGTCACCATCTTCTCATTGACAAGAAGGAGCCAGCCATGCGGAGACTGGAAGAAAGAATATTCCCGGCAAAGTGAACAACTTAGGTAACACGTACAGCTCCTAAGCTGGAAACAAAGTTGAATGACTTAGGAAGGGAAAGAGGACCAGTGGGGCCAGGTGGTGGAGGACCACAGGGGGAGCGCTACCAGAGGAAGCAGGAGGGGAAGGCAGGGCCACTTCATATCTGCACTTTGTAGACCAGAATGTTAGGTTTGGATTCTAGTAAGTGCAATGGGAAGCCAGCAGAGGGTTTTGAGCAGGGGAATGACATGATTTGATTGATTTTTTTAAAAGATCAAAATCAGGCTGATGTTCAGAAAATGAGTATAGGGAGCAAACATGGAGATAGGGACATTTGTTAGAGGCCATCACAATGGTCCAAGCAAGAGATGATGGTGGCTTGGAGGAGGAGGACCGTAGCTGTGGAGGTGGAGGGCTTTGGACGGAGTGAGAATTTGCTGTGGATTTGAATGTGGGGGTTAAAGGAAAGGGAGGAATTGAGGACCACTCCCAGATTTTGCTTTCAGAAGCCAGATGGATGGTGAGGGCTGTTGACTGAGATGAGACAACGTTGGTGGGACAGGGAAGGGGAAGCAGGTTTTGAAGGAAATCAAGAGCTTTTGACATGTGATATTTAAGATGTAAAGTATGCTATGTGCCAGTGAGTGATAACAATCACGTGTGGCACCTGTGTGGTGCCCAACTCTGTTGTAGGAGCAGTTGGGGAGTTTGACCACCTGCATTCGAACCCTGTGCCACTACTTATTATATGGGTGAGTTATTTTAACTCTCTGTGGCTCAGTTTTCTTATTTGTAAAATGTGGATAATAAAAAAAAATGTGCTTCACAGGTAGTTGAGAGAGAAGATTAATAAGTATGAAAGGCAAAGGCACTTAGCTCAGTGCTTGGCATATAGTAAGCACTGATCAATATTAGCTATTATTAGGTACCTGCTGTGTACTTACATGTTTGTATTTGTCTGACTTTGCCTGCTTATGGGAATTCATCTCTTCTCATGCAGGGGCATGTACTTGGATGTGCCTCTGGGCCCTGAGCGAACGTGTAGGTGTTCCAGGATGAGTTTTGGTGGATATAGATTATTTCTGTATGAGGGGACAGGTATTTGAGTTTCTTTCTGTGTGAGTTTCTTTGCATGTGGCAGGTGTCTGTGAGTAAGTAGCAGTGGATATGGGTGAGTTCTCTATGGTTACATTTCTCAGAGCATAGAAAGTGGGTAAAATCAAAATTAGTAGAAGTAGGTGTGACTCTCTCTAAAAGGCAACTAATCCTATTCTGGAACATCCCAAAGGTGTTCAGTCTGGCCAGGCTGATGAAGTAAACTCAGTTGTACATGCCCAATTAGGATTTTATTCCCAAACTGAATTATTTTAGTGAATGTTTGGGGTGCAGAAAGCTCCAAGTAAAAACAGCCACTATCTTTCTAACAAACAGATCTTCAGGCTGGCAACAGTAGAATAAATTCAGGAACAGCCTATGAATACTTGACACCTTTATCTCTGGAAGAACATGCCTGGTGGGAGGCTAAGGGGAAGGACTGTGGTTCTGGACTTGGCCCACACATCTGGCTCTGCTACTTACTATCTGTGATCTTGGGCAGTATGCTTAAGATCTCTGCGCCTCAATTTCTCATCTGTAAAATGAGGATGGGATTAATAGTACCTCCCTAATAAGGCTGTATGAGGATTAAAAGATAATACATGTAAAGAATTTAAAATGGTACCTGGCACACAGCTGCCATTATATTACTGTTGTTGTTACATACTATTGCTGCTGTTATTATTCTTCAGTGAGCTACAGAAAGAAGCAGGGAGTGGGGGGACTGCTAAGGGAAACAAGATACTCCCATTCATTAGCTAGATTAAGGAGAGGAAGGACCGCAATACAAGAGGGTTTGCAGCTGTTGCCACTGCCTCTGGTGAGCATAGAAGGCTGGCCCCAGGGTCATTAGCATGGCTGCCTTTGCCTAGAAGCCTGGTTTCACCCAGGTGAGGTGGATGTGGAGAGAGGAGGAGGTGCTGCTGCTGAGAACACAGCAGGCCTGAGCGGCCAGGGGCTGGCAGCAAGCTTCAGCTGCTCTGCAGAGAGCATTTTCCTGTTCCTCGCTTCAGCTCTCTGCAGCTGCAGTTCCTGTGTAGGCTGTGGGTTGGGGCCCTCCCTATTGGGTACACCAAAACACATGCTTGTGACACTCATGTATCTGCTGCTCTGTCCTAACCCCTCTTTCTAGGATAAGGGGATCTTTTGGAGGAGAACTGCCTGTAGGCAGGTTGCCAGACTCCCACACCCCTTGCCTGCCTGCCTTGCTTTCTGTAACATGCTTTGCAAGTCAGATAGAGTCACTGACTTTCTCATTTAAATGTTTCCTTACCATGTTACCCCATGGGACCTGGTGGCCGTTCTGAATAACAATGAGTTCTAATTCTTGAAGGCCTTCTGTGTACCAGGCACTGTGCTAAGGGCTTTATGGGTGTCTCATTTAATGCTCTCAATGATCCATCTACAGCATTGTTATCCCAGATAAGGAGACTGAAGCTCAGAATGGCAGGGCCACATGGCTACACATGGGCAGAGCAGTGGTTTCAGACTCAGGTCTCTGTTGAGTTCGAAGTGCCTAGTCCTCATTTCTGCACTGTCTTGCCTCCTAGAGCCAGCAGAGGAAAATTCCACACTTGTGTATGATTTCCATCAGAGTCCTCTCCTGGCATCGGATGTCAGGAGCATCTCATTCATGGTGGTGATATGGATTGGGCAGAAATCCTTGGTGGGGCTCCCCAAACTTTGCACCCTGGGCCTGCTGACTTCCCAACTTTGTCTCTTGCCCTTTGCTCCACAGGTTTGGTCTCCTTGGAGCTGACCAGTCACTTCCATCTGTTTATGTCTTTGTCCATTCACTACCCTTCTCCTGAAACGCTCCCCTACCACCCCCCGACCCCTGCCTTTTCCCAGTAAAATTCTACTCATCTTTTAAGGCCCTATTCAGAGGTCACTCCTTCTATAAGAGGGGCTGATAGTTGCATCTCTCCTTCACCCCCAATGTTGCCCAGGCATTCAGGGTAGCCCCACTCTCATTGTATTTTAGTTTATGTGAGTGTCTCCCTCCAAGTACTGTGAACTTGCCTTCCTTGATCCTCAGGCTACTTACAAATGGTCCTGCTGTATGCTTTATTGTCTGTCTCCCTCTATAAGTCATGTGAGTGCAGAGATCATGTCTATTTTATACCCAGTGCCTGGCACAGACATAGAAGGTCTCAATGAATCTGTGTTGAATGATGAAAGACAACATCAATAAAAGTGAACAAGTTAGTCAATTGCTAAGTCATTAATTGGGTGATTAAACACTTGAGATGTTACCATTTAGATCTGGCACCAGGCCATTGTCATTTAGTAGAGACAGATTGGTCCTGCCAGAATAAAGAGAAAAGTTGAATATCATTTCTCAATACTAGTAATGCTGACTTTATCTTCAACATAATTTTGAGGAAAAATAATTATAATCAATCAAAATGTGATTCTTAAGAGGACTGAACATATATGCTCTCCTTCATATACAAAGATATAGATCCATAAGCATCATCCTTGAGTATTTTTTTGCCTAGCATTATTTTTTTGCTGATTATTATTAGTGATGTTATGCCTAGTGATGGTTAGGCAGTGTGTATCTCTTGAGGTTCATTTACATTGTTTTGTTACTTAACCTCTCTGCCAGCTTTGTGGAAGAGGCGAATGACCCATGCCTCTGTGGACTCCTGTAGTGTGTGCTATTGAGCCAAACACACCAAGAAGTGGTGACCACACAGGCTTGAGAACAAATTATTAGGAAAATAAGTGTTTTAAAAGCTCCTGATGATCTGTGTGTTCAAATCTCTTCACCCCTCTAGCTCTCAGTTTTCTCATCTAAAAAATGAGGGGTTTGAACTATACAGTAAAAAAACCAAATAATCCAATTAAAAAATGGGCAAAGGAGATGAATAGACATTTTTCAAAGGAAGATATACAAATGGCCAATAGGTACATGAAAAAATGCTCAACATCACTAGTCATTAGAGAAATGCAAATCAAAACCACATTGAGATATCATCTCACCCCAGGTAGACTGGCCATTATTAAAAAAAATGAGAATAAAAAATGCTGGCGAGGAGGCGGGGAAAGGGGAACTCTTCTGCACTGTTGATGGGACTGTAAATTAGCACAGCCATGGAAAACAGTATGGAGGTTTCTCAAACAACTGCAGATAGAACTTCCATATGATTCAGCAATCTCACTACTGGGTACATATCCAAAGGAATGGAAATCATCATGTCAAAGGGATACCTGTACTCCCATGTTCACTGCAGCTCTATTTACAATAGCCCAAATATGGAACCAACGTAATTGTCCATTGACAGATGACTGGATAAAGAAAATGTGGTATATATACACAATGGAATACTACTCTGCCATAAAAAGGAATGAAATTCTGCCATTTGCAGGAGCATTGAAGAACTTGGAGAAAATTATGTTAAGTGAAATAAGCCAGACAGAAGGAGAAGTACTGCATGTTCTCACTCATACGTAGGAGCTAAAAATTAAATAAGTAAATAAATAAATAAGAAAGAAAGAGAGAAAGAAAAAAGGAAGCAACAATCACAATAATACGTTGAACTTTCAGAAGGAGAGAACAGAACTGGGGTTAATAGAAGTGGGAAAGGGGGAGGGGAGAGGGACCAGTGAGAAAGTGGTTAATATACACAAAGAATGATTACGTATTGTAATGATGAACATCCTAATTATCCTGATTTGATCATCCCAAATTGTATACAAGTACTGATAGTCAACTCTGTACCCCACGAATATGTATAATTGATCAAGTTTCAATAAACAAACAAACACAAAATTTTAAGTCATTGATTTCATGGTCATTTTGTGATATAAAAATCACTTTAAAAATCAATATGGGCTTCTGGTCAAGATGGCGGAATAGATGGTCCCCAGCATCACTCTCTCCCACAAATCAACCAATTTGCAACTGTAAAAAAGCAATAACAGCCAAGCTGGGGCCACTAGAGCTCAGGGGACGAGGAGGAGGAGAGACCTATGGAGTGCATGAAGGCAGGAGGAGCCATGATGAGAGAAAGAAAAAACCTCTTGGACTGTTTGGAATCCTGGCTGCTTCCAGGCTGGAGCTGCTGAGTGCATAGAGCAGGAGCTGGCAAAAGCCACAGCTGTGCCCTTCGGATGAAGTTGCTTGGAGGTGGCAGGGGAGAAGAGGGCATTGGTGGTCCCCAGGCCAGCAAGACCACTATTAGGGTTCCTGTGGACCCATACAGGAGCGAGGAGCCACAACAATTGAAAAAAAGGAGCCACTCAGAGGCCGGTGAATCACTACAAAGGACTGAACAATGGCCTGTCCCATGGGAGGTGTTTGGGGGCATGGGTGGTGGGGGAGATGGGCCCACTGGGGGAACACTGGGACACAGCAAGGACAGTGGATCTGCCCCCCAATCAGTGTAGGACCACTCAGTGGAGACTGATCAGGAATATAGAACTGCAGGTGGTCTAGTTTGCTAAGAGACTCAGGCCAAGACCAGAGTTTCTATACAACCCTGGTGTATCAGATCTCATGAGTCCTGGAAGCACCTATAAAGTCAATCATTAAAACCTGAGCTGCACAAAAAGCCTTCCCCAGGGAATCAGCAGCAAAGCAGCAATTTAGCTCAACCACAGAGCTCAAGTGCTGGTTCCTACAGGAAGTTCCCCCATTTTGGAAGTAAGCAAAGGACAAAAAATTAGTTCCAGTGCAGAGTTTAAGTGATGGGAACAGCAAATAATCCAACATAGAACTGAAAGAAAAAACAAAATATCCACAGACCAGAGACAAAGTTTGATATTAACTAACAAAGGACTCTCATCACCAAAGAACACCTTAAGACCTAGAAGGACGGGAAGTCCCCTGGGCTACCAAGCCAGGGAGGGGGGAGGGCTGGGGTCCTCAGCCATGCCACCCCAATACCCACAACCAGTCCCAAGGGATGGGGGGCCCTGGGCCTCAGCCATGCCCTTGACACCCCCAGCCCACCCAGCAATGATCATGGAATTATCCAGGGCTCCCAAGCTGGAGTGGTGGGCGTGTTGAGAGCTTCAGCCACACCCCTCTGACATCTGCATCCAGCCCAGCAATGACCAAGCCACCACTGGAAGCTCCCTGGTCTCCCATGCAGGAATGGGTGTGTGTGTGTGTGTGTGTGTGTGTGTGTGTGTGTGTGTGTGTGTGTGTGTGTGTGTGTGTGTGTGCCGTGTGCCGTGTGCCGTGTGCCGTGTGTGTGTGTGTGTGTGTGCCGTGTGTGTGTGCGCGTGCACGCGCGTGCGCGCGTGTGTGCCATAGGCCTCAACCGCCTCTGCTCCTTCTTCCTCCCACCCCATTTCCTTCCCCTTTCCCCTCTCCCCCTCCCCCCACAACTGCTCTGCAACATCATAGAATTTTTTTTTATATCATAGAATTTTTTTTAAAAGTAATATTAATAAATAAACTTAAAAAAACCCAATACAACTCTACTGTGATATAGACAAATATAGAAACATTAATTTATTATAAAATAATGTATATTTCAACATGTAAATGCTCAGATGTGATTCCAGTAGAAGACTCAGTGTTTCTATATGGAAAATCACCACAAAAGCAATAAGTGTCAGTCTATAAGTGTAGATTGACATGTGTGTTATATTCAAGACTCAAACATCATGGGCAATATTGCTGTTGTGATTTTCCAAAATGATGAATAAATCTTGGTGTTTGCTCAATGGGTGTTAGGTAAAAAGAAAAAAACAGAAAAAAAATCTTGGTGTCATTTCAAACAAAACAATATAATCTTCCATCAACTTACATGGTAAATACATTCTAGAAAATTCAATGTATTTTAAAACCATGCAAAAAATGCTTTGTGTTTATATGTAAAATGGAGTTGGTTTTTAGGTCAGATAGTTATAAAGTTTTTCCCTATGTAACTGTTCGACAAAACATTTGAAAGTCAGTTAGAACCATGGACAAAGCTTTGTTGTGTGTGACTGTCCCGTGTTGTAGGATGTCTGGAATTCCTGGAAGTGCCTCTGTTGAGAATCACTGCTCTGAACAGCTTCCTGGTTTTCAAAAGTTCACCAGACTTTCCTACCTCCAGGCCTTTGACTGTGACTTGTCTTGATGATAGCCCTTCCCCTCATCTCTACCTGTGCGTTCTCCAAGGCTCATCTCAAATGTCTTCTACATGGAGCTTTTCTTCACTGTGGGGGTTCTGCATCAAACTCCAGTAGCCTTTGGACTCATATTCTGCCTTGAAATGTGGCCAGTTGTGTACACAACCCATTGTACTTCCTTTAAGTCCTTGACTTTATATTACAGATCATTTTATCACTTCTTGGCATCTAGCAAAGAACTTTTACATAATAGGCAACCAATAAATATTTGTTAAGCATAATTATTCTCAATGACTCTAACAGAATTTTAAAGCATCTGAGAGACTTAATCAATTAAAGCTCCTGCACATGACTTGATTTTCTAGATGCTGATATGCCTAAATTTCAATGGAAAATATTGCTTAAAAAAAACAAAAGCAAGAGGACTGGCAGGTTAGCTCAGTTGCTTGGAGCATAGCCTTATAACACCAAGGTCAGGGGTTCGGATCCCCCCTATACCGGCCAGCTGCCCCCCCCCAAATAAATAAATAAATAAATAAAAGCAAGATAGAAGTTGTATGTAATAAAATGCTTTTAGGATATTAGGTAGTTGATTACAATTTTGGGTTGCTACTACTAGGTCACTTAATCACAGTCTGAAAGTTGGTCCTCTCAAATTACTTCCTTTGTCTTTTGATGGTTCATAGCTTAGTTCTCCCTAGTGATTTCCAGGGTCCAAGTTCCGGGGTTGAGTATTGTGCATTGAGGAATTTAAGATTGGTTTTGTTAGGTTTAAGATGGGCTAGGACCAAAGAAACTAGGCAAGAGTCCAGGGTGGTGGCTGTGACTCCTAATGTTGAGGAGTTGCAGAATCTTCACAGACCACATGACTTCTCCTTCTTCCCATCCAACTCTTTGTAACACAATTTATTTCAACATTTTGGAAAATGAGAGTAATGCTTTGGATCATAAAAAGTATTTTTTATATAAAGTCCTGAAAATGTATTGGAGACATCTGGTGGTAAATATCACCACCTCTTTTGGGTTGAATATTTTGAGAATGCTAATCACATATATACATATATGTGTCAGCTGTACAGCTGTGAATAGTACTCATTTTGTTCCCAACCTCTTCTGCCTCCCCAACCTATTAACATATTTTAGCAGTGATGGAAACATTTTCACCTAATTTGAGCAAATTTCTATGCTATAGGTATTCAGCTTGAAACGGATATTCTTAATGAAGACTCACATGTTTTGGTTTTTTCACTTCTTGTTGAAGTGTTCATTGCTTCCATCAGTTTAAAGCCATGCATACTTGTAATAGATGGAATTGAAGAACTGATTGGTGTTTATGGGATCTCAGGCCAGAAGGTAACATCTTTTTAAAATAGCACCTATTTTATTGCTATTGTATAAAAAGAAAACTCAATTATTTAGGCTGCACCTAACACCTTTTCATTGCACTGCACATCTCTGGTTATAACCAACATTGTGTTTAGTCACTGCTTTATATTTTATTGAATAAATACTGTTATAGCATTTACAATGGGCAGGCACCATTTTAGGAACTTTAAAAATATTAATGCATTTAATCCATACAACTGTATGAGGAACACTGTGATCACCATTTCTATTTACACAGAGGGAACTGAGCACAGAGACGTTAAGTGTCTTGTCTAAGGTCTTAAGATAGTTAAGTGGTGAGCTAAGAATTTGGACATGGGAAGTCTAGTTCCCAGAAACTGTGGCCTTTACCCCTGCATGGATCTGCCCCCCATTTTATACTTTGATCATTCATTTATTGGGCCCCTACCATGTTCTTTATGTTTGATTGTTTGGTCTACCTCATTGGCACTGATTTTGCACATCCCAAATCCTATTCACTGGGTGCCATCTTTAGTTTTCTACTGTTTGAAATAATATTCAGTCAGTGGAACATCTACTACTTCTTAGTACCATTCATTTACTTTGGGAAGCAGTTTCTTTAAAACTTAAAAATATATATAATCAATAAAGTATGTAAGTAATAAATGTTTCTTATAGAAAATATGATAAAAAAAGAAAAAAAAATTAAATATTCTCAGTCTCACCACTGTTAATCATTTTATGGGTTTTAAGCCTTTTTTCTATGGATATCTATATATACATATACATGTTAATGTAAATAGTTATACACCATATTGTTTTATAACCTGCTTTTTAACTTAATACATGACAACCATAGTAATTCAATAAATAATTATTGACTACTTACTATGGGCAAAGCACTGTGAGCAAAGATAGACATGGTCCCTACAAAGAAATAGAGCTTCATTCTAGTGGGGAATGGCAGATATTGCAACTGCAATGAGTGCTGCCACTGTGAGCAAATAAAATTGCAACTGCTATGAGTGCTGCCACTGTGAGCACTCTCACTGTTGTGAGAACCTCTAAAGAAGGGATTTGACCTTCTGTACTGCTTTCTGGGTTCTGCAGGAGGAGGAGGGACTGCCCAGGCAGTTACCTCAAGCATAGTGCGGAGGTTAGGAGCCTGCCTAGGACCCTTGGTTGGAATCAATCTCTGCTGCTTACTAGCAGAATGAATTAGATAAGACATCTAGCCCCTCTATGCTTCAGTTTCCTCCTTTGCCTTTTTAGAGGGTTGTTGTGAGGATTGAATAAATTATGTATTAAAATTATACCCAGGATTTAATTTATAGAGGTATGGCTAAGTGACCACATGGAGAAGTCAAGGCCATTGAAATCAGAAGAATTTATTACTTACATTTCCTGAGAGAAGGGAACATGCCATGCAGGGTCCCAGGGTAAGTATTAGGGTAGTCAGGAGGCAAAAGCAGGAGCAAACCAAGGCCATAGTCTTTATTGGAGTTTCCATGGGAAAGGCATGCAGGGGAGGGTCAACAGTTTAGGGTTGGCTAGTTTGAATAATTCTGGTAGGTTTAGGGGCATAGGGGCTGCCCCAGGTCTGATGCTGACCCTGGGTTGATTTAGGGCAGAGGAAATATTAGGTTGGTGTGTGCAAGTTAGAAGGAGGTGGGTGGAAACACGATCTTGGATTGGCTGGTCTGCATGTGAAAAGTGTATTCCAGGCAAGCTGCCTACCACTCCCAGGAATTAGCTAGCCCTGGGAAGGACAGTCTCTCCCCTGGTCTATAAAGCCCTGAGAGATGTCAAAACATCTTAAAGTACAGAAAAAACATAATCAATATAGTTAGTACCTGAAGACACATAACACAATACCTGGCTCAGAGTAAGAACAGTCTGTGATTGTTGCTATTGTTAGGCAAAGAGAGGTGGAAAAGGCTGTTAAAGGAAATCAAGAAAAGATCTTATTAGGTGTTAATTTTGTTCCAAACTAAAACCATTTAAGTCATGACTGCATAAAGTGATAATTCTTCAGCATGAAATAATATCTTCTTTTTCAACCAAATGGCTCAATTTGCACTCTGTTAGGTTTCTTCTGGTTATCACTGTAGGTCATTCTTCAGACGTATGTGATTTTATTATATTACTTACTCGTAGGAACCTCCTTTTAAAGTCCACATATGCACAATGCAATTCGTATCAGATAGGTCAGTCAGTCAAATATGGTTCTATGGAGTGTGAATTGGTGTTTTCTTACCACTGTATTGCTTACGATCCAAGTAACTATTAATAGCTATAGCTCCAACCCTCACCCTATACTTACTCCTTATATTCTACCTACTCTAAGTTTAAAATCCATCAGCAAAGTAAATTTATAGTCTTTAAAGTTTTCAAATGTCTTTGAATCTCTCCATCAGGCAAAAGATTTTTCCTGGCTGCCGAGCTTGCTCTCTCCTCATTGCAAATTTATCATGAGCACTGTCTCCTCCAGCCTGTCCTACAAGTCGCTGTGTGCCCGCCCAGATGTGAGGACAGTGGCACTCACTAGCCCAGGAGAGGAAGAAACGAAACTTAACATCTTTAGACAGCATCTCTCCATGCCCAACAAAGACCTCTCCCAACAGAGCAGACAAGCTTTGAGGAAAAAACCAAACCTGAATCCTTTACAACTCACAATCCTAGCCCATGAATTGAAAGAATGCAGAATCTATAGAAATGAGTTTCAGAGTATGAGGGAGTACTTGGAAATGGTCTCTATTCAGGAACTCTGGGAATTGATTCTGAAACGCTGGATTGAAGACTATAGTTGGACTTTTAAACAAAAAAAGGCAAATTTAGACACTGCAGCTTCAGGAGAAGGTAGGCCTTGGCTAGTGTTGACAGCTTGGTGGGAGCCCACAGGGAGAAAGATGTGTGGTAGATTCTCATCCAGGGGAGGAGGGTCTAGGGATAGGGTTGTCAGAGAAAATACAGATGCCCGGTTAAATTTTCATTACAGATAAACAACAAGTAATTGTCAGTATATTTCAAATACTGCATGGGACAGACTCATACTAAAAATTTACTAGTTGTTTATCTGAAATGCAAATTTAACTGGGCATTCGTATTTTTATTTGCTGATTTGGCAACTCTACCTAGACAGAGGTGTGTGCATTGATGGTAAGGAGAACTGTATTAGATGCAAGTTTCAGTTATATTTTTCAGGAGCCTAAGAAATGGATCTTTATTATTTCTATAATTCAGTTTAATCTCTCTTTTGAGATCACAGTTCTACTGATGACAGGAACCTAATCCAGTCAATTCAGGTTAATTTATTCCTGGAATTAATCTCATCAATTTAGTTAATTCCATCAATTTAGTTTCAGTCAATTTTTTTAGTTAATGTTTTCAGTCAAACAAGGATTTGTGTCCTTCCGATATCTCAGAGCCTGAGTGCTGCGTATCCTTGATTGTCATCTGTCCCTGCTGTCCTCCGTTGAGGAGGCCAAAGCCCCAGATGGCCCACAGTTTCTCCGTTTCCGGCTTCCTCTAGGATACCTGTGCTCCCACCTGTTCTCAGATTGTTTGATCTTTGCTGCCAGCTGCTGATGTGGTCTTTCAGCCTAACTGAGGAGGCCTCTCAGCTAACTTCTGAGCAAAATTTCTTTTCTTTTTGGGTGGGAAAAAATGTCTTCTTGAGATCATCTTGTAATTGTCTGAGTCTGTTGTTTGTGATAAAAAATTTATTCCACGAGTTGGTCAGGAATTTTTTTCATGATATTTAACAATTAAGCTTCTGAGAGTCAAAGTTTGTTCTTTCAAACTGTTGTCTCTGCTATGAGCTTCAAAAGTCTACTTGGAAACTTGACTTTTTCTCTCCTTTCTGCTATAATAGTCTTCTTTTAAGGGCAGTGAATTTAGAATGGAGCAGGGATGGGAGGTGGGGGTGAGAAGAGAGAAGCACAAAACACTTAGAATGAAAGATACGTTGATGTACTCTGTAAGTACTATGACATATTGTCCTGCCCATTTTTCCCCCTGGAGTTTGCATTTCTGTAAAGAAAATTGACTTCAAATTTACTGTGCCCTCTTCCACCTCCAAGGAGGTGGAAACAAGATCTCTGTGCTCCTGGAAGAGTCACTCAGGCAAAGTGGCCCGTGGCTATGCTACCCCCCGCCCCGCCGCCAAGGGACTACTCCATCTGCCAGCACTGCCCAGCCACCCCCACCCAGGCCCAGGGAGCTCAGCCACAGGTACAGGAAGTTAAACTGGGGTAAACCTCAGGGGAAGCTTGTACAGCTGGGGCTGAACAGCTCTGCTTCTGGCCAAAGATTGTGGGGTAATTTGAGCTTGTTCCCCAGTTCTAGCATAGGAAATAAATTTAGAATGGTAGACCATGTTTTCATTTCTCTCAGTGGTATGAAAGACCTCTTTATAGCTGGCTGATCATAAAGTCAGTGGGAAGTCCAGCTATGGTGGAAAAACCTAAAGGTCAGGAGAGTAATGAAGACCTGGCTCAAGTGGTGTCTGTGAACGTGTGGCAGGAGGGCAATCATACAGAAAAACCACTCACACTCATAAATGCGAATTTGGTGTTTGGAAACCAGCAGAAATGCTCAGTGCAGTAATCAGTAAGCTTGACAATTTGTAACCATATCTCTGGATGTTAACAGTTTGGGCTCAGGAGCCAGTCTGTCTGGGTTCAAATCTTGTTTCTGTACTTCCGCATAACCTCAGGTAAGTTATTTAACTTCTCGGTGCTCCATTTTCCTTATTGGTATGACAGGCGCAGTTATAGTATCTACCTATAGGATGATTGAAAGAAATAGTTGGTTAATCATATAAATCATTTGGAATGATGGCTGGCTCATGTTAGCTCTTATTTTGTCATTATCATCATCATGTTGTCTGTGTAGGGCTGGATGGCTGGGTGGCCGACGCTCTGTGCTTATTGTGCATCTCACATTGTGGCTTGGCTGAGGATGAGCTACTCCAGCTTTTGGACATGCTGGGCTACAGGAATCATTATAAAGTGACCACATTGCACTGGGCTGCCTTCCGCAATGCCACCAGACAGTGGATCCAGGAGAAGCCCAATGGCCTCCTGTACCTCCGGCACCAGTCCCTGCGAAATGCTGTGGAGCACAAGCTTCTTGGTAAGGCTTGAATCTATGAAAATACCTGCTGGTTAAGGGAAAGTTGGAATCACATACAAGGGAAAGCTTGTAGCTGGGATTTCTCAAGTAGAAATGAATCCATAAACACATATAAAATGGTTATATAAGTTAGGACTTGCACCTAGTTGTGAGTAACTGAGACTTGACTTCAAAGGCTGAATACCCCAGGGTTTATTCTCTCATATAATAGACTTCTGGAGGCAGGCAGTCCCAGGCTGCTCTGTTGGCTCCACAGTCACCTGGGACCCAGCTCCTTCTACACTGGCTTGAATTCTCAAGGTCACCTCATGCTCATGGCTGCTGGAGTTCCAGCCATCACATTACAGGCAACAGGAAGGAAGAAGGGAGGAACAAGGACTTGCCACTTTCTTTTAAGGAACTTTCCTAGAAGTTTCACACCAACATTTCCACTTATTTCTCTTTGACTCAGATCTTCATTATTTGAAGACACAAGGGAAGCTGGGGAATAGAGTTCCAACTGGGTGCACTGCTACCCTAAACCAAGGTGGGGTTCTGTCACTAACAAAGAAGACGGAAATGGATACTGGGTAGGAATTAGCAGCCTCTGCCCCAATTCTGAAATCAAATCCTTATCCCCTTCTGAAGAGGACGGTGGGTATGCATCTGAGAAATAATAGCAATCACAGACGCCTGACCTAGACGCAGAGCACTCTATGACAGTTACTTGCACAGAGCACTTCAGGGCTAAGGACCTGAAAAGCCTTTAAGCTGCAGCCTCTGGGAATATAGGAAATCACAATGGCATCTACTAGAAATGATTTCTTGTTAAGAACAATGGCTTTGGAGTCTCACCGAACTGGTGTGACCTTGCCCGAAGTGCTTAATTCTCTAAGACCCAATTTTTCACCTGCAAAATTGAGATAACAGTATTTACCTTGAGAGTACTAAAAATGCTAATTTATTTAAGGTATAGCATCTGGCACTTTTGGTGGATATTTGAGCCAATTGCCAATATTTCTAACCCCCCCACCTCCCGTGCCACTATGGGAAACACTTCCTAGTCCCCTTGTTGGTTGGGGCATGTGACTAAGTAGTCACTGGTAATGTTCAAGACTGTGGCTGCTCTGTTAGTCCCAGAGTGAAGAGACCTGTACTGGAGTTCCTGGTTTCCAATCCTGTGACGGACATAATAGACTTTTGCTCTTTTAAGCCACTGAAATTTGGGGGTTGTTTGTCAAGACAGCATAGTGTAGCTCACCACATGTGATAACAGCCCGACTGAATGTCAGCCAAAGTCTGTCAACAAGAACTGCTGCACGTTGTATGCCAAGATGATGCTGGGCTCAAACCATTCCTCACATTGCATGTGTAGTTGGAGGAGCGCTGGACTTAAGTCAGAAAGTTTGAATCCTGCTTCTCCAGCCATGTGCTAACCAGGGAAGTCACCTGGTCTGTCTGATTTTAAGTTTCGTTTGTCATATGGGGATTCATATATTCTCCTCATGAGGTTATTTTGTAAAAAGATCAAATTAAACACAATGTTTTCTGTGAAAATGTTCTATATACTTTAAGCATTGTATTTAACACTCCAAATCTTGGACTCAAGGTAGTATTTGTCTCATTTCTTTTTCTCTCTCATTCTCCACTCCACTTCCCAAATTTACTACCCACAAACATGCCTTTGCCACACACAGTGGAAGAGGGGAGTTTTCTTTTCCTTCCACAGGACTTTTAAGCACTGCACTTGCCATCTGGGCGTACCTGCACACTTCAGACCAGGTAGCATGGTCTCTGGAAATCATTTCAGTGGAAACGAAGACTGATTATTTAAACAATGGGCTCCCCTTTGTTATAGTTCTTGTGAAGATCTGGGCATGGTGTGCCATCTAGCTGTGTGTTCCATTCATCTAGCAAGAAAAAGTGTCAAGCAGAAAATTTAAAAATACTTCTATTTCAGTTTTCAAGGATAGAATCACCAAAATCTAATTAAACAAAACCCTTCTGTTTTTTGAGAATCTTATTTCTAGGTAGTATGATCTATTGGAACCATTTCTCATTGGAAATGAAGATATAGTAATCTTGGCTGCAACATCAAATTTGCCATTTATTTGCTCAGCTACCCCTTGGCCTATATGAGATCCGAGCAGTGGATTAATGTCTCCAAAATGCACATCCCCAAATGTTTGAAAGTACTTATTTAAGCAGTAACCATGGTGTATATTCAAAATAGAAAAGTAGGTTGCAAATACTTCCTTGGGGGAGGGGGAAGCTTCTTAAATTCTAGATAAGTGATCAAAACTATAACTAATTCTTTGGTAAATTCAGACTGATGTAGAAGAAGATACACTTTTTTCAAGCTACCTTGACTTTTTATTAACTCTATTTATGGCTGCAGTACTGTCTTATTTTTGCTATAGTGTTTTCATACACTAAAAAGCCAGATGCATTAAACTAATTAATTTTTAAATAGGTGTAATCACTCCTGTCAGAGAAAGCAGTCCATATACATTTCAGAATCCAACAAATTGCAGGAAAACATATTTTCACCAAGTCTTGGTCAGATACTTCCAGAAGCAAACCACTTTCTGGAGAGTGTATCAAGAATTGCCATGGCATATGAAAATGAGTGGATGCTTAGATGGTTTGTGCAGCTTTCTCTCAAGCCCTAGGTAAGTCTTGCTGCTTTTATATTGTGTTTGCACAGATTTAGCTTTTCTTTTTGCCAGCACTGGGTTTAGATACCCATGGTTCCCTTGAGCAAGAGGTATTCACTCATTTATTCATTCAACCACCCATTAATTCATTCCGATGGGACCATCACCTGGCATCAACTTCTGTGGCTGATGGAGCCCCAGGGTTGCCCCATTTGTTCTGCCTGGCTCTGCAGTGTGTTCTTTTTCACTCCATGTGGACTCTTCTCAAAATTAAGTGGCATTCTGGAGAGAGGACAAGGACAAGAGTTGGAAAAGGATAAAGGATTGGCCATGTTCTCCTGCTAGACCCTTCTATTTTCTTCCTTTCCATTCCCTTCTTTTCCCTATAGTTCCCTTCCTTCCTCTGCCCCTCCACTTGCATCTCTCTCCTTCCCTGCCTTTTCCTTCTTTTCCTCTTATGCATTAACTCAGCAAACATCTATTGATGACCCACCCTGTCTCTCACCCCTCTGTGCTAGGCCCCGAGGGTGCACGAGTGAATTAGATACAGCTCCAAGTCCTTAGGGTGGTCTATCTGGGCAGGGGGAGGGGAGATGTGGAGCCAGAGAATTGCTACACATGGTAGTGCGTGTTTCATGACAGCAATGACACCGTGAACTGAGCAAGCCCAGAAGAGGGAGGGCCAGTTGTGCCTGGTAGGTCCGGGGAGCCTGCCCAGGGGAGGGGGCATCCTGGACAGTGAGGAGAATTGGCTTTGACTGCTCAAGAGTGAAAGGCTCATATTTACCTGGTGACCTACCAAAGTCATGTTAGTTAAGAAGCTTATGAATAGGCTAATGAATGAAATGTGGTAAATAGAATAGCTTCCTTCAAGACATGAAATACTAAAATGATTTACATTAATATATCGTGTCACAAGTATCACAGACTTTGTATCAACAATCCAAAGCCCGAGCTTCTGGACAAGGCTGCACCTCATTCACTACTGGAATGTATTATTGGAAGCTGGATACGATGCTTCTGGGGCCTATTTATTCTCAGTGTCCAAGATTAAAGACAATCAGTGCCATAAAATAAGGAAGAGATATACACTCTCAGGTACAGTGATTAACATTGTTATGTTTCAGCGGTCCATTTTGCTGAGATATATATAGAGTGACCAGAAGTTACTGTTTTCCTGTTTCCTCATATAATTCTGATCACTCCAACAGACTCTGATTACTCCTCCCCATAAATTAAACCAAGAATTTCTGAAGCATCAGGTAGGGCCAGACATCATCAGAGAAGCAGAACTGACAGGGAAGGGGATGTAGGACAAAAATTCCTTTTCCCCAAATCCACCAGCAAGAAGAGTCTTGAGGAGGGAGGCCAGATCCTGCTATTGGCAGAGAGGAACTTTCCAGGCAGGCACACTTCGAAGCAGAGAGAGCTCCGATTCACGGGGTTCATGGGGACCGTGGGAGCATCCTGCCAATCACAGTGCCTAGCCTCCCTCCCCCCGCAGGAAACGATTACGAATTCCCTTTTGGGGTCTCATTTTTCACTCTCTCCTTCTGTTTTGAGAGATAAATAGGCTACTTACTCTTTTGACTCCTGCCTGCTTTGGGACTGTTCCTTTAATCAAGAGTTTTCCAAGGGCGCCTCAGTCCCGTTAGATGGATGGGGGAGTCGTGGAGTGTCTGCGTCTCTCCCAGCTCCACGTTGCTGAGCTCCGGGATGGAGTGCATGCCCCGCTTAGTCCTTCCCTCTAGACTGTTTGATTTGGCTCCCCCTGGTGGCGAAAGGAGAATAACAAGCCTAACTTAGGTTGACTGCAAATGATGTGCAGTTTGGTCTTGAACTCGCTTCTCCGCTGGTGCTTCTTGCCGGGTCTACCTGGTTACCAGGTTTGCCCCTCCTTGTGAGACACATCTAGGGAAGTTCCATCTCAGATAGATGACAAGTAGGGAGGGCTTTGAGCCTAGAGGACAACTTCTAGGCTTGGGTCAGTTTTTACAGATTTTCTGTGGTATGATACTCTTGTTTATGGCTGGAGCCCTGGGTCACATCAAAATGAAGAAAACCCATTTCTGGCTGCAGTCACATTTTTGGACAGTGTCAAAGAAAAGAAAAGACAGACTAAGAGCAGATGTGGTACGTGCAGGCAAGGGATAGAGGTGCTTGGAGGCAGGATGCTTGCTGGTGGGCACAGGATGGGTCCAGCTTGGGCCCATCTTGACAAGATGGTGGGCAGCATTCTAAGCGGCTGGGGAGAAATCATCTTGCTTATTAAGGGGGGGGGGCAAGCTTTCTTACTAGGGCAAAGGGTAAATACATTACATTACAGGGTCTTATCAGAAGGTTGTATGTAGTAAGTAGGAAAATACCAGCTTTTCATAATTAATTATGAAGCTTTGCCCTCCACTTTTAGAAACCTCTAAATATTTTGGATAGATGTAACAAAATGGTTTATTAAAACTTTTTCTAAAATATAGCTCTACAGAAAAATAAAAGAACAAACGATCCAATCTGCAATGGCCATAAAAATTATGGGCTAAGTCTGGCTGGTTAGCTCAGTTGATTAGAGTGTGGTGTCATGACACCAAGCTCAGGAGTTCAGATCCCCACACCAGCCAGCCCTCAAAACCAAAACCAAAACCAAAACAAAAAACAAAAAAAATTATGGAATAAATACAAATAAATTTAAAGAGAAATGTACAGGATCTTTATTTATAAAAAAGCATCCAAGTTACAGAAAATAAAATTTCATTATGCAGGGAGACATACCATATTCTTGGGTGGTACACTCAGTGTTGTATAGCCATTAATTATTCCTCAATTGATTTACAGACATAAAGCAATTCTATTTGAAAACCCAATTGAGTTAAGACATTTCTAGATTTTCAAAATGATTCTGAAGTTGTTGGTAGAAAAATATGAAAATAAGAGTTTAAAATAATGAGCTTATGGGGCTGGCCAGTTAGTTCAGTTGGTTAGAGTGTGATGCTGATAGCATCAAGGTCCGGGGTTTGATCCCTGTACCTGCCAGCTGCCAAAAAATAAAAAATAAAAAAATGAAAAAATAAAAAATAATAATAAAAATAAAAAAGTAATGAGAACAATTTGAATGTCAAATTATTTAAACATATTATGAAGCTATAATTAAAAAAAATACTACTTGGAACAAAAACACACAACTCAATGGAACAAAATAGAAACCCAGATACTCAGTATTGATATAAGAACTTAGGAAGTGATAGAACCTTTTCAAATCAGATGGATTAGAGAATATGAGTAAATAGTGCTGTGATAATAGGTCACTATTTGGTAAAGGGTTACCTGAAGCATTACACCGGAATAAATTCTAGAAGGATTAGGGTTAAATAAAAGAAAATGAAATTGTATATTTAAAAAAAATTAAAAAATGAAGGTGAGTTTAAGCAAGAAAGCAAAAGAGTATATCATGGAGAAGATAATTGATAAATCTGTCTTAATAAACATACAAAATTTCTGTATGTAAAACAAAATAACTACAAAACAACTCTGAGAAAACCAGAAACACAATTAAAAGGCAAGTGAGTGACTGGGAAAAATATTTGTAACATACATAGCACGAGAGGTTATTGAATTGATTATTAAACACAATAATGGACATTGTCCATTCCAAACTGAGCCCTTGACATGAATCTGGACCCAGTAATCCTCCTGGAAATGTGCAAAAGCCACACCCTGGACAGAAGCCCTCCATTGTTCGTCCAGACCACCCTCATTCACCCGTGCTAAGCAATACTGATGGTTCTGAGGTTCCCCTGTCTCTTGATTCTTGCCCTTGGTTGTCATTTCCACCTCAGGCTCATTTTCTTGGACGGCCACTCTGGACAAATGTCTTGGACTCTGGCTGTTTTAGGTTTTACTCTCTGACTCGAAGCACCACAGCTCCTGGCCTCCCACCAGTTTGAGGGGTGCAGCCTTGTCTGCTTATGACTGTTGCTCACAGCCTAGAAGGCTGCCTGACACACAATAGGTGCCCAATACATATTTACTCTGTGCATGAATGTGATCCACAGAAGAGCAGGAAGCAGGAAAGCAGGAGAGCATTCAAGGTTGGGGTGGGCTTCAACATGAGCAAAGGAACGGGTGAGGAACAAAGAATGTATTTGTGTCAAACACATTAGACAGAATGATTCGAAATGTAACATGAACAAATGTAGAAGTTTAGATACTGGAACATATATGAAAAGCGAAATTCTGAAAATGAGGACTTTGCAGCGCAGTGTATTTAATTGTGTATTTAAGTTCAAAATTTCTATGTTTTCATCTGTGTATAAGGTAGAATTCTGTGCACACACACACACAAAAGGAATGGCTCCTTATTTTATTCTTTTAATATTTAGCATTTTAATATTTTAACATTTTCTTTCTGTTAAAGCCAGCAATTCAAGATGGTTGCAACCGAGGGCAGAATTGTATAAGAAATGTAAACACCTTCTTGCATAAAAATCAGCCCAAAATACAAATTATAGCAATACCTGGATTGAGCTATATTAAAAACTTTTTTTGACTCTCTAGTTGTCAAAAATTTACATGCAAAGATTATTTAAAAGCATTATAGCTATTTTTCATTTCATGGTTTAAAATATTTGGTATAATATGTAAATCTTAGTAAAAGCAAAGTGCTGATCCCTTGAGACAGAAAAACTGAAATACAGATGACATATTTCACCCCTGTATCAAGATTAAGCAGTGGGTACTAGTTGTTCCTTTCCAAATATGCTTTAGGATTGTTTACTTTTCTTTTCATTCTAGTGCTGGAATGCAGGCTTTTTGAGGTCACTGCCACTGAAAAATGCCGATTAATATTCTTTATTGGGAGTTTTTTGAAGCTTATAGGCAAGACCAATGAAGCTGAAGAGTTGTTCTTGAATGTTGAGGAAATGTTAGTCCAGGTAAAGTGAAAAAAATTTTTATTTATTTATTTATTCATTCATTCATTCATTCATTTAAAAAGATGACTGGTAAGGAGATCTTAACCCTTGATTTGGTGTTGTCAGCACCACACTCTCCCAAGTGAGCCACGGACTGGCCCTTGAAAAAAAATTTTAAAGACTTCAAACTTTATTCCTTCTGTGTTAGATATTTTCAGATATCAGTTATTTACCTTTATAACTTAGTCCACAAATAGGGGAATCAATTGATTATGTTCACTAAGGAGAAAGCTATGATTTTAACCCATGCCCCAAACTGTACATTAATAATAACAAGCAGTAAATAGATAAGTCATTATAGAATGAATGAATACTGGTAGGTGTCACTTTAGGGAAAAAAAAGAAATGTTCATGAAGCAAAAATGGAAATACAGTGGTAGACTGAAGTGAATTAATAAAAGACCAGCCAAAGACTTGGTTTTAACTTTTATAAAGATGTTGGGGAAGGTTGATTGATTATCTTGTCTATATTGATTTGCTCTTCCTGAAATGTAAACTTTTGGCTTTGTTGAATACAATGAAAGCTTCACTCATAATACAGAACTGTAACTGTGCTAATAATATTTACCATATTTATCAGTTAAAAAAATTATAAATTTTCACTAATTTCAATACAGTTTTTGGAGAAAAATATCCCAAGACAAAGCTGTTATTATTTCAAAACAGAAAACTTCAAATTTTCATAAAACACTTCCCCCACTCCCATCAACATAAATCTCTATAGAAGGAATTCAATCTAAAGAGATTTATAAGATTCAACATTTCAAATTCCTTTATGGGAGAGACAATGCTTGTTTTCCAAGTTTCATATCCTGCATAGCATATTACAACCTGTGGGTACTTAATAAATGTGACAAATGAATCAATAAATCAATTTGACTTGCAATTCCTGTGTCCTTAGAATAGGTAGTGAATAGGGTATGGGCTGTTTTCAGACTGACCCAGATTGAAATCCAGGCTTTGCCATTTACTGTTTGTGTGACTTTGGCAAGAATTTTAACCTCTGCCCTGGTGAGTTCTCATTTTTGAGAATTCTGATATCTTCCTCACTGGGCTGTTAACAGGGACAAGTAAGAAAGTGCCTAAAGCATTTCACACAAGGTCTAGTACACAGTGAGACTTGAAGTACTGGTAGCTGTTTTGTTATTGCTGCTTTGGGTTATAAAGTAAGTGAGGCCTAGGTTAGAAATATTAAGAGTTTGATTTAAGTTCTTTTGATTACACTTTCATCTTTCAGGGAATAGAATCCACTGGTTATGTGGTTTTCTATTGACTGGAATTTTTCCCTGCACCAATTTTTTTTATCCACCTGAGGTCCACATTTTCTATTGCTGACATTTGTCAGTCTAGAAAGCACCAGTTATTTAATTAGATAATCACTGAATGCCTGATGGCAGTCATTCCCTTAGTCATTCACTCACTCAGCTAACATTCACTGAGGGCCTTGCTTAGCCCAGGCACTGTGTGGGGGTTGGGGTGATAGCCATGAGTGAGGCAGCCAGTTTCTGCCCTCATGGAGTGCCCAGTCTAGCTAGAAGTCACTGCCAGTATCTGCAGCACCTTGGTGATAAAACATGATTTGCAAAATACGTGGTCCTGGAGGGATGAGGCTGACTTTGTAGGAGATGTGCCAAAGCTTAGACATCCAAAGAGAATTTCCTGCTTCAAAGTGTTCCTTCTGGAGGCATCAGTCTTATGATCCTATTCTCAAAATATTTTTGCAACAGTTCTTTGGGACTGGCCACCATGGAGACCATTAAAAGAATTTTTTTAAGGCTCCGAAGGCATTTCCAAATGAGAAGTTTTGTAACTATTTTGGGCAATAACAACTTCTTTGAAATATGTGCCTAACATTCTTAATAGGAAAGATCTTGTCATTTGTGATGCATATATTCTATATTATAGTGCTCTTCTAATTTCTTCAGATAAGGTATTTAAACATTTTGATGCAATAGTTTTCAACTGGGGGATGATTTTGTCCCCCAGGGAAATATTTGGCAATGCTGGAGACATGTTTGGTTGTCACAAATCAGGGGAGAGTTGCTACAGGCGTCTAGTGGGTAGAGCCCAGGGGTGCTCCTAAACATCTCAGAGTGCACATGCTGTCCCCCCACAGCACAGGGTTATCCTGCCCCAAATGCCAATGGTGTGGAGGTTGAGAGGCCCTGATTTAAGTGGTATGTTTGTTAAAAAGTAGGTCTCATTCCTCCCCCTGCCCCTCCAGTATTTCGTAGTAGCTACAGCCGGTAGCCGGAAAACTGAAGGGTACATTTGTGAAGGGGCCTCTGTGTATGTATCAAACAAAGGCTCATTTGTTGAGGAAATGTACAGAGCAGTGTACTGGGAATAGGCAGATCTGGATTGGACTCCCTTGCTCTCCTACTTGCTAGCTATGTGAGTACGGGTGAACTTATTTGACCTCACTGAGCCTTAGTTTCCCAAGCTGTCACAGAGGAATAATAAGCCCTACTACCTGTCATGGCTGTGAGTATCCAGTGGGGTCATGCCTGACAAGAACTTACTTAGTGTGTCAGAGGTGGTGGTGAGTACAGGTCCGTGTCCTACGAGTAGAACTGTATTCGTGCTTCACAGTCATTGTGAGCATTAACACATATGTACTGAATGCTCACAAAATGCAAAGCTTAATGCTTGGATTGTGGGGTGTCTGCCCTCAAGGAGTAGGTAGTCTGGTTAGGAGAAGGGGAATGAAAGACATATTTGTAAAGAGGAAGCTGACAGTCTAAGATGGCATTTGACATGCTGATTATCATCACTGGCAATGTGGGCAGTGGGACTTAGAGGTGGAAGGGCCACTGTGGCCTGGCAGTGGGTTGAGCAGCTGTCAGACTGCCTGTGATGGGGGCTTCTGTCCCACTCTGACTGATTTGGAAAGTGGCTATGACATTGGAAGGAGTAAAGGAAACCCTGAGAATTGGAGCCTGGTTGACAGAGTGGGGAAATCCAAAGAGAAAGTTGGATTTGGGGAGGAAGATAATGAATTTTGAGTTTGAAGTTCAGGAAAAATATCCAAGTGGAGTATCCAGCCAGCTAAGGGAAATGGAGGATTGAAAATCTATGGAGAGATTGGGGAGGCATCTACATATGTGTGAATGCTGAAACCACAAGAGGAAACAAGATCTCTCAACAACAATAGGAATTGGTTTTGGGGGAATTGTTAATATTCGGGAGGAAAGTAAAAGAAGAACTTGAGAAGGAGGGAGAGATTCGAAGAGAATTAGGATATCATAGTTTCCCCCAAATCAAGGAGGGAGTGGCTTAACAGCATCAAATGCTGCCTAGAGGTCTGGACAAATGATGACCGAAAAAAGGCCCCTGGGTCTGGGGAGTGGTGATGTCTGAAAAGGCCTGAGTGAGTGGAAGGTCAGTCACTCCTTTCCTGGGCTAACCACTGAGGTGGCAAGGGCTGTGTGGGAAGAGCCAAAATGCAGGGCTTTAACAGCTGAGTGTGAGATGTTGAAATGAAGAAGGTGTTCATATTGATACTTGTTTCAGAAGCTTGTCAGTAAAAGGAGAAATGTGAAAAGTCAGGATAGGATCATGTTCAGGTCGAGTTTGATCCAGGATATGTATGATTGTGTGGAGTAGGAAATGAACCAACCAGGGAGAGGGGCAGATTGGACATGCTGGAGGAAAATCTGTGAGGAGGCAGAAGGGCAGGATTCTGAGAACTCAGGGCTAGAGGAGACTGGGCATCTCTTCCTCTGGGGTAGTCAGGAGGGGAAAAAGATTAGTGAAAACACTGCTAATTCAAAATTTTGAAGAAGAGGTGAAAAAAAAAAAAAAAGAGGGTAAGTGAGATGTAGCAGATGATGTAATTTCCCAGTATTTATTCCCCCTTTCAGTTATAGTAGTAAATAGTGTGCCCTCCCTCCTGAATTTTTAGCCCAGCAAATGGCTGTGTGGAAAGAAGACTACATTTCTCAGCTTTCCTTGAAGCTAGTTATGAGCACATGCTAAGTTTTGGCTGATGGGATGTAATGGAGGTGATGTGTATAACTTCTGGGAAGCTTCCTTGAAGTAAAGGGTGTGACCTTCTTTTCCCATTTTTATCTTAGTTTGTTCAGGCTGCTATAAGAAAAATACGACAGAATGGGTGGCTTAAACAACAAACATTGATTTCTCACAGTTCTGGAGGCTGGGAAGTCCAAGATCAAGGCACCAGCAAGTTTGGTGTCTGGTGAGGACCTGCTTCCTGGTTCATAGAGCCATCTTCTAGCTGTGTCTTCATATGGCATAAGGGGCGAGAGTGCTCTCTGGGGTCTCTTTTATCAGCACCGCACTCTACCGAGTGAGCCACGGGCCGGCCCCTCTGGGGTCTCTTTTATAAGGGCAATAATTCCATTCATAAGGGCTCCACCCTCATGACCTAATCCCCTCCCAAAGGCCCCACCTCCTAATACCATCACATTGAGGTTTAGGATTTCAACATGGATTTTGGGGGATACAAATATTCAGTCCTCTCCTCCTTCCTGCTGGTTGAATTCTGAATATGAAGGTGAGATGGAATGCCATATTAGACCAAGTAGTATCCTTGAGAATGGAGGTCAGGCAAGGTCAAGCAGTGAGATAAAAGGAGCCTGAAACTCTGACATTGTGGCATGTCTACAGCGCTGGGCCACCCAGTTCCTGACTTTTTGCACGAGAGAAATTAAACCACTGTTAATTTGGGTTTTCTGTTACTTGTAGCCAGGCCTCATTCTAACCAATATTTGAGGGTAAGCTTTCAGGGGGTAGATTTGACTTCAGTAAAGTCAGAATGGAGGCTATCTTTGAAGTGGGGGATTGGGAGTATGAGCAACAGGGCTGAGATCAATAATAGCTGCTGAGAGGGGGGTACTTTTGAAGATAGCTCTGAGGCATGCCTAAAAGAACCACAGGCCCAGGAGTTCCACACCATACCTGGCTGCCTCTGTGGCTGAGGAGACCAATATCCGAGCACAAATGTCACCTGTTTGTAGGACACCCGTTAGAAAGCTCTGGGCCGGGCCGGCCTGTGGCTCATTCGGGAGAGTGTGGTGCTGATAACACCAAGGCCATGGGTTTGGATCCCATATAGGGATGGCCGGTTAGCTCACTGGGTGAGTGTGGTGCAGACAATACCAAGTCAAGGATTAAGATCCCCTTACCAGTCATCTTTTTTTTAAAAAAAGAAAACTCTGGGCCAAGCTGCAAAAGGTGACATGGAAGAGCACTTTCAGTAGGTGTATGAGAGTAGAAAGACTAGAAGTCTCCAAATTCACACCAGGGGGCCAGGCTTAGTCACTCCTTTCCTGGGCTAACATTGTGGTATAGTATAAAGTACCGCATAACCCCATGACAATGATAATGCCATCCATTGTATAGGGCCTTATTAGTTACCAAACACATTCATATGTATTTTTGTTAATATTAGGTTTCCTGAAATGAGATATTAACACTCTCATTTCTTGTGCTGGATATTTAGAAGACTATAGCCACCCGGCATATTCTTATGCATTGATAAGGTTTGATAGAGGAATGATTTAAGTTAATGAAGTTTAAGTACCCCTGAAATAAATATTCTAGACCAGTAAGGGGAATTTAAATTCAAGTGTCTATGTAAAAATGTGTCAAACATAAAGTTAGTAGCTCTCTAGTTCCACTTGAACTCAAGAGCCACATGGGCTGCATTTCCAGCTGTTCATCAGAATTCTGGATTCCACCTTCTCTGGAATTTTTAACACATGTAAGACATTGTCATGTTATTCTTCAGAAATTCTTATCATCAACTAATAACCTGTGAAAACATTCTCTGAAATGTATTTTCAGTTTACAATATCCCCACTAAATATTTCACATAACCTTTATTTTAAAAATATTTAAAATTCCCTGACAAGTGATGTAAAGCACACAGTCTTTGGCAAGATCATTATGAAATGAGCCATTCTTGAGCACTGTCTGGCAGCTATACCCATCCTAATGCTGTGTTCCTTCGGGATGGTTCCTTTTTCATTTTGTACAGAGCCAACCCATGACAGAAATGCTTCTCAGAGTACAGAATGCCATCGGAGAGCTCTATCTTGAAATTGGGATGACTCGAGAAGGGTTCCAGTATTTCCAGAAGGCATGGTCAAACCTGCTGTGTTTTTCTCTCAGGGACTTAAAAGACAGCCAGGACTTGGTGAAGCAGAAAGGTAGGGGGACACCTGCAGAGGGAAGAAGCTGTTGTGTCTCATAGCCAGATGCTTCCTGGGCTATTCCTGTCCACAGGAAAAGGGAAATGGGTGTGTGGCTGTGTTGGCTTGCTTTCTTTGGAGGGCTGGTGTGTGTACGAGTGTTGGACATAAAGTGCCTCATTCTGACAGAAGCCCCTTTTAGAATGTCAAAGGCTGTTAGCATGTGCCTCAGGGAGACAGTAAGGAGGCCATCAGAGCCAGCCTTTCTGGATTCAAAACCTATCTCTCCATGTAGTAGCTTTGTGCCTTTAGACACATTACTTAAGCTTTCTGTGTCACAGTTTTCGTATTTGTAAGGTAGGGATAAAAACAGAACCTACAGTGTATATTGCTGTGATACTAAAAGCATTCATGGGGGCTGTAAAGTGCACAGAAGGATGCCTGGCATGTAGTTAAGTACATTGATGGTGGCTGTTATTTTATCTTCAAACATGCCTGAGACTGCCGTGGCACCACTGATATTGTAGAGGTGAAGAATATCTACTGAACTAATGTTTTAAGCAATTTTGACCCACTGATTGGCTTAGTCATACTTACATGGCTGTATCAGTTAGCTTTTGTTGCATAATAAACCATCCCAAAACTCTGTGGCTTAAAACAATTTTGGGTCATGAGATTTGGGTGAGCTGAGGGATTCTACTGGTCTGGGGTGAGCTCAGCAGATTTGGGCTTGGCTCATTCAAGCATCTGAGATCAGCTGGCAGGGCCAGTTGGGGCTGGCTGGTCTGAAAGATGTCTGGTGGTTGTCTGGCTGGGGTGATGGGTGGCTGGGCCACGTTTCCCATCCTCCAGGAGCACAGCCCAGGCCTGTTCACTTGGCAGCTCACAGGATTCCAAGAGGGAGAGCAGAAGCCTAAGCCTAGGCTCAGAATTGGTACAATGCCCTCTTCCACTGCATTTGATTGGTTAAAGTCATCAGGCTTTATTCACCTCTTGATGGGAGGAGTACAGAGTAGCATTGCAAATGGGAGTTGGTTGTAGGCTTGTGTGGCAAATTGCAGCTGTTTTTGCAATCTGCCACCATGGCTAGAAGATCATAGGTCACCTTGGGCAAGCTACTTACCCTTTCTAAAGTTCATGTCTATAAATTCAGTTTTATGGTAAGAGTTATCATTTGTATCATTTGTTATCATTTGAGTTATCATACTGCTTACTATGTATAGGCACTTTATGCTCATGATCTCCTTTATCCTTTAATATACCTCATATAGTATTATTTACCCCCCCCCCCTTTTATAGATGAAGAAGCTGAAGTTCAGAGAGATTAAATAACATAAAATACTTCAGCTTCCGCAGCTAGCAAATCTGGAGTTGGGAGTCCAAGCTAGGCCTATCTGATCCTAAAGCCTGTTTGGGTAACTCCTTGCTGTACAGATTCTCTTGTAGACATTTATGAAAGTGTAATCCTTGATATATAGAGTTGAGCTTCCAAGTTGTTGTCCTAATGCAGGCAGGACTGGTCATAGGTATGCCGGAGCCTTGGTGAGCAGGGGAAACCAGGGTGGGAATGAGGGATACTTACATGGAGCTGGGCCTGGCCCTCCAGAGGTGGCTGGGCAGTTCTAAGGGGTCAGGCAAACCTGGTTTGGTAAACAAGTGAGGTTTTCTAAGGAGGCCATATCAGCTGGGTGAGGGAGACGGGGGTTCTGGTAAAATGGGATGCTAGGAGGTATCAGTGTCATTAGTGGCAGCTTTGATGGGAACACACTGTAGTTCCAGTCTCCAGGCAAGTGTCAGGTGGGGATTTGGGGCCTGGGCAAGCAGACAAAGAGAGGGGAGTGAAAATTCCAACCTGATCAGAGTTCACACATTCAAGAGATGTTTATCAAGCACTTGCTATGCCCCAGGCACTATGCTGAGTCCAGAACAGTGAGCAAGACAGAAACACCAACTCTGTCATTTAAAGGAGGTAACACACAAAACACAAGTGAGCCAATACATGAAATGATTACAGGCTGTGCTAAATGCAAGCAAGGGATGGTGTTAGAGAAGTGGGGTTGTGTGTGTGTGTGTGTGGGGAGGGAGAACCTACCTGTGAAAGATGTTCAAGGGAGGGGACATAGAACTGAGACCCAATGGACTGCAGGAGCCACATGTGGCGAGGTGAGGGGGCAGTCCTGGTGGAGGGACAGCACATGTAGAGCCCTGAGGTGGGGGAGGGCTGAGCCTGTCCTAGGAGTGGGAAGATGCCTCAGTGAACAAAGAGCAGAAGGCAGTTGGACCCAGATTGTGCAGGGACTTGGGTTGGCATTTGGATTTTATTCCAAGTAAAGCTATTGCAGGGAGTTAGGGTGGAGATGCCATCATCTGATTTCTGTTTTGAGATTACTTTTGCTGATGTATGGAGTATGAATTACACGGTGGGTAAGAGTGGACATAGGGAGACGAGTTATGTGGCTGTTCTGCTCCAAGTGCACGGCATAAGGCTCTGGATGGGGGGTAGGAAAGAGTGCAGTGGGCACTGGGCAATGAATTAGGTACTACTGATGATGGTAAGAGATGTTTCTTGATAACTTAATAGTAATCCTCTAATTAAGACTGACTTCCATAGCACAGGGAGTTAAATCAGCTTTTCTGTAGTGCTAGCAATGCTCTAATAACACCTTCTCAGGACATTATTGTATTAGTTTGCTAGAGCTGCCATTACAATGTACAATAGACTAGGTGGCTTACACAACAGAAACTCATGTCTCATAGTTCTGGAGGCTAGAAGTCCAAGGTCGAGGTATCAGCAGGGTTGGTTTCTTCTGAGACCTTTCTCCTTGGCTTGCAGATGGCTGCCTTCTCCCTGTGTCCTCACAGTCATTTCTCTGTGTGTGTGTCCATGTCCTAATCACCTTTTCTTATAAGGACACCAGTCGTATTGGATTAGGGCCACCCTAATGATCTTATTTTAACTTACCTACCTTTTTAAAGACCCTATCTGCAAATACAGTCACATTCTGAGGTATTTGGGGTTAGGACTTCAACATAGGGATTTTGAAAGAACCCATTTCAGCCCAGGTAATTATTATGTTTTTTTTCTCTTTCCCATAGCAAAGTATGGCTTAGAAAACATTTTCTACTTTTTAGGAGTCCGTGTTATTGTCAAAATACATAACTCTCACTAAAGAAGAAAATTATTGCCTTTTCAGAGAGTACATTCTCAAGGCAGCGCATATCTAGGTACAGCCCATTATTTATTAATTAGGTTTGTGGGACTTTTTCCTGTGCTTCTTGTTGTAAGGTTGTATCATGTTATTGTATCTTATTGCAGGACTGTACTGGCTGTTTTCTGTCGGACTTGGTTACCATGGTGATGACTGGCTTCACTCCATGCATATTCTCACTCTATTTCTGACCCCGTTCAATGCAAAACAGACTCAGAATTTGGTTTCAATCTATTATCTTAGCTCTTTGGTCCTATAACTGCTGTGTGCACACAAATGCATTGCATGAAAACCAACCCCCATGCAGTGCAGATCAATAGTTGATTTATTAAGAAAAAGCCTGGTTATTTGCAGTGATGAAGAAATGACATTAAATGCTATATCTATTGACATCTTAACTCTTTTGTGGAAAAAAACCTTAAGCATCATATTCTTTGCCAAAATTTATTCCCTGCAGTCAGAGTGCTGAATAACCTGGCAAAGTCAGCGTCTGAGGAGTACTTAAAAGAATATCACATTTTGGAATATGCTACCGAAATTTCCAAGTCATTGGACAACAACCCCCGTGATCAAGCTACCATGAAATACACTGAAGGGATTCTGATGTAAACATGTATTTTTCTGAAAAGTTTTTCATTTTCTGTAGTAGCTTTCATTCTTAGGATTAATATACTTAACCTCCACCTATTAATCCATTTACCATCTAACCGATTTGGTTAAGAAATGCTGACATTTAGCATTTCCATCCTCTAGCTTAGTGGTTCTCACCACTAATTTTGGGCCCCTCTTGGCTCAGGGGACTTTGGACAGTGTCTGGGGACATTTTTGGTTGTCATGACTGGGGGTTTTGTTATCGGCATCTAGTAGCTAGCAACTGGAGATGCTGCTAAATATCATACGATGCACAGGACAGCCCCTACAGCAAAGACTTATCCAGCCCAAATGTCAGTAGTGCTGAGATTGAAAACGGTGCTCTGGTTTCTTTATAAAGATATATATATATATATATATATACACACAAACATATACATCTTTATAAATATGTATATTTATGTATATAAAAGAAAGATAGTATATATAAATCACTTTGAAGTTCTTGACTCTCTACATACACTGTTCTGCTGTTTTATATCATCCAGGATAGATTTTTGTCCAAAATTAAGGATGCTTATGAGAATTATTCTTGATAGCACAATGACTGTGGTCAACAGTTATCATGCCCAGTAAATAACACATATGTGTTTTATTTTCAGGTTCGTTGCGGGAAACACTTCTCTTGCAAAAATGAAATTTCTAGAGTGCTTAAATATCAGGAGAAGTTTGTTTGGCAATAAAAACATGCTAATCGGAGAAATTATGGAATTTTTAGCAGATTTACTATTTTTTTCACTAAGTGATAATGAAAAGTAAGCTTTTATGAGATGTTTCAAGTAATGTGTCTCTTCTCCCAAAACCAAAAACCCCACCAGTGGCAGGGAGGTCCGGGGTTCCATATACAGGGTCCAGCCCTTCTCAGAAACCTGGGGGACTCACCCTGCCTGAGAGTTCTGTCATGGTGTGTTTGTCAGGACGCTGACTGTGTTGCATTCCAAAGGAATATTCTCATGGTAAAATGAGAATAGTAATAATATCTTCCTCACAAGATTATTGGGAGGATTAAAAGATCCTATGTGTAAAGAGTTTAGTAGAATGCCTGGCACATACTAAAAGAATTCAATGAGTTATTAGTATTATTATTTTGCTCCCTGGCAGGTGATTATTGAGGCACTTGATACCACAGAATCCTCCTCTCACTCATCTTAAGACCAACACTGTGAGAGAGAACAGGACTTTCTTTAGAGAAGCAAAAAGCTTGATGGTAGAACCCTTGCCTTGTAAGAGAAAAAGCTAAACACACAGCACACTGATTGGGTCATCTCTCCTGCCAGGCTGCCCACCACACATCCAGAGCTGGCAGGGCAGGAGTCACAAGACACTTCACACTGCTGGGCCATTCCACAGGGATGGCCTCCATGCCGGAGGACCTGACCGTACATGGATGCCTTCTTCCCAGGCCTCACTGTCAATGGTCAACCTTCTGAAACCATGGAGAAGCCTTTTTCCTCACTGAAGGTTGTCCTTAGGTGACTGCATCTTCCACATTGGTTAAGACCAGGAGACATTTTGTTTTGTAACTCAGCTCACCTCCCAAACATGTATAGATCCTTTGTCCTGGTGGCCAGGGACCTTCATGACAGCTCTCATGTACTACAGAAATGACCCCTGGGATCCTGAGGGTCTTGTAGGATGGGGGTGGGCAGGGCTGTACAAATGAGGTCAAATTAAAAAATTAAAAGTTAAAAAAGACAGAGAAGAATGAACAAAATGTCTTAAAAGCAGTGATACATACTCATTGAAGTAATTGCCTACTCTTTTCAACTGTTTAGTCATTCATCAGTAGCTACCCTTTCATCAGTAGCTTTTCTTCACAGCTAAGTTTCTTTACTTCCTCGCCTCCCATTTACTGTCCTTTACACTTCCACCCCCACCCAATTCCATTTTGTCCACTCCTGTGGAAGTCATCAGGAACATCCCCAAAATGTCCCTTTGTACTTTTTATCTTGTTGACCCTCTCCTCTAAGTATTTGACAGCGTTGATCACTCCCTTCCTGAAACTATAGTCCCCTGGTTTCAGAGGTACCTTCCTCAATCCTCTCTGACTCTGCCTTCTCAATTTCTTTTGAGGGTTCCTCTTCCTGTCCCTGCCTCTTGCCCAAATGTGGGTGTTCTCTAGGGTTCAGTTCTTGGGCTCTGTGCTTGTCATAGTCTTAGAACCTCAACCTCACCCATGCCTAGAGCTTCAGCCATCACTCTATAAGGTGATGGCTTCTCGTCCCCATCTTCTTCTCAGACCCTATCATCAGCACAGACACATGCATCCATCTTTCCACTGGGCGTCTCCATTTGGGTGTTCCACTGGCTTTCCAGAGTCAACCTGCTCAAGACTGAACACCTCCACCACTTACTCCCTGACAAAATGCTGCTTCTCCTGTCACACCCAGGGTAGACACCATGGCATCATCTTCATGATATTTATCATCAGTCACTGTGCTAAACACTTTACATACATTTTCTCATTTAATCCTCACAGTAACTCTGTTATCCCCATTTGGAACATGAAAAAGCTGAGGCTTAGAAGGTTAAGATGCTTGCTCAGCTTTTAAGTGGTAGAGCCAGGGTTAGCACCTGGAAGTCTGATTGAAGAGCCTGTGTGTCTAACCACTGTGACCTGTTACCACGTCTGATGACTTTAGAGCTTGAGCTCTTAGCCATGTCACTCTAGTGCACCTATACTGTTGAGTTACAGCAATAGCTAGCGCCATAGCTACACTAATTGTATGGATGGGGTTATTTTCGGACTCCCGCCTTCGTAGCCAGTTGTATTGTTTAATCAATTCATAATTAAAGCCAAAATGTTTCATTATTTTAGTTATACTAAGTTTCCATTTATATTGTCGGGGCTAGGGCTCAGACCCTTACAAACCCATTGTACAGACTGGGTCACCAGACCCCTCACATGCAGGTCCATGCTAGGTAATTGGGAAAGGTCCCAGGAACCGTTGAAGGATGACATGAGCTTAGTGCTCAGCAGCAGTAACAGTTACAGCAGCAGCAGTAGCTTATAGCAGATCCAGCAGGAGTGGCAGTGGCCTCCCGGAGGGTTCTGGGGGCCCTGGCAGCAACAGCCTCCAGCAGCAATAGCAGCCTCCCTGGGGGAATCCCAGGGGCGGGGGGGCCCTGTGGATCAGAGCCACTTGTCCTTTATACTTAATTCCATAACCCAGGACACCTGGGTGCACATGTGCATATTTACATCAAATGCTTGGCAAGATTGATCATCTGAGGGGCCCTGACCATTTTCCTTCACTTTCCCTATATATATACACCCCTGCAACATGCCCAACATCAGCACCACCACATCCAGTGCTACACCGAGCCCTAGCCAACCCTCTTTGCATCCGTGGCCACTGCATTAGCTCAGCTGTTCATCCTTCTTCCTCTGGTCTAACCTGTCTCCTGCCTACAGCCTCACCTGCTTCAGTTTATCCTCCCCTCCTCCACCCAGGCAAATTTTCTAACATGAATTTGATAATGTTCTCTTAATGAAAGCTGTTCAATATTAAAGTCCCAGACCCTTAGGTTTGCATTCGTCTTTCATGAGCAGATCTGTGCTTCACTCTCCGATCTCCCTTCCCACCTCAGGAAGTTCTCTGAGGGCAAGGATTAGTCCTACTCGTCTCTGGTCCCTAGTCCTAGCACCAGTATTCAGTGAATATTGAGTGAATGAGTGAATGCATGCCATGCTTCTCTGATGCAAAACTTTAATTTTCTCTTTTCTAGATCCCAAAGTAAAGCAATTGAATATTATAAACAAGTGATAAAAATAAAGGAAAATGCAGACACTCTGGCCAGGTCCTCCCTCGTCAGGAAGCAGCTGAACATCAGCCTCAGCGATACCTTCTGTAAATTAGGTAATTGCTCCGATCTATTTCTGTTATAAGCAGGTGATTTTTCCCTTTTGTTTCACCTGCATACTTTGCTTACTTAAAAAATGTCTTCAGTTCACATTTGCAATGTGGTTAGGATCAAGTATTTTTCTGTAAGGAGTCATTTCTTGTCATCATTTGTTGTTTTCATCTCCTGCTGTTGATTGGAGTTATTCATTTAACACAAATGAGGCCCACTTCTGGCTCACGGGAACATGGTACATGGTTAATTCAACCATTCGTGTGAGATTCTCATGCTTTTGCTTCCCTGGGTAAGGGTGGGAGCAGACCATGTCTTCAGCATACAAAGACGAGCGGTGACAGGGAGTCATCTGCTTATGAAGACCTTTCAATCAGTTGTCCTTCAGTATGTAAGAAGCATTTTTAGTTTTCCTACCTTTAATGGAAAATTTCTATCTAAATGGAAATATGCCTGCTCGAACATGAAATAAGACGTAAACCAGAGCCACGTATAGTTGGAACTCCTTACTATTAATTGTTTTTTTAAAGACATCTTAGGCCCTGTTGGGAAAATAGAGGAAAAATGGTCAGGGCCCCTCAGATGTTCAGAATCTTGCCAAGCATTTGATGTAAATAGGCATATGCGCTCAGGTGTTCCTTGGTTATCGTCTAGTGTAATTGCGCATGTGCACCCAGGTGTCCTGGGTTATGGACTTAAGTATAAGGTTGAGTGGCTCTGATCCATGGTGCCTCCCATCCCTGGGATGCTACTGCTGGAGGCTGCTGCTAGTGCCCCTGGGACCCTCTGCAAGGCCACTGCCGGACCTGTAAGCTGCTGCCGCTGAGGAAGCTGAGGACTGAGCTCATGTCATCTGCCAACAGCTCCTGGAATCTTTCCCAATTACCTAGCATGGACCTGCGTGCGAGGGGTCTGGGGACCTAACCTGGCATGTGAGGGGTCTGGTGACCTAGTATGTACGGTGGGTTTGGAGGGTCTGAGCCCTAGCTCTGACAATATAAATGGAAATTTAGTATAACTAAAATAATGAAACATTTTGGCTTTAGTTATAATTTGCCTTACTTTACAGGCCCTGTGTAGTAAAAGTGTTAGAGTATGAGTCGTCAAAGCAGTTCTCCTTGAAGACAACAGTTATGTGTATTTTCATTGGGGGGGGGGAAGAACCATGGTATACAGATGATTATACTGTATTTATTCAGCAAGCCTTTGTTTTAAGTGCTTTATACATTGTAATGCATGACAGAATTGTAAGGTTGTATTATCTTCCTTGCCTAATTTGTGGATCTGGGGTAGTTTGACAGAATCACTCACCCTATAAAGAAAAACAAGCCTCCCACCATTTCCCCTCCTTGAAGCACACAGCAGGAGGTTGTGCATGTGAATGGCAGCTCAACTGCAAACCATTTGCTTGCATTTGACTTTGTGACTTTGCATTGGGGTCTCACGTATGAAACTTTGTTTCCTTTGTAGCTTGTGTCCCTTGTGGGGCAGATCCCTTGCGTGCTCTGCAGAGGGGCTGCTTCTCACTTTGAAGTGGTTCCCTAGGTTTTCCAATGTGACTTTCATGAATGCTGTGTGGCCTACATTTTAATTCAGATCATATCAAACATACCTCTAAAGTTGGTGAAATCTGTGTTGGTCTTTTCTGGAAGCAGTAACAAACAGACACTAGGTTCTCCATGCTCAAAAGACTGTACTAAGTGTCTGCAGGTTACAAAAACAAAAGATATCTCCTGCCTTTTAGCAACTTATCGGTTGTTAGGAGGCAAATAAACCTATAATGAAAAATGTAACACATTAAGGATTTAAACCATAGCCTGACTGGAGGGGACTGAACTGGGTTTTGGTTTTAGCTTGGCCATAATCAGCTGCATGACCTTCAGCAAGTCACAGCCTCTCTGGCCCAGGTCTGTCTCTGGGTCCCATCTGTAAAATAAGGGTGTTGTGTTCTTTTAGATCCTCAACAGAGTTAATATTCCATGCTTAAATGTAAAGGAAGACAGTGAGCAGGAGATTTTTCAAGGAAAGCCGCTTTGGTGGGAACTTTCAGGAAGTAGAGGTTATAAATCGTCAGAGAAAGGGGATGCTTCTAGGATGAGGGAATGCATGAACAAAGATAGAAATAAACAAGATGTAGAGGGGACCAATGGAGAGCTGTCAGAAGGGGCTAGGAGAAAGCCCCAGGACAGAGGAAGTAGGTGGGAGCAGGAGTGAAATAGGAAAACAGTGGTGGGAGAGTTGAGGCTGTGTGCTGATTTGAAGGAAATTCTGTCCCATGGGCAAGTGGAGATTTAAGACTGAAGAAGGCTTGGGGGTCAATGATCCTCTGATGGGCTTTTCTATTTAGGAGATTGTTTCGAAAACTCTTCAGAATTATCAAGGCTGTCTAAAGCCTGCCTACAAGTACACAGTGAAGAATTCCCTGTCCATCCTACATAATTTAACTCCCACCCTATTCCTCTCCCTTCTATCCCTTCACTGAGCTTTAGTTTTCTTCATGGTATGTAACATAGTACTTTCCTATCTAAAATTACATATTTATTTGTTTATGAGGTTTTTTTTTTTGTCTCCCTTGCTAAAAAGGAGGGATTCCATCTGTCTTCTCCACCATTGTATACCCTGCTCTTAGAACAGTGGCTGGCACACAGTAGGTGCTCAATTAACTTTTGCCAAGTGAATGAATGTATGATGGAGGAAATGCCTTAGTTAATTCAGATTTACCCTCCCACTTTAGAAAAGCAAGTACTGATTATTAAGGGCATTTGAATGTCAATTACTGGTATTCCTATAGTTCTTTCAATCATTGTTTTATTAATTCATTCAACAAGTATTCACTGTAACTGTTAGGTGACAATCTCTACTTCAGTTCCTGGGGATATACCAGTGAATGAGACAGATAGCGACTAACACTGCCTTCACTGAGCTTACATTGGGGGAGAAGGCTGTCAGACAACTAAACATACAATTGTTCAACTGCAGTTGTGGAAAGGGTTATAGAGATGGTTGTTAGACAACTAACTATACAATGGCTTAACTACACTTGGGCAAAGTGCTGTCATGGGAAAATACAGGTACTAGGAGAGAACTCCATCTGTCATATGGAGGGGAACAGGTCAGGGATGCATCTGTGGAAGTGATGCTGAAAATGAATCCACAGGATGAGAAGTTGCTCACTAAGTAGTGGTGGAGAGGGTGGAGGAGAGTCCTCTAGGCAGCAGGGACAGGATTTTTGAGGCTGGAAGCAGCTAAAAAGGCCCATGCAACTAGATTGTACAAAGCAGTGCTGGGGGAGGGTACACAAAGTGGATTTTATAGGGGGGTCAGGGCCTGGGTCACAGGGTTCCTAGGCCCAATCAAGGACTTGGGATGTTGCCATGAGCTACTGAAGGCCAGTGCAAGGTTTTTGCAAAGCAGGTAAGTCTTAGGAACCTAGAGTCATTCCTTTAGCAGTCTTCACAAGAGATTTCTCATATAAGATTCTAAGATAATATTGTGAATCCAGAGTCACAAAAGAGCACAAAGGACACTTTTATGGCACTCATTTTTTATTTCTTTCCAAGGTGCATATTTTGATCTCTCAAATAGACTGAACTCCCAAGGGCAGGGACCTCATATTTATTCTTTGTATCTTCAAAGCCTCAGAAACAGTGCAAACTGTATGTAAATGTTCTGTCAATGCAGGGAGGCTGAGAAGTGGATAAATAGGTTTTTTCTAGGTATTTACACAATTTGCCTTGTCTTATCCAACAAAAATGATGGCTGTGCTTCAGGCTAACAATACCGAAAGTAACAACCTAACTTGTACTTTAGTCTATTGAAAACCATCTTTGGTTGACTTTTCTGATTTCATTTTAGATTATAGATTACTGATGATAATTACTAGCTTGTATGTCTTGGCACCTTCCTTAGTCTTTTACTATTGTATTTGACCAACAGGTAGAATACAGTGTAGTTTTCCAAGGGGCATGAAAATAGTGGACTTCCAGCAATTTTTGATGATTAAATTTTAATTATAATTACAACATTTTAATGCATGAGTTTATAGTAAGCACATATTAAAATGATGGATTTGTGGGAGGACAACAAATCCTAAATTTTTTTTCCTCTTACGATCATAGTTTTGTGAGGCACTTATTCGTAAATGAAACCTCTTTTGGTTTAATATACACATTGCTCATCTCTTTTCAACTTTTATCCAGTTTCAAGTACAAACCTTCACCTAATAAAACTGTTAATTCTAGAGATTTTAGTAGGAATCCTGACTATGAAATGAGGGTTTTTGTGATTTATGTTTTAAGCTACCTCTGACTCAGAGTAATCTTATTGCTCTCCTTTGATAAGTGTTTAAAATTTTTCTCTTGAGAAACCATTTCAGTGGGAGAAAAGAACAGAAATGTGGCTTTTCATATATTCCATTATATCAAGCTGAGTGTTCTGTACTGAATTGCTTATTTTGGATGAAGTATGGTCGGTGAACATAATGTTACTTCTCTCTCCCTGGGATTCTTTTAAAAAAGAAAAACCAACCACCTCAGGCAAATTTAGAAGGAAGAAATTAAACAAGGCTCTAGTGAAAACTCTGAGCGGGGTGAGTCAGCCCCTTCTCTTCATTTAATTTAAAAATGCTCAGCTCAGCTAGAACCCTCTTATCTATAGCAAGTTTGTCCCTTAATCCAAAAGTCAGGTCATAAGGGGCAAACCTTACATTTTAATTTAGACATAAATATCCATTCTTTTCCCAAACTATTTAGTGTAGAATCAAGGTCTCTTTCTTGTGTTTAATGGGTCCTTTGATTGGAATTAGATGTCATCTTTCTCAGAATGTTATCACCCACAATTTCTAGGTTTGGGCTCTGCATGATGAGAACAATCATGATGCAGTCTGTGAGCAGAATCCTCTTAGACTGCTGTTTCCCCCTTGATCTTTTTTTTTTTTAAAGGTGACTGGTAAGGGGACCTTAACCTTTGACTTGGTGTTGTCAGCACCACGCTCTCCCAAGTGAGCGAACCAGCCATCCCTATAGGGATCCGAACCCGTGGCCTTGGTGTTATCAGCACCGCACTCTCCCGAGTGAGCCACAGACCGCACCCACCTTGATCTTGTCTAGTTGTCTTGCCTACTCATCAATTAATTTTTTTAGCATCTTCTAGCACTGAGTCTTTCCAAAGCATTCAGTCTGGTTTTCACAGAAAACGACTTCCTTTCATTTCACACATATATAGTTATACTTAATTAGATTACCTAGATGAGTCTACTAGCTGCTGGCATTTAGTGTGCCCTGGGCATTGGAGGGCATGTTTTATAGAGAAAGTGGAGGGCTCTGGCTGATGCAGCAAGCCAGTTCATGTGTATTAACAGAGCTTCCTTTTTACTTGTGTAGATTTAATCATTTTAATGGGTTAGAAATTTGTAAATGTTATTGTTTGTAGGAAAGTGCAAATAGCCCTCATAAGCTTAAACTTAGAATTTGAAGGAACTCTAGAGATCACTGAGCTAATTTTAAAGCTGAGGAAATAGATATGTCATATGACTTACCTGAGTACATTTGATCAGAGAATCCTGTGAATAAGATATTTTAATCATTGAGGCTTACAAAGAGCAAGTGACATCCTGAAACCTGGCAGCTAATAAGTAGTAGATTTAGGACTTGGAATCCAGTTCTCTGACCCCAAACCCCAAGCCCTTCCCACTGTTTGTGGGTCTAGGAGTTTTTGCAGTCAAATGCTCTACCACTGAGCTATACCCCCATGGGTCTAGGAGTTTTTGGTCTTGTTGGGGAGACAAGCACATAAAGATAACTGCAATCCCATGTGATATATACTGTGATATTGGAGAGGGCATGGGTAAGCACATAAAAGAAGCGACAAGAAAGACTTTCTAGAAAAAGTGATTTGGGCTGTGAGTTCTTACAATTGCTTTTTAAAGAAGTTGAGGAAGAGTATTTTAAACAAGAAAGATTAGCATGAACAAAGGCAAGGCAGGGTGAATCAGGGTGGTGTGAAACTCCAGAATGGGGAATGTTGGGGAATGATGTTGGAGGAATCAGCAGAATTTATGGCATGGAAAATCTTGTTTATCAAACTCAAGGGTTTGGCAGGGGAGCTGCTGTAGGATTTCCAGCACTAAGGGACCTGGCTAGATTTGTGTTTTAGATAGTAGACTCTTGTGGCCAAATAGAAGATGGAATTGGTTGAGGGGAGACAGGAGAGTCTCCTGTGTAAACTAAGATAGGGATAGTAGAAATGGAGAGAAAGGGTTGGATTTGAGATTTAGTAGGTAAATCTGACAGCACTCAGTGCTTGATTGGATATGGAAGGTAAGGGAAAGGGAATAGTCAAAGGCATTTCCCAATTTATGGCTACCCCATAGGCCCATACAACTGGGTGGGTAATGCTGGTGCCATTCCAAGATAGGAAGCACAGATTAGGGGGTGGGATGGGAGCCATCATGAGCCCATTTTGGACATGTTGGGTTTGAGTTTTCTATATGAGTGGAGGCATTCAGGCATTCAGTAGTTGGTAGAAGGAGCTAGAAGGCTGAACTGGAGAAAACAATTGGGAATCCTTAGCATATACTTGGTGGCTCAATCCAGTAGAATGGTTGAAAGAGCCAAGAAGAATATAAAACAAGAAGAGAGCAAGAGATAGAACTTAGGAGAATGACAATAATTAAAGGGTGGGCAGAGAAAAGGGTTATAGGAAAAGATGAAGAATGGCCCTAGAGGTAGGCTAAGAATCAGCGAAATCATGGAAGTCAAGAAAGGAGAGTGTTGAGAACTGACCACCAGATCGAGAACAGACCATTGTGTTTAGCAACAAAGAAGTTACGGGGAACCTTCAGTTTTGGTGGTAGGGACAAAAACTTGTTTGAGAGAACAATGAACCTGTTTCCTTTTCACAAAGGTGAGGGTCTGCACAGGTCCAGCCCCTTTAATTGGTGCAGTGAGTTCATGTAGTACTTGGGGCAGACGACAGAGGGTGCTGCTTGACAGCTGCAAACATTTCCTTCTGAACAGGCTAGGCAATGGTCTCAGAGGAGGGGAGTTGACCCCCTCAACCTCTTTTATTGTTTTCTTTAGGGCAGAAATTGAGGGCCCATGGATACATCCAATTGCAACCTTTTACTTTATTTGGGACAATGATAGCTCTCTCCCCAATCTGTTTATAAACCCACGTATTTATTGAAAGAATGAGTAAACAAATTTAATTTCTCAAACTGAAGGATTTCTGACAAAGAAACTTTGGACATAGCATAATTATCAAACAAAAAGAAACTTGCAACAAAGAGCCTTTAGATACTGCTGAATCCTCCTTCCTCATTACAAATTTGCAGCCTGTCTTCTGGACAGACAATATTGGCTGTTATTGTCCTTGCTTCTTAATCCCACTTGCTCCCAGCACAGAGGGGAAGTTCACTATTGGGCAGTGTCCACTGAGTCTCAGACTCATTCAGGGAAACTTACTGAGGACCTGTGCCAACCTGAGATCGCACTGTTACCTGGTGACAACTGCCTGAGTTGTTGCGGGGAGCCCAGGAGGAAGTAAACATCTCTCACACAGGACTGCATTGCAAAAATCCACCTATTAGGTGACAGCAAATATTATATGAAGCAAGAGGAACAGGCTTACATTTCAGTAGAATAAAGATTAGAAAAGTTGTGCTTCAGAAGAGTACTTAAAAGGACAGAGGACTGTCTTTAGATAAAATATCTTGCTTTCTTTTTCCAGAGGAAATAATAAGTGTACCACTTTCTTAATGTTAAGCACTGGACATAAAGTAGGAAGAGTAGGAAAAGTTACTACTTAAAATCTGGGAACAGATTTTTCAAGAGAGTTGGTGGGACCTTCTCTGATATTCCCACCCCCAATTCACACTCCATTGGAAATAAGGTGGGTGTGGCTCCATCCAGAGGCACAGCCTGGAAAAGGTGACTGATGGTGCCTTCCTAGCTATATTTTTAAGAAAAATCTCCTACGGAACCAGTGTGACAGGGGGAATAATGTTGTTCACTTTTTCCACTTCCAGAAGTTATGGTCTTTGATCCTAGGAATCTGGGTTGGAATCCCGGTTCTATTTTCTGGCCTTATAAGGTGTGTAACCTATCTGAGTGTCAATTTTCTTCCAACCAAAATGGTGTAATAAAGTCTATTTATAGGGTTATTCTGAAGATTTAAGGAGATGTTGTATGCAAAACAACCAACAGAATATAAAATTAAATGTTAGTATCCCTTCCCATCCAGAGCAAAGGTTTGAAGTGGGAGGAGGTTCGGTGACTTCTCTCCAATTTAAACTAACCCATTCTGTTTTTCCTATTTCTTTGTTTGGGAGGACTGACAAAGGCTGGCCCAACTGGTACCAGCTCCCAGGAAAGATGGGGTGGACTGGGGGTGGGGCTGAGGCAAGAATGTCCTTTCCTGGAGATTGCTTGCTGCCAGAAAGAAAGAATCAGATTGTGTCCAAGAAGGTTCTGAGGTCAAAGCTACAGGGACAGGTCCACAATGGGTCACCAGCGGAAAGGGCCTGAAGAGTCAAGGTGTGTGACCAAGGGAGTCTGAGGAGCAAGAGCATGAAGTGATGTGTGCAAAGTGCACTGGAAGCTGGTTTGTGTGAAAATCTCAATTCCGCAGCAAGTCAGAGCCTCTTAAAAGGCTTTGGTCAGAACAGTCACACCTGCAGGATCTGTGTATTGGCTTCTAGAGAATCTCTGAAAATGGGTTCTACCATAGCCACCACAGGAGACATTCTCTTTTTCTCTACTTCACCTTTCAGGCCAGCTAAAGCCAATGTAACTTGGCCATCACAAACAGGGTAGTTCAGAAGTACATTCTGTTGAACTAGATTAGCGCAACTGGGAACATGATAGGGAGTCACGAAAAAAATTCAAAAAGAAGAAAAATAGCCACAGATTGCTAAGCCGAGACAACAGCTGAAACTCTCTATCAGCTTTCCAGAAAAAGCTGCAAGCAATATGACACATAGGCTATGACCCAAGAAACAGAGCTACAGAGAGAGAACATCTCGGTGAGCAGAAGCCAGAGCTGATTCTCAGAAGGACAATCCAGCATGAGGAAGAGGCACCCCAGTGGAGCAAGCAGTCAAGGGCATGGGAATGATGCCAGCCCGGGATTGTTCTGCCATGAACTAGAGCAACTTAATTAACCTCTTTCAGTTTTCTCATTTTTAAAAGACAAATAAAATGAACATGCGCTAAAAATTATCCAGAAGGACACACTAGAAACTATTATGACCTTACACTTTGATACATTTTCCCTTTTGAACCATGTGTGTGTTCTGTTAAAAAGAATAAATGGAAAAAAAAAAAGACAAGTGACGATAGTTTATATTTTACAGGATTACACAGTCCTGATGGATGATAATCACTCACATATATTTGCTGCTGCTGTTATTAATACAGAGATGCTGACTGGGTCATCTGTCAGTGTGTTTAGTCTTTACATACCCAGCAATTTCTCTGTCACATAAACAGATCAATGCCCTACATGTACCCGCCTTTCTTTACATTTATAATCAATGGTATAAATTCAGTCCCTTAAAAACAGTCTTGTAAATGGGTAAAAGGAATAAATGAGTATCATTTGCAAATGATAGATTAGATTGTAAGAGTATTTGTTTTTTTTTTTTTTTACTTATTTTTTTCTTTTTTTGGTGGCTGGCCAGTAAGGGGATCTAAACCCTTAACCTTGGTGTTACCAACACCATGCTCTAACCAAGTGAGCTAATGTGGGCTAGTCCTCTTTTTTTTTTTTACTTTAAAAAAATTTTAGAGAAGGAAATATTGATAGTGGTAACTGGTTAACATTTTTTTCGATTTTTTTTATTTTGAAAAATTTCAAACCTACAGAGAACTTTCAAGGATAGTATAGGGAACAACTGTATAACCTTAACCTATATTCACTAGTTGTTAATATTTTGCCATATTTGCATTCTCTTTTTCATACACACACAGACTCATACATACATATTTTTCTGAACCATTGGAAATTTAGTTGCAAACATGACACTTTTATTTCTAAATAGTTTAACATGTGTCTTCTGAGTACAAGCACATTCCCCTACATAACCACAATGCAATAATCAAACCCAGGAAATTTAACTATCACATAAGACTATTATCTAATGTACAGTCCATATTCAAATTTCCTCAAGTATCCTAATAAATGTACTTTATATCTCTCTACTTTTTGATCCAGAGTCCTACTGAGGGTCTTGCATTGCATTTGGTTGTGTCTTCCAGTCTAGAACGTTTAAGTAGACTTGTTTTGTCTTTCACAACGTTGACAATTTTGAAGAGTTAAGTCAGGTTCCACCCACCCCTCCCTGCTCCAAGGTCCTTTGCTTTGTATCTGTATGATTGTTTCTTTATGATTAGACTCAGGTTAAATGTTTTTGGCATAATGATCCAATACCACCTTTTGTAAATTTTTTTAAATCCTTTTTAAAATGTGTGAAGCCAAGAGTAATGTTTAAAAATTCCGATATTCTTATTTTCAAATACCCAGCAGGTCAATTATTGACAAGTGACTCTTCTCATCACGTCATGATGGAGGCAGTAGGCTATTTGTATAGATCACTTGATAGACGAGCGACCTACCTGGGATCTTCTCATTCGTCAGTCCACGGAATCCTGCAGTGAGTTTCTGTTTCATGTCTAAAAAAGAAATATGCTTCTGGTTATTCATATTATATATATGAACTCTTGACAACTTTTGATCTTTTGTAGCCTTCTGAGGGAAATCGAGCGGATCCGGGGCAGGAGATGTTGGCCTCAGGGCATGAGCCGGCAATATCCCGAGGGTTGTAAGAGTGGCTCCTCATTGTGGGAATACTTGCTAAAACTGCACTACCACAGCGCTCAGAGCTCTAATACAGTGAGCTCTGCAATGTGCATGAATACAGCTAAGTTACAGAGGGCTAAAAGCATGGAGGTGGCACCTCATACAATTTCAGATAAATCAAAATGTGCTTCTGGAAAAAGGAAAAAGATCTTGAGACCCATTACTTGCATTTGTGGTGAGGAAAAGATTCAACGGAAGACACAAAATAATGTTGACATACGGAATGGCCCAGGAAAGGAAGCGTCAACGAAAAAGAAAGACTATTCCTCTAACATTTTTTCTCTGGGTAAAATGAATGGTTTAGTAAAGGTTTCAAGGCAAAGGATTTTGTCAGCTCCAAGTGAGAGTGGAGAAGACAAAACCACAATTTACCGCCATCCCCTGCTAGGGCCTCTTAACACAAATAAACCTTGGGAATCCATGGCTGAACTCATCTCAGAAAAGTGGCTTTTTCATAGCCCACATTACAGTTCAACTCCTCAGAAGTGTTTTTTGCAGAGAAGATCTCATATTGAAACAAAATTGTTGAAGACCTCAAATGATACTAATAAGGATTAAAAATTATCATGGGTTCTGTGTAAGTTTTTTCCACTTGTCTTTATTTACAACTCTTTGGATACTTCCTTCTAAAACACTTAGAAGTGATAAATCAAGGTCTGGAGACTTGCTTTTCTTAGCCCTTTACTGTAACTGATTTTCTCTAAAAAGAACAGTTTTAAGTGATTCTCATTTCTATGATGGGTAGAGCAATGCTGATCTCACAGTGTTCTGTAATAATACAGAGAAGCAATGTTATCAGAGTTCTAATTGTGTTATTTTTACATTGTTATAGCTTATCTATTTTGAACTTAACTAATTTTCCATGTAAACAAAATTTACAATTGATATCACCAAACATTTTTATGAAACATGAATAACTAAGAATACAAACTGGAATGGACTAAAACCATAAAGTAAGTCTAAAGTACCAGAGCCTATGGATTTGATATTGTATCTGTTTTCAACGTTGTATTGCCTCATTTTATCAGTGATTTTTAAAACATTAACCATTAACTGTTAAGGATTACTCATTGGCTCTCTTCTTCCCTATCACCCACTGAAATCCTAACATTTAGGAAACCAAATGGAAGAACGGGCTCATCTGTGTGAAATTAAAGTTATTTCACCTCTCATAGCCTCAGTTTCATTATCTGTAAAATGGGAGAAATTATGGCACCTACTTTTCAGGATTACTGAGAGGACTGCATGAAGTAATGCACATAGCAAGTCTTCAAAAAATGGTAGTTGTTATTATCTGCCACAGTCTAATGCCACCTTTTTCCATGAAACATCTCCTGCTCCTCCACCACTTAAGCATGCCCAAATGCCTCATGTTATTTGTCTCTAATTGTGCCCTAGCTATGTCACATATGGCAGTATGGTCTCCCCGGCAGAATGCCAGCGTGGGGATGTGTTTCCCTTACTCCACCCTGCACCCGTCTGCACGGTAACCACAGGGTAGCTCGGGAAGTCCTTGCAGTGAAGTGACTCTCAAACGGATTCTGGGTGGGCTGCATCGGTGTTTCCTGAAGGAGTTGAGCCTGACTCAGTCTACACAGAGGTGCTGCCTGGTGGGGAGGTTACTCTTCATTTGGCATTAGGTGAACCAAAGGCATAGGACAGGTGCAGCCTAGCAGGTTTGAGAGGAGACCTGTGCACCGAGCCTGTGAGCGTGGGCAGGAGCCCGGGGACCGAGTCCCAAGGACCTCTCTCGTAAGGCGGCAATCTAGGATGGGGCACTGGCCTTCCAGGCTGTGCAACGGGGGTTACCTTCAAAGTCATCGGGAGATTTAAGGGGCTGGGATCCTGCAGCCAATCAGCCTAGGCACTGGGGCCTCGGCTCAGCCACCCCCACGGCGGACCTGGATGGATCCATGCTGGGGATCGGGGGACCTCTCAGACCGGCCCCCACGACCCAGGGAAGGTCCAAACTACAGAGGTCATTAATGCGGAGAGAGGTCATCTTCCGTATCTGGGGCCAGAGCAGCCGGGGGACGCGCTGGACACTTTCCGTGCAGCGGAGCTCGTCGGACGGCGCTTGGGTCGCGTCTAGTCTCCCGGTTCCGTGTGGCCTCCGCCCTGCCGCCCGGGCGCCCCGCAGGTCAGGAAGTGACCGCACAGCCCCCTCCCCCGGCCGCGGCACCGCCCCGCCCGTGACACCGCCCCCGCCCGGTCCCCGCCCCAGACCCCGCCCCGCGGCGGCCGCAGGGCCGGGCCTCGTCGCCACGTGCTCCCACGCAGGGTGCCGCCGGCTTCTGGGCTGAGCTCGGGCACAGCCAGGGCCACTCGGCCCCACGACCGGTGCGGCGGCGGCAGCATGAGCACGGCGGCAGCGGTGGCGGTGGTGGCCCGCGGGGCCGGCGCAAGAGTGGTGGCGGCGGCGGCCCTGCGGGGAGGCTGCGGGACTGCGGCCCGGGGGTGGCCGCGCGCGGGCCCCGCTCGGCCCCTGAGCACGGCCCCCGGGACCGGCCCGGACCTGAAGCACTACCTGTGGGGACGCTACCGCCAGGCGAAGAGCAGCACCGAGGGTAAGCGCCGCGGCGCCCCGAGCCCTCCCCTGCTCTCCGGTCGCCGCCCTCGGTCCCCCACACCCAGCCCGCGGTCAGCGTCGCCTCTGCCGGGCGACTCCACAAACTTCACAACTCTTGCCTTTCTCCGGTCGGGAAAGCTTTTTTGCACATTCTTGGGGTTGTTAGCCGGAAATCTGCCTCTGAAGCTCTTTGGGCTGCCCTGGGATTTCCGCAGTGTCGCTTGGGGGACAGTCACCTAACGCACCGTTGGGTATTGTCATCAACCATTAGTGATAATAGTAGCAGCCGCAGTCAGGCGGGCGCCGCGGGGCCCTGGGGCGGTGGTCGGAGGCTGTGTTCTCCTTTTTGGTGGGGAAAGACAGGATGTGCTGTGTTTGAAATAGGAGCCCAGGTTGGGAGTGTTCTGGGTTATCTGCTAACCTCAGCTAGGAGGGGATTAAAAAAGAGTTAATGAATGCATCGTGGCCAGGTGAACATAAAATGAGCCTGGCTCTGTTCTTTCTAGGGGATAGACGGAAAGGGGAACTAGTGAAAACTGGAAAATACAGGTACATTGATGGCCCGTCTGAATTCTTCCGATAGCCTTCAAAGGAGGTGTCACATTCCCATTATATAGATGGGAAAGAGGAGACTCATGTTTAAGGGACCTAGCCAAGGTCACACCTTGACCTAGGGTATGTCTCAGCCACTAACACACTGGCCTGTTTCTGGCACTGCTTTCCAGGAGCAGCTGACCATTTGGGAGCTGGTGTAAAGGGCCAGTGATAATCCACTAGCACTGCTACTTTCAGGGAAGCTTCAGAATAGAAATTTATGTATATATGTATATATAAATGTGCATGTGTGTGTGTGTGTGTGTATTTGGTGGATGTGCCACATGGAGATAGGGCGAGAGTATTTGGTGAGAAGTCAGTTTAATGAAATAAAACCCAATTGGAGTAATTTTCAGAGGGAGCTCAAAGTGGCTAGCAATGCAGAATTCTATGAAACGGTGGCTTATTTTCTTAGTTTACCTCTGCCAAGAGTTTAATTTTGCTGTAGCTTTTGAAGCTGTTGTGCAGTATGGTGGAAAGATGACCGGCTGTGGAGACGTTGGGAACTGCAGATCTTAGGGATGAAAGAAATAGAGATAATCTAGCCCAGTTTTTGGGCAGACAATATTTTTAAAAAATTGACATCTTTATTGATGTAATTGTAAATTTACATGCAGTTCTGAGAATTAATATAGGGAGATCTGGCATATCCTTTCTCCAGTTTCCCCCAATGGTAACATTTTGCAAAACAGTAATACAGCATCATAACAAGTATATATTGATACAGTTCACAGACCAGAGTCCCCTAGTTGTAATTGTGCGCACATATGTAGTTCTGTACAGTTTTATCACATGTAAGTTCGTGTATCCACCACCACAGTCAAGGCACAGAACAGTTCATCACAAGGGTCCCTCATATTGTCTTTATAACCACACCCATCTTCCTCCTGGTGCTCTTCCTTGTCCCCAGTCCCTGCAGCCTTATCTGTTCTCTGTTTCTAAAATTTTGTCACTTCAAAGTGTTATGTAGATGGAATCATACAGTATATAACCTTTTGGGATTGGCTTTTTTCATCGAGTTTAATTCCCCGGAGTTTTATGTAAGTTGTTGCATGTATTGTGTCAATAGTGCTTTCCTTTTTATTGCTGAGTAGTTGTCCATGGCATGTAGGTCTCACAGTTTAACCATTGTTCACTTGTCCTTGCTCCCAATCCCTGGCTCTTACAAATAAAGCTGCTATAAACATTTGTGTACAGGTTTTTGTGTGAATGTACACGTTAATTTCTCTAAATGCCATAGAGAGCAATTGCTGGGTTGAATGGTAATTGTGTGTTTAGTTTTATAAGAAAGTGCAGGCAACATTTTTGCCATTGTGATTTTATGAATAAGGTTTGCTGCTTGTTGCTTGTGAGAATTGGGGAGGTCCTAAAGCTTCAGTTTCTTCATCTGTAAAATGGGGATGCTGGTAGTAGGGTTTTGCTGGGGAATGTATGTCTATCCATGAAAGGTGTTTAGAACAGTGCCTAGCGCATGAAACAGCTGAAGCATTGGGTACTAAAGATCAGCATTGGACCAGAGTGTGGATTTTGGTGTGTTTGACAGTCCAACGTTGACTTTGGAGTGTGACAGCTTGAGTTACTTTCCAATTGAAATACAGGGCTAATGTGGGGGTTTTTGTCTCAGTTTGGCATCCACCAGATGCTCAGTTGATAATAGCTATTATTATCAGTTATTAAATAACTCTTAGTCTTAGACACACATTTAGTAAGAAGGGGAGGTGGGTTATTTAGCTTTAAGGTCTAGGTCTCTTTCTGTTTCAGGCAGTGCCGTGACTAGCTGTGCGGCCCTGAAAAAGTTACCTAATTCCTCCTGGCTTTGGTTTCTCTATAAAAGGAGGCCACTATGCTAAATAATGCCTAAGTCTCTTTATGTGTTACAAGTATTCGGTGTACCTCATCCCTTCTTCATGCCTTCAGCGCATACGCATGTGGTTCCTATCACCCCTGAAAATGTGGGGACTTAATCAGACTTTTCCTTCTTTGTCCTGTCTGGGGCCGCCCCATTCTTATCCCACTTTAGCTAAAGAATGTACGAGCATACGTGCCCAACTTGAGTTCATTCAAGAAGCATTCACTGGGCACTCAGCAGTGAGTTTAAAGTCTGTTGATTCACTGACGGATGAGTCTGAGAGGGAGGGGCCCACAGAGGCTGAGCCTGTGCCGAGCAGTAGACCAGTGTTGCATGGATGGGGAGTCAGGTGACAGTCCAGCTTGGGGGAGATAAACCGGCCCCAGGGGCTCCAACAGCAGAGCAGATAACTGCTCAGGGACGCAGGAAATCCTTGGCAGAGGCTGACACTTGAGCTGTGTCTTGTAGAAAGGAGAGGTCAGAAAAAATACTGATGTTCATATAAAAACATATAGATCCTTTTTTTCCCCAATTGCAGGAGGACAAAGGAATTTTTTCACTTTCTTTCTGACCATTTGATCTCTTTTCATAATTCAAAAAATCTGTTCAAGGTCTCTTCCCTTTGAAGGGCTCCCAGAATGAAGCTTGCGTAGGGAAGAGATGCTTTTTATTCTTTTTTTCTCTTTCTCTTCCATCCTTCTCTTAATTTTAATTAAATTAAAAAAGAAAAAAACTTAATTTTTTTAGATCAGTTTTAGATTTACAGAAAAATTGCATTGTTTCTGTAAACACTATACCTGTTTCCCCTCTTATTAATGTCTCACATTACCATGGTTATATTTGTTACAATTAGTGAACCAATATTGATACATTATCCAGTGTACCCAGATTTTCTTAGGTTTTTTTTTTTTTTCTTTTTTTTAAACTTAAAGTCCTTTTCTTTTCCAGGAAGCCCTCCAGGATAGCACAGTACATTTAGTTGTCATGTATCATGTTTCCTTTAGAATATAACAGTTTCTCAGACTTTTCCCTGTTTTTGGTGAACTTGACAGTTTTGAGTCGTACTGGTCATGTAATTTGCAGAGTGTCTCTCATTTGGAATTTCTTCCTTTTTTTTTTTTTAACTTGAGACTTCTGGAAGTGTAATGTTTATCCATCCTGTATCAAACGTATATCAAAGAAAAGGTGCTTTGTATTTTTAGGAAAAGAAATATTGGTTTCTAATCTCTAGCAAAAATATTAGGTGTTGCAATATTCCCGTAGAATAATGGTTTTCAACAGGAATTGATGCGGGCAGTTTTGCCTCCCACGGATGTTCGGCAGTGTCTGGAGGCATGCAGTCCTTTTAGTTTGTCACAGCTGGGGGTGAGGGGATGCTGCTGGCCTCTAGTGCGTAGTGGCCACAGATGCTGCTAAACATCCTACACTGCACAGGATGATATCCCATAACAAAGACTTATCTGGCCCCAAATGTCAATAGTACCAAGGTTGAGAAACCCTGTCCTAAAATGATTAATTCTAAGAAATCATTGTGGTGATTATAATTTAAAGGGCTGATATATTTGTGTGTGGTCTGTTTTCTGTTGTGCTGTACATTGTGTATGTCTTCTTTGAACTTAATCCCTGGTCTTGCGTGTGTGTTTATCAGATAATTAGCCTGTCCTGTTATGTACAGAATGGGAGCGTTCCTACTCCTCCAAGAGGGCTTGCTCCAGCTTTATATTTGAGTCTAGTGTATATATTTTTTTCTTTGGAAGTAGTCTCAGAGCCTTGTCTATTTAGAATGTTTGGCTACTTGGCTGGGACTGTAGAGTACAAAGGTACTTCAAAAATTCGTGGAAAAATCGAATTAAAAGATAATACAAATCTTTCCATGAACTTTTTGAAGTACCCTCACATATAAAGTTGCAGAAAGAAGTATGGTGATTAGTGTGAAGTGTTAGAGGCTTTTATAGGGTATTTGAAGTTCTGGGTTGAGAGCATTTAATAGTCAAAAATTATGTATTTAGTGAGGACCGTGTATAGCACAACGATGTAAGCTTTGTATATATAAAATAAGCATAAGATACAAGGATCACAATAATGTTATATATGATATATAATATAATAAATAATAATAAAAATAAATGTGAGTTCCTCAAAGAACTGCAGTGGGTTAAAGAGATACTCTTGAGATTATTTTCAAATTAGACTAATATTTCTCAGATTGTATTCCATAGTCTTCTGAGAGATGTAGCTAAAGAAATGTAGAGAATAGGGCTGGGCTGTTAGTTCACTTGGGAGAGCGTGGTGCTAGTAACAGCAAGGTCATGGGTTCGGGTCCTTGTACTGGGCAGCCGCCAAAAAAAAAAAAAAAAGATATGTAGAAAATATATGTTCAAGAAGCTTCTTTATAGCTGGGCTTTTCGGAGCTAGCTTCAGAACCAGTGATTCAGAGCCTTTAAAATGCATAAATCTCCAAGAGGGAGGATGTAGGTTTAGTGCTTTCCCAATAAATTTGACCATGGAGCCCCTTTTTTGAGGTAATAACTCTATTTTGAGGTTCTAAAGAATACACTTGGGAAGCTCTAATAATGTGTCTAAAAAAAATACCTGTTTGTTAATAATACTGAAAGATGCTTAACTGTAGAACTAGAAATGTGCTTTTCCTATGCAACAGGGATATAGAATAGTGGAGCCAGGGACCCTTTGAGAATCTGGAGAAAGCTGTGTATTTTGTTTTTAGAAAAACAGAAATATTTTGCACTATTATGCAAAACACTTGCACACACACAAACTATTTCATATATAATTTCCAGGAGTTCCTGGAGCATCTTGGTCTCTTCTGGTGACCCAGGGCTCAGTGAGTCCTTCTGTTATCCTTTAAGAAAGTGTGAAGGACTGAGATGTGGTGGAATGCCTGTGGAGGCAGAGCTTAGCATGGGGACTGTTTTCTAGATTAAAATTTGCACTGAAGATCAAGAAGCCTTCCTGGAATAATGATGTGTTTTTGGCTGACTTTTGCTGCTGAGTGTTAAGGTTTTCTGTAACTGTTAGGGAGGTAGCTGGGTGATCCACCAGTTGAAATCTAGAATTCATTTTCACTTTTCACTGGAATGTAAATCCTAGGTAGCATGAAGAGGAAGTGAAAGGAGATAAAAAATGTAAAAAGGAGATCAAATGATAATTTCATTGCTGGTCTTTGAAGGCAAGTAGAATTAAAAAAAAAAAATTTTAGTAGGTCTCAAACTTGGTGGCATATCAGAATCACCTGGGGAGCTTGTTGGCCCTCACCTAGAAAGTTCTGACTATAAGATATGGAGGTAGGGCCCAGGAATCTGTGTTTTTACAAGGTAGGTCTGAAAATCAACCCTTTATCGAACTTTTAAAGGCATTTGGAAACAGGTATTCTCTATCTTTCACAAGTTCCCCTTTTGGACTTTGGCTTCCAGCAATCTAGCAGACTAAAAAAATAGTCTAAAAACTTTTTTTGTATAGAAAACCCACATGCTGGAAAAAGAATACAAGACTTTCTTTTGAATTCATAACTGAACTCTGAGGAACTGGAGAATTTCCAAAGACTGATACTGAAGAGGGACCTGAAACCAGAATGGTGAGCAGCCCCGAAGGTGCTACTGTCCTGGGAGCATTTGTTGGGCTTTCTTGGTTATGTCTGCTGGGAGAGAAGACAGCCTTGGACACAACCACGTACATTGTCTGAGACTCTCCTGTAATTCTGGAGGCCACAGAGTGCTTCTATCTGTGCAGGGAGACAATAGGGGAACCTCTGTCTTGGCCTTTGCTCTAGATTTTTTTTCTGTGTGTGGAGGAAGTTTGTGGAAGTCTCCTATTACCTTGTAATCGCAGGCTAGTCCTCGTATGGGTTTGGTTTGAATTTATTCTGCTTGTATGATCTGGTGATCCCAAGCTGAGAAATTAACTAAAAATGAGTGATAGTGAGCTGGGACTTCCGGTAAAGTAAATGCAAACTCTTCCTGGATGAATAGACCTTAAAATCAGGCCTCCCAGGATTTTCAAGATTATATTAACCAGATAGGAGCTCACAATCCCAAATTTAAAAATATGCAAATAAACCAGCATAAGTGAGAACCAGTGGAATCAGCAAACAGTGGAATTAGTATGAGCAGGACTTCAGATATTGGCATTATTAGGTAAAGACTATATGAAGCGGTACCTGATAATGTTTAAAACTTTTGGAGAAATAAAAGATGAAATTGAAAACATGAGCTAGGATTACAAAACTACTGAAAAGATCAGGTAGATTTTAAAAAGAACCAAATAGAAATTCTAGAAATTAAAATTTTAATCCTTAAAATATTTAGTGGAATGATATATTTTATCAGTATAGAATGTAGTTGATCTTAACTTGCAGATTAGACAGAAGTGGAGAAAGCATTAATGAGCTGGAAGTTAAATCTGAGAAAATTGCCCAGAATCTGATACCATCAAAGAGATGAATATTATGAAAGCAGTTGACTCAGCGATGGAATGAGGTCTCTAATGTATGTCTAACTGGAATTCCAGCAGGAGAGAGAGAAAAGGAAATGGGGGAAGAGGCAATAATCAAAGGAATAATTGCTGAGAATTTTCTAGAGCTAATGAAAGAATCCTCAGATTTTAGGAAGTACGACAGATTCCAAGCAGGATTAATAAGTAATATATACAAAAGATGAAGAAAAGAGCCAAAAAGACAGATCCAAAGGCATAGTAGTTAAGAGTACAGACTATGGGGCAAGCGTATCTGGGTTCACATCCTAATTTCAGCACTTATAAGCTGTGTGACCTTGGGCAAATGACTTCTATGTGCCTCAGTTTTCTCATATGTAGAATGGGGATAATAATACTTATCTCATAGGATTATTCAGTTTAAACAAGTTAATGTATGTGGAGTTCTTAAAATAGTGCTTGGCATATAGTAAAACCCACGTAAATGTCGACTGCTATTACTAATACTATTATTACTACTACAAAGGAATGGGAGACTGATAGCAGACTTTTGAACAGTCAACAATGTCTTTTGAACTTTTTTTTTTTGAACAGTGTCTTGAAGATAGTAGAATCACCTCAAAGTGCTGAGAGAAAAATGTCAATTTAGAATTGTACACCCAGCTAAATCATATATATATATATATTTAAAAAGGTAAGGGGATCTCAACCCTTGACTTGGTGTGGTCTGCACCACGCTCAGCCAGTGAGCTAACCGGCCATCCCTATATAGGGATCCGAACCCGTGGCGTTGGTGTTATCAGCACCGCAGTCTCCCAAGTGAACCACCGGCCGGCCCTAAATCGTAATTAAAGAATGTCGTAAAGACATTTTTAGATAAAAGACATTTTTAGATAAAAACCAAGAGTTTACCACCAAAAGAACTCTCTAAAGGAACGTCTGAAGGATGTATATGTATCAGGGAAAAAAAAAAAAGATCCCCAAAGGAAGGTTTAAGATGCAAGAGAAAATGGAGAACAGAGAAAGTTGGTAGGTATGTAAATAAATCTAAACAGATATTGACAATGTAGAAAACAATCTGAAAGAAGGCAGGAAAGAAGGGAAAAGGAAAGAAAAAGCAGGAAATAGCATAAAATATGATGATGGAAATACTACCACATATATCAGTAATCATGATAAATTCAGATTAAAAAACAGAGTGTGAGATCAGATATAAGAAACAAAGTCCAGCTGGATACTGTTTATAAGAGACACACCCCGAAACAAGCATGTAGAAAGGTTGAAATAGAATAGAATGGGAAAGATATCTTGGGTAAATGCTAACTGAAGAAAATCAGCAAGTTACTAATATGGGACTAATGCCGAAATGCTATTAAAAGGAAATACTGTTAACTACAGGACGGGTTGTGGACTGCAGTTCGTGGGCCAGTTCTAATCTGATGTCTGTTTTTGTATCTTAAGCTTTGTTGGAACACAGCCACACACGCTTGTTTCCTTTTCAGGAGGGCCTCCTTTTGTTGGGTAGAGTTGAGTAGTTGTAGCAGAGTCTGTATGACCCCCCAAACCTGAAATATTTACTAACTGTCCCTTTGTAGAAAACATACGTTGACTCCTGAACTAGAACTACACATATATACCAACATGGATGACTCTCATAAGAATAATGTTGAGTGAAAAAAAAGCAGGTTGCAGACATGTGCTACTTGTGGGGATACACATGTATGTGGTAAAAGTTTAAAGAAATGCAGGCGGGGGATGAACACCAAAATCATGGTAGTGGTTATGTGTGGGGCGGAGGAGAATGCAGGTGACAATTTAAGGGGTTTTGTTTCCAGCTGGATGGTGAGGATGTGGCTGTTATTTGGGTTATCTCTGTACCTTTCTTTATGTCTTAAAAACAGCATGATACTTTCTTTACAAGTCGTCTTTTGTCTAGGCGTGTGATGTCGATGATCCTGTGGCCACAGGAGAAAGTAGCAGAAGGGCTTAAAGGAAAAACATGCCACATAATTTTCACATTTTCAGCTAGGAAGGAAATTCCTAAAACAGGAGAGAACTTTAGACTTGGCAAGTGGCAGGGCCTCTGGAGGGCATACCAGTCCTCTGCTGGAAGAAGGGATCCCTTTCTCCATAGGTCTTGTTAATGGCCATCTGGCACCTGCTTGAGTTTGCCATGTGATCACAAGACTGCCAGTTTTATTTTGGATGGCTGAGTCACAGAGAATAATTCTAATTCCCCTTCCATATGATAGCTTCTTAAATATGAAGATGGTGGTCATGCATCATCACTGTGACTCCCCTGTGACTTCGTTGTTTTGGAAGCTCATCTTTGCATTCCCTTTAGTTTGCTCATAGCCCTTTGAAGGTGAACCATTTGGTCCTGACCACGGGAATCCATGTGTGGTCTGACCAGGCCAAAGTGGACGGAAGGGGTGGTGTCTTCCACAGTGAGCATTGTACTTCTGTTAGGACACCTTAAGAGTTCAGTGCTGGGTTGATTCTTGTTAAGTTTGTGGCCAGCTAAATCCTGACTTTGTCCTTCCTATATTGACAAGATATATTTAGAGAAAGGATAATAGAAAATAAAAAGATTTTTGAAAACTTCTTTATGATTTCCCAAATGTTAAGAAAATGTGTTTAGCCAGTTTAAGAAGAGCAGCATTCCCCCAGTGCTTCTTTATGTGCTTGTCATACATTAGCAAGTGCTCAGAAGAAAACGATAGTATTTTATTATTTAGCAAATACTGCAAATAACATGCACATATATACTGCATGTTACAGTGAAAATAGTGCAGGGAGAAAGAGAGGCTAGCTGATTGACCAGGCTGGGTTTTATAGGAAATTTTTGTGCTTTAATGGGTTGGTCCTTAACTTTGAATATATCTCTCATCCTTTTCATTTACTAGAGTTTTTAAGTACTGTTTTGTGCTAAATGAATTTATAAGATATTGATATATGAACATGAACATAATTTTAATTTATGTTTGGGGATTTTTTTTGATATGGCTCAGTTTTCTAAGTTTTTCCCTTGATGCTAAATGTACTTTTCTTTTGAGCAAGTAAGTTTTTTATTTTTTTAATTATCTTATGATTAGGTTGTCATTAAACCATCATATTTAATTTTATTTCAAATGTAGTTGCATATAGTTTTATTTTTCGAACTTTAGGAAATGCGATGGATTTCTATGGGGTAGTCAGAATTACAAATATTACAGGGTAATAAGAGGTATAATTTTAACTTTTGGTGGGAGTAGTACAAATGTCATGTGCATTATTAATTATTCATATGAGTAATTCTATTTGTCATGGATTGCTTTTTCTTGGAGATAATGTGAAATATGTAAACTAATAGGAAAATGAAAGTTTCTTTTTAGATTAATAGATGCAATAATGATGATTTTTGAGTTGCCTCTTCCTCTGGGGGCATGCCCAGCTCTTTGTTAAGGTCCTCTTGTCTCTTCCTGTCAGTGTGACATTTGTCGGTTTCCCCAGTGTCTGTGATGTTGCTTATTACAGAGCCTGTGCTTTATTATTTATTTATAATCCCTGTACAGTGCCTGTACAGTGTTTGGCACATAGTAAGTGTGGTAAGTGCTTATTGAAAAAATTCCTGTGAGTTTAGTAGGAGGGAAAATCAGTTAACAATAATACTACATACTGTATTATCCCATTTATATAAAATTCTAGAAAACACAAATGAATCTGACCAAAAGATGATCAGTAGTGGCCTGGGGATGGGCAGCGGTGGAATTTAAAGTGGTGTGAGGAAATGTTTGGAGATGTTAGATATGCTTGTTGTCTTTATTGTGGAATTTAGATATGCTCATTATCTTTATTGTGACGATGGTTTCACATATGTCAAATCTCATCAAACTGCATATTTATGTGCAATTTATTATATATTATTTGTACCTCTATAAAGCACAGAAATAAGAGAAGGGCTGTGGTTTGGCCTGGCTTGAGGGCTAGTACAGGGGCCATAGGGGTGGCCCAGCGTGACTCAGGTGTTCTCACCTGGACCAACATCTGCGGCTGGTGGGACAGGGCAGGTTCTCAGAAGAACCTGGAATTTGTGTGCTTAGAGGTGCAGAAGGGTCATTTCTTATATAAGGGTGGGGTGCGCTGGGCAGGTAACCCCATAGGTGTTCGCATGATTATGAAAAGCGTACCTTGGGCAGTCTGTTTGATCTTAGCATTTACTATTGGACTATTGAAGAAGTGGAAATGATTTATAATCAGATGGTTATTGGAGAAACTGGAGATTCTAAAGAAAACAGTTTCTGGCCCAAAATAGTTGTATTCAAATCTCTGAGGTCTGATAGTAGCTCATTCTTATGAATTGTCTGTATCTTACCCTTGGCTTTCGAAGCCTCACTTTCTAGTCAACTCTTTTTCTCTTATTGGAACCAATTAGCAGAAAGGATATTAACAGTAGACAGTACGATATCATATCACATTTGTTGGCACTAAGCATAACATACCAAAACATTAAACAAGTGTGAAATTTGCATTATGGTCAAATTGTTCCCTAACATATCAGTTAGAAAAATTCACATTTTCAGACAGCCATTAACAACAGAACTGACTGTCCTGCCTGTGCCCAAGCCTGGCTTGACAGAAGGAAGTTGAACATGGTGAAGGTTGCTAAGAAAGATCACCTAAAGTAGGGCTATCTTGTCATTTTCACTGGCAATTACAGATACAAAGTTTAAAGGTTTAAAATTTGGATATAGGACCTTGAGTTCACTTGTAGTGGAGGAGAGTAAATACTGATTCTACTTTGAAACAAGTAGTACCTGTACTTATTTCATATGTTTTCAGTCTACATGTATACTTGTAAAAGAAATTTTGAAACCTTGCTCTTTTCAATCTACATGTCAACTTTTCAAAGAGAACTTGAAGCTAAGTTAATTATGAAATAATTCATAAAATATTTATGAAGTATATGAATATTATGAAATATAAACAGAAGTTGATATTTGGTCAAAGTAGGGAAAAACAAATATTTTAATTCTGCTCTAACTTTTGTTGATTTAAGAAGACAGAAATATATTACAAAGAAATGTGAACCCTGAGCTGTTAATGTTAATGTCATCTCATCTTCTTTTTCCTCCTCTGCAAAATGGGCATAATAATTATTAGCCACTAGAATAATTTGTTGATGCATTGGGCGCTGGGAAGATTCATAGAAAGCTTAGAGACTTTCCCCCTGTTTTGTAACCTCTCAAAGTCTCTAGGGAAAAAAGTTGTTTCCTTCTCCATTTATCCCTCTTCCATTTCTTCTTCAGGCACTTCTGATCTTTTTAAAATTTTTTTTTAGGAAAACAGGTGGAGTTCTGGGCATATACCAAAAGGAAAAATCATAACTAAATTAAATAAAGAAAAATGTTATCTTAATGTCTCTGGGATTGTGGTTTTTTGCACTACCAAAAGAAGTGAACTTAAGGATTTCCAACTATGAACTTCTCTCTTTGATTGTTTTCTTCTTAACACGTTTTGGTTCCTGAGTTCAAATATCCGAGGTGTATGTTTGGGCCTCCAAACAGAGCATGGTTTTCCCCAGTTTTTGCTTTATTAATACCACTGTAACAAAATCTTTGTATATAAGTCTTCATCCACCTCTCTGAATATTTCCTTAGCATAGATTCTTAGAAAGATAATTACTGGATCAAAGTGTATGAATATTTTAAAAACTTTCTTGGTACTTATTGCCGTGGCGCTTTCCAGAAAGCTTGCACTAATTTATGCTCATAAGCAGCAAGGAGTGAGGCTGCCTAAGTCCCGGCACTAGCTCTGGGTTCTATCATTACAAACAAAATAAGAATAGAATACCTTCAAAAACAACACACACAAATAGCAAGAACAACACCCGTGACAAAACCACCACTGCAATCTGATGGGGAGAATGACATCTTACTTCGATTTCTTAGACAAGTAACACAAACTTATTTTAGAAAAACATGCAAATGGCATACAGTAGAACCATTTGTAATTCCACCTATCGGGGAGAGCTACTGTTCACTGTGTCTAATTGTTTTAACTTGCTTTTTTGGTAAATAGAATGGTTGAAGGTTTATGTTTGGTAGCCATTTAATGTCCTTTCTTGCATGGATTTTAATATTAAGGATATTAGTTTGTTGCTGTTTGTCTTTTAATTTTTTGTCCCTTCCCTCAAATTACTATTTCTGGATACAGAGATGTTAAAAAAAATTTTATATTGTAAATCTGTTGATACTTTCCTTTGTGATTTATTCTGTCACCTTTTTTTTTTTTTTAACATTTGGAACATTCTATTCAGAGATAAAATAAACAGTAATCTATATATTTTTCTACATTTTTAATGTTTAAGATTTTTTTTAACTCTTTGATTCTCATGTGGTGTTCATTTTGCAGCACAGTGTAAAGGAAAAGCTCACTTGACATTTTTTCCATATAGCTGACCAGTGTTTATGCATAGATGTTAGACAAAGAGACAGAATATTCCAGGCAGATTTAACTCGGTACTCAACTATAGTATATGTTGGAGAACACTGAGTAGCAGATCACTCATCTTGTTAAAAATATGACATATGAAGGAGAATTAAAGATTGGAAAGATGGATGAAAGTATAAATGGGAATGCCTTTGATGCCAGGTTAAGAAGTTAAAATTTGTAGTCTGAGAATTTTGAGTGTCTGAATATCCTTAAAATAGGTTAGGGCTCCTGTGGCTGCAAGCAATAGAAACTGATTTAATCAAAGTGGAAAAAAAAAAAAAAGGTTATAGGAAGAAATTTCGTGGGCTCATGGAATTAAAAATTCATATATAGTACTAACTTCAAGCCTGACTGGATCCAGGGGTTCAGATGATGTCATTGGGTGGTTTCTCTGTGTCTCTTGACCTTTCTTTCATCCCCATTGGCATTTTTTTTTAGGTTTCTGGTAGTGGCTGCTTACAGCAGATTTATATCCTCTTAGGCCCAAGTTTGGAAGAAAAGAGTGACTCTTCCTTGAAATTCCCTTACAAATCCAGAAATTGACTTGATTGGGCTCATCGATTCACATTGGCTAATGGAGTTCTTTGCCTGCCCCAAAGCAATCAATGTTGGTAAGGGAGTACAGGTGCTCTGTTAAGTAGGCCTGGGTCACGTGCCGTCTTCCTGGAGTTGGGAATGGAACCCCACAAAGACCATACAGTCAGAGTGTTGGGGAGGGGAGGTTTCCCAAAGAAAGTCAGAGTGTTGGAGCAGTATCAGATTAGGCTAGGTCGTGCTGCAGTGACAAGCAATACCAAAATCTCAGCGGCTTACTATAGAGAGCCGTAACCAGAGACTCCAGTAGCTCTCCAGAGCAGTCGTCCTCCTTGTGGAGGCCTAGCCTTCCCTGCTGTCTCATCTTGTCCGCATCACGTGTCTCCACCATAGGCACCGTGGGGGAAGGGAGTGCGCTGCCCTGGAAGTGACACATGTCAGAGCTGGCCAGAGCCAGGGCAGGGGAGGGAGGACTGGAATCCTTCCCAAGTGCCTGGAAAGAGGGGCCACCTGGACAGAAGTGAGCGTGAGATGGTACATCCACACTGGGTGAGCGCAACCAACCAGTGCCCACGACCATTGCTTATCATAGGCAGCCTTGGGGCCTCAGTCTGTCCAACCCGTCCCTTACATCCTCCTGTCCTTATCTGGCTGGTTAATGCTGAGAGCAAGTAAAGTATTGGTGAACTGCTAGAACTCTCCAGTGTGTGTGTGCCCAAGGGCCGAGTGATAGTCACATGGCCTTTCTGGAAACATGAGGACTATCCCTTGACATGACTCAGGCCATGAATTTCTACCTGGCGCTGTCTCTACACACTGCTCTGTGACAGATGGTGCTGGCTCTGCCAAGCTCGAGGCCTTTATTAAGGGAGAGGCATTTGGCATTTCTGAACTTTAAAGGAGACAAAGTACTTGGCAAAAGATGTACTTTCTAGTTCAGATCTTTACACAGTTTTAAAAAGGTTTCCTTGAATAGGTGGAAACTGTCTGACTTCTGTACCAGAATGAAGATCTGCTTTTTTTCATGTTCTTTCTGTCAATAGTAAAGATAAAATTTAGGCAAGGGATGGTGTTCTTCTGTGGTGGTCTTGAAAAAAAAAACAAACAAAAACCAGAAAGCGGTGCAGCCTCTATGGAAAACAGTATGGCAGTTTCTCAAAAAATTAAGAATAGGATTTTACCGTATGTAGGGAAAGTGAATATACATGGTCAGGGTCCCTCGAGGGGTGAGCATTTGATGTAAATATGCATGTGCGCCCAGGTGTTCCTTGGTTATTGTCTAATGTAACTGTGCATTGCACCGAGGTGTCTTGGGTTATGGACTTAAGTATAAAGGACGAGTGGCTCTGATCCACAGTGCTCCTCGCCCCTGGGATGCCCCTGGGGGGCCCCGGGGAGGCTGCTACTGCTGCTGGAGGCTGTTGCTGCAAGTTGTTGCTGTCAGTGTCCCTGAGATGTCCCAAGAGACCACTGCTGCTGCTGCTTCTGCTGCTGCTACTGCTGAGGACTGAGCTCATGCCGTCTGCCAATGGCTCCCAGGATCTTCCCTAATTACCTAGCGTGGACCTGTGTGTAAGGAGTCTGGTGACCCAGCCTGGCAAGGGAGGGGTCTTGTGACCTAGCCTGGCATGTGAGAGGTCTGGTGACCCAGCCTGGCATGTGAAGGATCTGTGACCCAGTCTGTACAATGGGGTTGGAGGGTCTGAGTCCTAGCCCTGACAATACAAATGGAAACTTAGTATAACTAAAATAATGAAACGTTTTGGCTTTAGTTATGAAATGCCTAGCGATACAATTAGCGTAGCTTTTGCTGTAGCTTTACAACTGACGTAGTATAGTTGCAGGATTCTGAGCAGGTAAAAGAGCCTGGCACTGGCGTTGTGGGTAGGATGCCAAGCAGGAAAAGAAACAGAAAGCCCCTTGGGAGGGAGAGGAAATATGGCTACCCTTGGATATGTGGTGCCTGGTAGCGTCTTTCTGGTTGACCAGGGTCTGGCTGTTGCTCACTGTACTGTGAGCCAACATGGACCAGAAACCCCTTGAAGCATCACAGTTTCTAGATTTGCAGCAGAAAGCAGACAGGTTGGAAACACAAGTACAAGCCCTGGAGGCTGAAGTCACTCCTGCTTCCGACACCAGGGACGACAATGGACCTGATGGTGAGCTGGGGGAGACTGTGCATCTGGCATGACCTGCTCATCAGAAAGTGGAGCATGAGCAGCCTATGAGACCAGGCGGACTGGTAGGCAACCCACAGGTGACCCAATTCACGACCTGTGTCCCATATACCCAGGTCGAATTGGTCGGCTTGGGGAAACAGTAAAGCATCAGAAACAGGGAGAGCCTCTGGCTGCTGCAGTTATAGGACCTAGGGGTGGATGGTGTGATGTGCTCTGGAGATGATGTAGTAAATGCATGTTGCATTTGTCTGAAGGAAGATGGCTTGCCGGGTGCCACTTAAACCCGAGAAGGTGGATGGAGTAATGTGCTCTGGAGAAGATGTAGGAAATGCATGTCACGTTTGTCTGAAGGCAGATGGCTTGAGGGGTGCTGTATAAACCCAAGAAAAGAGTGCCACATGGAGATGGGCAGATGACCCGACGACGGGTGCCCCTGCAGAATTTCAAGTATGTCTTCATCTGGTGAAAAGGTGGAAAAGTTAGCCTCCGTTACTACTTGCCTGTCTCTGTGGCAGTGGTTACAGGAGAGCCGCAGATATGCACAGGGGCAGGGCAGCCACTCCTTGATGGACTGGGCAAATGCAGCTGTTCGAACTGCCCGAGACGGTGAGTAAATGGTGGGGCTGTATGCCCTTCAATTCAAGTAATTCAGGAGCCAGGGATGGAGCAGCTGGATGCTAATAGCCAAGACAATGGGAGAGAGGCCCTGAAGGCATTTCAGAAGTTTGGGAGAGCACGCCTTCCATCACAGGGCCTGAGGCTTAGGAGAACTGAGTTTTTCTGGAGGACAGACATGAGGTGTCATTGCCCTCAGCAAACTGCTCTCTGCTCTCTAGCTGCTCTGTCTGGAGTAGCTATGCCTTGGGTGGCCCCAAGGGTGGTTTGTACAGCAACTCCAGAGAGCATAGGCTGGAAACCTTTGCGATTGTGTTGTGTTGAGTTTGCAGGCTGGCAGAACATGAGAGCAGTGGAGATGTGGCAGCCTCCACCCAGATTGCAGAAGACGTATAGAAGGTAGAGACCTGCTGCAGGGGTGGAGCTGCGGTGGAGGCCACCTACAGAGAAATGTGGAGCAGGAAAGTGGAGTCGGAACCCCCACAGAGAGCCCTCATCAGGAAAATATCTAGTGGAGCCAGGACAGCGGGGCTACCACTAGAGCCCAGAACTGTGGGTCTGCTGGCATTGTGCAGCACCAGCCTGGGAAAGCCACAGGCACCAGGACAGCTCAGTGGGCTGCACCTGGCAGAGCTGTGGGAGTGAGGCTGCCCAATGCTTTGGGGGCTCAGATGCCCCACCATGCTTAATGTTTGCCCTGTTTGGGTTTTGGATTTGTCTGTTTTTCTTTCTTGTCTATTCCTTCCTTCTGAAATGGGAATGTGTACTCAGTGTATGTCCTATTGTATCTTGGAAGTGGATAAATTTGTTTTTGATTTCTACAGGTTCACAGCTGAAAGAAGTTTGCCTTTAGTCTCAGATGAGACTTTGAACTTTCCAGTTGGTGCTGCAACAAGCTAAAGACTTTTGGGACTGTTGGGATGGAATGTCACTAAATGTAGCTGAAAAGGTAGAGCTACGGGGACAAGCCTCAAGGTGTGTAGTATGTACAATAGGTTATATGAATGTACAACAGGTTATATGAATGCAAGGGTCATTCATCCTCGCTAAGGGAACATCGTGGAAGATTCTGAATGCATAGATTGTATGGCAAGGGACTCTGAAGGGGTGGATTGTAGGGAAAGTGAATATAAATGGTCAGGGTCCCTTGAGGGGTTCAGAATCTTGCCTGGCATTTGATGTAAATATGCACGTGTGCCCAGGTGTTCCTTAGTTATTGTCTAATGTAATTATGTGCACCCAGGTGGACATGCTGAGTTATGGACTTAACTATAAAGGACGAGTGGCTCTGATCCACAGTGCCCCCCCCCGGATGCCCCAGGGGGGCCATGGGGAGGCCGCTACTGCTGCTAGAGGCTGTTGCTGCCTGTGCCCCCGGGATGCCCCAAGAGGCCACTGCTGCTGTTGCTTCTGCTACTGCTGAGGACTGAGCTCTTGCCGTCTGCCAATGGCTCCTGGGATATTTCCCAATTACCTACCATGGACCTGTGTGTGAGGGGTCTGGTGACCCAGCCTGGCATGTGAAGGGTCTGGTGACCCAGTCTGTACAACGGGTTTGAAGTGTCTGTGGGCCCTAACCCCTAGCCCTGACAATACAAATGGAAAACTTAGTGTAACTAAAATAATGAAACATTTTGGCTTTAGTTATGAATTGCTTTAACAATACTATTACCCCAACCAGACAATTGGCGTAGCAGTGACCCTAGCAAGACACTAGTCAAGCTTCATTCAGTTTATACTTTAAAGTCGAAGGTTTAGACAGACTGTTTTCTTTTGCCTTGTAATTATTCGTGTTTATTCTTGTACAGGGTGCTGAGATCTTTTAAAGCTGCTGTTCCTCGTGGTTGAGGATGACAGATTAAACACCCAGGCTTTCAGGTGATGGCATTCATGTACCTCGGGCTTTCCCCTCCAGCAGGGCATTCCTGTGCAGCTCTCGGAGATGGGCTGGCTAGTAGTGATTGTCCAGTAGTGATTTTCCATCGTAGTAGTTTTTCCTTGAGGGCTTTATACAGTCTTCTCAGGTAGCAGAGAGGGAGACTTTCTTGCCAACACCATTTCTAAATATAAACTTCTAATTAGACAGGCCGTTAGAACCTCCCTTGGAAAGGTCATTTGTAAAAGTGGATTTTGGCCACTCTGTAAGCAGTCCCCCTTCACTCACATCATTTGGACAGTGCTGTGTGGTCATAGTCAGAAAATAGCATCATCTGCAGGGGCCCGTTGATTATGTAAGGCCAGAAGATCTTTGGTATTAGATACCAAAGAGCTTGGGACTGCTGGCTTCTCCCCTTCCTCAGGACTAGTTCTTATGAACTCTCTGCTTCCAAGTTTTGTAAAATGTTACTGTCTGTTTATCGTCCTCAGATGCATCTTATTTGCAAAAGAGAAATAAAAGCCATGGTTACCGTTTCATTGATTTTAAAGAAACTAATGAAGAAGTGGAAATGTTGGTGAATCTTGGCTGTTTGGGTTTTCAATAGGCTCAGTCACATCTAGATTGTCAGTGTGAGTGAAATTAATGTATTCATTCATACATTTGCCTTTATTGGTCCTGAAATTCCATGTGGAGATATAAAGGCTTGGTTTTAGGTAGGTGTAATGCGGGAACTTAACTGGGGCCTTGTACATGATTTAGGGGACAAACCTCCTGAATTTTTCTGCAAAATCTGTAGTGTATTTTTCTGGGGAGAGGATTCCATAACTTCTGTTAAGTTTTCAAAGGGATCCATATCCCAGTGCTCTTAAGGAGCCTTGTGGAATGCTCAGAATACCTCACTGCAGCTGGGATGGTGCCTTGATTGGGACCTCAGTCCCCTGATTGGAGTTGTCACCATACTTCTTGAGTATTTCATGTGGCCCCTTAGGGTGGAAGTGGATAACTGTGGGCCATTCATAGTCAGAAGGAAGTGAGCAGAAAGGAAAAGGAAAGCTCAGAAATGATGGATTGACTCCATTTTATTTTAGAAACAAATGTACCCTTCACAGATGCTGGTTGATTCCTATAACCCTAGGGAAAGGAGTTAAGAACATGGATTCTGGAGCCAGATTTCCCGGGTTCAAATCCCAACCCTGCTATTTGGTGGTTATGTATCCTTCAGCAAATTATGTAATTTCTGTGTGCCTCAAGTGTCCTCTTACATAAAGTGGGGATAATTTGCTTCATAAGGATGTTGAAAGGATTAAATGAAATAATGTAAAGTCTTCTTGATCGCATGTACTACATGGTAAGTGTATAATAAATATCAGCTATTATAACGGAGCCATGCGGTTGTGTGTAGTAATGTAAAGAATAGTAAAACAGGGGCAGTTCGGTTTTTGTGTGCATGTGTTGGTTGTTTTGCACCTGTCTCCAAAAAGTCACCTTCCTTCAGCATTTGTCTACTTATGAGCTATTTCAAACAAATTTTGGTGCACAAACAAAAAGGTGAAAAGAATACTGTCATACATTCTTTTAGTAAAATAGGATGGTCCATGTTCTTGTGACAAAATATTGCTTGGTGAGGTTCTCCTGTTAAATGATTATCTGTTAAATGACTAACCGGATGAGAATACTGTTTCATTTTTGTCTCTAGAAGTATATTGATTAATCTTTGATCCTAAATTTCATCTAAGATATGGTCATAGTCTCATAGTCTGAGATTTCACTTATACGATCAATTTCTCCGTTATCTTTAGACTCCACAGAACTGCTCTCTGTGCCTTCATTCATCCTCTGATACATCTAATAACTGTGAAATGTTTTTCTCTGTCACCTTGCTTCTTTTTGCCATTATGGGTGGAAAATGAAAAATTTTTAATTCTCAGCTGTGTCTGCAAAGACAGTATCTTCAGACTTCTTTTATACCTTCTTGAAAATGGTGAAATTCCTTGGGCAGTGCAGTGAGAACTGACGGATGATGTTGTAGTGATGACATTTCACTATTGCACCCTCTTGGGTGATGTCCTATCATTCTCCTGCTTTCTTAATTTAGTCTTTTTCTTTTTTTGATCATAAGTGGCAGTAATTGATGGGTAATGATGAAATAATTACTACGATGATACAAAATGTTTCAACATATTGGAAGAATAAGATCACTAACATCCCCTATTGCATCTTAGATTTTTAAAAGGGTTCAGTGGGCTCATGAAAATTGCAAGGTAAAATGAATTTTTGGGAGACCCCTAAGAAAGAATAAGAGTCATGAAATAGCAATCCTTAGAAATAGGTCGAACTGTTCAAAAAAGAAACTTAAAACTAACATTGGATCCAGTGGACCTTGATAGTATATGGGGGTAACTTCAAGCTTCTAATACACCATCTGAAAGAAATAACTTGAAAGGCAGACAAAGATTAACACATGAAGGTGTTCATCACAGTGTTTTTATTAAAAAAGAAAAAAACCTAAATGTGTGACAGTAATGGGTTGATTATGCCACATCAATATACCAGTTTTATGTTATAGTTTAAGGTCAGAATCTCAATATACCACAGTTTTATGTTATAGTTTAAGGTCATAATCTCAGAAAGCCTGTAATGATATGAGGATAGAGTCATGATTGAATATTAAATTCACAGAGCATAGTACCAACCAGTACATCAATGTGAGTCATCTATATAAGCTGTAAACATAGAAAAATATTGGCAGCAATTATATAAAATGTTGACAGTTTTTTTGAGTGGCGAGGTGTGTTATTTAAATTTTATTATCTATGCTTTTGTCTTCTAAAATCTGTAACTAGCATGTATTTTTATTTTTATTTTTTTATTATTTATTTATTTATTTATTTATTTATTTGTCTTTTTCGTGACCGGTACTCAGCCAGTGAGTGCACCGGCCATTCCTATATAGGATCCGAACCCGCGGCGGGAGCGTCTCCGCACTCCCAGCGCCGCACTCTCCCGAGTGCGCCACGGGCTCGGCCCCTAGCATGTATTTTTAAAGCCAAACAAAAATGTTGTGATGTTGAAGTAAGTATTCTTTTTTAATAGTAGTTTTATCGAGGTATAACTTACATACCATACAATTCACCCATTTAAAGTCTCCCATTCAGTGGCTTTTAGTGTATTCACAAGAGGTCCTCAACAATCACCATCACCACAATCAACTTTAGAACATTTTCATTACCCCCAAAAGAAATTCCATGCTCATTAGCAGTCACTCCCTACTTCTTGCAATTTCCCAGTCCTAGGCAACCACTAATCTACTTTTTGTCCCTATGGATTTGTCTTTTCTGGACATTTCACATAAATAACTTTAACCATTTTTTATTAAAAAAAATTTTTTTTTGGTGGCTGGCTGGTATGGGGATCTGAACCCATGATCTTGATGTTATAAGGCTGCACTCTAACCAACTGAGCCAACTGGCCAACCCCCATTTCATATAAATGGAATCATATAGCATGTGGTCCTTTGTGACTGTCTTTTTCCACTCAGCATGATGTTTTCAAGATGAAGCAAATTATTCTTGTACTCTAGTTTATTCGTTTTATTTAGAAATCATATTAACCCTGATGTATCGTGTGGTATAATGTATTTTCTTCTTTACTTCCAGAATTGGTTCCTTCAATTATGAGCAACTTGTTGAATCCAGATGCCATTTTCTCGAACAATGAAATGAGCCTGTCGGACATTGAAATCTATGGCTTTGATTATGACTACACCTTGGTGTTTTATTCAAAGCACCTGCACACGCTGATATTTAATGCTGCTCGGGACCTTCTCATCAATGAACACCGGGTAAGATCACAGGGACGTTGCCTCTTCCTCCCTCTTTTTTTTTCTTAGGTATTTGGAGAACAACCTTGAGCTGGCCTGGCCCCATGCCTGGCACATAGACATCTTTTAGTTACCTGTTGCTGAACGAATGAGTAGATTTTGTTCCATTCCACATTTCCAAATAACTCTTACCTGGAAGATAGTTTTTTTTTTTTAAAGTCTTTAGATGTCTCTTTGGCAAAAGACTGTCCCAAGGTATGCATTAGTGCAGATTTGGCTACAGATGTTTACCCTCTCATTTTTTGCAGAAGGGCAACATAGTTTCTCCCAGAGCTTGATGAAGTGGCAGCCTGCTGAGTTCTGGTTAGAAGGGATTCCTCAAATGATAGGCAATGTTTTACCCTCACCACTGGTTGGCATTGTTTTCTTATGTAAAGAATATTTAAATGTCTTCTGATGCATAGCATTGTTGAGAGCTTTTAATGAGGAAGGAAAAAAACTAAAATGCTCAACACCTAACTTTCTTTTCTCTAGTCTGGTTTGAGTACACATTTCAGGAATCAGGATGAGAAACGTGCTCAGAGGTCATCTGGACTAGTGCCCTTTACCCCTGACATCATCCCGAGAGGTGTGTCTTGAATCTCCATCTTGGACTGGAGCACGCTATCCCAGGAGGCAGTTGTGACTTTTAGGAAGTTCTTCCGTGGGTTGAACAATCTTGCCTTTGTACAGCTTTCACCATTAATTGCTCCTCTTCCTTCCTTCCTTCCTTCATGTACTCCCTAAGCCTTTAAATGCCTCCAATGCTCCAAGCTCTATCACAGAGGCAGGAAGGACAAAGATGAGTAGGACACAGGCATTGCCCATGGAGAACCAAGAGCCTGGGGCCGGAGGGGAGAGTTGGTCATGTAGACAGATAAATCATGAAGCCACCTGGTGGAGGCCTCTATAGACAGAACAGAGCTGAGGATGCATACAGAATGGTTGGAACAACGTTCTCTGCCTGAGAGAATTGGGGAAAGAAAGAAGATGATATTTCAGCCAAGTCTTGAAGGAGTTTGCCAGCAAAGGTGGGCTAAGGGAGGGTGGGTATGAGTAACCTAGAAACCCAGATCTGCAGACTAATGTTTGAGTAGTGGACGTCTAAGCATAATGGGCTGGGTGTTATGCAGACCAGCCATTGTGCCCTCCAGGACTTCTCTTTTCCCAGGCTGATCGTTCTTTGTTCTTTCAAGCATGCTCATTTGTCCTCTTTTCTGTTCTTTTCATCATCCTGGTCACCCTCCTTTGTGTGAACTCTGGTTTGTCCCTCTCAAATGTGAGACCTTGAATTGAAGATATTACTCCAGATGGGGTCCAACTAGTATGGAATAGAGGGAGACCATTACCTCCCTGATTCTGGATTCCATACTTTTATTAAGGTAGCCAAAGTTTCCATTAGTTTTGGATCCAGACTATTTGATCCAGTATATTTTCTCATCCCTCTCAACTTTTGGTTATCAGTGGGCTTAAGCAACTCATTTTGTCCTTGTCCAAAATGCAGAAATGGCGTTTACCAAAAATAACTTCCCTTCTGCCACTAAGCCAACAGCCAGCTTTCTTTAGTGACGGCCAGTTTACTAGATGTAAAACCACCTAGCCACTTGCCGTCAGCAGCACTTCTCCATTTGCTCAAAAAACTCCATCCATTACAAGCGCAGTCCTTTCCCTGGGCCACGAGGATGGAAGCAGTATTAGAGCCAGGGGGTTCTGCCCTTGCTTCCCGTCTGCCATCCACCACTGTCTCCTCACCACCCCACTGGGATAGCGAGCTGGAGGAATGCTGCAGTGGTGCCGGCGTTCTGGTCCCAGGGCAGCTGCAACGTTCCTGTGACTTTGATATCATTAATGCAGGCCATTGTCCTAACAGCACTGTGCATTGATTGTCTGCTGGGTGCTGAAAGCACAGGTTCTAAAGCAAATCCTGGGTGCAAATCCTGGCTTTCACCACTTATTTCCTATGTAATCTTGATCAACTCACCCAATTTCTCTGGGCCTCAGTTTCCTCCTATGTAAAATGGGCTTGGTAACAGTGCTTTCCTCACAGTGTTACTGTGATAACTAAATGAGTTAATATATGTAAAGGAAACACTGAATAAGTGCTAGCTGTTGCTAATATTATTATTTCTAATATGCACAACAACCCTGCACATACATGTTGTCTCTGTTTTACAGTTGAGGAAAGTGAGGCTGAAAGAGTTAAGCTACTAGATCAAGGCCACAAGCACCGGGTAAGATCACAGGGACGTTACCTCTTCCTGAGGCAGAACCAGGATTTGAACTTAGATCTGTCTGTTTCCAAGGAACCTGTGTGCTCTCTATGACTCCTCGTTGCCCCCAGCAGGGTTAATAACACCATTCTACCCTATGAGTTTTTTTGTTCAGATGAAAATAAAATATTCATGAAAATAAAAAATTTATGAACATGAAAAATTTATGAAATTTGTGGGGAAAGATAGATAAAATAGATTGAGAAAAGCCTCTAGATTTAAGAATCATTGAGATTTCATTCTCATTATATCTGTCTGGTGCTGCAATAAAAGAAAGAAGTTATAATACTAATTATATCAGGCATATTAATAGAGTTAATTATGCTCAGGCAGATTTTTCTCGGGCTCTGATTAAACAAAATAATTCTTCCAAGATGCACTGAGTTCAGTACCATTTTTCCTGCCAAGACCGAGTGTACTTTATGTACTTGTGGAGATGGGAAGACATCTGCTTTGGAAATGCACAGTAATAGAACAGTACATTTGCAATTTAGCATCTTTCTAAAAAGCCAATATAAAAAGTTCAGCTCTTTCATAATTACTCATTTTTTTCAAGAACAAATTTTTACAGAAATAGAAATGGAAAAAAAAAATCAGGTAATAAGTGTCTGTATTTTCATTTCACACGTCCACCAAGGAGAAGAAGGAGCTGTTAAAACTCTTGATTTCTTCTCCAAATTCACACATTTGTCAACATTCTCTTCTCATTTGTTGGTGCCCACAATCACCTGGTCATTTGAATACAAAACCTAACATCAGCTGTGACCCCCTGCATTCTGTGTCCTACATCCAACCTCTCAGCAAATGCTGTGGGTCACTCTTTTGTTTTAAAATAAACTTAGTTTTAGGACAGTTTTAGGCTTGCAGAAAAGTTGCAAAGATAATACCAAGTTTCTGTATATATACCCCACACCCAGTTTCCTCTAATGTTAACATTTGACGTTACGGTGGTACATTTGTCGCAACTGAAGAACTAATAATGGTACATTATTATTAGCCAAAGTCCATACGTTGTTCAAATTTCCTTAATTCTTACCTAATGTCCTTTTCCTGCACCACAATCCTATCTAGGAATACCATATTACATTTGGCTGTCATGTCTCCTTAGGCTCCACTTGGCTTTTTCTGGCTTTCCTTGTTTTTGATGACAGTGACAGTTTTGAAGAGTACTGGGTGGGTATTGTAGAGTCTGATGTTTTCTTCATGATGAGACTGGGTTATGGGTTCTCTGGAGGAAGGCCACAGAGGTAAAGTGCCGTTCTCACCACATCATAACGAGGTTACCTGCTGTGCCCCAGGCTCTTGGCGTCCTTGCCAGCCACCTCTTCTCACACCTGCCCTAGCTGGCTCTGCTCCAGCCACGCTGGCCTCCTTGCTGCTCCTTGAACTTCCACACACCTTCCTGCTTTTGGGTGTTGTCGCTGGTTATTTCCTGTGTCTGCCCTGGAGCACCCGTCCTGCCCACAGACAGCCTGATGGCTTGTTCCTGATTTTTTTTTTCATATCTCTGAACCCTCATACTGCAATTTCTTTATAGAACATACCACTGCAAGGCATCATACTCTGTTTGTTTATGGTCTGCTTCCCTATGGTAATGTGGAAACTTCTTGGGGCAGAGACTTTGTCAGTTTCGCTTGCTGATGTATTCCCTGGCCGTGGCACGGTGCCTGGCACAAATACGTGCTCAGTAAATACTTGACGGCTGCACCCGTAAATTCTGCAGGTCAGTGAGAGTGTTGGGCTTCATGTAGGCCAGCACTGATGAGATCATTTTACCGTAGCTTCACGTTTATGTGTACATTTTGGAGAGCTTTGTTTTCATGTCCTTCTGTCCCGCCTCTGATTTGACTCATAATTTAGGCTACTTTAAATATCAGACTGAGACCTCTGGGAAATGGATGTGTTTATGGGCCTCTGGACCCCAGGAACTCACAGGCAGTGGTTAATGTAGAGGCTACTAGCTGTATCCAGAGATCTGTGATTGGCCAGGAAGGAGGCACATGGCCAAGCTGCAGGACTGTAGGAAGTATGTACACAGGGAATTCTGGGTTCTCTGCTGCATTTTGGTATTAACTTATCTTTTTTTTTTTTCGGATCCCTATGTAGGATCCGAACCCACAGTGGGAGTGCCGCTGTGCTCCCAGCGCCGCACTCTCCCGAGTGAGCCACGGGGTCGGCCCCGTATTAACTTATCTTGAAGCTGTAGGCACATTTCTGTAGCATTTTCAGGGGGACACTTTTTTTTTTTTTTTATCAGCACATACTAGCCTGCCCAGATTGTACCTGGGTTGGAACGTATCCAGGTACTGAAGGAAACCAGACTGGGCCTAAATTGAAGTTTTAATAAAAATCTCAAGTAAAGGTCTTTTATATTTCTTTCTACTTGTAGGGAAACCACTTATCTCCATGACTCCTCAATTGGGCAAGTCTTGTTTTTCTGGGTGGTGAAGTTTCTAAATTATGAAGAGTCCTGAAGATCTAGCCATAGACCATTGCAGAGGACTGTAACTGACTGGCTGATGTGAAGAGCTCTGGCTTCCTGGGCTGTATGTTACTGTTAGTTATTCATAGAGGTGCTAGTATGTGTGTGTGTGTGTGTGTGTGTGTGTGTGTGTGTGCGCGCGTGCGCGTGCGGGGGGTTGGAAAAGGGCCCATCGCGAGGACATTTTTGACTTGCTGGTTGTATGGGGAAATTACAATTTAGGGGCAAGAGTGAATTCTAGAAATCACCCTAGTTCAATCATTTCATTTTGCAGATGAAGGAAGAGGCCTTGGAGAAAGGCCTGAAATCCTATAGGAAAGTAGCAAAGGCTAGCAGAGTAGATCAAAAGGCCTCCCATTCCCAATCCAGTGAAGCATCTCAATTTTGTTGAGCACTTGCTATGTGTCAGGCACTGTCCTGGCTGCCACATGCATTTTTGGACTTAATCCTCTTTGCTGCCACATAGGGTAGGGCTCTTATCACATAGGATAGGGCTCTTATCCTTACTTTGTAGATGAGAAAACTGAGTCTCCTAGACATGGAGGACCTTGCCCAGGGTCACTCAGCAAGCACATGGCAGGACCAGGGTTTGTTGTCTGGTCTCTCAGCCCCAGGCCCCATGTTCTTCATTGTGACGTTGCCCTGTTGAGGCTCTTTCAGATGCTTCTGTCAGTTCTCAAAGTCATTTGCAATAGTCTTTGGACCATTTGAAAAACATTATGTATCTCTTGAGAGTGGCTCCCCAAGAATAACACAGCAATAGCAAGAGGTGGGGGATGTGAGGGTGTGGGGCTGTGTCCTGCTGGGGAGCCCACATAAGCCTCATTCAGAGAAAGAGCCGAGGCTTTTCAGCAGTGTGCACTCTCTTACTCATGTACCATCTGTCAACAGTCAGCGCCCTGCTCGTCACCGTGGGTCCTTCAGCAAACTCACTGACCCCCTCTGAGGTGGCAGGTGCTGTCGTCACAGGGAGGCAATGAGCATCCAGTGTGGTGGCCCAGAGTGGACTATGTGGTGGTTAGGGGTGGACTTGGGTGTGACACAGACCTTGGTTCAAATACTGGCCCGACTCTCTAGCTGGGTGGCCCTGGGCAAGTTTCTTGACTCTGATCCTTAGATTATTCAACAGTAAATCAGGCAGGAGATGCCCTGCCTCCTTCATGCTGGTGTGGGGAGGAATAGGTCATAGAAAGTGTCTAGTCTAGTGTGTGGCACATAGCCAGTGTTGAATAAAGTCGCCTCTCTCAATGACATTTAAATATATCTTTCCTGTGTGATCTCTTATTCATTCATCACTCCCAAGTTTAAAAGGAGACTTCAGAGTTGCTACAGTTCCTTGGCGTCCTTTCTGTGAGCAGAACTGTGTTCCTGTGCGTTGGGTGTGGCATTGGCTGTGCTGAACGTGTCAGTGAGATGCAGAACCGTACACAGTGTTCACAGTTCTTGGAAATGCCTAGGGGTGGAAATATCAGTTTGGTGATTTCTTGGCACGCACTGCAGGTGTTAGACAGATGAGCCCAAATGCGACATTTGAGTCAGTGCTTCATGCAGCTTGACTTGAAAACTTGCCACGTGCGGTTCAGCCTGGTAGGACTGGGAAATGTACTCACATAAATGCGATCCCAGCCAGGAAGAGTTAGCAGGACATCCATGGAGAAGGGCGTCCTGGGCCTCTTAATAGCTGTGCAGGTTCTTAAGCAGTTGACATCATGATCGGCAATTTGGGGAAGGCAGGTAGGACTTGAAGGCCCGATGCAGTAGGTGGGGAGGGGCCAGCCTTCTTGCATAGTGGGGGGAATGGTGTAACAACCAGGAACTTACCAGGGGAGCCGGCTGTTTTGTGGTGGAGGATTGATGCGGAGGCGACATGCAGGGAAGGGGAGGCGGGACCTGACAGCTGTGGGCTTCTCCAGCTCCTGAGGGGGAGTGGCACCCGGCCGTCCAGATGAAAAAGGCGATGAAAGCTTTATGGCAGGGCCCCCCTTTGAAAAGTGTTCACCTTGTGTCTCTCCATGAAACCTGGGAGGGGGCTATCCAGGGGGCTGCTACATGGCGGTGCTCAAATACGCAGGGATGGGTGGTTGGCAGTGTGTTTGGGAAAAGTCGCGCTTCTGGTAATGGGACATTCCAACTCTTCCTCATTGGCAGGCTTAAAAATGGGAGGAAGAAGGGGTAGGTTGGAGGTAGAAGCAGATGTGTTTCTGGGGTCTTGGGGATCTGGGGGACACAGGGAGGGGAGGAGGGGAAGGAAGAGGGGAGAGTTAAGAGGAGAGAAGTTGGGGGTGGGGATGAGGCCCGAGCTGTGCTTGGGCAGATAAATAGGGTGTGGGACAGGGTGAGGGCTCTGTGGCCAGGGGCTGCTTGGACTGGAAGCAGAGGGCCAACCTGTGGTTTGTCTCCTCCGACCACACCTTCCCACCAGTGTGCACCAGCTGCCTCAGCCTTTGTAAAAGGGCCAAATGTGGACACAATCCTGAACTTAGTACACTGTTAGCTAAAACCGGTTCCTTTCTTCTCTCTTAGTATCCTGCGGAAATCAGGAAGTATGAGTATGACCCAAATTTTGCAATTCGTGGACTTCATTATGATGTACAGCGGGTAGGCTTAATTCTCATGTTTTTCTGCAGTTTAATGGTGTTTGAAAATAAAATGTGCTTTTGGTGCTTTTCTTTGCTGAATAATTTAAAGTTGGTTTTAAATTATGTTCTTTGGGCTACAGAACCAAGTTATTCAGATGTTTTCACATAAAATCTTTTTGAAGAGACTATTGGAAAAGCATAAATGTATTTAGCTGTGTGGGAGTTACCATTTGTTTCTTGTAGTCCTTTTTGGTATTTTGAGGAGGAGCCACTTGCTGTATCTATTTTTGTTTCTTTTGCAGATAGGCCATTTCCTTAAAGAACTGTACAGCACTTAAATTAATAAGCAAGTCTTTCAGAAATATACAGTGTGCTTCCTTGTTAGGGCAACCTAATGTTGATAGGATTTATAATGACGCCGAGATTGCTTATTTAATATGCAAATTGTTGTGTATTATTTACCTGTGCATGTGTTTATGTTTTTAAAGGCAGTATTGATGAAGATTGATGCTTTTCATTACATTCAGCTGGGAACTGTCTACAGGTAAGAATACAAGGAGATAAATTTAATTCACCCAGAGGAAACAAGTGGCTTACTCACTGACTGTTTAATGATAAGAGGGGCTGTAGGGTGTGGATTATGACTCACTCATTAGCATTTGTCGAGGCCTGATACCACGCTAGGTGCTAAGGGTTTGGCTTATAAGGATGTCCTCACGAAGCTCAGAGTGTGGGTGGGAATCCACACAAGTAAACTAGTGCTGTCCAGAATGATGGACATGTGCAATGATGGAAATGTGCTCAGACCATTGGGGAGCACTCCGGGAGACTCTGGGGGATTCGGGAGGAGGACTGACTTTATAGAGGGGATGGCTGACAAGCTGAGTGAGGGTCCTGGTGAGGTGGCTTGGAGCGGAGGGCTGTTGGGTGAGGAAACAGGGTTTTCATTCCCACCATGATAGTTGCGTGGTTTGGATATTCAGACTTTTTCTTTCCTGTTTATTAGAATTAGTAGAAGTACTTCTGGTAGCCAGAAATCTTTGTAACTTTTAACATGGAAGTTTTGCCTTTTTTAATTCTCTAATTTGGAAGGGGATTTAGGAGTATGATTTCTATTAAATTCATATCTTAAACAGAAAGTATGCATATCTTAGCTTAGATTCTTCTCTCACAACTCTTTGTTAAAAATAAATGTTTATTTTTTATCAAAATAAAACACTCATACAGTAACAAACAGCATTAGAGGTGTCATAGGGGACGACTGTCCTCCTTACCTACCCAAACCTTTCAACTCTTAGATTTTTTTTCTGGTGTTTTTCTTTCTATTTTTAAATAATGTGCTCATACTTCTGTTTCCTAATTCCCCATCCCCCTTCTCCAGCCTCTTCCTCCTAGACTCATTAGGGTCTCAGTGTTCTGTTGTCATTGTTTACATCATGACTCTGCATATCTTGTCTTGGTTACTCTTAAGCCAAATACTGCACTGTGATTATTTTCTTTCTTGAACAGTGTTTGTTTTTTCTTAGATTTAATAATATCCTCATTTTCTATTTGCTTTGTTTTCTGTGTAGGCATCCCTAATTTTTCCAAATGCAAGTGTCAGGTGTTATTTATTTCCCAGTAATTCAAATGTTTTTGATAATCTGCAAGTTACTTTTTTGAAAAAATTGACTCCTGCTGTGATCTTCTTCAGTTGCTTGTCCTGGGACTTTCCTTTGCCACTTTTCCTGTTTCCTAGTTTCCATCTCTTCCTCTTTCTGGCTTTCTCCCTCATTTGGCTGGAGCAGATCCTCAAGTAGCTTCCTGGTGCCTCCTAGTGCTGAGCCTTTCTGGAGGTTTCCCATTGGTCTCCCCTCGCAGGCCTCTGCTCTTGGTGCTGATGCACGAGGCACCTCCTTTGCATCGTTATGTCTTCCAATGTGTTGTTGAAATGTCTTGTCTGTTGATGTCTTTGATCTCTTTTCCTTTGACTCTTTTACTGTCATTTTAGTAGTGTTTCAGGAGGGAGAGAAGGAGGTGGTAATGATAATATTAGTAATAATTAATAGCTGCTAGCAAATATTGAGTCTTGCTGGGACAGGCACTGTTAAAATGGTTTTATTTGAGTTAACTCATTTGATTCTCAAAATAACCTTATTAGGTAGGTACTGCTATTAGTCCCAGAGATGTTAAGTAACTTGTCAAAGGTCACGCAGCAAATAAGTGCCTGGGCTAGTATTCAGACCAGCTAGTCAGGCTCCAGAGTCTATGCTCTTGGCCACTGTGCTCTGTGGCCTTTCTGAATGTATGAGGGCTAGAGTCCCTCAACAGATTTTTTTTTTTGATAGAGAATCTCTTTTAATCTGTACTATTAAAAAATCTTTCTATTTTGTAAGTAACATATGTACATTAAATATAATTGTACATTTTTGTATACTTGTCCCATTTTCTTAGGAAAAATCTCTAGGAGTAAAATTGCTGGGCAAACATGTTCATTCATTTTAAGGCTTCTGAAATGGCTTAATTGACCTCCAGAAAGACTGTGCCACTCCCAACAGACTTACTTTTAAGTTTAAAGTTGTTTCTACATTTAGCATATTACAGTTTTTAATTTCTCTTTCTCTGAACTGCTTATGTGAGCACTCATTCATTCATTCCCTTAGTCACTCCCTTACTAATAGCTCCTAGTGTTTGCCCCAAATTATTACAGCAATGGTTTGGGGGTGGGGTGGGGGGGTGGGGATAAAGAAGGCAAAGTATTCCTGTTTATGGAACTTGTCACCAGATCTTTTGATTCTGTCTCTTCATCTCTGTTTTTACTGTCAGCCCCTTGGTTTGGACACTTATCCCTTCTGTCCTGGGCTCTTGCCGTTTTCTCCAGTGCAATTTAGCCTGGGCATTGTTGCTAGACTGATTTTCCGAAATCAGTACCCTCAATAGCCTCCTCCTCTGAAATCCTGGATGGCTCCCTATTGTTTACGGAATAATGTTCAAACCTCGACTTAGGCTTAGGCTTAGGTTTTAGATTTTTAGTCAACCCACTCTAAACCCTTAGCTTCCTCTTCTTCCATGCACAGCCCCTTGTCCCATTGGTTTGGTGAAGACTCTTGGTTGCAAGTGCCTGAAATCCAGCTCAAACTAGCTTTGTCAAAAACACAATAGTGACTCACTAATTCTGTAGCCCAAGGACAGTGCTAGTTGCAGGTGTGGCTGGCTCCAGGGGCCAAATTGACATTATCAGAACTCTGTCTTGGCTCTCTTCCTTTCTGGTGTGGCTCACTCTCAGGCTGGCCCCTCCGTGTGGTGACCCCAGGCAATACCAGGCTCACGTCCCCCCAACTGCAGGTCCAGAAGAGAAGAGGAGCTTTCCTTCTGTGCTGCTCAATGAGTCTCAGGACTGCATCTCATTGGAATGATTCGGCTCTGTGCTTGGTCCTGAACCAATACAGGCCAAGTGCAAACAACGCATGGACTCTTTTCCACCGAGGCCTCCTTTCCCACTGCTTGGCATTTGCTCACACCGGCATTCCACCAGGTTGCAGTTCTCCTTTCTCTCTGTTTTTGAAATCCCACCCGTTCTTCATGGCCATGTTGTGGTGAGTCCTGTCCTCACTCTCTCAGCCTGCAGTGGCCTTCTTCTCTCCTCTCTGTCCGTAGGACCCCTTATTGTCTGGTTTTTTTTCTGCTTACGTACTGATTGTCCATCATGTGAAGGAGTGTGGAGAGGGCTGGGCTGGAGGGGCTAGCTGAGGTGTTTAAAGGGGAAGGAGTGCAGGAGGTTCACTGTGGCATCCATGCTGGGGGGGAGCGTGGCGAGCTGAGCCCCAGAGGTAGCGGGGGCAGCAGGGCTACGTGTGTAAACTCTGGAGTCACGCACGCTTCTTGGTGCGAACCCAGCTCCACCGCTCACACGCCTGTGGTCTTGAGCAAGTTCCTGGCCTTCTCAAAGCCTTGGTTTCCTTCTGTAACACAGGCATGATTCCAGTGCGTGCCTCAGGGGCTGCTTGAAGACAAAGCTTGGAACAGTGCCCAAAGCATTATATACATGCAAAAATGTCACTCTCTTCTCTTTCCTCCAGAAGTGGTCATAAATGAGAGAAGGGTGGGAAGAAAGCTTCAGCCTGGCTTGTTTCTGAGACCTGCTCCAGGTCTCTGGTTCTTGCTGCAGGTCGAGTTTCCTGCTGTGGGCTGTGGAGTGAGCAGCTCTCTCCTCTGCAGCCCCGTGTTTGTATCCACGTTTTAAGTTCTTACAAGGAACCTGTGCAAGCTAGGATCGTTTGCAGCTGTTGCTCAGCGCTTACCCTATCCCAGCTGTTATACGTATAGTAGCTCATTTAATCGTCTCAGTAACATCTGGACATAGGCCCTATTGTTTCCTGTTTTAAGAATCTTCATGAGACTTGTCAAGGTGATACCTCTAGTAATTAAGGGAGCTGGGATTCGAAGCCAGGCAGACTTGTTCAGATATATACCTTTAACCGCTGTGCTTCTAATAACCCCACAGAAGGCTGGGGAAAGCAGCTTTCATTCGAATTTCAGCGCCTGTGTCTGTTGTAGCAGTTCTGTGTGGCTCTCCATCTGTGGGAGCTGCCTCCTGGGGGATTTCGCTGACTGGAGCCTACTGATTTCACCACTTCTTTTGAGCTGACATTTGGTCACTTGGACCTCAACGGTCCAGCCTGTGTGGCCATGCAGTCTGCATGTGTCTTAGAGGCAGCAGTGGCTTCCTGCTGTGAAGCCATAAAGTGGGGGCAGGGGAATGATTCTCACCTGGCAGAATCCCCTCACTTTTTATGTTTTCTTTTAAGTGTTAGAGCCTTAGGAGTGTGGATGTCTGACTGATCCTACTTAGCAACAGCTGTTTTCCAAGGTCACTTCTAGAATGATCAGGTTTAGTACCAGTGTCTTATCTGATTTCTGGAACAAAAATAAAGGGAGTACAGTGCTACAGTGCCTCTTTTGTTTTCAGAGGCCAGAGGTTGTAACAAGTCAGGATCAGAGGCAAAATATTCATGAATCAGATACTTTAAAAAGTAATATGGGGGATGGAGATTGGAGGAAAAAGTTGGAAATGATAGTTTCATTAACATTACATATCAAAGCATGAATGATATTGTATATGTATTTTAATATTGGCTGAGTGGTTTTGTATGCCAAGCAACCTGTTTGTATGAGTAACTAAAATTTTTCTTGAATTGCTACTCCTGTTGTAGCAGAGTGGCGTTTTCTGTCCCATTCGTTCTGTAGTTTCATAATCTCAAGCGCTAGAGAAGGGGTAGAGGAGCAGACGTCTCTCCTCATGATGCACTAGAGCAAAGGCACCTGCTCATGCTGCTGGTGGTGGAGGCAGGGGTGGACCTAGGCCACCGATTCCAAAATTCATTTTTTTCCCTCTATACAGAGGAGATGGATTCCCTTGCAAATTCCAGAGACAGGAAGTTGGCGGATGCTCCTTTGACCTCTTACGGATCAGGAAGCTGGCCTTCAGTGTCACGTAGCATTCTGGGTCGTTCTTTCTCCAAGGAGGTGCTGAGTGTCCTGTCTCAGGTCACTGGGTTTAGTCCAGTGAGCCTCGTGTCTGACATTTTCTACCTCATCACCCATCTTCTTAGGGAACAGAATCCAGGGCAGGAGCATGCGTTTGATGGAGCCCAGAGCAGACTTTCTCTGCCCTAATGTATTAGAAGCATTAAACAGCCCACCCCAAAGCAGGTCATTAGGAAGCCTTGTACCTTCATGATTTGAGAGCCTGGGTCCTAGAGTCAGAAAGCCTGAGTTCTAGTTCTGACCCATCACTTTCTACTCTGGTGACCTTGGGCAAGGAACATGACTTTTCCATGCCTTAGTTGGCTCAGCTGAAAAATGGGAAGGATAATAGCTTCTCCCTGCTAAGATTGTTGAAAAAAAATTTTTTTTTCCTTTTTCGTGACCGGTACTCAGCCAGTGAGTGCACCGGCCATTCCTATATAGGATCCGAACCTGCGGCGGGAGCGACGCTGTGCTCCCAGCTCCGCACTCTCCCGAGTGTGCCACGGGCTCGGCCCGTGTTGAAAATTAAGTGAACAATTGGGTGTAATATAGTGGGTGCCATGTAGTATGAGCTATTATTCCTGTTCTTGTTACCAATAGAACAGTAGCAGCAATAGTAGTAGCATCTTACCTGTTATTTGCAGCAATTATTCGAGACACATTTCACTTCATGGTGACAACAGTGTCTTGTACCTTGGTTGAAAAATCCGAGCAGTGAACGGAGGTCTGAAAATCATTGCTCTCTCTAGTTGAGGTCTTTAACTGCACCATCTGATCTTTCAGAGGCCTCAGTGTTGTCCCTGATGAAGAAGTCATTGAAATGTATGAGGGGTCCCACGTGCCCCTGGAACAGATGAGCGACTTTTATGGGAAGGTAATGAGAGCACTTTTATTTATTTAAAGCAGCCTGTCCTTTGTCCTTCCTGAAACATGGCCTCATGGGTGTAGGAGCTTGAACTGGTACAAGCTTGAAATCTCCAATTTCCTTGTCACCTGGAGATTGTGTTTTGAGAGACCCTAGATTTGAGAGAGATCAGTATGTTAAGGAGTCACCCCCAGGTTCTTTCATGATTCTTCTTTATTAACCTCTTTCTCCCCACCTGACAAAGGTCCTTTATCCCTCCCGCGTACCTACCCCTGTTTGCTACCACCTGTCCAGGTGTGTCCCCCATCTGGAGTAGGTCGTCAGGGGCTGTCAGCGCGGCAGCTGGAGCTTCCCCTGAGGCCTGGCTACAGGATGCCCGAGGGTGATGGCTTAGGTGATGGCTTTGCCTGAAAGGAAACCTCTGCTTTTCCAACTTTGTGATTCTCTTTCCCCTCAGAATTTTAGCTTTTTATTAGATGCACTCTTTTGTTTGTATTTTCAAAATGAAATGGAAGACACCCAGTCAGCCAGTAAATTTAGTAGTATAAATGGCAAGCTTTCAGAGAAAGGCCCTTTTTTAAGCTCACAGATGGGCGGTGAGGGAGGACTCCAATTCGGGAGAGTTCAGTGGCTTTTTACGCCATTTCAGCGCAATAATCTGTTTGCTGGTGTTCTGCATGTTTCGTGAGAGAGTGTGAACTGCATGTTGCACCGAGCACATGCGAGAGTGGGAAGGGAAGGTGGGTAGACTCTTTGGGGGGAATCAGGGCATTTCTGTGGGTACCCTGGTCATGCTTAGGGTGAGACGTCAGCTCTGCCATGAATAAGGAATAAGAGGAACGTTTTACTTTTTTATTATTAGAATTTTCCTTTTTTGTGGAGAGAGGGATCTAGATGTTGGCGAGCAGAATCCCCCTCAGTCAGAGTCTCCCTGCTGTCCCCAGTGCTGTGTGGCCCCACAGCTCTGCCGCAGGTGGGCCTCCCTTCTAAAGTGTTCCTCCCCATCTGCAGAGTTCTCACGGGAACACCATGAAGCAGTTCATGGACATCTTCTCCCTGCCAGAGATGACACTCCTGTCCTGCGTGAATGAATACTTCCTGCATAACAACGTCGACTATGAGCCCGTTCATCTGTACAAAGATGTCAAGGTTGTATCAACAGGGAGAGATTACGATGCCACCCTGATTTCAGCTTTGCAGGGGAAGGAAAAGAGACGTTAGCCTCTTTCTAGGTTTGGTGTTTGAAATAGCCTCTCAGCTGGGATCTCTTTTATTTGAGATTTAACCTTGAAGACTGTAAGTTGTTACATCAGGAGAATTGGAAATCAGTTTTTTGTTAAAACAAGATGGTGCTCATGCTGTTATCTGGATTTCTAATCCTTTGTGACCAAGGCCAGGGCCAGAGCACCCAGGAAAGGGATGAGTGGGGACTGAAGTCCAGCCCGTGCCCAGCTCACCCTTGAGCCTGCCCACAGGGAGGGGCGTCTCTTCTTCACACACAGAGGAGGCGTGTGTACCCCAGGCTGTGGGCCTGTGCTTGTGAAATTGTGCGGGGGGCACCTGTTTTTCTTGATCACAAAGGTTCCATATGGCTCTCTGTGGCCTTGCAAAAGCCATGCAAGAATCCAGTGGAGAGTAATAAAGATAATGCAAACATTTATATGCATGTGTACACATTTATGTTTATACATTTATAAATTTTAATTTATGTCTACGTGTGTTTATAGATTTATGTTCTTTTGAGCATTTTCCATGCTTAAAATATGTTTTTATATTATTTATTTGACATATATTTACAACACATATTTATAAATATATTTACTTATATATAGTATATATTTATTTAAAATATTTTTATTTTAAAAAGGTACATATGTACCTCTAAAATATTTTCATTGTATGTTTATGACTAACTTTAGATTTTGACTGACCCCAAATCCTGGGTTTTAGGAATATGAAGGATGAATTACAGTTTCTCAACATCAGTCTGGTATTATTTGAATTAAATTGAAATATTTAGTTTCTGTTCGCCTTTTTGTGCCCACAGATACTCATCCTTAAGAATCTTTAAGAATCATTTGTAGTAACCCTTCGCATTTATGAGGAGAGACATTTATTTGAAAGTTCAGTTTTTACTACAGGTGTTACTACCACAAGTAGCAAACACTTATGTAGAGTTTACTGTGTCCCAGGCACTGTTATTCTGAGTGTTTTATGCATATTAACTCACCAAATCCTCACAATAATGCCTTGAGGTATGTACTGTTATTATCATCTCATTTGATAGATAAGAAAATTGATGCACAGAGAGGTTGAGTAACTTACCAAAGGTAACACGGCTAGTAAGTAGCAGAGCCTGGATTTTAAGCCAGGCACCCTGGCTTGCATTTAACCATTGTCTTCTGCTGCTGGTGTGAAATTGAAATGGGTCTGTCCTGAAAGGTAATTGAGGTTGAGATTACAATCCCGAAGTGCCCACTCTTGACACAGAAATCTCCCATTAACAGGCTAAGGCTTGGCAACAGCCTATATCCCAGTCCCCTGCTACTAGCTCCAGAAAGTTTCCATATGCCTCCAGAAAGTTTCCATATGCCACCTATGTAGAGGCCTTGCACATGCTACCTGCAACTGGGGCTCTGCTTTGACACCTGCCAAGCATCAGTCTGCCACACGCCTGAGCCTATGAAGGAGTAACCTCCTGTTCCTCTCCCTGTTCCTGCATCTGTCATTTGGACCACTTCTCTGCCTGAGCTACAGCCTCATTGACAGTTCCTTGTCCTATTGGTAGCACCAAAGAGACAGGGAGGATCCTATTATCTGTCTGTCTCTGCCTCTATTCTAAGTTACAGAATCTGCTGTTGGGGTCCGGGGATGGGGAAGGGGGCAAAGATGAAAAGTGCAATTACACCCTTTGTCCAGGTGATCTGGAATCATTTGTTCATGATACCGCATATAAATTACTGTTTATCATGTGGGAATTTATTCAGAATCATCCACACAAATTACCTCTTCCAAGTGACCTTTTTGAAAATTGCACTGGAAGCTGCCACTATTACCATGGAAATGCAAGCTTTTCCCGAGGGGCTGCCTATGATAAATGGACCGGAATTTAGATTTTGCTCAATGCTTAGATTGCCAGACTTCTGAAGACAGAAGTTACCACGAATGCCATTTCCCTGTGCTATCTACTCAGACTATCTCAATTACACTTTCACTGATTAAAAATGTATCTTTTGACAGGATTCAATTCGAGACGTCCACACCAAAGGAATAATGTACAGAGCCATCGAAGCAGACATTGGTATGGAATTGGGAGGGTCCGTTCGCCTGTCTGTCATGCAGCTGTGTGGGTGTCTTACTTTGCATTCCAGGTGCTGAGCAGGGGCTGCGGGCTGCGTGCACCTCTTCCAAGTGCCGTGTCAGGACCTTGTGTCCTGGCATCTTGGGCCTTGCCTTCTCTTTGTTCCAGAATTTGACATAATTCTAACCCAAAAGGAGGGAAGCTGGCAGCTGTAGCTGTCTGGTTTTTTCCACTTAGACTGAGGAGGCAGGGTCTTTGTTTCTGAGCCAGTGGGTACCCATGTACCACCTTGAATCAAGCTTACTTAAGACTTTTATTTTCCACTGTGCTTAGGACAGGGCTGTACCCGTACGCCCCGTTTAGTAAGTACTTGCAGTTTGACGGATTTCATGCTGAATCTATGTGAATTTTTCTCTTGCTCTCAGAAAAGTACATCTGCTATGCTGAGCAGACCCGCGCAGTGTTGGCCAAACTGGCTGATCATGGCAAGAAGATGTTTCTCATCACCAATAGCCCCAGTAGCTTTGTGTAAGTTGTTCTGTGTTTCCTTGCTAGCTTCTGGCTCACTTCTTACATTCTGTTTATTTTAGCAGCTGGAAATTGGAAAGAAAAAGTTGCAAAAATAATTAACCCCTTTACTGTTAGATCAACCTGGCTGACTTGTTGTTCTAGGGACAAAGGGATGAGGTATATCGTTGGGAAAGACTGGAGGGACCTGTTTGATGTTGTCATCGTTCAGGCCGAAAAGCCAAACTTCTTTAATGATAAGCGGAGGTGAGTGTCTGTCTTTCTAGGGGACTAGATTTTATTCCTTTGTTACTGAATACATGAATACATATGTAGTATGTCTTGGGGAAATCCAGTTGCAAAATCATAAGCATCTGTGATTATAGCTTTTGATTTTTAACTCTTCTAGCAAGTAATTGCTAGGGGGTTGAGATTCGTATGTAATAGACAGCTTGCATGTATTGAAACTGTTCTCAATTCAGCTTGGGCTGCTTCAGACCTATGAATAAAGCTTTAAGGAGATGATTGACAGTGATGAAAAATCCAAACTTATCATCACACAGTAAATTAAATCTTTAGATGTAGATGCATCGTGAAGCATAAGGAAATAGCAACAGCAACCTACCTGGTGGGTATCTCTTTAAATGGCTCTAATTGGTGCATTTAACATTGCAGTTGGATTTTGCAAAACTTCTCTGTAACACAGGTTTTACATCAAGTGGAGTAAATTTCTACCACATCTTATGTAAGGTCTTCCTGCCAAGTATCTGTGGGCAAAGGGGGAGCGGGGAAGTTTTGGGTTGTGACAGTGACTGAGGTGTGCTGTTAGTATTTAGTGGGTAGGGGTCAGGGATACTAAAGTACTGTATCTTTTAATATGTGGGACACACCTGTTCACCAGGAGTTGTCCCTCCCACCCCCAGTTGTCCACAGTGTTGAGAACTTCTGCACTAGGTTTCTAAAAACAACTCGTATTTATATAATAATGGCCTATTTTTGCAACATGTTTACCCCAATTTATTTGTGCTGTAGGTGGTAACCAGGCAGCCTTTTCCTCTGTGTTAGGTGGTTTAAAGCATCACCATGTGGTGCCTGCAGTTAGTGCTGGATGCATTAAATTCCTCTTGTGATGCTGAGTTCCAGTTTTCCAAGTGTCACAGTGATTCCTGGAAGAAGGGGGGTACACCCAAGAACCTTGAGCAGAGACTGAAAAAGACTGGTGGGATTCAAGAGAATGCAGGGAAGACTAGAGGATGATCAAAAACAGCCATGAGCACTGGCTTGCTGCTTTGTCACTGGCTGAACCTGTGGCTGGAGTTGCCCCAAAAGTGATGGCACGGGAGTTCCCCTGAAGGATGGCCCCAAACAGTCATGAGATGGCGCCGGTTGGGATTCCAAAGAAAGAAGCACTGAACGCCAGGGTGATCAGTCCGAAGCATTTGTTAGGGACACTTGCTTGCAGAGGGGGCTGCAGCCGTCCTCAGGAGGGACGGTGAGAGGAAGTGGTGTTCTACCTAGGCATGTCCACAGCGAGGTGTAAGGGAATGGGGTTTACATAAGGCTTTAAGGAATTTGGCTCAGCGCTGGGGCCTGTTTCTTTCAGTGTTTTGGGCAACACCTTAGCTGGTTCCTGAGAATGTTAAGGCCCTGGCTTGGGTCCAAGGCTGCAGGGAAAAACTTGCAGCTGGCCAGTCACAGAGAGGTCACGGCACTCTGCTTTTGCAGTTAGGACAGAAGAAGAAGGCGAGGCGGGGGCCCTACAGTCACTGATTAAGTGCTCTCACACATTTTCTGCTATATTCTGGGCTGTGGTCAGAATATCTATTTTCACCGGGGACCTCCTTTCCTCGGTCATGTTTATGCACAGTGGAAGGGACTGTGTCCTGACCTCTTCCCTAGGGGTGGGGTGGGGGGGAGTGTGTCTCAGCGCAGCTCTCCCCGCCTCACTGTGCAGTTAGTTACTTTGCCTTTGTTCTGAATGCCTGGAATAAGAGCTGAGTAATCCTCCATCTGTGTCCATCCTTGTATTATTTATGATAATGAGAGGTCAGAAGCAACCTACAGGTTTGGGTCGCTAGTTAAGCTCAGAACATTCATATGAAGGGGTGTTAGGCAGCCATTAAAAATGGCGTATTTGGGGAAAAAAAGCAGAGTTTTATTACTGTAAAAATGATGTATTTAAGAATATGTAATCACATGGGAAATTGTTCACAATATTGGAGAAAAGAGATGTAAATCAGTGTACACAGAGTAAGAGATCCTCATGTTCATAAAAAAGAGAAAGATATAACAGATTTTATATAAAAACTGAAAGAAATACAGAAATGTTAATGTTCATAACTGGGTACTGGAGTTATGGGTCATTTTCCTTTTCTCCTTGTATTTTTCTGCATATTCCATATTTCCCACAGTGAGTTTATATTTTTCTAACCAGAAAAACAATCCAAATAAATGTCACCTTAAAAAAAAAAGGCAAACAAACCCTGAGTTCGGGCTGGCACTTTCAGGGTGAGGAATGAGGCTGTGTCCCTGCTTCTGATTTTCCATTGTAAAATAGTACTCCTGATCCTCTAATTTGTTTTTTATCTAGTGTGGCTGAATTTCTGGTATAAAGCTGGATAAATGTACTATGGCAATATTTCCACAAGCTTTCTGTTGTTTTCTGCACGGTCAAATACATTTGGGAAGTCTGGGTTAAAGAAAGTTTCTTTATAGCAGGGCTTTTCAGAACAATCAGTAACTTGTTAAGAGGGACATATGTAATGCATAGTATCTTCCAGATTTATTTGACCCTGGAATTCTTTTTTCCCTAAACACCTTTGGTTACTGGAATCTGAACAGTTTGGGATGTAATGCACTAGGCCAGGGAATGTGGTGGTGGGGTTTTGATTTCAAGGGTATTTTAGGTTTGTGGAGGGAGCTGTTTCCTGCCACCAGTGAGCAACTGTGTAGCATTTCATAGAGCAGATGATCTGTGCTACCACCATGCGTCATAATGTTTCCCTTTTCTGTCGTTAGACCTTTCCGGAAGGTGAATGAGAAAGGTGTCTTACTCTGGGATAGAATACACAAGTTGCAGAAAGGCCAGATTTACAAGCAGGTAACTCATAACCAGTTTATCTTTTTAGTTGCTTTGCTTTGTGTGGTCAGAGTAATGATAACAGGTGACATTCATTGAGGCTACCTGTGTGCCAGGCACAGTTCTGAGTGCGTCCCTTGAATTGCCTGTTTGTAATCGCCTGTGGTAAAACTTAGGCTTATAAAGTCAATATGTTTTCAAGATGCTAGGGTCTAAATTAACTCAGAATTGAACAGTTTTTTAAAACAAAATTTAAAGCTTTACTCTCATAGTGCATAGAATTTAAGATGTTAGTGGTAAATCTTAGAAATTTCTCTTTAAGGAACATTTAATCATGGCATGTGATTCACCCAAATTCGTAATTATTTCCTGATGAGATGTATTTTATGTATTGTTTTAATATATTTTGGTGTCATATAAGGCTCTATAATGTTTGAATGAATGACTGAATTGCTGACCATTATTACGTTACTGAAGTTAGTTTTTTTTTTTTAAATACTGATACATTCTTGGTGGGTATATAATAATCTGCTGGATTTAGCTGCAAGTATATTTTCTAGGCCTTGAAAATTTGGTCTTGATACAGCCATTTCACTTGACTAAGAAAATTATTAAGATGTTGCTAATAAAGCTTTGCTATAAGAATGTTTATCATGAAATTACTTACCAAATGGATAACAGCATAAACATTGGAATAAACGTCTGACATTAGGGAATTGGTAAAATGAATCATGGCAGTTCTCCGCTACTGTAATTATGTAGCAGATTAATATTTATTTATTCACGTTTATTTTTTGGCATCTGGCTGGTATGGGGATCCAAACTCATGACTCTGGTGTTACTAGCACCATGCTCTCCTGCCAGCCAGATTAATATTTATTGACATGGAAAGATGTATATAGCATGTTAAGTGTAAAAAGATAGTTACAAAGAGGTATCTACAATATGAATACTTTTTGAAAACTACATTTGATGTAGAAGAAAGATCTGGAAGATTTCCCATGAAGGTGTTTTTATCTTTATATTTTGATATTTAAAATTAAAAACTTTTTAAAAAAACAATTTTTTAAAAGTTTTAAAAAATAGGTATTTTGGACCGTGGGTTGTACAGGTCTCTATCTGTCTTATGATATAATATCTATATTTTTCTCTTATTGCAGGGTAATTTATATGAATTTTTGAAGCTTACTGGATGGAGAGGATCGAAAGTGTTATATTTTGGTGACCATATATACAGTGACCTGGCGGTGAGGAGCCCTTTTTCCTCTTTCTTTGTTGGGGACAGATGTGTTAGTCCCACTTATTAAGGAATTTCTCTTTTGTTTAAGGTTGTTTTATGCTTTCATAAAAACCAGGCCACATTTTTTTATCTCTCATTTTTTATAGAACAAGATGGATGGGAGTTGTGAAAAAGATAAGTTTTTGCAAGTGATAGAAATTAGCAATTTATTTAAAGAGTGTTATCAGAATAATCTTTCCATTTAAAAAATGAGATAAATGCCAATGTCCTTTCCTTTTCCTTTCATCATTGCATCAAAAAACATAATGAAATCCATCTTCAAAAATTTGTCACCATTGAGAATATTTGAAAGAATGTGCTTGTAGGTTTTCATGTGTTATAGGAGAAAGAGAAATATTGAAAGGCTTAAAGAAATTGAACCAGTGAGGGAGGTAGGCATCCTAATCCCTTACTTAGAGCTTAGGATTCTAGTTTTAGGTGAGTAGCCAGATTGAACCTTTAAAACTAAACCAGATACCATTTTCTCCTTAAAACCCTAAAACCTTCCTTTCTCCCTCAGAGTAAAAGCCTGAGACCCTACAGTTGCCTGCTTGATCTCTCATCTTCGTGCCTGCCTCTCTAAAGACAACTCCTGCCTCTCCCCCAACCCCACTCTGGCTCTAGGTTCCCTGCTTTTTGGCTCCTTAACACCCCCTTCCCCTGCATGTTCCTTCCCCAGGGCCTTTGCACTTGCTGTTCTTTCAGCCAGAACCTTTCTCCTCTCACATACTTTCATACTCCTTTATTTTAGATCTCTGCTCAGATGTGCCTGTATTAGCCTGGTCTTCCTAACTACCCTATATAAAATGGTAACATCCTTGCCCCAACTCCTTTTTCTCTTATTCTGCTTGATTTTTATCCATTGTGTTCATTACCACCTGCTATTGTATATTTACTTGCTTTTTTGTTGTATTTTCCAGGAGGGCCGGGATTTGTCAGTTTTTATTTATTGCTTTATCCTCAGTCTAGAACAGGGTCTGGCAACTAGTAGGGCTGAATAAATATTGCCAAATGAGAAAATGAATGACTATTTAGTATGAAGACTGCCTATCTTAGACTTTCTGGGACATAACTAGTATTAGATATTCTGGCCTATTGTCAAATCATGGGGTTATAATTTTTAGAATGAAATATGTGATCACATGTGCTTACGTTGTATGATCATTTAAATCTGCGATTTCTTGGTTCTCCACAAGCCAGAAGGCCTGGCACACAGTAGGTGCTCTTCAGAGGTCTGTGGATGAATTGAATGAAGACCTTTGCTAGTGTTTAGGTTGAGCCTCTTTCTGCCCTTGACCTCACTGGTTTTTTTATAGACCATAGTTTATGATTCCAGACCTGGTATTTCTGTAGGGACTGTAACTCAACAGCAATTATTTATGGAACAGAAACTTTCTTGGGGCGAAATGGTCAAAGCCTGGGGCTAAATTGGTTTTAATTAATGTTATTCATTGAATTTAGCTTGGTTAATGACTAACCATTACAATTAACAAGTAATTAAATGAATGCCTCTTGTGTCTGGGAAAGATAATGAAATGGTTTGAAGTCTGTTGAGACTAATGTTAACTTTTTGTGATCTTTGTGACCAGGACTTGACCTTAAAGCATGGCTGGCGGACAGGTGCAATTATCCCGGAGTTGAGATCCGAGCTCAAAATCATGAACACCGAGCAGTACATCCAAACCATGACCTGGCTACAGACCTTGACTGGGTTATTGGAGCAGATGCAGGTTTGGGATTTTTTTTTCTCTCTCACTTTTTCTTTAATCCTGAAGTTAGTCCACTGGTCAAAGTTATTTCAGGTATTTTCTGTTTAATTGTAGTTATAAAGTATGAGATTTAAGTTGTCCTCAGTAGACTGTAGAATAACTACTGGGGTTATTTTGCCCCTATGACAGTTTGCCATTTTCTCTGAAGGGTCCTTTAAAAATAGCCATCAGAGTCATTTGGAGAGTCTTTGTGAAACCTGTGTGAATGCAGCTGTTTATGTTCCTCTGTCCCTGAAAATCCAGTGTCCTCACCTCCACACTAAGTCACGTTGGGAGATGTCCTGTGGGGTAGTGGGATTTGAAAAGCTCTCCCTGTGTTTGGGTCTGGTCCTGATTCTGCCTTTAGCCTGCTATGGGACTTATCCATTCTGGGCCTCGGTTTCCCCATCTGTGAAAGGAGTGTTCCTGTGGAATGAACACTTCAGTCTAGGCACCGTGGCTTACTGGAAAGAGTCTCAAAGCAGGAGTGAAGATCTCTGCGTTCAGCCTCAAATTGATTTTGAAGATAATACCTGCAATTTACAGGCGTCCTGGAGTTCAGGGGCAGTTTTTTCTTTCTGAAAGTTATGTAGCCAGTTTTGGACAGTGAGGAACATCTTTATTGGTCATCTCCAGCCTGTGCAAGCTGCCTCTTTGTTGCAGCTGTGTGACCACCTTACTCCTCCGGGCCCCTCCTCCGTTCTCGGTCTCACGAGCTACCTGGCTTTCTCCCTCGGTTCAGCTCTCCTGGGCTGCTGCAGCTGCCTCTGCATGAGTGCCACCTCTTTTAGGCTGAGGAGCACATATGCTCACTCTCTTGGCTAACACGCTTGTAGCCTGTGGCCTCGGCCCATTGCCCATGGCCCTCTAGCCAGCTTTGGAAATGGGCAGGGAACTGCCTTGCCTGCCCCAGCTGGCAGCCTGGGTGGAGGTGGCTGGCAGTGAGCTGAGGCAGAGCGTGGGGCCCTGCACGTCCCCTGGGCCTTGTTTCCAGGATGCTCTGGCTGCTTTGGTTCTTGGCTCTTCTCTGATAAGGACTTGTTCTGTTTCCCTGACTATGCTTGTCTGCGTGATGGTTTTCTAAAAATATAAGGCCTGACCAAGCCTATTCACTGGGGAAGGGACTGCCTCTTCAGCAAATGGTGCTGGGATAACTGGATATCCATATGCAGGAGAATGAAACTAGATCCATACCTCTCACCATATACTAAAATCAACTCAAAATGGATTAAGGATTTAAATATACACCCTGAAACAATAAAACTTCTTAAAGAAAATATAGGAGAAACACTTCAGGAAATAGGACTGGACACAGACTTCATGAATACGACCCCAAAAGCACGGGCAACCAAAGGAAAAATAAACAAATGGGATTATATCAAACTAAAAAGCTTCTGCACAGCAAAAGAAACAATTAACAGAATTAAAAGACAACCAACAGAGTGGGAGAAAATATTTGCAAAATATACATCTGACAAAGGATTAATATCCAGAATATATAAGGAACTCAAACAACTTTACAAGAAGAAAACAAGCAACCCAATTAAAAAATGGGCAAAAGAGCTAAGTAGGCATTTCTCTAAGGAAGATATACAAATGGCCAACAGACATATGAAAAAATGCTCAACATCACTCAGCATCCGGGAAATGCAAATCAAAACTACACTGAGATACCATCTAACCCCAGTTAGGATGGCTAAAATCCAAAAGACTCTGAACGATAAATGCTGGCGAGGTTGCGGAGAAAAAGGAACTTTCATACATTGTTGGTGGGACTGCAAAATGGTGCAGCCTCTATGGAAAATGGTATGGAGGTTCCTCAAACAATTGCAGATAGATCTACCATACGACCCAGCTATCCCACTGTTGGGAATATACCCAGAGGAATGGAAATCATCAAGTCGAAGGTATACCTGTTCCCCAATGTTCATTGCAGCACTCTTTACAATAGACAAGAGTTGGAACCAGCCCAAATGTCCATCATCAGAAGAGTGGATATGGAAAATGTGGTACATCTACACAATGGAATACTACTCAGCTATAAAAACGAATGAAATACTGCCATTTGCAACAACATGGATGGACCTTGAGAGAATTATATTAAGTGAAACAAGTCAGGCACAGAAAGAGAAATACCACATGTTCTCACTGATTGGTGGGAGCTAAAAATTAATATATTAATTCACACACACACTCACACACACACACACACACACACACACACACACACACACACAAAACCGGGGTGGGGGGGGGGAGAAGATATAACAACCACAATTACTTGAAGTTGATATGACAAGCAAACAGAAAGGACATTGTTGGGGGGGAGGGGGGGAGGGAGAAGGGAGGGAGGTTTTGGTGATGGGGAGCAATAATCAGCCACAATGTATATCGACAAAATAAAATTAAAAAAAAAAAAAATATATATAAGGCCTGAATTGTGGCTTAGAGTCTGTGCATATGTCATGCAATGCTAATAGTTATTCTTTATGTCTCAGGTGTTGTGCTGAGTGCTTGCTGTATACACATTATTCATTGAATGTCCCAGCTGTCCTGGGCATGTGGATACAGCTGTTCCATTTTAGAATAAGGAGACTGGGATTTTGAGAGGTTAGATGACATGTCCAAGGTCATAAAATGACAGAGCAAGATGTGAGCCTGCATCATGCCCAAGTCCAGGCTTTTGAGCTCTACATCCAAGTGCTTCCCTGGTTCAGAGGTGTCAGGTGTAGCCAGACTTTGCCTCAGGTGCAGTCTTCCTGTGACCCTGGCAGCCAGTCACGTATACAAACACGACCTGCGTGGAGGTGGTATCACGAAATTTTAGCTTTAGGAATAGTTCCCCTCACCTCCGACTGGTGTAAAGAGTTTGACGATGAAGGAGTTCGTGTTTCAGAGAGTGGAAGAGCTGACCATGTTTCTGTGATTTATACAATTAATTATCCAAGGCATAGGATTAGGGAAGGAAGACAAGGGAATTAACATTTACATCTCCACCCTCCTTTTACAGGAGAGAAAACTGAGGCTGAGAGATAAGTGACGTTTCCAGAATCACAAAGTTAGTGAATGGCAGAGTGAAGCTACGTAGAAACGTAGTGAGAACTCAGTGTTCCAGACACTGAGGGCTTCACGTTCATCTCACCTTCCTGTCGGCTCTTTGCAGTAGGTGCTAAAAAACATTGCTGTCCCCGCTGTGCAGTTGAAGAACCCGAGGCACCGAGAAGATAACTTGCTTGAGTAAAGGGCGATGCCGGGACTTAGGCCCCCGCAATCTGGCTGTAGAGTCCTAACCTCTGGGCCGCATCGCCCTGGCTCTAACACCTCACATTGTTCCGTGGGGCTGGGTGCACTGGGATATCGAGGAGTGTGGCTGGTAGTTTAAAAATATCCAAATGATGTCATCCTTCATAGTCCTCCTGCTGCCCCCTCTTCCTCAGTGTTCACCTGGAAAGTTGTAATTTATTCCGTTGATCCTGTGTCAGATGTTTCTAGAACTCCCCTTTGGGGATTATTTTCAGAGCACATAGCACATTATTTGGACTATTTTCTGAGGAGAAAAATTTGTCCTCTGAGATTGGATTTGATTTGTTTTTTGGAGCCAGCAGAATGTCATTTGGAGCCAAGTTTGATGAATTAAATAGAAGTATATAATTTTTGGTTTTAAAAAAGTGGCTCTAAAGCATAACAATAACTTTGTTACCTTGTCTTGAAGTGTGTTCCAGAATGGTCGTGGTTAGTCGTGGTAGTGCTGGCATAGGTAGACTCTTCCCAGGTAACCAGTCAGAGGCCACCTTTAGATCAGGGGTTGGCAAACTCCAGCAAAGGGCCAGGTAGTGAATATTTCAGGCTGTGCTGGCCATAGACTCTGTCGTAACTGCCCAACTGCACTTGTAGCACAGAAGCAGCTGTGGACAGTGTGTGAGTGAGTGGTTGTACCGTGTCCTATTATACTCCATTGGTGGACACTGAAATTTGAATTTATATAATGTTCACGTCGTGAAATTATTCATTCAATTTTTTTTTTTCTATTTAAAAAGGAAAACCCATTTGTAAGCTCATAGGCTGATAGAAAAATGGGCCAATGGCTGGATTGGCCTACCCTGGTGGAGGCCGTCGGGCTGGCTAGGTTGTAGTCTCCTGCTCAAATGGGTGGGAGGGCCTGTACAGTGCATGTAGCCAGTCTCTGTTTTGGCTCAGTTCTGCCCATGAAGAGCCAATTATGCCAAGTAATAACCATTCAGGATAAAAGTGGCAGAAGTGCCTATAGGATCAGCCTCTGGTGTGGGCTTCTGGTTAGTCTTTCCCGAGGTTAACTAACCATGATGGAGTGCATGGTTTCATTTTAAAGATTAATTATAACTAATTAACATATGCTGTCACTGAAATATTTTAAAGTAGATTTCAGACACCTGAGCCTGTTGTTTTATGAAGTTTGGCCTTATGGGGGAACAGAGCTGGAAAAGGGTAGGCTCAGGGAGAAATAGTCTTTTTGTTGTTGTTTTTTTTTTTTTTGAGTGGGATAGACTTGAGCATGTTTAAATGCTGATGTGAAGGACCCAGACGAGGAGGTTGTTTATCCGAGAGAGACGCTGAATGACAGGAGAAGGTTTCCTGGGAGGGCAGGTGGGAGGCCAGCCCAGAGGGAGGCTAGGTTAAGGCACAGACCCACAGAGCTCAGGTGTCCCTGCTCTTCCCTGGCCTCAGATTTCTGAGGCCTTCCTCCTTTGCATGTCCCTACAGCAGCCTTGGGGTTGGGGCTGCTGGAGATGATTCGTCATCCTTGGTCATCCTCCGAATGCAGGACCAGGAGAGAACCAGGGGCAGGTGTCAGAATGGGGTATTCGTACTCTCCACTCTGTCCCTGGTGAAGCTAGATTGGAGAATGTACCTTGAACTTGGAGACTCAAGTTGGCTCTTCAGTCTTCAGAGCCTGCTCTGTAGGGTATGTGTGTGTGTGTGTCCATCCCACCTGAGGGGCAGGAGTGTACACTGTAACAAAATACTGTAGACTGGGTGGCTTCAACATCAGTGTATTTCCCACAGTCCTGGAGGTTAGGAAGTCCAAGATCAAGGCACCAGCAGACTCATTGTCTGGTGAGGGCTGGCTTTACCTGGTGGCTTCCCATGGCTGAAAGAAGGGTAGAGAACTCTGAGTCCCTTTTACTAATCCCGTTCATAAGGGCTTTACCCTCATGACTTAATTACCTCCCAAATGTCCCACCTCCTAATACCAAATGACAATTGACCACAGCCTAATAAATGGAGGTTAGGATTTCATCAGATGAATTTTGGGGGAATACACACATCCAGTCCATAACAGGGAAAGAGTAAGGAGCTGGAAGCTTATCCTTCCTGCTTAGGTGAGGACACAGGTGCCTAGTTCATGGGCCAAGAAGGATGTGGAGGCAGAAGCAGGGGTGGGGAGGATGGGGGTTCCCTCCTGCGGACTGATACCTATTTCTAGATGGTGTCAAACTGTTTTGTCATGGTCTGTCCCCCACCAGGGCCTCGGTCTTGATCTCTGTTATATCTTCACCATTTAGCACAACGATGCTTGGTACATAGTAGGTGCTGAATGAATACACACACACACACAGTTTTATATATGTCTATATAAATTCCTGTGGCACCTTGCAAATTTTCTTTTCTGATCTAGTTATATACTTTGTAGAACCTAAATTCTTTAGTGAGTAATTTGTTGATTTAAAATGTGAAAGCTAACACCAAGGTCAAAGCTATAGATCCCCTTACTGGACCAGCCCCCCCCCCCCCAAAAAAAATGTGAAAGCTTATTTAAAATGTGCTCATAGAACGTACATCAAAACTCCCAGCAGTGCCAGACTGGTCGACTGGTAATACATAGCCAGTGGTTATTCAACAGTAACTGCTTCTTGGTGGTGTAGCCAGTGGGATTAGGCAAGAAATCCAAATTACAAGCTCAGATGAGACAAGGTTTTTGTCTGAGTGACAGAGACCCTTAACGGGTGGCTGTTTGTAGTCACGCTGTTGAGCTGGACAGATGTGATAAACAGAAGGGCCTTGGCTCCCACGTCAGAAGCAGATGGTTTGCTTGTTTACTATTCCTCTGGGTTCTAAGGTTACCCCTGTGATCATGAATTGCAGGGAGCCCCACCTGTCTCCTGCGGTCATGTGCACCTCTGATTCTGGCTTCAGCGTTTCTGTTTGGCTACAGGAATCTTGGAGAGAGACTTGTGAGATTCCCTTTGTTAGGTGATGGGCAGTTGTCATTTTCTTTTTGCTTTTTGCTCACATATTGGCTCACTGGAAAATTCCTACTTTTCCTTCTTGTTGATGTGTGCTACCTTCTTGACTTGCAAAAAATTTTTTTTCTCTTAAACACCGAAAAGGATAATATAATATCAAAGAAAAAATTAAGATGATTTATAATTCTACTGCACTTGCACAAATTAAAAAACATCTTTTCCATGTTAATTTCCAAGTGTATGCACATATTTTCACATGCTTGCAATTAGTGGGTGCTGTTTCCAATTAACTGCCATTATGTTTATACACAATTACATAATATGTATAATAGGTAGTATGTATTAAGTATATGTTTACATATGTAATACATATGTGCAATGGATATATTATACACATGTATTATACACACATTTTATGTGGATACATATGTGTTGTGTTTATACATAGCCATTATTAATAGTTTAATAGCTTTATAATATTCCATCTTAGTTTGTTAAACCACAGTTCTAATGTTGGGCATTAAAACTATTTTGTTTCAGTGAAGAAGGCAAGATTTCAACTGGATGTCTGAAAATGTATTATATCATGCAAATGCCTGCCTCTTAGACTTAAAGGAATAAAATGCTTCCAAAAAAAGCTACTTGTTCAAAAATTCGTATCACCTAATGAGTTTATTTGAAACTAACATGGTTATAATAATTGGTTTGTGTCCTATAGGTTCACAGAGATGTTGAGTCGCAGCTGGTTTTGCAGGAGTGGAAAAAGGAGAGAAAGGACATGAGGTAAGGGTGGCCTGTTTTGAACGTGACTCCACCATTCTGTTCTGTGTGTTCAGCCTTCACATGTTCCCTGGGGCCAGCCCAAGGCATGATCTTGAACCATCCTCTGTTAGCCCTCAGTATCCAGAATCAGCTAGCTATTGCTGTTAGTGATGCACAGCATTACTTTGAGGCCAGCAGGGACCCTGGACAGACCTCTGCCTTTGCCACCTGAAGGCCATGGGAGAAGGAGCTTTTTCTTTCATTCCTCCGCCCTGCCTGCTTGACTTTTCCATTCGGGCAGCTGGTGGCCTAGTTGCTGGTAATGCTTGCAGCACAGTGTGTCTGTTGGGACGGCGGTGGAGGGGGCTCTGAGCCCATGTGAATTCTTATGGCTCCTACAGTCCTGATGCTTATTTGTAACCCCAACTATTTCAGGAACATGCACACAGTCAGTAATCAGAATGTTAATGGGTAAAGAAAGCCCGCCTGCTGTCAGAAGAGTCTGGGGTGTGTGTGTCTTAAGGAACATTTGTTCAGAAGGGGCCCTGTTGACAATCATGCTTCCCTGAGAAGGATGCTTTATGTGTGGGCACTGTTTGCATGAACATTTCTTCTCTTGTGCTTGGCCCTCCCTATCCCCTGGTCACAGCCGTCTCTGAGGTTTGGAAGCATTGCTTGCTGCTTGGTTTCTGGCCTCTGAGTAGTGGGTAGCCCCACTCGAGGGTGGGCGTATGGGGGGAGGGGAAGGGCTGTGCAGAGGGGACATTGAGTCCATTCCTCAGGTTCTGCACGAGTCGAGGCTGTATCGCCTTCAGGCCTTTCTTCTCCCTCTCAGGGTGTTGGCTGTCTGAATCTTTCCATTGGTATAAAAATGCTGGTGAGAAGCTGATGGGGAGGGGAAGGCATGTAACATAATTTGACTTTGGGCCCCTGGCCCCTGAAAATCAGACCTGGGTTCGACAGGGACTGTTCACCTCCAGGAACCTCCAATTATTAGACGAAGGAACTGTTTCAGCTGTCTGAGATTTTGTGTTGAATTTGAATCTCTCTAACATCTTCACATCTCAATGAGATTTTTCAGCAAAAGTTTAAAAACCATTTATGTTGTTCCACCCACAGGGACCTAAGTGGGTTCTTTTAATTTTTTGCTTTTTGGTTATTTGTAGTATCTACCATCACCATATGATGATAGACTACTGCTGCCAGCTAGTGGCTTTTATCACACAGTTGCGTAAATGATTTTTTTTTTTTTTTTGCTACATTTGTAACTAATTCATCTGCCATCCTGGTATTTATCCATTTTGCTGGAATATTTTGTGTGAAGGGATCCCAGCATCAGAGGGCGTGAATTTCCTATGTATGTGTGACAGTGATGTTGATTTAGTCACATGCACATCCTTGTGTGTGTGGCTGCAGGGGCTGAGAGGCTTGGGAGGGGTAAACATGCTTGGCTGCGAGGAGGCGGTGGATGTTTGTGTAACAGATGGTGGAGATTACATCACTATAAAATAATCCTCATTCCTCAGGTTTCAGAGTGCTCTAGAGTTTACAGTGTGCTCTTATTTCTCTTAACTTAGTTCTCACAATAACCTTGCTAAAAAAAAGGGCGGGGGGCGGTCTTGATCCCATTCTGCAGCTGAGGGAAGTGTAGACTCCTGAGGACGTCCCACAGCTCTGTGCCTTCAGAAGCGGCTCCCGCAGCCTCTGTTTTGTTAGGAAGCGTGGTGTGCATGTTTAGAGAGGCGTGCGTGGAAGCTGGAGCCCTGAAACAGTGTTCCCTTGGCTGGCAGAAGTGGGAAGTGTAATCAGTCACTGCGATCGATGGATGGAGACACTTTTCTTGATTAGAAGTTGGGGCTGTTGTAGGCTCATTTTTCTCTCAAATGAGTCCTGTTTTTTTTTTTTTTTTTTTTTTTAAATGTCTTGACTTCAGTAGTTTAAAAACAAGCCGTTTTGATTCATTCTCTGTTGCTTTGCTTTTTTCCCTTGCTCCTTTAGGGATATGACCAAAAATTTCTTCAATGCCCAGTTTGGAAGCTTGTTCCGCACTGACCAGAACCCAACCTACTTCCTGAGGCGCCTGTCACGGTTTGCCGACATCTACATGGCCTCCCTGAGCTGTCTCTTGAACTATGATGTCAGCCACACGTTCTACCCCCGGAGGACTCCGCTGCAGCACGAGCTGCCCGCGTGGTCTGACCAGCCCTTGGCCTCCCCGGCCCCGCTCCTGCGGAAGGCCCAGGCCGAGTGACCCAAGGCCACTGTGGAAGACACCAGAACAGCTGCAGTCCCAGATCGGACGGACACGACGGGGTTGACTTTGTGTGGGTCTGTTTGTGTGGGTGCTGCTTTCTGAAAGGAGACGAATGTGTATGCCTTTGGATGTTTATGTCATACCTTTCAGAGAAGACTCCCCAGGTCATTAAGACGGGAGCTGGCGATCCCCCCCGACCCGGCTTCCTGCTGAAACTTGGATTCAGCCTTTTTGTTTCCTGAAGCCTGGAGCTGACCTCAGCTTTTCTGCTGTAGGTGAGACCAATGGGTGCCGTCTCCCTTCCAGCAGGCCACGTTTGGAAACTCTTTATGACTCCTCCATGGACTGCTTGCCGGTATGCGTGAGGAGCTGCAGGGCACAGTGACACGCAGAGATAAGCTACTTGCAGAGAGCTGGTGACGGTGGCAGGACGCAGCTGCACATAGCAGAGATGATCCCAACACGGCAGCCACTGTCTGAGTCATTCGGCACTGAGGGTTGGCATTCTGATGCGTGGTGTCAAAGAGCACCCAGCCTCCCTGGAAAGACTTCCATGAGAAAGGAAAAGAGAGGTGGCAACCGCTGGATGCTTTTCTCCTTGGTGTGCGCCTCTTGTGCTTGCTGGGGAAGGCCACAGGGGCACCAAGCGACGGCGAGTTCCCTTTTCCCCAGGGTAGGAGGGCAGGGAGAAAAGGGTTCGGGTTCACATTGTTTTCCAGCTAGCAGAGCAGCCTTCGTAGAAAGGAGCAGATCAGAAGAACCCGAGCAGTTGTAGTAGGTCTCCCAGGAGCATTTTCACCCCGAAGTGCTGCCTGAGTGTTGGTTGAATGTGCTCATTGGAAGAAAGAAAATGAAACAGGAAAAAATGTCCTTGTGATGAAATGCCACTCCATCAGCTGGTTTGAATTGGAATCTTGTTAAAACATGTGCATTACCTGAAACAGGCCTCATCTGGAGGGAGACACAAGGTGCATGCTTCTCTCTCATGAATTATCAACTGAGAGAGAGAGAGAGGTGCTTAAGTTCAGCAGGGGAGGAGCGGGGAGACATCTCCAGCCCTCTCCTCCCCTTAGATTTCTTTACTGCTGTGTTTGTGTGGCCGCTTTGGAGTTGGGTGTTTCAGGTGGGAGAGGATGAAAGACATTGCAGCTAAAAAAGAGTTAGAAGTCACCTAGCTAACTGACCTTTTTAATTTCGTTCTAAAGGCAATGCAAGTGATATGTATTCTTTGTTTCTTGAGGAAGAATCTTTTAATACATGTGTATTTACAATATCTTTCAACATAAAGTACATATTTACTGCACTGAGTGCTATAGGACTGTCTGCTGTTATTAGTTACGGTACTGCTAACAATATTTTAATTGCACATGCTGCATAAATACTTCTGTTCAGATTAGCCTAATCTGTATTAGCGTTAGTATCGCCAAAACTCATTTTAATCTTTTTATGTAACATGGCATATATTCTTAAATCTAAAGATGGCAGGAACACGAAGTGGGCTTGTGGAGAGTGCTTGCTTATGCAGAATTTTTATTGTAAGAAATGTATCATGTCCAGCTATTGACAAAATGCTAGCTTGGCATTCCATGGGCTACTGCCGAAATGCAGGAATCAAATGAGTTATATAGCATCCTTTGTAATGCCACTTGTTATAATGGCATTTTACTTGTGACATTTTGTTGTATTTGTTTATAATGCTGAAGGTGATCCTCTAGACCCAATTATGCTCCTTTTTTTTCCTTCTACTTTTTATTATGAACACAGGTAGGCACAGTAATATGTTCCTTTTTTGGACTGGGGTAGGTGTTTTGTTTGTTTGCTTCTAGGTGTTTTAACCATCATAGTGTACTGGGGGCAGGCATTTAATGGGTGCAGGTGACACCCAGAACTGCTCAGTGATGGGTCCTAAAAGTATGCTGGTGTTCTTGGCTTATAATTTCTGCTTTGGAGAAGCAGAGTGAGGAAGCAGGTATTTTTTAAAAGTTCTTGCTTTTTATTGAATCAGATATTCATTGACTGTCTGCTAGGTGCCAGTAACAGGGTGTTTTGTTTACTCAGGAATGAAGTAGAACTATTTTTAAAATCTACTCTTGTGAATGTGTTTGTTAGGTGACCTAAGCCTTGGGGGAGAAGTATATTTTCTGGGCATGAATATGAATTTTACAATTTTTTTTTCCCATTTAGGAGGGTTTCAGTCTCTGGGCCATTGAGCTTGGCAGTCTTGAAATCTGCCATGCGGCAGAGGCCTGGCATCTGTCGCACTAGGGCCCGCTGACTGTGGACCTGGTGACTGCATACCCGTGCCACAGCAGCACATGGGGCAGCACGGCCATCTCCATATGAAGGACAGGGGTTTCCCACTTCATTATTTATCCTGTCTACGCTCAGTCAAGATGGCTTTGAACTTGTCACTGTCATGACTCTTAAGTGGATCTGGCATTTTGTTTTTCCACTTCGTTCTCTGGTGTGCACGTTGATGAATGCATATTGGTACAAAGGAAGTAAATCTGTTTTCTATAATTTAAAAAATCAATTTGTAATGCAAACAATAAAATTAGCTTGAACATTTTAAAAATTACTGTTTTTAAGATTACTTGGACTTTCTCAGAATTATGTGAACAAAGATTCATTGTCCAGGGGCATTCTACGCCTGCTATGATAGTGCAGCAAGTCTCTTGGTACCCATGGCAGGTCCCCTTGGAAAGGACTCACCCAACTGGTTCTTTCCAGAGTTGCTTTTACAGATGAACTGTGGCTTTGAAAATATTTTAAGTGTTTGTCTTAGAGCTCTTCACTGCATCCTGAATGGAAAATATAGGAAAATGGTCAGGGTCCCTGAAATGTTCAGCGTCTTGCCGAACATTTGATGTAAACACTGTGTGCCCAGGTGTTCCTTGGTTATTGTCTAATATAACTGCGCATGTGTGCCCAGGTGTTCTGGGTTATCAGACTTAAGTATAAAGAACGAGTGGTTGTGATCCACAGCACACCTCACCCCTGGGATGCCCCTGGGGGAGCTACGGGCAGGCTGCCACCATTACTACTGCTGCTGCTGCCGCCGCCAAGGAAGCTGAAGGCTGAACTCATGTTGTATGCCAGTGGCTCCCGGGATCTTTTCCCAATTACCTAGCATGGGCCTGTGTGTGAGGGGTCCGGTGACCCAGTCTGTTCAACGGGTTTGAAGGGTTTGTGGGCCCTAACCTCTAGCCCAGACAGTGCAAATGGAAAACTTAGTGTAACTAAAAAAATGAAACATTTTGGGTTTATAGTTATAAATTGCTTAGCCATATAATTGGCGTAGTTACTTAGCAATACACCTCCTAACATATCCTTTTTCTTTTTTTTCTTTTTTTTTTTTTTTTTCAGTTTTTACTCGAGCTCCATTTTCTGCTATCACCAGTAATACCATGTAACAAACCACTTGCTACTGATTCGGGCATATCTCAGACGAAATGACTAGCTGCTTTGAATGGGCTGGCTCTCTTATTGCAAAGGAGAAATGAAAAGTAATCTTGACCCCTAACTGTAATTTAGCTTTGGGTGAACTAAATGGCTTTTCTTCTCTGCTTCTCCCAAAAGGCCTTTTAAGCAGCAGAGAGCGGGCTAAGAATTCTACTTCGCCTAGCGAATGCTCATTTGCTGCTGCTCACTCACTCAGGGGCCCTTGTCTAGAATTCCCTAAGACTAAACTTGGCCAGACACAGGGTCCCTTGATTGCTCTGTTCAACTACTAGAGCCTTTTTGTGTTTTTTCCTTTTTTGCCAATTTCCTTTTATTTATTTTTTGCTTTAGCATTTGGGAGCTTGGCTTAAATTCAACTCACCTTTGACACCAGCAGCAGGTTAAGGGAAGAGAAGTTTCTCTAATGCAGGGTTGGCAAACTTTTCCCTTAAAGGGCCAGCCAGGAAATAATTTCAGCTTTGCAGGCTGTTTGTTGTCGCTGCTCTGGGAATGGGTATGGCTGTGTTCTATTGCAAAACGATTTACCAAAACAGGTGTGGTTGGCTGGCCCCTTCTCTAATGGCTTGTGTTGGTGGCAATGGCAAGATTTCCTTGCTGAGAACGTGTAGATGAATGACCTCATGGCTTGGATGCAGGCAGTAGAAAGAAATTCTGTAGGCAAGTGTGCCATGTCCCCTTAAGAGCTACTTTCTGGGCATATATGCGTGTATGGCCAGTGGTAAAATACCGTGTTCCCAGCACATGTCATAATCGCTTCATTGTGTGTACTTGAGCTGCCAGGCTCTGGTACTCATTGAATATACCTCTCATTGCACTAGTTTGTAATTGTGCTAGTATTGGGTGCTGGGCTTGGCTGCCCAGGTAACCCTCAGGACCGAAGCATTTACTCCTGCAGCTGCTGGGGTGCTGCTGGCTGACCGTTTGCAGCTGTCAGTCCTCTTTGGGAGTTTCCCCTGATGAAGAGCCCTGCCTCGCCCCAGGTCATGCTCCCTTGACTGCTCCATGCGGAGGTGCAAAGGCCTGGCCTCCCCACCCCTACTCGAGAAAACTGTGTAGACAATCTCAGCTCCAGAGTTCCCACGCGGCCCCCTGCCAGTCCTGCTTCCTCCCCTCCCTTCCCCTTCCCAAGTGCAATCCCAGCAGCACTCCCCCTTAGGTCCTCAGTGGTAGTGCTTCTGTACTTTTCCAGTCCTGCAGACTTGACCTGTGACTTAGGAGATGGTTTTCTAATTATGTAGTACAATGACAAATTATGTCTGTGTATCAGACACAATAAATGCAAGTTAGGTAGACTCACTGTTCTGAATGTGAATTTGCTATTTATTCTAAATGTTGATTATATGTGTTACGTGATATTGAACTTATTGCCAAATAAAAATTTGAATAGTATCATCTGGTTTATTGTTATTGATCTGTTCTGTGTCATTAAATCAGTGGCAAAGCCAGGTTCAATTCTAAGGAATCCACAGTGACATTTTCTAAAAATGCTTTTTTCCCCAGGACTTGAGGTTATTTCTTCTAAAAGAAATAAAGGAAGTCTTGGACTTCAAAAAATTCTAATGGACCCAAAAAAGAATACTCCAGAGAGAAGAGGCAAAAGGTTATGGCTTTTTTCTCACCACTCGCATCTCATCCCACCCCCAGCAAGCACACCCACTTATTTTCGGGGCTTTAACACTGTAGTTAAGCCACAGATGGAAACTCGGCATGAGCAGCCTCAGGTGGGCAGCGGTGACCACCGTGGTGCTTTCCCATGAGGAGTTACCTCCTTCAGAACAAGGAAGTTCACATGTTGGTTTATAACTGAATTACCGGAAAAGCTGGAAATGTTTTCAGGAAAGGAGATGCATAATTAGGAGTAAGTATTATGAAGTCAAACTGGGTTTTCGATAAATTTATAAATATTTTTGAAGACCTTATTTTTTAACTTTTTAAATGTGTGTGTTTTTAACATCTTAAAATCCTCACCCTCTCATCATGCTGACGCCTTAATCTTATTCATTCCCCCGAGATATCTTGTTTTTTTCCTCTGCTTTTGATCACTTGCTTTTTTCTACCTACGATGGTGGGTGTTGGTGGACTCACTAGGGGGTCTGTCCCACGTCCTTTTTGAGGGGCGATTTCCTGGAAACTCAGCATTGCTCCCATCATGGCATGTCATCCGAGAGGAAGTGATAAGCTGCTTCTCTGCCTGAAACTGAGACTTTTTCTCTTTAATGGAGCTGTGAAAGAGCTTATGAGACACTACAGGGCTTCCAGAACTTTGTACTTGGCTTAGCGAGAACCCTGATGATGTGGAATGAAATTATTTGAGTTGTGAGGGTAACAGAGAGGAGATCTGAGGTCTCAACCCAGCTAGTACTGCCCCCTAGGGGCAATTTCACTCTGTCTCCAGCTGTGATCCTCAACCCAGCTAGTACTGCCCCCTAGGGGCAATTTCACTCTGTCTCCAGCTGTGATCCTCAACCCAGCTAGTACTGCCCCCTAGGGGCAATTTCACTCTGTCTCCAGCTGTGATCCTCAACCCTGGCTAGTACTGCGCCCTGGGGACAATTGGGAGTTGTGTGGATGGGTGGGTTGGAGGGGGCTTCTGGCATTTTGATGGCAAGGACCAGGCATGCTAGGCTTCCTGCACTGCATGGGACAGCCCAGCCTGCACAGGGAGGAGCCGTCCCCCGTCTACACATCCTTGAAGGTCCTGCCAACCTTCATATAGATGGAAACCTGTTTATAATTTTCTAAGCCTAGAACTTAACTATGTTTAACATGTAACCATAAAGAAATTTTTTTTTTTGCATTTACAATTTGCGGTATATTGTTGAATATAAAGAGATGCAATCAGTCATGCTAACAATCAAATTACATCGTTTTGCCTCCCTGCTTAAATGTTATGAAAGAATACGTATTTTAGCAATGATTGTTTCAGTGTTTAAAAACTTACTTTTATAAATCAGTATAAATGAATATCAATTGTACATTATGTTTAAAGAAAAGTAAAAAACTCCCACAGTGCTGAGTTATGATTTACCATTGATTCTATATATTAAGTGTGTGTTCAAAGTACAAAATGCAGCAGTGATGTTAACGGTGACAGTGTAATAAACTGCTATAAGCAAGACTGTTATGTTTAATTTCTTGGAAAATTGTAATGAAATTTCACAGGTTGAAAAAAGAAACAAAACCAAAAAGAATTACAGAACTGTTACTTTTAAATAAGCAGCCAGATGAAGAAAAGCTTTTCTTTCTAAAAAAAGATTAAGAATGTAAAAGTACATTTTAATATTAAAAAAGCATTTTTAAAAATCTGTGACTTTATGACAAAATCTGCATTTGAAAAAGGCCTGTAAAAAGAGCAGGACAGAATTGCCCTCATTACCTTTTACTTTTTCTTGTCAGAAAATAGGGCATGCATCTCTGGAACCATAAATGATGTTAAAATAGGCATTTATAAAATGGCAAGGAGGATTTTGCGGGAAATTTCTGGGTTTTTTTTTTTTTTTTTTTTTACAATCATTGGCATTGTAGCCATCAGTAGGTCACAAGTAAAACTTCTCTAGCTGAAAAGCAGAACGGAGTATAAAGTTTTGAACTGTGTTAGGTCTGTTGCCTGCGTTTTGCTGATCTCATTTTTTCAAAGTGTGACTCCATTTCTTCTAAGACTGTGGGTGTATATCGTACTACTAATTTAACCTTTCCTTGAGTGGCTTTCAGCAGTTCTACAGCTTTTACATGATGTTCTCCTTCAACGCTCACTCCATTAACAGAAAGGAGTTGATCTCCTCGTTTCAGACCCCCATGTCTATCAGCAATTCCACCTGGAATTATTTGAGATATATGAATTGGAGAGTTTTGTTCTTTGCCTCCCCTACTATTGAATCCAAGTCCCTCTTCTGTTTTTGGTCACACAACAACTTGAGGATGAGAATGTCCTTCGCCAGCAGCAAGTGCAGCAACAGTAGCCTTTGCAGTTGCATTAGCTCTCATTTCAGGACAGCCACTGATGTCCACAGTCTCATAGACATGTTCATATGCCTCTCTCACAGCATTGCAGAACTCACTTTGAAGGACTCTTTGTAAAGCCTGAAGTTTCTGTGGTGGTACCTCTCCACTCCTTCGTAGTTTTTCCAACAATTCAATTGCTCTACAAATATCCCTCTTCAGCCGCACAGGTTCCCCCAGCACTGCCATCTTCTCCTTTCGTTAACCATAAAAAATTTTTATGACACTATTTTCACATACTTCATTTTCCAGGAATGCAGCACAGCCATAAGTAAATCAAAGGAAGATTTTAAGTATGTTTTATTTAGAACTTTTTATAAAGAATTATTCACCATTTTCGAAAAGTACATCTTCAACATCATTGCCTCTGTTGGTATTTGAATTGCTGATTAAACATACCCATGTCAGTCTGCATTTGTAGTTGTCATTTTCATGGAGATCCTATAGATGCATGTATCTGAGAATGTATTTACTGTCTTAGTCCGTTAGGGCTGCTATAACAAAATACCATCAACTGGGTGGCTTTTAAACAACAAATCTATTTTTCACAGCTCTGGAGGCTGGCAAGTCCAAGATCAAGACGCTGAAAGATCTGGTGTCTGGTGAGGCCTGATTCCTGGTTAATACTTGGCACCTTCTTGCTGTGCCCTCATGTGGTGAAAAGGGCCAGGGAGTGCTCTGGGGCCTCTTTTAGAAGAGCACTAATTCCCTTTATGAAGCCCCCACTCTCCTGACTTAATCACCTCCCAAAGGCCCCACCTCCTAATATCTCCTTGGGGGTTAAGATTCCAACAAGAATTTGCAGGGGCAGGGGACACAAACACTCAGACTATAGCACTTATTTAATGCTTATTTGAAAATGTCAATTATAAAAAAAGTTATTTAGTTCAATATTGTGTTCTCTAAAATCCAAACTTGCTTTAAGCAATTGTAATTATCCTCAGTTGTATTGAGATACATAATTGAACATAATTATGTCATTTAGTGGAATTGTACCTGAGATGAGAATTTACTGAGTATATCTTATTGTGTTACTTTTTCTTTTGTAGAACATTATATTGATTTTTAAAAATAGTATGTAATTAAAAATTATGTCTAAGTGTAGGTAACATTCTCTGTGAATTATGTTTCATGTTATTAAAGAGGGGTTACAAAAAAAGAGTGCACCGGGCCATGAACTACAGCTTTGGAGAAGTGGTCTCTTGGCTGTGCTTGTAAGTAATGCCTTGAGAGGGTTTCCCGAGGACTTTGAGAATTTCACTGAGAAGGCCGAGCCTGCCTGCACCAAGTCCTTTGCCTTTATTTTCTCCAGAGAGAGAATACCCAAGGCATGGGGAACAGAGGCCAATTGTCATTCCTAACCACACGTCTCACATGCCTTTTCTCCCAAGGTAATTATAGCAGTTAATAAATAACATGTTTGTAGTTAAAAAATGTTTCAGAATTTCTGCATAAGTGGTTCGGTGAGGTTATTTTTCCCTTCCTGCTCCTCCCTTTCTGCTCTAAGACCAGATGAGATTTTTTTTTTTTTTTTTTTGGTAACCGGTAAGGGGATTGCAACCCTTGGCTTGGTGTCGCCCGCACCACGCTCAGCCAGTGAGTGCACCAGCCATCCCTATATAGGATCCGAACCTGCGGCGGGAGCGCAGCTGTGCTCCCAGTGCCGCACTCTACCGAGCGAGTCATGGGGTCGGCCCCCAGATGAGATTTTGGATAGAGGCTCACCGCCCCTATTCCTGCCTTAATAGTTACACCTCTGGCATTAGTGCCAGTCCATTGGGGTGACAACAGTGGTAACCTTGTCATGTTCTATCCTGTGTCCAGCAGCTGGGCAGGAATGAGGGGACACTGGTCTGTGAATGCAGCACTTGTCCTGTACGTGCCTGTGGGGTGGGTCCCATTGACCCAACACTCTTCCAAGCTCCATTCGCTGTGCAGATCTTTCCTGAGAGCTCACTACGTGCCTAACACCGTTCTGGAACCGTGGCAGACGAAGACCCTGCTGCGGGGAGGGCGTGGTTGGTGGGAGCTGAATTCGCCACTGACGTCTGCCCCAGGGCTCACGAGTGGAGGGGCATGTTGCCAAGAGCTGGGAAGGAGAGATCATCTAGCACCGGTGCACTCCGCCCCATGCAGAGGGCCTGCTGTGTGTCCCCTCACTTGGTTACAGTGCAGTATAATGTGTGTCCCATGAGCACCGAAGAGGGAGCACTCATTTACTGGAGGAGTTGACTGGATGGGCCTGATCAGGCTAAGCTAATCTGGGTGGCCTATTTTTTGTCTGTGCCCATGGCACATGGCATTTCCAGATGCCAAGGGGAAGCTTGTGTGTGTGGCAGGAGGAAAGGGTGGTTGTGGGATAGAAGTTTCCTCACCCTTCTGAGCCAGCTCCTGAATGAACCTACACTATGTGGTTGTGGAACCTAAAACCACTAAGGCCAGTTTACCCCCCGAGAAAACCTTTTGTATGATCTGACCCCTCAGAAGGAGAGTGGGAAGTCACTGAGTCTTTGATGATGTCATTGAGCCCTGAATGGAATTGACCCGAAGCCTCCCTCCTCTGGGCCTTCCAGTTCCACCAGCCAATAAACCCCCCTTGTTGTTTAAGTGGATTTGGAGTTGGGTCTTTGAGTTCTCACTCAGTGCAACAATAATGCCCGCCTGCAGTTGGCACTTGATCCTCAACAGCCACGTGAGGTTGGTTTAAATTTTTCCCTTAATTACTAAGTGCGAGAGCCTACAGTTGAACCTATTTCTTCTGATTATAAATCTCAGATGTCACTAAAGAGGGCACACACACGCCACTACCTCTTGTCTGCCCTTCAGGGGATCCCAGAAAATAGTAGGCCTTTCTGAGAAATGGACACAGGAGCTTGGGACAATAACAGGAAAATATATAGATCTGGGCAACACGAGTAAGGCTTTGTTGAGTGCCCTTCTCTTTATTAGCGCCTGGCTTGGTTGAACTGTGATGTCATTTTCCTACATGAAGATGCAGCCCACTGCTAAAATCCCTTAAGATATTTCCTTTATTTTCCTCTTGAAGGGCCCGACCTGTCTGCTGCTCCTGCCCTGGACTCTGTTCCCCACGCTGGCGCCCATCTGAAGGACTTGGATTTTATTCTGCACACTTTAATTGGAGAAAGCCACTTCCAGTAGGGGACTTCATCAAACTCCAGAGGTGTGGAATAAAGGTGCTAAAGAAGTCTGAGGTTCAGATGAAGTTTTATGTCCTAAGTTTCAGTAAAATAATGTAAACTGAATAAGGTACTGGACTTTAAGAATTCAGGCTGTTGAAAACTGGTAAAACATGGTGAGACTGTGAGAAATCCTTCACTGGGAGACTGGGAAAACTAAACCAAAATTTCACACCATATTGAAATCTAGAATCAAAATCCATGGATGTGCGCATTGGGCCAGGGACCATGGGAGGAAGGGAGCCCTAGGCTTGGGGCAAGGGAATCTCGATTCTTCCAGCCACGTGCCATCCTGTGGCTGCTCAGTTTCCCTGGGCCTCAACTTCTCATCTGTAAACGTGTGGGGTTTTTGGATGGGCTGTTTTTGAAACTTTTTTTTGCCACTCCAGGATCTTTCCTCCACCCACTAATAATCTCAAGAAAAAACTCATATATGAGGGTACTTCAAAAAGCTCGTGGAAAAATGGAATTAAAAAATAGGAATCTTTTTGTAGCTCCCTCGTATAAACCACATAAACATAAGTATTGCTAGGGCTATTGCTGCACTAGTTGTCTGGCTGTGGCTACTGTCAGACTCCTGCCAACGTAGCCAATTGTAAAGCTAGGCAATTGTATGGTTGAAGCAATTAATAACTAAAGCCCAGCATGTTTCATTATTTTAGTTACAGTAAGTTTTCCATTTGTATTGTCCAGGCTAAGGGGTAGGGCCAACAGACCCTTCAAACCTATTGTACAGACTGGGTCACCAGATCCCTCACATGCCAGGATGGGTCATAGACCCCTCACACGCAGGTCCATGCTAGGTAATTGGAAAAGATCCCGGGAACCATTGGCAGATGATACAAGCTCAGTCCTTAGCAGCAGCAGCAGCGGCGGTGGCCTCTCGGGATCCTGGGGCACTGGCAGCAACAGCCTCCAGGAAAAGTAATGGCATGGGGGGCGGGCACTGTGGATCAGAGCCACTCGTCCTTTATACTTAAGTCCATAACCCAGGACACCTGGGTGCACATGCGCAATTATATTAGACAATAACCAAGGAACACCTGGGCGCACGTGCATATTTACATCAAATGCTCAGCAAGATGCTGAACATCTGAGGGGCCTTGACCGTTTTCCTTCACTTTCCCTACAACGTGGAACTGTTTTACTTGTCGGGGCGTTGTAGGGGGCATGAGGTACATCTGAAACTATGCTCACTGGAGCATGGTGGTCTCAAGCTGTCTGCAGTCTGACTCTCCCTGATTCTAGCAAGGACACTTTGCAATATAGTGAGGAAGTAGAGTACGCAATGTAGGCTAGTGGCCACGAGGGGGCGCTGCTCCAAGCTTCCTGGAGGCGGCATTAACAGTAAAGGCTGAGCGGCGGCGCGGATTACAGGTCCCTTCAGTCTGCAGGGTTGTCTTCATTCAATAACCTTCCATAACCCCCTCCCCTCCTGGTGTCTTTCCGTTCCTCCATCCCCTCCTCTCTCTGGTGATGGTTTCACTTCCAGGCTGGCTTCTTCAGAGGACAAAAAAAATAAAAAGGCTACAACAGGTCCAAGCTTTGTGCGAGAGCCTGCTTGTGATAACATGGCCTTTAAAACTTTTTAATGGGCCCTAACATCCCAAAATGCTAATTTTAAGTCTGCCTAACACCTGGTCGATATCTGGGCAGAGGTTTCCCTTTGCCCTCTGAAGAAGGAGTTTTGGTGCAAATTGCTCCAGCCATGCGCCCAAGATGGGAGGGACATGTTCAACTTTCTTTGACAGATTAATTGTATTAAAAAGACCTTCAAAGCCAAGCCATCTAACATATTTGGAAAGATGATGCATTAATTCTAGCTATCATGTCTTTAAATTTTTTTCAGATATACTTAACATACCATAAAATTCACTGCTTTAAAGTGTACAATTCATTAAACAATGAATATTTGTATATTCATAAGTTGGTGTGACCATCACTACTGTCAAATTCCAGCATATTTTAATTACCCCCCAAAAGAAACCTCATACCCACTGGCAGTCACTTGCCATCCCCCCTGGTAACCATTAATCTGCTTTCTGTGTCTGTGAGTTTGTCTCTTCTAAATATTTCATATCAATGGAATCATACAATATGTGGTCCTCTGTGACTAGCTTTCTTTCGCTCAGTGTAATGTTGTCAAGATTCATCCATATTGCTGCATGTATCAGTACTTATTTTCCTTTTAGGGCTGAATAACATTCCATTGTTAATGGTTCGTCATTTATTCATCAGGTGATGGACATCTGGGTTGTTACCACTTGGTGGCTCTTGTGACTTATGCTACTATGAACATGCATATACATGTTTTGGGGTGGACATGTTTTCATTTCTCTTGAGTATATATATATTCCTAGGAGTGGGATTTCTGGATCATATGGTAACTTTTGGTTTCACTTTTTGAGGAATTGCCAAACTGTTTCCATGGTGGGTGCACTGTTTTACATTCCCACCAGCAATGTATGAGGGTTCCAGTTTCTCTGCGTCCTTGCCAACACCTGTTATTTCCCAGCTTTTTGATTACAGTCATCCTAGGATATGAAATGTCTTCTTAAAGTAGACACACAAACAAGCAAACAAAACTGAATTAACAAAGAAGAATACATAAGGCTGATGTTAGCTAATTGAAAAGGCCCTAATTAGCCCTAAAAAAGTGGATTTGGCCTTCAAAGTTTGACCCCTTCTGTGAGGAACAGGGCTTTTGTTTTCCCAATGACTGGATTGGTTTTGTTGACTTTGTTTCTTTTCCATAAACATTTATTGAGCACATGTCATGTGCCAGGCGCAGAGCTAGGTGCTGGGATACAAAGATGAAAGATGCAAGTCCCTATATTTGGGAGCTTACAATCTAATAGGAAAATAAGACTGGCTTACAGTTACCTGTGATGTAGGGCAGAAGGTAGTGAGTGCCATCTGAAAGGTACAAAGGAAGGACAGTGAAGGGTTGGAGGAGGGAAGGAAAAGGCCCTCTGGGTTGGTGGGTGGATTTAGTAATGTGGTTTCTCACCCATGGAAGCAAAATAACCCCCCAGATTAACCAAAGAGATGAGATACGGCCTCTGAGTGCTTCATACTTTAAAATGTTAAAGGATCTTATGTTCCCAAATGGCAACTGGGGCTGAGAATTCACAGATGACAGCCTTTTCGAGGTGGCTCCATTGGCCAGATGGTGGTGGGCGATGGCTGACTGGCCAGGCTCTCACAGTGTCCCCAAGGGGTCATCGCTCTCGAGCTGCTGCTCATCTGAGTCCTAGAAAAGAGAGGGCCATGATCACTCTGCAGGGGGCAGGACACAGGGCGTGTTGTGTCCTCCTAGGCTGGACATTTCTTTTGGCCGCTGGTCTGAAGCCCGAAACATGATTCTCCCCAAGTGCCCTGTGGGCACACGTGTGGTAGGGGCATTCATTTGTTCAGCTGCCTTGTGTTGGGAGGCCAGAAAGTATGGTGGTTAGGGCCACCTGTTCTAGGGGCCCCGTTCAGTCTCCATGGCTTGAAGCTGTGTGGCCCTGGGCAAATCACCTCGACTCTGCTGTACTTTCATCATCTATAAAGGGTCATAATAATATTTACTTCATAGGGAGGTGTGAGGACTCAATCAGATCCTACATTTAGCAAGGTATAATCACCCCACAAAAGGTGGCTAATAATATAAAAACTTCTTTCAGGTTGAAAGTTCATCCTGAACCGGAGGTGCCTCTTGAGTGTTTGACAGTCTAATCAGAAGCCACACTCTGAAAGCGCCACCCCAACCCTTCTGCTGTCTTTAGCTCTGATTAGCACTGAGCATAATGTTAATTAGCATAATGGATGCTAGAAATGGTTTTTCATGGGTGAATCTAGTGGTGTTGAAGATGTCTGGATTGGCTACAGATACTGTACAACCCCCCCCCCCCACTCGCTTCAATATAAAAGGTATGTGAATGTAGCATGTCACTTTGGTGGCTGGCATGTCACTTTGGTGGCTGGCACCCTAGGCTTAGGATTCTTGTTATTGGAACATTTTTGCCACATTTTTCCTGGTCTGAATAGAAGGTCTAGCTGAATCCTGCTTCTAGGATACTCTCCCACCAGCCTCAGGTGAATCTTTCGTGCATGGTGCTGATGAAACCCTCAAAAGAGGACAGACATTTGGAGAGGCAAGGAGCACACTGAACAGGATGGGTAACAACCCCCCCCCCCCGGTTTTTCAATGAAGTTAATTTCAACATAACAATGCTTACAGAAATAAATTCCTATTACTTAATAAATGCAATCTAGCTGAACTCACCCTTGAAATTTGGACCAGAAACTTTTACATGGGTTAGATTAAAAAATAAAATCTGTGATCTGGTTATTTTTTAATCTATTGCAAATGTATTAAATCTTCTACCACAGACACTGAGAACTGAACATCTGAGGGGCCCTGACCATTTTCCTTCACTTTCCCTGTAACGTGGAATTGTTTTACTTGTAGGGGCATTGTGGGGGCATGAGGTACCTCCAAAACTATGCTCACTGGTTTACTTCAGAAAGATCACAACAATCTACTGCGCTATGAAAGTTTAAGAACGGTGCAAGAGAACATTTTTGTAACATTTCAGTGCCAGCTTAGAGATTCAAAACCTATAATATATTGGGGGGGTGGCGGGTGGAGTACGTATGTGCACTGGACAACTACAGCAGCTGTCTGGCTTTGGTTTGCAGGAGGGCTGTAGACCCACAGAATCCAAGATTCAAGTATTTCCTTGGACCTGAGTAAGGCTGTCGGCTCAGTCTGGTGGGTAAACAAGGACACAGCATACTGGCTGTCAGTTTTTCTGATTGTTATATAAAAGGAAAAGTTAAGTTTTATTTCTACGTTTCTCAGTGCAGAACTGGTAATAAACTACAGGCAGGGTGTACCTTCCACATTCAGTGTGAATGGGGCCCCCTGCCACGGGGTCCCCCTGGGCCGAAGTCAGAGGAGGTCCCATCTAAGCTTAAGGATCACTAACTCTAGAAATAAATAGTCCCTTCTTGGCAGACCAGAGCAGAACATCCATCCACATAAAAGGCCTGCTCAAAGAATAGTAGCTCCAAAAGCAAGAAATAGCTCTGACAACAGGCAGGAAAATCTTGGACTACAATGTAAATAGAAGTTTAAAAAATAGCTAATGGAGAAATCCTTTTTTTAAGGCCTATGTCTTGTTTTGCACCTGCTACCTCATAATGTTGGTGGCAGAATTCAACCCAAGACTTCTCTTCCTTGTGAAGTTTTTTTACCTGGGCATGAGATTAGGGTTAGATAATCTGTAGTTCTTCCCACCTGTAATTGTTTGAGGCTTCTGCCGTCCACCCAAAAGAACCCAGGAACTCTGAACCACCACACCGGCTGTAGCCAGCTTGCAAAACTGGCTTCTGGGCTTGTTGCCTGAGACATGTTCTAGAAGTGAGCTTTTCTTAGTATGAAGCTCTCCACTGAGATTTGCTGAAAGGCATCATTCCCCTGCACCCCAGCTGAACCCTGTTCCTAGATAAAAATGCAATCTCACCATGAAGCGGTCGTAGGAAGGTTCTGGGGGAGCTGAGGTTGTGCTCTCATACATGGGGTTCGAGATATTCTCAGGCTGCTGCTTGCCAAGAGCCGAAACATCAATATCCTCTTCTGACTGTTGGAAAGACAAGCTGAGAGCCAGGACCATCCCCAGAGCAGAAGCGTCTCATCCAAGTTGGCAGGTAAAGCAAGACACCCTCCGCCTCTGGGAGCCTTTTTTAAAAATCATTTTTTTTCTTTTTCTTTTTTCCTAGTTGACCCATGATAATTATATATATTTATGGACTACAATGTGATATTTGGGTACATTTATACAGTGTGCAATGATCATATCAGGGTACTCAGTATATCTATCACTTCAAACATTTGTCATGTCTTGGTGTTGGGAATATTCAAAATCCTCTTTAAGAGCAACTAGGCTCTGGGAGCTTTTTAACAGAACTTTGTTGAGATATGATTTGCATTTAATAAAATGCACCAATCTTAAGGTTCAGTTCAGTGACAGCTTACACACATCTACCCGGATGTGACCACTGCCTAAATCAGCACACAGAGCATTTCCATCCACCGTTGGAAGTGCTTGCATGCCCCTTGCCTGCCAATACTCCCTCCCACCCAGGGTAACCCCTATTCTGACTCCTATCCACCTGGAGTGGTGTTGTCTGTCCTTGGCTTGCAGCTGACCGGACAGGGCTCAACCGTTCAAATAGGGCAAAAGGAGTTTCACTGGCTGCATTGTGAGGCTTCTGGCTGTGCAGGTCCCCGACCCTGTCCTCCAACCCTCAGAGCCAGTCTTGAAGCCCGTGCCAATCACGGTGGGCGCTTGTCTTGTGAATCCTCCATGGTGAATGTGACTCCCGGGCCCCTGTCATGGAGGCTCGGGGGATCTTTGCTCCTGGCAGTCCCTCCCTCTCCTCTCTAAGCCCTGTCTCAGCCAGGAAGAGGGGCTTGGGGCTGCCTCTTCTGCTCTTTCTAGGGCAGAGACCCCACCCAGGGGGCAGGAAATGTGGGCTGGGGTGGTTGCCCCTGCTGCTGTGCCAAGTGCGGGCTCCTGGGTGAGGTCTCTGAAGCAGCCAGTCGGCCGAAGTAGCCCAGATCCAGGGACTGGATTTCGGAGATGTTCCCATGTCTCCCTCTTTTACCTCAAAATGCTGGAAGCCGATTGTTCTCCGGTTTAGCCGAAAGTAAGAGTAGGCAGCCAGAGCAATGGCTCCAGTGGTCAGGATGATGGCAAAGAATATACCCGTTCCCAAGCCAGTGTGCCTTGAAGCCTGAACATAGAAAGGAGAGGGGTCAATTCTTGAACCAGTGACTCCCTCAAAGAGGTGCACTTGCTGGAGCTCATCCCGTTCTTGCTGGCCTGAGGCATTTTGGAGCCAGCTGGGTTAAAATAATAAGTTAACATGTATGAGGGTATTTCGTATTGTCTTTTCATTCTGTTTTTCCATGAGCCTTTTGGAGTTACCCTGGTATATAGCCCTTACTCTTGCCAGGTTTTGTTCTAAGCCCCTTACATGAAATAATCTATTTAAATGTTATAATAATCCAAAGAGATAAAGGCAATTATTATTGTTCCCTATTTCCGTTG